>NC_141685.1:1745298343-1746527717 GCF_964263255.1 Lissotriton vulgaris
TGATCTGATAGAGTAATGCCAAAGGCAGAGCATCCGGCCACTTCAAAGACGTGGATGCCACAATCTTTGCTAACTTTAGTTTCAGAGTAGCATTATACCGTTCAACAAGACCTGCTGACTGAGGATGGAACACAGCATGAAACTTCTGCTGGATTCCCAATCCCTTCAACACGTATTCCACAATTTTCCCAACAAAATGGGGACCATTGTCGCTCCACAAAAATTTGCAAACGCCATATCGAGGGAAGTACTCCTTGAGCAAAACCTTAGCCGTTGTCAACGCTGTATTATCCTTCGTGGGGGAAGGCCTCAACCCATTTGCTGAAAGCACACACCACCACTAAGACATACTTAAGGTTATTGCAACGCTCAAGCTGGATATAATCCATTTGTAGTACTTCAAATGGTGCAGTAGGTGGAATGAACCCTCCTTTTGGAGCATGCATCCCTTTTGCAGGATTGTGCTGTAAACATATCAAACAGGTCTGCACTACTCTTTTGGCCGTATTGGCAATCTCCGGATGCTCCCAAACTCGCGTTAGCAATCGAGTAATGGCAAGAGCTCCAACATGTGCCAACCCATGTGTCATCTAGACCATCGCTTGCAAGTAAGCTGCAGGCAATTTCCATCGTTCCATATCTTTGCTCCTCCAACAACCCTCATCATCCAGCACTCCCTCTGCTGCCCAGGTTGCAAGTTCTGCTTCAGTCGCTGATTTCTGAATGCCTAATATCTCCGCTCTAGCATCATGCCATCGCTCAGCCTGTGACTTCACCACATACATTGGAGAGTCATTTTCTGACATAGCCGTTTGTCTTGCTATACTGTCCGCAAAAGCATTGCCTTGTCGCAGGGGTCGCCGTGGTCCAAGAACTTTCACTAGTTTTCAATCGCTTTACAATCTCCGGTAGGAGATTAGCCACATACTTGTCGACAAACAGATGCCTACCCGTATCATCCGTTAATAATTGCCCACTGTAATCATGAAACGCTTCTTCGAAACGTGTGAAGAAGTCAGATACCGACTCGTCTTGTTTCTGTTTGCATGAGGCTAACATAGTCCAATCAATCTTTTTAGGAGGGACAAGCATTTTCAATTTATTCAAAATAGCTGTTGGGAGATCTAAAATTAGCTGACAGGGCTTACATGCGGGTTCCCTGTCTAAATCAGCTTGGCCTATAGTTTTCCAATCTGCTCCTAACATCATTTGATCATCAAACTTACGAATCGCTCTCCACATATCAGGGGGGAGTATTAATCCAAAGAAAAGATCTATATCAACTAGTGTCATAACACAGGAAGAAATACCCCCCTCCATTTTTACGGGGATCGGGTAAAGCGTTTTTCAATGCCATAACATCCGCTCTATTCCAAGGCGTATACACCCAATTATATATAAAATACCCTTTTGCACCCCCAGACAATTTATCATCACTGGTACCTTGCCCTTTAGGGGGAACATACAAAGGTGCAGCTTCTCGCATAGGCATAACATACACTTTAGAACTCTTATCTGCTCCAAAGATAGAACACTCTTTGGATTGCTCCGTCGACCCCTGCGCAGACTTCTCTGATGCTTTTCGTGCTTCCCGCAATCTGGACGCCTCATCCCGTAGGTGGACCAATCGTAAGAAAAAGGCATCCACATCTGAAATAACAAATAGACCTTTACGCATATTCTCATGATGGGCTGATATATCCTTAGGTTCTAAATCCTCTGAATTCTTACGGAATCATTCAACAACTTCGTCTGCAAAAGTACTTAAAAAATACAACTGTTCTCGTTCTGACCACTTATTCCTTTCAGCATTGATCTCTGACATAGTTATTTTATTCAAATTGTTTCCTAGCGAAACTACGCAAATCCGCGGCTTTACCAGCAGTTAACCTCGTACTCGCACTATCTCGATCTTCATCACTGAAATCCTCGTCCGGAGCCGTAGGCAGAACATACGGAGGCGGAGACCGATCTAATAATGAAAAATCATCAACTTCATTAGTAAGGACCGGATAAAGCGAACGCCGAATAGGGAATTGACCGCTCGTTTGCAAATTACGTTCCCGTGCCTCCCTCTTTCTTCTCCTGCAACTCCTTCTCCTCCAGCTGTAAAGCTTTATCTCGAGCAGCCTTGCGCTGCTCTTTTTCCGCCAAGGCAATCTCACACTTCATTCGTTCACGCAATGCTTTCTCCCACATTCGTACACAATCAAACATATCCTGTCTAGACCTGCGCTGAAATAAACATTACTCCACAAACTGAACCTTTCGTAAATCGAACGACCCATGTAGTGGCCATTGCAACTCGGGATCAGACTTGGTGTATTTGTTCCATAATTTACTATATAATATAGGGGGGAAGGCCAAATTTAATATACATTTCTCGATTAGGAGTCCCCTCTGGGGGAGCCGGCTGAGACTCGTTTAGTCGATATGTGGTACCATTCCCAAGATAGCACATTCCTCGGAGTGTGCTTAAAACAGGCATGTTCAAAAAGTATCACGGAAACGTGATACCGTAAAATTGGCACTTACTATACTTCACACAAAATGTGCCGCTCAAAATACAAAGTTAGAGAAATATCTACATGCCTGACTATGTGAAGTGCACTACACATATAAGATCAATTCATAAAACCAAATGTTAGCTAACTCAAAACATATTCATATTCATAGGACCACAGTAAGCGTCCGCAGACTACCTTACCAATCACAATTCTTACCCAAATCTCAAATATCCAGGTTCCAACTGCCAAGGCCTTTGATCAAATCAGCCAAACCGGCACTGTACGGCAACTCAGACGAGCAGGATCTCAGTCGAGGACCGGCGCCACCTGGAAGGTCAGATCAGAAGGAAGGGAAAAAACACCGTGGGTGCCAAGACTCGGGTCACTCATTGGCAGCGTACGTGTCCATGGCGAGTTTCCAATCCTTCGTCACGACCTCTCCTTCGGGCATCCAAGTCGCCGATGAGTCCCTTCGTGGTCGCCAATTTGTGGTATTGGGTTCTCCAGGCCTACATACTCCGCAGAATACTCTCTACACCATAAGAACTTTTGGCACGGAAACTAGAAAATGTAAAAGACAAGTTTATTAAGACCCCATGGAGTGGTGGTACATTCCTACAGCACCCTTCGGCAATGCAAGAAGTATCACACCGAACATCGGTGTAAGTCCTTCTTTAGGTCTCGCCCTGGAATTCGCATCCGAAGGATGCGTCCAGGGTCGGAGACTTATAGCTGCCTGACACCGGGGAATGAGGGACACAAAACTGTGACGAGCGTGGATTGAGCTGCGTGCACGCGCGTCAACATTCACGCATGCGCACATCACAGCCGCGCACATCACAGTCACAGCCACACCTCCTCCCTCCCCCCCCCTTCGCCGCCGCCGCCGCACCTACACACACACACACAGAGCAGGCTGTTCACAACACATGCACACGCAGGCAGACACTAGCGCACACATACAGACACACACTACACCTCCCCAGGCGGCCCCCCCCCCCGCCCGCCGCCGCCGCCGCCCCCCAGCCGCCGCCGCCCCCGCCCCCCCAGCCGCCGCCGCCCACACACGAGAGTACACGCACAGACAATCCCCCCGCCCCGCCCCGCCTGCAAGCTCTCACTTACCGGCTCGGTGTGCAGGTTCCTGGGCCGTCTTTTGGCACGCCGCAGGGGTCTCCTCACCACTCGGGAGCCCCGTGTTGCCTCTGTTACCATGCAGTCTGCCCTCGCTCTTTCGCCCGGTCTCTCTGAAGCGCCCCGGGACTTCAGCGTGAAGCCTGCATGTTTCGGACGTCCTCCTCGGCAGTTACTTCCTGTTTCTTTGACGAGCCCCGCCCACGTCCAAACAAAGGCTGCCTGACTTCCAGAGTGCGCCCGCGATGAAGAGACGGCCATTTTGTCAGCACACAAGCACCTAGCACTGTGTTTATTTGCATACTGGACTGTCACTGTGCTTTCGGTAACGACGTACAGCTTCGGAGACTGCACACGTTGTAAGCATATTGTGGTGCACGTACAACAGACAGCTGAGTGCATAATCAATCTATGTGAGCAAAGAACATGTTTTCATAACCCTTGCTATCCTTTCCATTTAATTGTTTTGTTCCATTATTTGATTACATTTCCTGATATTTGACAAATGATTTCCGTGTACATGCAGAGGATTAAGCAATTGCAGTGAAAGGACACGCTTATGATGCTATCGCTAATTCTGTGGTTTTATGTATGTCCTGGTGAAATTTCTGTTACACAGTGTAATCTCAGTTAATTTCTGGCATTTGCTTTACATTTGTGATGAAATCATGGCAATTACGTGATTACACCGTGACCAGATCAAGTAAAGAAGCTTCTGTTCGGGTCAATATCCCATGGCATAAACACAGGAAACAAGGTTTGCAAAGAGAACGTGTGCAGATGCTGTTCGTGCACGCGTGATTTTGCGACTTTTTCTTAGTGCAAAATATGTCCTTGTATCCAAGAATGAATGCGAGGATGTACATGGCAAAACAGCTGCCAAATGCTGGACCGATGTTTTTTTGTTATTTCGTGTACTTATTGAAGAATTCCATGTATTTTTTGCAAAAGAATTTACGCAAATATCGCACACTCCTAATATTATATTACATTTCCTATTAATTATCACACACCATTTGCACACAATTGCTAAGGTTATTCTTTCTGAAGGATTTATCTTCATGTTGGGTTTTTTGTTTTCATTATGACGGAAATGAACCTCAACTACGCAGCTAGGGCATGTTTAAAAAAAAATTATTTCTGAATGCAGTGCACATTTTGTGCCTTGCTTCTCTTGGAGCGTGGGGACGCAGAGCCTACATGGAGTGGCTGTATAAAGGACATAGCACCACTTTTTATTGAATAGAAGGTCAATATTTTATTAAGCGTAACATGAGCATACGTGCATAGAGGATGGGCTGGTGGAAGGCTGGGAGAGAATTACAGGCAGTGATGCGGAGAATTTCCCCGTGTTCGTTGATTACAGTTTCCAAGCAGCTGTGAGCACCAAGAGATTACGGTGCGTCCGCTCTTGTTCCTTGAAGACTCTTACTCTAGCGCTCTCTAGTTTGCTGTCTTGCCTGTGGGCATTTGTCCCCAGCCAGATTGCATCTTTAATCTGTGTGGTTTCTGCATGTCGTAAACTCTATCCCAATATTAATAGCTTTTTCGTTTTTTTTTCCTTTCTAATTTACATGCGCTTAATTTATTTCATGCCAGCCTTTTAAATCAGAAACGCGCTCCGATTAAGGTCCATTGAGAGCTTTACATTACTGTTGCATGTGTGAGTGCAGAGTGCGTGCAGAGTGACAGTGAGTGCAGAGTGCGTGCAGAGTAACAGTGAGTGCAGAGTGAGTGCAGAGTGAGTGCAGAGTGACAGTGAGTGCGGAGTGACAGTGAGTGCGGAGTGACAGTGAGTGCAGAGTGACAGTGAGTGCAGAGTGACAGTGAGTGCAGAGTGACAGTGAGTGCAGAGTGCGTGCAGAAACAGTGAGTGCAGAGTGTGTGCAGAGTGCAGAGTGCGTGCAGAGTGACAGTGAGTGCAGAGTGACAGTGAGTGCAGAGTGACAGTGAGTGCAGAGTGACAGTGAGTGCAGAGTGACAGTGAGTGCAGAGTGCGTTCAGAAACAGTGAGTGCAGAGTGCGTGCAGAGTGACAGTGAGTGCAGAGTGCGTGCAGAGTGACAGTGAGTGCAGGGTGAGTGCAGAGTGCGTGCAGAGTGACAGTGAATGCAGAGTGAGTGCAGAGTGACAGTGAGTGCAGAGTGAGTGCAGTGACAGTGAGTGCAGAGTGACAGTGAGTGCAGAGTGACAGTGAGTGCAGAGTGACAGTGAGTGCAGAGTGACAGTGAGTGCAGAGTGCGTGCAGAAACAGTGAGTGCAGAGTGCGTGCAGAGTGACAGTGAGTGCAGGGTGCGTGCAGAGTGACAGTGAGTGCAGGGTGAGTGCAGAGTGACAGTGAGTGCAGAGTGACAGTGAGTGCAGAGTGACAGTGAGTGCAGAGTGACAGTGAGTGCAGAGTGCGTGCAGAAACAGTGAGTGCAGAGTGCGTGCAGAGTGACAGTGAGTGCAGAGTGCGTGCAGAGTGACAGTGAGTGCAGAGTGCGTGCAGAGTGACAGTGAGTGCAGAGTGCGTGCAGAGTGACAGTGAGTGCAGAGTGACAGTGAGTGCAGAGTGACAGTGCGTGCAGAGTGACAGTGAGTGCAGAGTGACAGTGAGTGCAGAGTGACAGTGAGTGCAGAGTGACAGTGAGTGCAGAGTGCGTGCAGAGTGACAGTGAGTGCAGAGTGCGTGCAGAGTGACAGTGAGTGCGGAGTGACAGTGCGTGCAGAGTGACAGTTAGTGCAGAGTGCGTGCAGAGTGACAGTGAGTGCGGAGTGACAGTGCGTGCAGAGTGACAGTGCGTGCAGAGTGACAGTGAGTGCAGAGTGACAGTGAGTGCAGAGTGCGTGCAGAGTGACAGTGAGTGCAGAGTGTGTGCAGAGTGACAGTGAGTGCAGAGTGCGTGCAGAGTGACAGTGAGTGCAGAGTGCGTGCAGAGTGACAGTGAGTGCAGAGTGAGTGCAGAGTGACAGTGAGTGCGGAGTGACAGTGAGTGCGGAGTGACAGTGAGTGCAGAGTGACAGTGAGTGCAGAGTGACAGTGAGTGCAGAGTGAGTGCAGAGTGAGTGCAGAGTGACAGTGAGTGCGGAGTGACAGTGAGTGCGGAGTGACAGTGAGTGCAGAGTGACAGTGAGTGCAGAGTGACAGTGAGTGCAGAGTGACAGTGAGTGCAGAGTGACAGTGAGTGCAGAGTGACAGTGAGTGCAGAGTGCGTGCATAAACAGTGAGTGCAGAGTGCGTGCAGAGTGCAGAGTGCGTGCAGAGTGACAGTGAGTGCAGAGTGACAGTGAGTGCAGAGTGCGTGCAGTGACAGTGAGTGCAGAGTGCGTGCAGAGTGACAGTGAGTGCAGAGTGCGTGCAGAGTGACAGTGAGTGCAGAGTGACAGTGAGTGCAGAGTGACAGTGAGTACAGTCACTCAGCACCACCACATTATCACTCAGAACCACCACAGCACCACTCAGAACCACCACAGCACCACTCAGCACCACCACAGCATCACTCAGCACCACCACAGCACCACCACAGCACCACCATAGCACCACTCAGCACCACCACAGCATCACTCAGCATCACCACAGCCCCATTCAGCACCACCACAGCCCCATTCAGCAGCACCACAGCATCACTCAGCACCACCACAGCACAAATATGTTCTCTCAATGTTTCAAGCTTTATTACAAATGTCACAAAAAGATGTTAATATTTCACTTCTGTTCTTGGATTTCGTTACAATAAAATACACTGAACATAATCTTCACAAAAGTTATTTACAAAAGTTTAAGCTATTGCCATTATAAATTACAATCACTTTTATTAAGTATTAAAAAAAATTAAAAGCCATTGTTATTTGTAATATCAATACATCTAAGTCACGTAAATACAAATGTTGCATTACAAATGCTATAGGTGTCACATTTGCGAAAGTTATAACTATTGGCATTGTAAATGACAAAGCTATTAATTTAGCTATTTTCAAAACCAACACATAAATGAACATTTGGTGAATTACCATTAAAATATTTGACTTTTTTACTAAGATATTATTGTACTCTTTTATGCAAACAAAATTTAGATACTGCATAAATAACTTTAATAAAACATATTTTATATATAGCTTTTTATGTAAAAAAATAACTATAGCACAAAGCAAAAAACAATTGCCATTTACAATGCTAATAGCTCAAACTTAAATAATGCGAGACCTATTGCATTGCAAATGCTTGTTTATACAGTTTTACAGACATTAAAAGATGGGTGGTACATGGTTACAGAGTTTTAAGTACATATATGGTCATTTTTGGAACACAGCCAACTCATGGGAGGGGTTACAACACCACTGGTCAGTTTGGCAGAACATTCCTAAGCGGTGACTGGTCAGTCTGAACTGCGCATGTGCGGGCTTGACAGTTACTAAAAATAGCCTGTTGCTGGGCAAACTCAAATGGTCAGTGGTACAGAAGGACAAAAGGGCATGATGACCACGAGGCGACGCATTCTCTAAAATGGCCGCCGTAACATACAAAATGGCGTTTAACAACTGTAGTCAAGATAAGGGAATAATGTGTAGCAAAGCTTAACGCTAACCCAGTCATTGTCCAATTACGACACTTGTGCCCCCGCAATGCACTGCTCATGACCTCACTCTTCAAACACTCATGACCTGGTCAGTGACATCACTCATGACATCACTGAAATCATCTAATGACTGTGTTTTTGTAAAGTTTAAATATGTTTTACGTATATATAGGCCAAGGTATATTGAAGAATGAGTGAGTGCATGACTGAATGGATGCTTTAGTAAGTGTGTGACTGACTATAAGTGACTGTAAGTGAGTGATTAAATGTGTCTTACTAAATGCATGGGCTAACTGTGTGAATGTCTATCAGTCTGTCTGTTGATGTGTAAGTAGTTGCATGGGATGGTCAGTACAAGAGTGTCTATATAGGTTATTGATTGGCTGTCTGAGTAATTTTTGGGGAGATTGATTGAGTGTGTGTGAGTGGATGGGAGGTGTGCATAAATGTGTGAGCGATTGATTCACTGGGTGTATGGGTTCAAGAGTGCATGTGGAAACAGCTGTATGGGTGCGTGACTGTGTGTATTGCTGTGTTGGTGAGTGAATGAATGTCTCAGTGGTACATGTCCAAGTAACTACATATGTAAAAGGCAGTGATTGTGAGAGTTGTAGTATATAAAGGACTCTACATGATAGTCAGGGATTGTGAGACTGGCTGAATAGGTGAGTGTGTACTTGTATCACTGATTTATATAACACAGTAAGTATGCGTTAGTATCTATATGAATAAGTGAAGTGGTCTGTGTGTATAATTGTATAAGTGAGTAAATGGTAGTGTGATAGATTCTTAGCATGACTGAGTAGGTGTTTGAGTTACTGCATGGATGAGTGGCAGTGTGTGATTGTATAGGTGTATGAGTGCATATGATGTATTGATGAGTGACTGCATGTATGAGTAATTGTATGGATGAATGAGTGGATGTGCTGCATGAGTGTCTATGGGTTATTGATTGCTTGGGTGTGTGTGGAGTGTGTATGACTCGCTGCATGGATTTGTGTGTGGGTGATTCACTGGGTTTAATGGTTCCAGAGTGCATCTATGAGGGGCTGTATGGGGAGGTGAGTGTGTTTATGGCTGTGTTGGCGAGTATGGATGTCAGTGGTACATGTGTGAGTAACTACATATGTGAAAGGCTGTATATGAGTGTTGAAGTATATAAATGACTGAGTGAGTGATTGATTGTGAGTGGCTGTGGAGGAGTGTGTGCTTTTGTCAGTGATTGTATGAGAATGTGTTAGGATCTCTGTGAATAAGTGAGGTGGTGTGTTTATAACTAGGTGATTTAAATGGGAGTGTGATTGATTTTTTGCATGACTAGCTGTGTAAAGAACTCTATTGCTGATAGCGGCGTGAGAGTGTCTGTATAGGTGTATGAGTGCATATGATGGTGGCTGTATTGATGAGTGACTGCATGTATGAGTGGGTGATTGGATGTGTGTGTGTGTGTGTGTGTGTGTGTGTAGACCTAAGAATCAGTGAGTGGGTATGTAGTAACTGGTATTGGTGTGTCTATTGTTTTGAGAATGGAAGTCTGTATTTTAGAGTGGGTGTATCAAAGGTTATATTAGGCTGTGAGTAGGTGCATCAGAGGATCACTTGGATGATATCAGTGATGTCACTGACCATATCATGAGTGATATATGTGAGGTCATCGGCACAATGATCCAACTATCTAGAACATCCCTGAAACCTGTGTTTTTTTCAGTGATTCAGTGTGTGTGTGTATGTATATATGTGTGTGTATATGTGTATGTGTGTGTGTGTGTATGTATATGTATGTATATGTATATGTATATGTATATGTATATGTGTATATATATATATATATATATATATATATATATATATATATATATATATATATATATATATATATATATATATATAGTATTGTATTACTGAAAATCCCAACAATCTGGATCGGACCACAGCGAATCTTTAAAAATAAAGTGCATTTTTTTTTATTGCTTCATTCTTGGCGTTCTCGTTGTCCAGCAAGTGCCCAGCATGATGCTTTTCGACAGTGGAACACGGTCTTGCTCACATGAAATATATATCCTTCCTTCCTCCCAACTTGGTACCAATATGACTAAGGACACAAAAGCTGAGGCCTCTCCAAATGTTACCTAACATTTTCTTGTGACAGGGCAAGCCCTTTCAAGTGAATTCAGTTCCTGGGACCACCCCAATTGGTCTTCTGCTACGAGAAGAAAACCTCCCCCACTCCCACACAACGGGATCTGCTCTGGGAGCAGTTTTCTCACCTTCCTCGTCTAATCCCCTCCAAGGACATTGTGGGCAGTTACTGGCAGCCTAATGCAAATGAGCTGCCGGAAGCTCGATGCAGGGTCTGAGTTCTGGGATGTGGCAAGGTAGGTTGAGGATGAGTCTTGCAGTAACATTTTGGATGTTTTGGAGCCGGTTCAGGAGCTTTATAGAAATTCTTTTCTAGAGTGTTTTTCTTTCGTCCTTTGGGCTGATACCAGTGAGACCTTGACAGCCATTTCATATTACCTCTGGGCATCCTTCACCTGGACCATTCAAGATGGGCAGGATATGGCAGAGCACTTCTTAAATGCTAGATGGTTAGCAATGCTGGCACCAGTGTAGTGCTCAGGCCGCACAATGGATTCATGCAATTGGATTTTCTTGGGCTATCAAAGCGTCCATGATAAACATGCATTTTCTAGTTCCTCCTCCCCAGGTGCAGCTGTCCTGAGATGCTTTTGATTTGGCTTTTCAGGATCACAATCAGCCAGAAAGGGGGGGCGCATATTTTTTTCCCTGGAATGAAATTCCATCATCTCAGATTGATGGGTTTTACAGATCGTTCAAAAAGGCTATGCTCTACCTGTCATTTCCTCACGGACCACCTCCAAATGGCAGTTGCACTTCTGTCATTCTTGGGCTTTTCCATCAGTGTGCTAAAATCATCAAACACACAAAAGGTGATTGGATGAATACTTGTCATTTGTTTAACCACTTGCAATCTCTTGGGGTAGCTCGTCAGACAGGTATAGCTTGGTTCCAGTGGCACTGTGAGCACAAGATTCACGTTTAGGCATAGCCTTGCAACTTGGGGTACTACATCAAACACACAAAAGGTGGTGGGAAGAATGCTTGCAATGTGTCTAACCACTAGCAGTTGCTCGGGATAGAATCTCAACCCATCGTTCTTTTGCTCGCTATGTCTTCTCAGTTTAGATTGCTAGTGGTTATACTTATTGCAAGCATTGCTCCATTCCCCCTTTGTATCTCCACAGAAGTCCCCAATCATCGTTAGTCCCCTAGACTCCATACTGTCCTCTGTCATCTTCAAACTCCATATGGAACTGCGCTTGTGCTCTGCTCGCAGATAATCTCATCAAGATTCACTAATATGCAAACGATACGCAACTTTTTTTTTGTCACTTTATGTTTGAGGCATATGAGCTGCAGATGCTACACTTAGCATTAGATCCCCACCTGGTGTTAGGCTCGGATGATTGCATGTTGTTGTCGTCTTAGAAGTCTTTTGTAGTCACAAGATAGGTGACTCCTCCCTTGGACGATAGTGCGCATGGGCATCGGCTCCACCCTTCGATTGTTTTTTTCCGCCACTGGGTTCGGATTAACTTTTTCCGCTCCAGCTAGAAATAGACTTTTCAAGCACTTCGAAGCGCAAAAAAATTAAAAAAACTTTAACGAACTACATCGTTTTCGACTCCATCAGCTCGATTCCGGTGGTCGACGCGGGCCGTTGGGCCTATCCACGCTCGTTCCCCAAGAAGATTCCGATGATCTCCAAATAGTATCGGAGGCAGACGACTCCATACCATTGGGTCAGCGCGTGAGTACTACTGCCCCTGCACCACACACAGCACCCAGATTGAAGGCAAAGGTCAACACTCCGGGGCCCAGTCGCGACCGAAAAACCACTTCAAAAGCCCGCCATCGAGCCCGGCTCCGAAGAAAAAAAATTAAGCTTTCCAGTAGCTCTGTACCGAGCAAGCCGCATGTGCGATCCCAAAAGCTCCCTCTGCACCTAAACCGAAAGAAGCCTCGTCTCTGAAACAGTCGCCTTCTAAAGACAAAGGTATGAAGCCAGCGTCCAACGCCTCGAAGCCGACGAGACCAGCTTCCACTCCGAAGCCATTGTCTTCAGTACCGAAACCGCCAAGGCCTGATTCTGATGCGCCCAAGCCCTCGAAACAGCCTACGACACCGAAAACAACACCTTCGGTGTCGAACTACGCCAAAGGACATTGTAACACCTCCTAAGGCTAAAGACAGACAGCAACTTCGTCCGGAACCGAAAAAATCAGCGCCCGACAAAGGTTCCACAAGGAGAAGACCTTTTCCAACCAGATACTCTGCAAAAGATCTACATTGACCCAAAGACAGGTCATGTATCCACTACACCACACAAGAAGAGAAAGGCAAATGCAACACCCACACCTGTAGTATCTGCCAAGAAGAAGGACTCTGCCACATCTCCTATGCACCCTTGTTCTCCTATACTTCCTTCTCCTTCATCCCCTGTTCCTCTTAACAATTTACCACAGATTTTTCTGTCTTCACACAACTCAAAATGATGATGAGTATAGTTTAGGGAGAGGGATGGACCCAGAAAAGCCTTTCCCATACCCGGTAGATGATACAGACTGGGAGTACCCAAACCCACAGGATGTGCCAGATATCCCTGACCCACAGTTAGCTCCATCAAAACCTTCTCCCCCAGAAGATAACATTGGTTTTGGTCACCTGCTGAATAGAGCTGCCATTTACCATGGAGTCGCTATGCATTCTGATGAGGCAGAGGAAGCTTTTCTGTTAGACATTGAAAAATCCCAAAGGTCTGTTCAAATTCTTCCCATGATTAAAGGGGTCATCAAACATGCTCCAGAGATATTTAAAGACCCTGTACGTACTAGGATCCTAAACCCTAGAATTGAGAAAAATATAGGCCTGCAGATCCAGCCTACATTAAAGGACAACTGCCATTAGATTCACAAGTTGTGTCAAATGCTAGGAAAAGGGCAAACTCACAAACGTGAGGCACCCCCACCTGACAAAGAATCCAAAGTAATAGATGCTTCAGGAAAAAGAATAGCTACACAAGCTACCAACATATGACGTATAGCTAACACACAAGCCCTCCTTTCAAGATGATAGGGCTCATTATGATCAGTTAGAGAAACTACTAAAACATCTACCTGACCAATGTAAGGAGCAGGTAAACGACCTTATAAAAGAAGGCAAGCTAATTTCTAATGCCTCAATCAAGTGCGTACTAGATGTGGCAGACACTGCATCTAGAGCTGTAAACACTAGTGTCGTACTTATAAGACATGCGGGGCTACGCATTTCAGGATTTAAACAGGAAGTGCAAACTACCATTTTAAATCAACCATTTAATCAAAATCAACTGTTTGGACTGGAGGTAGACACAGCACTTGAAAAGATGGAGGATACAGATACTGCTAAATCTATGGGAGCTTTACAGGCCACACAAGCTAAAAGTTCCTTTCGGCACTCCTTCTACAGAGGTGGCTCCAAACAGACTGGAGCAGACAATACAACATCCTTCAAATCTAACACACAAACATCCTCTATCAAAGGATATTTTAGAGGAGGATATAGAGGAAACAACAAAGGAAGAGGTCGGGGTAACAACAATAATCTAACCTCTTCCACCACAAAACAGTGACTTCCCTCTGCTTCCTGACAGCATTTCATTCCTGTAGGGGGCAGATTAACACAATTCCTACCTGTCTGGAATTCCATCACAACAGACAAGTGGGTAAGACAAATTACCCAGTATGGGTACTGCCTCGAACTTATAGCAACCCCTCCACACATACCACCCAGGCAGCGTCCAATGTCTGCAGAGCACCTTACTCTACTCGAACAAGAAGTTCTGTTGCTTCTTCAAAAGGACGCAATAGAAATAGTTCCTTTACAACAGCAATATAGTTTCTAATACCGAAGAAGGACAGGACACTAAGACCAATTCTCGACCTCTGGCCCCTCAACCATTACATACAATCAGATCATTTTCATATGATCACTTTACAAGTAGTGCTCCCACTGCTGCAACAAGGCGATTTCCTTACAACACTAGATCTACAGGACGCCTACTTTCACATTCCTATACATCCTGCTCACAGGAAGTATCTAAGGTTTGTACTGGAAGGACAACATTATCAGTTCAAAGTCCTTCCATGCGGGGTGACCACTTCACCAAGAGTATTCACAAAGTGCCAAGCAGTAGTAGCAGCACATCTCAGGAGACAACAAATACATGTCTTCCCTTATCTAGACGATTGGCTCATAAAAGCCAAGTCATTCAATCCGTGTGTCCAACACACACATCAGACAATTCAAACATTGCACAACTTAGGGTTCACAATCCGCTACACCAAGTCGCACCTGCAACCCTCTCATATACATCAGTATCTAGGGGCTACAATAAACACGTCTACAGCTCTACCGTATCCCAGTCCAAAAAGGATACAGAGCATTCAAACCTTAGTCACAGTCTTCCAACGTCAACACTTTCTCCAAGCCAGAGTGTTCATGAGACTAATAGGCATGATGGCGTCTTGCATTTTTATTGTGCCATATGCAAGACTGCAGATGCGTCCGATACAGGAATGTCTAGCACGACAGTGGAACCAGGCTCAAGGGCAACTAACAGACCTGGTGTTGGTAGACAGCTGCACACATCTCTCTCTGCAGTGGTGGAACACCAAAAACTTGACAAAAGGGCGGCCGGTCCTCGAACCTGTTCCACAAATAGTACTCACAGCAGACGCATCTCACAGGATGGGGAGCCCATCTCCTACATCCTACGACACAAGGACAATGGACCATTCACCAAAGATTGTTCCATATCAACCATCTAGAGCTGCTAGCAATATTCTTAGCACTCAAAACATTCCAAGTACAAGTACAAAACAAAGCTGTCTTAATCCGGACGGAGAACATGACAGCTATGTATTATATACAAAAGCAGGGGGGCGCACTCTCTACAACTGTTCCATCTTGGACAGAACATTTGGAGATCGGCCATTCCACAAAATATATATCTCCTAGCACAACACCTTCCAGGAGTTCACAATCGGATAGCAGATCTGTTGAGTCGGCAGACACAACAAGTTCACGAATGGGAACTACATCCGCAAGTTCTTAAACCATTTTTCCACAAGTGGGGTCATCCAGACATAGATCTGTTTGCCACACAAGGAAACACAAAATGCCCAACCTTCGCCGCCAGGTTTCCACACCCGCTGTCCAAGGGCAATGCGATATAGATGAACTGGTCAGGCAGATTTGCGAACACTTTTCCGCCACTACCACTAATACCATTAGTAGTACGCAAGCTCAGACACCAGTCTCTCAAATGAATCCTGGTATCTCCCACATGGGCACGCCAACTGTGGTTCACCACATTGATAAAACTCTCTCTAGTTCCACACCAAAAGTTACGCCTCACACCTACCCTGCAAACGCAGAACCATGGAGATATGAGACATCCAGACCCAAGTCAACTGAATCTGGCGATCTGGCTCCTGAAGTCTTAGAGTTTGGTTATCTTGACCTACCACCAGACTGTATGAACATCAATAAGGAGGCCAGGAGACCTACTACCAGAGCTTGTTAGGCTGTTAAAGGAAGAGATTTGCCATTATTGCAACAATAACCAAATTGACCCCATGGACGCGTCTATCCAGAATATCATTTGCTACCTATTACATTTACAAAGATGTAACTTAGCATATTCATCCATACGCCTCCACCTTGCAGCAATTGCAGCTTATTTACAAAGCCGACAACATATGTCTCTTTTTAGAGCGCCTGCTATTAAAGCATTTATGGAAGGATTAAGCCAAGCAGCTAGCTGCCGTAGGCCAAGCTGTCCTTAAAACTCTTTAAAACTACTGCAACAGATACAGGTGACCACCTCTAGGGGAGACACTGCTGCACAATCGATGCTAAGTGTAGTATTTGCAGCTCATATGCCTCGAACGAAAAATGCTACTTACCAGTATGCATCTGTTCTTGGCATGTAGAGTTGAAGATTACTACATGCCCTTCCGCCTCCCCGGGACCTTGATCTGTTCCAGTTTTATTTTACTTAGATGCACACGTATGGACATCCTTTTCTTTACTTCTACTAACTCCATCATTTTGAAAAACAATCTAAGGATGGAGCCGATGCCCATGCGCACTATCGTCCAAGGGAGGAGTCACCTATCTCGTGACTACAAAAGACTTCTTCCAAGACGACAACAACATGCAATCATCCGAGCCCAACACAAGGTGGCGATCTAATGCTAAGTGTTGTAATCTGCTGCTCTACATGCCAAGAACAGATGCATACTTGTAAGTAGCATTTTCCTTATTGTTTTATACAACAAGTACATACATTGAAGCCAGATCAAAATATAAACAATAATCCATGTGCGGCACAGCAAGAGGACTAAGAAAAAAAAGGGGGGAGGTGGTTTAAAACAGGGCCAAATTAACTATAGAGACAAGATCCATTTCAAAACTAAACACCCAACAGCAGGGCATCACAGAGCATATCAGGGAGTACCTTATACAGCCTTGAATAGTTAACAAGCATTTATTCAGCTGTTTAATCGTCTGCAGAATGATCCACGGACTACAGGTAGTCAGCCCCGCAAGTGCTGCCAGATATCTTTATGCCTAGAAGTAACTGGTTGAAGAAAAGCATTCAATTCAGAGTTGGTGTTGCAGTAGTCCAGGTCTTTCAGCCAGGCTGACACCGTTGGAGGGTGCGAGCACCCCAGTGAAGCGAGATCTATCGTCTGGCTAGGAGTAAGGAATTGGCAGTAAAACAATAGTAATCCTAGTGATCATGGCATGTAGGGTAACCGTGTGGTCTAGAGGGATAACATTTTGCAAGAGCCTTGGGGTAGTATAAGCCCTGTGGAGATACTTTTAATGTAACAGTTTCAGTGGTTACCAGAAACAAGTTTAGAGTGCGAGCAGCAATAGTACCTATTCTTATCTGGGATAGAGAAACGCAGGTTGCGTTCCCATGCAACCCTGGCCTTCCCCCACACTAGCAGACTTCAGTTGGAAGGAAGTATGATGCAATTTGTAAATGATATGGCTGCTTTCTGGGGAAGCGTTCACTAGAGTGAGGGCTGGGAAGTCATGAGGTTCAGTTGGATGGGTGGGTATTTTCTCTCTCAATGTGCTATGTAAACAATGGAACGTGAATCCTTCCATAAGTGTCGAATGACCTCCCATATCCATAGTGGAGCTGGGTTTGAGCACACCATTTGTAACCCGGTCACCCAAGGCCTGTAAGTCGCTTGAACGAAGGGAACGCTGCACCAGGCGTTCAAGTGTAAGCGAGAGCCATGGGTTGTTTAGTTGGAATATGTGAGAAATTGAGGGTCTCCTCCTGGGTGACACAGGAGTTTAAACCATGCCCTGCTAGTAGTATAAAGTTTGTATTTTATTGGGGTCACGTGTAACCCTGTGGTAGTTTGGTGGACAATAGAAGTTGTGGCAGTTGCACCCCTTACGGTTTAAGGAGCGGCAAACAGGCATCTGAGTTATACCAATAGTAAGCATAATGTACCTGGGCTATGTAATAATGAAGTTGGAGGTCTGGGACACCAAAGCTGCTGTGCTCATAAGGAAGTGTGAGGACCTCCCAACGAATAAAAGGTCGAAGGCCAGCCCATATGAGCTGGATGAGCAGCCACACAGAGAAGCAAAACCACTACTAGTGAGGGCGATGCAGCACACAACTATTTTGATGATGGCTATGCACCCAGCCATGCCCGATTGGAATTTGATCCATAGCTTTATCTGTGTCTTGAGCTTATCCATGGCAGGACCATAATTACAGCAAATTTGCTCCAAAAATAGCTATAGCTTTATAAATATGAATACCTAAGTACTTGGCAGAGTCTGTGCACCACTGTAGGGGAAAATTCGAAGTCACAAGGCATAGTGGTATCTATAAGTGGGAACTATTCAGATTTACCCCAGTTAATGTGTAATCCGAAGAAGAGGGTCATGCACGAACAGCAATATGTCGTCTGTGTAAAGGGAGGCTAATAGCACCCCACGTGGGAATCTGATGCCCCTCTGAATATGCTGTTCCAGCAAGTGATAAACCCAAAGGTCCTTTGGAATTCTAAATAAAAGGGGAGAGAACATAAAGCCCGATTGAGGCCCTCACGTTAAGGGAAAGGGCTCAGAGAGCGTACATTAAGCTGCAGATGGGTCAAAGGATCCAGGTATAATAAACAAATCGGATTACTGAAGCTGTTGGGGAATGACAATTTTGTTGAAGTTGTTTGAAGAAAGGGAAGGACCGATCACGAGAATCAAATGCCTTTTCGACATCTAGTCGAGAGACTGCAGCTGAAATGATAGTCAACTTTACTTGAAGGTCTCTTCCGCTTCAGACATCCAGCTCCTCAATTACTACCTGCACACCACCCATACCTAGATGTTCAGCCCCTCCCTGAAGCTCAACCCTACCAAGACAAAAGTTGTGTTGTTTGCCAAGAATACCAAACAAGATAAAGTGAAAACCTGACTCAATAACATGCACTTTGATGGCTTTGTGCCAAAAAACAGACTGTCTGGTACCAGCACTCACTAATAAAAGATAGCAAACCGTTTCTTCAACAGTGACTGCAGAGCTGCCATTCAAGCCCTGGTATTCTCACGTTTGGATGGTGGTAACGCATCTGCCTTATGGCCTTTCAGACTCCAATGAAGCACCCCTTGAACGCATCCTACACACTGTAGCACTTCTCTGCCGAGGCTGAAAAAAATATTATCACATCACCCCGTTACTGATGGAACTCTATTGGCTCCCCTCACTAACCTGCACATCTTTAAAACCAGTTGCCTCATTTACAAAGCCTTCACAACAAGCACCTGGTGGTTCTTGGACATCTACAGCAAGGTCCCTCCATCAGACTGCTGACCCAGAAGTGTAAAATAAAGTTTGCAATATAGAAATACATGATATATATAAATATCTATATATAGTATGTATCTGTGGTCTCTGAAAGTCAGATCTTTTCTCCAATGCAGAGAACACACTGTGTCAAGACATTTGAAAGCTAAAAGGTGACTAAGAGATTAATTCACTCTGTATTGGACCATAGACTTCCACATTTTCACACTGTTGCCTCTTCTTTCTCAAGTTCTAAAGAAAATCAGGACAGACCACACCCAAGTCATTTTGAAACCCTAGATTGCGGCCACAAGGGTGTGGTTCCCACATACCATGAGCCTGAGCCTTTATCCTCCGATTCGGCTACTCGTTCATGAGGACCTCTGTCTGCAAAACAGGATGGGGTCCTACAGTCTTCGCCTTCAAGCATGCCTGTGGCAATTTAGCAGTTTGTTTTAGCTGTCTGAAGTGGTCATTGTGATCCACGCTCCTCTCCACTAAATCCATTTATTTGGTGCACTGGGTAAAGTTTGTGGCCTTGTAAAAAAGACTTTCGCATTGATCCCTTACATGCCAAGTTATGACATCTTGCTTTGTTGCTAGCCCAACTCTTAAAAGTTACAAGCCAGCCTTTTCTGCTTACCAGGCCAGCCTTCCTTCTTCAAATTGCATGTTGTGGTGCGTTATTGGAGACTCTTGCGATATACTGGTGTGTACCAATGGGACGGTAATATGGTCCTCCAGTTTTCTCATTTACTTGGTCTATGAACCTATGCACTGCTGTTCTTCCTCTTGGCTTCAAGGCAGTTTTTAGGTTTCGCCTGCACAGTTCTTGGGCTGTGCTTGTGAAGTCTATTGTTTTTAATCTAAATCTTGAAAAGGGGCTTGCATCCTGCCCCTCACTTTCCTGGATTTTCATTGGTTACTGTGCTTACCACTTACTTTTCCTCGATTTCTATTGGCTGTAGCATATTGTATTTCATGCTATGTTTTTACATGCTGTTGTGTATTCCTTTAAGTAATTTTGCTCCTTGGTTTATTTATAAATTTTGTACTGCAATTTGTTGCCATGGTTTGTATGTTCTACATTCTATGGTTGTATCTTACTGGACCTGTCCTGCTGAGCAGATGCTGTACTGTGTTCTTCCTCTACAATAAACCCTTTTCTTCAAATTTATTGGACTTCATTACTACAAAATTGGCGACGATTTCACTGGTTTGCTACATTTTCTGGGAACACAGGAGCGACCAGAGGATTTTAACCTGCGCTGCATTTTTCATCATTCATCATTTTGGATTCATGTGAGACTTATTTTCCTCTTCTTTGTTCTATTGCTTTTCAAGACTTCTGGATTTGTCTACTTAATTTTTCAACCTGGTTTCTGCAACTTATTTTTTCATTTTTCTACTTCCTCCACTGTTACTATTTTAAAAGAAATCCTGGAAATACTACTATACTTCTTAAAAATATTCCGCTCTTTCGCTGCAAAATATTCCGCTTTTTCGCTGCATTTACTGACTTTTTACATTCAAATTACATCGTTTTCTATTTATTCAACTAACTTGTTTTGTTTCAAAGTGCTGCCTCGCACCAACAGTAATCTCCTGTCCTCGCTCGTTGCTCGAGCGCTCTTCATTTTCCAGCTGCACGCCATCTTGCTTCACCTCACGCGTTTGGATTACGCGTCTACTCTACTCCTCCTGCCAACTCGATGGTTGCACGTCTGCGCATGACGTCATCGCGCACACGTCGACACCATCTTTATTTACTCGTATCATAGCAACCAAGCTCCGCATAATCTTATCGCAGCTCAAACACGGAGGAAAGCATTCTTCAAAAGGAAAACATCGTTTTGAACGCGAACCACGATATCTTTCCTCAAATTTCTCTAAGATATCGTTTTTAAGTTATTTCCAATACAGGTTTGACTTTCACTATTTTATTTTCTTGACAATTTTGCCACATTCTTTATTTTGTTTCTTGTTCATTCCTCATATATATACTAAAATTGCTTATATACTTCAGTTATAAACAATTTTATGATGGAGGGGGAGACAGAAATGTTTTTGATGATGCAATGACTCGTCTTGAAGCTAGGTTTAAACCAACTTTTAGTGTTGCTTTGAACCGATATAAGTTTTATACCAGATCCCAAGAAGAATCTGAAACCTTTGACGATTTCTTAACAGCATTACGTTATTTGTCCACTAACTGTAATTTTGGTCCTATATCTGACGAGATGATTAGAGATCAGATTATAGTCCACACTAAAAGCAAGAAAATTCAAGAAAAACTATGGATTATGGGTGATCCAGATTTGAAGGATGTTATAGTTGCAGCAAAAGCTATTGAGCAATCTGATAAGTGGATAAAATGTTTGGATAAGAAAGACAAAGATAATTCTTCTGAAGTATGCGCTGTAGAATCAGATTTGCCTACTGCTTCCTCTTCCAACAACGTACAACACACTAGTAGTTCTTCTCAACGCCCTTTCAAAAAGAATGACAAATTGTTTCATTGTTTTAGATGCGGTAGTACTAACCATGCTGCTTCTTTTCCCAAGTGTCCTGCCATCGGGAGAGAATGTAATAAATGTGGTAGGCAAGGACATTTCAGTAGTGTATGCAAGACCGCTACAGGAAATAATGCAGCTACAGGGAGTAATAACAAGAGTAGAGTCTCTTTCATTACTGGTAGTATGGAAGAATCTGATATTTCTGACAAAGACAATGGAAATATTTGTGAAAGGGGTATAGTTGTTTCTATTATTGATGCTAATCAACAAGATTTAGTTTACCTTAAACAACCCAAGTGTATTGTACATGTTTTGGGAGTTGATCTTAAGTTGATGGTTGATTCAGGATCACCTTGGACAATTATTACTAGACAGTATTTCACTCAAATGTTCGAAGGTATTGTCACTTTTAAAGATCTTAAAGAATCTGACATAATTGCCAAGACTTTTGATGAGTCTATTATTCCAATGGAAGGGTATTTGGGAGTAGACATGCATTTTGGAGGTCAAATAAGGTTTGTCAAATTGTATATTGCTACAAAAGGAGTGAATGTGCTTGGATTGAGAGATCAATGGAGTTTTAGTATAACTCTCAATCCCAGAAGACTTGACCCCATTGTCCTTGCTGATGATAATTCCAATGAAATAATTCTGTCAAGACTATCATTAGTACTAGTGAATGCATTAATGAGATCACTAACTTGTTTCCTAAAGTTTTTTCAAAAAAATTAGGAAAACTGCACAATTTTCAACATTTGATTAGACTTAAAAAAGGAACTATTCCAGTTACACAGAAGTTAAGAAATGTACCTATAAATGTTAGAGATGATCTTAAAGCACTGTTGAAAAATTTGATTGATGATGACATAATTGAAGAAATTGAATCTTCTGAATGGGTTTCGCCCATCACTTTAGCCCGTAAATCCGATCAAAGTCTCAGGTTGTGTGTAGATTTGAGGGCTCTCAATTCTAATATCATAATGGACTGCCATCCCCTACCTAATATAAATGAGGTAGTATGTATGTTAGAGGGAGCAAAAGTTTTTTCTACGTTTGATTTGCGTTCAGCATATCATCAAATTGTGCTAGCGGATGAATCAAAACAGTTGACAGCCTTTCTCACTCCTGAAGGCCTGTTTCAGTACAAAAGAATGCCCTTTGGGTTGGCCTCTGCGGCATCAGTTTTCCAACGTACTATGCATCATATTTTTAAAGATTTGTACAAGTTTGTAAGATGTTTTCAGGATGATATCTTGGTGTTTTCTCCTGATAATAAATCTCATAAGGAACACATCATAGAAGTTTGCAAAAGACTTGGGACGAATGGTCTCGCCTTGAAAGATAACCAATGCAAGATGTTCTGTGAGTCTGTGGAATATCTAGGACATACTCTTTCTGGTAATGGTGTAGTTCCCAAGAAATGCTTAGTTGAAGCTATAGTTAAAGCACCATGTCCTGACAATAAGGAAACACTTCTCTCTTTTAATGGCTTGTGTGAATATTATAGCAAGTTTATTAAGGGTTTTGCAACTAAAATGGAACCTTTGAGAGAATTGACCAGACAGAAAGTAGAATTTTACTGGGGAGAGAAACAGGAGTCTGCATTTCAAACTATTAAGCATGAGATTGCCAATGCTCCTACTTTGAAACCTTTCTGTATAAATAAGCTTTGTGTGGTTACTGTGGAGGCTAGTGAATATGGCCTAGGAGGAGTTTTATCACAAAAATGTGGGAAGGATGACTGGTGTGTAGCGTTTGCTTCCCGGACGTTGAGTGAAACAGAAAGGAAATATTCTGTCATAGATAAAGAGTTATTGGGATGTGTCTGGGGAATAGAACATTTCCGGAACTTTTTATGGGGTAGTCGTTTTCTGTTGAAAACAGACCACAATCCACTGGTTTCCATACTTTCTCCTTGTGGTGGTCGGAATGCTACAGCACGGATTGCCAGATTGATGTCTCGTTTGCAAGAGTATAGCTTTGATGAGTATTTTCCTGGAAGAAGCAGTGTTACAGCGGACTGTCTCTCAAGGTTACCTTGCGACTCTAAATCTATTGGGGGTAACAAAGAAGAAGAGGATGTTGATTTTGTTGCCTCATTGAAAGATTTTGTGGGTGATTAATTTTCTGCCATTTCCGAATCTTTTTGGGAAAATGCTGTTACATGTGACAAGAGTTGGAACATTCTTAAAGATTATATTTTGAAAGGTTGGCCTAATGCGAATATTGTACCTCCAGAGTTGAAATCTTTTCATCAGGTTCTCAGTGAGTTGGAGGTTGACAATGATTTGATTTTTAAAAGTGGAAAATGTGTACCTCCTGAGGGTATGCAAGAGGAAATTATCAGACTTGCTCATGAGTGTCACTTGGGAATGTCTTCTATGAAGAGACTAGTGAGAACCAGTTTTTGGTGGCCAGCAATGGATAAAATGATTGACAGAGTAGTTCATGATTGCTCTAATTAATTAATTAATTGTGTGCTTATATGGCGCAGGAATCACTCCCGAAGGGGTACCTCCGCGCTTCGACCGCTGCAAACCCCTTCCTGGCTTCCCTGAGAGATGGTCCCTTAATGGGTATCTCCAGGGTGAGACAAGGCATCCCCGGCAGTCTGGTGGGGCCGTTAGTGAAGATGAGGCAAGCTAGTGCCCAGAGTTGGCGAGTGTGATCGCTGATCAGAGTGGGCACCGAGGCGAGAGAATTATCGAGTCCGCTGACCCTGGTCCAGAAACCTGCCGCGTCAGGAATCGAACCCTGGTCCCGGGCCGTCCTCTGCTCTCGGGTCTGCCGCCTCTAACCAGTGAGCCACACTACTCCACTACTCTATATGCGTTAATAGTGATAAAATGTTGAAAACTTACCCTGCCCCTCTCATACCTATTTCCTGGCCAGAAAATCGTTGGAGGAAACTAGCTTTTGATATATCTGGTCCTTTCAAATGCTTACCTCAAGATGCTCGTTTTGCTTTGGTTTTAATAGACTACCATTCAAAGTGGCTTGAAGTCAGGTTTGTTTCTTCTGCTTCTTCACAAGTTATTGTTGAATTTCTTAGGGAAGTGTTTGCAAGAGAAGGTAGTCCGGAGGTATTAATTACTGACAATGGGGTGCAATTGATATCTAAGGAAGTGGAAGATTATCTCAGTTCTTGTGGGATCAAACATATTACAACTCCCCCTTACGAACCACAAGGCAATGGACAGGTGGAAAGGTTTAATCGTGTCCTAAAGGACTCAGTTGAATGGGCAAGAAAAACGCCCAATGTGTGGAAAAAAGTTATTAGAGAAAGATTATGGTTGTACAGGATAACTCCTCACTCTGTTACTGAACTCAGTCCTTTTCGTTTATTGAGAGGGAGGGAACCAGTGTCAAAGCTTTGTCCTTGGTGGATGAAAGAGAAATTGAGTACTTCTAATGTTTCTACTCCTGTTGATATTCGCTGTACTTCCTTGAGGGTCAAACACCACCAAGAAAGAATGAAAGAATATCATGATTCTAGGCATTAAGTGAGAATTCCAGATTTTACTGTGGGAGATTTAGTCAGGATACGTAAACCTGGTTTCTTGATCAAGGGTGCTTCAAAATTTGGTCCTGTTCGAAAAGTAGTAAAAGTTAACATTAACAGCATTGTAACCAATGATGGTAAAGTATGGAATGTTAGACGTGTTGTAAAATGTCCTAATTTTTCCACTGTGAAATATCCAAGTTTCTCTACTTTAGGTTCTGACAAAGTTAAAGTGCCTGTAAAGGATGACACTGTCTCTTCAAGAGTTAAGATTAGCAAGAGAGTTGTCAATGTACCTCTTCGATTTAAAAATTGATTTTCTTCTCTGTCTCTTCAAGAGTTAAGATTTACAAGAGAGTTATCTAATTGTTTTTTTTTTCTTCTCCTTTTTTTCTTTTTTCTTTTCTCTCTTCTCTCTTCTTCCTTCTTTTATTCTTTTCTTTTTTCTGTATTCTGTTCTTCTCTTTTTTCTTTCTTTTGTTTTTAGGGATAAGATGTGTTGTATTTCATGCTATGTTTTTACATGCTATTAAGTAGTTTTGCTCCTTGGTTTATTTATAAGTTTTGTACTGCAATCTGTTGCCATGGTTTGTATGTTCTACATTCTATGGTTGTATCTTACTGGACCTGTCCTGCTGAGCAGATGCTGTACTGTGTTCTTCCTCTACAATAAACCCTTTTCTTCAAATTTATTGGACTTCATTACTACGCATATTTTCCTGCATTTACCAATGCTTGTTCCTCTTCTGAATCTCTTATCAGTTTCCTGTAGCTGAAACTTTGGAACTATTTTTATTTAAGATTTGCCCAGAGTCACAGGATGTTGGGGCCGCCAAGACTCGAACTGGGATCCCCAGCCCTCAAGTATGCAACTCTGGCCGCTGTGCCACATCCTCTCTACTCCTGTGATACTTTTCAGAGAGCACTTTCCTTCCTCGCTTCGTCAAGGATGGTGATTGATTAAAAACATTTATTATTCATTACATGGGTGAACCCAAGACCTGCTCTGATACACTGCATCCTTTTTTTATCACCCGGCACCGCCCTCCTTTTCTCATCTCCCTTATCCCAGGAAGAACCGGGTGATAAGAAAACAATTTACTTACCTGTAACTTTGGTTCCCCAGTATTGGTAACTTTCATAGATTCCCATGCTTTGTATCATTCCCCGTCGTCAGCTTGGGAGCCTCAGTAAATAGAAAATACCATAGCAGTATGTACTAAAGAGAAAGTAAGGCCTAGGCCTCATCTCATTCTGTAGCAAATCCACCTCTTTTTGTAAAAGAGCCCAAAAACTTGCAACAACCAATCAGATTAGCCTCACCCCCTAGAACCCTCCTGAGAGAACCTCAGATTTTCTTAGCCGTTTTGTAACAATAACCACCTCTGCTGAAGGCTGAGCTTACCCAGGGGAGGAGGGTGGGCGCATGGGAATCTATGAATTGTTACCAATACTGGGGAACCAAAGTTACAGGTAAGTAACTTTTTTTCTAGCCCCATTATTGGAACTTTCATAGATTCCCATGCTTTGTATCAGAGTAGCTTGCAGTAAGCCATAAGTGCACATTTTGTTACATGAGTATTAACATACCTCAGCATACTCATTTTCATATGAAATAATATACCTTGTAACAATATATCGGAAACAATATCTGATACAAAATGTGCAATCACAGGAAGGAGGGATAGAAGGGAAAGCTCACCTCTCATTGGAAAAGATTCCTCCGGACTGCTTGTCCGACTGCCGCCTCACTCCTTATGTAAGAGTCCAAGCAGTAATGCTTTGTGAACGTGTGGGCACTGCTCCATGTAGCCGCCCTACAAATGTCTTTGATAGGAACCCCAGCGAAGAGAGCAGCAGAAGATGAAACTGATCTTGTGGAGTGAGCTCGCCCATGTCTTTCTAGCGGTTTCCCTGCCGCTTGGTGACAATAATGAATTGTACTTGAAATCCAACGTGATATTCCTTGTTTTGAAAGTGGCAATCCTTTTCGAGGAGCACTAAAAGCCACAAAAAGCTGTGAAGATTTTCTAAAATCCTTTGTACGTTCAAGATAAAATTTGAGACACCCCTGGACATCCAAGGAATGTAGAGACCGTTCTGCTGGAGACGTAGGTTGGGGGGAAAAAAGATTCTAGTACCACTGGTTCGTTCAAATGGAAATCCGAAGGCACTTTTGGAATTAATTTCGGATTTGTCCTTAAAAACAGAGTGTCCTTTTCGAACTGTAGAAAGGGCTCCAAAATGGAGAGAGCTTGCAGCTCCCCCACTCTCCTAGCTAAAGTCAGGGCTAAAAGGGGAGAGAACTTCCAAGACCAATTTTAAATCCGCACTGTGGATTGGCTCGAATGGAGGTCTCATGAGGTGAATCAGAACCAGATTGAGATTCCAAGCTGGAGGTGGAGGCCGAACTGGCGGGAAGACCCTGAAAAGATCCTTCCGGAACCGTTTGATAATTCTAGCAGACCAGAGAGAAGGACAAGAGGCTGTCCTTCTGAATCTTGAAATAGCCGCCAGATGTACTTTGATGGAAGAAAGTGAAAGACCTGACCTGGCCAGCGACAAAATATAAGGCAATATCGGATGAGGAGACGAAGAAAACATATGAAGGTTTTCACGGCTGCACCATAGGCAGAAAAGCTTTCATTTAGCACAATAGGTCTTATTTGTACTTGGAGCGCGAGCTTGAGCTAACATTTCCCAACAGTCCTGAGGGATATTTAAGCTGTGGAATTCTCTGTGCTCAGGAGCCAAGCTTTCAATTGGAGAGAGCTCGGATCTGAATGTACCACTTGTTCCTGGGACATTGTTAATAGAGACGGAATGGGACATAGGTGAAACGGCTGATCCTGAGAAAGCAGTAGAAGCTCCGTGAACCAGAGTTGGCGAGGCCACTCTGGTGCAATTCTGCATGGTTCCGTCTTTAGTTTCCTGAGAAGCCTCGGGATCAGGGGAATTGGAGGAAAGGCGTAAACAAATGCGCCTGACCAGGACATCGAAAGAGCATTCTCCAGTGATCCCTGCTTGCATAGAATCATCATTTCATGTTTTCTGGAGTAGCGAACAGGTCTATGGTTGGAGTGCCCCAATGTGCGAAAACTTCGTCCAGAGTATCTTGATCCAATTCCCACTCGAGACAGGCTGATTTCAGACTGCTCAAGGTGTCTGCTGTTGTGTTGAGGGTGCCTGGTAGATGCTCTGCTGAAAATGACGTTCTGGAGAATCGCCCATTCCCATATTTCCTGGGCCTCCTTTGAGAGAAGATGAGACCTCGTACCTTCTTGCTTGTTCATATAATGCATGGCCGTTGTGTTGTCTCTACGGACCAGAACGGTGGAACCCCTAACCCTCGGCAGGAAAGCTTGCAAGGCCAAACTAATCGCCCTGAGTTCCAAGAGATTGATATGGAGAAGACTCTCTTCGGGGTTCAAGTGACTGCTCACCAGAGATCCTGCAAGGCAGCGCCTCAGCCTTCCATCTGTGTTTAGAATCCGAGGGGATAGAGCCATCCTGAAAGAGAGACCTCTTGAGATTTTCTTTGATAGTCCACCAAACCGCTGCCTTCCTCATGAGAGGAGTGACCTTTACCCTGTCCTCGAAAGAGCCTTCCGCCTGGCGCCATTGCTAGTCTAGTTGTATTTGCAAGGGGTGCATACGCAGTCTGCAATGCGGAATTATTGGTATGCAAGATGAGATTGACCCTAGGAGAGATTTGTATAGACGAACTGACAGGGACCGTCTCTTTTGCAAATGGCTGGCAGAGAAGATTAGCTTTTTCTGTCTTTCCTATGATGGGAGAGCTTTGCAGCTTCTTGTATTCAGAATAGAACCCAGAAACTTGACCGTCCTGGATGGAAGAATGGACACTACAACCAGGTATTTATTTGGCTAGTCTAGCCCATCTTTGAACTAAAATGATGCTGCATCTCTGAAAGTTTGAATAATGCACTTATAATGTGGAAACTTTTGTTATTGCCGGATTTTTAGTAGCATCACTTTTGAATACATTTTTTTCTTTGTTTTGTTAGACCTTGGGTCCCGACTTTGAAGACTCATTCAACTCATCATTGCAGTGGATTTTAAATTCTAATGATGATACGGGCATAAAGTAAGTTACCATGTTATCACTCACAACTAAATGCAAATCTTTACTGTGTCTCAAAAGTATAATGCTCAGGTTGTCTTTCAGAGAGCTTAAGTGCACCCTTTGTGATTAATTTTCCCTTTTTAAGTCTCGCACCTACGAACCGATCGTCGCTGCGAGACTCTATTGTAATCATTTCTGCTTACAACGAGCCATGGGAGACACGAGACAAGTGATGTGCACGCGCAATCTTGCGGAATCGGATCAGGTCGCGCGCATTCAAAATCTCCTTTCTCCCTTGGCTCCTTGTAAGCAGGCACGCACACACCCACATACATACAGAATCTCCCCCACACGCACAAGCACACGCACACACACACACACACACACACACACACACCCAAACACGCACACACATACATACATATAGAACCCCCCCCCCCCCACTCCCACACCCCCCCTCCCCTCCCCGTGGGCCTGAAACTACTGGCGGCACTACCGTTGACTCGATATCTTCAGAATACCCCCCCGACCTCGCAGCTCAGCAAAGGAAGAAGGCCCCCACTCACCGGTACTAGTCTCCAGGAGGGGCTCTTTGCAGGCGGCGGCGGTCTCTTCCTTCAGTGCGGGGCTCTCTCACCTCACGGGAGCCCCGCTAGCGCCGGACGCCCTTCTCCTCCTGCCCACACGTCTCAGTGCGGGGTAGGCTCCCGCCTGGACCTGCGGTTTGTCTTGTCGTCCCACCCCTGTCCTGCCTGACTTCCGGCCGGGCGTTCTCGTAGGTTTCAGTTTCGTTTTGAGTTTTTGGTGAAAGCATCATGTAGACCTAAAACGTCCGCCAGCAACAGAAACGGATGTCGCATCCTCTTGTTTTTATGGTGTGAACAACGGTGTTCATGTTGATAACGTTTTTACATGATGGCAGTGGAAGGTGTATTTTTCTTTTTTTTCCCCTGGAAAATGAGGTGCATTTTCGGTTTCCTTCTCAAAGGAAGATGAAGTGAGAGAGACCCGCGCAACTTCGCAGTGAAGGTACTTCTTCAGCTTGTAGGTGTTGCCTCTGTTTGTGATTGAACGTGAACAGCAATCTGCAATTCACGCATCTGTGCGCACTTTGGGGTCAGTGCTGAATGCCTGTGTCTGGTTTCACCTGCGCCTGGAGCCCCGCAGCGCTGCTCCCGTCCTCTCCTGCAGCCTGCGCTGCTATCTCTCAAGGGATGGCTCCATTAACCGGGAGCGAGGGCTGAAGTTGGACTGCGTGGGTTAGATGAGACGCCAAATCACGCACAGGGAAGCCGAGGGATCGCATTCTGAATCAGAAAGCGAAGCTTGCACAGATTAATTCCGGCGGGAGGTCTCGGGTTTACTTTGTAATCACCACCCAGTAGGAAGGTGCTGTTAACACCCGGGGAGAGTGGGGGGTCGCTTCGCTATGGGCATTTCTGGTGGCGTGTGGTTTTGTTTACACAGACCTTTCCAAACTATCCCCAAAGCACCATGTTTATTGGGCCCCATTCAGCAGGTCAGTGCTTGTGGTAGGCACCGGGTGATTAGTGTGATAGTGCAGGGAGGTGAGTGTTTATCGTTCACCCCCGCAGCTTCTCTCTGGTCACAAGACCTGCGTGTTGATGCTGGCAGCAGGCTGTTAAATTCATACATGTGGCCCACTCCGGACCCCGTAGTGGTTCTTGCCCTTATGTGTCCCTGCGAGGACACCGTATCTGCTGATCTTCTCACCAGCTGTCAGTTGTGAAATGACAGTTCTAACACAGGCACAAGTCCAGCCTGACGGAGAGGTAGAGGTCAGCATCCCGGGGTCTTTCTGGCGCTGCGTTGTCTTACGTGTGTTGGTATGGACCTGATGTGGATGGGAGTGCGGTATGGCTGATGCTTTCTGATTCATTCCTCTTCTAGAAAGATTCCGGGGATGCACGTCACTAGCGGTGAAGTAGATAGCTGGCTTGGATCGTATGATTTATTGTGCTGGAGCGTTTGGCGAGTTGTCACACGCCCCTTAGGAATTCCATCCACAGACCTGTGTAGAGGAAAGCAAGGATTGTGCATTTGCCTCCATTATCTATTCAGAACAAAGTGATACAGGAAAGCCCAGCCGTGGCGCCGCACGCGAGTACGTGCTTGGAGCACGTGCTTGAAAGCTGCTGTGCCTGTGAATTGCCAATGGGAAGTCCCATGTGGAGCTCTTCTAGCATAGCTCAGCAGGACGGGCTCATTCTGCAGGAGCATTTAGGGAGCTCACACATCACATATTTAAATCTCAACAGCGCAAGTTTGTTGATCAATCTCTGAAGTGACGTTCTTGTATGTATTTAATTTGTAATTGTGTTACACGAATTTCTCTACAGTACCATGTGAAACAGCAGTACATTGTTGGACAAAGAAGCACAGCTGCGGTTGTTGCTCAGTTTTTCTTGGAGTGTGTTTTGTGAATGTGCTGGCACTTGCGTTTCTCACATCTTGTTTATCACACACTGCCCTGCATACCTTTACCTTCAGGCCATCTCATCTTCTGATTTGTAGCTAATGTTTCACTGTTACTGTACCCTCGTGAGGTGTTGTTGTATGCGTTGCTCAGAAAATTCCACTTGTGTATAATAACTGTACTTTACCAATATTTAAACCCACAGTACAAGATTGGCGAAACAACCCTTTAATGGTGTATGCGGTATTGGATCAATATCTATAGTTCATCTTTGTCGTTCCATTAGATTATACCCTTTTTTTCTAGAAACCAGACTTCAAGGGCAATAGTATGTGAAACTTAAATGGTTAGTTACTTGGCTAGAAGGTTCATCCTTGTCCTCATATTTCTTACATCATGTGGCGGACCATGGTAAACCTCATGCTATAAGGAAGGGGTGAGGTAGTGGCCTCACAGTATAGCAAATCTTGCTATAGATCTATAGTGAGCATAAATGTCCAGACTTGAAGCTGCTGCCAAGTATGTTGACCAAAGACATATTGGATTGAGAAAACAGTCACGTTTTTCCTTCCTCTTTTACATGTTTGGGAAATATCGGTTTCTTTGTAACTTTTCATGACATTTTCTTGCCAAGTCTTGACATTTAACAGGAAATTTCTATAATTAAGGAGTGACCTCTTAAATCTTAAGTAAACAGAATATTTCATTGAAGAATGGAATATTTTATAGGAAATTGGAAATGAATTGGTTTTCGACCTGTGCATGCCACATATGTCCTATTTTCCTCTGTCCTAATAAGACATTTCAGTTTTTTTTTCAGTGCCTAGATATTTTCCAGGCTGCCAAAAAGAAACAGCTGATTTAAAGGTAGCCAAAATAAAAATGGGTCTTCCTCGTCACTGGCATTTTTGATATTGCAAAACATTTCTATCACCCTCCCTCCCTCTGTCTGTCTATCGCCCTCACTCCATCTATCTATCGCATCACAACAGCATCACTCAGCACCACCACAGCATCACTAAGGGGCACCACAATATCACTATGTGCTACCACAGCATCACCCGTTGCCACCACATCACTCGGCGCCACCAAAGCATCAATCTGTGCAACCATTCAACAACCACTGGTTCAAATATGTTCTCTCAATGTTTCAAGCTTGATTACAAATGTCACAAAAAGATGTTAATATTTCACTTCTGTTCTTGGATTTTCGTCACAATAAAATACACTGAACATAATCTTCACAAAAGTTATTTACAAAAGTGTAAGCTATTGCCATTATAAATTACAATAACTTTTATTTAAGTATTAATTATTAAAACAATTGAAAGCCATTGTTGTTTGTAATATCAATACATCTAAGTCGCGTAAATACAACACATATTGCATTACAAATGCTTTAGGTGTCACATTTGCGAAAGTTATAACTATTGGCATTGTAAATAGCAAAGCTATTTTGCGATTTTTCAAAACCAACACATAAAAAAAAGTGTCATTTACAATACCAATAGCTCAAACTTTCCTAATGCGAGACCTATTGCAATGCAAATGCTTGTTTAGGCTATGGTGGCTTGACATCACAGTCCAGTTTTATGTATAAATCATTTAACTGCTGTGCATTATGGAGGCAGCCCATTGGGGACTCCCTTCTCCTCCCATTAAAAAAAAAGATATCTGTTAGAAGTGCCCTTTTTCTGCGATTAAATGTTTGAAATCAACATTTAGAATATTTTGCTCACTTACCATGTATAGATTCACAATCTGAAACTAAAAAACTTCTTGGCGTGTAATGGTATCCGCATTTCTCACAATGAAATTCTACTTCTGACCATCTGGCGGCATCTTATTGCCCAATCAGGAATTTGAACATTCATAGCGGTCTAATCATACTGTGTCTGGTTTGTAATAAATGGTCTGTTTGGGGTTTTGATTATTAATAGGCGTTGGTACAGCAAGATCACCAAATGTGTATGGATAGATAAAAAAATGTTTTTTACTGTACAGTGTTGTATGAGGAGTGAGCTAGATTCTTTTACATGCATTAGAAAGGGTGCTCAAGGACTTCATTTCTCACTGATGTAAGAGTGAGGAAAGTGATAAGTGACAAGCATACATTCTCCTGCTGTTCTAGGGCACTTTTCATAGAAATCAAGTTTTGTCTAAACTGGGAGACCGCAAGCTGCACAGTCTACGAGATGTCACAAAATCAAATGTTCCCTTGGAAGCTCCACCCAGTTATGCTCCTGACATTGTGGAAACTCTCCATACTCTGTGGCTCGTATCAGCCTATAAATCTCATGATACCAGGAGTGCTGGAGATCATGGAGAACTGTTTTTCCTAGCCATAGTGAAAGCGGCCATACCACGATTATACATTTGTTTTAAACACTTTTTGTTAATTTTTAAAATTACAGTGAGAAAGCAGCACAATGAGTGCAGTACCAATGCAGAACATATTACGCAACAAGAAGGCATAAAAGTAATCGCACTAAATACCACCACTGAACTACTGACCACCCGACAGTAGGACCGGAACCAATCCTCCCACCTGCACATTGATATTGCCCACCCCATACAATCCTGTAACCTCAACATCCGCCCTTGGCCTCTCTGTGCATGGCTCTAGTTGTATCTCTCTATACTCAGCCCAGTCTTTCCAGATCTTAAAGTATTTCTGGGGCAGCTGCGTGACCAGAAGATCGGACGTTCCATTCCCATGCACAGATGGATCCAGCACTTCTCCTAGGTTGCCAATCCATTACGTCTGACAGATGGTTTTGCAAATTGTTCAAAACGGTTATGCTCTACCTCTTCTCCCTATCTATAAGGCTGGGACGCGGTTGGTGCCATCTAGGGAGGTGGATAGCAGAAACCTTTGGTCTTCAGTACCACATCAACTTAAAATTGGAGCTACAAGCCATTTGTTTGGTCCTGAAAACCTTCCTGCAATCCATCAAGTGGCAGCTGGTGCACATTCTTATGGGCAACACCATTGCCAAGTGGTACTGAGGAGGGTGGTGTGGGGTCTTGTGCCAGGAGGCTTTGTATCTTTGGGGATGGCAAGAGTGGCAGGACGTCTTCCTGGTTGCCAACAACTCGACGTAAACCCTGAATGCCCGAGCGGGCAAAGTGAACAGATGTAATGTGACAGACCACAATTGGCATATCCATACCAAGGTATCGTGGCATCTCCCGTCCGGGAAGAGAGCTCGGTATAGAACTTTTTGCCACAGTTGGCACGCAGTGTCCACAATTGTTCATGTTGGAGTTTTCACAAAAGCCCTTTCCGGAGACAACTGGCCCAAAGTTAACTTAGTAGCCTGGGAGAGTGCAGTGCCCTGCAGTCGTGAGCCTAAGCAACTGTCCTCCGATCTGGCTACCACTTTGCAAGGACCTCTTGTATCGGCAACAGTGCAGCTCCACCTGGTCCTGAATTTCCTCATCTCCTGACCTTGAAGGCTGTATTCCTCATTGCACTGACATCAACTTAGTGAACTGCAGTCACTTCCGTGGCAACTAAAATACATAACTTTTTTTAAATGAAAATTTGGTGCTAAAAACTTGGCTAAGTAATGACTCCTTTCCAATTTGGACTATCAATCACTCTAGCAGTGTTCTTTGCTCCTCCTTAACCCCTTGGGCGTGGCCGCGATTCTGCGCCTGTGCGGCACTTTTAATAAGGGGGCGGGTTCATGACGGCCCCCAGCCGTCATTAGCACACACTCACCGCAGTGCATGACGGACGGGGGCCGTCATCAGCATAGAAGGGGTTAAAATATGAAAGGCTCCATCGCTTTAACTCCAATAGAGCTTTGAATTCTTACAATGATTGTACCAAAGACCATGCAGTAGATCAACTTTTTGTTGATTTTTCTGCTGCAAAGAAAGGAAAGGCTGTGCAGGCGATGGCCTTATCGAAGTAGATAGTCCTCTTTATTAAGATCTGGTACGAACTGGCCAAGAAGCAGCCTTATAGCACATTCTACCAGGGCTAAGGACACTGCAACTGCGTTGGAGTTAGGTGTGCCTGTCCTTGATAATCTGTCAAGCTTTAACATGGGCATCGGTGCACTATTGCCTTGTCTACCAGGTTCTGTAGTATGGGATCTCTGTGTATGGTCATAATGTAGTGAATAGTCCCGCTCATGAGCGCGTACGCCGGAGCAATCAAAAATAATCTCTTAAGGCGTCAAAAAATGCAGTCCTGCACAGACACTTAAGAGAGAATTTAAAGACAGATAATGCAGCCTATATCCACAGGCTACACTGTCCAGTACTTCAACTAGGCATTCCACCAAAACCACAAACAGCACAGCCTGCCAAGTTTTCTTCATAGAGAAAAACTTCCCCTTTTACCAACAAAGCCTCTGGAATGAAAGAGAGGAAGGGGAGGACAGACCAGCCCCATAGGCTGCCATTATGTGGCTCAAAAAGGGATACTGTGCCTTTAAGAAAACTTTGTAGAACTTTCTCAGTATCCCAGAATTTCCAGCAGGTCCCATTTACTTTCAGTTCTTTTTGATGGCGTATAACGCTAGACCTGTAGCATTTCGAACATGAACATCTTTCTCCACCGAGGAGGAGGGCGGGCGCTTATGACTATAACAGATACCCTTACTACAGAACTGGAGTTACAGGACAGAAACTACTCCTTCTGTAGTAGGGGATCTCTGTGTATAGTCCTAATCTAGTGAATAGAATGGCAAGCCCATCCCCTCACCAAAGCGGCGGTGGAGAAAAAGTACAACACCACTACTGTGCGAACAGATTTCACAGCGAAGCCTGCCCAACCTGAGCGTCTGCCCTGGCATCATAGTCCAGACAATAATGGTTAGCTAAGGTATGGACCGACTTCCAAGTGGCTGTCCTGTAGATTTCTGAAATGGGAACATTACGTAACAAAGCAGTCGTGGCAGCTTTGCCCCTGGTGGAATGAGCCTTAGGTTTACCCCCTAAGGTCTTATTAGCCTTTTGATACCACAACTGTATACAGGACACGATCCACCTCTAAATGGACTGTTTTGAGGTAGCAAGACCTGTTCTGACTGACCCATAATTGATAAACAATTGGTCTGACCTACGAATATCCTTGGTTTTATCCAGATAAAATTTCAACACTCTCCTGACATCCAGGGAATGTAGAGACCTTTCCGCTGGAGAGGAAGGATTTTGAAAAAGCCTAGGTAAAGTTATGGTCTGGTTAACATGGAAATCAGAAATAACCTTAGGAAGAAATTTAGTGTGAGTACGCATAACAACCTTAGCAGCATGAAATACAGTATAAAGTTCTTGGCAACACAACGCCTGAATTTCACTCACCCTGCGGGCCAATGTAATGGCCACGAGGAACGCCACCTTCCAGGACAGGTGCTGCAACGAAGCCTTATGAATAGGTTCAAAAGGTTCCTTCATCAACCTGGACAGCACCACATTTAATTCCCATGAAGGCGAGGGAAGCCGGACGGGAGGAAACACTTTCTTCAAGCCTTCCAAAAAGTCTTTGATCACAGGGATCTGGAAGAAGGTCTGTGAAAGGCATTTCCTGTAGGCAGTCAGCGCAGCAAGATGAACCTTAATGGAATGAAAATTAAGGCCAGACTGCGCCAAAGGTAAAAGGTACGGAAGGATGACATCTTCCTTACATGTTGTTGGATCATAGTTCTTGGACTTGCACCAGATGCAAAATCTCTTCCACTTGTAAGCATAAGAAGGTCTCTTGGCTTCCTTCAGTATGTACATACAATCTTCAGGGAGAGTCAAATGGCTATATTGCACTATCTCAGGAGCCATGCAGCCAAACTCAAAGACGAGAGATTGGGGTGCACCATCTGCCCCCTGAACTTCGTGAGAATGTCCTGCCGGCACGGCAGCCGAATGTGAGGAAGGAGAGACCGGTGAAGCAGGTCCGTGAACCACCACTGCCATTGCCACTCCAGGGCAATCGGTATCATCCGCGCCCTGGACTGGGCCAGCTTGATGAGCACCGCCGGAATCAGGGGAATGGGTGGAAAAGCGTACAGAAAGCTGTTCGACCAGTTGATCCATAACGCATTCCCCAGCGTTCCCTGCTGGTAGTACCTGGATGCGAAGTCTCTGCATTTGCTGTTTTCGGCAGTAGTTAACAGTCCACGTCTGGAGTGCCCCACCTAGTGAAGACGTCTCCGAGCACTTTGTTGTTTATGACCCATTTGTGGTTTTCCTGGATCAGTCTGCTAAGTGCGTCCACCTTAACATTCTGCACACCTGGTAGATGAGTAGCTATTATCGTCAGTCCTCTGGCAAGAAGCCAGTGCCAGGTCGCCTGTGCCTCCTGCGACAGGGTGTGCGATCTCGAGCCCCCCTGCTTGTTGAGGTAATACATCGTGGTCGTATTGTCAGTCTGTACAAGCAGGGAGTTGGTCTGGAAGGACGGATGAAAAGCCTTCAGTGCCAAGTGAACAGCTCAGAGTTCCAGAAAATTGATGTGATACGTGGACTCCGTCTGGGACCACGTTCCCTGGATCTGTAACTCCCCGGAATGCGCTCCCCAGCTGTGGAGAGGAGCATCCGTCACGATAGCCTGAGTGGGAATGTCCTTGTGGAAGGGAACCCCCTTGAGGAGATTCTCCGCTGAACACCACCATTTCAGAGACAGTAGAGCATGCAGAGACAGTCGTATCTTGTCGTCCCAGTTTCCTCTCCTCTGGTCCCACTGATCCTCCAGACACTCCTGCAGCGGTCTTGTGTGTAGCAGTGCGTGTGGCGTGAGGAAGATACAAGAGGCCATCGACCCCAGTAGAGAAGACACCGTCCTCACTCTCTTAGATGGAGCCGTCATAAGAGCCTGAGCCTTCCGAAGGAGTGATGAACGTCTTTTCTCCGAAGGAGACACGCTTGCTGACAGCGTATTGATGGAGGCTCCCAAGTACTGTAGGCATTGAACCGGAGTCTGGACAGACTTGGACATGTTGATGTGCAACCCCAGCTTGTTCAAGAGAACGGACGTCTTCTGGAAGTGTGCTTGAGCTTCCGAGAAGGAGGATGCCTTGATCAACCAATCGTCCAGGTACGGGTAGACCAACACCTTGTTCTTTCTCAGGTGTGCCGCTACCACTGCCATGCATTTGGAAAAGGTCCTGGGCGCAGACTTCAGCCCGAACGGTAACGCTGTGTATTGATAGTGACTTGGAATCGCAGGAACTCCCGGTCTTTCTGTGCAATGGGCACATGGAAGTATGCATCCTGTAGGTCTTTCGCGCACAGCCAGTCTCCACTTTGCAGTTGAGGGTAAATCTGGTGCAAAGACAGCATGCAAAATTTTTCTCTGCGAATCCACTTGTTTGTTTGCCGCAAATCCAGAATAGGCCTGAACTCGTTCTTGTCCTTTTTGCGGACCAGAAAGAACCGTGAGTATAGGCCTTTTCCCCTTTGAGACAGAGGGACGTCTTCCATCGCCCTTTTCCTTAACAGGGTATTGGCCTCCGCCTGGAGCTGGCGCAGCTGAAACCGCGAGCAAACCTGTGGAATTGCTGGAGGCGGACTGGTGAACCGAAGACTGTATCCATTGCAAACCATATTCAGCACCCACTTGTCCTGAGTAATTTTTCTCCACTCTGCCAGAAAATATTGAACACTTTCCCCCACCGGAGTGGGTAACTGATGGCGGGGAAGTAATCGCTCCGGGCCTAGACCCGGCTGGGCCTTTGGTCGCGGTGGCAGACTGCTGACCACCACTGCCCCTCTGACGTTTCTGGAAGGGCTTCCTCTGGAACTGCTGCGGCTGCTGTCCAGACTGTTGACCTCGCCCTCTGCCCTGCGCCCCGTGAAGGACTGGGCTATTCTAAGGCCCAGCGGTGCCAGAGGACAAAACCTGAAACCTTCGTGGGTTACCTGTTCCGGCGTATAAATCACAGAGACACGGGACACTTTGGCGTCAAAGATCGAGGTTTATTTACTGCAGGGAACACAGAAGTCACAAGAAGTACAACACGTGTAGGTTCTAGGAGACTGCTTCAAATTGCAACGGTAGAACGCTCCTTTTATACAGTTTTTGGTCATAGCACAACATGGCGAACAAAAGGTTACAACTCAGTTCCCACAGTAAACTTCAAAAGGGTTGCTTTCATGTATCCAGAGTCCCGGAACATAATTACAGTAACATCGCCGGTTCCCAACTGTAAAAGTACGTTATCCCACCATTAAGTATATTCCATTCCGGCTGTAAACGAGGTAAGGAAAGGAGGCAGAAACAGGTGCAAGGGAAGACGAAGATAGACAACAGATTGAAAAAGAGTGTAGGGGGCGATATCGGAAACACGATTGCAGGATCAAAGGAGTCATGCCTAATGAATGCACGACTGAAACAATAGACCGGCACGGCAAGATGAGCCTCGAGCGAGGCCATCTGCCTTGGCAGTGTCATCCCCCTCATCATAAAGACACCCTCAAAGGAACACGTGTCTTCCGCAAGAGCTTGGGAATCCCAGGGTCACAAAGCGGACAGTGTCCGTTCGCTGGCTACTTGAGGGCAAGAGATAAAATGGATGCCGTATCTAAAATGGAACCCGTGAGTTCAGATGAAGAAACCCATGAATAGGACGAACGGTTCAGGCCAGTGTAGCGAAAACGCGTACACCCACTAAACTAGTCATTTGCGGTTCATAGATACCAAAACTCGTCCATATTCGAACGAGTCAAAAACACCACTATAATTGTCACGGAACCTCAGACGCTCCTTTTGCACTCATGTAGGCAAGCACTAGTCGATATCAGAATCTATCTCGATATTCATCAAATCATTCAGATGTTGCTGCAACATCATTCTATCCATCAATGCTTCCTTGGTAACATATGGTCGTCTTATACACGTCGTAGCACAGAGGCCACATAAGGCAGGACTACACTGTACGCAAAGACAACACGTGAACAGAAATGCTGCAACAACCCCAATGATCATCAGAATCTTCCAACCCCACGTCGACATCAGGCCCCAAAACCATCCTAGTAGCGTCCAATCACCTACGTCCACGGACTCGGAGATCTTGTGCAACTTCGAGATGGCTTGATAGACAGTTGGAGCGTTATCAGGGATGAAAATGCAGCAACTCGAATGGATCACCTTACATACACCACCTCTATCTGCAAGAACAACGTCTAAAACCATACGGTTTTGCAACGTCATAAGCCTGTCCGCCTGAAGCTCTGCTGTCGGATTACCAAGAGCACTTGCAGTTATATTAGCAGTCGATTCCACTACACGAGTCAACTGTCTCAGGTTCCTACTATTGATCATAGGTCCCCAAAATGGCAGGAAACCCTTAAGGAAGTCTCCTGCTTCTTGACCGGCAGTGTCTTCTTCGCTAATAACGTCTCTCACAACTCTAGTCTTGTGATAATCCGAGCCAACTGTGAAGGTCGGTGGCAGCAAGTTCGCAATATAACAGGTGCCCAAGAAGTCCCGGGGCAACCATGTATATGCGCGGTCGTAACATACAAAGTATGGACCCTTGGCAGTCAAAAGAACAGGGGAAGAGAGCGTTGGTAAAACATATGTTTCAGTGCAAGCACTCCTCCCAAGTTGAGCTCGCGGACTTCGGCCAAGACCCTTCAAGCAGAAATTACCGAGGTGGGGCACGATCCAGATCGGAGACGAGCTTTTAAGCTGTCTATCACCCACTGACATGCTATACTCAGCCTCACTCCGATCCCTGTATGCTCGCACCTCTTCCTCTGGAATAAGCGATGCATCAAAAATATCTCTATCTAAATCAGCAATCGCTTTTGCCAAAGGCTTGTGGTACGGGCCAGGACCATGATCTGCAGTGCGTGGCTCTCGATGGGGGTAGGAATCTAGTGCGCTACGAAACATAGTTTGGAATGCTCGAGCTGACCCCTGGGAGCTGTAAGGAAGAACCAAATACGGAATTCCCCTATCCATGGTATGTGGCATTAAACCACACACCCAACAGTTAGTAGTATTCATCACCAACTGATGTTGATGAAGAAGCTGGACAAAGGAGTTGTTCATGAATTCCGCACGTCTAACCTGTTCGTGTTGGGGTAGAGGATGAAAGGAATGTGGGGAAAAAGTGGGAGTAGATTTTGGTTCGAAAGAAGAAGTCGGTAAAGCAGAAGGCAATAACGACTGTAATCCAAAATAAACTCCACCCACCAGAAGCATGGAAACAGTCAGAAACAACAGGAACACCTGAAACAGAAAGCATTTTGTTCGCACAACCCTATGTAATGTCGATCTTTGAGCTAGCATCTTCTCCACTTCCGACAACTTTGAGAATTCCATCCTCTAAAAACCGTCCGCAACGTTCTTGACGCACTTCGTTCTGAGTAGCGATTATCAATTCCCAGGAGTTCCCAGGAATCGACAAAAGTACCGACCTAGTGTCAGGAACCTGCTAAACAGAAGGAAGTACCCGCACGGCCCTACGGTCAAGCCGGATGTAAGGTTTTCTTTGATCAAACATTCAATTCTAATGCAAATCTCCTAGCTGTGGAAAAACATACGTGGAAAAGAACTCAAGAATTAATAGAGGATGCAATTGTTCATAATGTTCAAAACGGCAGTAAGGCGGTAATATGAATTCAAAAAGAGGGGAAAAACAAAAAAGTGTTTTTATTAGTCTTTGTTGTGAGAACGAAGAAAATATCTGCTTCTTCCAGGACGAGTCTGCTCTTCAAATAATTGTTCAGGTTGCGGAACAGAGTCCTGTCGATCAGATGACAGTTCAAGGCTCGATTTCTCCAATGACAAAGGTTCAACAAATGTATCTGACTGCAATGAAGTGTCTCCTACAGGTTGAGCATCACTAAACGGCACAAATTTTATTGGGGTCTCTGTTTCCGTTGCGGCAATTCCGGTCCTCACCCAAGAATCTGCTGGTAAAGGGATATGTTCTTTTTTGGTATGGGTGGCATGCACCCAGTTCTTCCGGCCTTCCAGACGAACTGCAGTCCTCGATCCATCTGGATAATGCGCAAACTACAACTAAAATGTACTTCAGGTTATTACATCTCTCCATATGGATGAAGTCCAGTTGGATAACCTCAAAGGGACATGTAGGAGGAGCAAAATGGCCAGGTGGAGTGGGGGTGCCCTTGCCGGGATTGTACATCATGCATACCATACAATTCTTAACCACTCTCTCAGCACACTTAGCGATACCATCATTCTAACATACAGGGGACAGCAACTTGCAGATACCTTTCACGCTAATATGTGACAAGCCGTGAGCCATAGTCACAACGGCTAGCACATATGCATCCGGCAACATCCATCTCTGATTTTCCGACAAATCAATCCAACATCCGTGCGCATCTAACTTTCCCATGCTTTCTTTCCACTTAGTCTTTTCAGTTTCGGTAGCCTCATTCTGAATCGCTTTCACGCTCTCAACAATGTCCTCACACATACCATTCTCTGCCGGCCACCTTACTGAACTCGTAAGGTACATTCGGGTTGCAAGGTTCTTAGCTGTCTCCTTAGCAGTCTCATCCGCAAACGCGTTACCACGACCAACATCATCCGTGACCTTTCGATGCGCGCTGCATTTAATAATCGCCACCTGCTTAGGCAATGTAAGTGCATCCAAAAGATCGTTCACGAGCTGCCCGTGTTGGACCTTCGTACCATGTGATGTCATAAATCCTCTTTCTCTCCACAGACTACCAAAGCTATGTGCAACACCAAATGCGTACTGACTGTCAGTAAACACATTCACTCGCTTTCCCTTAGACAAAACACACGCTCTCGTCAACGCAATCAACTCTGCCGCCTGCGCGGAATTCTGACTCAATCTTGCAGTTTCCACAACCGTACTCCATGTCACCACAGCATACGCAGTCGTCACATCACCATTCGGCAACTTAAAACACGAACCATCAACATACAAAGTACCATCGGGATCTGCCAATGGAGTGTTTTTTAGGTCAACACGACCCTTCGTTTCTTCCTCCGTTCGCAAATAACAATCATCTGATTCCATATGAGTTGGCAACAATGTCGCCGGGTTCAGTACATTACAACGCTTTATTTCTATATGACTTGCCAGAAGCGTCAACTCATAACCGGACAACCTTGCGTTTGTCAAGTGTTGAGTTTTTGTACGATTTAAGAGTGTCAACTGCATGCGGAACCATTACCGTAAGCATATTATCCATGACCAATCCTGCAGATTGTCGAATGGACACCGCAGCTGCCGCTGTCGCTCTTAGACAACTCAGCAGCGCTCTAGCTACTGGTCCAAGGTCGAGGAAAAATATGCACAAGGACGCTGCTTACCGCCAAATTGCTGCGTCAAGACACTCAACGCACAACCCTCTCTCTCGTGAACGTATAGTGTAAACGGCTTGCTGTAGTCAGGAGTACCTAACAAAGGAGCCGAACACAACGCATCACGCAATTCAGAAAAACTTTTCTGACACTCTTCAGTCCATGGCAAAGGAGTCGGAACGTCCTTGCACGTGAGGGCTACCAATGGCTTCGCTAGCAATGAAAAATTTGGAATCCATTGCCTGCAGTATGACGTGATACCTAGAAAGGCACGCACATCTCTCTGAGTTGTTGGCACAGTCATTCGAGCGATCGCTGCAATTCTCTCTGGGGTCAACCTTCTTCCCTCCTTTGACAATAAGTGACCCAGATAGGTTACTTCTTGACAACAATATTGCAGCTTAGAAGGTGACACCTTATGATGTAAGCCACAGAGATGCTGTAACAGCGACACTGTAGCAGTTTTGCAAATCTCTTTGGTGTCAGCAGCCACTAACAAGTCATCAACATATTGGATCAAGGCCGCACCAGCCGGTAACACAAACGCATCAAGTTGACTCTTCAGGGCTTGGCTGTAGATCGATGGACTCTCACAATAGCCCTGAGGAGCGCGTTTAAACCTGAAGCTGCGACCACCTAATGAGAAGCCGAATAGATCTCTGCTTTCCTCAGCAATCGGAATGCTAAAGAAAGCATTCTTCAGATCGATCACTGAGAACCAAGAAGCAGAGGCTGGAATCGGAGTCAGTAAAGCCGTAATGTCAGGCACCACAGGAAATTGTGGAATCACAATTTTATTCACCTCCCGTAAATCAATGACAAAACTATACACAGGAGGCTTAGATGGATCAGTTTGTTTCAAAATAGGTAACACAGGACTATTACACACATTTCCCCGAGTTTCCTCGATAACATCTTTCTTGATCAAGTCATAGATGATCGCTAACAACGCTCGTTCACCATCGAGAGAGATACGATACTGGGGAATACGTGGCAATCGTACATTGGATTTCAATTGGACAACATATGGTGATATGTCCAGCAGGCCCACATCATTGGGACCTGTTGCCTACAAAGACTTAGGAAGAGAACTCCATTCCGGTGGGAGCTTATCAGTTGACAAATACATAGGAGAGATCACTCTCTGACTCAATGTAAGCTCCACTCCCGCAGGAGAACAGTACAGGGTCGCATATAACCGCTTCAGCAAATCCAAGCCCAAAAGATTCTCACCACAACCAGTAGTCAAAATCAAAGGAGCTTCCAGCTCACGAGGCCCAATTGTGAGGGGCAAAGGGCTAGAAACCGGATTGCTAACGGGGGCGCCAGAGAATCCAACAGAAACATTCGTTAAGCCAGACAAAGGTGCGCCAGGGAGTTTCGAATGCATGATGGAACTTTTCGCTGCACCAGTGTCCAACAGAAAAGGCTCAACTACGCCCAATGTGGCAACTGCGACGTAAGGCCCTCTCTGATCAACCGGAACTGATACTACTCCCTCTCTATCTGTGGCTGTCCTAGTAATTACCGTCATCAATATTGTGCTCAACGTAACAGTCATCCACATGATACTGTGCAGATCTACCTGACGAGGAACCACGCTGATCAAAGCAATTGTTGGAATCTGATGAAGTATTCGAACGCTCATTCTGATTTTGAGTAACACCACGACCTCTACCACGTGAAGCCTGTTGAGGGCCACTACGACCTCCTCGAGCCGAGCCCCCATTATTTCGGTCGCGCAAAACCGGACAATCAAACTTCAAATGGCCCTCACCTCTACAGTATGCACCTTGATTATAAACCAGCATAGATCTCGGCGTGGAAGAGTCATTACGCCACTGCAACCTAGAAAACTGACTGGGATCTATTTTGCTGCTGAGTCATTCTGATTCGAGCGCGGAGGATACGCTTGCTGTTTCAAAACTTTGGTTTTGAGATCCTTTGTTTTCTTATCCGCACGATCATTTTCCTCCTTCTCCCTATTTTCGTAATATTGAGTCGTGGCTAATATCTGAGCAGAGGTAGAAACAGCCCACGAACTTTCGGAATTTTTCAATTTGTTGCTAAGTTCAGGCAACAAATTCGATACAAATTTATCGACAAACAATCGCGGACCTCCCTCAGTGCTCATATCCGGACCACTGTGATCGATGAATGCCTCCTCAAATCTCGTAAAGAAATCGGAGACACTCTCGTCCTTCTTTTGCTTGCACGCAGACAGTTTATCCCAATTAACTCTCATTGCTTGCATAAGTGTCTTCATAAGTGTAATAATCCTCTGGGGCAAATTCTCAATAAGCTGTTCAGGCTTAGCCCCACCAACTTGTCGCCCGCCGGCCGCAGCAAGAGCAGCCCAATCACCGCCCAACTCGGCTATGTGATTCTCTTGACGGATTTTTGCCCAAATTGGTTGAGGTACTACATTACCGAACAACATATCGATATCGGCAAGGTTCATAATAGTAGCATCCACTAATTGGGATAACTTTATAATAACCAGCCGGATTTTTGCGGGGGTCATGCAAAGTTTGTTTCACCTGCAAAACTTCCGATCGCTTCCATGGGAGATGTATCCAAACTCTCTGGAAGTGTGGCGGAATAATAGGAACGGCATTAGCATCACCTGGCATCCACACTGGGGGAACTTCACGCAAGGGATACTGACCAGGCGTTGCCATCCACTCCTCAGTTTCGTCCTTAAACAGTGCTCGAGGTAGTACGGTAGATCGAAAAGATAGAAGGCGTTCTACAGCACGCCGAACATTACTACCCACAATCATACCACTCAAAAACTGATGCTGGAGTTCAGTCACTTCGGGCGGCACATTGTCTACCTCATCATTAGCCCATACTTCACGTAAGCATTTACACATTTCCTCAAACACGAATCTCTGCGTGGGCTCATTGAATTGAGAAAACGTCTCAAAAATCGTGCGCGGGGTGTTTTTGATAGGATACCTAATCCAATTGCGCGCCATTTTTATTAACGTATCACTCTCCCTACCACCAGGGATTTGACTTTGACGTTGAGGGACATCGGAAACTTCTGACCCAAGGATCGGTCCAAATGGAGAGTAAAGATTAGCAACAACATTAGGTATGCGACTACGAACAGACGGAGAAGAGGAGAGAAGTGCAGGAGCAACAACATGGGGACTAAACACCGGAGCAGTAGAAGCAGTAGGAGTAGCCAAGAGAGCAGAAGTAGCGGGAACAGTAGACTGAGAAGGTATAGGCAGTGGAGCAGTAGGAAGAGGGGCAGGTAAGGGAATAGGAACGACTTGGGGAACAAGAGGATTCGGAAGAACGGGACCAACGGCAGGCTGACCAGCAGCTGCCGGAACGACAGGTTGAGGAACAGGAGGAACCACAGGGGCTGTAGTATCCTGCGCGTATGGAGGTGGTGACTTCAGTAGATAGGACAACAAAGGATCCTCTACCGCTTCCTCTCCCTTCTTATCAGTACTCGACGGTAAAACAGGATAACACTTATCCACTGCCATACGTTGCAGTCTAGCAAAAACTTCCTTTTCCTTCTCTTTGACTCGCTGGAACTACTCTGCATTTTTCATCACCGTAACAATACCTTCCCTCTTATTTTTCTTAAGCTGTTTGATTTCTTTCTGCTTGGCCTCCTTACGCCATAACCGAAAGGAATCCAACATGGCCGGCCTAGATTTCTTTTTGAACAATTTTGCTTCGAGATTATCCAAAATTGTCGAAACTACCATGAGGTGGCCAACTAAGGACACCATCATCTTTAGTATAGCGGATCCAATAATCATTATATGCGATAGGACCCACTCCATGGCGACTATAGAGCTCATAAACTGGAGTTCCAACTGGAGGTATCGGACACGAGTCCTCCAATCGGGAATCCGCACCGCAACATTTAAAGCAACTAAACAAAGTACTACGGCCAGGCATTGTGCACACTAACCGGGTTTACAAACTTCAAGGGTTATCGAATTACGATGTCCTCGCAAAAATGCAAGACCCTCGGTTTTTGGCAATTGCAATCGTCAAATAAAACTCAACAACTAAGAACCAATAACTAAGAACCACAAATGCAATGGAACCATGCAAACAACCAAGTTTCAACAACAACCAAGGACTCTGGGAACGACCCACAAATACTTAACTGAAAGAGCAATGGCGTCACCAGGAAGGCCCGTCTATCGTCTCGCTGTACAAAGGACTACGCCAGGCGCCAGAACAGGTCGACAGTCAGGGCATCAGTCCGTCGCAGCCCTCAGGAGGCGGGGATCTTCGCGGGAAAAGTCTTCGGACCACTTATTTCGACAACAGGATCGATGAAGCGGGGTGCACCTTCCCTCGGAGATTTCACACGAAGTTCCTCACGATCGTCGGGCTTTGGACCGGTACCGCTGATGTCGCCCCACGTGGGCGCCAACTGAAGGACTGGGCTATTCTAAGGCCCAGCGGTGCCAGGGGACAACACCTGAAACCTTCGTGGGTTACCTGTTCCGGCGTACAAATCAGAGACACGGGACACTCCCTTCGGCGTCAAAGATCGAGGTTTATTTACTGCAGGGAACACAGAAGTCACAAGAAGTACAACACGTGTAGGTTCTAGGAGACTGCTTCAAATTGCAACGGTAGATTGCTCCTTTTATACAGTTTTTGGTCATAGCACAACATGGCGAACAAAAGGTTACAACTCAGTTCCCACAGTAAACTTCAAAAGGGTTGCTTTCATGTATCCAGAGTCCCGGAACATAATTACAGTAACATCGCCGGTTCCCAACTGTAAAAGTACGTTATCCCACCATTAAGTATATTCCATTCCGGCTGTAAACGAGTTAAGGAAAGGAGGCAGAAACAGGTGCAAGGGAAGACGAAGATAGACAACAGATTGAAAAAGAGTGTAGGGGGCGATATCGGAAACACGATTGCAGGATCAAAGGAGTCATGCCTAATGAATGCACGACTGAAACAATAGACCGGCACGGCAAGATGAGCCTCGAGCGAGGCCATCTGCCTTGGCAGTGTCATCCCCCTCATCATAAAGACACCCTCAAAGGAACACGTGTCTTTCGCAAGAGCTTGGGAATCCCAGGCTCACGAAGCGGACATTGTCCGTTCGCTGGCTACTTGAGGGCAAGAGACAAAATGGATGCTGTATCTAAAATGGAACCCGTGGGTTCAGATGAAGAAACCCACGAATAGGACGAACGGTTCAGGCCAGTGTAGCGAAAACGCGTTCACCCACTAAACTAGTCATTTGCGGTTCATAGATACCAAAACTCGTCCATATTCGAACGAGTCGAAAACACCACCATAATTGTCACGGAACCTCACCCGTACCGTCTCTGGAACGGGCAGTAGTTCTTCTTCTGGTCCTTGGGCTTCTCCAAGCTCACAGACGTCGTAGTCTCATCCTCCGCTTTCATTCAGGCCATCTCATCGTCGGCATGTTTCCCGAATAGGGTCTTGCCCGAGAAGGGCAGGTTGGCCACCCTCTGCTGGGCTTCAGGCTTCAGTGACGTCAATCTGAGCCAAGCGTGGCGCCTCTGAATAACTCCATGGCAGTACCCGTGGGCTGCCCGGAGCGACGAGTCTGCAGCTGCGCTGATCAGCTGGTTCGACACCAGCAATCCCTCATTCAGGATCTCCATAAAATCCTCCTTCTACCGTGGGAGGAGGTCGTCGAACTGTTGGAGGGACTCCCACGGCGCCAGATCATAGCGCCCCAACAGCGCAGATGCACTGGCAGCCTTCATGGAGGTAGCGGCCGTCCCGCATACCTTCCTGCCCGCTGAGTCCAACCAGCGACTCTCCTTGTCCGGAGGCACATTTGAGGACTGGGTGGTGGCGTGTTGCTTCCTTGCCGCCCTCACAATTACGGAATCCGGAACTGGATCCACTCAGAGGAAAGCCGGGTCCGCATCAGGAGCCTTGTATTTATTTTGCAGCCTGGATGGGGCTGCCTTCGCCACCGCCGGAGTGAGTAAGAGCTCCATGGCAGGTTTCACTAATCCAGGCACAAAGGGCAACAGAGGCCTAGATAGGTGCTTCTTGTGGAGAGTCTCAAATATTACGGAGGTCGTAGGCGTGGGAACAGTCAGTTGGATGCCCAGCTTGCTCGCACCCCTCAACAAGACTTCCTGAAAGGAGACCACGTCGTCCACAGGGGATACCCTCGTCCAAGGGGATTCTCATAGAGTTGGGGAATAGTTCCCTGTGCCCGACGAATCCGTGCTGTACCTAGACCGACCCCTCCTGCGGTGTCGTCTGGATCTCGTCGATGAGCGACAGCGACTCCTGGATCTCCCTCTCCGTCTTGAGCGAGATCTAGGTCTTCTAGGCCTTGGGCGTTCCGCGAGTGCTTGCGGCGGAGCCTGCGGTGGTGGCCTGACCGGGGACCTCGGCCGCGGTGCCCCCTTAGGCGGCGTAGGGAGGTGTCGGTGAGACTGACCTCTGAGCCCGTGGCGGTCCATGTGGAGGAACAGGAGGAGGAGGTGGCGAAGAAGTGCGCGGCGGCGGCTCCTTAGGCAGTGGAGGAGGAGAATTGGGTGACTTCGGCTTGGGGGGCGAGTACACCACAGAGTACACAGAGCCCGGTGACTCCCTCATCTTCTTCCTTGGTGTAGGCGATAGAGAGACTGCGCCCCCTGTCGGTGACCGATGTCTCCATCGTGCCCCGGAGGATCTGGAAGGACTCCTGGCTCAAACGCCTCCTGGAGGATGATCTCTTCCTCTTAGGCGCCGAGCGCCTCTTCGGCGTTAAAGAACTCCTCCTCGATGCCGACTAACGTCGTCTCTGCGTCGACGACCTATGCCTCGACGACTGGCTTCGCCGCCTCGACGCTGATGATCTGCGCCTTGACGTCGAATGTGATGACCTCCTTCTCGACGCCGATCCGATCGTCAAGGGAGAATGGCGGTGTCGCCTCGACGGCGATCTCCGACGCCGTCTAGAATCCTGACGACGTTGACTATGACGACAACGATGATGACTTCTTCGGCGGCGACCTCGACGGCGGCCCTCGATGACTAATGTCGACATCGCCTCGACCCAGAGCCCTGGGGAGACTGGGAGCAGATCGCCATCATGCCTCTCGACGCCGTCGTCGATGTCGACTGAGAACGGCGACGCTTTTTGGCCTTTTTGACGCTGGGGAGCCCCCCAGAGGCCTCCGCATGGGCAGAGGAAGCAGATCCAGCATGCCCAGACCCACCTTGACTCTGCAGCCTTCTTTCTTCCAGTCCTTGGAGCCTGATCTTCTTTCTGTCTCTCAGGGTCTTGGAGGAGAAGGTCTGGCAAATCTCACACTTCTCCGGTACTATGAGAGGCACAGGATACACACAGGGTGTGGGTCCGACTTGGCCTTCTTCCTGGAGCACTCCGGGCATTTATCAAACAATGCTTGCATTTTTGACAAAAAAGAAGTGCTCAGAATACTAGAAAAGGAAGAGGGCACCAAAACACGTCTAGTGTTAACACTCACACACTTTAAAAGTGCAAAATTCTTACAATAAACCCAAAAAAGAGAGAGCTCAATGCTCCAGGGTCCTGCTAGCAGGAGCCGGAAAAAAGAACTGAAAGTAAATAGGACCTGCTGGGCATTTTGGGATACTGAGAAAGTTCTAGAAAGTTTTCTTAAAGGCACGGTATCCCTTTTTGAGCCACATAATGGCAGCCTAAGGGGCTTGTCTGTCCTCCCCTTCCTTTCTATCATTCCAGAGGCTCCGTTGGTAAAAGGGGAAGTTTTTCTCTATGAAGAAAACTTGGCAGGCTGTGCTGTTTGTGGTTTTGGTGGAATGTCTAGTTGAAGTACTGGACAGTGTAGCCTGTGGATATAGGCTGCATTATCTGTCTTTAAATTCTCTCAAGTGTCTGTGCAGGTCTGCATTTTTTGACACCATAAGAGATTATTTTTGTTTGCTCCGGCGTCCATGCTCCTGAGCGGGACTATTCACTAGATTATGACTATACACTGAGATACCCCTACTACAGAACTGGAGTTACAGGACAGAAACTACTCCTTCAGCAGGAAAGGCACTTGTTTGCTTGCATTTGCAAGGCTTTTTAGTCTGGACCCACTCCGCAGACCTTCGTTTGATCTATTGATAGATTTGTCTGACTATGCTCCATCATGTACCCCTCTCTGTAAAGCGCTCTGATATCTGAAAAGATCTTGTCCACGCTATATGAAACTTTCAAAATAAATAAATCTAATATATGGTGAAGAATCTGTGGTTAGGGGTAGCCATCAGAAATACTTGGCTGCAATAATGCTGCTTCTGGTAGACTGCAGATTCCTCACTACCCTCCCGCCTCATTCTTCTGTTACCCCCTGTTAACATCGAAAATTGTCCCAAGTTAACAATCCAAACAATGTAATAGGCAATTGTTTAAGCTCTACTACTGAGGAGCGCAAAAAGAAGACCGGAAACTGAGGTCAATGTGCATGGGAGGCAATTGTGTGCAGCCACCCAGCAGCATGCAGGATCACTGCTACAAAATTAGCCAGAATTTTGCAAGATTAGCCAATGCTAGAAATCTGTAGTTAAAGTATACTTCAGAGAGACCTTTACCGAAGTTAAGTAGCATATTCATTTTGAAATCTCTTAATATATTTACAACGGGCTACTATCATAATTCTGATATCAAGAGTGACTCCAGTGTGGGGAAAAAAAGGCCTGGTCAGCTTTAAAAACATTTTTGGGTAATACCGCTCATCATAGACCTGTTAAGTGTTATCATAATTACCCTCTGTGTATAATCCAAAGAGTTTACTCTCTGTGGCAGATTTCATTAAAAGGCTTTGGAAGTTTTTGGACTCTTAAAAGAACTGTCTTCTCTTTTAACTTTCATAATATAAGCCTATCGGACTGCTCTTTTTCTGATTGTTCAGGTATCTTTGATAACACGTTTGTTTGTTGGCATTACAACAGAGATTTGGGAACGTATTTGTTTGTTAAACCATCTAAAATTCTGAAAACTGCCTTTGATATACATATATGTAGTGGGGAATTATTATTTGACTTTCATTGAAGGCTCCTTTGCCGCAGAACCAGGACTACAAATAACCATTTTGCATGTATAAATATATTTTGTAAAATTTTCCATGCTACCTAGTCCCTAAATGGTGCCAGAATAAACAGTACCGGACTCCTCCACAACTGTGTGCATTGGTAGAAGCTCACTCTTCTTTCATGATTATAGCCTAAACCTATGTTCGAGGCATGTGGGCTGCTGAAATATCTGTGCATAGATCGCCGCTATTTCACCACTACTAAACTCAACCCATTTTTATTTGGATAGGTGTATTGGCAGTATCCCTGATGAGAAAGTAAGAAATACAACAGCTATCAAATACCTGGAATCTACAAGACCTCAGATGTCATTTGTGTGCAGATTTCGACGGGCATTCATTACTGTAACGCACAGACTGTCACCACTACTATTGGGTTAGTGTTTGTTTGCATTCTTGAGTGACAATGATTATATCTGTGTTATTTCCTTTCGATTGTGATGTTTTGCACAAAGGAATGTTTAGCCATGCTAAAAAACAAGCAAAATTGCCATTCAGCAAATTTGCATTGCATACTTAGAGGGTAAACAGAGGGAGCCTTCCAGTCAGCCGTACACAAATATGACAATGATGAATAAATCCTTTCGTAGCATGCCATGTTTGGAGCACAAATGATTGAAGAGAAAGATGAATTGGAAAATCTGCACTTTACAAACTAGAAGGAAAAACTCCAAGCACCAAGCATTTGTCCCCTGGTCCCGTACCTACAGCCACTTATGGCCACCATCTCTACAATACTTACTGCTCCTTTATGTGAGGCTAAAAATGAAACTTGCCGAAGAAGTTGAAATACCTTAAACTTCTGTACTTTAAAATTGCTGACTGTCAATGTAATTTCTGGGAATTGAATGGGCTACTAGTAAAGTAATTTAAAAATTGTGGGCCTCGCTGAAGAATCTGATCTAATGCTCAAGAGTAAAACTAGGGTTTAGCACAAGCCTCCATCAAATGTTTGTCTCGGTTGTTGACCTTTGTGTAGTTCAGTCTGCAGTAACGTGTTAGCTCATGTGTTGTGAAGCTCTTTGGACCTCTCACCACTACTAGCTTCTGCAGTAATCTGTTAGGCCATTTAGCTGTTAGCAAACATCACAAAGCTGCCAACTGCACCTCCTGCTTTCTTAGGGGTTCACTGCTCAATGCAGTACTGAATTCTTCTAAAAGACCAACATGCTGCATGGGTCGGAGTCGTATCTACAGCAACCTTTTGCATGTTGGAAGTGAGGGAGCAACGTAAGTTGAACCACAAAAGGGTGTATTCTGGCAGCTGCAGTAAGTCTGGCCAATCTGCTTTTTTACCAACTATTAAATAATTTTCTCTTTCTGTTTGGATTCTCAATTCCTAGAAATCGTGGGCAAGATGAGACCAGAAACTGTACATACAGCTTTAAAACTAGGGCAGCCAAGAGAAGATATGCACAGGATTATTCTTCATTAGAAATCAGCCACCCACGACTAGTAGCATCAGAACTTGTCACCCCTACATTTCAACTGTGTTCTCATATGAAAGTCTTTATTTTTTTCACCACGTTTTTTTCTTCATTAGGGGTCATGTGACCCATGTTCCATTTAGCCTTCTCTTGGCCCCCAAGATTTGATAGGGCATTTAATCTCTTGACCTGAACACTCATTTGGGGGGACTATTTACTGAATAGGTTGTTGTGTACTACATGCTGTGCAATCCACTTCGATGTAGTGTTGTGTTCAAAATACTGCAGGTTTTTTTGCATCTAAATATTTTTTTCAGCATCTAGTCTGCATGGAATCTGTCATGATGAAGCCTCCTTCAATCTGATACCGTCCCAGGATACAGACCCCACTTTAAGTTATTTTCTTCTGTTAATATGCTCAGGATTGCTCTACTGATGCTCTGCACAGTTTTTGCATAGCCAGACCAAAAACTCGTCATTTCTTAATAAGCTCTTAACTGTGCTATGCAGCGCAATTTGGACATACTTGCTAACATTTTGAACCAAAAAGGTGTTGCATGTTTTTGAGGTCTCAAAAAGGTAATTAACATAATGACATAATTGGTTGGAATTGACTTGCAACCTCTGACCTAGGCTCTAAAGGCAACTTTCACAACAAAGACTATACCTAAATCCTAGATATCTCCACCAAATCCTAGTCCACTCACCTATTTTCACTATTTTACAAGCAGATGCAATTTGCTACAAAATACAGTGACCGCGCTTAGTATGTTCGCTCTCGAACGTACCCAACTATACTAAGAGTACAGAGAAAGGAAACTGCGACTGGAAACGTTCCTGTAACATGAAGTTACTAGTAATGGTTGTGACTGTTTCTTCCAATCCTCCTGTCCCTACCACATCCTCTCTTACTAAGATAATCTACCTAACCAGAACACAGCATCCTCCTACTTTTGGGAAGAATGTGCAGACAAAATTGACACTGTGGTGCTGCACACAAAATAAGATGAGGAATGTAGGTTTGACCGATAACAGTACTATGTAAACTGTACTGAGAATGTGACTCAAAGGCCTAATAACATGACTGAAAACGGATTGCTTCCATCTTATGTTTTCCGTTACTACTGTTCAAAATATGTTTTTGAACTTTTTGGATTTCCATAGATTTATTACTGACATCTCAAGGGCACCTTAACTTGATTACTTACATCTCAGGGGCACCTTAACTTTATCGAAATGAAACCTGCTGACCTATCAGCATATTGGTAAGGTTGATCGAGGGGCAACACTTGCATCGAAAAAAATTGCATCTTAAATAATTAAAATTGTTAAGCAATGCATTTCACAATTTTGGAAAAGGCTGCGGTTTGCTGAGGCATCCAATAAAAAAATCTGACTACTGAACTAGGATCAAGTAGTGCAGACAGCAGGGAGCTTTAGGCATTTCAATGACATTCTTTCAGACTCACCTCAAGGTTAGCAGGCACAAGTCAATTTCATGGTGCAGCAGACACTTCACGATGCCTCCTTGCTTCAGTGTATCCACATTCACCATCTGCCCCCACTTGCTTTAGTCGGTGCCTCCTTCCTCCGCACTGCTGTTAAGGCTGTTCCTGCCCAGTGTTGGTCAGTCCTAGGTTGTCTGTCCTACAATTCCTGTTGGTTTTGTTCCTGTAAGGCCTTAGCAGATCGGTGCCTTTTTCTCCTGTTTTACCACTTCCTGCCAATTGCACCACCCAGGCCCCCCCCCCCCCCAGCACCCCTCCTCCCTCACAGAACCTACTAATGGAAGCTGCTGCATGGCCTGTAGCGGCCACACTCAGCAGACGTGCAGTGGCTGCACTCAGCAGATTTGCCACCATCGCGCCAAAGGCAAGCCCATCTGCGCCTGGACCGCGCCCAGTGCCACTGACACCCACAGGTACTCCACAGGTACTCCGCCGCGGATCTCCGAGCCCTGGAACCCAGATGCTGCAACAACTGCAGCCTCTCATATTCTTGCTTCAGAGGAGTCCCATTCACCTGCGACCTGCCTTTACTAAAACCGGGCCCACGCCCTCCCCGCCGACCGACACCACCCCAGAACCTCTCCGATGCCTCCTGATTAACGCCAGATCGCTCTGTAAACACCCCAACCAATTCTGGAACACTTCACCCTTGCCTCCAACGTAACCTTCATCACAGAGAGATGGCTCAACCCTCCTCTGCCCCGTCATCGCCACCTCGACTTCCAATGGCTAAAAGATGACACACTGGAATCACACCAACAAACACGGAGGTGGCAGCGCCGCCATCTACAACGAATCAATCTGCTGCACCCCCACTGAAGACGACACAACACCGATCATAGAACACCTGAATTTCCAAATCCACACCGACAAAACCATCAAAGCAGGCCTTGAAAAATCTACTTGCCCACTAGCAATTGTGAGTAAAAATTGTATCGGGTCGAGCTATTTTTAGCACCTACTAGCCCCATCTGGCTAGTAAACTTAGGCTGAAAAGGAACAGGTGTTCTGCTCATTCAGAATGTGAATGAGCAATAAAGATGCCATTAAATCTTGTTTTTATCTTGACACATTTTCTATCTGTTCAAGGAAAGCTGTCAAATGACAGTTTGTCTTTTAACTAATTGCTGCTTGGAAAATGAGGTTTATTTTTCTCTCTTACTAGAGTTAGAGGTTTTTGTCCAGTGATCTGTCTCAAGGTGTGAGTTATTTTTCTCAAGCATATGACATTTAAATAAATAGCCTATAAATTAATGTTACAAATATTTCCAAAAGATATCAGAACTTTACACAGCACATTTTATTGTAATTAAGAACTGTAATGCAAACAAAGAGTTAAAAAGGAGAAAAACTAACCAGAACACTTTACTTGGTGATGTGCAAATGACACATATTTGCTAACACTTCATTTCCAAACATTGTTTGTACACTATATAGTTTTATCAGCAAAGCTGCATGTCATTGGGAAAGTATGTGTCCATTTCAATATAAAATCGGCTGATTACAAATTGCAGTGTGCTACCACTTCATGATTATGCATTTATTATTATAAGTGATAGTTTTTAAACATGATTTGAGAAACATTCCTGTCCCGCCCTGATGAAAATGCTGTTAATGAACTAAGCGGCAACTCGGGGGTCTTGTGTATCCTATATGTGGCTAGATTAGTTATATATAGAGAAAGAACTCACATAATTTGAAACCAGTTTATGGGTAAAAATGTTTAAAAAAAAATGTAAATTGATACTTGTATAGCGCATTAATTAATGAATGAATTAATTTAGGTTTTTATAGAGCGCGTAGTTACCCAAGAGTATCCCAGCGCTAAACCTCGTGGTCCTGACGGATGAAAGTGCGGGGGTGAAAGTGGTTTAAGGGAAAAGAAGGGTTTTGAGAGATTTCTCGCCCGCAAGGGTCTCAAGGCGCTTGTACGAATACTGCTGTGGAACCCATCCTGGCTTTCCCTGTGCGGCGTCCACTGCTGGGCACCCCCAAGGTGAGGCCAGGCATCCTTAGCGTTGTGGGGGCCATTGTGGAGATTAAGCAAGCTATTGCCCAGAGTTGCAGAGTGGGACTCCATGATTGGAATACGCACCGAGGCGAGAATTATCAGGTCCGTGGAATTTTGAGCCCAAGACCCGCCGAGGCGGGGAATTGAACCCTGGTCCCGGGTCCCTGGTCCCGGGCTAGACCTCTGCATCACGGTCTGCCGCTCTAATCATTGAGCCACACTTCTCCAGTCATTACTAATAGGTTGAGTAGATTATTTAAGTCACTAGACCTTTAGGTCTAGTAAAATGTTTATGATTTTTCAAAGCCTACAAAGGCACTTTCACCTACAGACCCCCAGGACCACGCACCGGCCTTTGCGACGGCATCACAGAATTCGTCCTACTCACCATTTAATTCAAGCACTAAATCTTCCACGGAGCCCCAACCTCCACCTGGACAACCCCACAGAGATTAACGCCGCCAACCTCTTGGAACAAATGGACATCAGCCATTCTGCATTGAATACAGAGATGGTCCTGAATAAGTGCTGCTCTATTTTGGAACCTTGCTGGCACGAAACATGTCGACCACATATACATAAAAGCTACCCTATTACCTTAAGACCTTTTGGTAGCCCCACTGTTTTTACTTAGTGCCGGTCCTATCTCTGATTTAAAACTTTCATAGGTCTGGTGCCTATTTTAAATCACTGAGTCACTTTATACACACCATCATTCACTTATTTTTAGCCCACACACACCCTTCACATACAGCATTCTCAGATCAAAAGAACTCCTCCAAAGATGCCACCAGGCCCGTCAGACATTGCAGCGACGGTCTGACAAGGAGCACCCTAATCATGACACCCTAACAGGTGTGTGAGGGCATTACGGTCTGAAAAAGAGATTCCCCAGCAACTCAAACAGTAGGAAGATGGTGGCTTGTAGTACATCTGCCCCATAGAGGAACTAACTCCTTTCTTCGATTTAGATGTGTACATGAAGGAGCACAGGAATAGGACCTCTTGAAATAATTAGCTATTTTGTCCCCTTTTTTGATTAAACATTTTTAGGTCTCGCGACCTATCGATGTGCGCAAGCGCATCGAGCGGAGCGAGAATTCATGTGGCGAAAAAATCTTCAAACCAAAGGGCTTTCAGCCCCGCGGTTTTCATGAAGTTCACGTGAACATGCACGCGTATCGCATGCAAGCCCAGCCTCTCCCGCCCCCATCCAGCATCAGGCTTCTCCTCCCCTAGCAGCACTCCTCCCACACCAGCAACTCCCCCCTCCCACACCAGCACCTCCCCTCTCTTTCCACGCAATCACAGCCTCCCCCTCCCACACCAGCACCTCCCCTCTCTCTCCACGCAATCACAGCCATGCCGCACTGCCGAGCCTGGGCTTTTCCAGCTCTTCCCTCCCACTCTCTCACTCTCCCGCCCCAACCCGACTTGTTCTTGTTCTGAATGCTATAAACTCAGTGCTGTGCTGGTTGCTCGCTGTTGCATTGCTGCCAGAACTAGCATTTTCAGATCAAAGAGTTTTTGCAGCACACACAACTGATGTGGTCGCAGGGACTTCATTAACTGCAGATGTACGAAGCGCCGAGCCAACTGCACAGAAAGAGCCAGTCTCTTTGAATAACAGTCAAAAAGAGCCACAAATGAAAAACAGATCCCTTGAGTCATCTGATCACCTGCAGACGAATGACCCCTTTGGTTTCAATTACCTCGTTTTTTTTTTGGTTCTTGTTTGTGCGTAAATATTTGAAACAAAACAGAATACGACTTTAACCAAAACCCATTTTTTCCAGCTTGCAGGCACATTGTTTAAGCGCTTTCAATGCTTTTGGTTTCTATTACAATCAGAACTGTCCTTGCTACTGTTGCACGTGGAATGTTGTCTGCACCAGAGTGTTGGATGCAGTGTCATCAGAATGCAAAGGCTACACTGGACCTTTGCGTTCATCACTAATGTCCACCCCTTGGGTGGCTGACATGAGTGAGGGCCCACAACTTAGAGGGATGTTGTATGATACTTGCCTGGTCATTGGATGGCCATGCCCCATTCAGGAGTATCTTATAGAAGTTCTGAGCAAATGCATTAAAGCAGGAGTGCCTGGAAGAGACCGCGAGCTGAGAACGGGCACTACCGTGGAGGGCCCCACTCAGGCAAACTACATTCAGAGTGGAAGGAAGCAAAGAACTCTGGCCTTTTACGTGACCAAACAAGCACGCGCATCAGCCTCCCTCCTACTCGTACTTTCAGTTTCTCCCGCCCCCATCCGGCCTCTCTCCAAGCGCATCGCGCTTTCGCACACAGGCATTCCGCCTGCCACACTTCTCCTCCCTCGCATTCCCGCCCCCCCACCAGGCTCTCCCGCCCCTATCCGGCTTGTTTCCTTTATCGCTGTATTTTCTCTTGTATCCTCTTTCCGCTGCAATTCTCACGTATAGTTTTTCTTCTTTTTCGTTACATTCCTTTATTTTCCTTTGTGTCTCCCTTTTTCATAGGTAATCTTTCCTAGCCCACTGTTCTGTCGTTCCTTTTCTCTTTCTTTTGTGCGTCTTTCTTTGATTTAAACACAGTCCCCACTCGTTAACTCAACTGCTTTGTTTAATTGTTTAACACACAGTAACTGTGTCACCGTTGACCATCTGCTCTTGAATGATGGCATGCTTGCCCAGCCCCCCTCCCAGCGCTATTTACTGTCACGTCTTTCAAGAGCCATGTGTCTCAAGTTTCGCTTTGACATATTTCCGCTTAAATGCTTGCATGTTTTCATTATACTAAGCACGAGAAAGAAGCACTCGTCGGTGTTTTCAGAAATGCACGCGCTCCCTTGGCGTGTCAGAGGTTGCTGCCTATTGTGAAACCTTACCCTCTCCTTACAGGCCAGCCCAACTTTGCGCATTTTCTCATTAACTGCTCGCCCTCTCTTGGGGAAATATTTTCAAAATGGACTGGGCGCCCCCACCACACAGATCAGAATTTTGTGCCTCTGTGGGGCCGCCCGTTCGCACACACTAAGTCCAGCTCAGTAACTCCTTCAAAAAATAACACGCATGATATAAAACATCATCATGGCACGATGTCGGAGGGGATAAGGACATTATGCCTCTTTTTGCCTGACCTCCTTACGTGTCTTCAAAGAAACACAACAACTCGGCTCCAAGTTAATGGATAAAAACACGTGCAGACACACAGCTCTGGGGTTCAAAGACAGATAGGAAAAAATCCGATCAGCCTCCTGACACGTGACACTATACAACAACACCCAACAAACGAATCCAGAAACCCAAATTGTCCCTGTGTGGACGTGTAATCGGAACACAGAAAACATCTAAGCCGAACATTTCTACCCAAAATATGTACAATCGCCCTGTAAAGCTGCAAAAACAATGGCTGGCTCACACAACCACGCAAACGTACTGTTTAAAAGTGTAGGAGACGCATTCCTGCTACTACTGTCTGCTTTTTAACACTTATTATTCATGTGGAGGAAGCAATGTATAGATACTAATACTGCTAATTAGAACAACGTTTTTCATCATGTGTTATGCTCTTGTATTTAAGTGAAACCACAATATAAATGAACATGACTGAATTGCAGTGTGAAATAAAAAAAATCTGAGATTAATCCCGTCTCCCCTGCTTCACCAATGTATATGATCCAGGGAATTTTTTGTCTCACCAAGCCGCCTTTGTATTATCACATATGACCGTCCCATCAAGCGCACGATTTCGGGGTGAGCACTGTTCAAACAAGCACTGGCGTTGCCAATAGGTCTCGCAGTAGGAAAGTTGGAGCTATTACAATTGCAAATAACAATGCCTTTTATTATTGTTTTCATTTTAAAAACATAAAGGGCTTTGTCATTTACAAAACCAATAGCTCCAACTTTCCTACTGCGAGACCTATTGGCAACGCCAGTGCTTGTTAAAATAGTCACCCCCACTTTTTGCCTAGTATCTGATGCAATTTTGACAGATGTGCCTGGGTTCCTGCTATCCAGGTCCCCAGTCCTGGGTCTCTTTCCCTAAACTGTACAATTGTTCCTCCAGTTAGCAATACCTTTAGCCCCCCCTGTAAGTCCCTTGTAACTGGTACCTCTGGTACCCTCTTTAGCCTCCTTGCCCTAGGTACCAAAGGGCTGCAGCAAGAATTGTACAACCCTAAAGGACCACTTAGCACCAACATGCAAGCTGCCATTGCAGGCTATGTAATTTGTTGTGTAGAAAAGTGAAAGCACTGAATGGTACGCATCCCTGTGTGCCATGCCTGCAGACAATACACACAATATAGGCAAGACCTACAGTAGGCCTACCAGCCCTAAGGCAGGGTGCTCTATACTATACATATACATGTGCATGAGCAGATATGTCTCAGTGATGTTTCAGTCAATCCTTGGATATCTCCAGCGTACAGGTAACCCATTTTAAATACACTGCTGGACACTGATAAAAACGAGTTCCCCAGCTACATGATGGCTTTACTGAAATGTATGATGTTTGGTATCAAGACACCTTGTATTAATAAACCCACAGATTCCAGTGCTGTATTTATTAATACATGCACCCAGAGGTTACCTTAGAGGTGCTCCCTGAAAACCTACCAGCCTCTAGTGTGCTGGCTGGCTGGTGTAGACCAGCCTGCCCCCACAGACCGGTTTCTGACTCCTGCAGGTGTGAGCCGATGCTCTCCAAAGACAGAAACCATGCCTGCTGTAGCCGGATGTGTTGTCACCACCTCCAAGCAGGATGCCTACGTATTCAGCATATCATGGTAGGAGGTTTCAAATGCCTCTACTGCCTTTGATATTTGACCACTGCTTCCCTGCACTGGGGAAATGACAACCCCCTGCCCTGAGCCTATTTGGCACCAGGATATGCGGGGAATTAGATCTGCTTTGAGACATGGTGCACTGCCAGGCCGGTCACACCCCTAAGGTGAGCTGCCTAATTAGCCCCCCTTTAGTAAAGTCCACCATTTTGGTGATGGCAGAATTAGGAACTCTAACAGTGCTATGCCCATTTCCCATTAGAAGTGGTCGTATTGGGGTGTAGTGACCCCAAGGCTAACTAGCACATTGGGTACCACCCTTCACTTCCCTTAACACCCCTAAATCTAGTATTTGTGGGAGCCACTGACACCAGGAAAGCAGATTCTGTCGACCTAAGGACACTAAAGAGCTGTGTAGAGCAAGAACGGACTTCGCACCAACCCTGCCGAACTTCCTGCTCTCCCTTACAGTTGCACCAAAGACGACTCGTCCTGCAGCTGTTCTACAACTAAAAGCCTGAAAGGACTGCCAGGACATCAAGAAGCAATCAGCATCTTCCTTGGAGTAGCGGAGCTACTACCCTGCAGGCAACCAAGAAGAATAGGTAGGACTTTGGACCACGAACACCCGACACTGGAAAGCACCACCGCACCCATGCCTCCCAACCTGAGTCGAAGTGGGCCAGCGTTGCAAACATGATCCTGAGACTCTCCAGAGTCTAACCCCACCTTGGGTTTGCCCAGAAAGACTTCCAGTCGCCTCCTGCAGCCTCTGTATGAAGGCCCCCTCAACCACAAGCCCTACAGCTCGAGGAGAAGTAGACTGTGTCCCTACGTGCCAGAGCATCTCCAGGACTGAGTCCCACTGTCGGTTCAACTGGACTGGTCCCGCAGTCCCAGCTTGAAGTGTCTTTTTCCCCAGTACTGTTCCTCTTGAAACCAATGGGGCACCTGCTGCATAAAGCACCTCTGCACCCAGACGCCCCAGAGCCTATCAAGGTTGTCCTGTTGGTGCTGCCTTGGACTATACCCCATGCTTACATTAACTGTAGAAGACTGGTCCTGTACGTCGCTGCTAAGTACCTTTATGCTGTATATGTTTTCCCCCATCGGATAACATCACTGCATTTGAGACAATTCAAGTGTATTTACGTATTTTCGTAAAAACTTCTATTTTAAAAAGTACTTACCCAATAACGCAGTTCTTTGTCTCTAAAAATATATAAAAATATGTTCTATTATTCTCAATTGGCATGGATCTCCTTATTGAGTGTGTTTATTGACTGTGTATGCAACAGATGTCTAACACTCCTTGATAAACCCAAGGCTTCTCAACCACATTACCCCCAAAAAGAGCACCTTGTGATTGTTAAAGAAAGACTTGTCCACTCATATGGGGTTTCCTGAATGCTCTGTACAATATACCTCTTTTTGGTATTTAAAAAGTTAGCTTCCTACAGTCACAACTAAAGAAAGGAGCCCCACTGAACTGGTATGCCCACCAACATTGGAAAGAAGTCCAGTAGCTAATGAACATCTTCTGAAGCAGTAGCAGAAACTGACCGCCTTGCACATGGATGAGGGGAATACCATTGCCAACACATGCTTGAAGTCTGCACTAGAAGCCGCAGACATGTCAAGCGCACAGATAGTCACAGGATAAACTTGAGGAGCTAGATCTTGCTGTAGGTGTCTTGCTTCAAGAACAAGGTGCAGGTGAGCACCACGTTTTTCACTGGAGACCAACTGTTTGGCTCTGCAGTAGATAACCCGAAGCAGGAGTTTAAAAAAGGGCAACAACCTGGCAAAAACCAAGTGGATGCTGCTATTCCAAGGACACCAACAAAGGGGTACAGCCCCCATGAGGAGACCAACCGGAAGAGGACGCTTCAAAGGCGTTACTTCACTTGCCGTCTTACAAACAGGCAAGCAAGCAACAGGCGACATGCAACAGTCGCATTTCTAGTCATCCCAGCACCAGCCTTTTGGTTTCAGAGCAAGAGGGAGAGGACACTCTACAGAGGGACAAGCTCCTTACACAAAGGACTCCTAACAACACCACCTCCACAGAACACCAGTTGGGGGAGGAGAGGAGCTTTCCTACAGGAAAAGATGTGGGTGGCAGATCAGACAGATACATTCTCAACATTATCCAACATGGCTACTCCATAGAACTGGTAAAACGCCTCCATGCCTCAGGCCAAGGGAAAGACCACACAAAAGAAAATCTATGTATGCAACACGAGTCACAACACCTGTTGCAAAAGCATGCAGTAGAAATAGTTACCCTCACAGAGGTTGACTGGTCAAACCACTCGGCATATTTTATGGGACCAAAGCCAGACAAAGCACTAGGCCCAAGCCTGGATGTTCGCTTCCTAAACAAATGCCTAAAACCCCAAATATTCAAGATGACCGTGCTACAAGAAGTCATACTGCAGCTGTGGGAAAAGTACTTTAAGGCGACCCTAGACCTAAAGGACGCTTGCCTACTCATTCCCATGAACCACAGACCAGCAATTCCTGTGCTTTGTGGTTAACAAGGTACACTATCAATTTGTAGTACTTCACTTTATGTCAAATTTACACCCAAATTATTTAGAAAATACTTTGCCTCCATGGCAGCATACTTAAAAAGGAATGGGATACATGTATAGCACTACCTAAATGGACTAGCACAAGCAAGCTTTTTCGCTCAATGCAGAAGGAGCATCAGAACAGTCATGGGCACTCTCCATATGCTGAGGTTCACAATAAGCTTGGACACAACCTCCTCGGATCTGGAGAAAGAAAAGATGTTTCTAGGAGTAGAATGAACACAGTGGAGGCAAAGTCTTACCCGCTCTCCAGTGAATCCAAGCAATAAAAGTACAGGCTCGCCACTGCAGTCTGTGATGGTGAGGACTGTGGGAAAAATGAGCATGATGGCCTCCTGCATCCTTCTGATTCCCCTTTTAAGAATACATATGAGACCAATTCAGGAATGGCTCCAAAACCAGTGGCTACAGACAACAGTGAGCTGAGAGGATGTTGTGGTTGTAACCCAGATGATGCAGGACAAGATGACCTGGTGGAATGATGGACTGCATAATAGACCTTTCATGCAACTGACTTCAGTGGTGACTATCACCAAGGATGCATCCCACATGGACTTGGGAGCACACATGGAAAAACTCAATATCTGGGAACCGAGGAAAATAGAGGAGGGAGTCCAAAACAGGCAAATGCCCTGGAACTCAATACTGGTGAACCTGGCTTTAAAGGCCTTTGTAACGTGGGTATGGAGAGAGAGTGCCAGTCCAAATAGCCAACATAACCGCAATATTCTATCTCAATAAATAAGGAGGGACAAGGTAATATGCACTATCCGCACGAGTTGAGGAGATTTGATGCAGGGTCAACCAGAAAAGGATAGTTATACACCTTCCAAGGATAGAAAACGTAGAAGCTGACAATGAAGGCAAGTAGCCGTCTCGCATGAATAGGAACTAAACCAACAAGTATTTGAAACAAGTATTTGAAACAGTGTTAAAAGATTAGGGCACTTCAGAGTTAGACTTGGTCACAACACCAGAAATCGTAAAATGCCAAGACTTCGCTTCCAGGCACCCACATAACTGATCTCTGGGGAATGCCCTGCCGATACTAGTGGAGCCCTGTATACACTGGATTTGTGAAGGGCAGTAATATACTTCGTAAAAATTCCAAAGAAAGTCAGGAAAGGAAGCTAGTTCTTTGTATCCTTGATGTTGAGCTAGAATTCAAATTCACAAAATACTTCTGAGTGGACAATCAAGTGAATAGAGTTGCAGGTGTAATAATACATTATTACATTTGTTTGCCACTGCAACCTCATTTAAACCCAACGTCCAAAGGGACAAAGGGTACAGCTACAAAATCAATGCACCTCAAGTTAATCCAGAAAAGATTCACTCTGGGAAACAGCACCAGCTTGAAGAATATTCTGGATTCACATGCAATTTCCCCCCCCCCCCATCCCCAAGAAATGAGGTTCTATGAGGTTCTTTAAGGTTAAGAACCTCAGAAGCTCCAACACGCTTCTACTCATCCCACTGAAGGCTCAAACTCAAAACCGCAAATAAATCCTTTGCGGGTAATGCACCTAAGATTTGGAACTCCATCGCACCTCACATCAGAATGACCACCTCCTTCCCAAAATTCATGACACTTCTCAAAGCCCTCTTCCTAGAGCGCTCTCGACCGTAAAGAGTAACCCAGAAAGGACTTGGGGAAGGATTACTATTCCCCTTCTTGAAACCCCTCCACCTGGAGATATGTTCCGCAACTGTTTACATATTGCCTTTGAGTTGGTATACTGAAGGTGTTTTTTTGTTTTTGTTTTCTTCTCTGCTCTCGTTTTCCGTTCAGAACTTGTTTGCTCATAATTGTACATGCTGTGAAGCGCTCTGATACCTTCCGGTCCAGCTAGCGCTATACAAAACTTCAATAAATAAATAAATAAATAAAAAAATAAGAGAAACACCTTTAAAGCACATTAGCAATTAACAAATGGTAATAGTGGTTTACTGTTCGGACCTTGTTGAAGACCGAATGTATATAGTGGATATTTAATTAAAAATTAGCGATATCACAGACGGTGCTTCTCATGGCTTTAAGGACACCCTCTACTCAAGGTGCTTATTACAGTTTAGGCCCTAAGACCCCAACTGTGTACAATATTAATGAATTTGGCAACCCAGGCGGAGTAGAACAGTAGTGTACTCTCCACAACCTAAGGATATGCTTAGCATAGAAACATGGTTTATTCAACACATTCAGTATTCTTGTGCTAGCTTCAGAAAAACAGCCAACACGTGTTTAGTCACAAGCGTGACTTATTCTAGGCTGTAAAATTACGACCGAGCGTATAAGTAAAATATTTATAAAAATGATATTGAATTAGAGAGTGAAAAATTGGATAAGAAGAGTTAGAAAAAGTGTGAAAGAGAAGTAGTGATGATTATAAGCGAAAAGCAACAGTAACTAAGGACTAAGAGAAGTGTTCAGGATCAAACCAATAGATGGCAGGATGATGCATAATAGCATGTAAGTCCAAAAAATTCTTCCGCAGAATGACTCCTACCGGTAAGTGGCCATTTTGCTACTTCTTCCTGAGAATCCTCAACTGCTTTCTAACTTGTGATCTGTACTCAAAATGGTTTTTGGACAGCTAAATAAGCTTTTCCACATGCTCTTTTGGCAGTACTCCACAAGAGCTTGTCTTAAAGCTCAAATGATTTTGTTTTATTCTTCACAACATCTTTGCTGATGCCACATTACAGTTCTGTGTCTTGCAGTCATTTGGTGCATGTGAGCATTGGTAATGTGCTTGACTGATTAAAAGAAAAATTCACTTCTTGTAGTAATTTGAGTGTTTGTCGGTGTTCTCCTTCACTTCTTCTTACTTTCTCATTTTCACGGACTCCACTTTAGAACGGTCATATCCATCATCTGGTTAGGCAGAATTATTAAGTACAGAAGTGTGAAAGGAGGGCCTGATAATGTGTGTCTGATCCACATATGAAATAGTGCACAGGCAAAAAATACTAGGCTGTGCAAGTGTTTCTGGTCCTCTTTCTTCGCTCTAGAATTCCCTCAACTTGTAGCCTGAGCGAGTATGTTGATGTGGTTACTGCAGCGAGTACATTTTTCTATTTTCATTTGGATGATGTGATGCTGTTACCATTACTGTTCTGCATGCTTTTGATGTGTCACAGACTTAAAAGCTAAAAAAAAAGTTAAAAAAATAAATTACATTAAAAAAATGTAACTGATTAATTCAGGACTTTTTTTGTATTATAAAAAGCTAAAACAATTTAAACGATTCTTTATTTCAGGAATTATGCTAATTTGGGCTATCATTTACTACGTGAAATATCGTTGGACAAAAGAAGAGGAAGAAACCAGGCAAATGTATGACATGGTGGTCAAAATAATAGGTATGAAATTGGAATTTTAAGATCTTATATTTCAGTAATTGTTCATAAAACTATATAAAGGTAATAAAGTTTCAGCACAAATGTCGTTTTTTTGGGGTTTTTCTTCCCCATTGAATTTGCAATCATGGTTTCAACTGCCTTATTATCCCCATGTGATTGCTGCATGGGAGACATCAAATTTCTGATAGATACATCTGCCGTGTGGATTCCTCACCTTGTGAATATCCCCCTTGCGTCAGCAACGTTCGGAAATTTTCTTCGTAGCACGCCGTCGTGGGCGACGTCACAGGAGCACGGCATCGCGCGCGACTCCGTCTGACGTCACCGACCCCATATTAGGCCCACGCCGGCGTGATGACGTCAGTTCCCTTTTTTCCGCGTCTCCGACGCTAACGGTTTTCGGGATCTTCAGCGATACCTAGTATCTTTCTGACTAATATTTGTCACTGTTTCTCTCTTACGACTTTGTTCTTCTCCGGAGATGTCGTCGAGGAAAACAGGCTTTAAGCCATGTAGGTCTTGTGCCCGCATGATGTCTATCACTAACCCACATAAGGATTGTTTGTGGTGTCTTGGATCGGGCCACGACGTCAAGAACTGCGAGTCCTGTTTTAAGATGAATCCGAAGGCGCTTCTGGAGCGTGAAGCAAAGTTGCTTTTGGCGAAGGTGAAAAAAGACTCTGGGCGGCTTTCGAGATCTACGTCACGGAGATCGAAGTCGAAGCCAAGGTCTCGGTCGAGATCGGCGTCAAGGTCCAGAGCGGGTTCGAGGTCTGGAGACGACTCGAGGTCCAAGGCGAAGTCGAAGTCCAGAGAAAGGTCTAGGTCTAGATCTAAGTCGGCTTCCGGGCATGCTTCGAGCTCTTCGAGGAGAAAGCATAAGAGGAGGAAGCACAGTTCGAGACATCATTCGGGGAAGGATTCCTCTGACTCGAAGAGAAGGTCTCACAAACACCGTAAGGACTTTGTCTCTCCTTTGCAACATCCGGTAGGTCCGTACCCTTCCTTTCCTGGTCCTGGGCAGGATCCCTCGCATTTTCTCAATGCGATGTTTGGAGTTTATTCTAGGGCAATGTACCCCGCTGGAGCGCCTGGTGGCCCCATGGGTCCGTTATCGTACAACCTGGGTATTCCTCAGTCGTATGCCCCTGCTCCATTTATGCCTTTTATGCCGGCGCCTCTTTCACCTTGGCTCGGTACGGCTCCACCGAGGTCCTCGACTCCGCATGCGGCTTCGCCGACTCCGGATCGACCTCGCAGTCGAGATCGAGGTGCCACGCCTGTTCATGACTCTCGTCCTCCTGCTTCGGTTCCTCGAGCGACGTCGGAACCGGCTCCGTCGGAGTCGTTACCGGATCCGTCGACTTCGATTCGAATGGAATGGTCGAGGCGAAGAGCTCAGCGTCTTCTCGAGCAAAAGGATGATGAGAGTTCAGATGTGGAAGAAGGCGAGCTTCCTGATCATGGTGATGACTTCGATGAGCTTCGGGATGCTAGTGGTCTGGAACTCTCTCCCGAGTGGGGTCTGCCTTCGGCTTCTGATGCACCATCAAGGGACGTGGCTCCTTATCACGTGGTTATTAGGAAGGCTGCTGACCTTCTTAACTTAAAGCTGCCCACAGTGGAGTACAAGCCCAACATTCTCACAGAAGTCCTGCATTCTCCATCTTCAATTGTGGAGCCAACTTTGCCGTTTACTGATGCCTTGACAGATCCGATTAAGGAAATTTGGAAGAGGCCGTTGTCTGCTCCTGCAGTTTCAAGGGTTATTGCAAGGCGCTATAGGGTGGCTCCTGATGACCCTGCATTTCTTTCTACGCATCCGTCTCCGGAAAGTCTTGTGGTTCAGGCGGCTTGCTCTAATAGGGCGGCAGGCTCCTTCCCTCAAGTGCCTGCTGACAAAGAGTCTAAGAAATTGGATCAGGCTGCGAAGAAGACTTTCTCTTCTGGAAGCATGGCTCTAAAGTCGTCAAATGCTACTTGCCTTTTAGGTAGATATGTGCACGCGCTGATGGACTCAGTGAAGCAATTGTCACCAAAACTTCCTGAGGAGGATAGGAAAAACTTTAATGAAGTCATCTCTGACACTCAGGCTGCGGCCCGCATGGTCATCCAAAGCGGCATGGACACTGTGGATTCAGTTGCCAGAATTATGGGCTCATCCATTGCAACTAGGAGAGCCGCATGGTTAAAGTCATCTGATTTCTCAGCGGATGTACAATCTACCTTGCTGGACTTACCCTTTGAAGGATCTGGCCTTTTTGGTAAGAAGGCTGATGTGGCCTTGGAAAGGTTTAAAGACAGCCGTGCCACTGCGAGGTCGTTGGGTCTGCAGATGAGAGGGTCTGCAGCTAGAAAATTCAAGGGATTTGGTAAATCTTCTTTTCGTCCCTTCAAGCAGGGCCAACAACAGCAGCAGCAGCAGAACCCTCTATATAAGTCCTATAGAGGTAGACAGAGGGGTCGTGGACGTGGACGTCAAGTCTCCTCTTCCTCCACTTCCTCCAATAATGCCCAACCCCCACCCGCATCAGCAAAGCAGCCCTAGATCCACCATTCTGGATCATGTAGGGCCAGTAGGGGGTCGGCTTACTCACTTTCTACGAGATTGGGAATCGGTTACATCAGATCTTTGGGTTCTCAATCTCGTAGAGAATGGGTATGCACTTCCTTTTCAGGAGTTCCCTCCCAATTACCCTCCTTGCCAAGGTTATTGCTCGGAGGACCACCTGCTTCTCCTGCAGGAGGAAGTCCTGGCTCTGTTTCGAAAGGGAGCGATAGAGGTGGTTCCAGAGCAGGAGAGGGGTCAAGGGTGCTACTCCCGGTATTTCTTGATTCCCAAGAAGGATGGCAGACTTCGGCCTATCCTGGATCTCAGGATTTTGAACCTCTATCTCAAACAGGAGAAGTTCAAAATGCTCACCCTTGCTCAGGTTCTTCTGGCGCTGATGGAAGAAGACTGGATGGTGTCGATCGACTTGCAGGATGCGTATTTTCACATCCCAATCCTGAAGTCGCACAGGAAGTATCTCCGTTTTACGGTGGGATCGCAGCACTATCAGTTTGCGGTCCTCCCGTTTGGACTTACTACTGCGCCTCGAGTTTTCACCAAGGTGATGGCGGTGGTGGCGGCGCATCTCAGAAGGTCAGGGATTCCTGTATTCCCTTATCTAGACGACTGGCTGATCAAAGCAGAGTCGCCGGAGATGGTGCTCCATCATCTGCAGGAGACAACTCAGTTGTTGCACAGGTTGGGTTTTTCGATAAACTTACCCAAATCTCACCTGGTGCCCTCCCAGCGCAACCTGTTCATAGGTGCGGTACTGGACACTTCTGTATGTCGTGCATTCCCTCCACCTCAAAGGATTCGCGACATTCAGGAAATGATTCCTTTATTCGTCAATGGAGCGGTTGTTCCAGTCCTGAAGGTCCTTCGCCTGCTCGGTCTGATGGCTTCTTACATTCTGTTGGTCAGTCATGCACGCTGGCACATGAGGGCGCTCCAGTGGTGCCTCCGCAGGCAGTGGTATCAGCACAACGGAGATCTCAGGGAGTCTGTGAGGATCTCCAGAGAAACTGCAGCGGATCTGTCCTGGTGGGGCGTGGAAGGCAATCTGTCACAGGGAAAGCCTTTTCAGCTACCTCCATCAGTGGCCACAGTGATATCGGATGCATCCACTCTCGGGTGGGGTGCTCATCTGGGAGACCTGGAGGTCAAGGGTCTTTGGTCTCCGGAAGAAAGGTTGTTTCACATCAACCTTCTGGAATTGAGGGCGATACGTTTGGCGCTCAAGGCCTTCCTCCCTTCCCTTCGCGGTCGTTCGGTCCAGGTCCTAACGGACAACACGACTGCGATGTGGTACATCAACAAGCAGGGAGGAGTAGGGTCGCAGTGTCTCTGCAGAAAGGCTCTGCGTCTCTGGTCCTGGGTTCAGGACCATCAGATTTGTCTGGTGGCAAATCATCTGGCCGGGATTCTGAACGTGCGTGCAGACAGTCTCAGTCTGCAGTTTTCCGCCGACCACGAGTGGAGGCTTCACCCGGAGGTTGTTCGCGACATCTTTCGGATGTGGGGGACGCCTCGGGTGGATCTATTTGCCACTCGCGAGAATGCTCACTGCCCTTCATTCTGCAGTCTCCAGTATCCGATGCAAGGAGCATTGGGGGACGCGTTTCAGTTGAGTTGGGGAGATCGACTCCTTTACGTGTTTCCCCCCCCATACCTTTGATTCCTCGGGTTCTGAGGAAGATTCGTCAAGACCGGGCCCAAGTCATATTGGTCGCCCCGGATTGGCCGAGAAGGGTGTGGTATTCGGACCTACTCCACCTATCCTCTCACCCGCCGCTCCGTCTCCCTCACAGGGCAGACCTCCTCTCTCAGTTGGAGGGGCAGGTTCTACACCCCCACCTCCAGACATTACACCTTCATGCCTGGAGATTGAACGGGGCAACTTGAGTTCTTTTTCTCTCCCTCACGAGGTGGTGGATGTCATTCTCTCTGCCAGGCGTGACACCACTAAGTCCATTTATTCCTATAGGTGGACAAAATTTGTTTCTTGGTGCAGGGAGAGGGATATTGACCCTTTGAAGGCTCATTTGTCTAATATTTTACAGTTTGCCCTTTATCTGGCACAACAAGGTTTGGCTGTGTCCACGGTCAAGGGTTATCTTTCGGCCTTATCGGCGTTTCTATGTTTGCCGGATCAGCCTTCTCTCTTTAAGTCTCCGGTGGTTGTGAGATTTTTGAGGGGTCTTGTGAATATGTTTCCTCCTACCCCTTTTGTGGTTCCTCAATGGGATTTGAATCTTGTGCTGACCTTTTTAATGGGTTCTCCCTTCGAACCCTTGCACAAGTGTCCATTGAGGCTTCTCTCTTTTAAAACTATCTTCCTCGTTGCAATCACCTCGGCAAGGAGGGTAAGTGAGCTTCAAGCTCTAAGTTCCAAACCCCCATTCCTGACCATTCATGCAGAAAGGATGGTTCTTAGGACCAGGGCTGCTTTTCTGCCTAAGGTGGTTACTCCTTTTCATCTTGGGCAGTCCATTACCCTTCCTACCTTCTATCCTCCCCCTCACCCGTCTAAGGAGGAAGAGAGACTGCATCGCCTGGACCCTAAGAGGGCGGTGTCCTTCTATCTGGACAGGACTAAGGACTTCCGGATGGACGACCAGCTGTTTGTTGGCTTTGCTGGCTGCAAGAAGGGCAGAGCGGTGCACAAGCGCACTCTTTCCAGGTGGATAATCCTGTGCATCAAGATCTGCTACTCCCTTGCGGGTAAGGACCCTCCTGAGGGCATTAGAGCTCATTCAACTAGAGCAAAGTCTGCAACATCTGCTTTGTCTAGGGGTGTACCTGTTGAGGATATTTGCAGGGCCGCGACTTGGGCCTCCCTCCACACTTTCGCAAAGCACTACTGCTTGGATACCGAGGTGAGGAGGGACGGCCACTTCGCGCGCTCTGTCCTCCAAGACTTCCTGGTGTAGCAGAGTGGACACCCTCCTCCGGGAGTGGGGACTGCTGTGGGAATCTATTCACAAGGTGAGGAATCCACACGGCAGATGTATCTATCAGAAGAACAAGTTACTTACCTTCGGTAACGCTTTTTCTGGTAGATACTATATCTGCCTGTGGATTCCTCACTGACCCACCCGCCTCCCCGTTGTCTACTCTGCTATACCTGGTCTTTCTGTATATATGATTATACTGCTGTTGTTTTGATTTGGTTCTATTTGTACTGTGTACATTGTATATTTGCATATTTGCTATCGTTGGTCCGTCCGTGTGCCTCGAAGGCATGGAAAAAAGGGCGGAACTGACGTCATCACGCCGGCGTGGGCCTAATATGGGGTCGGTGACGTCAGACGGAGTCGCGCGCGATGCCGTGCTCCTGTGACGTCGCCCACGACGGCGTGCTACGAAGAAAATTTCCGAACGTTGCTGACGCAAGGGGGATATTCACAAGGTGAGGAATCCACAGGCAGATATAGTATCTACCAGAAAAAGCGTTACCGAAGGTAAGTAACTTGTTCATTTGGGCACGAACACAAAATTAATTAATTATCCCCCTCCACCTGGCATTAGTAAGGTGTATGGCTGCAACATAATGTCTTAATTTAGCATTAAAAGTGTGGGTAATTATGTTAGTGCATATTTTATATTGGTTGTCATGCAAAGCCAAGCTATATAAGACAATTATGAAGTTTAATCTGAATTTATCTCAAACGTCAGTTAAACTTTTTTAGAAAACCGCATACAAAACCATAACAAAGTGAACAAATGTAAAAGACATAGCTAAGGGTATAAAAGGCATAGTTAAAGATTGATAGCTCAAGTTATTACCTAGGTATTAATTATACATTATGCTGGTTTTTCTGGACAGATGTTGACACCCAACTGTGTGAACAATAGGAGTTTAATTTTTTCCCTTCTAAAGGTTCATTGCACAATATATCCTCACATCTTCATTCAAAACGGATCAGTATTTAGGCAGTTTATATCAATGTGTTTGCGTTCTTTTGTAAAAGTTCAGTTTCCTACCACCATAAAATAGCAAACACGTTTTCTATTTTACAGCTCTAAACTTTGTTATAGTGTATCATAGCCTAAGATAGTGACCTTCTGAAAGGGTTGTAGTGATCTGAAGATTTTATTTTATCTTTCATTGGACAGCATTTTCAATTAGTTTTTCCTGCTAAATCATGTTGGCAATGTTCCCCTTTTCTCACTAACATGCCAGGTAGCAATCTTGAAAATTGGTGAAGTACCTTTTCGTGCGCTTCCAGAATAACCTTCGCAGAAGATAGATTTTGTTTCAGAGATGTATGCAAACGTGAAGGTTTTTTCAGAATTTAATCAGATTATATATTTTACTTCTAAAAATGTGTTAATACGTTCATGTTATATTGTAATACTTCTCCATAATTTTACTATCTGGCTTGATTTGCATGAATGAGGAACAGTGTCCAGAAATAGGCCCAATTGGAGCCATTGTTTTTAGTATCCTGTCTTCTTTTTTACTACATTTTGTGTTTATTGTATTCATATTGCTGTATAGTGTGTTGTCTTGTAATTTTGTAATTTCTGCTCATTTTTTGTCTGAAATATTACCTTCTTTATAGAAGTCATTTATGTTTGACACATTTAACATTAGCCCTTTCTTCCATACCAGGATCTTCCATTGAGTTATGTTTGTGTTGACCAAAATTTATATCTTGTGTGTTTGTGATTTTTTTTTTTTTTTGTAAATTATTTTGAAATTGGACTTTTGTGCTCTGGTGCTCTGTTCCAAAACCTATTTTAAAATATATTTTTGTGAGCCTGGTTTGTTGTGCTTAGTGGTAATATTCTGATGGGTTTACAGGGACTTGTTCCTTTGATAGTGAGCTTAGTTCATTATGGTGGTCAACCAATTTTGCTGTAATAGGAATGAATGTTTTTGTGGTACAGTTTAAAGTTGGTAGGGTAGTCTTACGTTGATTTTCGGCTCTGGCATCTTTCATAGGACTGTTCTTGATTTATGCCTCTTGAATTTTCAGTTCTGTTACTTGTGTGTTCTTCCCAACCCTTCCTCTGCGTGAAATGCCTTCCTGTTTAGTAACTGGCTGCCAATATGGTGAAAGAGAGATTGTATAGGATAAGCTCACTAGTAATTGAAATCTTATTTTTCTGTTATTTGTTCATTCTTACTAGCTCCTTCAGATTGTTAAAACTATTGCTGACTATCCCAGATGAAAATTTGAGAGATTGATATAGTAGTAGCTACTTAAGCCTGCCTGGTAAACATGCCACATTCTGTCATTTAGTGCAACATTTACAGAAAATGTGAAAAGTAACTAGTTACCCTTGAACCATGACATGTCAAATCTTTCCGCATGTAGAATGCATTGGGTTAGATTGAGTTTCTCCATTCACTTCCTTATTCTGTTTTCGTACTCCAGCATCCCGGATGGGGGAAACCTCAACATTTATATTTGAGACATAAGGTGCCAAAAGACAAATGGGTTCTAGTCATTGTACAGAACTTGGGCCACACAACTGGGTTTTATCATAGCGGGAGTTAGGGTATTTAGTTTTGAGCTAAATAAACTTAAGAACACATGGCTCTACAATGATACTCAAAATGTTTTTTGCCAGTTCTACTTAGTTGAACATGCCTGCTTTCATACTCAATAATATGAGTGTTTTTACGCTACACATAGATTGCATTGCAATGTTTATATATTGTGCACTGCAATCAAATTCCTGCAGCCTCAAGTCTACTCTGTGTGCATCCTGCCTAGAGGTGGTGACTAATGCAAATAACATATTAATCTGTCCACACTTGAGATAATTGGCTGATCAAAAACAGCACATAGACGGTGATACAGGACCTGAAGTCAAAAATTGATCTAAAGGCTTGGGGTGGTGTTTTTAGTGAAGTCCGGAAGAATGGCGCTCAGACTAATACGCGTGGTGTCTTCTACGGACCTGTGTCGGTACGGTGCTGCCAGGTCGGGGTAATTACCTGATAACACCCAGAATTGATTGAATCGCCGGATCCACACTGGAAAGTAAGCTCAGTCCTGGGCACACGTGGTGGGGCTATCACAATGTTAATCATATGCGTTATATAAATGCAGTGGTCGACACCAGTGTAGATTTGAAAAGTTTTTTATCATGAAGCACTTACTGTATTGAACCACCAAACCAGCCAACACGTGTTCCGTCACTAGGAGTGGCCCTGTGACACTTTTGGAGGAGTGCAGAATGGTGATTCACGTCCTTTCAAAAATTGATCTATTTTACACCTTGAAGAATAGCTAACTAGGCTCTGCAGAACAAACCACTTCCTACGTAAAATCAGTCATTGTTCTCAATATTGTAATGGTGTCTTTATCTGCCAACTGCTGAAGGTAGTGGTCCATCTTTGATGCCCATAGACTCACACATACCCTTCCACATATCCCCCCCCACCCCCCAAAAACTAGTGAATACCTCTTTAGACATGGTTAGCCCCCCACCTTTTGCCTGGAAAATGATGTGGTTTCAATTGGAAGTGCACAGAGCTCCTTCCCTAAGCCTGTACCCCAAACGGCACTTCAGACCCCCTGTAAGCCCCTAGTAAATGGTACCTTGGACCTAGGGCACTGGGACTGAAGAGGGTCCCCTATGGAGCCCTCGCTGAGGCCACACAACCCCCCAGACCCCTCCCCCCCCCAACAGTGACCTGCCTGGTAAGACTCTTACCTGGCCAACTGTAGGATTTCTTTGTCCGGCCTCCTGGCCTGAGCCTGCAGCCTTTCCTCAAAACTGATGTCCCCCATTGGTTTGCATTGGGTGCCTGACGCTGTGTTGGCACTCCTCACCTGACTGTCCATTTTGCAGCTGAGGGTGTAAGTTTGGTGCTGCCTTGTGATCCTCCCTGCCCTCAAGTCTCCCCCCACACCCCCCCCGCCCCACCTCCTGTGCTTACCTTAACCCCTGTAGACTGGGGTTAAGGTAAGGTGAGGTTACCAAACCTTGTTGCTCACCTGTGAGCAGCATCTCTTTGATTACCCCCTTTCTCCATTGGATAACATTGGCGCCAGATTCTGAATTTGAATCCTGCACCCAGCCGTCCCTGTGCTGCTGGGGGTGCTGATTTGCTACTTACCTCAACCATGCCTAATGCAGATTTTTCATCCTGAAAACCAAGACAGTAAGTCGTATACTTACCTGCAAAACCGTATTCTTGTTTTCCTCCCATGGGTTACCGTTACTGAACTGAACAATTGCACTTTTGAAAGTGAAAAGTATTTCTTGTGACAAACGTACATGCCTTAGAACGTGCATCTTGGTCTTAAAATAAAACTGAAAAGTTTATTTTTATAAAATTGGTATGGATCTCCTGTTTGAGTTGTGTGTCATTTATTAATTACTGTGTGCATAGCAAATGTTTTATACTCCTCTGTGTTAGGCCTAAGACTTCTCGACCGCACTACCACAAATAGAGCACTTTGGGTTTACGTTGCGCCCTGTACACTTCTCTGGGAATCTCTGGGCTCTTTTCACAATATAACCACTTAGTAATATATCACATGAAGTGCCGGCTTCCTACAGGAGGGATGGGAGTAAGTAGGCAGCACTAGTCCTTGTTATGGTGGGAGTTCTCCAGCCAGCATGAAGCCGGCCTTTCCCATTTCTTTTGATAACCGCTCTCAACATAGGCACTAGGCAGGAAGCCCTGCAACATGGTTAGCCACTGAAGGAAAATGTTTCCACCAGGAACATAGAGGGGTAGGGACTTTTGAAAACTGCAGTGCCTCTTATTGGCTCTAGCAGTCTATCTTTTAGAATAAGAACTGCCCATCTCTGCCAGGGCTTGGTTCATCGCTGCTGACTGGACACTGTGGAGACTTGCACACCTGTGTTCGCATGGGAGTAGTTTCTGCTCCCATTCAGGCTCTGATTCCACTCTTTCAGCCCTTATCCCGGGTTTCGGTCAGAGGGACCCTGAGGCTGCTGGGCATCCTGCTGATCAAACATGCCAGATGGCATATGCGTACTCTGCAGTGGGACCTGAAGTTCCAGTGGGTCCAGCATCACGGCAACCTGTCCAATCAAATCTAGATCCTGTAGGGCACTGCACAGCAGGTGCAGTAGTGGCTCACGCACCGGCATTGTGTCGACTGCAGATCCCTCTCCCAACCCCAACCGGAGTTCACAGTAGTGACTGATGCTTCCCTCCTGGGATGGGGTGGCCACATGAGAGAGGCGGGGATCAGAGGCCTCTGGTCTCCGGCGCAGTCCCAGCTCTATATCAACCTTCTGGAGCTTCAGGCGATCCGACTTGCCCCAAGGCATTTCTTCCCTCTTGTCAAGGGGAGAGTAGAGTAGGTGTTCACTGACAACACCACTGCCATGTGGTACTGCAACAAGCCAGGCGGGGTAGGGTCATGGACCCTATGTCAGGAGGTCCTGCGCCTCTGAACATGGCTGGAACATCAAAGCATTTTCCTGGTGATTCAACAGCTGGCAGGTATCTGAACGCCAGGGTGGACGAACTCAGCCGCAGGTGCATGATGGATCACGAATGTCGTCTTCACTCGGACGTGGTGCAATGTCTCTTTCGGCAGTGGGGAGAGCCTTTGTTAGATCTTTTCGCCACCGAAGAGAACGCGTAATGTCATCAGTTCTGCGCATTGGAATTTCCAAGTCGGCACTCAGTCTGCGTCGCTTTTCGTCGCAAGTGGAGTTGCGGTCTGTTGTACGCCTTTCCGCCCATACCACTTCTAACCAAAGTGCTGAAGATCAGACGCGACCAGGCCAAAGTCTATCTTGTTGCCCCGGACTGGGCATGAAGAGTTAGGTATCCCGAGCTACTCAGTATGAGCCTCGATCTTCGGATCAGACTGTCTATTCAGGAGGATCTTCTGTCGCAGCAGCAGGGGACGGTCCTCCACCCGAACCTGTCCAGCCTCCACCTCAACCTGTCCAGCCTCCACCTCTTTGCGTGGAGATTGAGCAGCAGCAATTGATTCCTTTCGACTTGCCTCCTGAAGTTTGTGATGTCATTCTGGCAGCCAGGCATCCCTCCACTAAAGTGGTATACGCCTGCACGTAGAACATTTTTGTGGCATGGTGCACGGCAAAGACTGTTGATTCCCGTTCTGCCCCTCTTTCTGAGATCCTTTTGTTCCTTCTCTCTTTAGCACGGCAGGGCTCAGCTCTGGACACTATCAAAGGTTATCTTTCTGCTATCTCTGCCTTTCTCAGGCTCCCTGATCCGCCTTCTCTTTTCAAGTACGCGGTTGTAAATAGATTTCTCAAAGGCATTACACACCTTTTCCCTCCTATTCAGTTTGTGATGCTGCAGTGGGACTTGATTCTGGTTCTTACTTATGTCATGTGTGCTCCTTTCGAGCCCCTTCATAACTGTCCTTCGTCCCTTGACCCTCAAGACTGCCTTCCTGGTTGCCATCCCCTCCGCTAGGTGAGTGAGCTCCAGCCTCTTTCTTGTAAGCCTCCTTTTCTATCTGTCCATCTGGGCAAGGTTGTGCTCAGGCCCATCCTTTCTTTTTGCCAAAAGTTGTTACAGCCTTTCACATTGGGCAGACTATTACCTTGCCCACCTTCTTTCCGCCTCCTTCCAGGGAGGAAGAGAGGCTTCACCTTCTGGACCCTAAACGTGCCCTTTCATTTCATTTCAACTGCACACAGTAGTTCCGTGTGGATGACCAACTCTTTGTTGGCTACGTTGGCACTAAGAAAGGTTGGGTGGTGCATAAGAGAACTATCTCCTGCTGGGTCGTCTTATGTATCAAAGCCTGTTACTCGGCTAAAAAGGAACCTCCGGTGGGGCTGCATGCTCATTCCACTAAAGCAACTGCAGCCACTACTGCATTGAGACCTGGTGTTCCCCTGCAGGACATTTGTAAGGCAGCCACGTGGGCCTCGCTGCACATGCTTACTAAGCATTACTGCCTGGACAGCTGTCCGGAGAGATGGCTTCTTTGGTGGTACTGTTCTCTGGGACTTTCTGGTGTGGTCTTGGTTCGCAGACCCACCACCGGGGTTGGTATTGCTCGGGTATCTATTCTAAGGTAAGGAATCTATAACTGTGTTTCTTTCAGATGGACAAGTTAGTTAACCTTCGATAACGATATATATGTAAGAAACATTAATAGTGATAGATTCCTTATCGCCCCACCCATCCTCCCCGTTCTGCGAACTGATTTCTAGGGTTAAGGTCATCTCTTTCAAGGCACTAGTTTCAATGCACCAGTGGTCAGTTTCTTGCATGGCTCTGCGTTCCTGGCGCGGAAAGTCGTGTACAGAACTGATGTCAGCACCCCTGGGCATTGTCTAAGTAGCGCCCGCGACGTCATCTCGGCGACCACGATGCCAGCGACGGACGCAGAGCCGCACAACGCCACCTTCCGACGCGCAGGTGTACTGCTGACGAAAACTTTCCGGATACAGTCTTAACGCCTATGGGCAATTCTAAGGTAAGAAATCAATCACTACTAATGTTTCTTACAGATATATTGTTACCGAAGGTAAGTAACTCGTCCATTTAGTCCTCTACTGTAGAACGTTTTCAGAAACACTGTAACGGGTCACTATGGCATTGTGTTGCAGAAAAATGAACTTTTTTCATAGGTGCATTGCTAGAGCAGAAAATTACGTGTACCAATTATTTTTGTTTTCTTTGGCTCCTCTCTTGTCATGTGGCTCATTGTGTAATGGCATGTCCTGGTCTCCTTCCACTCCCCCTGAAATCAATAATTTGCTAATGGTCAAGCTGTTTGAATCATTTCGATGCATTAGGAGCTGGAAAAGAATTCATGTTTTAAGTATCAAGACTTAGCTAATTTGTTCTGAGACTTCTCCTTGGATAGATAATTTACTCATCACCTTGCGATTATCAAAGAAACTCCTGCTGAAGAACTACTCTGATAATCAACTGTGATGTTCTTGTCTAGATTTTTGTTACTACATTTTTTGTTTTAGTTTTAGGTTTCAAGTGTGCGGCCAAAATGTGCTTTTGAGGCATGTTATAGAAATTGCGTGTGCAATTGTTTTCAGTGTCCCAGTAGAAGAGGAATCCAAGTATTGATGGAAAAGGTTTTAATCACTAAAATTGAAGACTTTGTTTTTCAGATGTATTGAGGAGCCACAATGATGCTTGTCATGAAAACAAAGACTTGCAGCCGTACATGCCCATTCCTCATGTGCGAGACTCATTAGTACGACCTCAAGACAGGTATGACAGCTCAAATATTGCACTTCATCCTAATGAGTACATTTTCAGATGCTTTATATGCAAGACGTTACCGATGGGCAACATTTTAAAATGAAAATGAGAAACTAGCTATTTTGAGAGACTGTGCTCTGTAGTGTTCTATTCATAATTTCCATTGCTGCATTTATTTAATTGGGTCTAGCCTACCACTTTAAACTGGCATTTTGCTACCTGCTTTCAGATTGGTGTTAATACATATTTTGCTCCTGCGCTTTAGCTATGTACTATCGTACTCACAGCAGAAATCAACAACATTTTTTTTAATACTTTGAGAGAGTTTCTCAGATTTTAGACCATACTGGCAAAAGGGTACCTAAAACGGGACTAGTGTTTAATATTAAAATATTCCTAGGATTTAAAAATGATGAAGCTAGGAATGAATGGAGCCACTATGATACGTTGAAGAGGTGTTTACGTACCTTGCTCCTTTTGTTCTACTCCATCATGCCGTCTTCTAACACATTTGGTAGACTATTATAGAGCTAATATGCAGTGCTTAAGAAAGGTTTTACATTGTGATGGAGAGTAAGGAGAATCATACTTCTTCGGCAAGGCATATCTAGCTCCAGCATCTAGCCATCAATATCCATACTGGTTAAGATTTTTCAACAGTTGTTTTGCTCATCCTGGTTCTGTGTGATCTATTAATCTGAGGGCCATCCTTGCCAGCACCACAGTAGTCCGTGTTGGGGATTGTCCTCAGCCTATTGTAAATTAATGTAATAAAAGATGGCCGGGTCTAGGAGTAACAGGGCCACCAACACACAAGCAGAAGAATATTCTGCAGACAGGAGGCAGAATTATCACAAATATTATTACGATTACATGGATTAGTTATTTAAACACTATCAAACTGTACGGGCTCACACAGATGTACAAGGGCTGCAGACCACTGTCAGTACCACAATTAAATTGTTTCTATACAGGGCAGAAAATCACATCCAGGCAAATACCTCAGTGTACATTACCAGTCAGACTTTTACGAATTTAAATCGGCCTGTACAGAAGACATTGAAAGCGAGAGCAAACTTGATGGAATTTGTTTTTGGCAAGGACTTTATGCAGGAGGGAGCCACATTGCCCCTACTACTTTGGTCTTTTCATGTCCAAGTGCAGCCAGACCAGCAGCAGGAATTCAAAAAGGATGGCTTCTAAAGAAGGGGCAGATATGTAAGCTGCTATCCAACTCATAACTAGGACTACATTGCTTCTTTCCCCTAAGGTTCCCTTTCCTTTGAAATCTCTACGTCTCATCAGAATTTTTAATTCTCTTGTGTGCCACTCCACCACGGTCTATCGCCATTTGTATCTTTCAGTATTGGGCTTATTGTTCTCCGCATGACACCAAGGTCTGGTTCCCAGGGGCTGCCCATTTTTGGGTGACCATTCCCTTCTTTCTCCCTTCTTTCTCTAAAGACCCATCTAAAATGTATTTTGCTTTTTGATTGCTTCTTCAAAATACTTGCTGTGACTTCTGCCACTTCTTAAAGAGGGGGCAACACCTGTTTAACAGTACTTTAAAAGTTCCAATATATTGACTTGTGAATCATATTGCACCAGATAGCTTTTTGGTACCGGATTCAGTCATGACTGTTCCCTCTGAAAGATTTTACAGCCTTCTCATGGGATTTTTCCAGCCAGAGCAGATCCCAAAGAGTTTCCGGCTGCAACACTGTCCATAAACAGCCACTTCATTTTGGCTTCCACTGCCGTGCATTCGACGATAACTCTTAATTGGGTAGCCCTATAAGATAAGATGTGATGTCTTGGCACACCAGAATGTCTATACTGCAGGGCTGACTCTGGCTGTCTTACCTGCTCATATGAAGCTAATGAAGTCTCTCTGAAGGGACTTAACCTGTCTCTTCGGAATAGGAACCAAGTGGGCCTGGCATAAATATAGCAAATGTGGCTACGCATTCATTTTGCACACTTGAATTCTGCTTGTACAGAATGCATACACCCATGATTCTAATCCTGCTGTCACTCTATTGGAGCCAGACCAGCTTTTTTCTCTGATCCAGAGGAGATGGCACAGAACACTGTAGCGAGCCTGCCAGCTCATTATGACTTGTTGACAATTAAAAAGGGTCTTCCGTGCCACTCTGAACCAGCTACCTTCAACCTAATAGTAGGGCTCCGAATGATTCATTGGGCCACCATCTACTACCTATAAGGGCATGTAGAACCTAAATGTGTCCAGAAGACCTTCCACAAGGAAGTACTACACAGCTGAGTGGTACAGGTTAATGTGCTAGTGCAACGGTACGATACTTGGGGAAAGGAAGTCCTAGGACAGATTTTTTCAACTCCTTAGTCAGCAAGAGCTTTCCTAGAGGGGGGTGAAGATGATAGCACCACAGAGATAAGCCCCCAGATCAGTGTGGAACCGAAACCTAGAGCTAAAATGGCTCATGCAGGCATGCCTTTAGCTCATGCATAATGCTAGACTTGTGCTAGTATTTAACAGGCAAGATGGCTTTCTGAACTGCCATCACACCTTTAAGAACTGCAGGCATTCTCATTGAATGGCCTTACCTGTAGAGATACACAAAGACAGAGTGGTAATGAGAACTAACCCACAGTTTCTCTTACAGATGATTTAGCACTTTAAGGTCAAGCAGGACATTCAGTTACCTATGTTTTCCAACAACCGAAACGAAAAGCTGAAAGGGCTCTTCATCATTAAATTTCAGAAGGGCACTCATGACTTACCCACAGGAAACCAAACTAGTTCGGAAAGCAAGACAATCTTTCTTTTCTTTTGCCCTGGCAAACAAGGGTTTACCTGTTACTAAGTGGACTATCACAAGATGGATAGTTCAAACAATCCAGACATGCTACAAGGGAACAGGAGTGGTACTGGGAGAAAAACCAAGGACACTTTACAAGAAAAAGGGAAGGGACACTTGCATTCATTACTAGCATGTCTATATATGACCTTTGCATAGTGGTCTCATGGTCTTCTGTGCACAACTTCCCGAACAAGTACTGCTTGGATATCCAAACTAACAAGGATTTGCAGGTGATACTAAAAGTACTGAAACCCCTGTTTACAAATGCAGACTCGCTAGGGAGAAGACCACTATACAATCAATGCCCAGAATGTGAATCTAGAAAAGGTTCACACAGCTAAACAAAATGATTACTTACCGGTATGAGCAATCATCCAGTTGGAATAATTTTCTGGATTCACTTGCAACCCTCCTGCATCCGCCCCAAATTAGGTAAATTGTAAAAGATGGCAGTAGAAGTATGGTAAAGTCAAGAGGAACCCATTTCTACAAGAGTATTATAGGCGAAAGAAGGGGAAAAGAGAATCTAAAGATATCAAGCAAAGGGGCAACAGTGGCAAATATCTGATCTCATGCAAGGAGGGATATAGCATCAAATAGCAGACTACTCAACTCGCACACAAAAAGAGAGAGAACCGAGTAAGAGGGACCATTCCGCCAAGCTTCAAATCAAGATCCCTACGTGTACAAATGGTCAAAACATCCACAGTGTATTTCCTCAACAAGCAGGTAGGTACAAGTGTCAGAGCCCCATCTCTAGAGATGCAGCCATGTGGATTGCCAAGAACTTTCAAATCACAATAGACATTTCTCCTGGTGTCCAAAATGCTGATACAGACTCACTAATGACCAGTTTCAAGAGAATCATGAAAGGCTTTTGAACTACAGTGTTACATGACGTCTTCTGTGGATGGGGTTATCTGCAAATCAATTCTGTGTAGGAAATGCACAAGTTACACATCTATGTTCTGCCAGCCAAGCACTCTGGAGAATGCTCTTCTAATAAGGTAGTTGAAGGCGTTTCTGTACGCATTCTCAATCCTTTATCGTCAAACTAGCAAGAAACCAAGCAAAGGATGACCCTAACTGCTCTGGAGAGGCCCTCTCGGTGATTAACTGTTGCCTCTATCAGTGCATCCACACAAGACCTAATATCCTTTTAAGTTCGGGGGTCAGGTCCTGTATCACCAACATTCCATTGTCGTACTTTGTAGCTGGGCTCCTAAGCTCTTAATGATCTTGTAAATGTTCCCCAAAATTCCATGAACGTTTTGAGAGGAGAGATTTTAGCTTGATCTTTCTTGAAAACTGCCTCTCTTGGTGCTGCTGATAAACTAAAGATTCAAAGTCAATACTTCATGTTTTTTGTATTCTGAGTGTTCCTTTCCTTCTAGCTAAATATTGAAACCTTCTTACTCTGCAACTGACATTAGAGAGTAAATGGCTGTCTGTCCATAAAAGCTTAAAAACCTGAGTTAGTCTTACCAAATGATTCCATGTTGTAATCTGCAAATTTTGGGTCCTGTTGTTTGTGGTTAGTTTTTAGGTCTCGCCTACGCAGCATGCATGCGCGCACAGGAGAAGACCTTTAGGAATCCGTTTTTGGCCCCAAAAGGTGCACACGTTGCATTGCTTTCAATGGCATTGCGTGCATGTTTGGCGCTTCCCTTGCGGGAGCGAGCTTTGAAACCATTGGTTTGTAATAAACAGATGGTTCCTGCTCGCGCCCGTAAGGGAAACAGGTGCAGGCCCCCTCCTCCATCCCTTACCGCCTCCTCTTCTCCAAACTTAAAAAAAAAACTTAGTGCGAGGCGTGCGCGATTGTCTCCCCATGTGTCAGTGAGGGTCTTGTTCTTACTTTAAGTCATAGTAAGTCTGTGCTCCCCGCGTGTCATTGCGGGTCTTTTTCTCCCTTTTAGCCACTGTATGGTTTTTCTCCCTACGTGTCAGCGAGGGGCTTTTTCTCTTTTATGTCGCTGTAAGTCTAATCTCCCCATGTGTCATTTTGAGGGTCTCTTTCTCCTCCACAGACCGTGTGTGTCTTGAACTCCCTCTGGACAAGAATGTCTTACTTTCTCCCTGTTGTCTGACTGTGTCCTCTTCTCCCTCAGGATCGCCCTGTGCACTCGTCTTCATCATATCGAAGTGTCTTGTTCCTGTTAACTCACAACAGAGCGGCTCTGTCTCATTGGCACGATGGGTCTGGTAGAATAAACACTCAAAATACCCTGCTTCTGTGCACCTCCCTGCGCGAACAGCAGAGCCCCTGCACCCGGGCGCCTCTTATCAGCAGCAGCGTCTGTACAGGTGTGAGCTGCTTAAGGAGTACTGCGCATGCGCCCGCGTGCACCCCATGGAGTTTATCTAGAGGTCAGAGCCGGCTCTTGCTCCGATAACAACCTGGACAGAAGGACATTTGGCGCCCTCTCTGCAGTTAGTGAATAATACGAGACCGCAGGGTGCCCGTTTTGTGTTCGCAAGTCAGTTACACATCAGAGCAGCGATTAGCCTCTGAGCCCAGTGTTGGAAGCGCATTCAAAAACAAGTTTGGGAACTGTAATGCTGCGGCCTGCGGGCAGTGGAGGTGGGGTGAGTGAGCTCCTGTGGCTAAAAAAAAAGAAAAAAAAATTCTGACCTCCGCTCAAGGGCCACTGCTCGGAGCACACAAGTGCGAATTGGAGCCAAACCGAATACGTAGAAATCGACAAATAAACAGAGCATCGGGGTAAGGCAGTGGAAATAAGGCAGCCATGATAGAAAATGGATCAGGATAATAGAATAAAATTCATAAAAGTACCAAAATTCCCATAAATAAAATCAAAGTAGAAACGTGTAAGAAAAACTATGAACGAAAAGGCGCTGCAATGTACCGTAATCGATTATGCGCTTTAGTAGCTCTAAAATCATGTTTAATTGGTGAAATGTTTGAAAGGACTAATTGCCTTTTTATTACCCTAATTACAGTTTCACAAAAGCATTGTTTGATTTGCTGCGTCACACCACAATTATGCCATGTATGTATATTAGATCCCCAGTGGCGCCAACCAGGCTTCTGTACGGTGCATCTTACAAGAGGCTTAATATAGATAAATAATGTATCCATGAAGCAGGGCTCGAAAAATCATGAAAAATACACTAGACCTGCAGGTCTAGAAACATACAAAATCTCCTCGACCTAAGTGAAATGCACTTGACCTCTGACTCTGAAAGCAGAGCAAATGTGACAAGTTAACAAGATTTAAAAGCATTTTTATTGCTCATTTACTTTGTGAGCAATAAAGATGCCTTTAAATCTTGTCAAATTTTCTCTTTCAGAGGCAGAGGTCAAATGTCAGTTTGTCTTCCTACTCGCCAGAAAGGTCGAGTAGGACCTAAAAATAGCTTATCCTGAATTAATCTAACTCGCAAATGCGAGCAGTCCAGACTCTGTTACGCACCCAGGCCTTACCTTCCTGTGTTGGTGGCACAGTGTTAAATTGCAGCGGCCCGATCTGCCATTTGGGTGCCCACGGCAAAGCATGACAAAACCCCACCATTCTTCCCAGAGTGCCTTCAGAAATAGCATTTCCAACATAATGCCCTGGCAGGAAGGGTGCAGGACAATGGATCTCACTGTAAGTGGCACAAACAGATTCTGTCTGCAGATTAGCCCTACCCTAATTTTCGAACCAATTGGTGTGCGGGGGAATGCGTCAGATAGCAGGAGGGCAGGCCTCATTGGCTTTCAGAGACTACCCCTCGACCGCCATGCCAGGCTGTGCCTCACCGTTTCCTGCATGGCGGGAGTTTGTGTAGTAAGAGAACATCCACAGCACAGCTACTAATAGTGTATTACTGTTGTGTACAGACTTTATTTATACCTCACTCGCTATCCACGTATTTAAGTCGAAGTTTATTTAGTTGTTCCTGTTAATTCCAGTGGACGATGTTCAGATAGTTTCTGTTGGACAATTTTGGTTGCACCTGGCATTTGGAACGTCATAAGAACGGCTGAGGTGAAAAATGCATGATTCATTTGCAACCTGAAGCTAGTTAGGTGTTCTACGTTTCTTTTGTTTTTGCTTTGCTTTCGGTTATTTTTATTTTAGTTCGCCTGTAGAAATGATTTATTTTTTTCAACTGGTCATTCACACTCGGTGCCCAGTAATGAGTAATTTTTTTGAGTCTGTTAACGCTCGCCGCTGACATCTGTTCTGAAGGCCATGACCTCGTTTGTTCCCCTAAATTTGCCGTCATAAAAACGAAGAAAATACCAATGTTCATAATACTAGGTTTGTTCAGACCTCTCAAGCTGTCCCAAGTTGCGCGGAAGCTGTTCACCAAGTGCTATTTTTTTCTGTCTTCTGCTAACTGTAATCCCGGTAGTTTTATGTTACCATTAAAAACTCACCGTCACAAGTACCATCATCAGCTGAACAAAAAACGGTGATAGAAACAGATAAATCTGGCTTGAATAAGTACTAGGTCTCTGTTTTATAACTCTTAGAACGCCCTTCTTAGTAGTACCCTGCTCAACACATCTCTATTTATGGACCTCTGACAGGTTAAGGGCTGTTCTGGCCCACCTGGAATCAAACCTGTGGCCCCCATGGATGCATACATACCTCAGCATCCGACATATAAATCTTAAGTTCTTATGTAATTACACTACACATTACACTAAATTGCTAAATTATTTATTAATAGTTTTATTGGAGAGGATGTGGCATTACGGCCAGAGCTACCGACTTTGAAGCTGGGGAGCCAGGTTTGCGTCTCTGTGTCGACTCAACATCCTGAGATTCTTGGCAAATCACTTAATTTCCCCATGCCTACCAAAACAAGCTTTGGCGTAGCCAATAGGTCTCGCCTTTGGGACCTAATGAGTATTTAATTATGCATCACAATATACTTGGTGCAACAACATAAAGTGTTGCATGGCTAAACATTTATTATATCCAAAAGGCGAGACCTATTGGCTATGCCAATGCTTGTTGTACTAGCTCTTGGTGCGCAATCGTAAACTGCATATCTGCCTACTTTCTTCCCTTTTTCAGTTTGAAACAGAAGCATTAGATAAATAGAAGCTGCCGTCTGCTCGAAGTCCGTTGTAACGTTTAATTGTTAATTTTTTACAATAAAAATCTAAAAAGTGCTTTCAGAGGATTATTAAAGTCTTTTTAAAAAAGAAAGTCTTAGTGCTGCTCATAGATGAAGCTAGTGAGTGCTGATGAATTAAAGATTGTAATACTAGGATTACAAGTAAGGCACGCTTTCCGTTTTTTTGTTATTTTTTTAGCAAATTGCAGCTTGCACGTGTGTGATCAATAAGTGTAATTTTGTTTAAAACCTGTGCTATATCTAGTTACTCTTTTATGTTTTTTAGGATTAAAATGAAGAAAGTGTGGGACCGAGCTGTTAATTTTGTTGGTTCAAATGAATCTAGAGTACGAACAGAATGTCGAAGAATAGGCGGTGCAGATTTTTTAGTATGGAGGTGGATACAACCGTCTGCATCAAGTGATAATGTTTCAGTGCTACCATCAAAAGTATGGCAAGGTCAAGGTATGGCTTTTCTGTATAGAACACTTGTTTACAAAAGATATTTTGCTTAACCCCTTCCATGCTCGTGACGGAAACATGCAGTCATGAGTCACGGGCGTCCTGTGCTCATGATGGCGTGGTTCCGTCATGCGCCAGCCGCTCCGCCCACCGGCATTAATTCCCGCCTGTGCGGGCGAATTAATGAGCGGGCGGGGCCGTTACGGAACCACGCCGTCATGACTCATGACTGCATGTTTCCGTCGCGAGCATGGCGGCACCAGGCTCACCGTCCACCCCTCGCGCAGTGGCGAAATTCGCGCCGCGGCCAAGGAGTTAAGTGACAATTTAAAATTTTGTATGACATGCATCATTAAGATATATCCAGTGCATATACCATCTTACCTTTGATGCTCACCTGACATGATCCAAAACACAGTTGCAATCATGATCATGCCCGTTGTTGTCTTGAACATGAAAATCCCACTTCTCTTTTGCCAACTGACATGAACCCTGCCTTTGTATCTAGGTTGTATTGTTACTGTCCCCTTTGTTTTTGTCAAAGGTCCATCAAGCACTTTTAACCTGCTATTTGAAGAGTGACCGAAGTAAATGTCCAGTAGAATGTCTTCATTTGATTACTCCTGTCCAAAGCTCAGTATTGTGGCCACCTTTTGAGAGGCGATTATCTGAATACTCTATCACCAAAATAGCTATTTGTTCAGATACATTGTGGTCAGGTCATTGACCACTTGGCTCCAAAAGTGTACATATAAATACCAGTCGTACATTAGCTAAATCCCTATGGTCATGTCTTCAGCAGTTATGATCAAGTTCTCTGAGATGGGAATGGCAAAGCAAACCCATAATTGGAATTCTCCTTTTTGATAAGTAATTTCTTGTGAACTATTATTATAATAATTTGAGGAGACAGTCTGCCTATCCCAACCCCTTTACCAGCTAACTGAGATGCTCAGAGGTGTTTTCTGGCAAATGCTTTAGGAAGGTTTAGGTTTCCGCCAATTTCCAATGTTCCATGCAGCAACGTAGGTTGGTACCAATTTAGCTAATTTCCTGGTCAAGTCCCTTTAATGATATTCTTGCAGCTGGATTTGTACAGCATCTTCCAATGGTTCATCCCCTCAAAATATATTATCAAGCACAGGAAATGCCCAAGTTACACATCCATGTCCTGAAAGCCAAAGACTCTGGAGAATGCTCTTCTTATAAGTTAGTTAAAAAAGTTTGTGTATGTATTACATTGCTGTTTGGTGCTTCACTAGGGGTTACTTGCTATACTTGCTACCTGACACATACCGAACACCGCAAGTCCTAAACAGGCAAATAATGTTGTATTCTCAACCATTCTGCTCCTACCTGTGTGGCCTCTGAATATGATTTGGAATAATCAGCCCCATCAAATCGATGGTTTTAAAATAATCCATCTCAGAAAAATGTCTCTGGGAATACGAATAATTGTGACCACCATTTTGACTTAATGAGTCCACAACTTGTACTCCAGTAATTTTTAGAGCGAAAGACCTTAACTCTTACCTCCACTATTAATAGGTCCAAGTTCTATTTTGAGGAAGTAGCAACAAAGGGAAAAACACTTGTTGACTGACCTGTTTCGTGATTGCACATTAGAATTGTTTTTTTTATATGTAATAAATGGGAAAAAACAAACTTTGAATCTTTTTTTTCTAGTTTAAAACATAGTGTGCTGCTATTTGATCATGTGCACTACTTAACAGTGCTAGCTCAAGAACCCTGTTAAACAGTGCTGACTCGAAGTGAGATGTTCATAAAGTCACAAGTGCACTTGTAAACTACTAGGTTTAGGATCAAACATTGTGGGGTATATGAAGCTTAGAAATTGGAATTTTCTGCAGCATATAGCAAAACCTCTGCTAGTCAGGAGAGTGGAAGTAGGATCTTTTGAACAGAATGTTTAGTTTCCTGGTACAATCTTCCTGTCAAAAGAATCTCTGTACCTTCAAAACACCTTTAATTGTATACCTCAACCCCTTACATCTCTGATCCTCTGCACCATACAATGTGTGCAGGTACCAGTTCTCATTCCATCCTATCTCCTGAAGTATTATTATTAAAATAGAAATAATATAGTCAGTCTTTTTGCTTCACATGGACTTCCAGACCAAAAAGAAATAAGGAGATCTTGCTCATACTCAAAGTACCTTCATGTTGAAGCAGAAACACTTGATGTACTGTACTCGAAACCAGGCTCTCAAAGCAGACAAACTGCCTCAATTTAATAGGAGTACTGCATGATGGCGCTTTACTTTCCTCCAAAAGTTAAACTATATATCACTTGTGTTTAAAGCACACACAAGAAGATGATGGACGGAGCGCTGAAACTCTGACATTCATCCCCCAGTCACAAATCTGGGTTTAATCAACCATCGTTCTTTTGCTCACATCACCACCCCAGTTTAGACCCAGCCATATGCAAATCAGTCTTGACCCTGATCCTCATGGGAACAGTCCAGCCCAAACTGCCAAGCCAGGTCTTCCCTGGACCAGAAACATGCATCCTTCGACTAGTTTTGGGGTAACACTCCTCATCAGCCAGGCTAGCTTGAATCCAGTGGCAAAGTGAGCAAGGGACCCACGTCTGGGTATACCATGCCAAATTACGGCGAACAAAGCAAACCCTAGGAGATGATGGATGGAGCACTGAAACTTTTCAGACACTCGCACCCAGTCACAGATCTGGGTTGAATCCATCATAGTTCTTTAACTCACTTTGCCACTCCAGTTCAGACCCAGCCATATGCAAATCTGTATTGACCCCATTCCTAGGATGCTTGATTCTGGCCCAGGGAGGACCTGGCCTGGCAGTTCGGGCTGGACGGTTCCCATGGGGAACAGGGTCCAGACTGATTTGCATATGGCTGTATCTAAACTGGAATGGCTTGGTGTGCAAAAAAAACTATGGATTTAACCCAGATATGTGAACGGGGTGAATGTTTGATTAATTCACATTCCGTCCATCATCTGTTCTTTTTGCATTTTTCGTTCCAAGTGGGATGGGTATGCCTAGACATGGGTCCCTTGCTTGCTTTGCCACCAGATTCAAGCTAACCTGGCTGATGAGGGGTGTCACCCCAAAGCCGGTCCCAGGATGCTTGTTGTTGGTCCAGGGAGGACCTTGCATGGCATTACGGGGTGGACTATTCCCATGGTTAACAGGGTCAATACTGATTTGCATATGGCTGGGTCTAAACAGGAATGGTGTGCAAAAAAGTGATGGATTAATCCCAGATCTGTGGGGGGTGAATGTTTGATTCAGCATTCCGCCCATCTGTTCTTTTTGTTTTTTAAGGATATACACAATGAAAATTGTCTTCTCCACTGGATTTTCTGAAGGTGGATGGTACCATTTTCATATAAAATATATTTCGCACATTTCTATTGTAAGAAATCCATTCAGCTAGGTGTGTGTGTGTGTGTGTGTGTGTGTGTGTGGGTGGGTGTGTGTGTGTGTGTGTGTGTTTAAAAAAAAAAAGATGGGTTCTCACACAAAAGGCAGAGATACTACCTTCAAGAGTTGGAGTGGTAGCATCTGTGTAAACATGCATGGATTGTAGCATTTGATCTTGATCTAAAAAATGAATAAGAAGCTCAAACCAGTAGTGACACTAAAGAGCAATCATCGGAGGCCAAATAGTGTAAAGGAAAACGACAAATTGAGCACCCAGTAGTGTCCTATGACCAAATTATTCTGCAAAGACATTCTGGGTCATCGACGTGGAAATGCATTTTGTACTGTTCAGTTGAAATCAATCGTTCAGCTCCAAAACGTCAACATGGAAGCGTAGGATTTTGGCAACAACACTCACTATTTTTGTTAATTCTGTCTTTAAGATTCAGCTTCAAGGGCCTCTCGGAAGAATACTAAATTTTTGTTTCGATTTGTTCAATGCTTTAGTAAAAAAAAAAAAAGAATCAAGTAACCAATCAATGAAGCTCACATATTTTATAATCTGTTAACAGTAGTCACTTGTAGTGTGCAATCTCCTTAGAATCCACTTTATAGGTCCAGCAGCTGTTGGCTACATTGCAGTCACTGTTGTGAGAAGTTACTCTCTTACAGCAAGAATATTCATGAAAGCTAATGGTATTTATTTGACTGCTATGGTTGTTAGGTTTATATAGTTCACACAAAATAGAAAATAAGGATTAGAGCGAGACCTGTTTTGATAAATGCTGCATAAGTCTTTCCTATCCTTCTCCATGCCATTTGACTGCATTAAACGGGCCAAACTCTTTATCACTTAATCAGATAAGGGTGGTGGATTAAGAAATGCTTAGAGCTTTAGCACATAAAGATATGTAAAGGTACAATTTAGGCTGTTTGGGAGTAGGACATTTCATACACATTTCTATATAAGCAATGCTTTCTTAGTGCTGAGCATCAAAGAAAGTTTGTGTTCTACACAGCATTGCTGTATTTAGCGGCAAATTTAGATTCGGCTTGTTATTTAATCATCTTGAGCTTCCTTTTTAGCCATCCTAAATTACTAGTTGCCAAAACCAATCGACTGCAAAAGGTTTATCGCTCAGTGTACATGTGCATAAAAGGGTAAACATTTTAATATTTTCCTATAATAAAGTAGAAAATCTGTCCTAATATATAATTGGAAATCAGTACAGTTAGACCAGCATTGCAGGAGAGCCCATCTCTTCCAGGACATGGGTGTAGTGCAGAAGTTTAAGCAGCACTGAGCCTCCTGTTCCTAGACAACTACAGTGATTGTAGCAACGAACAGCTCTCATCTTTCTTAATCTTATACTCTTGCCACTCTCATGGGCCAGCCATCGGTCTATTGCATTCTAGCTATGCTTTATAAACCTTCATTGCATATTTCCTGATTAGCTTACTACATGTAAACATTTTCCACAACAATGTTTAATCTAAACGACTATTCTCTGTGACCTATTTGTTATATGCTTGTAATTGTTACGACATGCTATAAACTGAAAGAACGCGCTGTAATAGACACTGATTATGATTTTGTCTGTTAGCTTTTCATCTAGATCGAAGGAATTCTCCGCCAAACAGCTTGACGCCATGTCTGAAGATCAGAAATATGTTTGATCCAGTAATGTAAGTACTTAATTTGTTAAAATGCAATTACTTTTAAGTGTAATGTCCATTAAACCTCACTCAAAAACCGCAATGGTTTGAACTCCTTGGAATCTATGGTATAGTGGTAGCTCTCCTTAGGAATAGAAGTACCCTTTTAAACTTGCTTAGATGTAAATGTAAATGTGGGTGTACTTGTAAAGGGCACTGCGACTCCATGGAGTATCCTGGCGCTGCAGACCGCTGGGGAATCCGTCCTGGTTTTCCCTGTGAGATGGTCCCTTTCTGGGTATCTCCAAGGTGAAACCAGGCATCCCCGGCGTCTGTGGCGGGCCGTTGTAGAGATGAGGCAAGCTTAATGCCCAGAGTTGCCGAGTGTGTTCCCTGGTTAGAGTAGGCACCGAGGCGAGAATTATCGAGTCCGGTTTGACCCTGGTCCACGACCCTGCCGCGTCGGGAATTGAACCCACCCTGGTCCTGGGCCATTCTCTGCTTACGGGTCTGCCGCCTCTAACCAGTGAGCCACACCACTCCACTCAAGGAACACCATGAACTAGGGACCTTGAACATCTTGGTTCAAGAGAGGTTGTGCAGTTAGAGTGAAATGTGCTTTTGGATGGGTTTTTTACTGTGGGTTCTCACTTTTACAATACTTAAAGTATCTAATTAAATAAACGAACAAGCTATGCCACGTTTTTTGGGTGCAAATAAGTGCATAATGAGCAAAAAGAAAATTGTCCCCTCCGCTTGCCGAACTAGTAAATGAGGTGCATTTTGAAGTCTCGTCTTGCCACTTTAGTTGTCATTGGTTACTAAACTACATGTGCGAGGCATGTTTGGTTGTAAATGCACATGCTGCACATACTCCTGCCAACTAATGTTTGGCCTGGATGTGTGCAAGTTTTTTTCTTCAAAGAAGTCTTTTCAGACACCAGGTAGAGCGGCGACTCTTGTTGATAATGTGCCTGGGCATGGACTCTATTGTTAGATAGTTTCTGTAGTAGGGGATCTCTGTGTATAGTCATAATCTAGTGAATAGTCCCGCCCATGTGCGTGGACCCCGGAGCAATCAAAAATAATCTCTTAAAGTGTCGAAAAAATGCAGAACTGCACAGACACCTCAGAGAATTTAAAGACAGATAATGCAGCCTATAACCAGGCTACACTGTCCAGTACTTCAACTAGAAATTCCACCAAAAATCCACTAACAGCAAAGTCTGTCCAGATTTCCCTTGCCTTAGCAGCAAAAACCCTCTGGAATGATAGAGAGGAAGACATGGACAGACCAGCCCCATAGGCTGCCATTATGTGGCTCAAAACAGGATACTGTGCCTTTAAGAGAACTTTCCAGAACTTCACAGTATCCCAGAATGCACTGCAGGTCCCTTTTACTTTCAGTTCTTTTTTCCGGCTCCTGCAAGCAGGACCCTGGAGCATTAAGCTCTCCCTTTTTAAGGGTTTTTGGTGATTTTTCACCAGTTTCTCATAGTTTAGTACTTTGTTGTACTTTAGTGCCTTTCTCCTTGGTTCTTACACTCTGTTTTTTGTCGAATATGCCTGCATTATTCAATAAATGCCCGGACTGCTCCAGGAAGAAGGCCAAATCGGACCCCCGTGAGGTGTGTATCCTCTGCCTTCCTTCTTCACATGTCCCAGAGGAGTGTGTGATCTGTCGAGGCTTCTCTGGCAGGACCCTGAAGGACAGGAAGAAGATCAGACTTCAGGGCCTCGAGGAAAGAAGATTGAAGGCACAAGGTGGGTCTGGAGGGGCTTCTTCTGCTCATGCCGAGGCCTCTCCTGGGGGGCTCCCCAGGGGCAGGAAGGCCAGCAAACATCACCATTCTCCGCCTGGGTCTATTGCGCCCACTACGGCGTCGAGAGGAATGACTACGGTCTGTTCCCCATCAGCGGAGAGGAAACTACGTCGGCGCTCGGCGTCGAGGGATGTTACAAGACCGTCTAAGTCCCCATTGACTGTTTCATCGTCGTCCTTGTCGGCGTCGAGCGATCGACGTCGAGCGGTCGACGGGCCAGGCGTCGGCGCTCGCCGTTGAGGTGACACCGCCGTTCGCCGTCGGCGAAGAGGAGACGGTCGTCGTCGAGGAGGTCCTCGCCGCCGAGGTCGCCTTCGAGAGACAGGTCGCCTTCGAGAGACAGGTCGCCTTCGAGAGACAGGTCGCCTTCGAGAGACAGGTCGCCTTCGAGAGACAGGTCGCCTTCGAGAGACAGGTCGCCTTCGAGAGACAGGTCGCCTTCGAGAGACAGGTCGCCTTCGAGAGACAGGTCGCCTTCGAGAGACAGGTCGCCGTCGAGAGACAGGTCGCCGTCGAGAGACAGGTCGCCGTCGAGAGACAGGTCGCCGTCGAGAGACAGGTCGCCGTCGAGAGACAGGTCGCCGTCGAGAGACAGGTCGCCGTCGAGGCGAAGGCGTTAGTCGCTGAAGAAAAGACGTTCGACGTCAAGGGGCCGGCGCTCGCCGTCTCGTCGCCGTTCTTCAACGTCGAAGAGAGGGGAAAGGAGGCCTGACGCCGTGGGAAGTTCGCCAACGTCCCAGGCTGGTAGAGGAGGAGGTTCGCCGGGCTCGATGTATTCCGAGGTGTATACCCGTCGGGGAAGGTGACTCCCCCCCTCCTCCATTACCGAGGGGCCCCCTCCGAGGAAGCCTACTCCTCCTCCGTTGCCTCCACCGCAACCTGGGCCAGGGTTGCCAGTGAAGCCCCCTCTGGTTCCACCGAGGTCGACTTCGTTGCCTATTCTTCTGACGCCTCCCAAGGGTACACCTAAACCGAAAACCCCGTCCAATCCCAAGTCACCTGCTCCGGTGGATCCCGTGATCGTCCTCGGCCGAGGAGGTCCACGTTCACGCTCCAGACGGAGAGGAAGATCAAGGAGTCGTCATAGATCCTCCACCAAATCAAGGCGTCGCCATAGTAAGCGGGGGTCTAGGTCCCGCACGGACTCGTCCAGGACCCATTCCTACTCGCCGACCTTATCGGACTCCCCTGAGGCCAGGGTTTCTCCAGTGGATGACATTGCCACTTTCCAGGAGGTCCTCCTGGGGGGGCTACGAAGTTGGGTATCGCTGTGACGGCACCTACACCTTCGACATCGGTGATATTCGAGACGCTTCATAAGAAGCATTTGTCTCGCCCTCTTCTACCACTAGTACCTGGATTGAATGAACCTGCAGAGGAGCTATTCCTCACACCAGCGGTGGTGAAAGCCGCTCCCTCCCGACTTCTAAAGAAGTACAGGGCCCTGGATTCGGACCCTGCCTTTCTGAGAGTAGATCCGGTACCGGATTCAATGATAGTGACGGCGGCCAGGAAATTACACTCTACCTCCCCATCATCCACCGTGCCGCCAGATAAAAAAAACCGATGGATCGACTCGGCTGGAAGGAAGGCGTGTGGGACCGCTTCCACAGCCATGAAGGCGTCCAGTGATACAGCTCTGCTGGGACGTTATGACCGGGCGCTGTGGGACTCCCTGCAACAGTTCGTGGAACTGCTACCAAGAGACAAGAGGGAGGACTTCCAAGAGATCCTCAAGGAAGGGATGCTGGTGTCCAATCAGGTCATCAGCGTGGCTGCGGATGCCTCCTTGTTGGCTGCCCATGGTTACTGCCATCGAATCAATCAACGGCGACATGCCTGGCTCCGGCTCACGTCACTCAAGCCGGAGGCCCAGCAGCGGGTGGCCAACCTGCCCTTTTCCGGGGATACCTTATTCGGAAAACACGCAGATGATGAGATGGCCCGCATGAAGGCAGAGGCGGAGACCCTTACGGCTGTGGGCTTGGAGAAGCCCAAAGAGAAGAAGTCCTACCGGCTGTTCCAGAGACGCTATGGCGCGCAAGGAAGAGGACGGGGGAAGTCTTCGGGACAGCAGCAGCAGCAACAACAGCAGCCGTTCCGGAGACCCTTCCAGAAACGACAGAAGGGTAGAGGGGGACAGCAGTCCTCTACCGCGAACAAGGGCCCGGCTGGGTCTCGACCCTGAGCGGTTACTTCCCCTTCATCTGTTACCCGCTCCGGTGGGGGGGGAAGCGTTCAATTTTTTCTGGCAGAGTGGAGAAAAATTACTCGGGACAAGTGGGTGCTGAATATTGTTTGCAGTGGATACAGTCTTTGGTTCATCAGCCCTCCTCCAGCGATCCCTCCGGTCAGCTCGCAGTATCAACTGCGCGAGCTCCAGGCGGAGGCCGATATCCAGTTAAGGAAAAGGGCGATAGAAGACGTACCTCTGTCTCAAAGAGGAAGAGGTCTGTACTCCCGGTTCTTCCTGGTTCGCAAGAAGGACAAGAACGAGTTCAGGCCCATTCTGGACTTGCGGCAGACAAACAAGTGGATTCGCAGAGAAAAGTTTTGCATGCTGTCGTTGCATCAGATTTATCCTCAGTTGCAACAGGGAGACTGGCTTTGTGCTATAGACCTACAGGATGCTTACTTGCATGTGCCCATCACGTGCAAACACAGGAAGTTTCTGCGATTTCAAGTCAGCACCAATCATTATCAGTACACAGTGCTGCCATTCGGGCTGAAATCTGCGCCCAGAACATTCTCGAAGTGCATGGCAGTGGTAGCGGCACACCTCAGGAAGAACAAGGTGTTTGTCTACCCGTACCTGGACGATTGGTTGATCAAGGCCACCTTCTCGGAAGCTCAAGCACACTTCCAGAAGACATGCGTTCTCTTGAACAAGTTGGGGTTGCACATCAACATGTCCAAGTCTGTCCCGATCCCGGTCCAGTGCATTCAGTACTTGGGAGCCACCATCAATACTCTGTCAGCAAGCGTGTCTCCTTCGGAAGGCTCAGGCTCTTATGACCGCTCCATCTACAACAGTGAGGACGGTGTCTTCTCTACTGGGGTCGATGGCCTCTTGTATCTTCCTCACTCCTCATGCACGACTACACATGAGACCGCTGCAGGAGTGCTTGGAGGACCAATGGGACCAGAGGAAAGGATCTTGGGACGACAAGATACGACTGTCTCTGAATGCTCTTCAGTCTCTGAAGTGGTGGTGTTCAGTGGAAAATCTCCTCAGTGGGGTTCCTTTCCACAAGGACATTCCTATTCAGACTATCGTGACGGATGCCTCTATCCACGGCTGGGGAGCGCATTCGGGAGACTTACAGATTCAAGGAACATGGTCTCCGATGGAGTCCACGTATCACATCAATTTCCTGGAACTCAGAGCTGTTCACTTGGCACTGAAGGCCTTTCATCCGTCCTTCCAGACCAACTCTCTGCTTGTACAGACGGACAATACGACCACGATGTATTACCTCAACAAGCAGGGGGGCTCGAGATCGCGCACCCTGTCTCGGGAGGCGCAGACTATCTGGCACTGGCTTCTGTCCAGAGGATTGGCGATAATGGCTACCCATCTACCAGGTGTGCAGAATGTTCAGGCAGACTCACTGAGCAGACTGATTAAGGAAAACCACGAATGGGTCATAAACGACGAAGTACTAGGAGAAGTCTTCGAAAGGTGGGGGACTCCAGACGTAGATCTGTTCGCCACTGCCGAAAACAGCAAATGCCGAGACTTCGTCTCCAGGTACTACCAGCAAGGGACGCTGGGGAATGCGCTATGGATCAACTGGTCGAACAGCTTTGTGTACGCTTTTCCACCCGTTCCCCTGATTCCAGCGGTGCTCTTCAAGCTGTCCCAGTCCAGGGCACGGATGATCCTAATTGCCCCGGAATGGCCCAGGCAGTGGTGGTTCACGGACCTGCTTCACCGGTCTCTCCTTCCGCACATACGGATGCCGTGCAGGCCAGACCTTCTCACGAAGTTCGGGGGGCAGATGTTGCACCCCAACCTCTCGTCTTTGAGTTTAGCGGCATGGCTCCTGAGAATGCAATATGGCCACTTGAATCTGCCCGAAGATTGCATGGACATACTAAAGGAGTCTAAGCGACCTTCCACTCGGACATCCTATGCTTACAAGTGGAAGAGGTTTTGTATCTGGTGTGCGTCCAAGAACTTTGATCCGACGAAGTGCAAGGAAGATGTCATCCTTCCTTACCTTCTACATCTGGCGCGGTCTGGCCTTAATGTTCATTCCATTAAGGTTCATCTCGCTGCATTGACTGCCTACAGGAAATGCCCTTCACAGACTTCCTTCTTCCAGATCCCTGTGATCAAAGACTTTTTGGAAGGCTTGAAGAAAGTGTTCCCTCCTGTCAGGCTTCCTGTGCCTTCATGGGAATTGAATGTGGTGCTGTCCAGATTAATGAAGGAGCCTTTTGAACCTATTCATAAGGCTTCGTTGCAGCACCTGTCCTGGAAGGCGGCGTTCCTCGTGGCCATTAAATCGTCCCGCAGGGTGAGTGAAATTCAGGGGTTGTGTTGCCAAGAACCTTATACTGTATTTCATGCTGCTGCTAAGGTTGTTATGCGTACTCACCCTAAATTTCTTCCCAAGGTTATTTCTGATTTTCATGTCAACCAGACTATAACTTTGCCTACGTTTTTTCAGAAGCCTTCATCTCCAGCGGAAAGGTCTCTACATTCCCTGGATGTTAGGAGGGTGTTGAAATTTTATCTGGATAAGACCAAATAACCCACCCACCCACCTCTCCGGACACACACTCGACGCCGTCTTCTCATCCAGCAAAGACATCGCCTTCAGCCACGCCACTGGACGGACCACAGCTGCGTCCACTTCACCTTCAGAAAAACGACGATCCACCACCACCAGCAACAGGTTGCTCGAAGAAGCTTGAACAAGATCACAGCCGACCAGCTCGCCTCTTCCCTGAGCCAGCACCTTCCCGCCAGCTCAGCGAACCCCAGCCAGGCCGCCGACAACCTCACGAAGTGGATCAGCAACTGCGCGGACGAACTCGCCCCATTGAGGACCCCGCCCAGCAGACCCGGCAGCAAGAAGGCCCCATGGTTCACCGACGAACTCAAGAGCTCCAAGAAGAATTGCCGAGCCCTCGAGAAAGCCTGGAGAAGGGAACCAACACCGGACAACATGACCGCCCTCAAGCTTGCCACCCGGAAGCACCACCAACTGATCCGCGCCACCAAGAAAACTGCATTCAAGGACCGGCTGGACAACAACGCACACAATTGCAAGGAACTCTTCAACATCGTGAAAGAGCTCTCCAACCCCAACGCCGGAAACGACATCACTCCATCGCAAGACCTCTGCAATTCCCTCGCCTCCTACTTCCACAACAAGATCGCGGACATACACAACCGCTTCAGCACTCAACCGACGCACGCCACGACCGAACAACCACCGCCCCCCACCACCACCCTCCGCGCCTGGACTCCGATCAGCACCGAAGACACCGTCCGCATGATGAACTCCATCCACTCCGGATCTCCGACCGACCCCTGCCCTCACCACGTCTTCAACAAGGCCGACGCTGTCATCGCACCCCACCTGCGGGACATCATCAACACCTCCTTCGACACCGCCACCTTCCCGGAGAGCTGGAAGCATGCCGAACTCAGCGCCCTACTAAAGAAACCTACAGCGGACCCCACCGAACTCAAGAATTACCGCCCCATCTCGCTCCTCCCGTTCCCAGCCAAAGTCATCGAGAAGACCGTCAACAAACAGCTGGCCGCCTTCCTCGAGACGAATGGATCCCTCGACCCCTCACAGTCTGGATTCCGAGCCAACCACAGCACCGAGACCGCCCTCATCGCTGCCTCCGCTGACATCCGAGCCCTGATGGACGACGGAGAAACAGCGGCCCTCATCCTCCTAGACCTCTCCGCGGCATTCAACACTGTCTGCCACCGCACCCTAGTGCAGCGCCTCAGCTACATCGGAATCCAGGAGAAGGCACTGGAATGGATCATCTCCTTCCTCGACGGAAGAACACAGAGTCCGTCTACCACCGTACAAGTCAGAGGCCACCAAAGTCATCTGCGGCGTCCCTCAAGGATCCTCGCTGAGCCCCACCCTCTTCAACGTCTACATGAGCCCCCTCGCGGCCATCGCACGCCAACACAACCTCAACATCATCTCCTACGCTGACGACACCCAGCTGATCCTCTCCCTGACCAACGACGCCGCCGGAGCCAACCTTAACGAAGGGATGAAAGACGTAGCCGAGTGGATGACGACCAGCCGCCTGAAACTGAACTGGGACAAGACGGAAGTCCTCATCCTGGGTTCCTCGCCCTCCGCCTGGGACGACTCCTGGTGGCCCCCCGCTCTGGACACCGCACCCAAACCGACAGACCACGCACGCAACCTGGGCTTCATCTTGGACTCCTCCCTCACCATGACCAGACAAGTCAACGCCGTATCCTCGTCATGCTTCAACATCCTGCGCATGCTACGGAAGATCTTCCGGTGGATCCCCACCGAGACCAGGAAGACGGTCACCCAGGCCCTCGTCACCAGCCGACTGGACTACGGCAACGCCCTCTACGCCGGAACCACCGCCAAGCTCCAGAAGAGACTCCAGCGGATCCAGAACGCCTCAGCCAGACTCATCCTCGACATCCCACGACACAGCCACATCTCCGGACATCTGAGAGACCTGCATTGGCTCCCCGTCAACAAAAGAATCACCTTCCGTCTCCTCACCCACGCACACAAAGCCCTACACGATCAAGGCCCGAGCTACCTCAACAACCGCATCAACTTCTACGCTCCCAAACGTCATCTCCGATCAGCCAGCCACGCCCTCACCGCCGTCCCCCGCATCCGAAGAACGACAACAGGAGGAAGGTCCTTCTCCTACCTGGCCGCCAAGACCTGGAACTCCCTCCCGACCGACCTGCACCTGACCCAAGACCACCTCTCCTTCAGGAAGAAGCTCAAGACCTGGCTATTCGAGCAGTAGCAGCACTCTGGGCTTGCCATTCTATTCACTAGATTATGACTATACACAGAGATCCCCTACTACAGAAGGAGTAGTTTCTGTCCTGTAACTCCAGTTCTGTAGTAGGGGTATCTCTGTTAAAGTCATAAGCGCCCGCCCTCCTCCCCGGTGGAGAGAAATTCATGTAAGGAATGCTACGCTACAGGTCTGGCGTGTTACGCATTCAAAAAGAACTGAAAGTAAAAGGGACCTGCAGTGCATTCTGGGATACTGTGAAGTTCTGGAAAGTTCTCTTAAAAGCACAGTATCCTGTTTTGAGCCACATAATGGCAGCCTATGTGGCTTGTCTGTCCATGTCTTCCTCTCTATCATTCCAGAGGGTTTTTGCTGCTAAGGCATGGGAAGTCTGGACAGACTTTGCTGTTTGTGGATTTTTGGTGGAATTTCTAGTTGAAGTACTGGACAGTGTAGCCTGGTTATAGGCTGCATTATCTGTCTTTAAATTATCTCTTAAGTGTCTATGCAGTTCTGCATTTTTTCGACACTAAGAGATTATTTTTGATTGCTCCGGGGTCCACGCACAAGGACGGGACTATTCACTAGATTATGACTATAACAGAGATACCCCTATTACAGAACTGGAGTTACAGGACAGAAACTACTCCTTTCTTTCTGTCGTCTGGTTCGGACTTGTGCTCCTTCTCTGGTTCAACACCGTCTCGGTGCTCTTTTCAGTTCGCACGGTACCTCCCTCAATCTGTATTGTACTTTGATTGTGTTCCTCTTTCTGCGTGTCTACGTTTGAAAACTTCCACCAACCAGTGTTTGTAGTGATCGCGGCCCCTCCTCGGCCTTGCCTGTCGGACTTACTCCGGTCTCCATGGCGTCTCTCCACCATGACTCGACAGGATGGAAAAAATGCTTTTTAGCTATTGTCCTTGATGCGACGTGAAATACCCTCGGCCCAATCAACAGCAGGTCTGTAATTTGTGTCTGTCGCTGGATCACTGCAAGGCTGACTGTGACACCTGTTTTTTTTCTGCTCCAAAGAGTCCGATACAATTACTAGCCCCTTACCTTTTCCACCATCATCACCACCCATTACCCCACATTTGCTCTCCCACCTACTTTTTTTTAAGGGCTCCCCTTGAAATTACACCTCAGGATCTCCACATTCTAAGACAGGTGGGCATGGTGGGGTGAGGGGTGGACACGTTTGATACTCCTCCAGAAGGTAACCTATGGTATTCCAACAATCTAGTCCCACCTGGAGACACAGACCCATACCTTTAACCTGCCCGTCCCTCCCGATTATTTTACGTCCTTCCAAGAACGGATTAGTGGAGCTGTATCCTTCCATGAGGTTGAACTTCACAGGGAGCCCTTAGAAGAGGATTATCTTTTCGAAACCCTTTCCTCAACTCACTGCTCCACCCAGTAGCTCAAAGGCTTGCTGCATCACACCCCTAACATTTTTAAAGACCCAGTCAGAGCTAGGGTTATACAACTGTAGGAAACTGACTTCCTATGCAGTGCACCAAAATAAAATGCACTTGTCAGAGTCCAGACGACCCTTTATGGTTTACAGGAGTTATGATGATAACCCTCAAATGCGCTCTTTTGTGGTAGTGTTGGCGCGCAGTTGGTGCTTATCAGAGGATAGTTTTAAGCATTTTTTGCACACAGTGAGACACACTCAAAGAAATCAGACACCAATTTATAAAAATAGCACAGATTTTCATATAAATTTAGGCCAAGATCATTGTAATCGCGTAAGTACTTGTTTGAGTTAGTGAGTTTTCAAGACTTACAAAAATACACTGTATTGTGTCTTCAAAGCTGTAATATTATCCTATGGGTGTAAAACCATATACTGCAATCGGTCACCTGGCAACAAATTATAGGACTGTTCTTCTGGACTCAAGGTGAGTATGGGGCAGGATCCAAGGCGGCACCAACAGGTCAACTCGGTCGACTCTGGGGCATCTGGGTGCGGAGCTGCTTTTCAGCATCAGGTGCCCTGTCCAAGTCAGTGTGAGTCGGTTCTGTTGAAAAGAGGCTGCAAGCGGGGAATGTATTGGGCCATGCTGGTGAACCCACAGGGGGGCTCTGTTCTTGAGGGTCTTGGGCATTCAGGGACACAATCGGTCTGCTCTAACACTGGCTTGGGAGCTCAGATGTGGGGTTTCTGGGCAGTGGGGCTTTGACCAGCAGGGTGGTGCTGTTGAAGACCCGTGCAGTTCTCAGTACCTGCAGAAAGAGGGGACCAATCTGGCTGAACCCAAGGGTGGACATAGCTCCTGAGGGGTCTCAGTTCCATGTTGGCACAGCCTCCTCTCTTGGACTCGAGCTGTGGAGCGCGGGTGCAGGGTCGTGTTGAGGCGTCTGGTTGTAGTCAGTCAGAGGCTCACACTGGGTCTTGATGACACAGTGAAGAGGGAAAACAGAGCAACAGGCCACTCTAATTGCTGGCCTGATGGATCCTGACATCACTCGAAGGTACGTCTTGGTTTCTGCTGTTGGAGTCAGGACTGAACCACCAACAATCCTTGGTTGCTGCAACTGCTTCGGTACCCCGTGTGTTTGTTCTGGGCTGTCTTGGCGTCTCCAAATGTGGCAAGTAGACTGATCTGACCTTCTGGAGCAAGAAGACCTTTCTCATGTCGCTCTGCTCCTTCGGTGAGTCTGATATCTAGCAATACTGTGGAACAGCAGATCCTTTTCGGTGCCTGCAGATGCATGGGAGCAACACCTCTACTCCAAGGGAAATCTATCCCGTTTGTTGAGGTCCTGGGCAGTCCTCTAAGGGTCTGGGAATGGTGACCAGCTGTCGGCAAAGTCGTTCACATTTATATTCAAAGTGAAAGCAGCTTGGCATGGGTTTGCTCCAATCTTGGGTGCAGGTCTTCAGTTCTCGCTCTCTTCTGCCCTCCTTTCTTCCTCTGATCCCAGTAGTCCGATCTGTTCTTCTGGTGTAAAGGGGTGTTAAGGGGAGTGAAGGTTAATAGCCAATAGGCTACTTACACCTTGGGTCACTACACCTCCTAGATGACCACTTCCTGTGGGGAGTGGGCATCACCCTGTCTCAGAGGTCTTAATGCCACCACACACAGTATGGTGGAATTCCCTCCATGTTCGCTTCGGGATGCACACCTTAGGGGTGTGACTAGCCTGGAAGTGCTATTTGCCTCCTTGTGTAGCTAATTTTTTGCCTGTCCTGGTGCCAAATGGGCCCCAGGGCAAGGGGTGGCATCTCCCAGGTCTGGGGGAAGCTAGGCTCGCATATCGAAGGCGATGTGCTCTGTGAAGTTCCCCGCCTTGACATGCTAATTTACTAGCCATCCTGCTGGAGGAGGTGTAAACCCCTCCTGCCAGAGATGGCATTGTTGCCGACCTCCAAGGGGAGGTCAGAAACTCATCTATGCTGGCAGGCTGGACAGGACCAGTCAGCCAGCCCACTAGAGGACTAGTAGGTTACCTCTAACACTGGAATCATTGTGGGTTTATTAATACGAGGTGTTTGATACCAAACTTCATATGTTTCCGTGCAGCCATTATGTAGCTGGGAAACTCGTTTTGACCAGTGTGCAGTACATACATTAAGATGGCTTCCCAACTCTCTTCCAGCAATGGAACTGGACATTGCTGGGGCATATCTGCTCATACAGATATGTCCTCACATGTGGGATAATGCACCCTACTTTAGGGTTTCAAGGTATGCTGTCGGGGTAATTTTAGTATAGCCTGTGTAAAGTTTTTTTTTTTTGCATGGCTAGCCATCACTTGTTTGCCTGGTTGTGATGCGGTTTCACTGGTAGTGCACAGGGTCCCTGCCATCCAGGTCCCCTGGGCCAGTGCTTCTTTCCTAAAAACAAATCCCCATTTGGAACTTCTGCCCCCTGTAAATCCCTAGTAAGTGGAACCCTGTGTACCTAGAGCCTGCGACCTGAAGGGAGTCCCCTGGGACCATGTTACTGCCCTTGCAGCTTGCAGGCCCCTGTGATAGGAAAAACGACAAAGTCGACAGGGTGCCATGCCAGGTAGTGCTGTCTGATGGTATAGGTAAGTCACCCTTCTAGCAAGCTTCACAGCCCTAAGGCAGAGTGCACTATACCACAGGTGAGGGCATATCTCCATGAGCAGATATGCCCCTACGATATTGGGGTCAATTTCTTAATATTGTAAGGGCCAGTGAAACCATGGAGATTACATGGGCTTGAAACTTGACAACTCTAGTTCCACTGCTCTATGATGGCTTCACTGAACACAGGAGTGTTTGATACTAAACTACTCCTCTCAATAAATCCACACTGATGCCAGTGTGTGATTTATTGTACCGTGTACCAGGAGGCATCACAGAGGTGCCCACTGAAAGCCTGCCAAACTTGGTGTGGTCTGTGACTGGCTGTTGGCAGCCAGCCACTGCCAGACATGTTTCTGTACCCCTGGGTAGAGAGCCCTTGCTCTCTGGGACCAGAAACAATGCACATCCTGGGCAGAAGTGTCACACCTGTCCCAGGATGGGCCAGTGCTTAAAGAGGGAAGCTTTAAAGGCCTGCCACCTTTGTAATATGACTCCCCAGCCTCTGCTGCTAACAGGTGTGCCCGCCTCTGCCACCCACACCTCGAAGGTGGGGGAGGTGAGTTGAAGCACATCACATCTGCATCTTTAGGATGGGTGGGACCCCTCCAATCAGGGTTAGGTCCATGCCCCCCTCCCACAGGAGGGTGGCATAATAGAGGGTGTAGTCACCCCGGCTCACCCTCCGACCCCTGCCCTCGCCATATCTTTAACAAAGCAAACCGCATCATCGCACCCCAACTCTGCAAGATCGTCAACAGCTCCTTTGAGACCGCCACCTTCCCGGAAAGCTGCCGTACGCTGAGATCAATGCCCTACTCAAGAGACCCACAGCGGACCTAAAGTACCTCAAGAATTTCCGGCCCATCTCCCTGCTCCTTTCCCGATAAAAGTCATCGAGAAGATAGTCAACAGACAACTGACCCACTTCCTCGAGGAGAACACCACCCTGGATCCGTCCCAATCTGGATTCTGCAGCAATCACAGCACCGAAACCGCCCTCATCGCTGCCACCGACTACTTCAGGATCCTGCTGGACAACGGCGAAACCGTGGCCCTCTTCCTCCTGGACCTCTCGACAGTCTGCCACCACACCCTACATATACGCCTCCACAACCAGGGATCTGAGGCAAAGCCCTAGACTGGATCACCGAATTCCTCACCAACAGAACCCAAAGGGTCCACCTCGGCCTGCCCCCGCTTACCGATCTGAAGCCACCAAGATCACCTGCGGCGTGCCAAGCATCATTCCCCAGCCTGACCCTTTTCAACGCCTACATGGCATCGCTCACCAGCATCGTCCGATCGCACAACATCAACATAGTCTCCTATGCCGATGACACCCAGCTAATCCTCTCACCAAGGACCCCGCCACCGCCAAAACCAACCTCCAGGAAGGAATGCAGGCCGTCGCCGGCTGGATGAGGAACAGTCTACTGAAGCTGAACTCCCACAAGACTGAGGTCCTCATCCTTGGCTCCACCACCTCCACCTGGGGCGACTCTTGGTAGCCAGCTGCTCTGGGAGCTGCACCGACACCCACCAACCACGCAAACAACATGGGGTTCATCCTGGGCGCATCGCTCTCAATGACCCAGCAAGTCAACGCCGTCTCCTCCTCCTGCGTCAGCACCCTCCACATGCTTCGCCAGATCTACAGATGGATACCCACTGTAACCAGACGGACAGTCACCCAGGCCCTCGTCAGCAGCAGACTGGACTACGGCAACGCCCTCTATGCAGGAACCATGTCCAAACTCCAGAAGAGGCTACAACGCATACAGAACGCCTCCGTACGTTTATTCCTCGACATACCCAGTCACACCCATATCACTGCCCACCTGAGAGACCTGCACTGGCTCCCAGTCAACAAGAGGATCACTTTCAAGCTCCTCACCCACGCTCACAAAGCTCTCCACAACGCCGGTCCAGCATACCTCAACAAACGCCTCACCTTCTACACCCCGAACCACCAGCTTAGCTCCGCTGACCAAGCCCTCGCCACCGTTCCACGCATCCACAGTAAGATCACTGGTCCTACCTTGCCGCCAAGACATGGAACGCCCTCCAACAGTGATTTCTTGTCTTGCCTCCCAAACAGCCGCCGTGAAGTTTGGGTGCCCTGCTTTGAGTCAGTCCTGGACCATTGTTTCAGCTGGCTCCTTAAGGTGTCTTAGCATGTGCAATCTGCAACACTGCTCCAAATATTGCTGTTTTGGCGGTGGCTCTGATGTCCCTAAATTAAAAAGGTTTTTTTATGTGTCAATAACCCTTGCAGACCTTTTCCGCCATGCAGCCATGCAGTTGTTTCTTGGTTTTTCACAATAATCGCTCAATTCATGGCCCCTCTTGTGCAGTATCTTACACGCATCAGGAAACTCAGTTGTTTCATAATGTTAACGGGTGGTTGACCGGTTTTCACATTGCATCCAGTTATTTGATATCCTGAGAAAGATTCAGTTATGCTACAGCTCTTAAATGTATGAGCCCACCGGCTGGTCTGTATGCAAGTGCCGTGCTCAATGCAAAACTAGCTTGGCTGGCGCCATGTTAGTTGGGAGTTCAGAACGGCCTGTGGCTCATCTCTATGGGCTGGGTTCCTATTGTAGACATCCACACACCTGCCATCCTTGAGCTACTCCAGGGCAGAGGTCAGAAAACCTTATTCTTCCCCGCAACTCTCCGGTAAATCGAACACCCATCTTCGGTTGTGTGCTGCCTGGTGTAGGCTCAGTCTTTCTGCAGATTGGCCCATTGGGGTGGGGATTGAATTGGTGGGCAGCCCCTCCTGGTGGTTGAACAGCGGCCCTTTTTCAGCTAGTTCAGCTTCCCTTTGTTATTACAGCAATAGTATATCAGTGCCAAACGTGGATTGGTATTCAGTAGTCCTATTTATTGGAACGGGTGATTTTCTCATTGTTTTCCATGCCCAAACTCGCCCATCCAGCTGTTCTGACTTAACCCACTGCAACTTCTTCTCCTATGTCTTCTCTTTACTTCTGGTGTTCTTTTCTTTAAAACTGAAATCGATAATCAATTACAGTTTCTTTAATGCTCTGTGCATGACTCCTCAGAGTAGTTATCAGTGTTCCATTCATCAGAGGCAGGTGAATCCTGCTCCTCCTCTGGATTAGTATTGGGAATAAGATTCCGGTCACATTGGATACTCTTTCCCATTATAGGATATTGTTAAAGCGTGGGACTAGAGTGGTCATTAAATGTTTCCATTTAGAAAACCGGGATTGAGAAGGGATCTGTTAGGTCAGGTTGCTCTGTAGCATCTCCTAGATGACATGCAGACTTCTAAAAATGTGTTCTGTGCTTTTTGCCGAATGATTGACTGCTGGCTTTTCTGATGACACACAGGTCTGCCGACCAATTTGCTCTTGCACCCCGGTTTCTCCAACACTGAATCTCTGCTCCTTTGCTCTCTGACTCCTGTAGGAACCGACACATGCACTTAACTGCTTACGGTCATGTAATAGCAGAAAGAGCCTCTGGGTGTGTGGCTGCAGAATTAAAAGGGGTTAAAAAGCTGTATCTTGTTGGGCTGGCACCATCCACTGAGCCAGCTTTCAGTAAGCCTGAACACAGGTCATATCTCTCTGTCTGACTGTGAAAGCTAAACAGCCTAACACATGTATAGTGTTCTAAGTAGCGTTGTGAATGACTGTAGCCAGCATCTAGTGATGGATAGTCTTGATCACTCAAACATAACAAAATAATATGACACTTAGACAAGAAAATGACCAAGAGAGTAGCAAAGGAAGAGGTCAAGATGGATACCAGGAAACATGTTTTATAAAGGTTAATGAGTTGACTACTCTGGTCTATGTAGTTTGAAGTTTTAATTTCTAGCTTTTTGGGTAATGTAGGTTTTGAAATGGTAATGTTTGAAGGCTGCTGAATATTGTCAATAAAAAGTTTATTATAATCCTTTCATATGGTCATAACATTGACTTGTCTTGTTTGCTCTTCAAAGAAATACATTGATTTTTTTCCCCCCTGCGCCATGCAGCGTGATTGAGTTTAAGTTATTTTTCAGGGAAATAGGAGATCATTGGCATCTTGCAATTCAAGAAGCAATATTGGAGAAATGCAGCGATAATGATGGGATTGTTCACATAGCTGTGGACAAAAACTCACGTGAGGTAGGTTTAAGTCTATTACTTTTGTTTCTGAATTTAATCTATGAACTTGCACTAAACACATTTCATTTTGCAGGGCTGCGTGTACGTCAAGTGCCTATCTCCAGAGTATGCTGGAAAGGCATTTAAAGCACTGCACGGGTCGTGGTTTGATGGTAAGAATATTTTTATTCTTTAAATGTGCACGTGATCAATCAGATGAACAAAACATAATTACATTTAGCTTGAAACAGTATGGGTAACATTTACTTTTTAACATTCGGGGAAGGTCCTACTACTGAGCTCCCCTGTCTGTTTGATTTCTTGATTGCACAGGACATGTCTAGAACTGGGCAAATGTAAAAATGAATGTGTATTTGAAAGCACATGTTCGCCCTGAAGGTATCTTGGAGCTGAAATAATGGATGTTGTTTATTGCCTAACTCCGTGGTACTCATTTTTGTTGTTGTTTTCTGAAGAGTGAAAGGCTCTATGAACCCACCGGGTTGAAACAAGTGGTCATGAGGTCAACACAAATCAGTGGAGTTGATGCCTTACTTCAGTGAGCCACTGGGCCTGGCCATTAAAGTGTTTTGTAGTCTTGTTTCATTATGGAGAGTATGGTTTGGCGGTAGATTTTTTAAATTCATTTTGACGCTTATAAGGCAACATTGTTGTTTTTTAGGCTCGTTTTTTCTGTTGTGGGGGAATGAAAATAAAGGACATTGGGTGGACCAAATGGGAAGTGTTTGTGGGGTTTGATTAGGGGAGAAACACCGATAATGGAGGATTGGTTTTTTTTCTAAATTCTTACTTGGTAGAATAAATATTAAATAAGAACTTTCTTAAATGCACATTCTGTTGCTAAGATAGAAGTGTGGGTTTACACACATCCTGTAGAATGTCAGCAGTACGTGACTACAAATGGTTTTATAGTTGTGTACTAGTTGGGCATTCCGTCTGCCATGCACTGTTTTCCAAAGCATTACCTTTGCATTCTTCCTAATTATATTTTTGTATTCAGGTTCAATAAGTGCCTCTATGAAATATTTAACTCAATTAAGTGTTGTTGGCGGTTAATCATACCATACAAAATGCAGGTTTACAGCAGTTTGGTACTTTTCTGTTTTTTTCTTTACATGCTAGATAGATTTGGGGTAACTTTAAATTCACATTTGGATATTATAGACCTGTACCTTTGTAAAACTGCTTGTTCACCTGTGGAAATGGATGCTAAAGTGGAAAACGTAATCTCTGACGTTCTCAGATTTTAGCTGGTATTCTTTAAATATTGTTTTTCAGTTCACCCTAAAACATTTTTCGAAGTGGACAAAGTAATATATGCCATCTTTGACTAAGTTTAAAAAAGATCATTTTTTAATACTTCAATGCCTTGGTTGGCTATTGAGTCATTGGTATTGGAATCTAAGGTTAGGAAAAAGCCTTCTGCCCTTCAGTATTTGACAAGCTTGGCAGGAAGCCTAAAATGCCACACTAATTAGCCTTTTAGTGCACAGTCAGTAGTAGTTAGGGCTGCATTGGTTACTGTAGAGTGTTAACGGCTTTGCTGAAATGAATTGAGAGCTTCTGAGTTGTAAGTGGAATGAATTAAAATGCAACTTTAACTCAGTTTAATGATTCCACTATGTCTGACGTTCCAAGTATCTTGAAAAATATTACATCAGTATATAATGGGAACACTAAAGTCAGTACTGTAAGGTATCAAACAACTTGTTACATTAAGCCTGGCTTTTAGCTGAAGGCATAATTAATGTAACTTGGTGCTGTGTGCAACTTTAAAAAAGGTGCCACTTTATTGCCCAGGGTTTCCTGTCCCATTCATGTTTGCACACTGGGTCTGTTCCCGAGACAGCTTTCTGCCATCCTAGGGATACATGTAAACGACTCCCATGAAGGGACACAATATAAGCTTGCGTGGGGGAGAGGTGACACCTTTCCCTGGCAGGAAGACAAATGGGTGTTGGCCCAAACGGCGATCTTTAAAGGAGAAGCTGCCTTTGAAGGTCGAATGGCAAACTCTCAGAAGAGTGGCGGCTTTATTGTTTAGAGATGACAAGCTGGCACTATAAACAGAGAGGGGAAGCCAGTTGTTAAACTGGCTTTTCCGGGGCTATTAGCCATCTTGGTAACTACATCTCAAGGTTGGGCTAGGGAGCTCGCATGCAGAGAAAAGGGGAGGGGTTCTGTCATGTTAGCAGTGGGCAGAAGGGGGCCTTCTGGGATGGCTAGAAGCAATAATTCACAGGTAATACTGAGGAGGGAGGTACCTAGTAGCCCATTGGCTAGTCACTTACATCTCCCCAGAGCACATTTTAGGGGTATAAAAAGGACACTCCTGCGACCCAGAACTTGGATCTTGTTGAACTAGATAAGAGGACTGAAGCTGCATTGCCTTTATGCACCAAGGACCACACGAAGAGAGAGTGCACCAATGTAGTCTGCACCTGCTAGCTAGCAGAGGAAAGGACTTTGTCTGTTGTGTCCTGATCATGGAAAAGTTGACTCCTGAGCTCAGTTGAGGTAGGAGGCTCAGAGGGTCAGTTGGATGACCTCCTGGTCGCAGCACAAGGCCACAAAAGCTGGAGAAGCCTACTGGAGCAGGTTAGTAGCCTAGATTCCCAGATAGTCACTATTCAGCCCCTGTAGCCAGGATCTGACGCTCAAAAGTTGCCCCCGAGCCTGCTGGAACCAGGAGAACTGTCGGGGTGCAGCTTAGTCCCCCAGAAGGCAAGTTACTGCCAAAAGAAGGGAACTTCTGAAACCTCTGTACCCAGGTGACTGGTAGCTGGTTTTAGCAAACAAAATCTGACTGGCCTTAGAGGTTATTCAACCACACCATATAATAAATCCTGTTTCCTCACATGCATCTTCCAGAAGAATATCAATGATACTTATAGGTGCTGGTAGAAGGCAACACTATCCTCAAAGCGTTTATAATCTACTGACTCTTAACAGGTACAGTTCTAAGAAGGCATTCCTGGCTGTGCATATCTGTGTTCATACCAGAGAACATATTTGATTTGGGTTTCACTTAAAATGTATTTGGCCGAACAGATTTTGCTTCAGAAACTGTGAAGAAGGCTAATAAGACTCTATAACCACTTGGAGCAGTGCAGACATTGCAAATTACAACTTTACAGAATGTAATTTAATTCTTGCCAACAATAGATTTAAAAGATGCTTACTTCAGAATACCAATGTATTCAGGTTACTGAAAATGCTTAAGATTTATAGTACAAGATGTACATTACCAACTCAGAATGTTGCTTTTGGCCATAAGGTATATACCAAAGGTATTTAGAAAATGATTGGTAGTGGAAAATACTTGTGCTGTCAAGCAGTTCATGTGTATCCATATCTGCACCACTGGCTGGTAAAGGGAAGCGTTGCGTGCATGTCAAACGAGTACACAAACAGTAATACACCGGTCACACTAGTTGGGCTTCATGGTCCATAATTAAATGTCACGTTACCACCATCAAAATGGAAAGTGTTCCTGGGCGCAGAGATCAATGCAAAAACATTCAAAACAGGATACAGAACAGAGTAATTAAGACAATGACCAGCAACACACATGCTATTTCCTAAGGCCACAACTTTGTCATATCCTTTTTTGTAGCTAATACGAGATAAAGTGGACACTAGAAAAGAATATTGTTGTCATAGCTCACCTTCTAGTAAAGCCCAGAGAGTAATGGGCAGTCGGTTGGGGATCCATTGGTGGGGAGGCTCTCGGCCCCCCGTTAGGGGTGGATGACCAATCCCGCCGCGACAGGTACTTCAGAGTTGTGCAGCGTGAATCTTTCTGGATTCACTATGCTGTGCATTATTCCGCGGTCTAGTCGTTGGGTCCGGAATTGTAGATTTTTTTTTTTTTGCACCCCAGTTGGACATGTCCATCCCACCTTTTGGTGTACTTCCTGTGACGTAGCCACGCGTCCTGCGGAAGCTCTCACCTTTGGGCGCCATTGTCAGATTCTTTTTTCCACCGTTGGGTCTGGATCGTCGCCGAGAGGCGCTCCAGAGTTTTGGAGGAAAGAAGACGCAGAAAAGTTGAATTTTGCACGGAAAAGATTGGAGAAGACGACAAGGAACAACACAATCAAGCCGGGACGACAAATAAGAAGGAGAACTTTGAGAACTTCGTCGTCCAACGGAGAATGCGCCCACAGGGGGCCCCCTGAGCACAAGAAATGGACAAGACGCCTTTTAAATTCTGCCGTAACTGCCACCACAAATAAGTGCAGAAACACCAGCACCCAGTTTGTAACCTCTGCCTACCAGTCGAACACGAGAGCAAGTACTGCAACGGCTACTCCGCCTTCACACCGAAGACTCTCCGGGTTAGAGAGAGGCAGAGAAGAGCCAACTACAACATGCAAGGCAAGGGACTACCGCCGTCGCTTTGGGACCTGGGACTATCAAGCGGCGAGGAGGACAACGTCGCCGGAGAAGACGACAGCTACACGGTCGTAGAGACCGATAAGAAGACTTCTAAAGAGGTAGGAGAGTCGATGACCCCTAAACCCCGACAGATCCTCGAAGGTCTGTGTCAGACTCTCGAATAAACAGTCTTAAGTCCTCAAAGGGAGCACTGGCGCCGAAAATCTCGACACCCGTAGCTGCATCCAAGGACAAACAGCCCAGCGTCGTCGACGCACGTCCCCGAAAAAGGAACGATCGACTTCGAAGGAGAAGGACCCGAAGGTCATTTCAACATCGACGAGTACGTCAAAGAGATCGGCCGAACCGTTCGACACCGAACAGGCCGCCGAACTGGAGAGAAAGAAGAGACAGCTCGAGGCCGAAATGGATAACATCCTGCAAAGAAAGAAAGAGTTTGACGAAAAGATGAAGAGGTTCGTGATTCCGTCTAAGCCAAAGACGGTAAAGAGGATTAGGACTTCGACGCCGAAGGGCCGCCTTAAAGTCCCGAGACCCAGGACCACCTGGAGGAAGAAGTCCTCTACTACGAGGAGGAGGGCGACGATCAGCGGACAACCCTTGACTCGGCAACTTCGGGGACACAGGACCTGGAGTGGCAGGACCTTGACACCGAAAGCCCAGAAGAGCCCGTGGACACATATCCTTCGAGGCCCTCGCAGCCAGATGACATTGGGGTCTATATTATGGTCATCAAGAACGCGGCAACGGCCTTTGGAGTCAAGCTAGATGAGGAAAAACCAAAGGCAGACTTCCTCTTGGAGACCCTGCTCCCCACCCAAACGAGGAGCCAGTACCTCCCCATACTGGAGTGCCATGGCCCAAAGGAAAGAGGCGTTCAAGAAATCGGCAACATGCAGGTCCGTCACGCCTAGGACGGAGAAGAAATATAAACACTCCTCTAAGGATCCTCCCTACATCTGGGGATCAGTCACAGAGGACTCCATTATTTCGGCGACCACCAGGAAAATGGCAAATGTGCCAACAACATCAGGCCCACCACCAGACAAAGAAAGCAGGAGGATGGACCTTACTGGGAGAAAGATAGAAAGAAATGCAGTGATGTGCATGGCAAACTCATACACCCTTCTGAACAGGCACCAGTACCAAATTCTGGACGAGATCGGACAGCTGATCAAGCTCCTCCCAGACGAGTACCAACAAAGAGCCTCACACCTTGTGGAGGACGGGAAGAATGTGGCAAATTCATGCCTCAAAACATCCTTGGATGTTGGTGTGCCGGTGGATGAAAAGCTCACCCAGGTCAAGAAAGAAAACAAAACTGCAAGGTCCATGGAGGCCTTACAATTCAGGGGGATGAGAAGGGGTACCCCGACACGGAGATCTAACAGAAGAGGGGGAAACCAGCCAGGAACGTCACACCAGACATTCCAGCAGTCCCACCAGGGCGACAGCCAAACATAACAGGGACAGCAAAGACAAACCTGGCAGTACCAGCCAAGGGGCCAGTCTTTTCGCGGGAGGGTGAATAGGCTTGGACAAACTAGAAGAGGGGGCCAACAGCCCACCTCAAAGTGACTCTGTCACGCCAGTCAGTCAGTCAGTCAGGATATCTTAATTCGACTTATTACAAGTCATACAAAGAAACAAAACAATAAAACATAACATAGGATACGTACATAACCCAGCGTTATCATAAAAGCATCAGACTACATGCGTCAAAAAAATACTATATACAAGATTAAAAAAGTACAAATGCAATTCATGTCAAAAGAAAACATGCTAACCCTTAAAAATTACTAAGTCGAAGTTTGGCCAGCAGCCTTCACCCTGGCTGCAGCCACTAAAAAATTAGCAATGCAAAAGGTTGTGCGGGGATTTGTCAGAAGCTGTAAGTGAAGCAGCGCCGGGCGTACCTGTGTGAAGCCCGCTTCTTTTAGGATAGGGAGCAAGTATTTTTTCCTCTGCTCATGAAAGAAACTACAAAACATGACAAAGTGCATTGTGTCCTGCACCGAAAAATCATCACAACTACAAGGTGGGGCTAGATCTGGCTTCTGCCAACACTTGAAAGAGCCTAAGTAGTAATGTATCAGGTTAAACCTAAACTTGGTTAGTAGAAACCTATGATAAGGGGAAGTAACAAAACTAAGATAAGGTGCGAGGGAGGGGGCACTAACCAAAAGGTTATGTGACCTGACTGATGGCTTCAGTAGTTCAACATCCTCGCGTCGCGCTTCCTTCATTTCCCTGAATGCCTTTTTTATGTAACCTATATCCAAAACCCTAATTTTTTCTGGGCATGAAAAAAGTTCTGGGCGACCCAAATCTGAAAATGATTTAATTAAATAGGCCATCCATGGGATGCTACTATATTTATCTAAAGATAGAACATCTTTCAGTATTTTATGGTTCAGTGGGAGGTCTTCGTTCAACCACATTTTCAGCCATAGGATCAGGGGTGCTAGGGTCAATAAATCTGACAAGTAGGGTAGACCCACCTCTTGATGAATCGAATAAGTTGGAGTTGACTGAGGTACAGAGAGAAGAGATCTAATAAATCTATTTTCAGCTCTCTGGATAGGGTCCAGATTAACATAGCCCCACAAAGGTGAACCATATAGTGCAATGGCCACTGGCTTGCACTTATAGATCTTTAGAAGGGCTTCCATGGGCCTAGCTCCCAACTTGCCCGCAAAGCCCAGGATCGCTGAGGAAGATCTAATTACCGCCAACCTTTTAGCTCTTATCTGTGGCCCCCATGTTCCCTTTTGGTCAAACAGTACACCCAAATAGGGGAATGTAGTTACCTTTGAGACAGGGACCCCTCTACAAAAAAAGGATTTATGTCTTTTTTTTGGTGCACTCACGCCCCATTACCATCGTGTGAGATTTGGAAACATTTACTTTCAAATCCAAATTATCCATAAAAGAACCAAAGGCATCCAAGAGGCGCTGAAGTCCGACACCAGTGCGGGCAATCAACACGGCGTCATCCGCGTACAGGAGTGCCGGAATTTGTACATCTCCTGCGCGTGGGACGTCCGCGTCCTGACCACGTAGGTGTGCCCCCAGGCCCGACACGGAGATCTAACAGAAGAGGGGGAAACCAGCCAGGAACGTCACACCAGACATTCCAGCAGTCCCACCAGGGCGACAGCCAAACATAACAGGGACAGCAAAGACAAACCTGGCAGTACCAGCCAAGGGGCCAGTCTTTTCGCGGGAGGGTGAATGGGCGTGGACAAACTAGAAGAGGGGGCCAACAGCCCACCTCAAAGTGACTGTCACGCAATACATGCCCACCCACGCAACACCTCCAAGGGTGGAGCACAACAAGTCCAACAGAGGGTTACACAGACCAAACATCAACGAACATGTAACACCAGTAGGAGGCAGGCTAAATCATTTCTTCCAGAGTGGAAGAAGATAACCACAGACAAATGGATACTCAACATCATAGAGTTGGGATACTGCATAGAACTGGAAAAGACACCGCCAAACAAGAAACCAAAAAGGAAGGCGCAATCAGGAAAGGAGCTGGAGCTACTTCAAAAGGAAGCGAAGGAACTCCTCCAAAAGGAGGCCATCGAACCAGTACCATACAGAAAAAGGAACAAGGGAGTGTACTCCACCTACTTCCTGGTACCAAAGGTGGACGAAACACTGAGACCCATTCTGGACATAAGGTTCCTAAACAAGTACATAAAAACACAAACATTCAAGATGACGTCCCTACTAGAGGTCATTCCTTAGATAAGGGGCGGAGACTTCATAGCCACTATAGACCTCAAACATGCCTACCTGCACATCCCAATGAACAGGCAGCACAAACCTCTACTAAGAATTGCCATCAACAAAGAACACTACCAGTTCACAACCCTAGCCTTCGGACTAAAATCCGCACCAAGGGTCTTCACCAAGTGCCTCGCAGCAGTGGCAGCGCACCTACAGAGGGAAGGGATCCATGTATACCCTTACCTTGATGACTGGCTAATAAAGGCAAGTTTCCACAGGACGTGCAAAGAACACGCACAGCGCCTGACAAGTACACTGATAGACCTGGGATTCTCCATTCACTGGGGGAAATCCTCAATGGAACCAGAGCAAGTGAAGATCTTCCTGGAAGCACAGATTAACACCATACAGAGCAAGGTGTTTCCCCAGCGACAAGAGAATACTGGCCCTGCTGAAGGGGCGAGCTCTGATAGTGAGGACAGCGAGCAAGATCATGGCCATGATGGCGTCCTGCATACATCTGGTCCCAAATATATGGCTCCACATGAGACCATTCCAGGAATGGCTGCAACAACAATGGTCACAAGCTACAGGAAGTTGAGAAGATCTAGTGGTTGTAACGCACGCAGTGCAGGAGGAGATATCGTGGTGGAACAAGGAGAACATAACGGAAGGGAAGCCTTGAACACCACCAACCCCAACGGTGACCATCACCACAGACGCAACCCAGATGGGGTGGGGAGCACACATGAACAAGCTACGGGTGAGTGGTCGTGGACTCCAGCGGATGCGGTCAAACACATCAACTACTTTGAACTAAAGACCGTTTTCTTCACCCTCAAGGGCTTCCAGAAAAAACTGTACACCCAGAGAGTGTTGATCCAAATAGACAACACAACATTGATGTTCTACATCCACAAGCAGGGAGGAACACAATCAGCCCTGCTATCAAACCTGGCACAGGAGATATGGAGGACGGGCCATCCCACTCAAAATAGACCTGCTAACCACACACCTAACAGGGAAGGACAATGTGGAAGTGAATCGGCTCAGCATCTGCATCCCACGAGTGGGAGCTCAATACACAGGAAACGCAAAGGCTATTCAGAAGGTGAGGAACACCGACGATAGACCCATTCGCAACACCAGAATGCAAAATGCCGAAACTTCGCATCCAAGCAACCAGGGGAAAGATCCCTGGGGAATGCCCTATGGATACGCTGGTCAAAAACATTTGCTTACGCTTTTCCCCCCCGATACCACTGATACCCAGAGTACTCAACAAGTGCTGAACCAGCAACATGATACTGATAATGGTGGCACCAAAGTGGGCAAGGCACACCTGATACTCACAAATAATGGAAATGGCACAGGGGCCACCCTACAAATTCGGAAAAAGAAAAGACCTACTCTCCATGCAGAACGGAGAAGTATTGTACCCAGAGCCAGAGAGCCTCAGCCTAGCTACATGACTCCTGAGGACATAGTTTGCACACCTAAGGTTACCAGAAAGCACCCTGCGGGTGCTACGGGAGGCAAGGGGACCTACTACACGAACGTGCTATGCGGCAAAATGGAACAGGTACACAAAATGGTGCAGTAGGAAAAAGCTGCACAAAAGGAATCAACGGTGCTAAAATATCTCACACACCTGATGAAAGCATACTGAGTTCATCCTCGCTGATTGTACACTTAGCAGCGATAGTAGCCTACACAAGAGGAGAGACAGGAAGGAGTTTCTTTACATCACAAGTAGTGAAGAGATTCCTGCAAGAGGCAAAAAGGATGGCACCACCTAAAAGGATGCCGCCGCCGGCATGGAACCTTAATCTACTCCTAACAGAACTTATGAAGGCACCTTTTGAGCCCATCCATAAGGCCACACTACAAATGCTAACAATGAAGACAGCATTTCTGGTGGCAATCACCTCGCTGCGCAGGGTAAGCGAGCTGCAAGCCCTAACACTGCAAGAACCCTACATCCAAATACAGAATGACAGGGTGGTAATGAGAACGGACCCACACTTCATGCCAAAGTTGGTGTCCAGGTTCCACATGAACCAGACAGTACAAATACCAAGCTTTGTTCAGAAACCATCCACAAGCGCAGAGAGGGCACTGCACACTCTGGACGCTAGAAGAGCAGTAATGCATTACATGGAAAGAACTATGGAGCACAGGAAAACAAAGCAGTTCTTTGTGTCCTTCGCAAGCAGTTTGCTGGGTAGACCAGTAACAAAGGGAACCATCGCACTATGGATCGCACAAACTATACAATTCTGCCACAAGCAGGCCAAGAACTAGCAGAGGGGGCACGATCCCACTCTACCAGGAAGAAGGGAGCAACAATAGCCTTCCTGGCTAACACACCCATTCAAGACATATGCCTGGCAGCAGTATTGGCCTCAGTGCACACGTTCACTAAGCACTACTGTGTGGATATACAAATGAACAAGGAAGCACAAGTAGGACAGAAGGTGCTTCAACATATATTCAACAACCAACGCTCATCTTCCACCCAGCTGCCACAAACATAAAAAACCTCTGCAAAGTCGATGCACAGCATAGTGAATCCAGAAAGATTCCGCTGCAAAACGAATAGTTTCTTACCTGTCTGTGTAGTTTTGCAGCTTGAAGATCTTTCTGGATTCACTAGTGAACCCACCCACCTCCTCCAGAAATATGAGGCAGGAGAAGTAGGTGGAAATAAAAAGGACAATATACAGACTCCTTAAAAGACAAAGCGGAAAAATCATTTACTTGGAGGAAAAACTAGAAAACATTGCCAAAGGATTCACAAATAGAACACAAAAACAAGAAAAAAGAATCCGAAGATGGCGCCCAAAGGTCGGACCTTCTGCAGGAAGCGTGACAACGTCACAGGAAGTACACCAAAAGGTGGGACGTCGACGCCCACCTGGGCTACAAAAAAAAAAGAAAGCAAAGACTAAGATTCCGGACCCAACCACTAGACTGCGGAATAATGCACAGCATAGTGAATCCAGAAAGATCTTCAAGCTGCAAAACTACACTGACGGGTAAGAAACTATTCGTTTTTGAGGTATTGGGGTGGGGGATGTTGGGGGTATGGGGTTGTTTTAGTGCTCAAGCTGCACGTTCATTGTTTGGGTGGGGGGATTCCTAGTTTGCACGTCCATGATTACATACGGTAACACTACACACGCACTGCTCACTGCTAGTACTGCCATAATTGTGCACACCTATCGGGATGTCCAGTAAGACGATGGGGGGGAGGGGGCGGGTGTCTCCTGGTACCCTATGTATAGTTAGTTGTAACGTACGCGGGCCCTTGACAAGATCGAACAGGGGCCATTCTTCACTATGCCAAACGAGTGGGGGCTGATATGCTTTTACTCCAGAAAACCCACCTAATGGGTACGAAGGCCCTGTGTCTACAGCGTTACGGATACCAGCACGTCTTCCACTCTGGCTTCACACGGGGCTCGAGGGGAGTAGCGATACTGATTCACCGCAGGGTCCCCTACATACACCAGAAGCAATGGTTGGACACCCAAGGGAGGTACATTTTTATCCAGGGCAAATTTGGGGAGGACACTACGTTGGGCAGTGTATTCGCCCCCGCCATTGAAATGGAACTTGGTGGAGAGGCTCCTTAATCTCTGGGGGGACATGTTGGATACGCTCTCGGTGGTGGGTGGGGACTGGAACAACGTGATGGAGCAGGGCCGGGACAGATGGCGGAGTGGGGGTGCGGTAGAGTCTGGTCCCCCGACAAAATTACACTCCCTGGTGACTGGACTTGACTGGATCGACACATGGAAACACTTACATGGCTCTAGTAGGGATTGAACTGGGGTGGTGTGGAGTGCAAAAAAACAATGGATTTAGGCCCAGATCTCTATACTGGGGTGAATGTATGACATTGTTCTGCATTCTGTCCATCAACTGTGGTTTTTGCTCTAGAAGGGATTATACCTCTCTCTCTCTCTCTGTGACACATGGTTCCTTCTCGAGACTTGACTATCTCTTTGTTCCTAGGGGGTTGGCGTACAGGGTGGAGTCGGCTGACATTTTGCCCTGGGGCCTGTCAGATCATTCGCCTATCACTATCACCTTTCGAATTGGCCTGGGGCGGCAACCACTTAGATGGCGTATGTCTATGTGGCACCTGCAGAATGAGGGCTACAGAGAGCATCTAACAGAAGCGATAGATCATTATCTAGTGGCAAATTTGGGGTCAGTCCAGTCCCCGGAGGTACTGTGGGAGGCGTTGAAACTCACGATCTGAGGAGTGGTTATTTCGTGGAGCGTGGTGGCGCGTAGGTAATGTAAGGCGTAATTGGTGAGGCCGGAGGCGGCCGTGGAGGCGTTGGAACATGGGAGGCGGATGGCGGTCCGGTGCAACTGCAATTACTTTTAGCGCAGCAGTTTCTGGCGGCCCTATTGATGGATGAGTCCCGTCAGGCTTGGCTGGCTACGAGAAGTCTGGTTTACCAATGGGGGATAAATCCATTAAGATGCTGCATCGCTAGTGCCAGGGGCGTTCCACTCCCAGACTATGCTAACAGTCCTGGGTCCCACGGGTGCGCCACTTATTGATCCGCTGGCTGTGGCCGAGAGCTTCGCAGCATATTGCGAGGATCTTTACTCACCAAGGGAGTGTCTCACGGATGAGGTCATAGCTAAATTTATAGAGGACCTTCCACCTAAAGCCGTATCGGATGAGGTGAGGAACTGGACAGGCCATTGACAGACGAGGAATTGGGTGCAGCCCTGGGGGAGCTGATTCCTGGGAAAGCCCCGGGACCTAATGGATTCCCCAGTACATTTTGTAAGAAGTTTTTTTGTGCAACTGGCCCGCATTATCGCCCGGTGGTGGAGGAGGCATAGGAGCTGGGCTTGCTTCCCCCGGACTGGAAGCATACAGAAGTAGTGGTGTTTCTCAAGCCCGGCAGGACCCCAGAACAGCGTGCATCATACTGTCCCATCTCACTTTTAAATGTGGAGGCGAAGGTACTGGCCAAGGCACTGGCTAACCGCCTCCTCCCACATATTTCTAACCTGGTACACCCGGACCAGGCGGGGTTCTTGCCCCAGAGAGTGACCCGCCACAATTGGCAGAACTGCGGCGCTCCTGCTGTCCGACATGGACAGAGCCTTTGATTCCCTCAGCTGAGTATATTTATTCGTCCTCCTGCGGAGGCTTAATCTTTGCCCACGATTTCTGGCCTATCTCACTCTGCTATACACTGATCTGACAGCGTTGGTGCGGGTGGGGGGTGCGATTTCTCGCCCCTTACCTGTCAGGTGGGGTACGCGACAGGGGTGCACCCTCTCCCGATACCTTTTTGCGCTCGCTATGGAGCCAATGACTGGATGGGTGCACATAGATGCCCAGCTTAGGGGTTTCGTGTGGTCCCCGGGGCTCTCGGACAGAATTGCATTATATGCAGACGATGTCCTGTTTTTTTCTTACCCCCTTGGAAAGGTGGATTATTTATGAATCCACGTAAATCCACGATCTGGGTGTTTGGGGGCTATCAGAGGCTGGGAACGTGGGCTGCTTCGGTTCAGTTGGCAGTGGGAGGAATGAAGTATTTGAGGGTCTTCTTATCCGATGTGCCGGCGGTGTCCGGGGAGCGCAACCTGGTGCCAGTGTGGGATCGTACTCTGGAAGATATTACGGTCTGGTCCCATATGCCCCTGTCCATATATGGTCCGTCGGCCATATTAAAAATGGTGGCGCTTCCCCGCCTCCTATATCAATTACTGAACCATCCTTATCCGGCCCCACCCTGATTGTTCCGGCAAGTGAACGCGGCGCTGGGACAGTTTCTGTGGGACTGAGGGCAGAGTAAGGGTAGCACGGCGCACGGGTTTCCTGTCTACCTATTCCGGGGGTCTGGCCACTTTGGATGTTGTCTCATACTATCAGGCATCGCATCTGCTGGTCCTCAATGAGTGGTGGTATGGTGGAGGGAAGACCCGGCTTAGGCGGTTGAGCGGCAGCTCATGGGGCGCCATTCCCTTCACAACCTACTGTACTCTGCGCCTCTTCGGAGACCTCTGCCACTGGCCACACAGCTGATATTCTCTGGAGGTAGGCGCTGCGTAGGATGGGGTGGTGGAATGCACTAACTCGTGAGACTCCTCTGTGGAGCAATGGACGCCTGCCTCAACTAGCGGCACTGCAGAGCTTCCTGGGGTGGGACGCGATAGGTGTCTCGGTTCTGGGAGATGTTGTAAAAGATCTGACTCAAGTCCTTTCAAGACATGCAGGAATACTATAGTATGCCACAAGCCCAATTTTATTGTTACCTACAGTTTAGTCACGCCCTGGCCCCCAGCTTGGAGGGCCTGGAGTCACTCCCTGATTTTAGCCCCATGGAGGCGAAGGTCTTTATGGTGGAACTTCCAGATCGCAAGATCTCCTGCATTTATCATATGTTGGTCATTAACTGCTCCCCGGACCTACAGGGGCTCAGATGTGCATGGGAGGTGGGCGTGGGCGACCTGGAGGAAGAGGACTGGGCTGAAGTTCTCGCGAGCCTGCGCATGGCAGCAATAGCAACGCGCTGGCGGTTAGTGCAGTTTAATATCTGCACAAGGTGTACTTCAACAGGAGGCGCCTGTGGAAGGCGGGCTTGATAGCATCACCTGAATGCGGGAGGAGGGTACACTTCTCCATACGGTCTGGGACTGCCTGTCCCTACATAGATTCTGGTGGGGGGTGTAGACATGCTTGTCGGAGGTATTGGGGTGCGAGCTCCCCTACACACCGCGTCTGGCCCTACTACACATCATGGAGGGAGTGGGGGGGTAATCAGTACAAGCGGCACCTCCTGTTATTGGGTCTAACACTTGCGAAAAGAGACATTGCTAGGGCCTGGAAGGCATACAAAAAAGAAGAGTTCTCCCAGTATATTTTTAGGTCCAGAGGGGGGAGAAGAAAATAAGCCAAGCACAGAAAGTACCTCTGATTAGACCTATATTACTTTGTCACAGGAATTTATCGAAAAAGTTTTGTAAAGATGGATGCTATAGAGAAAGAAAAAGGCTTTTAGTTACTTTAAAGACATTATTTTATTCTTTTTCTTTTTATCTTTTTTGTTTTTTCAATTTGACTGTTTATACATAAATACAATTTATTTTGTCACATGAAAACAATCATAAATAACAAGCTTTCAAAAGAATTATTGTAGATTTCATAAAGTGCAGTTGAAGCGAAACACCCCTAGCAATTAATCATATCCTATTACCATTCATTCACTCATACATACCTTACATACCTCTGCATTCACTACTTTTTGTAAAAACAAATATAGACAGATGAACAAAACTTTACATAAGAATAACCCAAAAATGTCTTAGGTGGACCACTGTAGATGTAAGGGACAGGGGTCCTACCACTTAATCATAAGCCGATCTATACATTGTTTTCCAATCAGCAAAACATTGTCCAGGTCTTTAGTATGTACGGCCTACGTACGTTTCGGTGATGATAGATAGTTAAATCACCTTCTTCAGGGCCAAAGCAAAGGACTAACAATTATGATAACACATATATACAAAAGTTAAAAAAGACGGGGAGTTTCTTCAATTTCTATGCGACTAGATCCTAGTTCTTCCACGAAGTGGACTTTAAAAGGAAACTTTATGCCACAGGTGAAGTAACATCTGAGTGTAAAAATAAGCTGTTGTAATCTTTAATTCCAGGGGTTGGGTAGGAACCAGGTAGAGCGTGTTTAACGAATGAGCTTTATATGGTGGCTTCTTCTCATACTTCTGGTCATAGTTATATTCTTGTTCGAGGACCAGTTATTTGATTGAGTATCTTCTCACCATCGTGTTTTGTACGACGTGGTCTATGACAGGGGGTTCCTTGTGTTTGAGCACTGTTTCCCAGTGCTCAAACGCAAGGAACCCCCTGTCATAGACCACGTCGTACAAAACACGATGGTGAGAAGATACTCAATCAAATAACTGGTCCTCGAACAAGAATATAACTATGACCAGAAGTATGAGAAGAAGCCACCATATAAAGCTCATTCGTTAAACAACACGCTCTACCTGGTTCCTACCCAACCCCTGGAATTAAAGATTACAACAGCTTATTTTTACACTCAGATGTTACTTCACCTGTGGCATAAAGTTTCCTTTTAAAGTCCACTTCGTGGAAGAACTAGGATCTAGTCGCATATAAATAAAAATTGAAGAATCTCCCCGTCTTTTTTAACTTTTGTATATATGTGTTACCATAATTGTCAGTCCTTTGCTTTGGCCCTGAAGAAGGTGATTTAACTATCTATCATCACCGAAACGTACGTAGGCCGTACATACTAAAGACCTGGACAATGTTTTGCTGATTGGAAAACAATGTATAGATCGGCTTATGATTAAGTGGTAGGACCCCTGTCCCTTACATCTACAGTGGTCCACCTAAGACACTTTTGGGTTATTCTTATGTAAAGTTTTGTTCATCTGTCTATATTTGTTTTTACAAAAAGTAGTGAATGCAGAGCTATGTAAGGTATGTATGAGAGAATGAATGGTAATAGGATATGATAAATTGCTAGGGGTGTTTCGCTTCAACTGCACTTTATGAAATCTACAATAATTCTTTTGAAAGCTTGTTATTTATGATTATTTTCATGTGACAAAATAAATTGTATTTATGTATAAACAATCAAATTGAAAAAACAAAAAAGATAAAAAGAAAAATAATAAAATAATGTCTTTAAAGTAACTAAAAGCCTTTTTCTTTCTCTATAGCATCCATCTTTACAAAACTTTTTCGATAAATTCCTGTGACAAAATAATATAGGTCTAATCAGAGGTACTTTCTGTGCTAGGGCCTGGAAGGCACCTAGGGCTCGGTCCGCAGCCACATGGAAAAAAGGGCTGGACATCTGTATGGGGCTCGAACAACCGGTCTTTCTGGCCAGGGGATGCCTGCGCAAGCATTATAAGATATGGCACAGGTTGGTAGATTACCGGGGGCTAGACCTGGAACCGCCACAGGACATGGAGTAGCACCTGCCGGGCTGATGCGTATACTATTCTCATGTTTGTACAGGGGTGGGGCGGGAGGTCCCAGAAGGACTGCGGTTTCATGGGTGTACAATGGTGCAGTGGAGGACTGGGTGTGATATGGATGCGATTTGGGGGAGAAGGAGTGTGGGGGGGTCGTTATACGGGGACTTGTTTGTTGCTCGTAAAAGGCAATTAAATGTATATCTGAGATGTGCAGTAGCTTCTGGTGCTCAGGGCCCTGCAATTCAAGTGAAGCTTGACAAATAAAATGTGTTTAAAAAAAAAAAACATGATATTCTCAGGTTAAAAAGGACCTTGCCCCAGGGCCTTTGGGCTCATTCCCCCACAGCCAAGACCACCATGGGTGCATTGGCTAGAGGGGTTCTGATACAGTATATCTGTCAGGCTGTGACATAGGTGTCTGTTCGCACCTTCACAAAACATTGTCTCAACATTCAAGTCCACAGGGAGATCAATTTTGCCTGCTCGATCCTGCAGAACTTCCTAGAGTAAATCCACTCCTGAGACCCTGCCCCTTTTACTGGAATACTGCTTTGATATCTATTCAGAAGGTGAGGAAGCTATTTTTCAGAGGTATCCAAACCTAAGAACAAGCTACTTTGGTAGCATTTTTCCTGGTAGATACCATATCCCAACGCAGATTTCTCACTGCCCTCCATGTTCCACTTTCGGTAGAGAATGAAGGGCGGAGACTGAGCTAGATTTTGCGCACTCGAACATTTGCAATCTCTGTTGATCCTCGTCTGAGGGTGTGGCAGAGTTCCAAAAAACCCTGATGATTGTGTAGGGCTGGTGCCTATATACAGTTGTGTGTTCTCAATCCCTGGAGCGGCTCAAGATCACGGAGGGGCCTGTGGCGCGCACGAGTGGTTGCTGCCAAACATTTTGGATACTGTCTTGTGCCTGGGCAGAATTCTGAGGTGAGGAGTTTATGACTCGATATCCAACAGAAAGAGCTTAACCGAAGGTCTGTAACTTATTTATCTGGGAGGGCTGTCCTCAATATCAAACTGTTTTATGCCTTGGCCAGTAAACATCCTCCAGAAGACCTTCAAACTCATTCCACCAGCACGTCAATTACTGATTTATATTGGGGTGTTTGGTTTTGGTCATCTGTCAGTTTGCCACATGGGCGTCTGTCCATACTTTCACTAGGCATTGATTAATAATTACGCAGCAAAGGTCTTTTTGCCTGCACAGCTCTGTAGGACTACCTGGTGTAAAGTAAGCACCAGACCCACCTCTGATATAGATGCGTCAGGGTAAATCTGAGAAGGCTGATACTTAACTTGGGTAACTCCAATTATACTATATACTCTAACGGCAGATTACCCACCACCAGGGCTTCTCCCTGTTCTGTGTAGTGTTCTCTCCCAAATAGCTGTGGCACACTGCCAGTGAAAGATTAATTCAGTTACCTACATTCCATATTCATTGGTGCAGAACATTTCATGATTAAACTATTGTCCGTGCTCTGGGGTAGCTCCTTTGTTCTGCTCAGTGTTGTCAGAGGCAGGATGAAGTCTCAATGCAAGTCATTGGTGCTACATGTTGGCTCACAGGAGATATTGCAATAGCGTACGGATCCAGTCTGGCAGCTGGAGATTCACAAGGTGAAGAATCTGCCCTTGGATAATAGAATAGACTAGATAAAGCTTTACCAAAGAAAAGCAACTTATTCATTTGTAAAAATTGTTTATACATTGCTATAAAGTTTACTAATTTGATGGCATTAATAGAAAAAAATCACAATATTGTCTAGATGGGCAATCTTCCTTTCTCCTTTTCCTACATCTTCCTTTACCTTCGACTTCAGTACCTTATAAAAATCACTTTTCTGAGATTTGGGGGATTAAATGTATGTTAAAATAGTTATTGTCACATGGTTTGGTTTTGGAGATAAAAGAACTAGACGCCCTCACCTATTCGTCAGTCCTAAGGGAAACATCCCAGGTTGATCAACCATTCTAAGCTTAACACTCACCAAAAAGAACCAATCTCTTCTTTGTACTTTTGTATCACTGTTTAATTTAAAGTTTTATCATACCTACCTCTAATATGGTTTCTTTATTACAGGGAAACTGGTTACAGTGAAATACCTCCGATTGGATCGGTACCATCACCGCTTTCCTCCTGCCATTACGTGCAACACTCCTTTAAAACCGTCAAACAAACATATGAACTCAGTTTCACACCTCCGTCTTCGGACAGCTACACCTAACTCTCGAGGAAACTCCTGAAAGGAACTTTCCACTGCAAGGACACTTATTTGCAGCAGGGGACAATTCTATTGGCTGCCGTCTTCCTTTTTTTGCAAAAAGAAAGAAAACAGCGCTTTTTGTACGCAACATTTTAATGATGAGAAAGTGATCTTTTGGACTTCGCAGAGATCTTTGAATTCCGAGAGGACTTGGGTGCGACAGAACAGTGATCTTCAAGAACAATTGCTTCATATTGTTTGAAGCTTCTGCCATTACCAGTGCATTTAATGTTTTGCATGAGAAACATTAAATTATTCTTTTTCAGATGTGGAGAATATATTTTTTGCACCAAGAAGTGTTTTGATAAAAATCCAAACTCGTGGAGATGTCTTGTATATCTATGGTTTCATGTAAACTTTTTTTTAATTGCCTGACTTCTCAAAGACTTCAATGTGGATTTTTCAGTCATCCCCTTTAATTTCTGCTGCTGTAGATATTTTGTTATAGCTGAAATATTGGGAGATGTGGCTTTAGTGGTATCATCACAGTGTGAGAAAACGGTAATGCAGACATACCTAAACTCGTTTTGTATATATAAAAGTAAATGCTGGTGGTGGCTAGCGATTTTATTCATAACGTAAAGTAGGGGTATATTTGTGTGTCATGTACTATACATGCGCATACACATGCTTTTGTATGAATGAAATGGTAGTTGTACCATCACATAAAGCTTATACAGCCAAACACCATAAAAAGTATTCAATAGAAGTTTAAATATCTTTTTATAGGTTTTATATAAAATGGCTGATTGCGCGTTATGTCGGATGCCAGTTGTAATAGATTCAACTTTATATAAGCAATAAAACGATTGGCAGATACTGGAACTTTTGTGAAAAAGGTGTATTTATTTTAATTACCAGGGCTATGACAAAAGTACCATTGGGATTAAGTCGTACTCCCACGTTATTTATATTTTTATTCTAGCTTAAACTACTCAGTGCGAAGTTCATAAAGGGTGTGTTTTTCTTCATCAAAACATGCTTAGGTTACTGTTTCGGGTCATGGATGCTGAATATATGATAGATATAAAAGTGAAAGTTACTTTTGTGCATCAGTATTAAAGTTGTGAAAGAAGTTAAAGTGCTTGGTTTTCATAACCGGTCGGTTTGAAGCACTTTTCTGGTATTTGTTTACTGGTTAGAAAACTTGTAGGACCACTTATCTATTGTATGTTTTTTCTGTGATTATCCATCTGAATAAATGTTGAGACTGGATTGGTGCCAGTTCATTAGGTTTTCTAGCGAGAAATTCTGTTTTTAGGTTTGAAGCATGAACTTGCACAAAGCATGATTTCTTTTGGTTATGTGAACATGATGCACACTGAATTTGACTGTGCCTTACCACTGTGCTTTTGTGAGCACCATGTTTATTAAAGTCAATTGATAAATGGATTTGTAAAGATCATAAACAGAATACTTTTAAAATCCTCTTGCTACAGCCAGGATCCAGAAGTGTTGATATATTCTATTAAGTAACTGAACTTGCTGTTTTTTTGTGCACCCTTGTGAATTGTAAAACAGAATTGACTGGCCCTATTTATGATCTATGATCTATTGCAAGAGTGAACAGTTGTGGCATTTGAAAAGGTCCTTTTGGTGCTGAGGCATCATTGTTTCCCTTGCTCATGCAATATATTTCATGTAAACACTGTAAATTTAATATTGTGATATGTACTATTCAGCTCATTTGCTAAACCTGTTTATTTGACCAATTTCCCTGTCTGCAAGACAGATGGGAATGTGTATAATGCCTATACATTTGAGATTTCAGATGTTTGTGATTTGTCACTCGTCCTGTAAAAACCTCAAATTAAAAGTTTATAAGGGATTTTTACACACATGACTTTCAGATCAATTTATTTATTCTTAGTTATTTAGTTTGACCAATAATCAAGTTCAGGTGTCTCCAACCAGTCGACCGTGAGCTACCAGTAGCTTGCAGAAATCTTTAGAGTAGCTCCCACTCTTTAGTTCATTTTTAACTAAGAAATGCAATAAATAAGTGTTGGTTTTCCTCTTAAAGTTAATGAAAGGTTATGTTTATTTTACATTATCAGCCTGCAGATAGCAGTGCTCGATGATGTGCAGTGCTCCACACAGATTTATGACCCTTATGTGTCCCACAGGTTCAGAGCGGAAGGAAGCACTGAGATATTTTATTCTTAAATCAAAGTTGTTCTCAACTCCATATTGGAACATCATTTTACTTTTCTCCCTTGTCAAAGTGTAACATTTACAAACCGGAGCCATCTTGCTCCCAGTGGCTGGTTGACACAGTGCCATATTTATAATTGAAAAATAGTCATATGCTTTTAAATGGGAAAAATTTAAAGTGAAGAAAAATGTTTCTATTTAATTTTCTTAATGTGGTTCTGTACTTTAAATTAAGCCAATTAAGTGCTCATGTTTTATGAAGCATGTTTCTTCACTTTAAATACCTCACATTTAAACAAATGACTGTTTTCCTATTATAAATATAGTACCATGTCGGCAGGCCACTGGGAGTAATATGCCTGCTATTTGTAAAGATACTTTGACATGAGAGGAAATTAAAATGATGAGTTTTATGTATTGCGTATAAACGTAAAGTTAACTCTTCAGTTGAATTTTCTCCCATTTCAAAGTGTTGCATTTACCTTGTGCAGCTCTGGGTCAGTCGTAGAACCAGGCCTTGAGTCTCTTCCTGAAGGTGTTCAGAGTGGTGGAGCATCATATGTTGACTGGGAACTCGTTCCAGGTCTTGCTGTGATGTAAGAGAAGGCTCTACCCCCTGCTCACGTTCTGCGGATGCGTGTGGTCTCTGCCAGGGCGAGGTTAGTGGAGCGGAGGTTCCTCTTGGGTGTGCGGCAAGCGACTTTCGTTGAGGTATTTGGGTCCGAAGTAGAGGGATTTGTAGGTGTGGGTGAGTAGCTTGACGTTTACCCTCTTCTCGATGGGGAGCCAGTGGAGGTCTTGTAGGTGTAGGGTAATGTGCTTGTGTCGTGGGGTTCTGAGGATTAGTCTGGCTGCGGTGTTCTGGATGGTTTGGAGCTTGTGTAGCAGAGTTTTGTTGATTCCGGCATGTAGGGTGTTGCCGCTTGTTTCTAGTGCGTGGGTGACGGTCTTTCTGCGTTCGTGAGGGATCCACTTAAAGTTCTTTCGGTGGATACGGAGGGAGCTGAAGCAAGTTGAGCCGACTGCATTAATCTGGCAGGTCATGGTGAGGGAGGAGTCTAGGGTGATGCTAAGGTTCCAGGCGTGGTCTGCTGGCATAGGTGGGTTTCCAAGAGCAGGGGGCCACCAAGTGCTGTCCCACACTGTGGGGGAGGGTCCAAGGATGAGGACCTTCGGTCTTCTCAGAGTTTAGCTTTAGGCAGCTGTCACTCATCCAGGCTGAGACGTCTTTCATTCCTTCTTGGAAGCGGAGTCTGGTGTCTTTGTGTGTCTATTGAGAGAGAGAGGATGAGCTGGGTCTCGTCGGCGTGGGGCTGAGCGAGGATCGTTGGGGTACTCCACAGATGATCTCTGTAGCTTTAGAGAGTAAGGGAGGGAGTCTGATCCTTTGGGTTCTGACCGAGAGAAAGGAGCGGATCCAGTCGAGGGCAGTTCCTCGTATTCCGGCGTTGTGAAGTCTGGCTGTGATGGTACATGTGAGACTGTGTCGAAGGCTGCGTAGAGGACTAGTAGGATGAGGGCCGCGATGTGACTCTGGTCTAGTAGCATGCGGATGTCATCGGTGGCGGCGAGGACGACGACTTTGGTGATGTGATTGTTACAGATTGGGAGAAGTTCTCTTCGGTGAAGGTGGTCAGCTGGGCGTTGATGAATCTCTTGGTGACTTTGGCTGTAGAGAGATATTGGCCAATAGTCTTTCAGCTCAGTTGGGTCGGCCGAGGGTTTCTTGAGGAGGGGCTTGACTTCTGTCCACTTCTAGTAGTCGGGGAAGATGCCAGAATCGAGGGAAGTGTTGATGGCCCGGCTTATCTCGGAAGCTATGGTGGCGGCAGATCTGTGGTAGTTGTGCGGTGTACAGGGGCCTGTGGGAGCACCTGAGTGAGTGTTCTTCATGGTCTTCGTGGTGTCTTCATTGGTAGGTTTCCAGGTGGTGGTGATCAGCCTGTTGTCAGTGGTGGCGAGGGTGATGGTGTCGAGAGTCTGTTCTCTGAAGTGGTCGAAGAGGGTCTTGATTTTTATGTGGAAGTAGGAGCTGAGCTTGTTGCAGAGGTCCTGGGATGAAGGGACGTCCGTGGCTTCGCTGGGGGGGTTGGGGAACTGCTGTATGACATTGGTGTGGATTTTTGTTCTTGATGAAAGTCTTCTTGGTCGTTCTTATGCGCTGGTGGTATTAATTCATGGTGTTCCTATAGTTGTTCTGGTCTAAGGTAGTTTCCTTGTTCCGCCAGAGTTTCTCGAGGCGTCTGCAGGGCCTGGCTTCTTGGAGGTCCGTGGTGAACCAGGCTGCCTTTACGGGGTGTTGATTGACTGGGTGGCTGAGGGGTGCGAGCTTGTCTGCGCAGCTGGAGATCCAGCAGTGTAGATCTTTTGCTACGGAGTTGGCATTGGTCATTCCAGAGGGGGGGTCGTGGAGGAGCGTGACGGTGAGGAGTTCCTCTGTGATCTTGCTCTAGTTCCTTCGGGGAAGGCGCGGGCGGGTTTGGGTGCGGTGATGGTGTTGAAGGTTAAGTGTGCGCAGTGGTGGTCTGTCCAGAGGGACTGCCTGATGTGTCTGACGCAGATGTTAGTCCCACCTGCGAAGATGGGGTCGAGTGTGTGTCCGGCTTTGTAGGTTGGGATGGTGACGAGCTGCTTCTGTCTCAGGTTGGCATGGTTGTCAAAGATGGTGGTGGAATCGGGGTCCCTGAGGTTGTCTAGGTGGAAGTTCAGAGGTCTGATGAGTATGTAGTCTGTGAGGCGATGGCGTGGGGTGCAACGAGGTAGATTATGGTGGTGGCGGAAGAGGCGCGAGGCCCGGGGGACTGTAGACGAGGGACCCGCGTAGTGTGATTTTGGGGCTGGTTTGGATCTGGAAGTGGAGGTGCTCTGTGTTGGAGAGGGGGTTGCTCGTGCTGAAGGTGGAGAGTCAGAGGGAGCTCTTGTATGCGATGGCGAGTCCTCCTGAACGGTGGAGGCAGTCCTTTCTTTGGATCGTGTATCCGTTGGGGGTGGCGATGTCGGGGGCGGAGGTTGCATTGGTCCATGTTTCCGTGAAGAAGGTGACGTCTGGCGAGATGGTGTTGAGCAGGTCCCAGATTTCTGTCGCATGTCTGTGGAGAGAGCACATGTTGAGTATGCATGTCAGGGCTTCTGTGGTGTGGGAGTCCGGTATGGGTTCAGGGTCCGTGGGGGCGCTGTTGATGGTGAAAGATTGTCGGCAGAATCTGCAGGAGTGCCGGCCGAGGGTGGTGTTCGGTGTCGATCTTTGGCAGTTGTTTCTTCCGGGGTTGAGTGCGATGAGGTCGTCTGGGTTTTATCGTAGGATAGCCGGAGAACCAGGGTCCCTGGTTGCAGTCAGGTCGCGGACTGGCGCAGACGGTCTTGCCTTTGGCGCGCCAGGGACCGCCATAGGGAAGGGGGCGGAAAGCGCAGCTGGGAGGTGGGAAAGCGGGAGGTGGGAAACCAGCAGGGGGCAGAGGGGCTGCGGCATGGACCAACAAAGGGAGAACAGAAATAGTGGATTTTAAGACGGATAGGGTGCAGAAAACTAGTCGGAGGCAGAAAAACGGGGCAAAAGGCAGAGGCAGAAAAACGGGACGGAAGGCAGAGGCAGAAAACGGGGCGAGAGGCAGAAAAACGGGCAGAAGGCAGAGAGCAGAAACGGAGACAACAGGCAGAAAAAAGCAGAGGCGCACGGGCAGCAAAGGAAGGCAGGAGAGGTGCTTAACAGCGGAGCTGCAACGGTGAGAGTCGGTCTCGGACCAGTAGGTCCATATTTATAGCTAAAAAAATACAGCCATTTTTTTATATGTCAGAAATATAAATTGCAGAAAAATGTTACTAATGAACATTTCTGCATAACATTTTTCTGTACTTTAAATTTCTCCCATTTAAAAAAAAAAAAAGATTGTATGTTTGTGTTATACATGTAACGGTGCCACATATGGCGAAAGATATTGTCCCTAGAGTTCATTCGACACAGGCTCTTAGTGACCCATACACATATATCCTGTTCATTCACCTACATGTTCGTTCATCACCACAGACCATGCACTCGCCGATGCACATGGCAGCCATATCATAGTACCCCATGTCAGTGTTTTGTCTAAACCATAGTTTCTGGCTCCATGGACATTCGGTTTAAAGTCAGTGAATCTGGGTGAGGAGGTGTGAAGTAACAATGTGAGAGTTAAATTCCCTTCAGTAGATCATAACGATATGCACCGATCAAAAGTACCTCATTGCAGAAGAGGTTGGAGACCACTGATCTAGTTGTAGTTTAAATGCCTTTGATTGTTTGTAATGCTGTATGAATGTATCCAGCAGTATACTTTTGAGATGATCCAAACATTCTTCAAAGCAATATTTAAAAGTAGTACAATGTTCTGGCTCTCCCCATTTTCCTTGCCAGTTGTTAATCGCCCACCTTGTTGCACGACTGGAACCCACTTTGCAAAGCTGATTGATAAACCCATGCATGGTGAGGTGTCATGCATGCCTGTGCAGGCTGTTTACAGCCACTCCCTCTTTCTCTTATTCAACACTATAGATTTTGCTTCTTTGCTAATTGATGTAGACTGACACTGCTTCTCTCACACTCAGGGGCCAATTACGATGTCGTTCGGAAGGGCTCCGAATGGGATTCGGTATTGCAGAATCCGATTCGAAACCCTTGGTTTCCGAACAAATCGTACACTTTTCCTAACAACTGATCACGATGCCCAGAAACTGCTCAGGCAATCCGAATCTGTTCCGAAAAGCATTTGGACAGCCCGAGTCTTTAGGAGCCGAATCGTACAGCTCTATAGACAAGGTTTCCGTACGAGCGATTACGATGACCGATTCGGACAGCCATTCTGATTCGGTCTGCCCAGTTCTAAATAGCTGTTGGAATCTGTCTTTGGGGGGGGGCGTTGCTGGCCCTCCCTTCACCCAGAGGCACCCGAATGGGGACCGTGGGTACCCAAGGGACCTCTCTTCTCAGCCATGCATAATGTGGCAGGCAACATTGGGGGCCTGCCACAGGGTGTAAGGTTTTCCCCAACCACCCCTTTTTTCAATGGGAGCCTGTGTTCTCGATCGGAACACAGACTCCCATTGAAGTCAATGTGAGTCTGACTGAATGATGTTGGGAAGCATCGTAATCGGTCATTCGTTCTCGCAGGATCTGATTTGTTCAGAAACTACTCCCGACACCAATCCGTTCGGATCACTTTCCGAACAACATCGTAATCGGCCCCTTAGTGTTTGCATTCCACCAATCTTTTCTGGCTGCTATTTTCAAAGCAGCTTACTGTTATTGAGTTCTGTCTCGGAAAGAGACATCCAGTGCATGTGTGCACCTTGTGTTTTAGTATAATGAGAAGGTACTACATGAATATTATTCTAGAGACTGCCAGAAGGATTGGAGTAATCAAAGGATAGGAAGATGACTAAAATCCAGTTTGAAAAAAAGTTTCTTTTTGATAACTTGGACCTTTACGAAAGTGACTTTGTCAGCGAGTCATCACTCGTCTGTTCGTCACAATATAAACAAATACGAATCTAAATTGGTTTATATTAGACTGATTCAAGGGGTGCCGCTCGCAGCCGTGATTTCCTGCCGCCGATTTTCCCGAGTGGTAGCTTTATTTTAAAAGGACTTTTCATTCGTCTTTCTGCCGATTTGGGGCCAAGACTTGCTGGAACCGTATTGCATCGAGGAGTGGGTTTGAGGAGTGGGACTGCGAGGACCAGCAGTCTCTGCGCACAATCCTCCAGCGCACCTGGGTCCTCTTCCCACCCCCTTGCCTTCTACATAACATTGGTCACTCCCGCGTTACGCGGGACGCACGCAGGACGAAGACCGGGGCGAAGCCCGGGCAAAGGGCGGGCCGTCTGAGGACGATTGAGGCCAGGCTGGGCCCCGTCTCTCTATCCATTTTACCCCGAGGTCTTGGAATTTTCGACAATGCCACCGAAGCTAGCAAACTGTGTAAAAACGCACTTGGCGGGGAAGGTAAGAGGCACCTTGGACGCTTTTCTATCAAAGGCGGTCTCGAATCTGGACCACGAAATATCTGTTGTCGAATCGCGCTTGTCCTTCGAACTTCAACAAAACAAGCGCTCGCCACTAGGTCCAATAAGTCAGATACCCTCCCCACCAACATACAGTTCTCGGAGAATATGGATTCCATCATCAATGTATACCAGTATTCCCCTGTTCCTTCAGGACAACCCCTTAACCCCAACTCTGGTCCCATTGAGGAGCCCCAATAATGACTTGACTATTTCGGACCTTTCCCTGGACTTTTCCCCAGCAGAGCCCTCTTTGTTGCAGCTCCCAAATGCGACTCCTATGACTGCACAGAGTACACCCCCGCAAAAATTATCTACACAATTAACTCTAACGAAAAGGAAGAGAGGGGGGGTAAAGAACAGCGGGCAGACAAACCAAAGTACCCAGACTAGGTTCAAGCCCCCAAATGGATTTTCGCATAAAAACACAACAGAACAATTTGCCACAAACTAAGACCAAATCAATGCCCCGGGAAATCCAAAACCCGTCAAAGAATCAATCACTTGAATCTAAGCTAGTTATGAATGACATAGAACATCTAGTCAGATCCTTAATTCTCCCTGTTTTAGAAAGGGTAAAAGATTGGGTGATCAGCTAAATAATTTAGTGGTAGAAACCACTTTAACCCCTTCGATGCGGGTGACAAAGCCAGCTCATCATGGGCGTTACCTGCGCTGCGTGCATGACGAGCTGGCTTTGTCACGTTACCTGCGATTTTTAAATTTCAGCGCGCAGCGGGAAAACCCGCTAGCGCGCATGCGGTTAAATTCTCAACTTTTAAAGGGCTTAGTGGCCATTAACACGAACACCAAATCCAGTGGACATCAATCAATAAATAAGGCTGCCACAAAATCTACTCCATCTGGCTCTAGCACGACCATTGGGAACGCCAGGCCATCTAAAGACACTCGACCTGCTTTGAATACCCCCCCTCCTCGTGGGAAATCGGGTAAAACTGTTAAAGCACATACACACTCCCCCTTGATAGGGTCTGGAGAACCGGCTTCTCTCTTACCCGTTATTCTGTCAACTGGCACCAAACAACCAGAAATCAAGGTTGCTGACATAGGCATTCGCCAACCTCCAGACAAATCCACAAAAACTAAAGGATGTCATATCGACCTGCCACCAGAGGCAGTTCCATATGTCATAGTCCTAACAGGTGTCCCAGAGCTTTTAGAAGGAAAAAGGGAAGGCTACTCTGAGCTAAAGAACAAAGCTATTCATTGGCTCAGACAAAACAGGCCAATGCCCTCCCACATAGATGGAGACATAGTGTTTGTTAGAAGACTAGCGTGGGTAGGTTCAAGACTAAAAGACACTGCAGGGGATGTAATAATTATTAACTTCAGAGACCGAAGGGTGGTTCCACACATCGCTGATTGGTATCAGAATCAGGGATGTAGCACCATAGTGCCCCGAACTTTAACCTATTTTTATCCAGAGGCACTAATCGTTCCCCTTGGCCATCGTGGTGTGCCCACTAACTATAAACACAACTGTTATCCTTTCCATCCACCGAAGCGTACCCTATGGACTAATAATCACTCACTTTTTGAGAATGTAGAAGGGCCAACCAATCGCTGGTTTCTGTCAAATCAGAAAGGTTTTAATCTACCATTCGGTACACTCCCCTTAACAAATCGATATGACTTTCTTTCGGATCTAAATGATCTGGATTGACAACAGGGAAGTACTGACACATATTCCGGAAATATTAAGCTGTCCGATGTCAACAAATTCCAATGAGAGTGGGCGGCTTAACCCCTTCGCTGCTAAGGCACCATTAATATTTTACATTCATTTTCCATTGAAATGAATGGAAAGTTCATGACGAGTTACCCTTGTCATTAGCATCGAAGAGGTTAAAACTGTTTCTGTGGCAGGGGACCTTATGATCCCAACTGTCCCTATTGGATCTCTGTTAAAACAGAACAAACAATTAGTTAATCCAATTGTCATAGATGATCCACCTCCCATCCAGTATAATGTCCCTGAATCCAACTGTTGAAATATTTCTAAACATATGGATCATATCTATAGTTTTATCTCCTGGAATGTGGCTCATCTAGCCGATAGTGTATCAACAACATTGGCTAGATGTCGTTACGGAGCACAAGGTAATCTGCCTTCAGGAAATTTGGTTTCTGGAGGCACATCATATTAATGGTTACCAAACCTTTCGCACCCCAGCTGTTCCAAGTGCACATGGCCGTAACAAAGGGGGCCTGTGTACATTTGTATCGATCACTGGGGGCTTTGAAGTAAAAAGGTTTATGGAAACCGAATATTATCAGATTTTGTGGTTAACATGGGTCCCTTTGCAAAATGCTACTATACTAAACTTTTACAATAATATACCTCCTGATAGGAGAGAGGTTATCTTGAGTAAACTTCACTCGACTTTGATCTCCCTACATGATCAGTTGGTAGGTGATAACATTGTTTTGGGTAGGAGATTTTAATTGTACTATCTGTCCTCATGACTCGCATGGTTTGTGCGGCCTATCGGATTATGGGGAAGATTGCCTTACCCATTTCAATCATACGCCACTCGGTATTACTCTTAACAATATACTTTTTTATTTTAATTTAACTTTCATAAATGAGAATTGTATACCGAGCATACCATTTCAACCTACCTTCATTGGGAGGGGGTGCAATACGATTATTGATTATACTTTAATTTCTGCATCCCATGCCGGGATAGTGGCTTACTGGGAAATGGGCCAAGCCCCCCACTCAGATCACTACCCTATAGTGTTTAGCATTAAAGTTGAAAAACGAACGCGTAGGGATTAGGTCAACACTCAATATACCTCGGAGATAAGATTAACTTCAAAAACTGGCTATACAATTAAATGGGACAAAGTAGATCCCTCTGGCTTTATGGAAAAATTAATTACTTCTAATACCGAAGCAAGAAGTGTGGCTCAATGGTTAGAGCGGCAGACCCTGATACAGAGGTCTAGCCTGGGACCAGGGTTCAATTCCCCGCCTCGGCGGGTCTTGGGCTAAAAAAATCCACGGACCTGATAATTCTCGCCTCTGTGCCTATTCCAATCATGGGAGTCCCACTCTGCAACTCTGGGCAATCGCTTGCTTAATCTCCACAACGGCCCCCACAACGCTACGGATGCCTGGCCTCCACCTTGGGGGTGCCCAGGAGTGGACGCCTCACAAGGAAAGCCAGGATGGGTTCCCCACCGGTATTCGTACAAGCGCCTTGAGACCCTTGCGGGTGAGTAGTGTGCTATGCAAGTATCAATTTACAATCAATTTATATAATCTGCTTAACCCAAGAAGAGGCTCCAGACAGTGTAATTAATTCTTTAACTAAAATACAAGCCACAGCCAAATCTTTATTGACAAGACCACATCGGAAGGGGGTCTCAAAATCCCACAGGTGGTTTGATAGTAAGTGCACTAAAGCTTTAACACTTCTCAAAAGGGCATTGCAGACAACTCCAAACAATTCGGATCTAATCCGCATAGCCAGAAAAACGTATAAAAACACCATAAAAATGAGAAAAGCCACCCTAAAGAACAAGGTATGGGAAGCCCTGAAAGAAGCCTCGACCAAAAAAGACAACAGGGCCTTCTGGAAGGTGGTAAATCACCCCTTCCTACAAACTAAGGAAGCTGATCTCATCGACTTGGCAATTACAGGTGGTCAATGGGTAGCTCATTTGAAACATCTGTATGGCAGGTCGACTCCCATCGATGATGGAACCATTTCCATAGACGTGGTTAATAACTCCCTGGTAGGCAAACAACTTGCCCCCTTCCCATTAGTCATAACCTTTAGTTATGACGAAGTCATTAAAGGGATAAAGGATAGTCCGTCGGGTAAGTGATCGGATGGTGTCCCTATAGACACCTACAAGGCCGAGAGACTTATTGGCCCCAATGATAACCAATGTTTTAAACAAGGCAAATCAACAAGGTTTTATAACCACTTGGTCTCACGCTATAGTCATTCCTATATATAACAAGCATTTACAATGCAACGGTTTCGCCTTCGGAAAAGTTTGAGCTATTGGCATTGTAAATGACAAACTTTTTATTTATGTGTTGGTTTTGAAAACAGATAAATAAACATGTCTGACTTTGGCACATGTCTTCTGTGCATCTTTCCAAAAACTGTGAAAGTGCCAAGTCATTCATATACAGACATCAACAAAACTCCTAGTGTGATATCAGTCTGGGACAGGTTCCTTCCCAAGGTCAAATAAGAAAAAATAGAGACATAAAGGCAAAATAGTGTAGTTTGATTTGATGTCCTCTCACCTTATATGTACATAAGGAAACATCTAGGACCCACACCTTCATGTACATAATCTATGTCAGACTTTCTCAACTTATGTCAGAAATGCCAATCTCTGTTAAGATGCAGTAGACAAGGATTGTCACTTGACCACTAGGAGAGAAACTTCATCCAGGTCTCAGAATCAGATCGTAGACCCAGATGAGCACAGCACCAGATCCCATCTCGAATGTTGAAGCCACCAGCAAGACTTCCTATGGTTCTGTGGAGCATTCATTCTGCCTTCACAAACTGGTTCCAGGACTGTGTTCTCTAATAGACACAATCCCCTAGCTCTTGGCCTTGTGCTCAGAATAGCTGGTAAGCTATTCCAAACAGACAAAAAACCCTGTTGTGCAGGAATGCGCACCATCTCAGAAACTCAGGTTTATTTTTTATTCATCTGCTAGAACTACCATAGCGCCTAGACATAGCACAGTGATGGTGTAAGGGCTATAAATTGTGATGTTACACTTTTTCCCTGTTTTCACGGTTATTGAAAGCTTAGCCACTTTTTATAATCTTCTGTGATCTTCTGTGATGTTACCAATTTTAAACGACTAGATCAAAGTGTTTTAAAATATTTATTTGGAAATAAAATTTGCTGTAATATATATTCTGTTTCTAGTGATCTTGCGTCTGTAAATCAATAATGAACGATTGTTTGGATTACCACTGCTCAGTGTTAGTAACCCAAAAGCATTAACACCACCTCATTCATATATTGAGTGGGGTTCGTCAGGCCTACAATACCGGTCTTTCATATTTAGCGCTAGTGCAATGGACTAAGTTCACTTGTGTCACCCATGGGCGTGAAAACAAACCTTTTACAGCTGAGCCAGAGACTCAGTTTACGCAACAGCACAGCCAACCCAACAATTAATTTGGAGTGGCTTGCTGGATAAAAACTAACACTCGCAGGCCGCATAGCCATTAGTAAAATGGTGTCTCTCCCCCAGTTTCCATATTTCTTCATGAATATACCCATCCAACTCAACAGGGAATTCTTTTGTACACTGCGTCAATTGCTGGTCTGTTTGGTTTGGGCTGTAAAACGGTCTCGACTGACATGGTAAATACAGACACTGCCCTACAGTCAGGAAGCATTAGAGGAATCCGATTTAAACATTTACCATCTATGTGCACGAGCTCAAAACGCATATCATTGGTATAACTCCCAACCCAATTTTCCCCACCTCGCAAATGAAACTGACAATTTGCAACCTATCTCACTTTTGCTATCACTGTGGCTGCCTGTTCACACCCGCTATACCGAAACAGACAGTCTGCTGCACCAGGAAGGCATGGCAGGGCCTGTGTGCCAGACAGGCCCTTAGACTTATGTATTCCCCTTCTGTTCCTTTACCAGGCCACACCATGTTACATAACAAGTAAACCCAAGGTGCAGGCTCAACTGCAGAAGTTAAAGATGAAACTCAGGGCGTGGCCAGCCACGCATAATGTTGAGGCACTCCAAGTCTCACTCGCCGAGCCTGCCAGTATCCTGATCCGCGCAGCTGATCTGGCACTGCTGCCGCAGCAGGAAACTACCACTGCTCGCTGAGACCACGGTGCGGGCAAGGAACAGTGAGCTATCCGACAGACGGGAGACCTTCAATTGCGAGGCCTGGTCATGCAGGCAGAGAGCGCAAGGAGAGCTGGGGCGGGCTTGCCTTGGCTGTCAGGCATCAGAAAGGTGCTGGAGAAGAGAGGGCAGCAGCGGACCGGGGGTCTCTGTGCAGAGGCTGCGGGGAAGAATAAGAGCCCCGTCCCCAGACCTGGCTGGCACTGACGGAGAGCCAAAGGGATGCTTCATTTTCTGGCTCATGTCCTGGAGCATCGGGAGATAAGCGAAGTGGGACCTGCCGGCGGACTTTAGAGAGTCAGATAAGTTGATGCTGGAAACAGCACAACTGCACCCACAGGAGGGGCACACTCTGCACCGCCCACCCTTCCTTCCACATATTAGTGATTTTTGGCAATCTCTGGGGAGACCTTGATAACGGAGCCTCGACCTCCCTCATAACTATATAGCGGTCATGCCCAGACTGGGAAAAAGCCTGGTATTTTAAGGATAGGAAAGCCGTAGACTTCCACCATGCAACAGACATAAATAGACACATATGCCACCAGCACTGCAAGGGTGTCTGAGGGCGCCACCTCGCCAGGAGATGCAGCAGCGATGCCGATAACCCCGGAATGCATTTTCCAGGCCATATGCAATCTATTAACTGGCATAGGAAAACAAATTGGAGGAGCTGGATCAGAGGTGACCCTACTCAGACATGAGGTGTGGAAAATTACAGACAGAGTTGCGGATGCGAATAAACGGATTCCGCCCGCAGAAGACAGCACGACTACCCTGTCAGCCTCTGTGGCTGACCTACTAGACAGAGAGACCCACTTAGAGCGCCGGGTGGACAATGCAGAGAGCAGTTCCTGTGGAAATAACCTGTGCTGTGTTGGCATTCCGAGGGCCTGGATGTGGTTGCGTCTGGAGGCCTAACTCGCTGCATGGCTGATGTCCAGGCTTATGGCACATTCAATGTCCCTCTATTTCGTGAACGAAAAGGGCACCTCTAAGGTCCTTGAGTGCCCAGTTTTTCAACTACGCAGACCTGATACCATACTGTGATTGGCATGACAACAGACCACCCTGGAGCTAGACTATACCCTTCAAGTGCAATAAAAAAGACGATTCTATTTGGCAGTCAAGCAAAAACTTAGAGATGAAGTTGCCATATTTGCTAATACTGGGATATTTCAAAGAAGTGGGTTTTGATGTCCTGTATGATTTGTAGTTTTGCTGGGAGTATTACAGTACCATTATTTAGTATGCAGGTAGCGTCCCCTAGATTCGAGGGCAACCCCCTGACTCACCCTCGCAGGCACGACCCCCGTCGCAGCTCCCACTGGCCTCCGCTGACGTCGAGGGTTCCCCCGGAGTCAGCCACTCACAGCGCGGCTCCCGGGGCAGATCCTGATGACGCGGCGAGGCTCCAACCAACGGCGGCGCAGCTCACGGGGACAGGCCCACTGCAGCGGCCAATCAGAGCGCGCCTCTGCCGACGAGCCTCCGAAAAGCCACCAATGCGGTCGCAGCCCCTTCGTGCCTCGGCCAAGGTGCCGAGCAGCTGCCGGTTGACCCCCGGGCGGGACGGGATACCCCAATTTGTGAGGACACGGGGGGGGGGGGGGCGGGAGAGGACGAGGGGGGCGGGCGGGAGAGGACGAGGGGGGCGGGAAAGGACACGGACGTCGGGAGGGAGGCGGGAAACGTGGGGACGGCGGGAGGAGGGACACAAGGCAGGACAGCAGCAAGCACGGCCCGGCCGGAGGAGACTCGGGGGCGTTCCCGGCGTCGCGTGACGTAGGCAAAAGCCAAAGAATCTCGGGAACGCCCCCGTGTCTGGTCCGGCATTGATGGACAGGCCCCTGGTCCAATGGCTAGGCTCCATTTATGGAGCTAGCCAATGGGACGGGGGCGTGTTCCAGAGTGCTTACTGTACTCAATAGATTTCTCTGGAGGAGGAGCCTAACGGCTCCGCCCCCCAGCGAAACCTAAAAAGGGCAAGAGGAACGATCCGACCTGCTACCGGCCAATATCTCTGCTGGATGCTCTGGCAAAGGTGGCAGGCCGGATTATTTTAAATAGAATACAAACCTGGGGGGAGGAAAAACAAATCTTCACTAATTTACAGTATGGCTTTAGCCCAGGGAAGGGGACAATGGAACGCCTAAATTTGGCCCTTCTTATTGAAAAATATACTCAGGCTAAGAGCGGGAACCTTTTTATTTCATTTATAGATTTAAGTTCTGCTTTTGACTGTGTCGACCACGAACTCCTATGGCTAACACTTAGCGACATGGGGATCGACAGTCACATTTTACTATTAGGGAACTTTATAGGAAAGCAGGTGCAAGGGTTAGGTACGGCCCTAGGGGGGAATGCTCAGACAAATTCCATATAAAAAGGGGTGTTAGGCAGGGGTGCATTTTGGCACCTCTGTTATTCTCCTTGTATATTAATTCAATCAGACAATACCTCAGGCACTCTCAGCACGACTATCCCATTATTAAAGGTATTCCCATCCCATTACTACTATACACCGACGATGCGGCATTAAAGTCACGGACCAGACTCGGGCTACAAAGAACTGTAGATAAATTTAACTCCTATATGAAGCTCCGTGGCCTGAGAATAAACATCTCTAAAACTTTTACAATGGTCTGCGGAAAGGGTAGAACAAGCATTTACAATGCAATGGTTTCGCCTTTGGAAAACAGAGCTATTGGCATTGCTCATGACATTTCTTTTTTAAAAAATTTTTTTTTACTTATAAATAAATGGCATTGTTATTTACATTGCCAACAGCTCTCTCAGCACACACAGCCCTCACAGCCCACACAGCTCTCACAGCCCACACAGCTCTCACAGCCCTCACAGCCCACACAGCTCTCACAGCCCACACAGCTCTCGCAGCTCACACAGCTCTCGCAGCTCACACAGCTCTCGCAGCTCACACAGCTCTCGCAGCCCACGCAGCTCTCGCAGCCCACGCAGCTCTCCCAGCCCACACAGCTCTCACAGCCCACACAGCCCACACAGCTCACAGCCCACACAGCTCTCTCAGCCCTTACGGTACCTGTCAATCAATGTCCAATAGCTTAACAGGAGCACTCAAAGCAAAACTCTTCTTAACGCACCAGGAGAAATCCAGTTTCAAGTGGCCCTCTGCCGGTGGTGTGTGCAGGTTAAATGGATAGGTCAATAGTATATATCAGCATGAATACTAATCAACAAAAATCCCACCTTCCCAGGCGACCTAGCCCAAGTTTAAAAAAAAAACCTCAAACCCAGTAGCTAGTAACAAGACCTTTTTTATTATTATTATTATTATATTTATTTTTGTAGAGCGCAACAGCTACCCTAAGGTTTCCCGGCGCTAGGAATGAAATTGAAACAGAGTAACAAAGGGGGAAAGAAAAAAAAATATTGAGCTGATGAAAATAGAGTTATTGGTTAAACAACCATGTTTTCAGGTTCTTACGGAATTGCAGATAGCATTCATTTGCGCGAAGCTGAATTGGGAGGGAGTTCCACAGTGAGGGGGCCAGATAGGAAAAAGAGCGACCAACCTGTCTAACTCGATTGATCCTAGGTTCCTGGAACTTATGTTGAGTCGAGGAACGTAGAATTCTAGGGGGGGGCGTATTGCTTAACCAGAGAGCTCAGATAGGTAGGGGCCTTACCAGCCTTGATTCTATGCATGAAACATAGAGCTTTAAATTTTGCTCGTTGTTCAATACGAGCCAATGTAGACTCCGGAGACCAGATGACGTAGAGGATCTTTTTGGTAACATGCATATCAGTCTCACAGCTTCATTTTGCACTGTTTGCAGTTTCTTAGTAACATCTTTGCATGCTCCCAGGTATAAGATGTTGCCGTAGTCCAGCCTAGATGTAATTAGAGCTTGGACTACGGTTTTTAGTGTATTCTGGGGGAGCATCCACCTGATTTTCTTAAGCCACTTGAGTATGGTAAAACACGTGGCTGCCACTCTAACCGCTTGTTGTTTCATGGACAGGTTTTCATCAAAAATTATGCCCAGGTTGCGAGCGGTTTTAGAGGGGGTGGGTGTGGGCCCCATCTGAGAGGGCCAATGTTGTGGGCCCCACAAGGAGGTTTGTTTTCCAAACAGAAGTAGTTCCGTCTTTCCTCCATTGAGTTTTAGCTTATTCTCAAACATCCAATTGGCAATGTTGTTAAGGCCCGAAAGGAGGGAGGACGGGTTAAAAAGTGCATTAGCCGAGAGTGAGTAAACAATCTGGGTGTCGTCAGCATATGAGTAGATCGTCAACCCAGATTGTTCGGCTAAGATGGCAAGGGGACTGATGTATAAATTGAATAGCAAGGGGCTGAGTATCGAGCCCTGGGGAACCCCATAAGGTTGATTGTGGGGTTTAGAAGAGGATGTGGCGGAGAAGACTTGAAAAGTTCTATCAGAGAGAAAACTTTTAAGTCATGCCAGTGCCGGTCCTGTAATGCCACAGGTTTGCAAGGTGTTAAGGAGGATGGTGTGGGAGACCGTGTCAAATGCGGCACTTAGGTCGATAATATAAGTGCCACGGTCTCCCCATCATCAACTTGCCTGCGTATGGTTTCAGAAACCCCAAGTAGGGTGGATTCCGTTGAAAATCCTGTCCTAAATCCCGATTGGGATGTGTGAAGGAGGTGATTGGATTCTGTGAAGTGAGTGAGTTGGGAGACAATATGTTTCTCCAGGATTTTGGAGAATAGGGGTAGCAGTGAAATTGGACGGAAATTAGAGGGGTCGTTTGGATCTGCGGTGGCTTTCTTCAGAAGAGGTGAGACCATGGCATGTTTTCATGCCTTGGGGACTTCAGCCTCTCTTAAAGAAGTATTCAGGAGCTCTAAAATGAGCGTAAGGGAGGGAGTGTCGAGTGAAAGGAGGATTTGGGGGGGAAGGGGTCGAGGGGAGAGCCAGATTTAATAGTGGTTATAGTTTCATGTAATGAAAGCAGGTTAAGGGGGACCCAGTTGGTTAGATGCTGGGGGTGGGTACCTAAGGAGGGGTGTGTAATAGCCTTTTCAGATTTGGACAAGCTTACCGGGGAGTTCGAAACTGATGGAAAAGTAGTCGGATCTTTGAACTCCTCATAGATTTTGTCAATTTTATTCCTAAAGAATTCAGCCAGAGCGTTGCACTGTGCAGAGTCCAGGGAGGGAGCTTTTGGTTGGCAGGATGAACCAGAGAGTTCCTGGACTATTTTGAAAAGTGCTTTGGGCCGATTTTGAGCATTTTCAATAGTTGTTTTAGCAAATTCAGCTCTAGCTAATGCACAGTTGGTATATTTCAGAAGGGCTGCTTTATATAATGATTTTTGTGCAGGATCATAGTGGGCGCGCCATCTGCGCTCTAGATTTTTACAGGCCGTTTTTTCCAGTCTAAGTGCATCTGTAAACCAGGGAGCCGGAGGATGAAGTGAAATTTGTTTTTTATTTTTCTGTGGAAGGCATAGGTTGATGGCAGAACTGAGCCAGTTTTGAATAGCTGTAGCTTCTCCTATGTTTGTTATATTAGTGAAGGGTTCGGTGTCATTTAGATGAGTATTCAGCTTGATAGTGTCCTGCTTTTTCCAGTTCCTTAATACCCTGGGACCGGATGGGGCTTTACGAGAAATGGTCAGTTGCGGCATTGCTATTGTAAATTCCATTAGATAGTGGTCAGACCAGGGGATAGGTTTCGGTGGTTTGCAGATAATATTGTCTTGGTTGAAAAAGATTGGATCAAGGAGATTGCCTGCCTTGTGGGTTGGACCTTCATTGTGAAGGGTGAGATTTAAGGCCGATAGATCTGCTATAAAATTGGTGCTGGTGTGACTAGAGATTTCATTTAGAGGGATGTTTAAGTCACCGACTATCAGAAAGTTAGTTGCCTCTAATAAAAATGGTGCAATGAGCTCGGGAAAAGAGGCTGCCCAGGTGCTGGCTGTGCCAGGGGCTCGATATATTAAAGCACCGGATAATGTGTAATTTGGAGATAACATGAGCTTAAAGGATCCAGCTTCACAATTGGGGATGTCAAGATCTATCCATTGACATGTGTAAGAATTTTGAAAAATAATAGCGATACCGCCTCCCTCTTTATGTGTTCTGTTTTTGCTAATATAGCTGTAGTTAGTGGGTAGCGCAGCTGCTATGTCTGGACCCGAGCTATTAGTCAGACAGGTCTCAGTGAGAAAAAGTGCAGTTGGTTGTGATGTTGTAAGTAGATCATAAATATCCCTTTTATGTTTAGATAGTGACCTACAATTTAGACTGATAAAAGAGTGGTTGACTAAGGGTTGAGTAGGAATTGGTGTATGCCGTATCGGTGGAAAGTCGGCAGTTTCCAGATCAATTTCAGAGGGTAAGGAAAGGAGACAAAGGTTGCATTCAGAACATGTGAGAGGGGTATGTATACAATTTATAAGCTTGCCTTTGGAGCATGTAGGAGGAATGCATGCCAGAAGAGCCTCTTTCGAGTAGGTAATATGGGAGTGGTTGGAAGAGCCAAGGGTCATGGCCACTGGCCGCGTCTGGTCATGGACGGGCGCAGACGGGCAGGACTTTGGCTTGACTTCGGCGCGACATCGGCGCGCCCGCTGCGCGCGACCTCTGCGCGGCACCTCTGCGCGGCCGAGGACACATGGGTTATATGGACCGGGGCGGAGTCAGCTGCAGATCGCTGATTGTTTGTGCCCCGGAAGTAGCAATCACTTCCTCCGTGGTGGGCGTAGCGCCGTCCCTCCACTCTTTAAGTAAGTGAGTGCATTACAAGTTTAAAAAAAACACATTTCAAACACTTTGAAATCGTGTGCAATCGTTGGTTTACCAGCGCTCGAAAATCGTAGTCTCCTACGTGTCACTGTGCTTCAGAATCAACAGAGTGAAAGGTAGGCGCAGCTTAAGATCCTGTGGGGAGCCTTTTTCCTACTACTATCAAGTCAAGTCTTCCCATCTTCAAAAATGTCTGGTGTACGATCAATGCACACTCGCCCGAGTTGTCGTTGCTAGATACCTAAAAATTAGCTAGATTACCCCTACGGTGGAAAAGTCCACCCTTGTTCCCAACTTGTTGGTTAATTTCAGACGTGTTTCCAACCAACCCAAGCTATGTAGTCATTAAATGCAGACTCTCAAAACAGCAAATTATGTATATTAATAACCATCAACTACTAATCGAGAGATCTGTTTTCAGCATAAAGAGACACCCTTAAGGCCATGCATACCTTTCCGGGTCGGTATGACCCATGCTTACTCGCCTTACTTGATGTATCAGCAGCGTTCAACAACGTCAAATCACCACAGGACACTAAGTTTGCTGTAACATAGGTCTAGATCATGTAATCAAGATCGTTAATTGCCTCTCATGGTTGTCATCTCACCACACCCAGCTGGGGAGGATGACATCTGAAACCGTGCACAAATGTAATGTGGCAGCTCCCAAGGCTCTGTATCAACAATTATAGCATTTAACCTTTACCTTAAACCACTACGTTCCTTCCTTCCTTCCTTTGGGATCTCGAGTCTCCATCTCCTAGAATACTGATGACTCAGCTTTAGCTAAAAGCATTATCCATTAAGGACATTCTCAGACTTTGACTTTTCTCATGAAACTCGAGCAGTGAATTATCATCAACATTCTCATACTTAATCCCAAAAAAGCGTTCATCCTCTTCAAACCCAAGCTTAAAAATACATTTTTACCCTGCATTTCTAGCTGAACTGGTTCCCCTCTTCTTTCTCCATCTCAATACAACAGTTTGGAATTTACCCCCAACAACACTACTACTATCATGTCACATTAACAAAGTAGCCCAATTTGGCAACTTTTTCCTCTCATTCGCTCAAGAAAATTGAAAACCTTCCAACACCAAATCAAAAGAAAACCATGGCACATACTATAATCATATTCCGCCTGGACACTGGAAATTGCACTCTGGCTGTTGAGCCCTAGTGCGCTCTCGGCCCAATCCATGCTGTTTTTCACACTACAACCTTACGCTTCTTAACCAAGAGAAAAATTGACTACAATGCCTCAGTATTGAGACTGACTGAGGCTGTCTTTAATGTAGGCCAGGATTAAACTTAAAATCTGTTGCCTTATGAAGAAGGCTCTCTGGAAAAAGAAAAACACACCTATCTGGCCAAATTGCAGACTTCCTCTAACAGACAGGGGCGTCAGAAGAAAGACTCCTTGCAACTCGAAATACGAAATTCAAAACATCAATAGGCGTGAACATTCCTTTAGTGGTGCAGCAACTAACCTTTGGAATTGTCTTCCTCCACAATAACCCAACTGAACATCCTCTCCTTGGGGCACTAGCTACAAATTCATCTCATCCATCTTCACCAGAACCAATTCTTTACCTTAAGTCACCATGGGGCGTACGACTGGTCAATAAAAATTGCCCTTGGGAAAAACTATTACTGCAACTTGCTTTTTTCTCCGTGAAATTTTACCAGCATATTCAGGGTTATAAAGGTCAAAAATTAGATTACGTGCAGATGCATTCATGCCATACTTAAAATTCATATGTTTTCGACATAACCATCCTGTTTTTCCTATGCAAATTATCCAGGGTATACCTGAAGGAAATTATGTTGGGGCAAAGAACCTATAGTGATAAAATTGTGCACAAACTCGGAGTACGAAATTACGAGCAAACATAATTTGAGTCTAAATTCGGATTTAGAGTGCAACAACGAATAATGGACATAGTCTCCAGTTTACTCAATGACTTCTACTTATTTCACTACCTAAAATATCTTAATTACAACAGTTTTTGCACTGCGTGAAGAACAGTAATAATACCTTTTTAGTGCAGCGCCGCTATAGAAAGATGGCAAATTTAAAAAATGTTAGCAGGCATAATGTTGCGGTACAGATTTCGCAATGGTGTTTTTTTTGTTAAACACTTTGCAATACTGATTTGAGGAAAGCAGGTATAGGGTTCCTCCAAGAGCGGGCATAACTGATTGACCGACCATAGGCATTAAACTCAGCGACTACTAGGATAATGTCGAAGCAACCATGGGCTAAAAATTAATGGAACAATCTGGAAATGTCCTTACCAAGGGAGCAAGTACAAAACAAATAAATAGTTACAGAATAACATTGTCTGCACCACAGACCTCACTTTAATGATAAAGCATGCATAATAAGTGGAACAGGTGTATACAACAAGGCGCTAGCAACAAGTATGGACTTAATAAACTGTGCAAGCAGACCTATAATAACCATCGCTTTGTACAGACCCTCTGTTTCCCATGAACCAACCTCTGAGGGCAGCTGAAATGGCATGTAGCGTGTTACATAAGCCCTAAAGTAAATAAATCCAATGGTAGAAACATAGGAAATTTAAGACAGGTGGAAGGTGGTTGAGCACGACAGGGAAGAAGGCGCGAGCTTGTGTGCGAGTGGAAATAGCTCCAAGAGGTGGCAGAGGTTTGGTTTAGCAATGGGAAAAAAGCAGTGATAAAAAGGTCTGGGATCGCTTGGGGACAAGGCGTCATGGTTGATGTGGGGCGCAGGAGTAGTAAGGATAAATATGGAGTGGCTTGAAAGGCAGAGTGTTGAGAAGGTGCACTTGGTGACTGAGGTGTGGTATAAATCACTATATCAATTCTACTCCATAGGTATGACAAAGGAAGGGGCGGAGAAGGGAATTAGCAGCGCACCAGCACATACCAGTGAAGTGGCCCCCGCTGTCCCCGTGCTCTCTCCGCCGCTGAAGGATGAAGTAGTTGTTGGACTTGTGTGTGACCCAGAGCTTCAGGGCGCTCTTCAGCACCACCTCCTCGGGTTTCAGCCACATTTCTGACGGGTGCGAGAGGCGCGGCGGCTGCTGCCCGGTTCCCAGAGCCCAGCTTTACCACATCCACGACGAACCCCGCGTGGGCACCCGCTGCAGGTGCCCCCTGCACCAGCCGCCTCCCGCAGCCGCCGTAGCCCAGCTTCGGGGCAGCACAGTTCCGGCATCCAGGAAGGAAGTTCCGTATCCTCCCCCCTCTTTCCAGCGGCCTCTGGCGCCTCCTCCCCGCAGCACATGGATCTGCTCTCCGCTTCCCGAGCTCCAGTCGACACTGAGGTGTGTGAGGAGACGGGGCCTCCCAAAACATGCGGCCAGGAGCCCCAGGGCTCCACACATAATACCCCCGGTAGGTGGGTTTTGAAAATGTGAGATAAGGGCGGCCTGAAACTAATGTTAAGGCTTCAAAAGCGAGAGCCCCTCACACGACTGCCATAGAATTGCGAACAGTGAGACTTCAGATAAAGCGTGAGAAGCGTGGTGTCAAAGGCCTGTGTTTCAAAGACTCAACAAGCACCTACGGGCACACGGACAGCGGGAGGGGGGACGGACACGGACAGCGGGAGGGGGGCGGACACGGATGGGGGGCGGAAACAGCACACGGTCAGCGGGAGGGGGGGCGGGAACAGGCACTCACCTGGTCTTCCGGCGGCCGTGGTCGGCATGGAATGAGGAAAACAAACACATAACAAAAAAAAAAACCGAAACCCCGCCCACTGCCACCATGACGATGCGAAAAGGGTGGATAGGGAAAAAATTGCAGGAACGCCCACGAATCTGGTCCGGCCATGACGGACAGATCTCTGTTCCAATGGCTAGCCTCCATTTATGGAGCTAGCCAATGGAACAGAGGGCGGGACTAAGCCCCACACTGTAGGGACATAAGATTTCTCGTGGACGGAGCTAGGAGCTCCGACGCCAGGCGAAACCTAAAAAGGGCACCCTGCCCAATTTTCCTGGATAACAAGAGAATTGAAATCATAGATACTTTCTCTTATTTAGGGGTAAACTTTCATAGGGGGAGCTCTTGGCAAACAGAGGTTAATGCTAGGAAACTAGCATTTTTGCGCTCTATTGGTGCCTTGAGAAACTTTTCCACCAAATTGGGGGGGAAGCCAGTCAAAGATTTAATCTAGATTTATAAAGCAAAGTGCATTTCAACTGCTACCTAGGGTGCTGGCATTTGGGGCACCGAACACGCACAGGGGATACAAAGCTTGCTTATTTACTGGGGGTACCCAAAACTACATCCTCGTACATGTTGTACATAGAAGCTGGCCTTTCCCATATTACAGACTCTATAAGGATTTCTCCGATCCTTCTCTGGCACAAGGTATGGGTCACCCCAGAAACTTCATTAAATAGGGATTTAATAACTGATTGCCGTTTGCTAGATGGGGTGTCTAAAATCAAATGGTTAAGTTATGTGAGGAACTTGTTCAAGGAGATAGGCCATCTGGAATTTTTTGTAAAACCAAGTACGATGGAGAAGGTACCAAGAAGTCTGATCGAAAAGATGGCCCTGGACCACCTTGTTACATCTAGGTGGAATGTAGAAAAATAAAAACACACCGTCACTAAATACCAGCAAATTACCTTCCATGAAGGATTACAAAAATATCTAATACTAGTGAACAGCCCTTATGTTCGCTTGCTGCTCACTCGTTTTAGGCTAGGTATTTTCTTTCGACTGGTCACATTCCCCCAATATAATATAATAACTGGTCCATGTCAAAATTAGTATGTCCCTGCGATGATATTTCTTATCAATCTAATTAATTGTGTCTTATTTTGTAAATTTTATCAGTCACCACGCAGGGCGTACTTACTACCTATTTTAAGGACATGGGGGATTCGAACTTGTAAGCCAGCTTTTATCAAACTGCAACGGTTGGAAGAAGACTGTTATTCATGCACTGAGCTGCTTTTTAGGTCGAGCAGACCTAAAAAGCATGCGAAGCATGCTTTGTCTGCGAAGACATCTTTTGTTGGCGTGTTCCGATGAATGTGAGACAGGGGATGTGCACGCGCTTTCCATCGGCGATTTCACCTCGTGAGCGCGCACGCCTAGCCGGCGGCGTGCACATCCCCTGCCTCTGATTCTCACCTAAACACGCAGTCAGGCACACACGCAGGCAGGCACACACTCAGACGCAGGCACATACAAGCGCACGCACACACAGCCACACACGCACATGCACCCCCCCCCCCACCCAGCCACGCACGCACCCCCACCACTCATGGGCGCGCGCACACACACTCACACACACACACACACAGATACAACCCCCCCCCTCCCACTCACCGTGCTCTTTCTGCCTTGTCCGTGTCCCTCTCTCCCTCGGCAGCCATTGGGTGTGTCTCGGCGTGGGAGCTCCACAGCGCTGGTGGTCACTCAAGCTGCCTTAGCGCCGGGGCTTCCTCTCCAGCAAAGAGCGCGCATGCGCGGGCAGCCCCCGCCCTCAGTCGCAGCCCAGTCCTGAGAGCTGCTTTTGGTTTCGCTGTAACTCTGTCTGAGGTTCATCCGCCCGGCACGTAGGTCTTCAAATAAACGGGACAAATCCCCCCTCTGTACTAATTTACATCAGTTGTGGCCGTGAAATGCTCCGATGCACAGGACGGAAGAGAAGGTGATACGAGGGACGCTGGTCTTGGACGCTGGCTGCCACGGCGCACCGTCGATGGACAGGAACAGAAGAGGTAAGGACCCCGAGCCTTTAATTCACTGCTGCCTCCTCTGAGTCCCGGCCCGGAGCCTCTAACGGATCCAGAGTGGTGCAGGGCTACCGTCCTCCCCTCAGCAGTGCCAGCATCCCTGGGGCAGGGAACCCTGCAGGACATGCAGAGGCAGCTCAGATCAGCGGTGCACTGCCACATTCGGAGATGCCAGTGTGACACTGGCATCTCTGAATGTGGCAGTGCACCGCTGATCTGTGTCTCCGGATTCTCCCCATAGCAGCGCGCCCGGCCAGAAAACTGCGTGGAAACATTTCAAAACAGAGGCATGGAAAACGCGTTAAACATGTGTTGGCAGAGAACCAGTGGAAAAAAAAGTGCCACACGGTTTAAACTGAGCATGCATGGTAGCTGCTGCTTGCTGGCACAGCTGGGAGCTTGTCGTGCTGTCCTTATTGCATCTTGGTTGCATCACGCAGGCCAGGGTGATGCTGTTGTTTCTGGCGCTAGGGTTCGCGAGCTGCAACGTGGGGGGTTTCGGTGTGATGGTGTGGACAAGGGAGGCTATGTCTAGGCACTGTAACTGTCATGCTAAATGAACCGTGAGGCCTCTCCGTGCTGTAATGTGTGCCTCAGCTGTAACAATTCACTGAAATTGGGACTTAAGAGGTGTCACCCGTAGTTACTTCTTTCGTCATGCTAGTGTTTCACTTCCTCCAAATGTCATCAGTTCCTTCATATTCTCCTTCTGCCTCTCGTTCTCCCATCAACCTTTTCCCCTTACTTTCACAATTTTTAGTCGACGGTTGCCTTCCACCTCTACTTTCACACTTTCTCCGTGTCACACGTGTTCCTACACTGTAAACCACTCCCCCCCCCCCCAACATCTGTACTAATTAACGCCAGTTTCTGCTCCCTAAAATCCATTTTCTGATGGCTCTCGCCATTTCACCTTGTGAAAATCTCCTTTGACTTTAACCCATTGCACCTTTCCCCTCGTGGTCACTTCTTGCTACTCTGACCCATTCTGTCTGCCCTGCATCTTTGCTGCGGACTGCTCACAAACTTCTCCCATTGGAACCCCCTCCTCCTCCTATTACACATCCCAGAAAGCCAAGAGAAAACAAGTGAGCTACCCACGTATGGGATTTGGAAGACCGGAAGTTCCGCATCCATGTTGTGTACCCACCGCACATTGTGATCACTGTCCATGCTGTCATATTTGCACATGTCCCGGGTCCACGTTTCACTCTGTAGCATCTTTACGTACACCGCTGAGGGCAGGTACAAGGGGAGAGAGTCGTAGGAAAAAGGGTTGTTTTTTCTGTATGCCTTCTTAGTGTTATATATTGCAATTGCTTCCATATAGCGCTTCAAAGTCCTAACGAGGCGCTATGCTTGTATTCCTCCTAGAAACTTTGCCCAGTGGTCCTGTTGGCTCTTTTTTAGGTCTCCCACCAGGCACACACATCACCAGCCGTCAGTGCACGCTTCCACCAGGCACACACACCACCAGCCGTCAGTGCACGCTTCCACCAGGCACACACACCACCAGCCGTCCGTGCACGCTTCCACCAGGCACACACACCACCAGCCGTCCGTGCACGCTTCCACCAGGCACACACACCACCAGCCGTCAGTGCACGCTTCCACCAGGCACACACACCACCAGCCGTCCGTGCACGCTTCCACCAAGCACACACACCACCAGCCGTCCGTGCACGCTTCCACCAGGCACACACACCACCAGCCGTCAGTGCACGCTCCCACGAGGCACACACACCACCAGCCGTCAGTGCACACTTCCACCAGGTGCACACACCACCAGGCATCAGTGCACGCATCAATTGTTAACGCATCCACAATTTACTATTGTAGCAATCGCAGTATGGTGCACTTTACTTCTAAACATGTCAGTGCACACTTTTCCACCAGGCACACACACCACCAGCCTTCAGTGCATGCTTCCAGACGCACAGACCACCAGCCGTCCATGCGCGCTTTCACCAGACACAAACACCACCAGCCGTCAGTGCACGCTTCCACCACACACACACCACCAGACGTCAGTGCATGATTTCACCTGGCACACACACACACACCACCAGCCGTCAGTGCACACTTTCACCGGGCACAAACAGCACCAGCCTTCAGTGCACGCTTCCACCAGGCACACACCACCAGCTGTCAGTGCACGCTTTCATAAAGCACACACACACACACCACCATCCGTCAGTGCACGCTTTCACCAGGCACACACCACCAGCCGTCAGTGCACGCTTTCACCAGGCACACATCACCAGCCGTCACTGCAGGCTTCCATCAGGCACACACCACCATCCGTCAGTGCACGCTTTAGCCAGGCACACACCACCAGCTGTCAGTGCACGCTTTCACCAAGCACACACAATACCAGCCGTCAGTGCACACTTCCACCAGGCACACACACCACCAACCGTCAGTGCACACTTCCACCAGGCACACACACCACCAGCCATCAGTGCACTATTTCTACAGGCACACACACCACCAGCCATCAGTGCACACATCAATTGTTAACGCATCCACAATTAACTATTGTAGAAATCGCAGTATGGCACACTTTACTTTCCGCGCAACCACAGCATCACTCAGCGCAACCACAGCATCACTCAGCACCACCACAGCATCACTGGTTCAAATATGTTCTCTCAATGTTTCAAGCTTCATTACAAATGTCACAAAAAGATGTTAATATTTCACTTCTGTTCTTGGATTTTCGTCACAATAAAATACACTGAACATAATCTTCACAAAAGTTATTTACAAAAGTTTAAGCTATTTCCATTATAAATTAGAATCACTTTCAAGTATTAATTATTAAAAAGAAATAAAAGCCATTGTTATTTGTAATATCAACACATGTAAGTCACGTAAATACAAAACATGTTGCATTACCAATGCTATAGGTGTCACATTTGTGAAAGTTATAACTATTGGCATTGTAAATGACAAAGCTATTAATTACGTTATTTAAAAAAAAAAACATAAATAAAAAATTTGTCATATACCATACCAATAGCTCAAACTTTCCTAATGCGAGACCTATTGCATTGCAAATGCTTGTTAAAACTTGTAGTAAAGTTCCGCAATTCAATGAACTGATCAAAAAAATGTTAACGAATATTTTCTTGCTAATATTAACTCTCTTGATCTGGATATGTTTATTACATGCATTCTCTTTTGTAATAACTGTTTTTTACTTGTGTGCTTTTATGATTTGAATTACTAAATCGAATAAAGCAAGTTTGAAATGAAATGACTAAAATGCGTAGGAAAAACAGACCATCTGAGAAGGACTGAAAAGGTTCTCCCATAGCACACAACGTACATTGGAAATCTTTCATGTAATGCTAAAGCTACACACTACCATTGTAAATAGCATGAGAGACTGAGCTTGGCAGAGGGGTTTAAATCACAAATGTGATTCTACATAAGATCCAGTACCGGAAAATAACATTTGTCGTCTAGTACTGATGTTTTTAATTTTCCAAGGGGACTTTCAGAGAGCATTACAATCCCAGGGCCAGCACTACTAACATACCTGGTAATAGTCAAAACAGCTTTTGAAAACCTGGCTAATCCAAGTACTATTAAAAAAAAAAAAGCATGGTGGCAGTCTTGATAATATTTAAAGCAGATCATGACTGCTAAACAGTGTTTTCGTGGCATGTGTAGCTACAGATAAACATGCTGTGTATACTTCTGCCGTCTAGTATTGGCTTGGACGTGTTCAACTTATTTGTCTGCGAAGAAGTCTTGGACTCACGAAGTGTAGAGCGACTCTTCCTATTGCTGGTATTGCACATGGACATCAGCTCCATTGTTAGATCGTTTTTTTTCTGCTTCCGGTTCGAACGTGTTCCACTGGGCTGTGGGTTGATGAGGCCCTGACTTACTTTTAGCCATTCCAGAGTGTTCTTTGCTGTTTAGAATAGATTGCATAGGAAAGAGATGAGGTAAACTAGTTTGTGTATCGAAGGGAGCTTTCGGGTAGTTTTTCTGCTTCAACCTTCTCAAAATATGAAGCTTTAAATTTCAGGTTCATCCTTAACGACCATGCTTCTTTCAATGATATGTTAAGGTTCGAGGCATGTGGGCTGCTGAATTCATAGCTGTGCATAGATCGCCGCCTAGTGTTGGGTCCGGATGATTGCACATTGTTGTCCTGGAAGAACCTTCGAAGTATCACGAGATAGGTGGCTCCTCCCCTGGACTACAGTGCGCATGGGCATCGACTCCATCCTCAGATTGTTTTTTTCCGCCATTGGGTTCGGATGCATATTTGTTAACAAGTTCGGAATCGATAAAAAACTTTCTTTTTGACCAAAAGGCCTCTAGTTATCGTCGGTATTGTCTTGCGATCGGTGCCCAGTTCAGTTCCAGCTCAGTTCCCGAGCCGGACAACCAGAGGAGCCGCATGGCTTTTCGGCACTGAAGGCCCTGTCGACGCCAGAAGCCTTATCGACGAACCATCATGGAACGGAGCACGTTCAAGAGATGTGGATGAGGGAGTCGAGCAGGAAGTTCGAGAGAACCTGTTTGATCCGGCATCGGAGATCGACTCCAGCTACGACGCTGATATTGAAATGGTCGATAATGGAGACGACAATGGGGCCTTTGGGGCTGTGGAAAATAGCTCGAGCGAGGAGCTAGGCCCAACCGTTGGTATGGGGGCCGAGACCAAGACACTTCATAAGGCTCAGGTTGAGGGATCGCCACATGGCCTTACCCAAGATCTTACACTTGGTTCTACAGCCTCGCCTCAAGGCCCGGCTTCGGACACTTCTAAGAAGCCGCAGGTTGACCGATCGAAACCGAAAGTGAAAGCTTCGGTGTCTACGCAACCGAAAGCACTGGAGGCGAAATCAAAACCAAAAGTGAGTATTGCTTTGGTCGGCTCGAAGTCTTCTGAACTATCGGCACCGACAAAGCATAAAGGTGTTATCGCCCCGGTGAGGTCGCTAAAGGCTGTAGAGCCGAAGACTGGGACACCGAAAAAACTGGTCAAGGATGTCGACCTGAAAAAATCGGTGTTGAAGGCCGTCGACACAGACAAAGGACTCGGAGCTCAGAAGGTTCTTGATCCTCCGCGTCGAGCAGAGAAAGCTAAGAGCGCTACGAACCTCGAGTCCACGCCTGACGGTGACTTCAAGGAACCAGTCGACTCGACGCAGCCGTCTGCCTCCTTTTCGAAGCAGGTGCCGGAATCACTGAAACGAATTAAGGAGAAGGCTTCAACGGTCGGACCGAAGGATACTCCACCAACTAAGCCTGCCAGTAAACCTCAAAAATCGTCGGCGCCCATCCAGTTCACGCTGCCGCCGAAAGTGGTACCTAAGGCCTTCGCCCCTAAGACGGCCGTCGAAGCGGCCAAGAAGGTGTCCACGGGGCCGAAGCCCACAACTGCAGTGGTGGTCACAAAGCATTGACAACCTCCGCTTGAAGAGCAGTCGGAACAATTAATCGACGCAGACATGGCTAAACTTTCAATTTACAAACGAAAGATCGCCCCGGAACAGCCTATGGAGTCATACAAGATTCCTTTAAAAAAGAAGAATGATTTGACTACATCACCCAGTCTCGTCGAACCTATATCACCACATGGACAGGACACTGCTCCTATCTCGCCCACTTACTCGGATGTGGAGACAGGGGAAGGTGACAATGAGGAGTACAGTTATCCTATAGACACTGATCCTGAAGATCACAATGAACCCTGGGCAGACGCTGCTGACCCAGGAGATCCACACACTGCCCCATGTGTATGCTGTAAAAACCTCACCTACTGAAGGCTCAGCGGCGTTTAATGCACTTATTGAATGGGCAGCCAAAAATCATGATGTCCAGCTCCATGCTGACCCTATTGAAGGGGATTTTTTGTTTGACACCTTTTCCACCTCAGAAAGAACTGTCAAGACTCTGACAATGCTAAAAGGTGTCTTAAAACATGCTGGAGACATTTTTAAAGAGACCACAAGGGCCAGGGTGATAAACCCCAGAATTGAGAAAAAGTACAAACTGGTGCCTGGGGACCCTACCTACATCAAGGGACAGTTGCCGTTGGACTCTCTGGTTGTCTCCAATGCCCGGAAGAGGGCAAACTTGCAGACAACGGGTGATGCTCCTCCCCCTGACAAAGAATCTAAAGTGCTAGAAGCATCAGGGAAAAGGGTGGCTGCTCAAGCAGCCAATATCTGGCGCATTTCCAACACTCAGGCACTCTTAGCCAGATATGACAGGGCCCATTACGATACACTTGAGACCCTGTTACAACACTTGCCAGATGAATATAAGGATGCAGCGGAGATACTTATACAGGAAGGCAAGTTTATATCAAATGCATCTATCAAGTGTGCACTCTACGCATCAGACACCGCGGCCAGAGCCATTAACACAAGTGTGATGTTACGGCGACATGCCTGGCTGAGAATCTCCGGTTTCAAGCCAGAGATACAAACCACCATACTGAATCAGCCTGTAAACCCGGATCACTTATTTGGACCAGAGGTGGACACCACCTTGGAAAAGATCAAAAAGGACACAGACTGCAAGGTCTATGGGGGCTCTCCAGTCGCAGCAGTTCAGAGGTGGTTCTTTTCGTCGCTCAAACAATAGAGGAGTTTCCAGAGGCCAGCTGTCCCAGCAAACACAGTACAGTAAAGGTGGCGCCCAAACCACCTACACCAAACAAGGTAGAGGTAGCTATCGTGGAAACAGCGCCACGGGCAGAGGTCGTGGAAACAACAGCCCCCAATCCTCCGCCACTAACAAACAGTGACGCCTTGTCACTGCCTCCTGACCATACAACACCGGTCGGGGGAGACTACAGCGGTTCCTGCCAGTCTGGAAATCCATTACTACAGACAGGTGGGTCAGGAAGCTTATCCAGTATGGTTATTGTCTGGAGTTCACATCTACTCCACCCAACATACCCCCAAGACACCGTCCTATGTCCACAGAGCATTTGCACTTATTGCAGCAGGAGGTATTCCTCATGCTGCAAAAAGGAGCAATCGAGCTCGTGCCTGTGGAAGAAAGAGGTACAGGAGTGTACTCGCTGTACTTCTTGATCCCAAAAAAGGACGGGTCCCTCAGACCCATACTGGATCTCAGACCCCTAAACCAGTACATTCTATCAGAACACTTTCACATGCTAACATTGCAGCAAGTTCTACCGTTACTCAGTCAGAGAGATTTCCTCGCAACATTAGATCTAAAGGATGCATATTTTCATATTCCGCTACACCCGTCACACAGAAAATACCTCAGGTTCACCATTCAGAATCAGCATTATCAATTCAAAGTCCTCCCTTTCGGAGTGACAATGGCACCCAGGGTGTTTACAAAGTGTCTGGCGACAGTGGCTGCACACCTACGGAGACAAAACGTTCAAGTCTACCCTTATCTGGGCGACTGGCTTATCCAAGCAAAGTCGGCCGAGCAGTGTGCCACCCACATGTCCCATACCATTCACCTTCTTCACGATCTGGGATTCTCACTGAATTATCCAAAGTCCCACCTTCAGCCCGCTCACGTACGGCAGTATCTGGGCGCGACAATAGATACTCTGGCAGCCACAGCACAGCCGAATTCAGTGAGGATCAACAGCATTCAATCGCTGATACAAAAATTCAGACCGCAGCACTCGCTTCCAGCACGAGTGTTCATGCAGTTGATAGGCATGATGGCCTCCTGCATCTTCATAGTCCCGCACGCGAGACTACATATGCGTCCGCTTCAGGAGTGCTTGGCACGTCAGTGGAATCAGGCTCACGGACAGTTGAAAGACCTAGTGTTGGTGACCGGTCGTGCATACAACTCTCTGCATTGGTGGAATCCACAAAACCTTTGCAGGGGCCTACCGTTCCATGAGCCTGTGCCACAGATCATTCTGACAACGGACGCATCTCTCCAGGGATGGGGAGCTCATGTACTCCACTACACAGTGCAGGGACTATGGACAACGCAGCAAAAGAAGATGCACATCAACCTTCTAGAACTGATGGCTATCTTCAAAGTACATCTGTGCAACAAAGTCGTGTTGATCCAGACGGACAACATCACAGCAATGTACTACATTCAGAAGCAGGGAGGTACACACTCTCCACAGTTGTCTCATCTGGCTCAGAGCATGTGGAAGTGGGCCATTCAGAGGAACTTCTTCCTCATGGCGGAACACCTTTCGGGCAAGGACAATCAGATGGCAGACCTGCTCAGCAGGTACAGCCACCAAATGCACGAGTGGGAGATACATCCATCGGTACTCCACCCGTACTTCCAGCAGTGGGGTCATCCAGAGATAGACCTGTTCGCCACAAAAGAAAACGCTAAATGCCAAAGCTTTGCCACCAGGTTTCCACACCCACAGTCGCAGGGCAATGCGATATGGATGAACTGGTCAGGCATATTTGCGTACGCTTTCCCCCAGCACCTCTAATACCGCTGGTGGCACGCAAGCTGAATCAACACTCGATGACACTCATCCGGGTTGCTCCGACGTGGGCACGCCAACCATGGTACACCACGTTTCTAGAACTATCCGTGGTACCGCATCAAAGGCTGCACCTCTCACCCACGCTTTTGACGCAGAGCCATTGATGTAAATAATTAATTTACTCTCTTAATTTCTATGCAGGTAAGTACTTAGTCAATAATAACTCAATCGAAATGAAGGAAAACAGAGTCCGTGGTGTAAGAGTTTCTAAGGGTTTTATTCCTCATAAAGGAATCAGGATATCATGTTCTGACCACCACAAAGGGTGTCAGAAGGGATAGATGAGCGCGCTAACGTTTATTGACAATACATAGCTTATATACTTGATTTACATCATAACGTTCAATGTAAGAGGCGTAACAGCTGAGAGAAGACAAGATAACAGTATACACGTGGTGCTAGTACATCATCAAGAGGCGTAAACTAGGCGTAACTAGGGTGTGTGCTAGAAACGTCACTGATAGGTGACGCAAGTGGGTGGCACCAAGGGGTGGTGCTAACAGAATGTTGCAATGTCAGCAGAAATCGGAAGCTTGGATGCGCGCGCAGCTGCATGACGTGTGATAGACGGGGTGCAGGGGACTTGACATTTACACTGACGGAAAGAGACAGAAGTCTGACATGTCAGATCAACTTGTACTTCTATCATATCTGATATCTGGTGTTTAGGAACTAAGCTATCTGGGCAGAAAGGTCTCTAGAGCAAAAGCTATTCTATACTTGCTAGGAGTGCGTGTATAAGCGCCTGAGTGTCTGTATGAGAAGCGTGGGGGCATGGGGCCTTCCATGGAAGCATGACAACAGAGGCTATGAATTACTTGCATAAAGACAGGTCGGCCCTTTAGCCCTGTAGCTGAGGAAGGATGTTTACTGAAGCTAGCAGGCTGGAATGTATCTTCGGGGAGGAAAACAGATAACGCGAAGGTTATAGTCAATCTTGGCAGGCAGCAGGCTGAGCTGAGCACGGAGGGCCGCGCTAGAAGTAAGTCAGAGTTCACGGGTACGGGGGCTGCTTGGGCAGAGGCCCTCGCAGTCAGAAGCCAAAGAAGAGGCTCGGTGGCAGAGATTCAGGGCCTACTTTCAGCCAGGCTGAGAAACGTAGGAATACACTTCAAAAAGACGTTGGCATAGCATACTTAGGAGCGGACCATCAAACCCATTCATGGTGGGTCTGAAAGAGGACAAGTTAACGTTGGACGCAAATGTATTTGCGTCTTCATAGCTGGTACAGGAGGGAAGTTACATGCACTTTTAACTCGTACATGGAGTCGGTGGGGTACTCGCTAGGGAACACAACATGACCATAAAATTTATATTACCTCATTCCCTCCTTGTTCCCTACGGACCCTTCATGATATATCGATCCTCATAAATCGATCAGTTTGTTCCTGTAACATTATATGTTCATCTTTCTTTCTCTGACTGTTTGAAAGGCAACTGGAATGCTCAATGCAGGATGTGGCACACAGTCCACATATCGCTGGCCCACACTGCAGGCATAGGCAACAACTGAATACTATAACAAGACCAATGCCTAGGAAGGATAAGATCTTCCATCCCCAAGCCGTTAACGTAGTCCAGAACCAACCGGACCAAGTCCAGGTGCCTGGATTCTGATGTATCTGATTGGCAATTTTATGTAAACGGGTGATAGCTTGATAGACAGATGGTGCATTTTGTGGAATGAAAACACAGCAACTTGACCCGATGACCTTACAGGCTCCACCTCTATCTGCCAAGATGACGTCAATCACAAGACGATTTTGAAGGACAACAGTCCGTATAGCAGACTGCTCCTCTGTTAAGTTACCTAGAGCGGAGGCAGTTTCGTTCACTACTGCTTCAAGTGTTCTCGTTAATCTGCGTATTAATTTACTGTTTTGGACAGGTCCTAGGAAGAAAAAGAATCCTTTATTAAAATCAGTGTACTGTTCCCATGCCGTTTCTGTGTAGTCGACAAGGGGAATATCTCTTTTGGGTCTATTCGGTGCTAGATTGGTATTTCTATGGTAATCAGGGGGAGCTAGGAAAACAGGTGGCAGAAGGAATGCAATGTAACAGGTACCATCCCAGTCTGGAGGCAAACGTATGTATGCGGTATGACCACAAACGAAGTAGGAATGACTAGTAGCTTTAAAGGACGACTTACCATGGTCACTGAACTCGACCACAGTAGTGCATTTACTATGACCTACGTGTACTGAACCTTTCTTGCTAACACATAATTCACCTGTGACTGGTAATACTAACATATGGGGCAAAACTGGAGCAGTTTCAGATTCAACAGTGAGGATCATAAGGCTAATTGTGTAATTACCTAATCCATATACTTCATTTTCTAGATCAGTTCCTATTCGAGTAGGAAGTCCCTCTTTATCAGGATAACAGACGTTGAGCAGGACTAAGTTCAAGTTTCCCCAAACCCAGCCCCCTTCGGAAACAGCGATATCAGGATCTAAGGAATTAATTATTTTAAACCATGCTCCACAGGAGCCATTGTGAGTGAATGGGTACGGAAAGAGGGGCAGAGCTCCCTTGTAATTCTGGTAGGGAGGGAGTCGACCACATATCCAGCAGTCTGTAGCATTACTTGTCTGATGGGAATGGTGTAACATACTAATGAATGTATTGTTGCGCAGCGCAAGTCTGTAAGAGAGTTCATGTGCAGGAAGTTCACTAAAGGTGTGTTCAGCAGAGACATTGTAAGCAGATTGTTCACGCCTGAAAATAGGCCAGTATATAGGTAACAGAATGCTGGCAATAATGAGTAGTATACTGAGAATAAACATGATTATTAGTGTCACTATGCAGTGACTACGAAGCGATTTGCAATATGTTCTTTTCTTTTCCTCTCTCTCTCTAACTCGATCTAGGGGATACATGTCAGAAACTATTTAACCGATTCACCTAGGGGAGGACTTAAACAATTAAACTGTCTGACTTGCTAGATCGAAGCTTCATACGGTAAAGTTCTTGAGGAGTCTTTTCTCTTTTAGGCACAGTAACGTCTTGTGCTTCAACACAGTCTTTGGTGGGGGTGGACGAGTCAGAGTCCTGTTTCAGTCCGTTTTTTAGTTCATTGCATAATTTGATGTGACTCGTGTGGACCCACCCCTTTCTCCCCTCGATTTTCACGGCGGTCCTGGTGGTAAGCAGAACGGTCTTTGGAGACTTCCAGCGGGGCTCCAGCGGACTTTTCCGGTCGAAATTCCTGACGAGCACCAGGTCCCCTGGACGGACCTCATGCGCCTTCACATCGGTGTTGTCAGGGAAGGCTGCGGCAACCTGTGAACGACATGATTGGAGTGCAGACATCAAGGAGGCAAGGTAATCTGTCAACATGTTACAATCAACATCAGTGATCTTTTTCGGAACGGGCGTCCCCCACATATTCGGTGGTCTGCCAAAGACCACTTCGTACGGGGATAGCCCTGATCTTGAGTGGGCGACCATTCTCATGTAGAATAGTGCCACGGGCAGGGCGACTATCCAGTCGACCCCTTTTTCCTGACAGATCTTGGCAAGACGGACTTTTAGTGTCTGATTATGCCTTTCTACAAGGCCAGCTGCTTCGGGATGTCGGACACAGTGGAACCTCCACTGATATCCTAGCAAGAGGGAAACTTGTTTCATCAACTCGGACGAGAACGGCTGTCCGTTATCTGAGTACACGACACGGGGCAAACCGTACCGTGGGAAGAATTCACGAACCAACTGTCTGGCAGTGGTCGGAGCAGTGTAGTCTGGGACTGGGTATGCTTCGGTCCAGCGGGACAGAGCACAAACAATTACCAGGACATACTTAAATCCTCTACAGCTATTCATCTGGATGTAATCCATCTGGAGGACTTCAAAAGGGTGATCGGGAGGATGGAATCCACCTTGCTCAACAGGGACGCTTTTACCTGGATTGAACTGACAACAGATCATGCAAGTACGCACTTTCTGTTTTGCTGCTGCTCGTAAGTGTTTGTTGTACCAGAGATTCTGTAAGCTGTCTAACATGGCTTTCTCTCCAAGATGGGCAGGACTATGTGCTGTATTTATCATGACTTGAACCATTGAGTCGGGGAGAAACCATATAGATTTTCCCTTCGTCACCCAACCTTGACCTGTCTGAATCCCTCCTAGTTCAGTCCATTTCTTTATCTCCTCTGGAGTAGCATGTGTCTGGATGTCAATTACGTCTAGGGCGGGATCTCTAACTGTCATACACTGTGTCTGTACTATTGTCTTTGTCACATCAGTAGTCTGGGTGTGAGTCAGTGCTGTATGTTTTGCTGTCTGGTCTGCCAGGTCGTTACCCTGGGAAACGGAATCTATGACTTTAGTATGTGCCTTACATTTCATGACTGATATGCCCGAGGGCAAATGTATTGCTTCTAACAGTGCTTGAATGAGGGGGCCATGTTGTATCTTGGCCCCATGGGAAGTCAGAAAACCTCGTTCTTGCCAGAGGACTCCGAAGTCGTGTACAACTCCGAAGGCATAGCGGGAATCTGTGTATATGTTAACATTTCTGTTCTTGGCTAGAATACAGGCTCGGGTCAGAGCGATGAGCTCTGCTGCTTGAGCAGACAGTGTGTCAATACGATGTGTTTCTTTAATTTCAGTTTCAGTGGTCACGGCGTACGCGGCCACTAATTCTCCTGTACTTGTTCTCATGCATGAACCATCCACATAAAGTGTCAGGTCTGGATTTGTCAATGGGACATCTGTTAAGTCTCGTCTAGGCTTAGTTACTGCATTAATTATTTCTATACAATCATGCGGAGCTGGATCTGTCATAACTGTAGGTAACAGTGTTGCTGGGTTCAGGATGCTGCAACGTCTGATTTCTATGTGTGGCTGGAATAGTGTTAATTCATAACCTGTCAGTCGTGCTATAGTTAAGTGTTGAGTCTGGGTTCTGTTTAACAAAACCTCTACAGAATGTGGTACTTGAACTGTTAACTGATGACCTAAGACAATTGAATCACTTTGTCTTATTGCTAACGCTGTTGCTGCTACTGACTTTAAACACGCAGGGAGTGCTTGAGCTACTGAATCCAATGTACTAGAAAAATAAGCACAAGGCTTATGTGAACCTGCTTGATCTTGAGTGAGGACAGATAACGCTGTGCCATCACGTTCTGTAACAAAAAGTGTAAACGGTTTGCTGTAACATGGTGTCGCTAAAACTGGTGCTTGGCATAAAACTTTCTTTAATTCTTCAAAAGCTTGTGTGTGTTCCTGAGTCCAAGGGAGGACAGTCGAAGTTGCTGCCTCCTGTGTCGTTAACTGGATGAGTGGTTTAGCTAAAAATGCATACTGGGGAATCCATTGTCTGCAGTACGAGGTGAGGCCTATGAAGGCCCGCACTTCCTTTTGTGTCTTGGGTTGCGGCATGTTCACAATTAACTGAATGCGATCGGGAGTGAGCTGTCTCCCCACTTTGGACAGTAAGTGACCCAAGTACACAACTTGCTGAACACAGAATTGTAGCTTCGAAGGAGACACCTTGTGTCCCTTGTCAGCCAGGAAATGTAAAACTGTCAGTGATGCTTTTTCACATTCGGGCTCACTTCGTGCGGTGATCAGCAGATCATCGACGTATTGTAGTAAAGCGGTGTTAACTGGCATTTGAATACAATCTAGTTGTCTTTTCAGTGCTTGACTATAGATGCTGGGGCTTTCTGTGAATCCTTGAGGTGCGCGCGAAAATTTGAAACTGCGTCCATTTAAACAGAATCCGAAGAGATATTGGCTCTCTGGATCAATAGGCACGCTGAAGAAGGCGTTCTTGAGATCAATTACAGTAAAGAACGTTGCTTCTGAATCAATAGCAGTCAAGAGAGATGATATATCGGGGACCACAGGATACTGTGGGATAATGCATTTATTCAATTCTCGAAGATCAATCACCAACCGATATACTGGCGGTGCATTGGGATCAGTACGTTTAAGAATCGGAATGATGGGTGAATTACAGATATTGGAGTCGGTTTCGACGACCACTCCTTGGGCAATGAGCTCTTCAATGATTTTCAGTAAAGCCACTACAGCATCGGGTGGTAACTTGTATTGTCTGATTCTGGGTAATACAACACCTGCCTTGAGGGTAACGCGGTATGGTGTAATGTGCATACATCCTACATCAGTTGGGCCTTTTGCCCACAAGTAATCAGGTACATTTTTCAATCTGACGTCAAACTCACGAAGAACGTAATGACCCTTGAAATCCCGCAGAAAGAGTCTAACTCCCTCCGGGGAGCAGCATATTATAGCTCCTAGAGCCTTCAATGTTTTAATTCCTAATAGATTTTCCGGACATGATTTTGTTAGTAACAGGTCTGTAACGCGTGATAATGGACCCACAGCCAGGGGAACTGGTTCTGATACTTCATTTACAATAGGCTGTCCTGAAAACCCAAGGGAAACATTTTGTGAGCCTGAGAGGGGTGCCCCTGGAACTTCGTCATGACTTATTGTAGTGCGACTTGCCCCTGTGTCAATTAAAAACTTTCTATCTTTCCCCAATACTTGACTGTGTACATAAGGACCTTCTTGATCTACAGGAACCTCGATAAGAGGCAAGCCACCTTCCCTCTCTAGGCTGTTTCATGTATATCGGGAATATTCGGGGTAAGCAGACTGGGCATACTGGTACATCTGTTGTGAGACTTGCTGAGTTGCAGCAATGGGCTGTGGCTGTGGTACTGCTACGGTCTGTGCTGTCTGTGCAGATGCATGCATGGGCTGTGTATTCTGTGTAGACTGATGCTGGTTATGGTCTTGTCTAGGCGGATGCGGTCTCTCTTTAGTTTTACCTGTCGCTATGTTATGTTTCAGAACTGCACATTCGTGTACGTAGTGACCTGGCTGCTTGCAATAATTGCACGTTCCTTTAACAGGAGCTGCAGTGTGACTTGTCTGGGTCGTACCTTTTCTGTGACTGTCGGACGGAACCGTCTGTGCTACTAACATTTTCATTTTCGTGTCTTTCATACGTTTCTGTTCCTGATCTTGTTCTTCCCTAATTCTATTCTGGTGATATTGTAACATTTGTAACATCTGGGATGGCGTATTTGCTTGCCATGTACTCTCGACCTTATACACTCTATTTTTAACTAACGGTAGGGAATTCTCGACTAACTTTGATACAAAAAGATGTGGGTACGACTCGCTACTTGGCTGGAGGCCACTATTGATAATAAAACATTTCTCGAATCTTGAATAAAAATCGCTAGTATCCTCATCATGTTTCTGTTTACAGGACGAGATTGCATCCCAATCCTCCTTTCTAGTTGTCAATAATCTGGGCAGGACCTGTACTATTAAACCTGGTAATGCTTTCGTTTTGTCCCCAAGGCCTAACCCTGGAATCCGTTTTTTCTCTTCGTCTTCTATTTCTGCCCAGGCAATCTTTGTGTCTCCCACCTCCCATTCCTTTTCCTTTAATTTCTCGAATATCCCCGTAGGCAATAATACTTTCAACATTTTCATGATATCATCATATGTGTAGTCCCCCATCAGTAACATATCTTTGAGCTCTCTGTGAAAACCTGCGGGGTCTTTATCATGGCACGGGACTAATTTCTTCATTTCTAACAGTTCTAACTTAGTCAGAGGCGTGTGTACATACACGCGTTTCAAAACCTTGTCCTCACCCATAACAGGGTGTACTTCTCGTAAGGGGTTCTGACTTTCAATACCACCCCTGCACTGCATATGGTACATTTTCCTTTCTGGGGGTGGGGCGGGGACATATTCGGGGCTTACAAAGGTATCATATCTGCGTCGTTGTTCTAGAATTATTTGAACTAATTTTGTACTTAAGCCTCTCCATCTATCCATCAGTAGTGCTTCCAGTGTCTCGTGTAAGGGACCTGGATCGGAATAATGTTTTCTGTATTTGATGAGAAGGTGCTGAATCATGTATACACCTGCTAATTTCTGTTCGTCGGGGGAGAGGTTCAGAAATGTCTGTGCTACGGTGTCATCATTATATATGTCTGCATTTTCGGCCCATGATACCGCTGATCGGGCTAATTCTTGTTCATCCATAGAATTGAGTACATGGTACCCAACTCGATCTCGAAGCCGTTTATCAGTTTCCTGGAACTGATGCTCAGCAGAATTCGGATTCGTTAAGGCAGAGAAGAAAACTCTCTTGCTTTCTGGACGGATACCCTTCCTAAGATAAGTTCCCTTACCTACATATGCTATAGTGCTTGTAGTCGGTTCTGGTTCTTCAGATTCTTCTTCCTCCTCGGAGGGAGCCTTTTCTATCTCTTTCTCGTGTACTGCTATCACTGCTTTCTTAATCTTTTTATACATGGCCTCTATGCAATTTTGTCTGTCATGTTTTCCGTCGGCTATATTTTGACCCCACTTATTCAATGCATCTAATTCACTCTGATCTGTTCCGGGCCTGTCTCGTTCTCTTATTAGACAATTTATGAAAAATCGTAATATTAGTGCTTGCATGTTAACTTTCTGTTTCTCCAGGGCATCCTTAATACTGTCGGGGTCCTTTCCCGTTTGAACGAACTCATATATTCTATCTAGGCGCTCCTTCATTCCTGCATAACATAACAAACTATCAGTAGCAGATCTTAACCGTAATGACGCTAATATCATTAAGTCGTCCTGTCCAGGTTCTGGATCATATCTACAAACTGACATATTTTCCTTTAATGCGTCAAGGCGGGATGAATTAGAAGAACGGGGGGATCTGTGCGTAAGAGGACTCTGTATACCTCTGAGATTTAATCTGTGAGTCGGTGGCGGGGTCTGGAGACCCGCGGTCGCACCTCCTGAAGCGGAAGCTTGGGCATTATCTCTGTGTGCAGTCAGTATCTGAATTTGTCTTTTAGTAGGATCTGATTGAAGTGGTTTCGGCAAATCAGTTTTAGGTGAGGGAAGTGGCGGGGCTGGCGGAACGGAACTAGTCTTTTTCGGTGTCGGCTGAGCGTGATCTTGGGGAGCAGTACCACCCCCGGCCCCGTCAGTAGGCAGGGCACGAACAGGCAGATTTGTGTAAGCTGGCGCTACATCTTCGAGGTATGAATTTAGGAATATGTCTTTAGTAGTCTTATGCATTACTTTAGTTGGAACTAATGGTGACGGCAAATTTTTCGGTATTTCTGAAATGGCGTCAGGGGTACCATCGGCCAAGAGATACATGTTGTTCACTTTGCCATTTTGGATACGATCTATTTGTTCTACTTTTACTCGAATTCCCTCAGTAACTAATTCGTTTTCTTGGGCCTTTTCTGATTCTTTAAGCCTGTCTTCTCTACGGAGTGCTCTATCAGCACGCTTACGTGATTCCTTACGCCAAAATTCTATGGCGTCTTTCTGAGATTGTCTAGCTTTCTTTTTCCGTAATATTTCTTCTACCTTTATGATGCACTCGGCATCCCATGTTCCGTTAACTGGCCATCGGTATCTTTCCTCTAGGTGCTTGGTATAATCTGTCCATAACTCTAGATACAAGATGGCGTCTATGCCATGCTTATTATACATGAAATTACCTGGAGTGTCCCTAGGGGGGATTGGAATCTCTTCCTCTAACATCCCTTTCCTAGTTCCTATCTGCTTTAATTTGTTGAAAAACGGCATTGTGCCTACTTGATACTGAAATGCTTGATCCTTAATACTTAATTTCGCCTGTAACTATTTAAACAAGAAAACACAATAATGCACAAAAACAATCACATTCATACCACGACATTAATCACATGAAACATTTAAAGACATAGCTAACTTCCCCCTACTCTGAATGTACCGCTCAACGATACGGATACACTGCTGTAACAGTGCAGAAATTCGGAATACTTTATATACTGCTAAACAGTACAGATACACTGCCTAAAAAACAGTGCAGACCGGACTTGCGTACCCAAACCCGTCTAGATACGACCCAGCAATGGTACTCACCGGGAAGCACGGAAAACAGAAGGCCTCGGAAAACTCGACTGGACTCGGCTCGGAACTTCGGAAAACTTCGGAGAACTTCGGAAAACTTCGGAAAACTTCGGAAACCTGGTGGGCCTCTTCACACCTCGGACCTTGCTTCCTTCGGCTGGGCTCTGGTCGGGATCCTCCGCACTCCTCACCGCCTCGTCTGGGCACTGATTGCAGTCTTCGTCACCTCCGTGTGTCAGAGGGGGATGCAGGAAATCCTGCCAGTACACGTGTAGTCCGTCTAACTGATGGCAGGGGACACGGATCGCAACGCACCTTCCGGCGCGTGAGGTGGGGGAGGGGTCCCTGTTCGGGCGCCAAAATGATGTAAATAATTAATTTACTCTCTTAATTTCTATGCAGGTAAGTACTTAGTCAATAATAACTCAATCGAAATGAAGGAAAACAGAGTCCGTGGTGTAAGAGTTTCTAAGGGTTTTATTCCTCATAAAGGAATCAGGATATCATGTTCTGACCACCACACAGGGTGTCAGAAGGGATAGATGAGCGCGCTAACGTTTATTGACAATACATAGCTTATATACTTGATTTACATCATAACGTTCAATGTAAGAGGCGTAACAGCTGAGAGAAGACAAGATAACAGTATACACGTGGTGCTAGTACATCATCAAGAGGCGTAAACTAGGCGTAACTAGGGTGTGTGCTAGAAACGTCACTGATAGGTGACGCAAGTGGGTGGCACCAAGGGGTGGTGCTAACAGAATGTTGCAATGTCAGCAGAAATCGGAAGCTTGGATGCGCGCGCAGCTGCATGACGTGTGATAGACGGGGTGCAGGGGACTTGACATTTACACTGACGGAAAGAGACAGAAGTCTGACATGTCAGATCAACTTGTACTTCTATCATATCTGATATCTGGTGTTTAGGAACTAAGCTATCTGGGCAGAAAGGTCTCTAGAGCAAAAGCTATTCTATACTTGCTAGGAGTGCGTGTATAAGCGCCTGAGTGTCTGTATGAGAAGCGTGGGGGCATGGGGCCTTCCATGGAAGCATGACAACAGAGGCTATGAATTACTTGCATAAAGACAGGTCGGCCCTTTAGCCCTGTAGCTGAGGAAGGATGTTTACTGAAGCTAGCAGGCTGGAATGTATCTTCGGGGAGGAAAACAGATAACGCGAAGGTTATAGTCAATCTTGGCAGGCAGCAGGCTGAGCTGAGCACGGAGGGCCGCGCTAGAAGTAAGTCAGAGTTCACGGGTACGGGGGCTGCTTGGGCAGAGGCCCTCGCAGTCAGAAGCCAAAGAAGAGGCTCGGTGGCAGAGATTCAGGGCCTACTTTCAGCCAGGCTGAGAAACGTAGGAATACACTTCAAAAAGACGTTGGCATAGCATACTTAGGAGCGGACCATCAAACCCATTCATGGTGGGTCTGAAAGAGGACAAGTTAACGTTGGACGCAAATGTATTTGCGTCTTCATAGCTGGTACAGGAGGGAAGTTACATGCACTTTTAACTCGTACATGGAGTCGGTGGGGTACTCGCTAGGGAACACAACATGACCATAAAATTTATATTACCTCACCATGACGACATTCAGCATCCAGATCCGCAACAGCTCAAACTGGCGATCTGGCTCCTGAGGTCTTAGAATTTGGCTACCTCAACTTGCCTCCCGACTGTATGGATATCATAAGAGAGGCAAGAAAACCCACCACCAGTGCATGCTATGTGGCAAAATGGAAGCGGTTTGTCATTTATTGTGCAGACCACAACATCAACCCGCTAGACGCATCTACTCACAACATCATTTGTTACATCTATACAAATGCAATCTGGCCTATGCTTCCATTGGTATATATTTGTCCGCAATAGCAGCTTATCTGCAAAACAGACAGCACCTCTCACTTTTCACAGTGCCTGCCATCAAAGCTTTTCTGGAGGGACTCAAACGAGTTATTCCTCCACGACACCCACCAGCACCTGTATGGAACCTGAATGTGGTCCTCACCAGACTGATGGGTCCACCTTTTGAGCCTCTACACTCATTCGAGATACAATTCTTGACATGGAAAGTGGCTTTCCTAATAGCGATCACGTCACTGCGACGAGTTAGTGAACTTCAGGCACTAACTATCCAGGAGCCGTTCATACAGATTCACTCCAATAGGGTGGTACTCTGCACTAACCCTAAGTTTCTGCCTAAAGTGGTTTCACAGTTCCATATTAATCAGACTATACAATTGCCAGTGTTCTTCCAAAATCCAGAGTCAGTAGCGGAGAGAATGCTCCACACACTAGACGTCAAAAGAGCTCTAATGTACTACATTGATAGAACAAAAGATTTTAGGAAAACGAAACAACTGTTTGTTGCCTTTGCGCCACACACAAAGGCAACCCCATTTCCAAGGCAGGTATAGCCAGGTTGAAGGACTGGGTTTTCCTAAGACCCAGCGGTGCCAGGGGACAACACCTAAAACCTTCGTGGGTAACCTGTTCCGGCGTACAAGTGACAGAGACACGGGACACTTCCTTCGGCGTCAAAGATTCGAGGTTTATTTACTGCAGGGAACACAGAAATCACAGGAAGTACAGCGTGTGTATGTTCGAGGAGACTGCTTCAAATTGCTACTGTAGGTCGCTCCTTTTATACACATTTCTGTCATACGTTAACATGGTACACAAAGGTTTACAACTTGGTTCCCAACATTATCCCCGAGAGGGGTCGCTTTGATGTATTCAGGGTCCGGAACATAAGTACGGAAACATTTGGTAGTTCCCAACTGCAAAAACCCATCTTCCCACCATTAGTACATTCCAATCAGCAATAAACAGATCGAAGAAGGAACGAGGACAGGTGCAGAGGAAGACAGGACAGTGGGGAGATCGGAAAGGGTGTAAAAGGGGTTGGCCTCGGGAAACACGAGCTACAGGCGTCAAAGGGACGCGCCTAATGAGATGCACAGCTAAGACAATAGACCGGTAAGGCAAGATGAGCCTCGAGCGGGGCCATCTGCCTTACAGTATTATCCCCCTCATCATAAAGACACTTTCAAAGGAACATGTGTCTTCCGCAAGAGTCTTGGGAATCCCAGGGTCGCGAAGCGGACACTGTCCGTTCGTTGGCTACTTGAGGGCAAGAGACAAAATGGATGCCGTATCTAAGATGGAACCCGTGGGCTCGGATGAAGAAACCCACGAAACAAACGAACGGTTTAGGTTAGCACAGCGAAACTGCGCACACTTACTAAACTCATCATTTGCGGTTCATAGATACCAGACTCGACCATATTCGTACGAGTCGAAAACACCACTTACAATTGTCACGGAACCTCAGACGCTCCTTTTGCCCTCATGTAGGCAAGCACTAGTCGGAATCATATTCGATATTCATCAAACCGTCTAGATGTTGCTGCAACATAATTCTATCCAACTGAGCAGCTTTGGTAACAGGCGGTTGTCTTATACACGTTGTAGCACAGAGGCCACATAAGGCAGGACCACACTGCACACAAAGACAACACGTGAACAGAAACGCTGCAACAACTCCGATGATCATCAGAATCTTCCAACCCCAAGTCGACATCAGGCCCCAAAACCACCCAAGTTGCGTCCAATCCCCTACGTCCACGTGTATGGACCCAGAGATTTTATGCAACTTTGAGATGGCTTGATAGACAGTCGGAGCGTTATCTGGAATGAAAATACAGCAGCTCGAATGGATCACCTTACATACTCCACCTCGATCCGCTAATACAACGTCTAAAACCATTCGGTTTTGTAACGTCATGAGCCTATCCGCCTGAAGTTCTGTGGTGATATTACCAAGGGCACTGGCAGTGATATTAGCTGTCGATTCCACCACTCGAGTCAATTGTCTCAGGTTCCTACTATTAACCATAGGTCCCGAAAACGGAAAGAAACCCTTGAAAAAGTCTCCTGCCTCTTGACCGGCAGTGTCTTCTTCGCTAATCACGCCTCTCACAACTCTAGTCTTGTGATAGTCTGCATCAACAGTGAACGTCGGAGGCAACAAATTTGCAATATAGCATGAGCCCACAAAGTCAGAAGGCAACCATGTATATGCACGATCATGGCAGACGAAATATGTACCCTTGGCAGCCAGAAACACAGGGGAAGAGGACATCGGCAGAATATAAAACTCGGAGCAAGCACTCTCTCCGAGACGAGCTCTCGCTCTTCGGCCGCGACCCATTAACCCTTTCGATGCTGATGACGAGCTCAGCTCGTCATGATGCACAGTTGAGCTGTGCTGATGACGAGCTGAGCTCATCATGAATACATAGTAAGAGCAATTTCCAGCACAGGGGGGGAAAACGCCTAGCAGCCAAGGTGTTAAGCAAAGATTACCAAGGTGGGGTACGACCCATATCGGGGGCGAGCTTCTAAGCTGTTTTTCACTCACGAACGCACTATACTCAACCTTACTCAGGACCCTATAGGCTTGTATTTCTTCCTCTGGGATGAGCGACGGGTCATAGATATCCCTATCTAAATCCTCTATCGCTGTAGCCAAAGGCTTGTTATACGAGCCAGGACCGAGGTAGGAAGAACGTGGCTCTCGAATGGGGTAGGAATCTAGTGCACTTCGAAACATTGTTTGAAATGCTCGAGCTGAACCCTGGGAACTATAAGGAAGGACCAGATATGGGATTCCCTTATCCGTTGTATGTGGCATTAACCCACACACCCAACAATTAGTAGTGTTAACCACTAACTGGTGCTGATGAAGGAGCTGAATAAAGGAATTATTTCGAAATTCTGCACGTCTAGCCTGTCCGTGTTCGGGTAAGATATGGAAGGAATGAGGGGATATAGTGGAAGTAGGTTTAGGTTCAGAAGTAGGAGTAGGTATGGCAGAAGATAAGAAGTACGACATCATATAATACACCCCACCCGCCAATAACAAAGAAACAATTAGTAACAGGAGGAACACCTGAAACATAAAGCATTTGGTACGGGTAATTTGTTGCAGTTTGAATCTTTGTGCCTGAGCTTTTTCCAAATCCACAATTTTTGAGAACGCCATTCCCTAAAACCGTCCGCAACGTTTCTTGACGCACTTCGTTCTGTGTATCAGTAGTCAATCCCTAGGAGTTCCTAGGAACCGACGGCCTTCGACCTAGTGTCAAGACCTACTAAACAGAAGGAAGTACACGCGCGGCCCTACGGTTCACCTGAATGTAAGGTAGTTTATATACAAGTATGTACAAAAGTCTCTCAGCTGTGGAAGCAAAAACACATGTGGAAAAAACTCAATATTTACAAAAATCACAATAATACGTGTGTTTGGACTGATCGTGGCAAAAGGGGTTACGTAGATTTCAAAAGGATAGAAACGAATCTTTTATTAGTCTTTAGGATTGGATCGCAAAAAGTATCGCCTCTTTCCAGGACGTGTCTGTTCATCAAACAAGGGATCCGATGAGGGAACAGAGTTCTGTCGATCAGTCGATTGTTCCGATCTTGAGTTGTGTGATGATGAATGTTCAACAATGTCTTTCTGCTGCACCGAGGATTCTCCAACAGGCCGTGCGTCACTAAAAGGTACAAAGGTCCGCAGTCCTTCAGTTTCAGATGAAGCAATGCCCTTCCTCACCCACGAGTCCGCCGGTAAAGGTATAGGTACCTTCTTAGTGTGGGTGGCATGCACCCAGTGTTTGCGTCCCTCCAGGCGGACAGCAGTTCTCGTGGCAAGGAGGACCTGGTAGGGTCCAGTGAAGCGAGGTTCCAGATTCTTCTTGCGAGCGAAGTTTCTGGTAACCACCCAGTCTCCCGGTTGGAGCTGGTGGCCTGGACCCTCCGTCTGCGTCGGCAATGCTTCAAAGACCTGTTGATGAATTAACCTCAGTTTAGCAGTCAGATCGTAAAGATAATCAATCAACATCGGGTACTCAAGATTAGAAAACACACTTGGTCTAGGGACTCCCCAAACATTCGCAGGACGACCGAACACTATTTCATAGGGACTAAGCCCTACTCGGGAGTGTACAGTCGCCCTTGTTGACAACAAAGCTAAAGGCAAAGCGTCAGGCCAAGAAAGACCAGTCGTGGCCTGAATCTTCGCTAGTTTGAGTTTAAGGGTGCCATTATACCCTTCAACCAAACCTGCTGACTGGGGATGATTGGCACTATGGAACTTCTGAGTAATTCCAAGGCCCTTACACACACTCTTCATTACACTTCCTACAAACTCACTTCCGTTATCCGACCATACAATTCGCGTCATTCCATACCAAGGAAAGTATTCCTTCAGTAGGATTTTCGCAGTGGACATAGCAGTGTTGTCTTTAAGAGGGTAGGCTTCAATCCATCGGGAGAATGCGCAAACCACAACTAAAACGTACTTCAGGTTATTGCATCGCTCCATATGGATGAAGTCTAGCTGGATCACTTCAAAGGGACATGAAGGGGGTGCAAAATGGCCAGCAGGTGTAGGGGTTCCCTTACCAGGGTGTTGTACATCATACATATCATACAATTCTTCACCAATCTTTCAGCACACTTCGTAATACCATCATTCTTCCACACGGGGGACAACAACTTACAAATACCTTTCGCACTAATATGTGCTAACCCGTGTGCCATTGTCACAACAGCTAGCACATATGCGTCTGGCAACATCCACCTCTTGTGCTCCGTCAAATCAATCCAACAACCATTCGCATCCAGCTTTCCCGTACTTTCTTTCCACTTCGCCTTTTCAGTCTCGGTGGCCTCATTCTGTATCGCTTTCACACTCTCGATAGTATCCTCACACATACTCGTTTCTGTAGGCCACCTTACCGAACTCGTCACATACATTCTAGTGCTAAGGTTCCTGGCAGTCTCCTTAGCAGTCTCATCCGCAAACGCATTACCACGACCTACATCATCCGTCACCTTACGATGCGCACTACATTTAACAATCGCTATCTGCTTAGGCAAAGTAAGTGCATCCAAAAGATCATTCACAAGTTGTCCATGCTGAATCTTCGTACCATGCAACGTCATAAAACCTCTCTCTCGCCACAATCGTCCAAAGCTATGCGCAACGCCAAATGCGTATTGACTATCAGTAAACACATTCACCCGTTTCCCTTTCGACAACACACACGCTCTAGTCAGAGCTATCAGCTCCACAGCCTGAGCAGAATTCTGATTCAATCTCGCAGCCTCCACAACAGTGTTCAAAGTTACCACAGCATACGCAGTCGTGACATCACCATTCGGTAATTTGAAACATGAACCATCCACATACAAAGTCCCATCGGGATCATCCAAAGGAGTGTTTTTAAGGTCCACGCGACCTTTTGTTTCTTCCTCGGTCCTTAAATAACAGTCATGAGCTGTTACTTCAGCTGACTCTGTACTGATTGGCAATAAAGTCGCTGGGTTTAGGACATTACAACGTTTTATCTGAATATGACTTGCCAAGAGCGTCAACTCGTACCCAGACAATCTTGCACTCGTCAAGTGCTGAGTTTTCGTACGATTTAGGAGAGTGTCAACTGCATGCGGAACCATCACCGTAAGCATATTATCCATGACCAATCCTGCTGATTGTCGGATGGACACCGCAGCTGCCGCTGTTGCTCTCAAACAACTCGGCAATGCTCTAGCTACTGGGTCCAAGGTCGAGGAAAAATATGCACATGGACGTTGCTTATCACCAAAAGGTTGTGTCAAAACACTCAACGCACAACCTTCTCTCTCGTGCACGTATAATGTGAACGGCTTACTGTAGTCAGGGGTACCTAACACAGGGGCCGAACACAACGCGTCACGTAATTCAGAAAAACTTTTCTGACATTCTTCCGTCCATGGTAAAGGAGTTGGAACATCCTTACACGTAAGAGCCACCAATGGCTTCGCTAACAGTGAAAAATTCGGGATCCACTGTCTGCAGTATGACGTAATGCCCAAAAAGGCACGCACATCTCTCTGAGTTGTTGGCACAGTCATCCGGGCAATCGCAGCAATTCTCTCTGGGGTCAACCTTCTTCCCTCCTTTGACAATAAGTGACCTAGATAGGTTACTTCTTGACAACAATATTGAAGTTTAGAAGGAGACACCTTATGATGTAGGTCACAGAGATGTTGCAATAACGACACCGTAGCAATTTTACAAATGTCCTGAGTGTCTGCAGCAACCAATAAGTCGTCAACATATTGGATCAAGGCTGCACCAGCCGGCAACATAAACGCATCTAGCTGGCCTTTTAAGGCTTGACTGTAGATCGATGGACTTTCACAGTAGCCCTGGGGAGCACGCTTGAACCGGAAGCTGCGTCCACCAAGAGAGAAACCGAAAAGGTCTCTGCTCTCCTCAGCAATCGGAATACTGAAGAACGCATTCTTCAGATCGATCACCGAAAACCAAGATGCCGATGCTGGAATCAGAGTCAGTAGCGCCGTGATGTCGGGCACAACAGGGAACTGAGGAATCACAATTTTATTTACCTCCCGTAAATCGATAACAAACCGATAGACAGGTGGTTTCGAAGGATCAGTTCGTTTCAGAATAGGCAACACAGGACTGTTACACACGTTTCCCCGCGTCTCCTCAATAACGTCTTTCTCGATCAAATCATAGATGATCGCCAACAATGCTCGTTCACCATCAAGAGAAATACGATACTGGGGAATACGTGGCAACCGCACATTAGACTTCAAATGAACAACATAAGGGGAGATGTCAAGCAGGCCCACGTCATTGGGACCTGTTGCCCACAAAGATGCAGGAAGAGAACTCAATTCCGGTGGAAGCTTATCGAGAGACAAGTACATTGGAGAGATGACTCTCTCACCCAAAGTAAGCTTCACTCCCGCAGGAGAACAATACAAAGTCGCATACAAACGTTTTAGCAAATCCAGGCCCAAAAGATTTTCACCACAACCAGTGGTTAAAATCAACGGAGCTTCAAGCTCACGTGGCCCAATTGTAAGAGGCAAAGGGCGTGAAACTGGATTGCTAACAGGGGCGCCAGAGAATCCAACGGAAACATTTGTTAAGCCAGACAAAGGTGCGCCAGGGAGTTTCGAATGCATTATGGAACTTTTCGCTGCACCAGTGTCCAACAGAAAAGGCTCAACGACGCCCGAGGTGGCAACTGCGACGTAAGGCCCTCTCTGATCAACCGGAACTGATACCACTCCCTCTCCTTGTCTAAGGCTGTCCTAGTAGTTACCGTCGTCAGTTCCCTGATCAACGTAATAATCATCCACATTGTACTGAGCAGATCGCCCTTGCGACGATCCACGTTGATCAAAACAATTATTGGAGTCAGAAGTGTTAGTGGAACGATCGTTCTGAGCACCGCGACCCCTACCACGTGATGTCTGTTGAGAACCACCACGACCTCCTCTAGATGTGTTACCACCATTACGCTCATTCAAAACGGGACAGTTGAATTTTATATGACCCTCTTGTCTACAATAGGCACACTGATTGTACCCTAGCGACGATCTTTGTGAGGAAGAATCATTTCGTGGTTGTGACCTATTTGATTGAGACTGCGATCTATTACGTTGCTGTGAATCATTCTGATTCGAACGCGGAGGATACGCCTGTTGTAACAACACTTTAGTTTTGAGTTCTTTCGTCTTTTTGTCAGCACGATCGTTCTCCTCTTTCTCCCTATTCTCATAATATTGAGCCGTAGCCAATATCTGAGCGGAAGTAGAAACAGCCCACGCACTTTCAGAATTTTTTAATTTGTTGCTCAAGTCAGGCAATAAATTGGAAACAAATTTGTCCACAAACAACCTCTGACCACCTTCGGTACCCATATCTTGACCACTGTGGTCTATGAAAGCCTCCTCGAATCTCGTGAAGAAATCCGAGACACTCTCATCCTTCTTTTGCTTGCAAGCGGACAGTTTGTCCCAATTTACCCTCATAGCTGGCATAAGCGTTTTTATTAGGGTAATTATTCTCTGAGGAAGAGCAGCAATAATCTGTTCAGGTTTAGCCCCACCAATTTGTCGTGCATCCGCCGCAGTGAGAGTAGCCCAATCACCACCTAATTCGTTTGCATGATCTTCCTGACGAATCTTAGCCCATACCGGTTGCGGCACGATATTGCCAAACAGCATATCGATATCGGTAAGATTCATTATCGTAGCATCTACGAGCTGCGACAATTCCTTATAATACCCTGCAGGATTTTTGCGAGGGTCAGGCAAAGATTGCTTAACCTGTAACACTTCCGATCTTTTCCATGGGAGATGTATCCATACTCTCTGGAAATACGGTAGAATAATGGGGTTAGCATTAGGATCGCCAGGCATATACACTGGTGGAACTTCGCGCATGGGGTACTGACCAGATGCTCCTAACGGTCCTTCAATGTCTTCTACAAACAACGCTCGAGGCATCATAGTAGGACGAAGGGACAGTAATTGCTCGACTGCACGTCGAAAATTGGTACCTATGATCATTCCGCTTGAAAACTGAAGCTGTAGATTAGTCAAGGCAGTCATCACATCATCGGATGCATCAGCCGATATTAGGTCACGCAAAGCTTTGCACATCTCTTCAAAAACAAATCTTTGTGTCGGTATGTTGAATTGCTCAAACGTTTTCAATACCGCACGCGGAGCATTCCTAGCAGGACATCTCACCCAACCCATAGCCATATTACACAATGAGTCGCGCTCCCTGCCACCAGGAAGCTGACTACGTCTTTGAGGACCGTCCGAACCAGTGGACTCAAGAATAGGACCAAGAGAATGGAAGAAGTTAGCAGCTACAGAAGGAGTACGACGTCGTACAGACGGAGACAAAGAATAGCCCAGAGGGGTAACAAGAGAAGTACCAGGAACAGAAGGAACAGCAGGAGAAACCAGAACAGTAGAAGCAGCGGGAGCAGGAGTATGAGGAAGTACAAGCGGAGGAGCAGTAGGGACAGAAACAGGTAGAGGAGCAGGGACAGCGGGAAGTGCAGGGACAGGAGCTGGTTGAGGAACAGGTACAGGAGGAATCACAGGAACTGCGGTACCCTGTACATACGGAGGTGGTGCCTTCATGAGATAGGACATTAAGGGGTCCTCGGTACCATCCTCCTTTTTGTCCGTATCCGCCGGTAAAGCAGGATAGCACTTATCGACAGACATACGTTGTAATCTATCAAAGACTTCCTTTTCCTTTTCCTCCTTATCTCGCTGAAACTGCTCTGCTTTCTTCACAATGGTAGCAACACCATCTCTCTGACTACGTTTTAACAGTCTGATTTCTCTCTGTTTGGCTTCTTTACTCCACAACCGAAAAGCATCAAACATGGCCGGCCTTGATTTCTTCTTAAACAATTTAGTCTCGAGATTATCTAAGATCGGAGTCTCGAAACTACCATGAGGTGGCCAACTAAGGACACCATCTTTTTTGGTATAACGGATCCAGTATTCATTAAAAGTAATCGGACCTAGTCCGTGTTTGCTGTAGAGCTCATACGTGGGAGTTCCAACCGGAGGTATCGGACATGAATCCTCCAGTCGGGAATCCGTACCACAACGGCGAAAACAACTGAACAAAGTACTACGGCTAGGCATCTCGCACACTAGCTGAGTTTCACAAACTTCAAGGGTTACGGGATTTACCAAGTCCCAGCAATGAACAAAACCCTCGGTTTTTGGCGTCTGCAGGCGTCAAATATTACAACAAAGAACCAAGTACTAAGAACCACAAATGCAATGGAACCATGCAACAACTAAGCAACCACAACTAAGGACTCTTGGAGCGACCCACAAATACTTAACTCAAAGATCGATGGCGTCACCAGGAAGGCCCGTCAATCGTCTCGTAGTACCAAGGTCTACGCCAGGCGCCAAAACAGGTCTACAGGCAGGGCAGCAGTCCGTCGCAGCCGTCAGGAGGCGGGAATCTTCGCGGGAAAAGTCGTCGGGCCACTTATTTCGACAACAGGATCGATGAAGCGGGGTGCACCTTCCCTCAGAGATTTCACACGAAGTTCCTCACGATCGTCGGGCTTGGACCGGTACCGCTGATGCAGCCCCACGTTGGGCGCCAACTGAAGGACTGGGTTTTCCTAAGACCCAGCGGTGCCAGGGGACAACACCTAAAACCTTCGTGGGTAACCTGTTCCGGCGTACAAGTGACAGAGACACGGGACACTTCCTTCGGCGTCAAAGATTCGAGGTTTATTTACTGCAGGGAACACAGAAATCACAGGAAGTACAGCGTGTGTATGTTCGAGGAGACTGATTCAAATTGCTACTGTAGGTCGCTCCTTTTATACACATTTCTGTCATACGTTAACATGGTACACAAAGGTTTACAACTTGGTTCCCAACATTATCCCCGAGAGGGGTCGCTTTGATGTATTCAGGGTCCGGAACATAAGTACGGAAACATTTGGTAGTTCCCAACTGCAAAAACCCATCTTCCCACCATTAGTACATTCCAATCAGCAATAAACAGATCGAAGAAGGAACGAGGACAGGTGCAGAGGAAGACAGGACAGTGGGGGGATCGGAAAGGGTGTAAAAGGGGTTGGCCTCGGGAAACACGAGCTACAGGCGTCAAAGGGACGCGCCTAATGAGATGCACAGCTAAGACAATAGACCGGTAAGGCAAGATGAGCCTCGAGCGGGGCCATCTGCCTTACAGTATTATCCCCCTCATCATAAAGACACTTTCAAAGGAACATGTGTCTTCCGCAAGAGTCTTGGGAATTCCAGGGTCGCAAAGCGGACACCGTCCGTTCGCTGGCTACTTGAGGGCAAGAGACAAAATGGATGCCGTATCTAAGATGGAACCCGTGGGCTCGGATGAAGAAACCCACGAAACAAACGAACGGTTTAGGTTAGCACAGCGAAACTGCGCACACTTACTAAACTCATCATTTGCGGTTCATAGATACCAGACTCGACCATATTCGTACGAGTCGAAAACACCACTTACAATTGTCACGGAACCTCAAGGTGGATCGTTAAGTGCATTCAGATTTGCTATCAAAAAGCCAAGCGCACAATAACTTCCCCCAGAGGGCCACTCCACACGAAAGTTGGGGGCCTCCATGGCTTTCCTTGGAAATATTCCTTTAGAAAACATATGTAGAGCAGCCACATGGTCTACCACTCACACATTTACAAAACACTGCTGCGTAGATGTGCACTCCAAACAGCAGGCAGCTGTAGGGCAGGCTGTTCTAAAAACACTTTTTCAAACTGCTGCAGCTGGCACAGGCAGCCGCCGCTTATGGAGGGACTGCTATATATTCTAAGCACGATATGAATTCAGCAGCCCACATGCCTCGAACGGAATATGCTACTTACCAGTATGCATCTGTTCTTGGCATCTAGGGCTGCTGACATTCATATCGCCCGCCCTCCCCGGCGCCTGTAGTGGCTGAAGCACTTAGAATTACTCTTAGCATGGTCATCACTTACGGTGTTACACTCCATCTTTGCCACAATGGCTACAAACAATCTGAGGACGGAGTCAAAGCCCATGCGCACTGTAGTCCAGGGGAGGAGCCACCTATCTCGTGATACTTCGAAGGCTCTTCCAGGACAGCAATGTGCAATCATCCGGACCCAACACTAGGCGGCGATCTATGCACAGATATGAATGTCAGCAGCCCTACATGCCAAGAACAGATGCATACTGGTAAGTAGCATATTCGTTATCGATCTCCAGGCCCTAGATCTTCCTTTTTACACCACTTCAGTCTAATGCTGGAGGCCAAGGCCAATTTGACTGTTCTCTGCAATTTTAACTTTCATTTGGAGATTAGGATTGTTAGACTTAATAAATAGTCTAGGATTTAGACAGTTGGTTACTGCTTCATCTTAGGCCGCTGATCATAAGCTAGATAGATTTTTTCTGGTAATTCATCCTTAGTCTTTTCTAAGAGGTCTTACCTTAACTTGGTCTGATCATGCCACAGTTATTTTTAACTTGGAATCTGCACCTAAGTTGTTGAAAATAACTCCCCTCACCCCCAAACCCACTCACCACTCCCCCGGCTGTTAAAAATTGCCGTCCTGGCCCAAAATAAACTCACAATTACTTGATAATAAATTGCAATTTTCATTTTTTATGAGGATACTCTGGAGTTTAACTCTTGGCTTACATCGGTCTTTAATCAGGTGGCCCCGTGCTAAATCTGTTTGTAATAGGAGATTAACTCCCTCCCAACCATAGTTCTCTCAGAATCTTAAACAACTGAAACAGCTGTGAGAAAGAAAAGAGCATAGTTGGAGGCAATATTAGGACCCCAGGGAAAATACTTTATACAAACAAAATATCTCTAAACACAAAGCTCAGATTATTTTGGAAAAATCTGCCTTTCTTCGCAAAATATTTCAGCAAGGAACTTTTTTCCACTGTCAAAAAACTTGCTAATATTGAAGTTCCTTACAAGATTACTAGCAGTCAATCTTTATGTGATAATATCACGGCTGCCTTTCAGACGAAAGTTCCAGATATTTTTAACCACTTCACCAATAATTTGGCGCTCCCCTCCCTGTCGTCTTGGGATGCTGGTGCTCAAATCTCCGGAAGTGTGTCTTCCCAGATTCCCATGGTGACTCCCCTTTAACTCTAGCTTACCATCCCGTTCCTCTTTTACCTCCTTAACTGTTCATCAAGTTCCGAACCTTATTCTAACCTCTTGTCCATCAAAGATTTTGCAGTCCATAGCTAGTCATCTGACTAACATTTTAAATAAATATTTTGTCAAGGATATTTTTCAAAGGGCTGGAAGGTAGCATCTATTCTATTTACCTTTGCATAAACAAATATGTATCTATGGGCAGTCCGACTCTGCTGGCGCTCATTCGGGCCCCATGGAGTTGGTTGCGGGACCTGGGTGTTCAATACCGGCGGCTTCGGAGGACCCCCGTGGATCCAGGCCTTGATCTGGATCGACACTGGTCGACCTTACTCGATCTTCCCCGGTGACGATGCCCCCGGCCGTCGTCGTCCCCCATTCTCACCCCGGAGATGGATCCGGAGCCTGACCATTGTCGGCTGAGGTCGGATCTTATGCCGGAGGGTACTTGTGTGCCCTTGTTCATCCAATGTGTTTACTATAGCCCTGAAGGTGGTGATGAGGACTAGGAGGGGTTGCAGGAACATTTGGCAGACCAGCTGGAAGAACCGGACTGTAGACAGAAAGAGGGTGACACCAGTGGGCTGGACACAGCCCCAGATCTTTTTTTATTTTTGTATTGACTTTTCAACATAAAGAAAAAGCACAACTTTACAACATCCTGGTCAGTGAGGCAATAATATGTCAGTTTGGCATGCTTTCCACCCCTACCATGGCAGGAGGGAACGCCCTATGCTGTGATGGCCCTGGGCCTGCAGCTCCCTACAGTGGCATCTCCAAAACAGAGGTGCTTCAACCTGCGGCAACTTTCTCAGCACCCTCCTGCCCTTCAACGAAGCCCTCATGGACGTCCTTCTGGGCACTTTGTCCAAGCCCAGCACAGGGGCTCCTGTGGAACAGACAATTGCCCAACGCAACCTCCCGGCTCCGGGCGATCCCATTTTCCTCACCCAACACTCTTCCTCCGAGCTTGGTGGTCCAAGCCTCCTCTTCCAAGGGCGCATTCCCTTCTGCTCCCCCAGACAAGGAATCCAAGTAGCTGGATCATCTTGGGAACCACATGTTCTCTTCCTCCACCTTGGCACTGAGGTCCGTGAATACTGCGTACCTCTTGGGCGATACTCCCATACAATCTGGGATACGGTTGCGCAAGTGCTGCCTCAGTGCCCAGAGAAGGTCTGGGCCGTTCTCTCCCAAGCCATGGCAGATATGCAACAAAATTCACGATTTGCTGTGGACTGGATACCATCGACTCACTGGGCAGATCAATTGCCACGTCAGTAGCCTTTCATCGCTACACCTGGTTGAGGACATCTCGCATTTCAGGAGATGTTCAAGCAACTCTACTGGACGTGCCCTTCGATGGCCATCGCCTTTTTGGTGACAAGACAGACTCCTTGCTGGAGCGCTTTAAGGATGCTCGCGCTACAGCCAGATCCTTGAGCCTTGCGGCATCCTCCTATCCAACACAGTCTACCTTTTGCCCCTTTTGTGGCTACGGAAGGGGCACCCCACCGCATCTATCCCATCCTAGCCACTGGTCCATGCAAGCTGCCCAACCTATGCGTGGCTGTGGATGTGGGATCCAGCGACCTCCCGGGTCTGGGAGCCAGCAGGGGGCCGAGTCCTCCATTTGCACCCTGCAGCAGCCACCAAACCCTTCTAGACTGCCCTTTCAGGCCCATCAGCGGCCAGTGGGTGGGAGGATTCGCCATCACCTTCCTTAGTGGCAAACTATCACGTCAGACAGGTGGGTTTTGCAGATAGTCCGAAAGGGCTACCACCTCCCCTTCGAAACTACCCCTCCCTCCATGCTACCGTTTTTCTTTTGCATGTTGGAGGTTCATTTGGCGCTTCTCTGCCCGGAAGTTTCAGCTTTCTTGGCCAAGTGAGCTATCAAACGAGTCCCTGTGCCAGAAGTAGATCGTGGCTGCTATTCCTGATAATTTCTGGTGCCCAAGAAGGACAAGGGCCTGTGTCCTATCCTAGACCTCTGGGCTCTCAACCGCTTCCTCCGTGAGGAGAAGTTCATAATGCTCACATTGGCTCAGATCTTTCTGCTTTCGACCATAGAGACTGGATGGTGACGTTGGACTTGCAGGACGCCTATTTCCATATTCCCGTTCTGCCAGCCCACAGACTCTACCTAAGGTTCACGGTAGGCCAAAAGCATTTTAAGTTCGCCGTGCTCCCCTTCGGCCTTACCAGCACCCCTCGGTGTTCATGAAAATGTTGGCGGTGGTCGCAGCTCATCTGCACAGATCAGGGGTTCCAGTCTTACCCTAACTCGACGACTGGCTGTTGAAGGCAGGCTCACCCCAGGTTGTCGTCTCCCACTTCCAGACAATGGCGGACTTCCTGCATTCGCTGGGGTTCACTATCAACGTGCCAAAGTCACTCCTGACTCCCTCTCAGTCGCTCCTTTTCATCATGGCTGTTCTGGACAAACTGCAGTTTCGGACCTACCCTCCCAAACAGAGAGTATGGGATATTCGGGCTATGATTCTGATGTTTTAGCCTCTTTCCCAGCTGATGGATCATGCCAGATGGCATATGCAGGTTCTGCAGTGGGACCTCTCCCTTTCCCCACTAGACTTCACTGTGGTGACCGATGAAATGGGGCGGCCACCAGGAAGAGGCGGAGATCAGAGGAGTCTGGACTCCGGCAGAGTCAACCTGTTGGAGCTCCGTGCGATTTGCTTTGCATAAAAAGCATTCTTTCCCTCCCTCAAGCGGAAGGCAGACTAGGTGTTCACAGACCACACCAACGCCATGTGGTACTGCAACGAACACGGCGGGGTGGGGTCGTGGACCCTTTGTCAGGAGGCTCTTCGCCTTTGAACATGGCTGGAGCATCAGGGCATGACCCTGGTGGTTCAACACCTGGCATGATCTCTGAATGCCGGAGCAGACAAACTCAGCCATCGGTGCCTGGTGGATAACGAATGGCATCTTCACTCAGAGGTGGGTGGTGCAAGGTCTCTTTAAGCAGTGGGGAGAGCCTTGGTTAGATCGGTTTGCCACTGAAGAGAATGGGCAATGTCAGCAGTCCTGTGCATTGGAGTTTCCAAGGCGGCAGCCGCTCAGTGATGCTTTTTGTAACAAGTGGAACCGCGGCCTCCTATACGCCTTTCTGCCTGTACCACTTCTGCCCTGAGTGCTGAAGAAGATCAAGCACGACTGGGCACAAAGAGTCTGGTACCCCGAGTTCCTGAGCATGCCCATCCAGCCTCCAATCAGACTGCCCCTTCGGGAGGATCTTCTGTCACAGCAGCAGGGGACGGTCCTCCACCTGAACCTGTCCAGCCTCCACCTCCTTGCGTTGTGATTGAGCGCTGACAAAACACTTGTCAGCTTTTGACCTTCCACCCGAAGTCTGTAATGTCATCTTGGCAGCCGGGCGTCCCTCCACTAAGACGGTGTACGCCTGTCGACGGAACATGTTTGTGGCTTGGTGGACAGCAAAGGCTGTGGGTCCCCTCTCCCCCCCTCTTTCTGAGGTTCTTTTGATCCTTCTTTCTTTGGCCCAGCAGGACTCTGCCTGGCACTCTTAAAGGCTATCTGGCAGCCATTTCTGCTTTTCTTCGGCTACCAGATCAGCCCTCTGTGTTTAGGTCCCCTATGGTTAATAGGTTCTTTAAGGGCATTATTCACCTCTTTCCTCCGTCTCCTTTCATAATGCCTCAGTGTGACTTGAACCTTGTCTTGACTTAGCTTATGTGTGCTCCCTTCGAGCCTCTTCACAACTGTCCTATCAGACTACTTACTCTGAAGACTGCCTTTATTGTTGCCATCACTTCTGCCCGCAGAGCAAGTGAGCTTCAGGCTCTTTCTTCTATCCCCCCTTTCTTCTCTGTGCATCCGGACAAAGTAGTGCTTAGGACAAGACCCTCATTCCTTCCGAAAGCAGTTACTCCTTTTCACATAGGACAAACTATCACTCTGTCCACCTTTTTCCCACCTCTGCACCCTTCCAAGGAGAAAGAGAGACTCCACTGTTTGGACCCAAAACATGCGCTGTCCTTCTACCTTGACCGCACTAAAGATTTCCAATGTGGGTGCCAAGAAAGGTCAGGCTGTCCAAAAGCGTACCATCTCAAGATCGGTTGTACTTTGAATAAATATTTTTTACGCTTTCGCGGAAAAGGAACCTCCAGTGGGGCTGCAGGCTCGTTCCATTAGAGCTACGGCAGCCACTACTGTTTTGTCACATGGAGTCCCACTTATTGACAACTGCCAGGCGGCCAAGTGGGTATCTATGCACACATTCAACAAACATTACTGCCTGGATAGTCCAGTCCGGAGGGACAGCTACTTTGCCTGTTCTGGTTCGCAGACCCTCCTCCTGGTATTGCTGGGGTATCTATTTTAAGGTATATTGCGGTGCCTACTTAGATGCTGCCCCTGTGCACTGACGTCAGTTCTGACATGACTTTCCACATAAGAAGCGCAGCGCCATGAAGGACGCAGACCACTGGTGAGCCACAACTAGGGCCCTGTAAGGGAGTCCCAATCCCTAGAAATCAGTACACGGGGAGGCTGGGTGGGGCGGTAAAGAATCTATAACTAACCTATCTCTTACAGATACATCATTACTGAAAGAGACCGTTATTTATAGATTCCTTACCTTAAAATAGATACCCCAGCAATACCAGGAGGAGGGTCTGCGAACCAGAACAGGCAAAGTAGCTGTCCCTCCGGACTGGACTATCCAGGCAGTAATGTTAGTTGAATGTGTGCATAGATACCTCTGTGGGAGCCTTCGGGTCCCACAGAGGTAACAGGCACTCCTGCCGGGTCTTCATCTGCAGACGTTTTCCCGCACTGGCTGTGTGCGTCAACTCAGATTTCAGAGCTGACGCGCCACCACCGAGCCAGGACCCAGAGCACAGCCCACCCAGTCAGTCAGCGCATAACCCTGTGCGGCTTCCTGCGCTGACGTCTGAGGTGGTGCCGGTGACGCTTGGGCCGACGCCGGGTACTACACCAGGATCTACGCTGGTTTCTGCACCTCGTACTCCCTCCAGGCAGGTTGCAGTGGGCTCGGCATCGGTTGGCGTCCAAGTCGAGTCCTCTGTGGAGGTCTTCGACGTCCAGGCAACTCCGAAACGGGGTCGATCGACGTTGGTCCCAGCGTTGAGTCCGCTTCCCTTGGTGGTTGCTCCACCCGACTCCTCAGGCAGCAATGGGTCTCCACCGCAGCGTCCGTCTATGCTGGTGCTACCAGTTATGCCTCCTCATTTGGAACCTGATGTTTCCCTGGACTCCCCTGATCACGGAGCCAGGGTGCAAGTAGCCTGTGTCGCCTAACCTTCAGGTCAGTCTCAGACGCCTCCACTACAGTGGCAGGATTAGCCTTCAACCGTCTCCTAATGACAGTTTATCACCTACACGGATGGCAACTGAGTCTACTGCTGCCTTCGCTCATGCTATTTATGGGGTGGCTGCTGTGCTTGGCTTTCAACCTCTATGGTGCCTCTACTTTCTGATCCTTTGTTGGAACTACTCTATTTGGAGCCTATCGAAGTAGAACCGTTGCTGCCCTTCGGGGACTCTCTACTTCACATCCTGCGTGGCACATGGTCAAGACCCACTCCAGGTGATCCCTGCTGATCGGGCTAATGCTCGTAGGCACATCCCTGCTCCGGGTTATCCTCTTTGTCTCTTTACCCAACAGCTCAGGGGCTGGTTGTTCAGGCAGCTTTTAATTTACAGTCTTCACCCTCTTTGCCTCTGTTACCTCCCACCAGGTAGCCTAGGTGGCTGGATGATTGTGTTCGCCCGCTTTTCGCCTCTGCCAGCGCAGGCATCCGGGCTTCAAATACGGCTTGTGTGTATGCGCATCCTCCGCTCTTTGGGTCTCAGTTGCTCACTTTCTCCCTTCTATTCCAGAAGTTCCACAAACGGAATTGCTTTGTCTACTGCTGCATGGCAAAAGCATGGCAAAAGCATTGCACAATTCTCCCTTAGGTCATCCCAGGATGCAACTGACTCTATGGGACGTGTCCTTGCTCGCGCTGTGGCTTTACGCCTCCATGCTTGGATATGCGACAGTTGCTTCCCAGATTATATTCGGGATGCCCTCAGAGACCTTTCCTTCAATGGAGTGGATCTTTTTGACCGCCATGCGGATTCGGCGGTCTCCCTGTTGCCTTATTCTGAGCCTTATTTTTGGGCGCCCAACCTAATGCACAGGTTGGTTTTAGTGCCCAGATACTGTTCATGGCTGGTTTGCCATCTCTATGTTCCTTTGGCTGATTCTCTTCTTTTCAGCCCTCTGTGTGCTTTGCATAAGAGGATGCCCCTACTGGGAATTAGCCGTACCCTATGTGGGGTATTTCATGGCATTAGGTTATGCCTTTGCCTTGGTATGCTCCTATGGAGTCTCGAAGCAGACGTCCTACTGAGAGTCACTTGTCTCTTCCTACAGAGTTCCTCGTATAACTTGCTCTATTGCGCGTTGAGTTGGTCTGTCTGTAGTGCATTGGAACCATGGCAAGGGCTCCTTTCTGTGTGGTGTCTATCTCACATGCCTGTTGAGACACCTTGATGTCGCAATTCTTTCACGAATGACACCCTATTGGACGCTGAGCGGCCGGCTTCTTATTGTTCTTATTGGTGCAACTTTAGCGTACAGCCCATTCTGGTTTGTCCTCCAAGATAGTGGATTAGCAGATGTTCTCTGCTATGCGTGGTCATGGCCTATATCTGGCCGCATATCCTACAGCAGTGACTTTATTCCCTGCTGATTCCGTACGAGTGTTTCCACGCTTTTGCTTGGATTCATACTATGCACTCTGAAAGGGGCGTGTTTTACCTGGATACTCGCTCCTTGGGGTCCGGGACTTTTACATTTGTCCTCACTTTTGCCACTGTAGTGACTAGTTATTTTTCCTACTCTGTCTTGCTGGGGACTGTTCCTCTCAGGCAAGGGGCATGGGTTTCTTACTACTGTGGACATTGTCCTACCCAGTTTCCGCATGTCTGTGAGTATGTTCAGCGTACTCTAGACTCTGTGGGTTACGTTTCATTGTTTCAACATTTTTCCTCCTGCGCTGTATCTGCTCTGTGTTCTTACACAACTGATTTCTGCAAGCTCTTTCATTCATGCGGTGTCTGTGTTTCCTGACCAGGTCTACTTGTACCACCAGCTATTGTGGTGTCGGCTGGCTGGTGCCCTTTTTTGGCCGTAGCCTTCTTGCCTTCTTGCTGTTGTGTGCCTCTGAGCTGCTATGCTACCCTACAGGTAGTCTTTGCTTACTGCGTATGGTTCCGGTGTCCACACGGCATGCTTAGGTTCCTTCCGTTCTTTACTCTTGTTATTGTCGCTCGACTGCTTGTCATCAGCCCTTCACATATTGTGACAACGCCACCTAGTCCTGGCGTGTCTTCTACTTTCATACTACCGGCATCTTGTGGCCATGGATTGGCATTCTGCCACTGCTGTCACTTGTCTTCTGGTACCAGTTTCAACAGGGTTCTTTTTCGCTGTTGTACATATCGGGCTGATGTTCCATGCCTCTGTAATACCAGTTGCTGTCTCTCAAGGCTTTGCCGCAATTGGCACACTGCATCCGCGGTTCTCTCACACCCTTGGTTCAGCTCCACTTCTTACAAAGTCATACCCTTCATTTTTCCTCCAGCTCATTTAGTATATGGTTTCTTCTCCATGCTGGCACTCACTGGGTATGGGTCAGCCTATTGCCACTGCTGCCCCACATGCCTTTACGAGTACAGGCTCCACACTGCTTTTTACCACTGTTTTGCTTCGTCGACCGGTAATGGCTTTTGCTTTCTGCCGCCACATCAGTTCATGTGGATCTTTCAAACCCTGGGTTGGTTCATCTCCTTTTTTTGAAGTCATGTACACTCACTTCACCGCGAGTATTCTTGCTCTGTGTTTTCCTTCTCTCAACCCAGTATACACAAAAAAGGTTTTCGTGCTGTTCTTGACAGCTTCTAGTGCCTTTGCCTCCCTTGGCTTTCTGCTCTCTTTAGAGCTTCATAGACTGGTGGTTAACTGTGCTAACATTACTGTCCTCATTGTGGTTCGTCGTCAAGTTTAACAGTGCTGTTAAGTTACCTTATGGGCGACTAAGTTATTTCGGGAACTTGGTGGTGTTCAGTCGCAGACCCGCCTCCTCTATGGGTATGGCTTTGGTATCTATTCTAAAGTCAAGGAATGGAGTTCTGGACTTTTTGGTTCCGTCCAGAGGTGTCAGGGAACAACACCCGAAGACCCCGGAGTTCCACCTGTCTTGGTGCACAAATAAACAGAAACACGGGCTTCTCGATGGTGGCGTCAAAGACCAAGGTTTATTACTGCAGGGACACAGAAGTCACAGAAACTACGCATGGGCAGTGTCTAGGAGCCTGTTCGATTTGTACAAAGAGGGTTGCTCCTTATATACTAAAGATTGGGCTTCAGGCAAATTCTTCACATGTTAGTACATTCCCAAACCTTTGTGTCCTGAACAATAAATATTTGGTGTTGCACAGGAATCGTCGACAATATCTGATGTCAAAACATTACGAACGAGGGGTTCCCACTTTTCCATCATAATCTCATGTCAAGTTTTCATTCAAGACCCGGACCGCCTCATCGTAAATTTCGTTACCTCCCCCTAATAAAGGCCCAGAAGGAAAGGAGCAGAGCCAGGTGCAGAAGATAGAAAAGCAGGATAAGGGATGTTTGTGGGTTGTAAATGGGCAAGGCTACCAGCTTCGGCCGCCTAATCATGATCAGGCCAACGACCACAAGAACCAGTATAGCAGGACTAGCCTCGGGCAGAGGAGGCAGCCTTTGTCGAGTCATGCAGCTACAGCGTGTTCTGGTCTAAGGTGCACGTGTAACTGGAAAGGTGAATCGCCGGCTAAGCCTACGTGTCCTTAATTGAAATGGAGTGATCAGAGGTTATTGCGTATGTGAGGGCAAGAAACACAAAATGGCTGCCATGATCTAAGATGGATGCCATGGGTAGATCGAAAATGTGTTCGTAACAGGAGTACTCTTGCTCGTAGCATAGCGAAAACACCAGGATATGCTAAATGGATCATTTGCGGTTCGCTGATACTAATATTATGTATTTCTGACAATATTGAAAACACGGGTTCAAATCGTCACGGAACCTCAGACCCTCCTTTTGCCCTTACATAGGCAATTACTCAGTCTATGTCAGAATCTAGTTCTATGCTCATCAGGTCAGTGACATGTTGTTGTATCATCATCCTTTCTCGCGCCTTTTCTCCAAACGCAGGTGGTTTTCTAAAACAGGTTGCAGCACAAAGACTACACAAAGCTGGACCACACTGGATAATCAGGCAACATGAGAATAGGAATACTAAGATGACACCAACGACCATTAGAACCTTCCATCCCCACGCTGACATCAGAGTCCAAAACCACTCCATGAAGGACCAGTTTCCCTTGTCTACATGAATAGAGTCGGAAATCTTGTGGAGCTTAGAGATCGCCTCATAAACTGTTGGAGCATTATTGGGAATAAAGACACAGCAGCTCGATTGGATCATTCTGCATACCCCACCCCGATCTGCAAGTATTACGTCTAAAACCATACGGTTCTGCAACGTCATGAGTCTATCCGCCTGAAGCTCAGCTGTCAAGTTGCTAAGGGCACCAGCAGTTTCGGTAATAGTAGATTCAACTACCCGTGTTAGCTGACGTATGTTTCTACTATTGGCCATAGGCCCCCAGAACGGAAGGAAACCTTTGAAGAAGTCTCCAGCTTCCTGACCAGCAGTATCTTCCTTGCTGAAGACACCTCTTGCTACTCTGGTTTTGTGATAATCAGATGAAGCAGTGTATGTTGGAGGCAACAACCGAGCAATATAACATGACCCTGAAAAGTCAGCAGGCAACCATGTATACGCTCTATCTTGACAGATGAAGTAGGTACCCCTAGCAGTGAGAAAAGCAGGGGAGGAGCTAGACAGAAACACGTAAGTTTCGATGCACTCACTCCTCCCTAGCTGAGCTCTTGGATTTCTCCCATTACCTTGCAAACAGACCTGACCTCGGTGAGGTACAACCCAGATTGGAGTTGAGCTTTTACGCTTGCTTTCTCCCAAACTAAGGCGATACTCTGAAGAATTCCAACTCAAATATACTTGTAATTCGTCTCTAGGGTAAGATGGAGTGTTATTGACATCCTTGATCATATCAATAATACCCTGGACTAAAGCTTTGTTGACAGAGTTATATTTAGTGGAACGTGGTGGACGCGGAGGATAGGTTTCAAGGGCATAAGCAAAGATGGTCTGAAAGGCCTGAAATGATCCATTATAGCTGAAAGGCAAAACCAGATAGGGAATACCTTTATCCATAGTGTGGGGTATCAAGCCACACACCCAGCAGTCTGTGGTGTTAACTACCAGTTGGTGTTGGTGCAAGAGCTGAACAAAAGTGTTATTGATAAATTCTGAGCGTCGAGCTTGCTCATGTTCAGGAAACGAGTGAAAAGAATGCATAGAAGAAACAGTAGAAGTAGCAGGATCAAGGGGAGGTACTGTAGTTACTGGCACAAAGATCAAATTTATACCAAAGACGATTCCACCCACCAACGTTATTAAAACAATTAAAAATGTAATGGCACATTGCATCAAAAAGCATTTGCTATGAAGGATTCTGTAAAGTCTGTTTCTGCGAACATAAATCACATTTTCTCGTTGCAGCGCAGGAAGCTCCATCTTCTACAATCCGCTCGCGACCACTGATGATGTGTACGTAGATGAAAATGCCTCTATTAGTCCTGGGAGTTCCCAGAACTAAAAGAAAGATCGACCTTGTGTCTGATCCCTGCAGATTCAACTAGGCACACAGCCACGACCCTACGGCTACCCAGACGGCAAGGCAATTGAAAACAATAAAACAATAGCAAACTTCCTGGCTGAAGGCAAAAGTTCAAAATTTCAAAGTATCACAATAGGCAGTTGCCTGCTTTATTTGTCCATATTACGAGGTCGTAAGTTGTATCTTTGTTTTGCAGGAACCGTTTGATCAGGAAACAGTGTAGTGTCGGTAAAGTTCGCAATGTTCAAGTTCGCAGATGGCAGAGTTTCTTCTGATGCAGAAGGCAAATGTTCAGGAGTCAAAGAAGTATTTTCAGGAGGAGAGTCAGAGTTCGTAGTGTCAGTTATCACTTTGGCATCGCTAAAAGGGACACATTTTGGTATTTGCTCGCATTCAGAGGCACCAATTCCCTTCTTAACCCAGTCGTCGTAAGGAAGTGGCAAAGGCACACGTTTGACATGTGTTGCATGAATCCAGTGCTTGCGACCAGCTACACGAACAGCAGTTCTTGTTGCAAGCAGCACCTGGAAGGGGCCGACGAACTTGGGTTGAAGGTTCTTCGTCCTCGCGAAATTTCGTACCACAACGTGGTCACCGGGTTTCAGCTGATGACCTGGACTCTCCGGAGGCTTTGGCAATGCATCGAAAACCTGTTGGTGAATAAGGCTCAATTTAGCAGTCAAGTCGTAAAGGTAATCGATCAACATAGGATATTCTAGAGAACAAAATTCTTTCGGCCTAGGCACTCCCCACACATTTGCCGGACGGCCAAAAACAATTTCGTAAGGACTAAGCCCTACTCTAGAATGTACAGTTGCTCTTGTGGATAACAAAGCCAGGGGTAGTGCGTCTGGCCAGGATAAACCCGTGGATGCCTGTATTTTAGCTAGTTTTAGTTTGAGGGTGCCATTGTAGCCCTCGACTAAACCAGCAGACTGGGGATGGTTTGCACAGTGGAACTTTTGTTTAATGTTCAAACCGGCACACACACTCTGCATAACTTTCCCTATAAACTCACTTCCGTTATCTGACCATACAATCCGTGGCATTCCATACCTAGGAAAATATTCTTTGAGAAGAATTTTGGCAGTTGATAGGGCAGTATTGTCCTTCAGTGGATATGCTTCGATCCATCTGGAGAATGCACAGACTACCACCAGGACGTATTTTAAATTGTTACAACGATCCATGTGTATGAAATCTAACTGAATTACTTCAAAGGGGCAGGAAGGAGGAGCGAAGTGACCAGCAGGAGTTGGGGTTCCCTTGCCAGGATTATGCATCAGGCATACCATACAATTTTTCACCACTCTTTCTGCGCATTTACTGATCCCATCATTCTTCCAAACTGGAGCTAACATCTTACAGATTCCTTTAGAGCTTATATGCGCTACTCCATGCGCCATTGTCACCACTGCAAGCACATACGCATCAGGCAACATCCAACGCTGTTGTTCCGACAAATCAATCCAACACCCACTTGAATCCAACTTGCCCGTACTTTCTTTCCATGCACGTTTTTCCTCCTCAGTTGCCTCTTTCTGAATCTCTTTCACACTTTCCACTGTGTCCTCACACATTCCAGACTCGGAAATCCATCTTGCAGACGTAGCAACATACATTCTACTCATCATATCTCTAGCTGTCTGTTTAGCAGTTTCATCAGCAAAAGCATTCCCACGACCAACATCATCCGTGATTGCTTTATGAGCGCTGCATTTCACAATTGCAACTTCAATCGGCAAGGTTAGAGATTCCAACAAGTCGTTAACTAGCTGACCATGTTGAATCTTAGTCCCATGGGACGTAATGAAACCTCTTTCTTTCCACAAACGGCCAAAACTATGGGCCACGCCAAACGCGTACTGACTATCTGTGAACACATTCACTCTCTTTCCCTTAGCTAAAACACACGCTCTTGTTAGAGCTATTAATTCTGCAGCTTGGGCAGACTTCTGGCTCACTCTTGCAGTCTCCACAATCGTTCTCAAAGTCGTTACCGCATAAGCAGCAGTCACATCACCATTCTCCAATTTAAAACATGACCCATCCACATACAACGTGCCATCTGGATCTGACAACGGAGTGTCTTTTAAATCAATTCGTCCTTTTGTCTCTTCCTCAGTTCTAAAACAGCAATCATGGGGCTCGGAATCACTCGACTCTTGATTAGTCGGCAACAATGTTGCTGGATTCAATACATTGCATCTTTTGATTTGAATATGACTTGCTAGCAGTGTCAGCTCATAGCCAGATAATCTCGCACTGGTAAGGTGTTGTGTCTTGGTTCGGTTCATGAGTGTATCCACAGCATGAGGAACCATAACCACTAACATGTTGTTCATCACCAAACCAGCAGATTGTCGAATGGAAGCCGCAGCTGCCGCTGTAGCTCTCAAACAACTAGGTAACGCTCTAGCTACCGGATCCAATGTTGATGAAAAATACGCACAGGGGCGTTGTTTATCACCAAATTTCTGTGTCAGAACACTCAACGCGCAACCTTCTCTCTCGTGAACGTAGAGCGTGAATGGTTTGCTGTAATCGGGAGTACCCAATACAGGAGCTGAACACAATGCTTTTCGTAACTCAGAAAAACTCTCCTGACATTCATCAGACCATGGCACCGGACTCGGAACACCTTTCCCAGTCAAAGCTACCAATGGTTTCGCTAAAAGAGAAAAATTTGGGATCCACTGCCTACAGTAAGAGGTAATACCTAGAAAGGCACGTACTTCTCTCTGAGTGCGGGGAACACTCATCTGAGTAATTGCTTTTATTCTCTCTGGGGTCAACTTCCTTCCCTCCTTTGACAAGAGATGACCTAGGTAGGTCACTTCTTGGCAGCAGTATTGCAATTTCGAAGGTGACACCTTGTGATTCAAATTGGACAAATGATGCAATAACGAGATCGTAGCTGCTTTGCAAGTTTCCTTGTCATCGGCAGCCACCAGAAGATCGTCTACATACTGCACTAGGGCAGAACCTTGAGGAAGTACAAAAGAATCTAACTGACTTTTTAATGCCTGACTGTAAATGGACGGACTCTCACAATAGCCTTGTGGAGCGCGTTTGAACCTGAAGCTTCGACCTCCTAGACAGAAGCCGAAAATATCCCTGCTCTCCTTGGCTATCGGAATGCTGAAAAAGGCATTTTTCAAGTCGATGACTGAAAACCATGTGGCTGTTGCAGGAATCAATGTTAACAAGGCAGTAATGTCTGGAACCACAGGGAACTGTGGGACCACAATCTTATTAACCTCTCTGAGATCAATGACAAACCTATATACTGGAGGCTTTGTCGGGTCAGTACGTTTCAAAATCGGTAATACAGGACTGTTACAGACATTTCCTCTAGTTTCTTCAACCACACCTTTCTTAATCAAATCTTTTACGATCAATAAAAGTGCACGTTCACCTTCACTAGAAATTTTGTATTGGGGAATTCGTGGAAATTTTACATTTGATTTTAAAGTGACTACATATGGTGGTATTTCCAAAAGGCCTACATCATTAGGACCAGTCGCCCAAAGAGTATCAGGGAGAGAACGCAGCTCTGGCGGGAGTGCATCCATTGACAAGTACATCGGAGAGGTGATTCTTTTACCCAACGTAAGCTGTACTCCTTCCGGAGAACAGTACAATGTCGCATATAGGCGTTTTAACAAGTCTAAACCAAGCAGATTTTCATTACAACCTGTCGTCAAAATCAAAGGTGCTTTCAATTGACACGGTCCAACAGAAATAGACAAAGGACCAGATATGGGGTTGTAAACAGGGGCGCCTGAAAAACCTACAGAAACATTTGTTAAGCCGGACAAAGGTGCGCCAGGGAGTTTCGCATGAATGATAGAACTTTTTGCGGCACCAGTATCCAACAGAAACGGTTCGACTACACCTGATGTTGCTACTGCGACATAAGGCCCACTCTGATCCACTGGAACTGATACTACTCCCTCTCTCTGTCCATGGCTGTCCTAGTACCCATTTTGCTGAAATCTCTCATCCACTTCACAATAGTCTTCAACATGATACTGCTGAGATCTATTTTGCTGGGCAGACTGTCCATTTCGTTGATCAAAGTGATTGGAAGGGCGATCATTCGTTTGTGGAGGCATAGCACCTCGTCCTCGACCTCTAGAATTCTGTACAAAACCACCACAACCTCTCTGGGCTGCTGCCGCGTTATTTTGCGCTAAGACTGGACACTCATTCTTATAGTGACCCTCTTTCTTACAGTACGCACACTGATTCCATTGATATTGTGGCCTTGGTGAACTATAATCTGTCCTTTGATACGATCCTTGCTGTGTATTATTTTGATTCATGCGAGGCGGATACGCCTGTTGCAAAAGAACCTTAGTTTTTAAATCTTTCGTTTTCTTATCTGATTTCTCTTTCTCCTCTTTATCCCTATTTTCATAATACTGTGCAGTTGCAAGTATTTGCGCAGTTGTAGAGACAGCCCACGCACTCTCGGAATCTTTCAATTTGTTGCAGAGCTCTGGTATCAAGTTGTGTACAAATTTATCGACAAATAATCTCTGTCCTCCTTCTGTGCTCATATCCTGACCACTATGATCTACAAAAGTCTCTTCGAACCTCGTGAAGAAGTCGGAGACACTTTCGTCTTTCTTTTGCCTGCAAGCGGACAACTTGTCCCAGTTAACGCGCAATGCTGGCATCAGAGTCTTCATTAAGTCGATTATCCTACCTGGAAGATTAGCAATTAGAGGTTCGGGTTTGGAACCACCTGTTTGCTGACCATCTTCGGCAATGATAGCTGCCCAATCACCACCTAGGGCAACTGGATGATTCTCTCTACGAATTTTAGCCCAAATTGGTTGCGGAACTACATTCCCAAATAACATGTCGATGTCCGCTAGATTCATAACACAAGCCTCAACTGTTTGTGCTAACTCCTTATAATATCCAGCAGGATTCTTACGTGGATCTGGCAGGGCCTGTTTTACTGCCAATACTTCAGCTCGCTTCCAAGGAATGTGTATCCACACTCTCTGGAATTGTGCCGGAGCGGCTGCAATACCAAGGTTTACATTAGCTTGCACAGCTTCACGCCAAATTGGAGGAACCTCCCTCATTGGATATGGGCCAGTCCGCTTCGTACTATTTTTCTCTAAGTCTCTCGGTGAACGAAGAGATGGATCATTTCTAAAACTTAAAATCAGTTCCATTGCTTCTCTTATATCTTGATTCACTATCATACCTGCAGCAAACTCTTTTTGAACATTAATTAATTCTTCTAGGTTCAATTCAGAATCATCTTCTTCTAATTCATCACGCAACAGAGAGCACATCTCGTCAAAAACATATCGTTGCGTTGGTTCCTTCCACTGCATAAAAGTATCTAGTACATCTCTCGTACTATATCTCCTACTCTTCGAAATCCATCTAAGAGCCGTGGAATCCAAGATTCCCCGTTCCTCAGTACTTGGAAGCTGACTGCGTCTCTGTACAGAGTCAGAGGCAGGAGTCTTAATTAAGGTTTTATAGAAAGGAGACAGAATATTAGAGACGGAATCAGTGATTCTTCGACGAACAGTAAGCGGAGTCATAATACTAGCAGATGTAGAGAACACAGAAGCAGTAGGAATAGATAGCGGGACAGTAGGAGTATCAGGTAAGACAGCTTGTGGAATAGTAGGTGTAAGCGATACAGGTATAGGTAGAGAAGTTGGCAACCCAGGAAGCGGAGGTGCCGAAGGAATATTCACATTAATTATAGGAGGTACAGGAACTTGATTCTGAGGGGCAGGAGCAGGAATACCAGGTTGTCCAGCAACCGGCAATTGAACATTCGGTACAGGCGGAGCCGTAGCACCTTGTGCATACGGTGGAGGTGACTGTAACAGATAAGACAACAGAGGATCGTTTTCGGGGTCCTCCAGTATCTTAGTTGTTTTCGATGGCAAGGCAGGATAGCATTTGTCGATCGCTAAATTATGCTCTCTAATGGCCACCTCTACGGCCTTCTCAGACTCGTTGACCTGCAGCTGCTTAACAGCCTGCTCTAGAGTCAACTCTTGCTCTTTTTGTTCTTTCTTCAACCTTTTAATTTCTCTCTGTTTGGATTCTTTTCGCCAATAATGGAAAGAATCAAACATTGCCGGCCGGGCTTTCTTCCTAAACAATTTCGCTTCCAAATTATCAAGGATTTCGGGTTCAAAACTACCATGCAGTGGCCAACTAAGGACACCATCCTTTTTCGTATAGCGGACCCACACCTCATTATAAGATATAGGACCCACACCAAACTTACAATACAAATCATATAGAGGAGTCCCAATCGGAGGAACCAGACATGAGTCCTCCAATCGTGAATCACTGTTGCAACCAAAACAAGACAACATACAATTTTTCCGACTTACCATTTTGTAATCCGGAACACAGAACAAACAAAACAAGAAACAGATATGTGCACTTGAACCAAGAACTTAGGCCTACCGAAGCGAACTGATGTATCGATACCCAAACTAAACCAATAGATTATCGTAACCAGGACAACCAGTGATAATCTTACGAAACCAAACCAAACCAAGAACCAAAAAGGATTTTAACAACCCTCACGAAGTAACCAAAGAGCAACCACTAAATACTTAACTGAGGTACTGAAGACGTCACCAAGGAGAAACCCGTCACGTTTCGCCGTACTAAGGACTGCACCTCGGGTCCAAGACAGGGCGACGGTCAAGGCAACGGCCCACTGCAGCCGTCCGAACGGGAACCCTCGTGGAAGAGAACTTCGGGCCACTTTTGCGATATGCCGGGATCGATGAAGTGGGGCGCCTCCCTCAGGAATCTTCACACGAAGCTTCTCGAACTCTTCAGGCTTTTGGACCGGTACCGAATGACGTCGCCCCACGTTGGGCGCCAATTGGAGTTCTGGACTTTTTGGTTCCGTCCAGAGGTGTCAGGAAACAACACCCGAAGACCCCGGAGTTCCACCTGTCTTGGTGCACAAATAAACAGAAACACGGGCTTCTCGATGGTGGCGTCAAAGACCAAGGTTTATTACTGCAGGGACACAGAAGTCACAGAAACTACGCATGGGCAGTGTCTAGGAGCTTGTTCGATTTGTACAAAGAGGGTTGCTCCTTATATACTAAAGATTGGGCTTCAGGCAAATTCTTCACATGTTAGTACATTCCCAAACCTTTGTGTCCTGAACAATAAATATTTGGTGTTGCACAGGAATCGTCGACAATATCTGATGTCAAAACATTACGAACGAGGGGTTCCCACTTTTCCATCATAATCTCATGTCAAGTTTTCATTCAAGACCCGGACCGCCTCATCGTAAATTTCATTACCTCCCCCTAATAAAGGCCCAGAAGGAAAGGAGCAGAGCCAGGTGCAGAAGATAGAAAAGCAGGATAAGGGATGTTTGTGGGTTGTAAATGGGCAAGGCTACCAGCTTCGGCCGCCTAATCATGATCAGGCCAACGACCACAAGAACCAGTATAGCAGGACTAGGCTCGGGCAGAGGAGGCAGCCTTTGTCGAGTCATGCAGCTACAGCGTGTTCTGGTCTAAGGTATGTAAATGTAAATGTAAATGTATTGGCATTTATATAGCGCACTACTTACCCGTAGGGTCCCAAGGCGCTTCGACCGCTGCGAAACCCTTCCTGGCTTCCCTGAGAGATGGTCCCTTAATGGGTATCTCCAGGGTGAGACCAGGCATCCCCGGCGGTCTGGTGGGGCCGTTAGTGAAGATGAGGCAAGCTAATGCCCAGAGTTGCCGAGTGTGATCGCTGATCAGAGTGGGCACCGAGGCGAGAGAATTATCGAGTCCGCTGACGCTGGTCCAGAAACCTGCCGCGCCGGGGATCGAACCCTGGTCCCGGGCCGTCTTCTGCTCTCGGGTCTGCCGCCTCTAACCAGTGAGCCACACTACTTCACTAAGGTGCACGTGTTACTGGAAAGGTGAATCGCCGGCTAAGCCTACGTGTCCTTAATTGAAATGGAGTGATCAGAGGTTATTGCGTATGTGAGGGCAAGAAACACAAAATGGCTGCCATGATCTAAGATGGATGCCATGGGTAGATCAAAAATGTGTTCGTAACAGGAGTACTCTTGCTCGTAGCATAGCGAAAACACCAGGATATGCTAAATGGATCATTTGCGGTTCGCTGATACTAATATTATGTATTTCCGACAATATTGAAAACACGGGTTCAAATCGTCACGGAACCTCAGGAATCTGCGGCTAGATGTCTCTATCAGATGAACGAGTTACATACCTTCTGTAACAATGTTTCCATGTAAGTAGCCTATCAAATTGTCCTTATGTCATGGTCATCCTTTTCATGTGCAATGGAAGCCGCAGGGAAGGACACCAAGGCCTGTATGTTGCTTATAGTTACTACTGCAATCCTCTAGACCACTAAGGAGCTATAGCTCAAAGGTAAGTCTTGTACCTTTGGTGCGGACAGCCCTCACAGGCCAGGGTTCGAATCCTGCCAATGCTGTAGAGGTATCCCAAGGTGGAAATTTTCAAAAAGTGAATGTTTTTTTTTTTTTTTGCTAAGATTTTTTTTTACTTGGTAACAGAGGAGAAAAGTGGACACTCTTTTTGGCATGTGTGTCCCAAAATTTCAAATGTTTTCCCTCATGACCTTCTACCAACCTCCCTATTTCTCAAGTAGGTGCAATAGGGACAAGGCCTTATCTTCCTTTATCAATGTCTTCATTCTTTGTCCTTTAAGTTTGGTGAATTGCAGAGTGCAATTGTGGTATTGGGGGTTATAACTGAGCACAAGAATGCGAGGAAGGTGCTACACTTATTGTAAAATAGGTTGGATGATGGTGATTTTTCATTTTGGTGTGAGCCACTCGCTCAAATCAGGGGTTTGGTGCCAGTGAGCTTGGATAGAAATAAAGGTCAAGTATGAGCTCTGGCTAATGAAATGATGGGTCAAGTTTGAGGCAAGCTAGAGTCCATTTATTAGGTGCAATAAGAAACTAGAAAGAGTGTTTCCTTTAAGAGACAGACAAGGGCAGAGTCAAGCCTTTGCTCTAGTAGGTCTGCATCATCCCTGCTGCAGGATGTGAAGGAATGGACCTCCACAGCAATGCGCTGTGCCGGGCTGGGCTGGGCTGGGCTGGGCTGGGCTGCGCTGGGCTGGGCTGGGCTGGGCCTGCCCTGGCACTGTGAATTAATCACCCACCTCCTTCCTTTGAGGAACGCTCACGAACGCCCACGAACGCCCTTGTTCTGTATACAGGCTGACAGCAGGCAATTTAGGACCCTGCTAAATGAGGGTGATGTCCCCATGTGCTTCCTTCGAGTGGCAAAATCCTTCGTCTAAGGCAGGTGGGCTTTTTAAAAATTTGGTTGAAGACCATATGTTGGAGGCGGTATCACGGCACAAGCCGCCGACCGTCTCAGAAGAAAGTATGCTTGGGAGGATATTATTTGCATAGGACAGCCCTCTTCTCAGTCCCATTCTTATGCTGCAGTTGCCATGAAGCGTTACTAGAGGGCAGCAGTATGAACAAAAGAGCACACTGAGGCTTTTCTTCTGCTTGCTGACATGATTCTTGTTCATGGTGGTCTTGCAGGGCCTAAGGAATGATGGACTGCTTTGACTGAGGGGATAAGGAATGGCAGGCCTGTATTTGTGGTGAAGGGGGAATATTTGGAAAGTAAACAGCAAGATGAAAACGTCAAAGCATATATGTTTGCTGAGTGATTGAGTCTGTGTTTCACTTGTGTCTTTGAAGGGACATGTGAGAAAGGAACAGCAGCACCATAGACTTCGGATGGGAGAGAGCAAGCAAGGATGAATATTTCCCTCAAATCCAAATACTTACAGTACCTCCAAGATGACAAGTGCGATATGATGTTCTGCAATTGTAAGGATTTGCCATGTGTGGTAGCTAAATATGCATAGTTAGTGAGGTTTTTCCCAGAATGTGAGTATCGTTAGGCTGGCAAATGTCAGGCACTCCTTTGGGAGTATGAGGCCAAGAAAAAATTTGGGAAGTTTGCTACAGTCATCTGTAGGATCGAAAGACACTGGGGAATCGTTACAGAGGGAGCCAGGCTTCACAAAATGTGGTAACAGTTGGACAGAAATCTTTAGCAGGGACTTTTGTCTACCCCCAATGTGGGACCAGGACCGCAGTACCTCTGTGTCTCTGAAACATATTTTGACCTCTGGACACCACCATCTCAATACCCCTCAAATGTTCCCCCCTGGTACCTCAGCTTTGGTAGTGCATCAACCAAGTATCAATCATTTGAGTGACCACAAACACCCTTCCTATGTGCCTTCCATTTACATTCAGTCAGTAACCCAGCTGCTTCGTTCGCTGTTCAATCTCAAGTGACAGTTGGATACACATTGCAGGGGTATACAGGCATTTACCGTACTGTACAGGCCCTCTCAGTACAGCCAGACTACACTTCTTAAAATCATAAATACATGTTTTGCCCAACAGTAAGGCCAGGCCTTTCCTCTGTAGTTCATGGCCAACGTAAGGAGGAAAACATCAACTGAAGAGCATGCCAAAATTCTCTACAGACACTGCCAATCCCCACACTTTTGCCTATTTGCATGCTGAGGTTATTCACTATGAACCACCAAACCAATTGCAACAGTAGCCTCTCCCTGCCTCATTCGTATGCTCGAATGCCACCTTTATTTAGCAAGTGTTAGTGCCCTCGGATTTTGTAGCGTGATTTGCTATAGCCTCTGTTTTCAACAGAAATGTCCTAAAGGTACCTATACCAATCTGCATGGTGGGGAGGAAGGGGGCTGCTGCTGCTGACAGTAACATTTTGGGGCGCCCCACCTGCAAAAATACAGCCAAATGCTCCTTGTTTTACCTTTCAATACCATAACTGCAGCAGAATCGTATGCTGACCCCTGTTGTAAATAGAAACTGTCAAACAGCTTCTTCGACCCCCCCGTTGCCCCTAACCATTTGGGGTACACCCCATGAGGGAGGATCAGAGCAATAAAAACTAATGGTAGCCCCTCAAAAAGTACCTGGAAGCCAAGCCATTGTGTGCACCTCATCGCCTTCACGTTGCGCCCAAGTACCTTTTAATACTGCTCCCCCAAATTTTGACTGCCCCCTCCCAACAGAAATCAGAGTATAGGGGGGGTGCAGTAAAAAAGCATTTGCAGTACCCCACAATAAGTCAGGATCCTCCTCCACCTATTCCTCTGCTCTCTGAACCCACCCATTCTGCCCAGGCTCCTCCTATACCCTCCTCTCTGCCCAGGCTCCACCTATACTCCTCCTCTCTGACCCCACCCACTCTGACTAGGCTCCTCCTGAACCCCTCCTCTCTAACTCCACCCACTCTGACTAGACTCCTCCTATACTCCTCCTCTCTGACCCCACCTACTCTGACTTGGCTCCTCCTCCTGCACACAACACCTGTTCCCTTTCTTTCACCTGTCTCTGTTCAGGCCACACCTATTTTACTTACCAACCAATCTGCAATCCCTCATTTACTAGGCATGATTCCACTCTTACACAACACACAGACACATTTTACTTACCAATTGGCCATTTAGGCCCACCTCCAACTTACCTCTGCTCTGCCACCATCAGTCACCTGGTGCCGAACCCGGGATTTGACCCCTGGTTGCCTACATGGAAGGCAGGCACTTACCCACTGGACCACACTGGTTTCCATGTAAGTAGCCTATCAAATTGTCCTTATGTCATGGTCATCCTTTTCATGTGCAATGGAAGCCGCAGGGAAGGACACCGAGGCCTGTATGTTGCTTATAGTTACTACTGCAATCCTCTAGACCACTAAGGAGCTATAGCTCAAAGGTAAGTCTTGTAGCTTTGGTGCGGACAGCCCTCACAGGCCAGGGTTCGAATCCTGCCAATGCTGTAGAGGTATCCCAAGGTGGAAATTTTCATTAAGTGAATGTTTTTTTTTTTGCTAAGATTTTTTTTTACTTGGTAACAGAGGAGAAAAGTGGACACTCTTTTTGGCATGTGTGTCCCAAAATTTCAAATGTTTTCCCTCATGACCTTCTACCAACCTCCCTATTTCTCAAGTAGGTGCAATAGGGACAAGGCCTTATTTTCCTTTATCAATGTCTTCATTCTTTGTCCTTTAAGTTTGGTGAATTGCAGAGTGCAATTGTGGTATTGGGGGTTATAACTGAGCACAAGAATGCGAGGAAGGTGCTACACTTATTGTAAAATAGGTTGGATGATGGTGATTTTTAATTTTGGTGTGAGCCACTCGCTCAAATCAGGGGTTTGGTGCCAGTGAGCTTGGATAGAAATAAAGGTCAAGTATGAGCTCTGGCTAATGAAATGATGGGTCAAGTTTGAGGCAAGCTAGAGTCCATTTATTAGGTGCAATAAGAAGCTAGAAAGATTGTTTCCTTTAAGAGACAGACAAGGGCAGAGTCAAGCCTTTGCTCTAGTAGGTCTGCATCATGCCTGCTGCAGGATGTGAAGGAATGGACCTCCACAGCAGTGTGCTGTGCCGGGCTGGGCTGGGCTGGGCTGGGCCTGTCAGGACCATGCCGGCCCCCATTAAGAGACCTCCGTCAGTCCCTGCAGCTAGGGGAAGATTTCCTGTTTGGCGGTTGTTTCCACTCTGGGGTTCCCTTCAGAAATTAGCCCATGACCACTGTCTGATTGAGGCGTAGTACGCCTCCGGTTTGTGCCACCATTTGATAAGGTTAGCGTTCTAGCCTTTTCCAACAGTCCGCCATTCCCAAATCCGGCACGTTCTATGTGGCGCACTTCAACTGTCCCTTTCCAGCAGTTCGACGCCCTGATTTTGGCTCCTGTCAATTCACCGCGTATTTTCCTAGTTTGCCCCTTTCCCAGTCAGAAATTACAGAGACTTTCATTCGGAACCTTGGGAGCGTGTTTACGTTCCATTCCCGTTGGATTTCTGCATTCCGGAGTGAAAGCCAATTGCCGCGTGCCAGTGTTTGGCTGTGCAGACTTGTTCAGTCAGCGTTCCTCGTCAGAGTTTCATCCCAGTGGGCAAGTACCTTCCCGCATATCCTCATATTGCGGTAAGAACATTCCATTTATTCAGACTTTGTTGGTGCTATCCTTGCCCTGTGCCAGTTGGTTCCTTCGTCTGCATCTGAGTCTTCCAGTCAGTAGTGAAGCCCGAATTCTTGTGCAGAACTATCACGGCTTGGGCACATTCAGAGTTTGTCTTGAAAAAGACTTTTGTGAGTTTCAGTCAGCTTCTGTGGTTCAACAAGTAAATGAGAGTATATATTATATGCATATGGTAATACTGTTGTCTACCACCTCTATTCATCATATCACCATTTCCGCCACACTACACAAGCAACAAGAGTCTCCAACCATCATATGAACTTATTTTGACTCAGTAAGAGAGAAGCTATCTCCACACGTTAACCAGGTATGAGTGAAGTGAGAGTTGAGGGAGTGAGAGTGTGATTACCCACGTAGTGCTAAAACGTTAGTAATTTTCTGCTCCCTGTTGCAGGTGTTCCCCAGCTACTCATCCCAGAGGTAGTTACAAAGACACCAGTGTGGAAGACTCTCTTTGTTGTTTGTTATCCACTTCCCCTTTCCATTCCTGGGCTTGGAGCAATCCGGGTGCAGGGGTGTTTGGGAATCTGGAATTTAGCATCGTAGAAGACTGGCCGCTCGCTCCCACGGAATCCGGATATTTCAGGTACTGCTTCTGACAGGGCCTGCCCTGGCACTGTGAATTAATCACCCACCTCCTTCCTTTGAGGAACGCTCACGAACGCCCACGAACGCCCTTGTTCTGTATACAGGCTGACAGCAGGCAATTTAGGACCCTGCTAAATGAGGGTGATGTCCCCATGTGCTTCCTTCGAGTGGCAAAATCCTTCCTCTAAGGCAGGTGGGCTTTTTTAAAATTTGGTTGAAGACCATATGTTGGAGGCGGTATCACGGCACAAGCCGCCGACCGTCTCAGAAGAAAGTATGCATGGGAGGATATTATTTGCATAGGACAGCCCTCTTCTCAGTCCCAATCTTATGCTGCAGTTGCCATGAAGTGTTACTAGAGGGCAGCAGTATGAACAAAAGAGCACACTGAGGCTTTTCTTCTGCTTGCTGACATGATTCTTGTTCATGGTGGTCTTGCAGGGCCTAAGGAGTGAAGGACTGCTTTGACTGAGGGGATAAGGAATGGCAGGCCTGTATTTGTGGTGAAGGGGGAATATTTGGAGGGTAAACAGCAAGATGAAAACGTCAAAGCATATATGTTTGCTGAGTGATTGAGTCTGTGTGTCACTTGTCTCTTTGAAGGGACATGTGAGAAAGGAACAGCAGCCCCATAGACTTCAGATGGGAGAGAGCAAGCAAGGATGAATATTTCCCTCAAATCCAAATACTTACAGTACTTCAAAGATGACAAGTGCGATATGATGTTCTGCAATTGTAAGGATTTGCCATGTGTGGTAGATAAATATGCATAGTTAGTGAGGTTTTTCCCAGAATGTGAGTATCGTTAGGCTGGCAAATGTCAGGCACTCCTTTGGGAGTATGAGGCCAAGAAAAAATTTGGGAAGTTTGCTACAGTCATCTGTAGGATCGAAAGACACTGGGGAATTGTTACAGAGGGAGCCAGGCTTCACAAAATGTGGTAACAGTTGGACAGAAATCTTTAGCAGGGACTTTTGTCTACCCCCAATGTGGGACCAGGACCGCAGTACCTCTGTGTCTTTGAAACATATTTTGACCTCTGGACACCACCATCTCAATACCCCTCAAATGTTCCCCCCTGGTACCCCAGCTTTGGTAGTGCATCAACCAGGTTTCAATCATTTGAGTGACCACAAACACCCTTCCTATGTGCCTTCCATTTACATTCAGTCAGTAACCCAGCTGCTTCGTTCGCTGTTCAATCTCAAGTGACAGTTGGATGCACATTGCAGGGGTATACAGGCATTTACCGTACTGTACAGGCCCTCTCAGTACAGCCAGACTACACTTCTTAAAATCATAAATACATGTTTTGCCCAACAGTAAGGCCAGGCCTTTCCTCTGTAGTTCACGGCCAACGTAAGGAGGAAAACATCAACTGAAGAGCATGCCAAAATTCTCTACAGACACTGTCAATCCTCACACTTTTGCCTATTCGCATGCTGAGGTTATTCACTATGAACCACCAAACCAATTGCAACAGTAGCCTCTCCCTGCCTCATTCGTATGCTCCAATGCCACCTTTATTTAGCAAGTGTTAGTGCTCTCGGATTTTGTAGCGCGATTCGCTATAGCCTCTGTTTTCAACAGAAATGTCCTAAAGGTACCTATACCAATCTGCAGGGTGGGGAGTAAGGGGGCTGCTGCTGCTGGCAGTAACATTTTGGGGCACCCCACCTGCAAAAATACAGCCAAATGCTCCTTGTTTTACCTTTCAATAGCATAACTGCAGCATAATCGTATGGTGACCCCTGTTGTTAATAGAAACTGTCAAACAGCTTTTTGCCCCCCCGTTGCCCCTAACCATTTGGGGTACACCCCATGAGGGAGGATCAGAGCAATACAAACTAATGGTAGCCCCTCAAAAAGTACCTGGAAGCCAAGCCATTGTGTGCACCTCATCGCCTTCACGTTGCGCCCAAGCACCTTTTAATACTGCTCCCCCAAATTTTGACTGCCCCCTCCCAACAGAAATCAGAGAGTATGGGGGGGTGCAGTAAAAAAGTATTTGCAGTACCCCACAATAAGTCAGGATCCTCCTCCACCTATTCCTCTGCTCTCTGAACCCACCCATTCTGCCCAGGCTCTGCCTATACCCCTCCTCGCTGACCCCACCCACTCTGACTAGGCTCTTCCTATACCCCTCCTCTCTGCCCAGGCTCCGCCTATACTCCTCCTCTCTGACTCCACCCACTCTGACTTCGCTCCTCCTATACTCCTCCTCTCTGACCGCTCCCACTCTGACTAGGCTCCTCCTATACCCCTCCTCTCTGACCCAGCTCCTCCTATACTTCTCCTCTCTGACCCCACCCACTCTGACTTGGCTCCTCCTCCTGACAACACCTGTTCCCTTTCTTTCACCTGTCTCTGTTCAGGCCACACCTATTTTACTTACCAACCAATCTGCAATCCCTCATTCACTAGGCATGATTCCACTCTTACACAACACACAGACACATTTTACTTACCAATTGGCCATTTAGGCCCACCTCCAACTTACCTCTGCTCTGCCACCATCAGTCACCTGGTGCCGAACCCAGGATTTGAACCCTGGTTGCCTGCTTGGAAGGCAGGCACTTACCCACTGAACCACACTGGTTTCCATGTAAGTAGCCTATCAAATTGTCCTTATGTCATGGTCATCCTTTTCATGTGCAATGGAAGCCGCAGGGAAGGACACCGAGGCCTGTATGTTGCTTATAGTTACTACTGCAATCCTCTAGACCACTAAGGAGCTATAGCTCAAAGGTAAGTCTTGCACCTTTGGTGCGGACAGCCCTCACAGGCCAGGGTTGGAATCCTGCCAATGCTGTAGAGGTATCCCAAGGTGGAAATTTTCAAAAAGTTAATGTTTTTTTTTTTGCTAAGATTTTTTTTTTACTTGGTAACAGAGGAGAAAAGGTGACACTCATTTTGGCATGTGTGTCCCAAAATTTCAACTGTTTTCCCTCATGACCTTCTACCAACCTCCCTATTTCTCAAGTAGGTGCAATAGGGACAAGGCCTTATCTTCCTTTATCAATGTCTTCATTCTTTGTCCTTTAAGTTTGGTGAATTGTAGAGTGCAATTGTGGTATTGGGGGTTATAACTGAGCACAAGAATGCGAGGAAGGTGCTACACTTATTGTAAAATAGGTTGGATGATGGTGATTTTTAATTTTGGTGTGAGCCACTCACTCAAATCAGGGGTTTGGTGCCAGTGAGCTTGGATAGAAATAAAGGTCAAGTATGAGCTCTGGCTAATGGAATGATGGGTCAAGTTTGAGGCAAGCTAGAGTCCATTTATTAGGTGCAATAAGAAGCTAGAAAGATTGTTTCCTTTAAGAGACAGACAAGGGCAGAGTCAAGCCTTTGCTCTAGTAGGTCTGCATCATCCCTGCTGCAGGATGTGAAGGAATGGACCTCCACAGCAATGCGCTGTGCCGGGCTGGGCTGGGCTGCGCTGGCCTGGGCTGGGCCTGCCCTGGCACTGTGAATTAATCACTCACCTCCTTCCTTTGAGGAACGCTCACGAACGCCCACGAACGCCCTTGTTCTGTATACAGGCTGACAGCAGGCAATTTAGGACCCTGCTAAATGAGGGTGATGTCCCCATGTGCTTCCTTCAAGTGGCAAAATCCTTCGTCTAAGGCAGGTGGGCTTTTTAAAAATTTGGTTGAAGACCATATGTTGGAGGCGGTATCACGGCACAAGCCGCCGACCGTCTCAGAAGAAAGTGTGCATGGGAGGATATTATTTGCATAGGACAGCCCTCTTCTCAGTCCCATTCTTATGCTGCAGTTGCCATGAAGTGTTACTAGAGGGCAGCAGTATGAACAAAAGAGCACACTGAGGCTTTTCTTCTGCTTGCTGACATGATTCTTGTTCATGGTGGTATTGCAGGGCCTAAGGAGTGAAGGACTGCTTTGACTGAGGGGATGAGGAATGGCAGGCCTGTATTTGTGGTGAAGGGGGAATATTTGGAAGGTAAACAGCAAGATGAAAACGTCAAAGCATATATGTTTGCTGAGTGATTGAGTCTGTGTGTCACTTGTCTCTTTGAAGGGACATATGAGAAAGGAACAGCAGCACCATAGACTTCAGATGGGAGAGAGCAAGCAAGGATTAATATTTCCCTCAAATCCAAGTACTTACAGTACCTCAAAGATGACAAGTGCGATATGATGTTCTGCAATTGTAAGGATTTGCCATGTGTGGTAGATAAATATGCATAGTTAGTGAGGTTTTTCCCAGAATGTGAGTATCGTTAGGCTGGCAAATGTCAGGCACTCCTTTGGGAGTATGAGGCCAAGAACAAATTTGGGAAGTTTGCTACAGTCATCTGTAGGATCGAAAGACACTGGGGAATCGTTACAGAGGGAGCCAGGCTTCACAAAATGTGGTAACAGTTGGACAGAAATCTTTAGCAGGGACTTTTGTCTACCCCCAATGTGGGACCAGGACCGCAGTACCTCTGTGTCTCTGAAACATATTTTGACCTCTGGACACCACCATCTCAATACCCCTCAAATGTTCCCCCCTGGTACCCCAGCTTTGGTAGTGCATCAACCAGGTTTCAATCATTTGAGTGACCACAAACACCCTTCCTATGTGCCTTCCATTTACATTCAGTCAGTAACCCAGCTGCTTCGTTCGCTGTTCAATCTCAAGTGACAGTTGGATGCACATTGCAGGGGTATACAGGCATTTACCGTACTGTACAGGCCCTCTCAGTACAGCCAGACTACACTTCTTAAAATCATAAATACATGTTTTGCCCAACAGTAAGGCCAGGCCTTTCCTCTGTAGTTCATGGCCAACGTAAGGAGGAAAACATCAACTGAAGAGCATGCCAAAATTCTCTACAGACACTGCCAATCCTCACACTTTTGCCTATTCGCATGCTGAGGTTATTCACTATGAACCACCAAACCAATTGCAACAGTAGCCTCTCCCTGCCTCATTCGTATGCTCCGATGCCACCTTTATTTAGCAAGTGTTAGTGCTCTTGGATTTCGTAGCGCGATTCGCTATAGCCTCTGTTTTCAACAGAAATGTCCTAAAGGTACCTATACCAATCTGCAGGGTGGGGAGGAAGGGGGCTGCTGCTGCTGGCAGTAACATTTTGGGGCACCCCACCTGCAAAAATACAGCCAAATGCTCCTTGTTTTACCTTTCAATAGCATAACTGCAGCATAATCGTATGGTGACCCCTGTTGTTAATAGAAACTGTCAAACAGCTTCTTGCCCCCCCGTTGCCCCTAACCATTTGGGGTACACCCCATGAGGGAGGATCAGAGCAATACAAACTAATGGTAGCCCCTCAAAAAGTACCTGGAAGCCAAGCCATTGTGTGCACCTCATCGCCTTCACGTTGCGCCCAAGCACCTTTTAATACTGCTCCCCCAAATTTTGACTGCCCCCTCCCAACAGAAATCAGAGAGTATAGGGGGGGTGCAGTAAAAAAGTATTTGCAGTACCCCACAATAAGTCAGGATCCTCCTCCACCTATTCCTCTGCTCTCTGACCCCACCCACTCTGACTAGGCTCCTCCTATGCTCCTCCTCTCTGACCCTTCCCACTCTGACTAGGCTCCTCCTATACCCCTCTTCTCTGCCTAGGCTCCACCTATACTCCTCCTCTCTGACCCCACCCACTCTGACTTGGCTCCTCCTATGCTCCTCCTCTCTGACCCCTCCCACTCTGACTAGGCTCCTCCTATATCCCTCCTCTCTGACCCAGCTCCTCCTATACTCCTCCTCTCTGACCCCACCCACTCTGACTTGGCTCCTCCTGAACCCCTCCTCTCTAACCCCACCCACTCTGACTAGGCTCCTCCTATGCTCCTCCTCTCTGACTAGGCTCTGCCTATAATCCTCCTCTCTGACCCCACCCACTCTGACTTGGCTCCTCCTATGCTCCTCCTCTCTGACCCCTCCCACTCTGACTAGGCTCCTCCTATATCCCTCCTCTCTGACCCAGCTCCTCCTATACTCCTCTTCTCTGACCCCACCCACTCTGACTTGGCTCCTCCTCCTCACAACACCTGTTCCCTTTCTTTCACCTCTCTCTGTTCAGGCCACACATATTTTACTTACCAACCAATCTGCAATCCCTCATTCACTAGGCATGATTCCACTCTTACACAACACACAGACACATTTTACTTACCAATTGGCCATTTAGGCCCACCTCCAACTTACCTCTGCTCTGCCACCTTCAGTCACCTGGTGCCAAACCCGGAATTCGAACCCTGGTTGCCTGCATGGAAGGCAGGCACTTACCCACTGGACCACACTGGTTTCCATGTAAGTAGCTTATCAAATTGTCCTTATGTCATGGTCATCCTTTTCATGTGCAATGGAAGCCGCAGGGAAGGACACCAAGGCCTGCATGTTGCTTATAGTTACTACTGCAATCATCTAGACCACTAAGGAGCTATAGCTCAAAGGTAAGTCTTGTACCTTTGGTGCGGACAGCCCTCACAGGCCAGGGTTCGAATCCTGCCAATGCTGTAGAGGTATCCCAAGGTGGAAATTTTCAAAAAGTGAATGTTTTTTTTTTTGCTAAGATTTTTTTTTACTTGGTAACAGAGGAGAAAAGTGGACACTCTTTTTGGCATGTGTGTCTCAAAATTTCAAATGTTTTCCCTCATGACCTTCTACCAACCTCCCTATTTCTCAAGTAGGTGCAATAGGGACAAGGCCTTATTTTCCTTTATCAATGTCTTCATTCTTTGTCCTTTAAGTTTGGTGAATTGCAGAGTGCAATTGTGGTATTGGGGGTTATAACTGAGCACAAGAATGCGAGGAAGGTGCTACACTTATTGTAAAATAGGTTGGATGATGGTGATTTTTCATTTTGGTGTGAGCCACTCGCTCAAATCAGGGGTTTGGTGCCAGTGAGCTTGGATAGCAATAAAGGTCAAGTATGAGCTCTGGCTAATGAAATGAAGGGTCAAGTTTGAGGCAAGCTAGAGTCCATTTATTAGGTGCAATAAGAAGCTAGAAAGATTGTTTCCTTTAAGAGACAGACAAGGGCAGAGTCAAGCCTTTGCTCTAGTAGGTCTGCATCATCCCTGCTGCAGGATGTGAAGGAATGGACCTCCACAGCAATGCGCTGTGCCGGGCTGGGCCGCGCTGGCCTGGGCTGGGCCTGCCCTGGCACTGTGAATTAATCACCCACCTCCTTCCTTTGAGGAACGCTCACGAACGCCCACGAACGCCCTTGTTCTGTATACAGGCTGACAGCAGGCAATTTAGGACCCTGCTAAATGAGGGTGATGTCCCCATGTGCTTCCTTCAAGTGGCAAAATCCTTCGTCTAAGGCAGGTGGGCTTTTTAAAAATTTGGTTGAAGACCATATGTTGGAGGCGGTATCACGGCATAAGCCGCCGACCGTCTCAGAAGAAAGTGTGCATGGGAGGATATTATTTGCATAGGACAGCCCTCTTCTCAGTCCCATTCTTATGCTGCAGTTGCCATGAAGTGTTACTAGAGGGCAGCAGTATGAACAAAAGAGCACACTGAGGCTTTTCTTCTGCTTGCTGACATGATTCTTGTTCATGGTGGTCTTGCAGGGCCTAAGGAGTGAAGGACTGCTTTGACTGAGGGGATGAGGAATGGCAGGCCTGTATTTGTCGTGAAGGGGGAATATTTGGAAGGTAAACAGCAAGATGAAAATGTCAAAGCATATATGTTTGCTGAGTGATTGAGTCTGTGTGTCACTTGTCTCTTTGAAGGGACATGTGAGAAAGGAACAGCAGCACCATAGACTTCAGATGGGAGAGAGCAAGCAAGGATTAATATTTCCCTCAAATCCAAATACTTACAGTACCTCAAAGATGACAAGTGCGATATGATGTTCTGCAATTGTAAGGATTTGCCATGTGTGGTAGATAAATATGCATAGTTAGTGAGGTTTTTCCCAGAATGTGAGTATCGTTAGGCTGGCAAATGTCAGGCACTCCTTTGGGAGTATGAGGCCAAGAACAAATTTGGGAAGTTTGCTACAGTCATCTGTAGGATCGAAAGACACTGGGGAATCATTACAGAGGGAGCCAGGCTTCACAAAATGTGGAAATAGTTGGACAGATATCTTTAGCAGGGACTTTTGTCTACCCCCAATGTGGGACCAGGACCGCAGTACCTCTGTGTCTCTGAAACATATTTTGACCTCTGGACACCACCATCTCAATACCCCTCAAATGTTCCCCCCTGGTACTCCAGCTTTGGTAGGGCATCAACCAGGTTTCAATCATTTGAGTGACCACAAACACCCTTCCTATGTGCCTTCCATTTACATTCAGTCAGTACCCCAGCTGCTTTGTTCGCTGTTCAATCTCAAGTGACAGTTGGATGCACATTGCAGGGGTATATAGGCATTTACCGTACTGTACAGACCCTCTCAGTACAGCCAGACTACACTTCTTAAAATTATAAATACATGTTTTGCCCAACAGTAAGGCCAGGCCTTTCCTCTGTAGTTCATGGCCAACGTAAGGAGGAAAACATCAACTGAAGAGCATGCCAAAATTCTCTACAGACACTGCCAATCCTCACACTTTTGCCTATTCGCATGCTGAGGTTATTCACTATGAACCACCAAACCAATTGCAACAGTAGCCTCTCCCTGCCTCATTCGTATGCTTCGATGCCACCTTTATTTAGCAAGTGTTAGTGCTCTCGGATTTTGTAGCGCGATTCGCTATAGCCTCTGTTTTCAACAGAAATGTCCTAAAGGTACCTATACCAATCTGCAGGGTGGGGAGGAAGGGGGCTGCTGCTGCTGGCAGTAACATTTTGGGGCACCCCACCTGCAAAAATACAGCCAAATGCTCCTTGTTTTACCTTTAAATAGCATAACTGCAGCATAATCGTATGGTGACCCCTGTTGTTAATAGAAACTGTCAAACAGCTTCTTGCCCCCCCCGTTGCCCCTAACCATTTGGGGTACACCCCATGAGGGAGGATCAGAGCAATACAAACTAATGGTAGCCCCTCAAAAAGTACCTGGAAGCCAAGCCATTGTGTGCACCTCATCGCCTTCACGTTGCGCCCAAGCACCTTTTAATACTGCTCCCCCAAATTTTGACTGCCCCCTCCCAACAGAAATCAGAGAGTATGGGGAGGGTGCAGTAAAAAAGTATTTGCAGTACCCCACAATAAGTCAGGATCCTCCTCCACCTATTCCTCTGCTCTCTGAACCCACCCATTCTGCCCAGGCTCCGCCTATACCCCTCCTCTCTGACCCCACCGACTCTGACTAGGCTCTTCCTATACCCCTCCTCTCTGCCCAGGCTCCGCCTATACTCCTCCTCTCTGACCCCACCCACTCTGACTTGGCTCCTCCTCCTCACAACACCTGTTCCCTTTCTTTCACCTCTCTCTGTTCAGGCCACACATATTTTACTTACCAACCAATCTGCAATCCCTCATTCACTAGGCATGATTCCACTCTTACACAACACACAGACACATTTTACTTACCAATTGGCCATTTAGGCCCACCTCCAACTTACCTCTGCTCTGCCACCATCAGTCACCTGGTGCCGAACCCGGGATTCGAACCCTGGTTGCCTGCATGGAAGGCAGGTACTTACCCACTGGACCACACTGGTTTCCATGTAAGTAGCTTATCAAATTGTCCTTATGTCATGGTCATCCTTTTCATGTGCAATGGAAGCCGCAGGGAAGGACACCAAGGCCTGCATGTTGCTTATAGTTACTACTGCAATCCTCTAGACCACTAAGGAGCTATAGCTCAAAGGTAAGTCTTGTACCTTTGGTGCGGACAGCCCTCACAGGCCAGGGTTCGAATCCTGCCAATGCTGTAGAGGTATCCCAAGGTAGAAATTTTCAAAAAGTGAATGTTTTTTTTTTTTGCTAAGATTTTTTTTACTTGGTAACAGAGGAGAAAAGTGGACACTCTTTTTGGCATGTGTGTCTCAAAATTTCAAATGTTTTCCCTCATGACCTTCTACCAACCTCCCTATTTCTCAAGTAGGTGCAATAGGGACAAGGCCTTATTTTCCTTTATCAATGTCTTCATTCTTTGTCCTTTAAGTTTGGTGAATTGCAGAGTGCAATTGTGGTATTGGGGGTTATAACTGAGCACAAGAATGCGAGGAAGGTGCTACACTTATTGTAAAATAGGTTGGATGATTGTGATTTTTCATTTTGGTGTGAGCCACTCGCTCAAATCAGGGATTTGGTGCCAGTGAGCTTGGATAGAAATAAAGGTCAAGTATGAGCTCTGGCTAATGGAATGATGGGTCAAGTTTGAGGCAAGCTAGAGTCCATTTATTAGGTGCAATAAGAAGCTAGAAAGATTGTTTCCTTTAAGAGACAGACAAGGGCAGAGTCAAGCCTTTGCTCTAGTAGGTCTGCATCATCCCTGCTGCAGGATGTGAAGGAATGGACCTCCACAGCAATGCGCTGTGCCGGGCTGGGCTGCGCTGGCCTGGGCTGGGCCTGCCCTGGCACTGTGAATTAATCACCCACCTCCTTCCTTTGAGGAACGCTCACGAACGCCCACGAACGCCCTTGTTCTGTATACAGGCTGACAGCAGGCAATTTAGGACCCTGCTAAATGAGGGTGATGTCCCCATGTGCTTCCTTCAAGTGGCAAAATCCTTCGTCTAAGGCAGGTGGGCTTTTTAAAAATTTGGTTGAAGACCATATGTTGGAGGCGGTATCACGGCACAAGCCGCCGACCGTCTCAGAAGAAAGTGTGCATGGGAGGATATTATTTGCATAGGACAGCCCTCTTCTCAGTCCCATTCTTATGCTGCAGTTGCCATGAAGTGTTACTAGAGGGCAGCAGTATGAACAAAAGAGCACACTGAGGCTTTTCTTCTGCTTGCTGACATGATTCTTGTTCATGGTGGTATTGCAGGGCCTAAGGAGTGAAGGACTGCTTTGACTGAGGGGATGAGGAATGGCAGGCCTGTATTTGTGGTGAAGGGGGAATATTTGGAAGGTAAACAGCAAGATGAAAACGTCAAAGCATATATGTTTGCTGAGTGATTGAGTCTGTGTGTCACTTGTCTCTTTGAAGGGACATGTGAGAAAGGAACAGCAGCACCATAGACTTCAGATGGGAGAGAGCAAGCAAGGATTAATATTTCCCTCAAATCCAAATACTTACAGTACCTCAAAGATGACAAGTGCGATATGATGTTCTGCAATTGTAAGGATTTGCCATGTGTGGTAGATAAATATGCATAGTTAGTGAGGTTTTTCCCAGAATGTGAGTATCGTTAGGCTGGCAAATGTCAGGCACTCCTTTGGGAGTATGAGGCCAAGAACAAATTTGGGAAGTTTGCTACAGTCATCTGTAGGATCGAAAGACACTGGGGAATCATTACAGAGGGAGCCAGGCTTCACAAAATGTGGAAATAGTTGGACAGATATCTTTAGCAGGGACTTTTGTCTACCCCCAATGTGGGACCAGGACCGCAGTACCTCTGTGTCTCTGAAACATATTTTGACCTCTGGACACCACCATCTCAATACCCCTCAAATGTTCCCCCCTGGTACTCCAGCTTTGGTAGTGCATCAACCAGGTTTCAATCATTTGAGTGACCACAAACACCCTTCCTATGTGCCTTCCATTTACATTCAGTCAGTAACCCAGCTGCTTTGTTCGCTGTTCAATCTCAAGTGACAGTTGGATGCACATTGCAGGGGTATATAGGCATTTACCGTACTGTACAGACCCTCTCAGTACAGCCAGACTACACTTCTTAAAATTATAAATACATGTTTTGCCCAACAGTAAGGCCAGGCCTTTCCTCTGTAGTTCATGGCCAACGTAAGGAGGAAAACATCAACTGAAGAGCATGCCAAAATTCTCTACAGACACTGCCAATCCTCACACTTTTGCCTATTCGCATGCTGAGGTTATTCACTATGAACCACCAAACCAATTGCAACAGTAGCCTCTCCCTGCCTCATTCGTATGCTTCGATGCCACCTTTATTTAGCAAGTGTTAGTGCTCTCGGATTTTGTAGCGCGATTCGCTATAGCCTCTGTTTTCAACAGAAATGTCCTAAAGGTACCTATACCAATCTGCAGGGTGGGGAGGAAGGGGGCTGCTGCTGCTGGTAGTAACATTTTGGGGCACCCCACCTGCAAAAATACAGCCAAATGCTCCTTGTTTTACCTTTAAATAGCATAACTGCAGCATAATCGTATGGTGACCCCTGTTGTTAATAGAAACTGTCAAACAGCTTCTTGCCCCCCCGTTGCCCCTAACCATTTGGGGTACACCCCATGAGGGAGGATCAGAGCAATACAAACTAATGGTAGCCCCTCAAAAAGTACCTGGAAGCCAAGCCATTGTGTGCACCTCATCGCCTTCACGTTGCGCCCAAGCACCTTTTAATACTGCTCCCCCAAATTTTGACTGCCCCCTCCCAACAGAAATCAGAGAGTATGGGGAGGGTGCAGTAAAAAAGTATTTGCAGTACCCCCACAATAAGTCAGGATCCTCCTCCACCTATTCCTCTGCTCTCTGAACCCACCCATTCTGCCCAGGCTCCGCCTATACCCCTCCTCTCTGACCCCACCCACTCTGACTAGGCTCCTCCTATACCCCTCCTCTCTGACCCAGCTCCTCCTATACTCCTCCTCTCTGACCCCACCCACTCTGACTTGGCTCCTCCTCCTCACAACACCTGTTCCCTTTCTTTCACCTCTCTCTGTTCAGGCCACACATATTTTACTTACCAACCAATCTGCAATCCCTCATTCACTAGGCATGATTCCACTCTTACACAACACACAGACACATTTTACTTACCAATTGGCCATTTAGGCCCACCTCCAACTTACCTCTGCTCTGCCACCATCAGTCACCTGGTGCCGAACCCGGGATTCAAACCCTGGTTGCCTGCATGGAAGGCAGGTACTTACCCACTGGACCACACTGGTTTCCATGTAAGTAGCTTATCAAATTGTCCTTATGTCATGGTCATCCTTTTCATGTGCAATGGAAGCCGCAGGGAAGGACACCAAGGCCTGCATGTTGCTTATAGTTACTACTGCAATCCTCTAGACCACTAAGGAGCTATAGCTCAAAGGTAAGTCTTGTACCTTTGGTGCGGACAGCCCTCACAGGCCAGGGTTCGAATCCTGCCAATGCTGTAGAGGTATCCCAAGGTAGAAATTTTCAAAAAGTGAATGTTTTTTTTTTTGCTAAGATTTTTTTTTACTTGGTAACAGAGGAGAAAAGTGGACACTCTTTTTGGCATGTGTGTCTCAAAATTTCAAATGTTTTCCCTCATGACCTTCTACCAACCTCCCTATTTCTCAAGTAGGTGCAATAGGGACAAGGCCTTATTTTCCTTTATCAATGTCTTCATTCTTTGTCCTTTAAGTTTGGTGAATTGCAGAGTGCAATTGTGGTATTGGGGGTTATAACTGAGCACAAGAATGCGAGGAAGGTGCTACACTTATTGTAAAATAGGTTGGATGATTGTGATTTTTCATTTTGGTGTGAGCCACTCGCTCAAATCAGGGGTTTGGTGCCAGTGAGCTTGGATAGAAATAAAGGTCAAGTATGAGCTCTGGCTAATGGAATGATGGGTCAAGTTTGAGGCAAGCTAGAGTCCATTTATTAGGTGCAATAAGAAGCTAGAAAGATTGTTTCCTTTAAGAGACAGACAAGGGCAGAGTCAAGCCTTTGCTCTAGTAGGTCTGCATCATCCCTGCTGCAGGATGTGAAGGAATGGACCTCCACAGCAATGCGCTGTGCCGGGCTGGGCTGGGCTGCGCTGGCCTGGGCTGGGCCTGCCCTGGCACTGTGAATTAATCACCCACCTCCTTCCTTTGAGGAACGCTCACGAACGCCCACGAACGCCCTTGTTCTGTATACAGGCTGACAGCAGGCAATTTAGGACCCTGCTAAATGAGGGTGATGTCCCCATGTGCTTCCTTCAAGTGGCAAAATCCTTTGTCTAAGGCAGGTGGGCTTTTTAAAAATTTGGTTGAAGACCATATGTTGGAGGCGGTATCACGGCACAAGCCGCCGACCGTCTCAGAAGAAAGTGTGCATGGGAGGATATTATTTGCATAGGACAGCCCTCTTCTCAGTCCCATTCTTATGCTGCAGTTGCCATGAAGTGTTACTAGAGGGCAGCAGTATGAACAAAAGAGCACACTGAGGCTTTTCTTCTGCTTGCTGACATGATTCTTGTTCATGGTGGTATTGCAGGGCCTAAGGAGTGAAGGACTGCTTTGACTGAGGGGATGAGGAATGGCAGGCCTGTATTTGTGGTGAAGGGGGAATATTTGGAAGGTAAACAGCAAGATGAAAACGTCAAAGCATATATGTTTGCTGAGTGATTGAGTCTGTGTGTCACTTGTCTCTTTGAAGGGACATATGAGAAAGGAACAGCAGCACCATAGACTTCAGATGGGAGAGAGCAAGCAAGGATTAATATTTCCCTCAAATCCAAGTACTTACAGTACCTCAAAGATGACAAGTGCGATATGATGTTCTGCAATTGTAAGGATTTGCCATGTGTGGTAGATAAATATGCATAGTTAGTGAGGTTTTTCCCAGAATGTGAGTATCGATAGGCTGGCAAATGTCAGGCACTCCTTTGGGAGTATGAGGCCAAGAAAAAATTTGGGAAGTTTGCTACAGTCATCTGTAGGATCGAAAGACACTGGGGAATCGTTACAGAGGGAGCCAGGCTTCACAAAATGTGGTAACAGTTGGACAGAAATCTTTAGCAGGGACTTTTGTCTACCCCCAATGTGGGTCCAGGACCGCAGTACCTCTGTGTCTTTGAAACATATTTTGACCTCTGGACACCACCATCTCAATACCCCTCAAATGTTCCCCCCTGGTACCCCAGCTTTGGTAGTGCATCAACCAGGTTTCAATCATTTGAGTGACCACAAACACCCTTCCTATGTGCCTTCCATTTACATTCAGTCAGTAACCCAGCTGCTTCGTTCGCTGTTCAATCTCAAGTGACAGTTGGATGCACATTGCAGGGGTATACAGGCATTTACCGTACTGTACAGGCCCTCTCAGTACAGCCAGACTACACTTCTTAAAATCATAAATACATGTTTTGCCCAACAGTAAGGCCAGGCCTTTCCTCTGTAGTTCATGGCCAACATAAGGAGGAAAACGTCAACTGAAGAGCATGCCACAATTCTCTACAGACACTGCCAATCCTCACACTTTTGCCTATTCGCATGCTGAGGTTATTCACTATGAACCACCAAACCAATTGCAACAGTAGCCTCTCCCTGCCTCATTCGTATGCTTCGATGCCACCTTTATTTAGCAAGTGTTAGTGCTCTCGGATTTTGTAGCGCGATTCGCTATAGCCTCTGTTTTCAACAGAAATGTCCTAAAGGTACCTATACCAATCTGCAGGGTGGGGAGGAAGGGGGCTGCTGCTGCTGGCAGTAACATTTTGGGGCACCCCACCTGCAAAAATACAGCCAAATGCTCCTTGTTTTACCTTTCAATAGCATAACTGCAGCATAATCGTATGGTGACCCCTGTTGTTAATAGAAACTGTCAAACAGCTTCTTGCCCCCCCGTTGCCCCTAACCATTTGGGGTACACCCCATGAGGGAGGATCAGAGCAATACAAACTAATGGTAGCCCCTCAAAAAGTACCTGGAAGCCAAGCCATTGTGTGCACCTCATCGCCTTCACGTTGCGCCCAAGCACCTTTTAATACTGCTCCCCCAAATTTTGACTGCCCCCTCCTAACAGAAATCAGAGAGTATGGGGAGGGTGCAGTAAAAAAGTATTTGCAGTACCCCACAATAAGTCAGGATCCTCCTCCACCTATTCCTCTGCTCTCTGAACCCACCCATTTTGCCCAGGCTCCGCCTATACCCCTCCTCTCTGACCCCTCCCACTCTGACTAGGCTCCTCCTATACCCCTCCTCTCTGACCCAGCTCCTCCTATACTCCTCCTCTCTGACCCCACCCACTCTGACTTGGCTCCTCCTCCTCACAACACCTGTTCCCTTTCTTTCACCTCTCTCTGTTCAGGCCACACATATTTTACTTACCAACCAATCTGCAATCCCTCATTCACTAGGCATGATTCCACTCTTACACAACACACAGACACATTTTACTTACCAATTGGCCATTTAGGCCCACCTCCAACTTACCTCTGCTCTGCCACCATCAGTCACCTGGTGCCGAACCCGGGATTCGAACCCTGGTTGCCTGCATGGAAGGCAGGTACTTACCCACTGGACCACACTGGTTTCCATGTAAGTAGCTTATCAAATTGTCCTTATGTCATGGTCATCCTTTTCATGTGCAATTGAAGCCGCAGGGAAGGACACCAAGGCCTGCATGTTGCTTATAGTTACTACTGCAATCCTCTAGACCACTAAGGAGCTATAGCTCAAAGGTAAGTCTTGTACCTTTGGTGCGGACAGCCCTCACAGGCCAGGGTTCGAATCCTGCCAATGCTGTAGACGTATCCCAAGGTGGAAATTTTCAAAAAGTGAATGTTTTTTTTTTTGCTAAGATTTTTTTTTACTTGGTAACAGAGGAGAAAAGTGGACACTCTTTTTGGCATGTGTGTCTCAAAATTTCAAATGTTTTCCCTCATGACCTTCTACCAACCTCCCTATTTCTCAAGTAGGTGCAATAGGGACAAGGCCTTATTTTCCTTTATCAATGTCTTCATTCTTTGTCCTTTAAGTTTGGTGAATTGCAGAGTGCAATTGTGGTATTGGGGGTTATAACTGAGCACAAGAATGAGAGGAAGGTGCTACACTTATTGTAAAATAGGTTGGATGATGGTGATTTTTCATTTTGGTGTGAGCCATTCGCTCAAATCAGGGGTTTGGTCCCAGTGAGCTTGGATAGAAATAAAGGTCAAGTATGAGCTCTGGCTAATGAAATGATGGGTCAAGTTTGAGGCAAGCTAGAGTCCATTTATTAGGTGCAATAAGAAGCTAGAAAGACTGTTTCCTTTAAGAGACAGACAAGGGCAGAGTCAAGCCTTTGCTCTAGTAGGTCTGCATCATCCCTGCTGCAGGATGTGAAGGAATGGACCTCCACAGCAATGCGCTGTGCCGAGCTGGGCTGCGCTGGCCTGGGCTGGGCCTGCCCTGGCACTGTGAATTAATCACCCACCTCCTTCCTTTGAGGAACGCTCACGAACGCCCACGAACGCCCTTGTTCTGTATACAGGCTGACAGCAGGCAATTTAGGACCCTGCTAAATGAGGGTGATGTCCCCATGTGCTTCCTTCAAGTGGCAAAATCCTTCGTCTAAGGCAGGTGGGCTTTTTAAAAATTTGGTTGAAGACCATATGTTGGAGGCGGTATCACGGCACAAGCCGCCGACCGTCTCAGAAGAAAGTGTGCATGGGAGGATATTATTTGCATAGGACAGCCCTCTTCTCAGTCCCATTCTTATGCTGCAGTTGCCATGAAGTGTTACTAGAGGGCAGCAGTATGAACAAAAGAGCACACTGAGGCTTTTCTTCTGCTTGCTGACATGATTCTTGTTCATGGTGGTCTTGCAGGGCCTAAGGAGTGAAGGACTGCTTTGACTGAGGGGATGAGGAATGGCAGGCCTGTATTTGTGGTGAAGGGGGAATATTTGGAAGGTAAACAGCAAGATGAAAACGTCAAAGCATATATGTTTGCTGAGTGATTGAGTCTGTGTGTCACTTGTCTCTTTGAAGGGACATGTGAGAAAGGAACAGCAGCACCATAGACTTCAGATGGGAGAGAGCAAGCAAGGATTAATATTTCCCTCAAATCCAAATACTTACAGTACCTCAAAGATGACAAGTGCGATATGATGTTCTGCAATTGTAAGGATTTGCCATGTGTGGTAGATAAATATGCATAGTTAGTGAGGTTTTTCCCAGAATGTGAGTATCGTTAGGCTGGCAAATGTCAGGCACTCCTTTGGGAGTATGAGGCCAAGAACAAATTTGGGAAGTTTGCTACAGTCATCTGTAGGATCGAAAGACACTGGGGAATCGTTACAGAGGGAGCCAGGCTTCACAAAATGTGGTAACAGTTGGACAGAAATCTTTAGCAGGGACTTTTGTCTACCCCCAATGTGGGACCAGGACCGCAGTACTTCTGTGTCTTTGAAACATATTTTGACCTCTGGACACCACCATCTCAATACCCCTCAAATGTTCCCCCCTGGTACCCCAGCTTTGGTAGTGCATCAACCAGGTTTCAATCATTTGAGTGACCACAAACACCCTTCCTATGTGCCTTCCATTTACATTCAGTCAGTAACCCAGCTGCTTCGTTCGCTGTTCAATCTCAAGTGACAGTTGGATGCACATTGCAGGGGTATACAGGCATTTACCGTACTGTACAGGCCCTCTCAGTACAGCCAGACTACACTTCTTAAAATCATAAATACATGTTTTCCCCAACAGTAAGGCCAGGCCTTTCCTCTGTAGTTCATGGCCAACATAAGGAGGAAAACGTCAACTGAAGAGCATGCCAAAATTCTCTACAGACACTGCCAATCCTCACACTTTTGCCTATTCGCATGCTGAGGTTATTCACTATGAACCACCAAACCAATTGCAACAGTAGCCTCTCCCTGCCTCATTCGTATGCTTCGATGCCACCTTTATTTAGCAAGTGTTAGTGCTCTCGGATTTTGTAGCGCGATTCGCTATAGCCTCTGTTTTCAACAGAAATGTCCTAAAGGTACCTATACCAATCTGCAGGGTGGGGAGGAAGGGGGCTGCTGCTGCTGGCAGTAACATTTAGGGGCACCCCACCTGCAAAAATACAGCCAAATGCTCCTTGTTTTACCTTTCAATACCATAACTGCAGCAGAATCGTAAGGTGACCCCTGTTGTAAATAGAAACTGTCAAACAGCTTCTTGACCCCCCGTTGCCCCTAACCATTTGGGGTACACCCCATGAGGGAGGATCAGAGCAATAAAAACTAATGGTAGCCCCTCAAAAAGTACCTGGAAGCCAAGCCATTGTGTGCACCTCATCGCCTTCACGTTGCGCCTCTCTGTTCAGGCCACACATATTTTACTTACCAACCAATCTGCAATCCCTCATTCACTAGGCATGATTCCACTCTTACACAACACACAGACACATTTTACTTACCAATTGGCCATTTAGGCCCACCTCCAACTTACCTCTGCTCTGCCACCATCAGTCACCTGGTGCCGAACCCGGGATTCGAACCCTGGTTGCCTGCATGGAAGGCAGGTACTTACCCACTGGACCACACTGGTTTCCATGTAAGTAGCTTATCAAATTGTCCTTATGTCATGGTCATCCTTTTCATGTGCAATTGAAGCCGCAGGGAAGGACACCAAGGCCTGCATGTTGCTTATAGTTACTACTGCAATCCTCTAGACCACTAAGGAGCTATAGCTCAAAGGTAAGTCTTGTACCTTTGGTGCGGACAGCCCTCACAGGCCAGGGTTCGAATCCTGCCAATGCTGTAGACGTATCCCAAGGTGGAAATTTTCAAAAAGTGAATGTTTTTTTTTTTGCTAAGATTTTTTTTTACTTGGTAACAGAGGAGAAAAGTGGACACTCTTTTTGGCATGTGTGTCTCAAAATTTCAAATGTTTTCCCTCATGACCTTCTACCAACCTCCCTATTTCTCAAGTAGGTGCAATAGGGACAAGGCCTTATTTTCCTTTATCAATGTCTTCATTCTTTGTCCTTTAAGTTTGGTGAATTGCAGAGTGCAATTGTGGTATTGGGGGTTATAACTGAGCACAAGAATGAGAGGAAGGTGCTACACTTATTGTAAAATAGGTTGGATGATGGTGATTTTTCATTTTGGTGTGAGCCATTCGCTCAAATCAGGGGTTTGGTCCCAGTGAGCTTGGATAGAAATAAAGGTCAAGTATGAGCTCTGGCTAATGAAATGATGGGTCAAGTTTGAGGCAAGCTAGAGTCCATTTATTAGGTGCAATAAGAAGCTAGAAAGACTGTTTCCTTTAAGAGACAGACAAGGGCAGAGTCAAGCCTTTGCTCTAGTAGGTCTGCATCATCCCTGCTGCAGGATGTGAAGGAATGGACCTCCACAGCAATGCGCTGTGCCGAGCTGGGCTGCGCTGGCCTGGGCTGGGCCTGCCCTGGCACTGTGAATTAATCACCCACCTCCTTCCTTTGAGGAACGCTCACGAACGCCCACGAACGCCCTTGTTCTGTATACAGGCTGACAGCAGGCAATTTAGGACCCTGCTAAATGAGGGTGATGTCCCCATGTGCTTCCTTCAAGTGGCAAAATCCTTCGTCTAAGGCAGGTGGGCTTTTTAAAAATTTGGTTGAAGACCATATGTTGGAGGCGGTATCACGGCACAAGCCGCCGACCGTCTCAGAAGAAAGTGTGCATGGGAGGATATTATTTGCATAGGACAGCCCTCTTCTCAGTCCCATTCTTATGCTGCAGTTGCCATGAAGTGTTACTAGAGGGCAGCAGTATGAACAAAAGAGCACACTGAGGCTTTTCTTCTGCTTGCTGACATGATTCTTGTTCATGGTGGTCTTGCAGGGCCTAAGGAGTGAAGGACTGCTTTGACTGAGGGGATGAGGAATGGCAGGCCTGTATTTGTGGTGAAGGGGGAATATTTGGAAGGTAAACAGCAAGATGAAAACGTCAAAGCATATATGTTTGCTGAGTGATTGAGTCTGTGTGTCACTTGTCTCTTTGAAGGGACATGTGAGAAAGGAACAGCAGCACCATAGACTTCAGATGGGAGAGAGCAAGCAAGGATTAATATTTCCCTCAAATCCAAATACTTACAGTACCTCAAAGATGACAAGTGCGATATGATGTTCTGCAATTGTAAGGATTTGCCATGTGTGGTAGATAAATATGCATAGTTAGTGAGGTTTTTCCCAGAATGTGAGTATCGTTAGGCTGGCAAATGTCAGGCACTCCTTTGGGAGTATGAGGCCAAGAACAAATTTGGGAAGTTTGCTACAGTCATCTGTAGGATCGAAAGACACTGGGGAATCGTTACAGAGGGAGCCAGGCTTCACAAAATGTGGTAACAGTTGGACAGAAATCTTTAGCAGGGACTTTTGTCTACCCCCAATGTGGGACCAGGACCGCAGTACTTCTGTGTCTCTGAAACATATTTTGACCTCTGGACACCACCATCTCAATACCCCTCAAATGTTCCCCCCTGGTACCCCAGCTTTGGTAGTGCATCAACCAGGTTTCAATCATTTGAGTGACCACAAACACCCTTCCTATGTGCCTTCCATTTACATTCAGTCAGTAACCCAGCTGCTTCGTTCGCTGTTCAATCTCAAGTGACAGTTGGATGCACATTGCAGGGGTATACAGGCATATACCGTACTGTACAGACCCTCTCAGTACAGCCAGACTACACTTCTTAAAATCATAAATACATGTTTTCCCCAACAGTAAGGCCAGGCCTTTCCTCTGTAGTTCATGGCCAACGTAAGGAGGAAAACATCAACTGAAGAGCATGCCAAAATTCTCTACAGACACTGCCAATCCTCACACTTTTGCCTATTCGCATGCTGAGGTTATTCACTATGAACCACCAAACCAATTGCAACAGTAGCCTCTCCCTGCCTCATTCGTATGCTTCGATGCCACCTTTATTTAGCAAGTGTTAGTGCTCTCGGATTTTGTAGCGCGATTCGCTATAGCCTCTGTTTTCAACAGAAATGTCCTAAAGGTACCTATACCAATCTGCAGGGTGGGGAGGAAGGGGGCTGCTGCTGCTGGCAGTAACATTTAGGGGCACCCCACCTGCAAAAATACAGCCAAATGCTCCTTGTTTTACCTTTCAATACCATAACTGCAGCAGAATCGTAAGGTGACCCCTGTTGTAAATAGAAACTGTCAAACAGCTTCTTGACCCCCCGTTGCCCCTAACCATTTGGGGTACACCCCATGAGGGAGGATCAGAGCAATAAAAACTAATGGTAGCCCCTCAAAAAGTACCTGGAAGCCAAGCCATTGTGTGCACCTCATCGCCTTCACGTTGCGCCCAAGCACCTTTTAATACTGCTCCCCCAAATTTTGACTGCCCCCTCCCAACAGAAATCAGAGAGTATAGGGGGGTGAAGTAAAAAAGTATTTGCAGTACCCCACAATAAGTCAGGATCCTCCTCCACCTATTCCTCTGCTCTCTGAACCCACCCATTCTGCCCAGGCTCCGCCTATACCCCTCCTCTCTGACCCCACCCACTCTGACTAGGCTCCTCCTGAACCCCTACTCTCTAACCCCACCCACTCTGACTAGGCTCCTCCTATACTCCTCCTCTCTGACCCCACCCACTCTGACTAGGCTCCTCCTATACTCCTCCTCTCTGACCCCTCCCACTCTGACTAGGTTCCTCCTCCTCACAAAACCTGTTCCCTTTCTTTCACCTCTCTCTGTTCAGGCCACACATATTTTACTTACCAACCAATCTGCAATCCCTCATTCACTAGGCATGATTCCACTCTTACACAGCACACAGACACATTTTACTTACCAATTGGCCATTTAGGTCCACCTCCAACTTACCTCTGCTCTGCCACCATCAGTCACCTGGTGCCGAACCCGGGATTCGAACCCTGGTTGCCTGCATGGAAGGCAGGCACTTACCCACTGGACCACACTGGCTTCCATGTAAGTAATATCAAATTGTCCTTATGTCATGGTCATCCTTTTCATGTGCAATGGAAGCCGCAGGGAAGGACACCAAGGCCTGTATGTTGCTTATAGTTATTACTGCAATCCTCTAGACCACTAAGGAGCTGTAGCTCAAAGGTAAGTCTTGTACCTTTGGTGCGGACAGCCCTCACAGGCCAGGGTTCGAATCCTACCAATGCTGTAGAGGTATCCCAAGGTGGAAATTTTCAAAAAGTGAATGTTTTTTTTTTTGCTAAGATTTTTTTTTACTTGGTAACAGAGGAGAAAAGTGGACACTCTTTTTGGCATGTGTGTCCCAAAATTTCAAATGTTTTCCCTCATGACCTTCTACCAACCTCCCTATTTCTCAAGTAGGTGCAATAGGGACAAGGCCTTATTTTCCTTTATCAATGTCTTCATTCTTTGTCCTTTAAGTTTGGTGAATTGCAGAGTGCAATTGTGGTATTGGGGGTTATAACTGAGCACAAGAATGCGAGGAAAGTGCTACACTTATTGTAAAATAGGTTGGATGATGGTGATTTTTCATTTTGGTGTGAGCCACTCGCTCAAATCAGGGGTTTGGTGCCAGTGAGCTTGGATAGAAATAAAGGTCAAGTATGAGCTCTGGCTAATGAAATGATGGGTCAAGTTTGAGGCAAGGTAGAGTCCATTTATTAGGTGCAATAAGAATCTAGAAAGATTGTTTCCTTTAAGAGACAGACATGGGCAGAGTCAAGCCTTTGCTCTAGTAGGTCTGCATCATCCCTGCTGCAGGATGTGAAGGAATGGACCTCCACAGCAATGCGCTGTGCCGGGCTGGGCTGCGCCGGGCCTGCCCTGGCACTGTGAATTAATCACCCACCTCCTTCCTTTGAGGAACGCTCACGAACGCCCACGAACGCCCTTGTTCTGTATACAGGCTGACAGCAGGCAATTTAGGACCCTGCTAAATGAGGGTGATGTCCCCATGTGCTTCCTTCAAGTGGCAAAATCCTTCGTCTAAGGCAGGTGGGCTTTTTAAAAATTTGGTTGAAGACCATATGTTGGAGGCGGTATCACGGCACAAGCCGCCGACCGTCTCAGAAGAAAGTGTGCATGGGAGGATATTATTTGCATAGGACAGCCCTCTTCTCAGTCCCATTCTTATGCTGCAGTTGCCATGAAGTGTTACTAGAGGGCAGCAGTATGAACAAAAGAGCACACTGAGGCTTTTCTTCTGCTTGCTGACATGATTCTTGTTCATGGTGGTCTTGCAGGGCCTAAGGAGTGAAGGACTGCTTTGACTGAGGGGATGAGGAATGGCAGGCCTGTATTTGTGGTGAAGGGGGAATATTTGGAAGGTAAACAGCAAGATGAAAACGTCAAAGCATATATGTTTGCTGAGTGATTGAGTCTGTGTGTCACTTGTCTCTTTGAAGGGACATGTGAGAAAGGAACAGCAGCACCATAGACTTCAGATGGGAGAGAGCAAGCAAGGATGAATATTTCCCTCAAATCCAAATACTTACAGTACCTCAAAGATGACAAGTGCGATATGATGTTCTGCAATTGTAAGGATTTGCCATGTGTGGTAGATAAATATGCATAGTTAGTGAGGTTTTTCCCAGAATGTGAGTATCGTTAGGCTGGCAAATGTCAGGCACTCCTTTGGGAGTATGAGGCCAAGAAAAAATTTGGGAAGTTTGCTACAGTCATCTGTAGGATCGAAAGACACTGGGGAATCGTTACAGAGGGAGCCAGGCTTCACAAAATGTGGTAACAGTTGGACAGAAATCTTTAGCAGGGACTTTTGTCTACCCCCAATGTGGGTCCAGGACCGCAGTACCTCTGTGTCTTTGAAACATATTTTGACCTCTGGACACCACCATCTCAATACCCCTCAAATGTTCCCCCCTGGTACCCCAGCTTTGGTAGTGCATCAACCAGGTTTCAATCATTTGAGTGACCACAAACACCCTTCCTATGTGCCTTCCATTTACATTCAGTCAGTAACCCAGCTGCTTCGTTCGCTGTTCAATCTCAAGTGACAGTTGGATGCACATTGCAGGGGTATACAGGCATTTACCGTACTGTACAGGCCCTCTCAGTACAGCCAGACTACACTTCTTAAAATCATAAATACATGTTTTGCCCAACAGTAAGGCCAGGCCTTTCCTCTGTAGTTCATGGCCAACGTAAGGAGGAAAACATCAACTGAAGAGCATGCCAAAATTCTCTACAGACACTGCCAATCCTCACACTTTTGCCTATTCGCATGCTGAGGTTATTCACTATGAACCACCAAACCAATTGCAACAGTAGCCTCTCCCTGCCTCATTCGTATGCTCCGATGCCACCTTTATTTAGCAAGTGTTAGTGCTCTTGGATTTCGTAGCGCGATTCGCTATAGCCTCTGTTTTCAACAGAAATGTCCTAAAGGTACCTATACCAATCTGCAGGGTGGGGAGGAAGGGGGCTGCTGCTGCTGGCAGTAACATTTTGGGGCACCCCACCTGCAAAAATACAGCCAAATGCTCCTTGTTTTACCTTTCAATAGCATAACTGCAGCATAATCGTATGGTGACCCCTGTTGTTAATAGAAACTGTCAAACAGCTTCTTGCCCCCCCCGTTGCCCCTAACCATTTGGGGTACACCCCATGAGGGAGGATCAGAGCAATACAAACTAATGGTAGCCCCTCAAAAAGTACCTGGAAGTCAAGCCATTGTGTGCACCTCATCGCCTTCACGTTGCGCCCAAGCACCTTTTAATACTGCTCCCCCAAATTTTGACTGCCCCCTCCCAACAGAAATCAGAGAGTATAGGGGGGGTGCAGTAAAAAAGTATTTGCAGTACCCCACAATAAGTCAGGATCCTCCTCCACCTATTCCTCTGCTCTCTGACCCCACCCACTCTGACTAGGCTCCTCCTATGCTCCTCCTCTCTGACCCTTCCCACTCTGACTAGGCTCCTCCTATACCCCTCCTCTCTGCCTAGGCTCCACCTATACTCCTCCTCTCTGACCCCACCCACTCTGACTTGGCTCCTCCTATGCTCCTCCTCTCTGACACCTCCCACTCTGACTAGGCTCCTCCTATATCCCTCCTCTCTGACCCAGCTCCTCCTATACTCCTCCTCTCTGACCCCACCCACTCTGACTTGGCTCCTCCTATGCTCCTCCTCTCTGACTAGGCTCTGCCTATACTCCTCCTCTCTGACCCCACCCACTCTGACTTGGCTCCTCCTATGCTCCTCCTCTCTGACCCCTCCCACTCTGACTAGGCTCCGCCTATATCCCTCCTCTCTGACCCAGCTCCTCCTATACTCCTCTTCTCTGACCCCACCCACTCTGACTTGGCTCCTCCTCCTCACAACACCTGTTCCCTTTCTTTCACCTCTCTCTGTTCAGGCCACACATATTTTACTTACCAACCAATCTGCAATCCCTCATTCACTAGGCATGATTCCACTCTTACACAACACACAGACACATTTTACTTACCAATTGGCCATTTAGGCCCACCTCCAACTTACCTCTGCTCTGCCACCTTCAGTCACCTGGTGCCGAACCCGGAATTCGAACCCTGGTTGCCTGCATGGAAGGCAGGCACTTACCCACTGGACCACACTGGTTTCCATGTAAGTAGCTTATCAAATTGTCCTTATGTCATGGTCATCCTTTTCATGTGCAATGGAAGCCGCAGGGAAGGACACCAAGGCCTGCATGTTGCTTATAGTTACTACTGCAATCATCTAGACCACTAAGGAGCTATAGCTCAAAGGTAAGTCTTGTACCTTTGGTGCGGACAGCCCTCACAGGCCAGGGTTCGAATCCTGCCAATGCTGTAGAGGTATCCCAAGGTGGAAATTTTCAAAAAGTGAATGTTTTTTTTTTTGCTAAGATTTTTTTTTACTTGGTAACAGAGGAGAAAAGTGGACACTCTTTTTGGCATGTGTGTCTCAAAATTTCAAATGTTTTCCCTCATGACCTTCTACCAACCTCCCTATTTCTCAAGTAGGTGCAATAGGGACAAGGCCTTATTTTCCTTTATCAATGTCTTCATTCTTTGTCCTTTAAGTTTGGTGAATTGCAGAGTGCAATTGTGGTATTGGGGGTTATAACTGAGCACAAGAATGCGAGGAAGGTGCTACACTTATTGTAAAATAGGTTGGATGATTGTGATTTTTCATTTTGGTGTGAGCCACTCGCTCAAATCAGGGGTTTGGTGCCAGTGAGCTTGGATAGAAATAAAGGTCAAGTATGAGCTCTGGCTAATGGAATGATGGGTCAAGTTTGAGGCAAGCTAGAGTCCATTTATTAGGTGCAATAAGAAGCTAGAAAGATTGTTTCCTTTAAGAGACAGACAAGGGCAGAGTCAAGCCTTTGCTCTAGTAGGTCTGCATCATCCCTGCTGCAGGATGTGAAGGAATGGACCTCCACAGCAATGCGCTGTGCCGGGCTGGGCTGCGCTGGCCTGGGCTGGGCCTGCCCTGGCACTGTGAATTAATCACCCACCTCCTTCCTTTGAGGAACGCTCACGAACGCCCACGAACGACCTTGTTCTGTATACAGGCTGACAGCAGGCAATTTAGGACCCTGCTAAATGAGGGTGATGTCCCCATGTGCTTCCTTCAAGTGGCAAAATCCTTCGTCTAAGGCAGGTGGGCTTTTTAAAAATTTGGTTGAAGACCATATGTTGGAGGCGGTATCACGGCACAAGCCGCCGACCGTCTCAGAAGAAAGTGTGCATGGGAGGATATTATTTGCATAGGACAGCCCTCTTCTCAGTCCCATTCTTATGCTGCAGTTGCCATGAAGTGTTACTAGAGGGCAGCAGTATGAACAAAAGAGCACACTGAGGCTTTTCTTCTGCTTGCTGACATGATTCTTGTTCATGGTGGTATTGCAGGGCCTAAGGAGTGAAGGACTGCTTTGACTGAGGGGATGAGGAATGGCAGGCCTGTATTTGTGGTGAAGGGGGAATATTTGGAAGGTAAACAGCAAGATGAAAACGTCAAAGCATATATGTTTGCTGAGTGATTGAGTCTGTGTGTCACTTGTCTCTTTGAAGGGACATATGAGAAAGGAACAGCAGCACCATAGACTTCAGATGGGAGAGAGCAAGCAAGGATTAATATTTCCCTCAAATCCAAGTACTTACAGTACCTCAAAGATGACAAGTGCGATATGATGTTCTGCAATTGTAAGGATTTGCCATGTGTGGTAGATAAATATGCATAGTTAGTGAGGTTTTTCCCAGAATGTGAGTATCGATAGGCTGGCAAATGTCAGGCACTCCTTTGGGAGTATGAGGCCAAGAAAAAATTTGGGAAGTTTGCTACAGTCATCTGTAGGATCGAAAGACACTGGGGAATCGTTACAGAGGGAGCCAGGCTTCACAAAATGTGGTAACAGTTGGACAGAAATCTTTAGCAGGGACTTTTGTCTACCCCCAATGTGGGTCCAGGACCGCAGTACCTCTGTGTCTTTGAAACATATTTTGACCTCTGGACACCACCATCTCAATACCCCTCAAATGTTCCCCCCTGGTACCCCAGCTTTGGTAGTGCATCAACCAGGTTTCAATCATTTGAGTGACCACAAACACCCTTCCTATGTGCCTTCCATTTACATTCAGTCAGTAACCCAGCTGCTTCGTTCGCTGTTCAATCTCAAGTGACAGTTGGATGCACATTGCAGGGGTATACAGGCATTTACCGTACTGTACAGGCCCTCTCAGTACAGCCAGACTACACTTCTTAAAATCATAAATACATGTTTTGCCCAACAGTAAGGCCAGGCCTTTCCTCTGTAGTTCATGGCCAACATAAGGAGGAAAACGTCAACTGAAGAGCATGCCACAATTCTCTACAGACACTGCCAATCCTCACACTTTTGCCTATTCGCATGCTGAGGTTATTCACTATGAACCACCAAACCAATTGCAACAGTAGCCTCTCCCTGCCTCATTCGTATGCTTCGATGCCACCTTTATTTAGCAAGTGTTAGTGCTCTCGGATTTTGTAGCGCGATTCGCTATAGCCTCTGTTTTCAACAGAAATGTCCTAAAGGTACCTATACCAATCTGCAGGGTGGGGAGGAAGGGGGCTGCTGCTGCTGGCAGTAACATTTTGGGGCACCCCACCTGCAAAAATACAGCCAAATGCTCCTTGTTTTACCTTTCAATAGCATAACTGCAGCATAATCGTATGGTGACCCCTGTTGTTAATAGAAACTGTCAAACAGCTTCTTGCCCCCCCGTTGCCCCTAACCATTTGGGGTACACCCCATGAGGGAGGATCAGAGCAATACAAACTAATGGTAGCCCCTCAAAAAGTACCTGGAAGCCAAGCCATTGTGTGCACCTCATCGCCTTCACGTTGCGCCCAAGCACCTTTTAATACTGCTCCCCCAAATTTTGACTGCCCCCTCCTAACAGAAATCAGAGAGTATGGGGAGGGTGCAGTAAAAAAGTATTTGCAGTACCCCACAATAAGTCAGGATCCTCCTCCACCTATTCCTCTGCTCTCTGAACCCACCCATTTTGCCCAGGCTCCGCCTATACCCCTCCTCTCTGACCCCTCCCACTCTGACTAGGCTCCTCCTATACCCCTCCTCTCTGACCCAGCTCCTCCTATACTCCTCCTCTCTGACCCCACCCACTCTGACTTGGCTCCTCCTCCTCACAACACCTGTTCCCTTTCTTTCACCTCTCTCTGTTCAGGCCACACATATTTTACTTACCAACCAATCTGCAATCCCTCATTCACTAGGCATGATTCCACTCTTACACAACACACAGACACATTTTACTTACCAATTGGCCATTTAGGCCCACCTCCAACTTACCTCTGCTCTGCCACCATCAGTCACCTGGTGCCGAACCCGGGATTCGAACCCTGGTTGCCTGCATGGAAGGCAGGTACTTACCCACTGGACCACACTGGTTTCCATGTAAGTAGCTTATCAAATTGTCCTTATGTCATGGTCATCCTTTTCATGTGCAATTGAAGCCGCAGGGAAGGACACCAAGGCCTGCATGTTGCTTATAGTTACTACTGCAATCCTCTAGACCACTAAGGAGCTATAGCTCAAAGGTAAGTCTTGTACCTTTGGTGCGGACAGCCCTCACAGGCCAGGGTTCGAATCCTGCCAATGCTGTAGACGTATCCCAAGGTGGAAATTTTCAAAAAGTGAATGTTTTTTTTTTTGCTAAGATTTTTTTTTACTTGGTAACAGAGGAGAAAAGTGGACACTCTTTTTGGCATGTGTGTCTCAAAATTTCAAATGTTTTCCCTCATGACCTTCTACCAACCTCCCTATTTCTCAAGTAGGTGCAATAGGGACAAGGCCTTATTTTCCTTTATCAATGTCTTCATTCTTTGTCCTTTAAGTTTGGTGAATTGCAGAGTGCAATTGTGGTATTGGGGGTTATAACTGAGCACAAGAATGAGAGGAAGGTGCTACACTTATTGTAAAATAGGTTGGATGATGGTGATTTTTCATTTTGGTGTGAGCCATTCGCTCAAATCAGGGGTTTGGTCCCAGTGAGCTTGGATAGAAATAAAGGTCAAGTATGAGCTCTGGCTAATGAAATGATGGGTCAAGTTTGAGGCAAGCTAGAGTCCATTTATTAGGTGCAATAAGAAGCTAGAAAGACTGTTTCCTTTAAGAGACAGACAAGGGCAGAGTCAAGCCTTTGCTCTAGTAGGTCTGCATCATCCCTGCTGCAGGATGTGAAGGAATGGACCTCCACAGCAATGCGCTGTGCCGAGCTGGGCTGCGCTGGCCTGGGCTGGGCCTGCCCTGGCACTGTGAATTAATCACCCACCTCCTTCCTTTGAGGAACGCTCACGAACGCCCACGAACGCCCTTGTTCTGTATACAGGCTGACAGCAGGCAATTTAGGACCCTGCTAAATGAGGGTGATGTCCCCATGTGCTTCCTTCAAGTGGCAAAATCCTTCGTCTAAGGCAGGTGGGCTTTTTAAAAATTTGGTTGAAGACCATATGTTGGAGGCGGTATCACGGCACAAGCCGCCGACCGTCTCAGAAGAAAGTGTGCATGGGAGGATATTATTTGCATAGGACAGCCCTCTTCTCAGTCCCATTCTTATGCTGCAGTTGCCATGAAGTGTTACTAGAGGGCAGCAGTATGAACAAAAGAGCACACTGAGGCTTTTCTTCTGCTTGCTGACATGATTCTTGTTCATGGTGGTCTTGCAGGGCCTAAGGAGTGAAGGACTGCTTTGACTGAGGGGATGAGGAATGGCAGGCCTGTATTTGTGGTGAAGGGGGAATATTTGGAAGGTAAACAGCAAGATGAAAACGTCAAAGCATATATGTTTGCTGAGTGATTGAGTCTGTGTGTCACTTGTCTCTTTGAAGGGACATGTGAGAAAGGAACAGCAGCACCATAGACTTCAGATGGGAGAGAGCAAGCAAGGATTAATATTTCCCTCAAATCCAAATACTTACAGTACCTCAAAGATGACAAGTGCGATATGATGTTCTGCAATTGTAAGGATTTGCCATGTGTGGTAGATAAATATGCATAGTTAGTGAGGTTTTTCCCAGAATGTGAGTATCGTTAGGCTGGCAAATGTCAGGCACTCCTTTGGGAGTATGAGGCCAAGAACAAATTTGGGAAGTTTGCTACAGTCATCTGTAGGATCGAAAGACACTGGGGAATCGTTACAGAGGGAGCCAGGCTTCACAAAATGTGGTAACAGTTGGACAGAAATCTTTAGCAGGGACTTTTGTCTACCCCCAATGTGGGACCAGGACCGCAGTACTTCTGTGTCTTTGAAACATATTTTGACCTCTGGACACCACCATCTCAATACCCCTCAAATGTTCCCCCCTGGTACCCCAGCTTTGGTAGTGCATCAACCAGGTTTCAATCATTTGAGTGACCACAAACACCCTTCCTATGTGCCTTCCATTTACATTCAGTCAGTAACCCAGCTGCTTCGTTCGCTGTTCAATCTCAAGTGACAGTTGGATGCACATTGCAGGGGTATACAGGCATTTACCGTACTGTACAGGCCCTCTCAGTACAGCCAGACTACACTTCTTAAAATCATAAATACATGTTTTCCCCAACAGTAAGGCCAGGCCTTTCCTCTGTAGTTCATGGCCAACATAAGGAGGAAAACGTCAACTGAAGAGCATGCCAAAATTCTCTACAGACACTGCCAATCCTCACACTTTTGCCTATTCGCATGCTGAGGTTATTCACTATGAACCACCAAACCAATTGCAACAGTAGCCTCTCCCTGCCTCATTCGTATGCTTCGATGCCACCTTTATTTAGCAAGTGTTAGTGCTCTCGGATTTTGTAGCGCGATTCGCTATAGCCTCTGTTTTCAACAGAAATGTCCTAAAGGTACCTATACCAATCTGCAGGGTGGGGAGGAAGGGGGCTGCTGCTGCTGGCAGTAACATTTAGGGGCACCCCACCTGCAAAAATACAGCCAAATGCTCCTTGTTTTACCTTTCAATACCATAACTGCAGCAGAATCGTAAGGTGACCCCTGTTGTAAATAGAAACTGTCAAACAGCTTCTTGACCCCCCGTTGCCCCTAACCATTTGGGGTACACCCCATGAGGGAGGATCAGAGCAATAAAAACTAATGGTAGCCCCTCAAAAAGTACCTGGAAGCCAAGCCATTGTGTGCACCTCATCGCCTTCACGTTGCGCCTCTCTGTTCAGGCCACACATATTTTACTTACCAACCAATCTGCAATCCCTCATTCACTAGGCATGATTCCACTCTTACACAACACACAGACACATTTTACTTACCAATTGGCCATTTAGGCCCACCTCCAACTTACCTCTGCTCTGCCACCATCAGTCACCTGGTGCCGAACCCGGGATTCGAACCCTGGTTGCCTGCATGGAAGGCAGGTACTTACCCACTGGACCACACTGGTTTCCATGTAAGTAGCTTATCAAATTGTCCTTATGTCATGGTCATCCTTTTCATGTGCAATTGAAGCCGCAGGGAAGGACACCAAGGCCTGCATGTTGCTTATAGTTACTACTGCAATCCTCTAGACCACTAAGGAGCTATAGCTCAAAGGTAAGTCTTGTACCTTTGGTGCGGACAGCCCTCACAGGCCAGGGTTCGAATCCTGCCAATGCTGTAGACGTATCCCAAGGTGGAAATTTTCAAAAAGTGAATGTTTTTTTTTTTGCTAAGATTTTTTTTTACTTGGTAACAGAGGAGAAAAGTGGACACTCTTTTTGGCATGTGTGTCTCAAAATTTCAAATGTTTTCCCTCATGACCTTCTACCAACCTCCCTATTTCTCAAGTAGGTGCAATAGGGACAAGGCCTTATTTTCCTTTATCAATGTCTTCATTCTTTGTCCTTTAAGTTTGGTGAATTGCAGAGTGCAATTGTGGTATTGGGGGTTATAACTGAGCACAAGAATGAGAGGAAGGTGCTACACTTATTGTAAAATAGGTTGGATGATGGTGATTTTTCATTTTGGTGTGAGCCATTCGCTCAAATCAGGGGTTTGGTCCCAGTGAGCTTGGATAGAAATAAAGGTCAAGTATGAGCTCTGGCTAATGAAATGATGGGTCAAGTTTGAGGCAAGCTAGAGTCCATTTATTAGGTGCAATAAGAAGCTAGAAAGACTGTTTCCTTTAAGAGACAGACAAGGGCAGAGTCAAGCCTTTGCTCTAGTAGGTCTGCATCATCCCTGCTGCAGGATGTGAAGGAATGGACCTCCACAGCAATGCGCTGTGCCGAGCTGGGCTGCGCTGGCCTGGGCTGGGCCTGCCCTGGCACTGTGAATTAATCACCCACCTCCTTCCTTTGAGGAACGCTCACGAACGCCCACGAACGCCCTTGTTCTGTATACAGGCTGACAGCAGGCAATTTAGGACCCTGCTAAATGAGGGTGATGTCCCCATGTGCTTCCTTCAAGTGGCAAAATCCTTCGTCTAAGGCAGGTGGGCTTTTTAAAAATTTGGTTGAAGACCATATGTTGGAGGCGGTATCACGGCACAAGCCGCCGACCGTCTCAGAAGAAAGTGTGCATGGGAGGATATTATTTGCATAGGACAGCCCTCTTCTCAGTCCCATTCTTATGCTGCAGTTGCCATGAAGTGTTACTAGAGGGCAGCAGTATGAACAAAAGAGCACACTGAGGCTTTTCTTCTGCTTGCTGACATGATTCTTGTTCATGGTGGTCTTGCAGGGCCTAAGGAGTGAAGGACTGCTTTGACTGAGGGGATGAGGAATGGCAGGCCTGTATTTGTGGTGAAGGGGGAATATTTGGAAGGTAAACAGCAAGATGAAAACGTCAAAGCATATATGTTTGCTGAGTGATTGAGTCTGTGTGTCACTTGTCTCTTTGAAGGGACATGTGAGAAAGGAACAGCAGCACCATAGACTTCAGATGGGAGAGAGCAAGCAAGGATTAATATTTCCCTCAAATCCAAATACTTACAGTACCTCAAAGATGACAAGTGCGATATGATGTTCTGCAATTGTAAGGATTTGCCATGTGTGGTAGATAAATATGCATAGTTAGTGAGGTTTTTCCCAGAATGTGAGTATCGTTAGGCTGGCAAATGTCAGGCACTCCTTTGGGAGTATGAGGCCAAGAACAAATTTGGGAAGTTTGCTACAGTCATCTGTAGGATCGAAAGACACTGGGGAATCGTTACAGAGGGAGCCAGGCTTCACAAAATGTGGTAACAGTTGGACAGAAATCTTTAGCAGGGACTTTTGTCTACCCCCAATGTGGGACCAGGACCGCAGTACTTCTGTGTCTCTGAAACATATTTTGACCTCTGGACACCACCATCTCAATACCCCTCAAATGTTCCCCCCTGGTACCCCAGCTTTGGTAGTGCATCAACCAGGTTTCAATCATTTGAGTGACCACAAACACCCTTCCTATGTGCCTTCCATTTACATTCAGTCAGTAACCCAGCTGCTTCGTTCGCTGTTCAATCTCAAGTGACAGTTGGATGCACATTGCAGGGGTATACAGGCATATACCGTACTGTACAGACCCTCTCAGTACAGCCAGACTACACTTCTTAAAATCATAAATACATGTTTTCCCCAACAGTAAGGCCAGGCCTTTCCTCTGTAGTTCATGGCCAACGTAAGGAGGAAAACATCAACTGAAGAGCATGCCAAAATTCTCTACAGACACTGCCAATCCTCACACTTTTGCCTATTCGCATGCTGAGGTTATTCACTATGAACCACCAAACCAATTGCAACAGTAGCCTCTCCCTGCCTCATTCGTATGCTTCGATGCCACCTTTATTTAGCAAGTGTTAGTGCTCTCGGATTTTGTAGCGCGATTCGCTATAGCCTCTGTTTTCAACAGAAATGTCCTAAAGGTACCTATACCAATCTGCAGGGTGGGGAGGAAGGGGGCTGCTGCTGCTGGCAGTAACATTTAGGGGCACCCCACCTGCAAAAATACAGCCAAATGCTCCTTGTTTTACCTTTCAATACCATAACTGCAGCAGAATCGTAAGGTGACCCCTGTTGTAAATAGAAACTGTCAAACAGCTTCTTGACCCCCCGTTGCCCCTAACCATTTGGGGTACACCCCATGAGGGAGGATCAGAGCAATAAAAACTAATGGTAGCCCCTCAAAAAGTACCTGGAAGCCAAGCCATTGTGTGCACCTCATCGCCTTCACGTTGCGCCCAAGCACCTTTTAATACTGCTCCCCCAAATTTTGACTGCCCCCTCCCAACAGAAATCAGAGAGTATAGGGGGGTGAAGTAAAAAAGTATTTGCAGTACCCCACAATAAGTCAGGATCCTCCTCCACCTATTCCTCTGCTCTCTGAACCCACCCATTCTGCCCAGGCTCCGCCTATACCCCTCCTCTCTGACCCCACCCACTCTGACTAGGCTCCTCCTGAACCCCTACTCTCTAACCCCACCCACTCTGACTAGGCTCCTCCTATACTCCTCCTCTCTGACCCCACCCACTCTGACTAGGCTCCTCCTATACTCCTCCTCTCTGACCCCTCCCACTCTGACTAGGTTCCTCCTCCTCACAAAACCTGTTCCCTTTCTTTCACCTCTCTCTGTTCAGGCCACACATATTTTACTTACCAACCAATCTGCAATCCCTCATTCACTAGGCATGATTCCACTCTTACACAGCACACAGACACATTTTACTTACCAATTGGCCATTTAGGTCCACCTCCAACTTACCTCTGCTCTGCCACCATCAGTCACCTGGTGCCGAACCCGGGATTCGAACCCTGGTTGCCTGCATGGAAGGCAGGCACTTACCCACTGGACCACACTGGCTTCCATGTAAGTAATATCAAATTGTCCTTATGTCATGGTCATCCTTTTCATGTGCAATGGAAGCCGCAGGGAAGGACACCAAGGCCTGTATGTTGCTTATAGTTATTACTGCAATCCTCTAGACCACTAAGGAGCTGTAGCTCAAAGGTAAGTCTTGTACCTTTGGTGCGGACAGCCCTCACAGGCCAGGGTTCGAATCCTACCAATGCTGTAGAGGTATCCCAAGGTGGAAATTTTCAAAAAGTGAATGTTTTTTTTTTTGCTAAGATTTTTTTTTACTTGGTAACAGAGGAGAAAAGTGGACACTCTTTTTGGCATGTGTGTCCCAAAATTTCAAATGTTTTCCCTCATGACCTTCTACCAACCTCCCTATTTCTCAAGTAGGTGCAATAGGGACAAGGCCTTATTTTCCTTTATCAATGTCTTCATTCTTTGTCCTTTAAGTTTGGTGAATTGCAGAGTGCAATTGTGGTATTGGGGGTTATAACTGAGCACAAGAATGCGAGGAAAGTGCTACACTTATTGTAAAATAGGTTGGATGATGGTGATTTTTCATTTTGGTGTGAGCCACTCGCTCAAATCAGGGGTTTGGTGCCAGTGAGCTTGGATAGAAATAAAGGTCAAGTATGAGCTCTGGCTAATGAAATGATGGGTCAAGTTTGAGGCAAGGTAGAGTCCATTTATTAGGTGCAATAAGAATCTAGAAAGATTGTTTCCTTTAAGAGACAGACATGGGCAGAGTCAAGCCTTTGCTCTAGTAGGTCTGCATCATCCCTGCTGCAGGATGTGAAGGAATGGACCTCCACAGCAATGCGCTGTGCCGGGCTGGGCTGCGCCGGGCCTGCCCTGGCACTGTGAATTAATCACCCACCTCCTTCCTTTGAGGAACGCTCACGAACGCCCACGAACGCCCTTGTTCTGTATACAGGCTGACAGCAGGCAATTTAGGACCCTGCTAAATGAGGGTGATGTCCCCATGTGCTTCCTTCAAGTGGCAAAATCCTTCGTCTAAGGCAGGTGGGCTTTTTAAAAATTTGGTTGAAGACCATATGTTGGAGGCGGTATCACGGCACAAGCCGCCGACCGTCTCAGAAGAAAGTGTGCATGGGAGGATATTATTTGCATAGGACAGCCCTCTTCTCAGTCCCATTCTTATGCTGCAGTTGCCATGAAGTGTTACTAGAGGGCAGCAGTATGAACAAAAGAGCACACTGAGGCTTTTCTTCTGCTTGCTGACATGATTCTTGTTCATGGTGGTCTTGCAGGGCCTAAGGAGTGAAGGACTGCTTTGACTGAGGGGATGAGGAATGGCAGGCCTGTATTTGTGGTGAAGGGGGAATATTTGGAAGGTAAACAGCAAGATGAAAACGTCAAAGCATATATGTTTGCTGAGTGATTGAGTCTGTGTGTCACTTGTCTCTTTGAAGGGACATGTGAGAAAGGAACAGCAGCACCATAGACTTCAGATGGGAGAGAGCAAGCAAGGATGAATATTTCCCTCAAATCCAAATACTTACAGTACCTCAAAGATGACAAGTGCGATATGATGTTCTGCAATTGTAAGGATTTGCCATGTGTGGTAGATAAATATGCATAGTTAGTGAGGTTTTTCCCAGAATGTGAGTATCGTTAGGCTGGCAAATGTCAGGCACTCCTTTGGGAGTATGAGGCCAAGAAAAAATTTGGGAAGTTTGCTACAGTCATCTGTAGGATCGAAAGACACTGGGGAATCGTTACAGAGGGAGCCAGGCTTCACAAAATGTGGTAACAGTTGGACAGAAATCTTTAGCAGGGACTTTTGTCTACCCCCAATGTGGGTCCAGGACCGCAGTACCTCTGTGTCTTTGAAACATATTTTGACCTCTGGACACCACCATCTCAATACCCCTCAAATGTTCCCCCCTGGTACCCCAGCTTTGGTAGTGCATCAACCAGGTTTCAATCATTTGAGTGACCACAAACACCCTTCCTATGTGCCTTCCATTTACATTCAGTCAGTAACCCAGCTGCTTCGTTCGCTGTTCAATCTCAAGTGACAGTTGGATGCACATTGCAGGGGTATACAGGCATTTACCGTACTGTACAGGCCCTCTCAGTACAGCCAGACTACACTTCTTAAAATCATAAATACATGTTTTGCCCAACAGTAAGGCCAGGCCTTTCCTCTGTAGTTCATGGCCAACGTAAGGAGGAAAACATCAACTGAAGAGCATGCCAAAATTCTCTACAGACACTGCCAATCCTCACACTTTTGCCTATTCGCATGCTGAGGTTATTCACTATGAACCACCAAACCAATTGCAACAGTAGCCTCTCCCTGCCTCATTCGTATGCTCCGATGCCACCTTTATTTAGCAAGTGTTAGTGCTCTTGGATTTCGTAGCGCGATTCGCTATAGCCTCTGTTTTCAACAGAAATGTCCTAAAGGTACCTATACCAATCTGCAGGGTGGGGAGGAAGGGGGCTGCTGCTGCTGGCAGTAACATTTTGGGGCACCCCACCTGCAAAAATACAGCCAAATGCTCCTTGTTTTACCTTTCAATAGCATAACTGCAGCATAATCGTATGGTGACCCCTGTTGTTAATAGAAACTGTCAAACAGCTTCTTGCCCCCCCCGTTGCCCCTAACCATTTGGGGTACACCCCATGAGGGAGGATCAGAGCAATACAAACTAATGGTAGCCCCTCAAAAAGTACCTGGAAGTCAAGCCATTGTGTGCACCTCATCGCCTTCACGTTGCGCCCAAGCACCTTTTAATACTGCTCCCCCAAATTTTGACTGCCCCCTCCCAACAGAAATCAGAGAGTATAGGGGGGGTGCAGTAAAAAAGTATTTGCAGTACCCCACAATAAGTCAGGATCCTCCTCCACCTATTCCTCTGCTCTCTGACCCCACCCACTCTGACTAGGCTCCTCCTATGCTCCTCCTCTCTGACCCTTCCCACTCTGACTAGGCTCCTCCTATACCCCTCCTCTCTGCCTAGGCTCCACCTATACTCCTCCTCTCTGACCCCACCCACTCTGACTTGGCTCCTCCTATGCTCCTCCTCTCTGACACCTCCCACTCTGACTAGGCTCCTCCTATATCCCTCCTCTCTGACCCAGCTCCTCCTATACTCCTCCTCTCTGACCCCACCCACTCTGACTTGGCTCCTCCTATGCTCCTCCTCTCTGACTAGGCTCTGCCTATACTCCTCCTCTCTGACCCCACCCACTCTGACTTGGCTCCTCCTATGCTCCTCCTCTCTGACCCCTCCCACTCTGACTAGGCTCCGCCTATATCCCTCCTCTCTGACCCAGCTCCTCCTATACTCCTCTTCTCTGACCCCACCCACTCTGACTTGGCTCCTCCTCCTCACAACACCTGTTCCCTTTCTTTCACCTCTCTCTGTTCAGGCCACACATATTTTACTTACCAACCAATCTGCAATCCCTCATTCACTAGGCATGATTCCACTCTTACACAACACACAGACACATTTTACTTACCAATTGGCCATTTAGGCCCACCTCCAACTTACCTCTGCTCTGCCACCTTCAGTCACCTGGTGCCGAACCCGGAATTCGAACCCTGGTTGCCTGCATGGAAGGCAGGCACTTACCCACTGGACCACACTGGTTTCCATGTAAGTAGCTTATCAAATTGTCCTTATGTCATGGTCATCCTTTTCATGTGCAATGGAAGCCGCAGGGAAGGACACCAAGGCCTGCATGTTGCTTATAGTTACTACTGCAATCATCTAGACCACTAAGGAGCTATAGCTCAAAGGTAAGTCTTGTACCTTTGGTGCGGACAGCCCTCACAGGCCAGGGTTCGAATCCTGCCAATGCTGTAGAGGTATCCCAAGGTGGAAATTTTCAAAAAGTGAATGTTTTTTTTTTTGCTAAGATTTTTTTTTACTTGGTAACAGAGGAGAAAAGTGGACACTCTTTTTGGCATGTGTGTCTCAAAATTTCAAATGTTTTCCCTCATGACCTTCTACCAACCTCCCTATTTCTCAAGTAGGTGCAATAGGGACAAGGCCTTATTTTCCTTTATCAATGTCTTCATTCTTTGTCCTTTAAGTTTGGTGAATTGCAGAGTGCAATTGTGGTATTGGGGGTTATAACTGAGCACAAGAATGCGAGGAAGGTGCTACACTTATTGTAAAATAGGTTGGATGATTGTGATTTTTCATTTTGGTGTGAGCCACTCGCTCAAATCAGGGGTTTGGTGCCAGTGAGCTTGGATAGAAATAAAGGTCAAGTATGAGCTCTGGCTAATGGAATGATGGGTCAAGTTTGAGGCAAGCTAGAGTCCATTTATTAGGTGCAATAAGAAGCTAGAAAGATTGTTTCCTTTAAGAGACAGACAAGGGCAGAGTCAAGCCTTTGCTCTAGTAGGTCTGCATCATCCCTGCTGCAGGATGTGAAGGAATGGACCTCCACAGCAATGCGCTGTGCCGGGCTGGGCTGCGCTGGCCTGGGCTGGGCCTGCCCTGGCACTGTGAATTAATCACCCACCTCCTTCCTTTGAGGAACGCTCACGAACGCCCACGAACGACCTTGTTCTGTATACAGGCTGACAGCAGGCAATTTAGGACCCTGCTAAATGAGGGTGATGTCCCCATGTGCTTCCTTCAAGTGGCAAAATCCTTCGTCTAAGGCAGGTGGGCTTTTTAAAAATTTGGTTGAAGACCATATGTTGGAGGCGGTATCACGGCACAAGCCGCCGACCGTCTCAGAAGAAAGTGTGCATGGGAGGATATTATTTGCATAGGACAGCCCTCTTCTCAGTCCCATTCTTATGCTGCAGTTGCCATGAAGTGTTACTAGAGGGCAGCAGTATGAACAAAAGAGCACACTGAGGCTTTTCTTCTGCTTGCTGACATGATTCTTGTTCATGGTGGTCTTGCAGGGCCTAAGGAGTGAAGGACTGCTTTGACTGAGGGGATGAGGAATGGCAGGCCTGTATTTGTGGTGAAGGGGGAATATTTGGAAGGTAAACAGCAAGATGAAAACGTCAAAGCATATATGTTTGCTGAGTGATTGAGTCTGTGTGTCACTTGTCTCTTTGAAGGGACATGTGAGAAAGGAACAGCAGCACCATAGACTTCAGATGGGAGAGAGCAAGCAAGGATTAATATTTCCCTCAAATCCAAATACTTACAGTACCTCAAAGATGACAAGTGCGATATGATGTTCTGCAATTGTAAGGATTTGCCATGTGTGGTAGATAAATATGCATAGTTAGTGAGGTTTTGTCAGGCACTCCTTTGGGAGTATGAGGCCAAGAACAAATTTGGGAAGTTTGCTACAGTCATCTGTAGGATCGAAAGACACTGGGGAATCGTTACAGAGGGAGCCAGGCTTCACAAAATGTGGTAACAGTTGGACAGAAATCTTTAGCAGGGACTTTTGTCTACCCCCAATGTGGGACCAGGACCGCAGTACCTCTGTGTCTCTGAAACATATTTTGACCTCTGGACACCACCATCTCAATACCCCTCAAATGTTCCCCCCTGGTACCCCAGCTTTGGTAGTGCATCAACCAGGTTTCAATCATTTGAGTGACCACAAACACCCTTCCTATGTGCCTTCCATTTACATTCAGTCAGTAACCCAGCTGCTTCGTTCGCTGTTCAATCTCAAGTGACAGTTGGATGCACATTGCAGGGGTATACAGGCATTTACCGTACTGTACAGGCCCTCTCAGTACAGCCAGACTACACTTCTTAAAATCATAAATACATGTTTTGCCCAACAGTAAGGCCAGGCCTTTCCTCTGTAGTTCATGGCCAACGTAAGGAGGAAAACATCAACTGAAGAGCATGCCAAAATTCTCTACAGACACTGCCAATCCTCACACTTTTGCCTATTCGCATGCTGAGGTTATTCACTATGAACCACCAAACCAATTGCAACAGTAGCCTCTCCCTGCCTCATTCGTATGCTCCGATGCCACCTTTATTTAGCAAGTGTTAGTGCTCTTGGATTTCGTAGCGCGATTCGCTATAGCCTCTGTTTTCAACAGAAATGTCCTAAAGGTACCTATACCAATCTGCAGGGTGGGGAGGAAGGGGGCTGCTGCTGCTGGCAGTAACATTTTGGGGCACCCCACCTGCAAAAATACAGCCAAATGCTCCTTGTTTTACCTTTCAATAGCATAACTGCAGCATAATCGTATGGTGACCCCTGTTGTTAATAGAAACTGTCAAACAGCTTCTTGCCCCCCCGTTGCCCCTAACCATTTGGGGTACACCCCATGAGGGAGGATCAGAGCAATACAAACTAATGGTAGCCCCTCAAAAAGTACCTGGAAGCCAAGCCATTGTGTGCACCTCATCGCCTTCACGTTGCGCCCAAGCACCTTTTAATACTGCTCCCCCAAATTTTGACTGCCCCCTCCCAACAGAAATCAGAGAGTATAGGAGGGGTGCAGTAAAAAAGTATTTGCAGTACCCCACAATAAGTCAGGATCCTCCTCCACCTATTCCTCTGCTCTCTGACCCCACCCACTCTGACTAGGCTCCTCCTATGCTCCTCCTCTCTGACCCTTCCCACTCTGACTAGGCTCCTCCTATACCCCTCCTCTCTGCCTAGGCTCCACCTATACTCCTCCTCTCTGACCCCACCCACTCTGACTTGGCTCCTCCTATGCTCCTCCTCTCTGACACCTCCCACTCTGACTTGGCTCCTCCTATGCTCCTCCTCTCTGACACCTCCCACTCTGACTAGGCTCCTCCTATATCCCTCCTCTCTGACCCAGCTCCTCCTATACTCCACCTCTCTGACCCCACCCACTCTGACTTGGCTCCTCCTGAACCTCTCCTCTCTAACCCCACCCACTCTGACTAGGCTCCTCCTATGCTCCTCCTCTCTGACTAGGCTCTGCCTATACTCCTCCTCTCTGACCCCACCCACTCTGACTTGGCTCCTCCTATGCTCCTCCTCTCTGACTCCTCCCACTCTGACTAGGCTCCGCCTATATCCCTCCTCTCTGACCCAGCTCCTCCTATACTCCTCTTCTCTGACCCCACCCACTCTGACTTGGCTCCTCCTCCTCACAACACCTGTTCCCTTTCTTTCACCTCTCTCTGTTCAGGCCACACATATTTTACTTACCAACCAATCTGCAATCCCTCATTCACTAGGCATGATTCCACTCTTACACAACACACAGACACATTTTACTTACCAATTGGCCATTTAGGCCCACCTCCAACTTACCTCTGCTCTGCCACCTTCAGTCACCTGGTGCCGAACCCGGAATTCGAACCCTGGTTGCCTGCATGGAAGGCAGGCACTTACCCACTGGACCACACTGGTTTCCATGTAAGTAGCTTATCAAATTGTCCTTATGTCATGGTCATCCTTTTCATGTGCAATGGAAGCCGCAGGGAAGGACACCAAGGCCTGCATGTTGCTTATAGTTACTACTGCAATCATCTAGACCACTAAGGAGCTATAGCTCAAAGGTAAGTCTTGTACCTTTGGTGCGGACAGCCCTCACAGGCCAGGGTTCGAATCCTGCCAATGCTGTAGAGGTATCCCAAGGTGGAAATTTTCAAAAAGTGAATGTTTTTTTTTTTGCTAAGATTTTTTTTTACTTGGTAACAGAGGAGAAAAGTGGACACTCTTTTTGGCATGTGTGTCTCAAAATTTCAAATGTTTTCCCTCATGACCTTCTACCAACCTCCCTATTTCTCAAGTAGGTGCAATAGGGACAAGGCCTTATTTTCCTTTATCAATGTCTTCATTCTTTGTCCTTTAAGTTTGGTGAATTGCAGAGTGCAATTGTGGTATTGGGGGTTATAACTGAGCACAAGAATGCGAGGAAGGTGCTACACTTATTGTAAAATAGGTTGGATGATGGTGATTTTTCATTTTGGTGTGAGCCACTCGCTCAAATCAGGGGTTTGCTGCCAGTGAGCTTGGATAGAAATAAAGGTCAAGTATGAGCTCTGGAAAATGAAATGAAGGGTCAAGTTTGAGGCAAGCTAGAGTCCATTTATTAGGTGCAATAAGAAGCTAGAAAGATTGTTTCCTTTAAGAGACAGACAAGGGCAGAGTCAAGCCTTTGCTCTAGTAGGTCTGCATCATCCCTGCTGCAGGATGTGAAGGAATGGACCTCCACAGCAATGCGCTGTGCCGGGCTGGGCTGCGCTGGCCTGGGCTGGGCCTGCCCTGGCACTGTGAATTAATCACCCACCTCCTTCCTTTGAGGAACGCTCACGAACGCCCACGAACGCCCTTGTTCTGTATACAGGCTGACAGCAGGCAATTTAGGACCCTGCTAAATGAGGGTGATGTCCCCATGTGCTTCCTTCAAGTGGCAAAATCCTTCGTCTAAGGCAGGTGGGCTTTTTAAAAATTTGGTTGAAGACCATATGTTGGAGGCGGTATCACGGCACAAGCCGCCGACCGTCTCAGAAGAAAGTGTGCATGGGAGGATATTATTTGCATAGGACAGCCCTCTTCTCAGTCCCATTCTTATGCTGCAGTTGCCATGAAGTGTTACTAGATGGCAGCAGTATGAACAAAAGAGCACACTGAGGCTTTTCTTCTGCTTCCTGACATGATTCTTGTTCATGGTGGTCTTGCAGGGCCTAAGGAGTGAAGGACTGCTTTGACTGAGGGGATGAGGAATGGCAGGCCTGTATTTGTGGTGAAGGGGGAATATTTGGAAGGTAAACAGCAAGATGAAAACGTCAAAGCATATATGTTTGCTGAGTGATTGAGTCTGTGTGTCACTTGTCTCTTTGAAGGGACATGTGAGAAAGGAACAGCAGCACCATAGACTTCAGATGGGAGAGAGCAAGCAAGGATTAATATTTCCCTCAAATCCAAATACTTACAGTACCTCAAAGATGACAAGTGCGATATGATGTTCTGCAATTGTAAGGATTTGCCATGTGTGGTAGATAAATATGCATAGTTAGTGAGGTTTTTCCCAGAATGTGAGTATCGTTAGGCTGGCAAATGTCAGGCACTCCTTTGGGAGTATGAGGCCAAGAACAAATTTGGGAAGTTTGCTACAGTCATCTGTAGGATCGAAAGACACTGGGGAATCATTACAGAGGGAGCCAGGCTTCACAAAATGTGGAAATAGTTGGACAGATATCTTTAGCAGGGACTTTTGTCTACCCCCAATGTGGGACCAGGACCGCAGTACCTCTGTGTCTCTGAAACATATTTTGACCTCTGGACACCACCATCTCAATACCCCTCAAATGTTCCCCCCTGGTACTCCAGCTTTGGTAGTGCATCAACCAGGTTTCAATCATTTGAGTGACCACAAACACCCTTCCTATGTGCCTTACATTTACATTCAGTCAGTAACCCAGCTGCTTTGTTCGCTGTTCAATCTCAAGTGACAGTTGGATGCACATTGCAGGGGTATATAGGCATTTACCGTACTGTACAGACCCTCTCAGTACAGCCAGACTACACTTCTTAAAATTATAAATACATGTTTTGCCCAACAGTAAGGCCAGGCCTTTCCTCTGTAGTTCATGGCCAACGTAAGGAGGAAAACATCAACTGAAGAGCATGCCAAAATTCTCTACAGACACTGCCAATCCTCACACTTTTGCCTATTCGCATGCTGAGGTTATTCACTATGAACCACCAAACCAATTGCAACAGGAGCCTCTCCCTGCCTCATTCGTATGCTTCGATGCCACTTTTATTTAGCAAGTGTTAGTGCTCTCGGATTTTGTAGCGCGATTCGCTATAGCCTCTGTTTTCAACAGAAATGTCCTAAAGGTACCTATACCAATCTGCAGGGTGGGGAGGAAGGGGGCTGCTGCTGCTGGCAGTAACATTTTGGGGCACCCCACCTGCAAAAATACAGCCAAATGCTCCTTGTTTTACCTTTAAATAGCATAACTGCAGCATAATCGTATGGTGACCCCTGTTGTTAATAGAAACTGTCAAACAGCTTCTTGCCCCCCCGTTGCCCCTAACCATTTGGGGTACACCCCATGAGGGAGGATCAGAGCAATACAAACTAATGGTAGCCCCTCAAAAAGTACCTGGAAGCCAAGCCATTGTGTGCACCTCATCGCCTTCACGTTGCGCCCAAGCACCTTTTAATACTGCTCCCCCAAATTTTGACTGCCCCCTCCCAACAGAAATCAGAGAGTATGGGGAGGGTGCAGTAAAAAAGTATTTGCAGTACCCCACAATAAGTCAGGATCCTCCTCCACCTATTCCTCTGCTCTCTGAACCCACCCATTCTGCCCAGGCTCCGCCTATACCATTCCTCTCTGACCCCACCCACTCTGACTAGGCTCTTCCTATACCCCTCCTCTCTGCCCAGTCTCCGCCTATACCCCTCCTCTCTGACCCCACCCACTCTGACTAGGCTCTTCCTATACCCCTCCTCTCTGACCCCTCCCATTCTGACTAGGCTCCTCCTATACCCCTCCTCTCTGACCCAGCTCCTCCTATACTACTCCTCTCTGACCCCACCCACTCTGACTTGGCTCCTCCTCCTCACAACACCTGTTCCCTTTCTTTCACCTCTCTCTGTTCAGGCCACACATATTTTACTTACCAACCAATCTGCAATCCCTCATTCACTAGGCATGATTCCACTCTTACACAACACACAGACACATTTTACTTACCAATTGGCCATTTAGGCCCACCTCCAACTTACCTCTGCCACCATCAGTCACCTGGTGCCGAACCCGGGATTCGAACCCTGGTTGCCTGCATGGAAGGCAGGTACTTACCCACTGGACCACACTGGTTTCCATGTAAGTAACTTATCAAATTGTCCTTATGTCATGGTCATCCTTTTCATGTGCAATGGAAGCCGCAGGGAAGGACACCAAGGCCTGCATGTTGCTTATAGTTACTACTGCAATCCTCTAGACCACTAAGGAGCTATAGCTCAAAGGTAAGTCTTGTACCTTTGGTGCGGACAGCCCTCACAGGCCAGGGTTCGAATCCTGCCAATGCTGTAGAGGTATCCCAAGGTGGAAATTTTCAAAAAGTGAATGTTTTTTTTTTGCTAAGATTTTTTTTTACTTGGTAACAGAGGAGAAAAGTGGACACTCTTTTTGGCATGTGTGTCTCAAAATTTCAAATGTTTTCCCTCATGACCTTCTACCAACCTCCCTATTTCTCAAGTAGGTGCAATAGGGACAAGGCCTTATTTTCCTTTATCAATGTCTTCATTCTTTGTCCTTTAAGTTTGGTGAATTGCAGAGTGCAATTGTGGTATTGGGGGTTATAACTGAGCACAAGAATGCGAGGAAGGTGCTACACTTATTGTAAAATAGGTTGGATGATTGTGATTTTTCATTTTGGTGTGAGCCACTCGCTCAAATCAGGGGTTTGGTGCCAGTGAGCTTGGATAGAAATAAAGGTCAAGTATGAGCTCTGGCTAATGGAATGATGGGTCAAGTTTGAGGCAAGCTAGAGTCCATTTATTAGGTGCAATAAGAAGCTAGAAAGATTGTTTCCTTTAAGAGACAGACAAGGGCAGAGTCAAGCCTTTGCTATAGTAGGTCTGCATCATCCCTGCTGCAGGATGTGAAGGAATGGACCTCCACAGCAATGCGCTGTGCCGGGCTGGGCTGCTCTGGCCTGGGCTGGGCCTGCCCTGGCACTGTGAATTATTCAGCCACCTCCTTCCTTTGAGGAACGCTCACGAACGCCCACGAACGCCCTTGTTCTGTATACAGGCTGACAGCAGGCAATTTAGGACCCTGCTAAATGAGGGTGATGTCCCCATGTGCTTCCTTCAAGTGGCAAAATCCTTCGTCTAAGGCAGGTGGGCTTTTTAAAAATTTGGTTGAAGACCATATGTTGGAGGCGGTATCACGGCACAAGCCGCCGACCGTCTCAGAAGAAAGTGTGCATGGGAGGATATTATTTGCATAGGACAGCCCTCTTCTCAGTCCCATTCTTATGCTGCAGTTGCCATGAAGTGTTACTAGAGGGCAGCAGTATGAACAAAAGAGCACACTGAGGCTTTTCTTCTGCTTCCTGACATGATTCTTGTTCATGGTGGTCTTGCAGGGCCTAAGGAGTGAAGGACTGCTTTGACTGAGGGGATGAGGAATGGCAGGCCTGTATTTGTGGTGAAGGGGGAATATTTGGAAGGTAAACAGCAAGATGAAAACGTCAAAGCATATATGTTTGCTGAGTGATTGAGTCTGTGTGTCACTTGTCTCTTTGAAGGGACATGTGAGAAAGGAACAGCAGCACCATAGACTTCAGATGGGAGAGAGCAAGCAAGGATTAATATTTCCCTCAAATCCAAATACTTACAGTACCTCAAAGATGACAAGTGCGATATGATGTTCTGCAATTGTAAGGATTTGCCATGTGTGGTAGATAAATATGCATAGTTAGTGAGGTTTTTCCCAGAATGTGAGTATCGTTAGGCTGGCAAATGTCAGGCACTCCTTTGGGAGTATGAGGCCAAGAACAAATTTGGGAAGTTTGCTACAGTCATCTGTAGGATCGAAAGACACTGGGGAATCATTACAGAGGGAGCCAGGCTTCACAAAATGTGGAAATAGTTGGACAGATATCTTTAGCAGGGACTTTTGTCTACCCCCAATGTGGGACCAGGACCGCAGTACCTCTGTGTCTCTGAAACATATTTTGACCTCTGGACACCACCATCTCAATACCCCTCAAATGTTCCCCCCTGGTACTCCAGCTTTGGTAGTGCATCAACCAGGTTTCAATCATTTGAGTGACCACAAACACCCTTCCTATGTGCCTTACATTTACATTCAGTCAGTAACCCAGCTGCTTTGTTCGCTGTTCAATCTCAAGTGACAGTTGGATGCACATTGCAGGGGTATATAGGCATTTACCGTACTGTACAGACCCTCTCAGTACAGCCAGACTACACTTCTTAAAATTATAAATACATGTTTTGCCCAACAGTAAGGCCAGGCCTTTCCTCTGTAGTTCATGGCCAACGTAAGGAGGAAAACATCAACTGAAGAGCATGCCAAAATTCTCTACAGACACTGCCAATCCTCACACTTTTGCCTATTCGCATGCTGAGGTTATTCACTATGAACCACCAAACCAATTGCAACAGGAGCCTCTCCCTGCCTCATTCGTATGCTTCGATGCCACTTTTATTTAGCAAGTGTTAGTGCTCTCGGATTTTGTAGCGCGATTCGCTATAGCCTCTGTTTTCAACAGAAATGTCCTAAAGGTACCTATACCAATCTGCAGGGTGGGGAGGAAGGGGGCTGCTGCTGCTGGCAGTAACATTTTGGGGCACCCCACCTGCAAAAATACAGCCAAATGCTCCTTGTTTTACCTTTAAATAGCATAACTGCAGCATAATCGTATGGTGACCCCTGTTGTTAATAGAAACTGTCAAACAGCTTCTTGCCCCCCCGTTGCCCCTAACCATTTGGGGTACACCCCATGAGGGAGGATCAGAGCAATACAAACTAATGGTAGCCCCTCAAAAAGTACCTGGAAGCCAAGCCATTGTGTGCACCTCATCGCCTTCACGTTGCGCCCAAGCACCTTTTAATACTGCTCCCCCAAATTTTGACTGCCCCCTCCCAACAGAAATCAGAGAGTATGGGGAGGGTGCAGTAAAAAAGTATTTGCAGTACCCCACAATAAGTCAGGATCCTCCTCCACCTATTCCTCTGCTCTCTGAACCCACCCATTCTGCCCAGGCTCCGCCTATACCATTCCTCTCTGACCCCACCCACTCTGACTAGGCTCTTCCTATACCCCTCCTCTCTGCCCAGTCTCCGCCTATACCCCTCCTCTCTGACCCCACCCACTCTGACTAGGCTCTTCCTATACCCCTCCTCTCTGACCCCTCCCATTCTGACTAGGCTCCTCCTATACCCCTCCTCTCTGACCCAGCTCCTCCTATACTACTCCTCTCTGACCCCACCCACTCTGACTTGGCTCCTCCTCCTCACAACACCTGTCCCCTTTCTTTCACCTCTCTCTGTTCAGGCCACACATATTTTACTTACCAACCAATCTGCAATCCCTCATTCACTAGGCATGATTCCACTCTTACACAACACACAGACACATTTTACTTACCAATTGGCCATTTAGGCCCACCTCCAACTTACCTCTGCCACCATCAGTCACCTGGTGCCAAACCCGGGATTCGAACCCTGGTTGCCTGCATGGAAGGCAGGTACTTACCCACTGGACCACACTGGTTTCCATGTAAGTAACTTATCAAATTGTCCTTATGTCATGGTCATCCTTTTCATGTGCAATGGAAGCCGCAGGGAAGGACACCAAGGCCTGCATGTTGCTTATAGTTACTACTGCAATCCTCTAGACCACTAAGGAGCTATAGCTCAAAGGTAAGTCTTGTACCTTTGGTGCGGACAGCCCTCACAGGCCAGGGTTCGAATCCTGCCAATGCTGTAGAGGTATCCCAAGGTGGAAATTTTCAAAAAGTGAATGTTTTTTTTTTTGCTAAGATTTTTTTTTACTTGGTAACAGAGGAGAAAAGTGGACACTCTTTTTGGCATGTGTGTCTCAAAATTTCAAATGTTTTCCCTCATGACCTTCTACCAACCTCCCTATTTCTCAAGTAGGTGCAATAGGGACAAGGCCTTATTTTCCTTTATCAATGTCTTCATTCTTTGTCCTTTAAGTTTGGTGAATTGCAGAGTGCAATTGTGGTATTGGGGGTTATAACTGAGCACAAGAATGCGAGGAAGGTGCTACACTTATTGTAAAATAGGTTGGATGATTGTGATTTTTCATTTTGGTGTGAGCCACTCGCTCAAATCAGGGGTTTGGTGCCAGTGAGCTTGGATAGAAATAAAGGTCAAGTATGAGCTCTGGCTAATGGAATGATGGGTCAAGTTTGAGGCAAGCTAGAGTCCATTTATTAGGTGCAATAAGAAGCTAGAAAGATTGTTTCCTTTAAGAGACAGACAAGGGCAGAGTCAAGCCTTTGCTATAGTAGGTCTGCATCATCCCTGCTGCAGGATGTGAAGGAATGGACCTCCACAGCAATGCGCTGTGCCGGGCTGGGCTGCGCTGGCCTGGGCTGGGCCTGCCCTGGCACTGTGAATTATTCACCCACCTCCTTCCTTTGAGGAACGCTCACGAACGCCCACGAACGCCCTTGTTCTGTATACAGGCTGACAGCAGGCAATTTAGGACCCTGCTAAATGAGGGTGATGTCCCCATGTGCTTCCTTCAAGTGGCAAAATCCTTCGTCTAAGGCAGGTGGGCTTTTTAAAAATTTGGTTGAAGACCATATGTTGGAGGCGGTATCACGGCACAAGCCGCCGACCGTCTCAGAAGAAAGTGTGCATGGGAGGATATTATTTGCATAGGACAGCCCTCTTCTCAGTCCCATTCTTATGCTGCAGTTGCCATGAAGTGTTACTAGAGGGCAGCAGTATGAACAAAAGAGCACACTGAGGCTTTTCTTCTGCTTCCTGACATGATTCTTGTTCATGGTGGTCTTGCAGGGCCTAAGGAGTGAAGGACTGCTTTGACTGAGGGGATGAGGAATGGCAGGCCTGTATTTGTGGTGAAGGGGGAATATTTGGAAGGTAAACAGCAAGATGAAAACGTCAAAGCATATATGTTTGCTGAGTGATTGAGTCTGTGTGTCACTTGTCTCTTTGAAGGGACATGTGAGAAAGGAACAGCAGCACCATAGACTTCAGATGGGAGAGAGCAAGCAAGGATTAATATTTCCCTCAAATCCAAATACTTACAGTACCTCAAAGATGACAAGTGCGATATGATGTTCTGCAATTGTAAGGATTTGCCATGTGTGGTAGATAAATATGCATAGTTAGTGAGGTTTTTCCCAGAATGTGAGTATCGTTAGGCTGGCAAATGTCAGGCACTCCTTTGGGAGTATGAGGCCAAGAACAAATTTGGGAAGTTTGCTACAGTCATCTGTAGGATCGAAAGACACTGGGGAATCATTACAGAGGGAGCCAGGCTTCACAAAATGTGGAAATAGTTGGACAGATATCTTTAGCAGGGACTTTTGTCTACCCCCAATGTGGGACCAGGACCGCAGTACCTCTGTGTCTCTGAAACATATTTTGACCTCTGGACACCACCATCTCAATACCCCTCAAATGTTCCCCCCTGGTACTCCAGCTTTGGTAGTGCATCAACCAGGTTTCAATCATTTGAGTGACCACAAACACCCTTCCTATGTGCCTTACATTTACATTCAGTCAGTAACCCAGCTGCTTTGTTCGCTGTTCAATCTCAAGTGACAGTTGGATGCACATTGCAGGGGTATATAGGCATTTACCGTACTGTACAGACCCTCTCAGTACAGCCAGACTACACTTCTTAAAATTATAAATACATGTTTTGCCCAACAGTAAGGCCAGGCCTTTCCTCTGTAGTTCATGGCCAACGTAAGGAGGAAAACATCAACTGAAGAGCATGCCAAAATTCTCTACAGACACTGCCAATCCTCACACTTTTGCCTATTCGCATGCTGAGGTTATTCACTATGAACCACCAAACCAATTGCAACAGGAGCCTCTCCCTGCCTCATTCGTATGCTTCGATGCCACTTTTATTTAGCAAGTGTTAGTGCTCTCGGATTTTGTAGCGCGATTCGCTATAGCCTCTGTTTTCAACAGAAATGTCCTAAAGGTACCTATACCAATCTGCAGGGTGGGGAGGAAGGGGGCTGCTGCTGCTGGCAGTAACATTTTGGGGCACCCCACCTGCAAAAATACAGCCAAATGCTCCTTGTTTTACCTTTAAATAGCATAACTGCAGCATAATCGTATGGTGACCCCTGTTGTTAATAGAAACTGTCAAACAGCTTCTTGCCCCCCCGTTGCCCCTAACCATTTGGGGTACACCCCATGAGGGAGGATCAGAGCAATACAAACTAATGGTAGCCCCTCAAAAAGTACCTGGAAGCCAAGCCATTGTGTGCACCTCATCGCCTTCACGTTGCGCCCAAGCACCTTTTAATACTGCTCCCCCAAATTTTGACTGCCCCCTCCCAACAGAAATCAGAGAGTATGGGGAGGGTGCAGTAAAAAAGTATTTGCAGTACCCCACAATAAGTCAGGATCCTCCTCCACCTATTCCTCTGCTCTCTGAACCCACCCATTCTGCCCAGGCTCCGCCTATACCATTCCTCTCTGACCCCACCCACTCTGACTAGGCTCTTCCTATACCCCTCCTCTCTGCCCAGTCTCCGCCTATACCCCTCCTCTCTGACCCCACCCACTCTGACTAGGCTCTTCCTATACCCCTCCTCTCTGACCCCTCCCATTCTGACTAGGCTCCTCCTATACCCCTCCTCTCTGACCCAGCTCCTCCTATACTACTCCTCTCTGACCCCACCCACTCTGACTTGGCTCCTCCTCCTCACAACACCTGTTCCCTTTCTTTCACCTCTCTCTGTTCAGGCCACACATATTTTACTTACCAACCAATCTGCAATCCCTCATTCACTAGGCATGATTCCACTCTTACACAACACACAGACACATTTTACTTACCAATTGGCCATTTAGGCCCACCTCCAACTTACCTCTGCCACCATCAGTCACCTGGTGCCGAACCCGGGATTCGAACCCTGGTTGCCTGCATGGAAGGCAGGTACTTACCCACTGGACCACACTGGTTTCCATGTAAGTAACTTATCAAATTGTCCTTATGTCATGGTCATCCTTTTCATGTGCAATGGAAGCCGCAGGGAAGGACACCAAGGCCTGCATGTTGCTTATAGTTACTACTGCAATCCTCTAGACCACTAAGGAGCTATAGCTCAAAGGTAAGTCTTGTACCTTTGGTGCGGACAGCCCTCACAGGCCAGGGTTCGAATCCTGCCAATGCTGTAGAGGTATCCCAAGGTGGAAATTTTCAAAAAGTGAATGTTTTTTTTTTTGCTAAGATTTTTTTTTACTTGGTAACAGAGGAGAAAAGTGGACACTCTTTTTGGCATGTGTGTCTCAAAATTTCAAATGTTTTCCCTCATGACCTTCTACCAACCTCCCTATTTCTCAAGTAGGTGCAATAGGGACAAGGCCTTATTTTCCTTTATCAATGTCTTCATTCTTTGTCCTTTAAGTTTGGTGAATTGCAGAGTGCAATTGTGGTATTGGGGGTTATAACTGAGCACAAGAATGCGAGGAAGGTGCTACACTTATTGTAAAATAGGTTGGATGATTGTGATTTTTCATTTTGGTGTGAGCCACTCGCTCAAATCAGGGGTTTGGTGCCAGTGAGCTTGGATAGAAATAAAGGTCAAGTATGAGCTCTGGCTAATGGAATGATGGGTCAAGTTTGAGGCAAGCTAGAGTCCATTTATTAGGTGCAATAAGAAGCTAGAAAGATTGTTTCCTTTAAGAGACAGACAAGGGCAGAGTCAAGCCTTTGCTATAGTAGGTCTGCATCATCCCTGCTGCAGGATGTGAAGGAATGGACCTCCACAGCAATGCGCTGTGCCGGGCTGGGCTGCTCTGGCCTGGGCTGGGCCTGCCCTGGCACTGTGAATTATTCAGCCACCTCCTTCCTTTGAGGAACGCTCACGAACGCCCACGAACGCCCTTGTTCTGTATACAGGCTGACAGCAGGCAATTTAGGACCCTGCTAAATGAGGGTGATGTCCCCATGTGCTTCCTTCAAGTGGCAAAATCCTTCGTCTAAGGCAGGTGGGCTTTTTAAAAATTTGGTTGAAGACCATATGTTGGAGGCGGTATCACGGCACAAGCCGCCGACCGTCTCAGAAGAAAGTGTGCATGGGAGGATATTATTTGCATAGGACAGCCCTCTTCTCAGTCCCATTCTTATGCTGCAGTTGCCATGAAGTGTTACTAGAGGGCAGCAGTATGAACAAAAGAGCACACTGAGGCTTTTCTTCTGCTTCCTGACATGATTCTTGTTCATGGTGGTCTTGCAGGGCCTAAGGAGTGAAGGACTGCTTTGACTGAGGGGATGAGGAATGGCAGGCCTGTATTTGTGGTGAAGGGGGAATATTTGGAAGGTAAACAGCAAGATGAAAACGTCAAAGCATATATGTTTGCTGAGTGATTGAGTCTGTGTGTCACTTGTCTCTTTGAAGGGACATGTGAGAAAGGAACAGCAGCACCATAGACTTCAGATGGGAGAGAGCAAGCAAGGATTAATATTTCCCTCAAATCCAAATACTTACAGTACCTCAAAGATGACAAGTGCGATATGATGTTCTGCAATTGTAAGGATTTGCCATGTGTGGTAGATAAATATGCATAGTTAGTGAGGTTTTTCCCAGAATGTGAGTATCGTTAGGCTGGCAAATGTCAGGCACTCCTTTGGGAGTATGAGGCCAAGAACAAATTTGGGAAGTTTGCTACAGTCATCTGTAGGATCGAAAGACACTGGGGAATCATTACAGAGGGAGCCAGGCTTCACAAAATGTGGAAATAGTTGGACAGATATCTTTAGCAGGGACTTTTGTCTACCCCCAATGTGGGACCAGGACCGCAGTACCTCTGTGTCTCTGAAACATATTTTGACCTCTGGACACCACCATCTCAATACCCCTCAAATGTTCCCCCCTGGTACTCCAGCTTTGGTAGTGCATCAACCAGGTTTCAATCATTTGAGTGACCACAAACACCCTTCCTATGTGCCTTACATTTACATTCAGTCAGTAACCCAGCTGCTTTGTTCGCTGTTCAATCTCAAGTGACAGTTGGATGCACATTGCAGGGGTATATAGGCATTTACCGTACTGTACAGACCCTCTCAGTACAGCCAGACTACACTTCTTAAAATTATAAATACATGTTTTGCCCAACAGTAAGGCCAGGCCTTTCCTCTGTAGTTCATGGCCAACGTAAGGAGGAAAACATCAACTGAAGAGCATGCCAAAATTCTCTACAGACACTGCCAATCCTCACACTTTTGCCTATTCGCATGCTGAGGTTATTCACTATGAACCACCAAACCAATTGCAACAGGAGCCTCTCCCTGCCTCATTCGTATGCTTCGATGCCACTTTTATTTAGCAAGTGTTAGTGCTCTCGGATTTTGTAGCGCGATTCGCTATAGCCTCTGTTTTCAACAGAAATGTCCTAAAGGTACCTATACCAATCTGCAGGGTGGGGAGGAAGGGGGCTGCTGCTGCTGGCAGTAACATTTTGGGGCACCCCACCTGCAAAAATACAGCCAAATGCTCCTTGTTTTACCTTTAAATAGCATAACTGCAGCATAATCGTATGGTGACCCCTGTTGTTAATAGAAACTGTCAAACAGCTTCTTGCCCCCCCGTTGCCCCTAACCATTTGGGGTACACCCCATGAGGGAGGATCAGAGCAATACAAACTAATGGTAGCCCCTCAAAAAGTACCTGGAAGCCAAGCCATTGTGTGCACCTCATCGCCTTCACGTTGCGCCCAAGCACCTTTTAATACTGCTCCCCCAAATTTTGACTGCCCCCTCCCAACAGAAATCAGAGAGTATGGGGAGGGTGCAGTAAAAAAGTATTTGCAGTACCCCACAATAAGTCAGGATCCTCCTCCACCTATTCCTCTGCTCTCTGAACCCACCCATTCTGCCCAGGCTCCGCCTATACCATTCCTCTCTGACCCCACCCACTCTGACTAGGCTCTTCCTATACCCCTCCTCTCTGCCCAGTCTCCGCCTATACCCCTCCTCTCTGACCCCACCCACTCTGACTAGGCTCTTCCTATACCCCTCCTCTCTGACCCCTCCCATTCTGACTAGGCTCCTCCTATACCCCTCCTCTCTGACCCAGCTCCTCCTATACTACTCCTCTCTGACCCCACCCACTCTGACTTGGCTCCTCCTCCTCACAACACCTGTCCCCTTTCTTTCACCTCTCTCTGTTCAGGCCACACATATTTTACTTACCAACCAATCTGCAATCCCTCATTCACTAGGCATGATTCCACTCTTACACAACACACAGACACATTTTACTTACCAATTGGCCATTTAGGCCCACCTCCAACTTACCTCTGCCACCATCAGTCACCTGGTGCCAAACCCGGGATTCGAACCCTGGTTGCCTGCATGGAAGGCAGGTACTTACCCACTGGACCACACTGGTTTCCATGTAAGTAACTTATCAAATTGTCCTTATGTCATGGTCATCCTTTTCATGTGCAATGGAAGCCGCAGGGAAGGACACCAAGGCCTGCATGTTGCTTATAGTTACTACTGCAATCCTCTAGACCACTAAGGAGCTATAGCTCAAAGGTAAGTCTTGTACCTTTGGTGCGGACAGCCCTCACAGGCCAGGGTTCGAATCCTGCCAATGCTGTAGAGGTATCCCAAGGTGGAAATTTTCAAAAAGTGAATGTTTTTTTTTTTGCTAAGATTTTTTTTTACTTGGTAACAGAGGAGAAAAGTGGACACTCTTTTTGGCATGTGTGTCTCAAAATTTCAAATGTTTTCCCTCATGACCTTCTACCAACCTCCCTATTTCTCAAGTAGGTGCAATAGGGACAAGGCCTTATTTTCCTTTATCAATGTCTTCATTCTTTGTCCTTTAAGTTTGGTGAATTGCAGAGTGCAATTGTGGTATTGGGGGTTATAACTGAGCACAAGAATGCGAGGAAGGTGCTACACTTATTGTAAAATAGGTTGGATGATTGTGATTTTTCATTTTGGTGTGAGCCACTCGCTCAAATCAGGGGTTTGGTGCCAGTGAGCTTGGATAGAAATAAAGGTCAAGTATGAGCTCTGGCTAATGGAATGATGGGTCAAGTTTGAGGCAAGCTAGAGTCCATTTATTAGGTGCAATAAGAAGCTAGAAAGATTGTTTCCTTTAAGAGACAGACAAGGGCAGAGTCAAGCCTTTGCTATAGTAGGTCTGCATCATCCCTGCTGCAGGATGTGAAGGAATGGACCTCCACAGCAATGCGCTGTGCCGGGCTGGGCTGCGCTGGCCTGGGCTGGGCCTGCCCTGGCACTGTGAATTATTCACCCACCTCCTTCCTTTGAGGAACGCTCACGAACGCCCACGAACGCCCTTGTTCTGTATACAGGCTGACAGCAGGCAATTTAGGACCCTGCTAAATGAGGGTGATGTCCCCATGTGCTTCCTTCAAGTGGCAAAATCCTTCGTCTAAGGCAGGTGGGCTTTTTAAAAATTTGGTTGAAGACCATATGTTGGAGGCGGTATCACGGCACAAGCCGCCGACCGTCTCAGAAGAAAGTGTGCATGGGAGGATATTATTTGCATAGGACAGCCCTCTTCTCAGTCCCATTCTTATGCTGCAGTTGCCATGAAGTGTTACTAGAGGGCAGCAGTATGAACAAAAGAGCACACTGAGGCTTTTCTTCTGCTTCCTGACATGATTCTTGTTCATGGTGGTCTTGCAGGGCCTAAGGAGTGAAGGACTGCTTTGACTGAGGGGATGAGGAATGGCAGGCCTGTATTTGTGGTGAAGGGGGAATATTTGGAAGGTAAACAGCAAGATGAAAACGTCAAAGCATATATGTTTGCTGAGTGATTGAGTCTGTGTGTCACTTGTCTCTTTGAAGGGACATGTGAGAAAGGAACAGCAGCACCATAGACTTCAGATGGGAGAGAGCAAGCAAGGATTAATATTTCCCTCAAATCCAAATACTTACAGTACCTCAAAGATGACAAGTGCGATATGATGTTCTGCAATTGTAAGGATTTGCCATGTGTGGTAGATAAATATGCATAGTTAGTGAGGTTTTTCCCAGAATGTGAGTATCGTTAGGCTGGCAAATGTCAGGCACTCCTTTGGGAGTATGAGGCCAAGAACAAATTTGGGAAGTTTGCTACAGTCATCTGTAGGATCGAAAGACACTGGGGAATCGTTACAGAGGGAGCCAGGCTTCACAAAATGTGGTAACAGTTGGACAGAAATCTTTAGCAGGGACTTTTGTCTACCCCCAATGTGGGTCCAGGACCGCAGTACCTCTGTGTCTCTGAAACATATTTTGACCTCTGGACACCACCATCTCAATACCCCTCAAATGTTCCCCCCTGGTACCCCAGCTTTGGTAGTGCATCAACCAGGTTTCAATCATTTGAGTGACCACAAACACCCTTCCTATGTGCCTTCCATTTACATTCAGTCAGTAACCCAGCTGCTTCGTTCGCTGTTCAATCTCAAGTGACAGTTGGATGCACATTGCAGGGGTATACAGGCATTTACCGTACTGTACAGACCCTCTCAGTACAGCCAGACTACACTTCTTAAAATCATAAATACATGTTTTGCCCAACAGTAAGGCCAGGCCTTTCCTCTGTAGTTCATGGCCAACATAAGGAGGAAAACATCAACTGAAGAGCATGCCAAAATTCTCTACAGACACTGCCAATCCTCACACTTTTGCCTATTCGCATGCTGAGGTTATTCACTATGAACCACCAAACCAATTGCAACAGTAGCCTCTCCCTGCCTCATTCGTATGCTTCGATGCCACCTTTATTTAGCAAGTGTTAGTGCTCTCGGATTTTGTAGCGCGATTCGCTATAGCCTCTGTTTTCAACAGAAATGTCCTAAAGGTACCTATACCAATCTGCAGGGTGGGGAGGAAGGGGGCTGCTGCTGCTGGCAGTAACATTTTGGGGCACCCCACCTGCAAAAATACAGCCAAATGCTCCTTGTTTTACCTTTCAATAGCATAACTGCAGCATAATCGTATGGTGACCCCTGTTGTTAATAGAAACTGTCAAACAGCTTCTTGCCCCCCCGTTGCCCCTAACCATTTGGGGTACACCCCATGAGGGAGGATCAGAGCAATACAAACTAATGGTAGCCCCTCAAAAAGTACCTGGAAGCCAAGCCATTGTGTGCACCTCATCGCCTTCACGTTGCGCCCAAGCACCTTTTCATACTGCTCCCCCAAATTTTGACTGCCCCCTCCCAACAGAAATCAGAGAGTATGAGGAGGGTGCAGTAAAAAAGTATTTGCAGTACCCCACAATAAGTCAGGATCCTCCTCCACCTATTCCTCTGCTCTCTGAACCCACCCATTCTGCCCAGGCTCCGCCTATACACCTCCTCTCTGACCCCACCCACTCTGACTAGGCTCTTCCTATACCCCTCCTCTCTGACCCCTCCCACTCTGACTAGGCTCCTCCTATACCCCTCCTCTCTGCCCAGGCTCTGCCTATACTCCTCCTCTCTGACCCCACCCACTCTGACTTGGCTCCTCCTATGCTCCTCCTCTCTGACCCCTCCCACTCTGACTTGGCTCCTCCTCCTCACAACACCTGTTCCCTTTCTTTCACCTCTCTCTGTTCAGGCCACACATATTTTACTTACCAACCAATCTGCAATCCCTCATTCACTAGGCATGATTCCACTCTTACACAACACACAGACACATTTTACTTACCAATTGGCCATTTAGGCCCACCTCCAACTTACCTCTGCTCTGCCACCATCAGTCACCTGGTGCCGAACCCGGGATTCGAACCCTGGTTGCCTGCATGGAAGGCAGGTACTTACCCACTGGACCACACTGGTTTCCATGTAAGTAGCTTATCAAATTGTCCTTATGTCATGGTCATCCTTTTCATGTGCAATGGAAGCCGCAGGGAAGGACACCAAGGCCTGCATGTTGCTTATAGTTACTACTGCAATCCTCTAGACCACTAAGGAGCTATAGCTCAAAGGTAAGTCTTGTACCTTTGGTGCGGACAGCCCTCACAGGCCAGGGTTCGAATCCTGCCAATGCTGTAGAGGTATCCCAAGGTAGAAATTTTCAAAAAGTGAATGTTTTTTTTTTTGCTAAGGTTTTTTTTTACTTGGTAACAGAGGAGACAAGTGGACACTCTTTTTGGCATGTGTGTCTCAAAATTTCAAATGTTTTCCCTCATGACCTTCTACCAACCTCCCTATTTCTCAAGTAGGTGCAATAGGGACAAGGCCTTATTTTCCTTTATCAATGTCTTCATTCTTTGTCCTTTAAGTTTGGTGAATTGCAGAGTGCAATTGTGGTATTGGGGGTTATAACTGAGCACAAGAATGCGAGGAAGGTGCTACACTTATTGTAAAATAGGTTGGATGATGGTGATTTTTCATTTTGGTGTGAGCCATTCGCTCAAATCAGGGGTTTGGTCCCAGTGAGCTTGGATAGAAATAAAGGTCAAGTATGAGCTCTGGCTAATGAAATGATGGGTCAAGTTTGAGGCAAGCTAGAGTCCATTTATTAGGTGCAATAAGAAGCTAGAAAGACTGTTTCCTTTAAGAGACAGACAAGGGCAGAGTCAAGCCTTTGCTCTAGTAGGTCTGCATCATCCCTGCTGCAGGATGTGAAGGAATGGACCTCCACAGCAATGCGCTGTGCCGGGCTGGGCTGGGCTGCACTGGCCTGGGCTGGGCCTGCCCTGGCACTGTGACTTAATCACCCACCTCCTTCCTTTGAGGAACGCTCACGAACGCCCACGAACGCCCTTGTTCTGTATACAGGCTGACAGCAGGCAATTTAGGACCCTGCTAAATGAGGGTGATGTCCCCATGTGCTTCCTTCAAGTGGCAAAATCCTTCGTCTAAGGCAGGTGGGCTTTTTAAAAATTTGGTTGAAGACCATATGTTGGAGGCGGTATCACGGCACAAGCCGCCGACCGTCTCAGAAGAAAGTGTGCATGGGAGGATATTATTTGCATAGGACAGCCCTCTTCTCAGTCCCATTCTTATGCTGCAGTTGCCATGAAGTGTTACTAGAGGGCAGCAGTATGAACAAAAGAGCACACTGAGGCTTTTCTTCTGCTTCCTGACATGATTCTTGTTCATGGTGGTCTTGCAGGGCCTAAGGAGTGAAGGACTGCTTTGACTGAGGGGATGAGGAATGGCAGGCCTGTATTTGTGGTGAAGGGGGAATATTTGGAAGGTAAACAGCAAGATGAAAACGTCAAAGCATATATGTTTGCTGAGTGATTGAGTCTGTGTGTCACTTGTCTCTTTGAAGGGACATGTGAGAAAGGAACAGCAGCACCATAGACTTCAGATGGGAGAGAGCAAGCAAGGATTAATATTTCCCTCAAATCCAAATACTTACAGTACCTCAAAGATGACAAGTGCGATATGATGTTCTGCAATTGTAAGGATTTGCCATGTGTGGTAGATAAATATGCATAGTTAGTGAGGTTTTTCCCAGAATGTGAGTATCGTTAGGCTGGCAAATGTCAGGCACTCCTTTGGGAGTATGAGGCCAAGAACAAATTTGGGAAGTTTGCTACAGTCATCTGTAGGATCGAAAGACACTGGGGAATCATTACAGAGGGAGCCAGGCTTCACAAAATGTGGAAATAGTTGGACAGATATCTTTAGCAGGGACTTTTGTCTACCCCCAATGTGGGACCAGGACCGCAGTACCTCTGTGTCTCTGAAACATATTTTGACCTCTGGACACCACCATCTCAATACCCCTCAAATGTTCCCCCCTGGTACTCCAGCTTTGGTAGTGCATCAACCAGGTTTCAATCATTTGAGTGACCACAAACACCCTTCCTATGTGCCTTACATTTACATTCAGTCAGTAACCCAGCTGCTTTGTTCGCTGTTCAATCTCAAGTGACAGTTGGATGCACATTGCAGGGGTATATAGGCATTTACCGTACTGTACAGACCCTCTCAGTACAGCCAGACTACACTTCTTAAAATTATAAATACATGTTTTGCCCAACAGTAAGGCCAGGCCTTTCCTCTGTAGTTCATGGCCAACGTAAGGAGGAAAACATCAACTGAAGAGCATGCCAAAATTCTCTACAGACACTGCCAATCCTCACACTTTTGCCTATTCGCATGCTGAGGTTATTCACTATGAACCACCAAACCAATTGCAACAGGAGCCTCTCCCTGCCTCATTCGTATGCTTCGATGCCACTTTTATTTAGCAAGTGTTAGTGCTCTCGGATTTTGTAGCGCGATTCGCTATAGCCTCTGTTTTCAACAGAAATGTCCTAAAGGTACCTATACCAATCTGCAGGGTGGGGAGGAAGGGGGCTGCTGCTGCTGGCAGTAACATTTTGGGGCACCCCACCTGCAAAAATACAGCCAAATGCTCCTTGTTTTACCTTTAAATAGCATAACTGCAGCATAATCGTATGGTGACCCCTGTTGTTAATAGAAACTGTCAAACAGCTTCTTGCCCCCCCGTTGCCCCTAACCATTTGGGGTACACCCCATGAGGGAGGATCAGAGCAATACAAACTAATGGTAGCCCCTCAAAAAGTACCTGGAAGCCAAGCCATTGTGTGCACCTCATCGCCTTCACGTTGCGCCCAAGCACCTTTTAATACTGCTCCCCCAAATTTTGACTGCCCCCTCCCAACAGAAATCAGAGAGTATGGGGAGGGTGCAGTAAAAAAGTATTTGCAGTACCCCACAATAAGTCAGGATCCTCCTCCACCTATTCCTCTGCTCTCTGAACCCACCCATTCTGCCCAGGCTCCGCCTATACCATTCCTCTCTGACCCCACCCACTCTGACTAGGCTCTTCCTATACCCCTCCTCTCTGCCCAGTCTCCGCCTATACCCCTCCTCTCTGACCCCACCCACTCTGACTAGGCTCTTCCTATACCCCTCCTCTCTGACCCCTCCCATTCTGACTAGGCTCCTCCTATACCCCTCCTCTCTGACCCAGCTCCTCCTATACTACTCCTCTCTGACCCCACCCACTCTGACTTGGCTCCTCCTCCTCACAACACCTGTTCCCTTTCTTTCACCTCTCTCTGTTCAGGCCACACATATTTTACTTACCAACCAATCTGCAATCCCTCATTCACTAGGCATGATTCCACTCTTACACAACACACAGACACATTTTACTTACCAATTGGCCATTTAGGCCCACCTCCAACTTACCTCTGCCACCATCAGTCACCTGGTGCCGAACCCGGGATTTGAACCCTGGTTGCCTGCATGGAAGGCAGGTACTTACCCACTGGACCACACTGGTTTCCATGTAAGTAACTTATCAAATTGTCCTTATGTCATGGTCATCCTTTTCATGTGCAATGGAAGCCGCAGGGAAGGACACCAAGGCCTGCATGTTGCTTATAGTTACTACTGCAATCCTCTAGACCACTAAGGAGCTATAGCTCAAAGGTAAGTCTTGTACCTTTGGTGCGGACAGCCCTCACAGGCCAGGGTTCGAATCCTGCCAATGCTGTAGAGGTATCCCAAGGTGGAAATTTTCAAAAAGTGAATGTTTTTTTTTTTGCTAAGATTTTTTTTTACTTGGTAACAGAGGAGAAAAGTGGACACTCTTTTTGGCATGTGTGTCTCAAAATTTCAAATGTTTTCCCTCATGACCTTCTACCAACCTCCCTATTTCTCAAGTAGGTGCAATAGGGACAAGGCCTTATTTTCCTTTATCAATGTCTTCATTCTTTGTCCTTTAAGTTTGGTGAATTGCAGAGTGCAATTGTGGTATTGGGGGTTATAACTGAGCACAAGAATGCGAGGAAGGTGCTACACTTATTGTAAAATAGGTTGGATGATTGTGATTTTTCATTTTGGTGTGAGCCACTCGCTCAAATCAGGGGTTTGGTGCCAGTGAGCTTGGATAGAAATAAAGGTCAAGTATGAGCTCTGGCTAATGGAATGATGGGTCAAGTTTGAGGCAAGCTAGAGTCCATTTATTAGGTGCAATAAGAAGCTAGAAAGATTGTTTCCTTTAAGAGACAGACAAGGGCAGAGTCAAGCCTTTGCTATAGTAGGTCTGCATCATCCCTGCTGCAGGATGTGAAGGAATGGACCTCCACAGCAATGCGCTGTGCCGGGCTGGGCTGCTCTGGCCTGGGCTGGGCCTGCCCTGGCACTGTGAATTATTCAGCCACCTCCTTCCTTTGAGGAACGCTCACGAACGCCCACGAACGCCCTTGTTCTGTATACAGGCTGACAGCAGGCAATTTAGGACCCTGCTAAATGAGGGTGATGTCCCCATGTGCTTCCTTCAAGTGGCAAAATCCTTCGTCTAAGGCAGGTGGGCTTTTTAAAAATTTGGTTGAAGACCATATGTTGGAGGCGGTATCACGGCACAAGCCGCCGACCGTCTCAGAAGAAAGTGTGCATGGGAGGATATTATTTGCATAGGACAGCCCTCTTCTCAGTCCCATTCTTATGCTGCAGTTGCCATGAAGTGTTACTAGAGGGCAGCAGTATGAACAAAAGAGCACACTGAGGCTTTTCTTCTGCTTCCTGACATGATTCTTGTTCATGGTGGTCTTGCAGGGCCTAAGGAGTGAAGGACTGCTTTGACTGAGGGGATGAGGAATGGCAGGCCTGTATTTGTGGTGAAGGGGGAATATTTGGAAGGTAAACAGCAAGATGAAAACGTCAAAGCATATATGTTTGCTGAGTGATTGAGTCTGTGTGTCACTTGTCTCTTTGAAGGGACATGTGAGAAAGGAACAGCAGCACCATAGACTTCAGATGGGAGAGAGCAAGCAAGGATTAATATTTCCCTCAAATCCAAATACTTACAGTACCTCAAAGATGACAAGTGCGATATGATGTTCTGCAATTGTAAGGATTTGCCATGTGTGGTAGATAAATATGCATAGTTAGTGAGGTTTTTCCCAGAATGTGAGTATCGTTAGGCTGGCAAATGTCAGGCACTCCTTTGGGAGTATGAGGCCAAGAACAAATTTGGGAAGTTTGCTACAGTCATCTGTAGGATCGAAAGACACTGGGGAATCATTACAGAGGGAGCCAGGCTTCACAAAATGTGGAAATAGTTGGACAGATATCTTTAGCAGGGACTTTTGTCTACCCCCAATGTGGGACCAGGACCGCAGTACCTCTGTGTCTCTGAAACATATTTTGACCTCTGGACACCACCATCTCAATACCCCTCAAATGTTCCCCCCTGGTACTCCAGCTTTGGTAGTGCATCAACCAGGTTTCAATCATTTGAGTGACCACAAACACCCTTCCTATGTGCCTTACATTTACATTCAGTCAGTAACCCAGCTGCTTTGTTCGCTGTTCAATCTCAAGTGACAGTTGGATGCACATTGCAGGGGTATATAGGCATTTACCGTACTGTACAGACCCTCTCAGTACAGCCAGACTACACTTCTTAAAATTATAAATACATGTTTTGCCCAACAGTAAGGCCAGGCCTTTCCTCTGTAGTTCATGGCCAACGTAAGGAGGAAAACATCAACTGAAGAGCATGCCAAAATTCTCTACAGACACTGCCAATCCTCACACTTTTGCCTATTCGCATGCTGAGGTTATTCACTATGAACCACCAAACCAATTGCAACAGGAGCCTCTCCCTGCCTCATTCGTATGCTTCGATGCCACTTTTATTTAGCAAGTGTTAGTGCTCTCGGATTTTGTAGCGCGATTCGCTATAGCCTCTGTTTTCAACAGAAATGTCCTAAAGGTACCTATACCAATCTGCAGGGTGGGGAGGAAGGGGGCTGCTGCTGCTGGCAGTAACATTTTGGGGCACCCCACCTGCAAAAATACAGCCAAATGCTCCTTGTTTTACCTTTAAATAGCATAACTGCAGCATAATCGTATGGTGACCCCTGTTGTTAATAGAAACTGTCAAACAGCTTCTTGCCCCCCCGTTGCCCCTAACCATTTGGGGTACACCCCATGAGGGAGGATCAGAGCAATACAAACTAATGGTAGCCCCTCAAAAAGTACCTGGAAGCCAAGCCATTGTGTGCACCTCATCGCCTTCACGTTGCGCCCAAGCACCTTTTAATACTGCTCCCCCAAATTTTGACTGCCCCCTCCCAACAGAAATCAGAGAGTATGGGGAGGGTGCAGTAAAAAAGTATTTGCAGTACCCCACAATAAGTCAGGATCCTCCTCCACCTATTCCTCTGCTCTCTGAACCCACCCATTCTGCCCAGGCTCCGCCTATACCATTCCTCTCTGACCCCACCCACTCTGACTAGGCTCTTCCTATACCCCTCCTCTCTGCCCAGTCTCCGCCTATACCCCTCCTCTCTGACCCCACCCACTCTGACTAGGCTCTTCCTATACCCCTCCTCTCTGACCCCTCCCATTCTGACTAGGCTCCTCCTATACCCCTCCTCTCTGACCCAGCTCCTCCTATACTACTCCTCTCTGACCCCACCCACTCTGACTTGGCTCCTCCTCCTCACAACACCTGTCCCCTTTCTTTCACCTCTCTCTGTTCAGGCCACACATATTTTACTTACCAACCAATCTGCAATCCCTCATTCACTAGGCATGATTCCACTCTTACACAACACACAGACACATTTTACTTACCAATTGGCCATTTAGGCCCACCTCCAACTTACCTCTGCCACCATCAGTCACCTGGTGCCAAACCCGGGATTCGAACCCTGGTTGCCTGCATGGAAGGCAGGTACTTACCCACTGGACCACACTGGTTTCCATGTAAGTAACTTATCAAATTGTCCTTATGTCATGGTCATCCTTTTCATGTGCAATGGAAGCCGCAGGGAAGGACACCAAGGCCTGCATGTTGCTTATAGTTACTACTGCAATCCTCTAGACCACTAAGGAGCTATAGCTCAAAGGTAAGTCTTGTACCTTTGGTGCGGACAGCCCTCACAGGCCAGGGTTCGAATCCTGCCAATGCTGTAGAGGTATCCCAAGGTGGAAATTTTCAAAAAGTGAATGTTTTTTTTTTTGCTAAGATTTTTTTTTACTTGGTAACAGAGGAGAAAAGTGGACACTCTTTTTGGCATGTGTGTCTCAAAATTTCAAATGTTTTCCCTCATGACCTTCTACCAACCTCCCTATTTCTCAAGTAGGTGCAATAGGGACAAGGCCTTATTTTCCTTTATCAATGTCTTCATTCTTTGTCCTTTAAGTTTGGTGAATTGCAGAGTGCAATTGTGGTATTGGGGGTTATAACTGAGCACAAGAATGCGAGGAAGGTGCTACACTTATTGTAAAATAGGTTGGATGATTGTGATTTTTCATTTTGGTGTGAGCCACTCGCTCAAATCAGGGGTTTGGTGCCAGTGAGCTTGGATAGAAATAAAGGTCAAGTATGAGCTCTGGCTAATGGAATGATGGGTCAAGTTTGAGGCAAGCTAGAGTCCATTTATTAGGTGCAATAAGAAGCTAGAAAGATTGTTTCCTTTAAGAGACAGACAAGGGCAGAGTCAAGCCTTTGCTATAGTAGGTCTGCATCATCCCTGCTGCAGGATGTGAAGGAATGGACCTCCACAGCAATGCGCTGTGCCGGGCTGGGCTGCGCTGGCCTGGGCTGGGCCTGCCCTGGCACTGTGAATTATTCACCCACCTCCTTCCTTTGAGGAACGCTCACGAACGCCCACGAACGCCCTTGTTCTGTATACAGGCTGACAGCAGGCAATTTAGGACCCTGCTAAATGAGGGTGATGTCCCCATGTGCTTCCTTCAAGTGGCAAAATCCTTCGTCTAAGGCAGGTGGGCTTTTTAAAAATTTGGTTGAAGACCATATGTTGGAGGCGGTATCACGGCACAAGCCGCCGACCGTCTCAGAAGAAAGTGTGCATGGGAGGATATTATTTGCATAGGACAGCCCTCTTCTCAGTCCCATTCTTATGCTGCAGTTGCCATGAAGTGTTACTAGAGGGCAGCAGTATGAACAAAAGAGCACACTGAGGCTTTTCTTCTGCTTCCTGACATGATTCTTGTTCATGGTGGTCTTGCAGGGCCTAAGGAGTGAAGGACTGCTTTGACTGAGGGGATGAGGAATGGCAGGCCTGTATTTGTGGTGAAGGGGGAATATTTGGAAGGTAAACAGCAAGATGAAAACGTCAAAGCATATATGTTTGCTGAGTGATTGAGTCTGTGTGTCACTTGTCTCTTTGAAGGGACATGTGAGAAAGGAACAGCAGCACCATAGACTTCAGATGGGAGAGAGCAAGCAAGGATTAATATTTCCCTCAAATCCAAATACTTACAGTACCTCAAAGATGACAAGTGCGATATGATGTTCTGCAATTGTAAGGATTTGCCATGTGTGGTAGATAAATATGCATAGTTAGTGAGGTTTTTCCCAGAATGTGAGTATCGTTAGGCTGGCAAATGTCAGGCACTCCTTTGGGAGTATGAGGCCAAGAACAAATTTGGGAAGTTTGCTACAGTCATCTGTAGGATCGAAAGACACTGGGGAATCGTTACAGAGGGAGCCAGGCTTCACAAAATGTGGTAACAGTTGGACAGAAATCTTTAGCAGGGACTTTTGTCTACCCCCAATGTGGGTCCAGGACCGCAGTACCTCTGTGTCTCTGAAACATATTTTGACCTCTGGACACCACCATCTCAATACCCCTCAAATGTTCCCCCCTGGTACCCCAGCTTTGGTAGTGCATCAACCAGGTTTCAATCATTTGAGTGACCACAAACACCCTTCCTATGTGCCTTCCATTTACATTCAGTCAGTAACCCAGCTGCTTCGTTCGCTGTTCAATCTCAAGTGACAGTTGGATGCACATTGCAGGGGTATACAGGCATTTACCGTACTGTACAGACCCTCTCAGTACAGCCAGACTACACTTCTTAAAATCATAAATACATGTTTTGCCCAACAGTAAGGCCAGGCCTTTCCTCTGTAGTTCATGGCCAACATAAGGAGGAAAACATCAACTGAAGAGCATGCCAAAATTCTCTACAGACACTGCCAATCCTCACACTTTTGCCTATTCGCATGCTGAGGTTATTCACTATGAACCACCAAACCAATTGCAACAGTAGCCTCTCCCTGCCTCATTCGTATGCTTCGATGCCACCTTTATTTAGCAAGTGTTAGTGCTCTCGGATTTTGTAGCGCGATTCGCTATAGCCTCTGTTTTCAACAGAAATGTCCTAAAGGTACCTATACCAATCTGCAGGGTGGGGAGGAAGGGGGCTGCTGCTGCTGGCAGTAACATTTTGGGGCACCCCACCTGCAAAAATACAGCCAAATGCTCCTTGTTTTACCTTTCAATAGCATAACTGCAGCATAATCGTATGGTGACCCCTGTTGTTAATAGAAACTGTCAAACAGCTTCTTGCCCCCCCGTTGCCCCTAACCATTTGGGGTACACCCCATGAGGGAGGATCAGAGCAATACAAACTAATGGTAGCCCCTCAAAAAGTACCTGGAAGCCAAGCCATTGTGTGCACCTCATCGCCTTCACGTTGCGCCCAAGCACCTTTTCATACTGCTCCCCCAAATTTTGACTGCCCCCTCCCAACAGAAATCAGAGAGTATGAGGAGGGTGCAGTAAAAAAGTATTTGCAGTACCCCACAATAAGTCAGGATCCTCCTCCACCTATTCCTCTGCTCTCTGAACCCACCCATTCTGCCCAGGCTCCGCCTATACACCTCCTCTCTGACCCCACCCACTCTGACTAGGCTCTTCCTATACCCCTCCTCTCTGACCCCTCCCACTCTGACTAGGCTCCTCCTATACCCCTCCTCTCTGCCCAGGCTCTGCCTATACTCCTCCTCTCTGACCCCACCCACTCTGACTTGGCTCCTCCTATGCTCCTCCTCTCTGACCCCTCCCACTCTGACTTGGCTCCTCCTCCTCACAACACCTGTTCCCTTTCTTTCACCTCTCTCTGTTCAGGCCACACATATTTTACTTACCAACCAATCTGCAATCCCTCATTCACTAGGCATGATTCCACTCTTACACAACACACAGACACATTTTACTTACCAATTGGCCATTTAGGCCCACCTCCAACTTACCTCTGCTCTGCCACCATCAGTCACCTGGTGCCGAACCCGGGATTCGAACCCTGGTTGCCTGCATGGAAGGCAGGTACTTACCCACTGGACCACACTGGTTTCCATGTAAGTAGCTTATCAAATTGTCCTTATGTCATGGTCATCCTTTTCATGTGCAATGGAAGCCGCAGGGAAGGACACCAAGGCCTGCATGTTGCTTATAGTTACTACTGCAATCCTCTAGACCACTAAGGAGCTATAGCTCAAAGGTAAGTCTTGTACCTTTGGTGCGGACAGCCCTCACAGGCCAGGGTTCGAATCCTGCCAATGCTGTAGAGGTATCCCAAGGTAGAAATTTTCAAAAAGTGAATGTTTTTTTTTTTGCTAAGGTTTTTTTTTACTTGGTAACAGAGGAGACAAGTGGACACTCTTTTTGGCATGTGTGTCTCAAAATTTCAAATGTTTTCCCTCATGACCTTCTACCAACCTCCCTATTTCTCAAGTAGGTGCAATAGGGACAAGGCCTTATTTTCCTTTATCAATGTCTTCATTCTTTGTCCTTTAAGTTTGGTGAATTGCAGAGTGCAATTGTGGTATTGGGGGTTATAACTGAGCACAAGAATGCGAGGAAGGTGCTACACTTATTGTAAAATAGGTTGGATGATGGTGATTTTTCATTTTGGTGTGAGCCATTCGCTCAAATCAGGGGTTTGGTCCCAGTGAGCTTGGATAGAAATAAAGGTCAAGTATGAGCTCTGGCTAATGAAATGATGGGTCAAGTTTGAGGCAAGCTAGAGTCCATTTATTAGGTGCAATAAGAAGCTAGAAAGACTGTTTCCTTTAAGAGACAGACAAGGGCAGAGTCAAGCCTTTGCTCTAGTAGGTCTGCATCATCCCTGCTGCAGGATGTGAAGGAATGGACCTCCACAGCAATGCGCTGTGCCGGGCTGGGCTGGGCTGCACTGGCCTGGGCTGGGCCTGCCCTGGCACTGTGACTTAATCACCCACCTCCTTCCTTTGAGGAACGCTCACGAACGCCCACGAACGCCCTTGTTCTGTATACAGGCTGACAGCAGGCAATTTAGGACCCTGCTAAATGAGGGTGATGTCCCCATGTGCTTCCTTCAAGTGGCAAAATCCTTCGTCTAAGGCAGGTGGGCTTTTTAAAAATTTGGTTGAAGACCATATGTTGGAGGCGGTATCACGGCACAAGCCGCCGACCGTCTCAGAAGAAAGTGTGCATGGGAGGATATTATTTGCATAGGACAGCCCTCTTCTCAGTCCCATTCTTATGCTGCAGTTGCCATGAAGTGTTACTAGAGGGCAGCAGTATGAACAAAAGAGCACACTGAGGCTTTTCTTCTGCTTGCTGACATGATTCTTGTTCATGGTGGTCTTGCAGGGCCTAAGGAGTGAAGGACTGCTTTGACTGAGGGGATGAGGAATGGCAGGCCTGTATTTGTGGTGAAGGGGGAATATTTGGAAGGTAAACAGCAAGATGAAAACGTCAAAGCATATATGTTTGCTGAGTGATTGAGTCTGTGTGTCACTTGTCTCTTTGAAGGGACATGTGAGAAAGGAACAGCAGCACCATAGACTTCAGATGGGAGAGAGCAAGCAAGGATTAATATTTCCCTCAAATCCAAATACTTACAGTACCTCAAAGATGACAAGTGTGATATGATGTTCTGCAATTGTAAGGATTTGTCATGTGTGGTAGATAAATATGCATAGTTAGTGAGGTTTTTCCCAGAATGTGAGTATCGTTAGGCTGGCAAATGTCAGGCACACCTTTGGGAGTATGAGGCCAAGAACAAATTTGGGAAGTTTGCTACAGTCATCTGTAGGATCGAAAGACACTGGGGAATCGTTACAGAGGGAGCCAGGCTTCACAAAATGTGGTAACAGTTGGACAGAAATCTTTAGCAGGGACTTTTGTCTACCCCCAATGTGGGTCCAGGACCGCAGTACCTCTGTGTCTCTGAAACATATTTTGACCTCTGGACACCACCATCTCAATACCCCTCAAATGTTCCCCCCTGGTACCCCAGCTTTGGTAGTGCATCAACCAGGTTTCAATCATTTGAGTGACCACAAACACCCTTCCTATGTGCCTTCCATTTACATTCAGTCAGTAACCCAGCTGCTTCGTTCGCTGTTCAATCTCAAGTGACAGTTGGATGCACATTGCAGGGGTATACAGGCATTTACCGTACTGTACAGACCCTCTCAGTACAGCCAGACTACACTTCTTAAAATCATAAATACATGTTTTGCCCAACAGTAAGGCCAGGCCTTTCCTCTGTAGTTCATGGCCAACATAAGGAGGAACACGTCAACTGAAGAGCATGCCAAAATTCTCTACAGACACTGCCAATCCTCACACTTTTGCCTATTCGCATGCTGAGGTTATTCACTATGAACCACCAAACCAATTGCAACAGTAGCCTCTCCCTGCCTCATTCGTATGCTTCGATGCCACCTTTATTTAGCAAGTGTTAGTGCTCTCGGATTTTGTAGCGCGATTCGCTATAGCCTCTGTTTTCAACAGAAATGTCCTAAAGGTACCTATACCAATCTGCAGGGTGGGGAGGAAGGGGGCTGCTGCTGCTGGCAGTAACATTTTGGGGCACCCCACCTGCAAAAATACAGCCAAATGCTCCTTGTTTTACCTTTCAATAGCATAACTGCAGCATAATCGTATGGTGACCCCTGTTGTTAATAGAAACTGTCAAACAGCTTCTTGCCCCCCCCGTTGCCCCTAAACATTTGGGGTACACCCCATGAGGGAGGATCAGAGCAATACAAACTAATGGTAGCCCCTCAAAAAGTACCTGGAAGCCAAGCCATTGTGTGCACCTCATCGCCTTCACGTTGCGCCCAAGCACCTTTTAATACTGCTCCCCCAAATTTTGACTGCCCCCTCCCAACAGAAATCAGAGAGTATGGGGAGGGTGCAGTAAAAAAGTATTTGCAGTACCCCACAATAAGTCAGAATCCTCCTCCACCTATTCCTCTGCTCTCTGAACCCACCCATTCTGCCCAGGCTCCGCCTATACCCCTCCTCTCTGACCCCACCCACTCTGACTAGGCTCTTCCTATACCCCTCCTCTCTGCCCAGGCTCTGCCTATACTCCTCCTCTCTGACCCCACCCACTCTGACTTGGCTCCTCCTATGCTCCTCCTCTCTGACCCCTCCCACTCTGATTAGGCTCCTCCTCCTCACAACACCTGTTCCCTTTCTTTCACCTCTCTCTGTTCAGGCCACACATATTTTACTTACCAACCAATCTGCAATCCCTCCTTCACTAGGCATGATTCCACTCTTACACAACACACAGACACATTTTACTTACCAATTGGCCATTTAGGCCCACCTCCAACTTACCTCTGCTCTGCCACCATCAGTCACCTGGTGCCGAACCCGGGATTCGAACCCTGGTTGCCTGCATGGAAGGCAGGTACTTACCCACTGGACCACACTGGTTTCCATGTAAGTAGCTTATCAAATTGTCCTTATGTCATGGTCATCCTTTTCATGTGCAATGGAAGCCGCAGGGAAGGACACCAAGGCCTGCATGTTGCTTATAGTTACTACTGCAATCCTCTAGACCACTAAGGAGCTATAGCTCAAAGGTAAGTCTTGTACCTTTGGTGCGGACAGCCCTCACAGGCCAGGGTTCGAATCCTGCCAATGCTGTAGAGGTATCCCTAGGTAGAAATTTTCAAAAAGTGAATGTTTTTTTTTTTGCTAAGGTTTTTTTTTACTTGGTAACAGAGGAGAAAAGTGGACACTCTTTTTGGCATGTGTGTCTCAAAATTTCAAATGTTTTCCCTCATGACCTTCTACCAACCTCCCTATTTCTCAAGTAGGTGCAATAGGGACAAGGCCTTATTTTCCTTTATCAATGTCTTCATTCTTTGTCCTTTAAGTTTGGTGAATTGCAGAGTGCAATTGTGGTATTGGGGGTTATAACTGAGCACAAGAATGCGAGGAAGGTGCTACACTTATTGTAAAATAGGTTGGATGATGGTGATTTTTCATATTGGTGTGAGCCATTCGCTCAAATCAGGGGTTTGGTCCCAGTGAGCTTGGTAGAAATAAAGGTCAAGTATGAGCTCTGGCTAATGAAATGATGGGTCAAGTTTGAGGCAAGCTAGAGTCCATTTATTAGGTGCAATAAGAAGCTAGAAAGATTGTTTCCTTTAAGAGACAGACAAGGGCAGAGTCAAGCCTTTGCTCTAGTAGGTCTGCATCATCCCTGCTGCAGGATGTGAAGGAATGGACCTCCACAGCAATGCGCTGTGCCGGGCTGGGCTGCGCTGGCCTGGGCTGGGCCTGCCCTGGCACTGTGAATTAATCACCCACCTCCTTCCTTTGAGGAACGCTCACGAACGCCCACGAACGCCCTTGTTCTGTATACAGGCTGACAGCAGGCAATTTAGGACCCTGCTAAATGAGGGTGATGTCCCCATGTGCTTCCTTCAAGTGGCAAAATCCTTCGTCTAAGGCAGGTGGGCTTTTTAAAAATTTGGTTGAAGACCATATGTTGGAGGCGGTATCACGGCACAAGCCGCCGACCGTCTCAGAAGAAAGTGTGCATGGGAGGATATTATTTGCATAGGACAGCCCTCTTCTCAGTCCCATTCTTATGCTGCAGTTGCCATGAAGTGTTACTAGAGGGCAGCAGTATGAACAAAAGAGCACACTGAGGCTTTTCTTCTGCTTGCTGACATGATTCTTGTTCATGGTGGTCTTGCAGGGCCTAAGGAGTGAAGGACTGCTTTGACTGAGGGGATGAGGAATGGCAGGCCTGTATTTGTGGTGAAGGGGGAATATTTGGAAGGTAAACAGCAAGATGAAAACGTCAAAGCATATATGTTTGCTGAGTGATTGAGTCTGTGTGTCACTTGTCTCTTTGAAGGGACATGTGAGAAAGGAACAGCAGCACCATAGACTTCAGATGGGAGAGAGCAAGCAAGGATTAATATTTCCCTCAAATCCAAATACTTACAGTACCTCAAAGATGACAAGTGCGATATGATGTTCTGCAATTGTAAGGATTTACCATGTGTGGTAGATAAATATGCATAGTTAGTGAGGTTTTTCCCAGAATGTGAGTATCGTTAGGCTGGCAAATGTCAGGCACTCCTTTGGGAGTATGAGGCCAAGAACAAATTTGGGAAGTTTGCTACAGTCATCTGTAGGATCGAAAGACACTGGGGAATCATTACAGAGGGAGCCAGGCTTCACAAAATGTGGTAACAGTTGGACAGAAATCTTTAGCAGGGACTTTTGTCTACCCCCAATGTGGGTCCAGGACCGCAGTACCTCTGTGTCTCTGAAACATATTTTGACCTCTGGACACCACCATCTCAATACCCCTCAAATGTTCCCCCCTGGTACCCCAGCTTTGGTAGTGCATCAACCAGGTTTCAATCATTTGAGTGACCACAAACACCCTTCCTATGTGCCTTCCATTTACATTCAGTCAGTAACCCAGCTGCTTCGTTCGCTGTTCAATCTCAAGTGACAGTTGGATGCACATTGCAGGGGTATACAGGCATTTACCGTACTGTACAGACCCTCTCAGTACAGCCAGACTACACTTCTTAAAATCATAAATACATGTTTTGCCCAACAGTAAGGCCAGGCCTTTCCTCTGTAGTTCATGGCCAACATAAGGAGGAACACGTCAACTGAAGAGCATGCCAAAATTCTCTACAGACACTGCCAATCCTCACACTTTTGCCTATTCGCATGCTGAGGTTATTCACTATGAACCACCAAACCAATTGCAACAGTAGCCTCTCCCTGCCTCATTCGTATGCTTCGATGCCACCTTTATTTAGCAAGTGTTAGTGCTCTCGGATTTTGTAGCGCGATTCGCTATAGCCTCTGTTTTCAACAGAAATGTCCTAAAGGTACCTATACCAATCTGCAGGGTGGGGAGGAAGGGGGCTGCTGCTGCTGGCAGTAACATTTTGGGGCACCCCACCTGCAAAAATACAGCCAAATGCTCCTTGTTTTACCTTTCAATAGCATAACTGCAGCATAATCGTATGGTGACCCCTGTTGTTAATAGAAACTGTCAAACAGCTTCTTGCCCCCCCCGTTGCCCCTAAACATTTGGGGTACACCCCATGAGGGAGGATCAGAGCAATACAAACTAATGGTAGCCCCTCAAAAAGTACCTGGAAGCCAAGCCATTGTGTGCACCTCATCGCCTTCACGTTGCGCCCAAGCACCTTTTAATACTGCTCCCCCAAATTTTGACTGCCCCCTCCCAACAGAAATCAGAGAGTATGGGGAGGGTGCAGTAAAAAAGTATTTGCAGTACCCCACAATAAGTCAGAATCCTCCTCCACCTATTCCTCTGCTCTCTGAACCCACCCATTCTGCCCAGGCTCCGCCTATACCCCTCCTCTCTGACCCCACCCACTCTGACTAGGCTCTTCCTATACCCCTCCTCTCTGCCCAGGCTCTGCCTATACTCCTCCTCTCTGACCCCACCCACTCTGACTTGGCTCCTCCTATGCTCCTCCTCTCTGACCCCTCCCACTCTGACTAGGCTCCTCCTCCTCACAACACCTGTTCCCTTTCTTTCACCTCTCTCTGTTCAGGCCACACATATTTTACTTACCAACCAATCTGCAATCCCTCCTTCACTAGGCATGATTCCACTCTTACACAACACACAGACACATTTTACTTACCAATTGGCCATTTAGGCCCACCTCCAACTTACCTCTGCTCTGCCACCATCAGTCACCTGGTGCCGAACCCGGGATTCGAACCCTGGTTGCCTGCATGGAAGGCAGGTACTTACCCACTGGACCACACTGGTTTCCATGTAAGTAGCTTATCAAATTGTCCTTATGTCATGGTCATCCTTTTCATGTGCAATGGAAGCCGCAGGGAAGGACACCAAGGCCTGCATGTTGCTTATAGTTACTACTGCAATCCTCTAGACCACTAAGGAGCTATAGCTCAAAGGTAAGTCTTGTACCTTTGGTGCGGACAGCCCTCACAGGCCAGGGTTCGAATCCTGCCAATGCTGTAGAGGTATCCCTAGGTAGAAATTTTCAAAAAGTGAATGTTTTTTTTTTTGCTAAGGTTTTTTTTACTTGGTAACAGAGGAGAAAAGTGGACACTCTTTTTGGCATGTGTGTCTCAAAATTTCAAATGTTTTCCCTCATGACCTTCTACCAACCTCCCTATTTCTCAAGTAGGTGCAATAGGGACAAGGCCTTATTTTCCTTTATCAATGTCTTCATTCTTTGTCCTTTAAGTTTGGTGAATTGCAGAGTGCAATTGTGGTATTGGGGGTTATAACTGAGCACAAGAATGCGAGGAAGGTGCTACACTTATTGTAAAATAGGTTGGATGATGGTGATTTTTCATATTGGTGTGAGCCATTCGCTCAAATCAGGGGTTTGGTCCCAGTGAGCTTGGTAGAAATAAAGGTCAAGTATGAGCTCTGGCTAATGAAATGATGGGTCAAGTTTGAGGCAAGCTAGAGTCCATTTATTAGGTGCAATAAGAAGCTAGAAAGATTGTTTCCTTTAAGAGACAGACAAGGGCAGAGTCAAGCCTTTGCTCTAGTAGGTCTGCATCATCCCTGCTGCAGGATGTGAAGGAATGGACCTCCACAGCAATGCGCTGTGCCGGGCTGGGCTGCGCTGGCCTGGGCTGGGCCTGCCCTGGCACTGTGAATTAATCACCCACCTCCTTCCTTTGAGGAACACTCACGAACGCCCACGAACGCCCTTGTTCTGTATACAGGCTGACAGCAGGCAATTTAGGACCCTGCTAAATGAGGGTGATGTCCCCATGTGCTTCCTTCAAGTGGCAAAATCCTTCGTCTAAGGCAGGTGGGCTTTTTAAAAATTTGGTTGAAGACCATATGTTGGAGGCGGTATCACGGCACAAGCCGCCGACCGTCTCAGAAGAAAGTGTGCATGGGAGGATATTATTTGCATAGGACAGCCCTCTTCTCAGTCCCATTCTTATGCTGCAGTTGCCATGAAGTGTTACTAGAGGGCAGCAGTATGAACAAAAGAGCACACTGAGGCTTTTCTTCTGCTTGCTGACATGATTCTTGTTCATGGTGGTCTTGCAGGGCCTAAGGAGTGAAGGACTGCTTTGACTGAGGGGATGAGGAATGGCAGGCCTGTATTTGTGGTGAAGGGGGAATATTTGGAAGGTAAACAGCAAGATGAAAACGTCAAAGCATATATGTTTGCTGAGTGATTGAGTCTGTGTGTCACTTGTCTCTTTGAAGGGACATGTGAGAAAGGAACAGCAGCACCATAGACTTCAGATGGGAGAGAGCAAGCAAGGATTAATATTTCCCTCAAATCCAAATACTTACAGTACCTCAAAGATGACAAGTGCGATATGATGTTCTGCAATTGTAAGGATTTACCATGTGTGGTAGATAAATATGCATAGTTAGTGAGGTTTTTCCCAGAATGTGAGTATCGTTAGGCTGGCAAATGTCAGGCACTCCTTTGGGAGTATGAGGCCAAGAACAAATTTGGGAAGTTTGCTACAGTCATCTGTAGGATCGAAAGACACTGGGGAATCGTTACAGAGGGAGCCAGGCTTCACAAAATGTGGTAACAGTTGGACAGAAATCTTTAGCAGGGACTTTTGTCTACCCCCAATGTGGGTCCAGGACCGCAGTACCTCTGTGTCTCTGAAACATATTTTGACCTCTGGACACCACCATCTCAATACCCCTCAAATGTTCCCCCCTGGTACCCCAGCTTTGGTAGTGCATCAACCAGGTTTCAATCATTTGAGTGACCACAAACACCCTTCCTATGTGCCTTCCATTTACATTCAGTCAGTAACCCAGCTGCTTCGTTCGCTGTTCAATCTCAAGTGACAGTTGGATGCACATTGCAGGGGTATACAGGCATTTACCGTACTGTACAGACCCTCTCAGTACAGCCAGACTACACTTCTTAAAATCATAAATACATGTTTTGCCCAACAGTAAGGCCAGGCCTTTCCTCTGTAGTTCATGGCCAACATAAGGAGGAACACGTCAACTGAAGAGCATGCCAAAATTCTCTACAGACACTGCCAATCCTCACACTTTTGCCTATTCGCATGCTGAGGTTATTCACTATGAACCACCAAACCAATTGCAACAGTAGCCTCTCCCTGCCTCATTCGTATGCTTCGATGCCACCTTTATTTAGCAAGTGTTAGTGCTCTCGGATTTTGTAGCGCGATTCGCTATAGCCTCTGTTTTCAACAGAAATGTCCTAAAGGTACCTATACCAATCTGCAGGGTGGGGAGGAAGGGGGCTGCTGCTGCTGGCAGTAACATTTTGGGGCACCCCACCTGCAAAAATACAGCCAAATGCTCCTTGTTTTACCTTTCAATAGCATAACTGCAGCATAATCGTATGGTGACCCCTGTTGTTAATAGAAACTGTCAAACAGCTTCTTGCCCCCCCCCCGTTGCCCCTAAACATTTGGGGTACACCCCATGAGGGAGGATCAGAGCAATACAAACTAATGGTAGCCCCTCAAAAAGTACCTGGAAGCCAAGCCATTGTGTGCACCTCATCGCCTTCACGTTGCGCCCAAGCACCTTTTAATACTGCTCCCCCAAATTTTGACTGCCCCCTCCCAACAGAAATCAGAGAGTATGGGGAGGGTGCAGTAAAAAAGTATTTGCAGTACCCCACAATAAGTCAGAATCCTCCTCCACCTATTCCTCTGCTCTCTGAACCCACCCATTCTGCCCAGGCTCCGCCTATACCCCTCCTCTCTGACCCCACCCACTCTGACTAGGCTCTTCCTATACCCCTCCTCTCTGCCCAGGCTCTGCCTATACTCCTCCTCTCTGACCCCACCCACTCTGACTTGGCTCATCCTATGCTCCTCCTCTCTGACCCCTCCCACTCTGACTAGGCTCCTCCTCCTCACAACACCTGTTCCCTTTCTTTCACCTCTCTCTGTTCAGGCCACACATATTTTACTTACCAACCAATCTGCAATCCCTCATTCACTAGGCATGATTCCACTCTTACACAACACACAGACACATTTTACTTACCAATTGGCCATTTAGGCCCACCTCCAACTTACCTCTGCTCTGCCACCATCAGTCACCTGGTGCCGAACCCGGGATTCGAACCCTGGTTGCCTGCATGGAAGGCAGGTACTTACCCACTGGACCACACTGGTTTCCATGTAAGTAGCTTATCAAATTGTCCTTATGTCATGGTCATCCTTTTCATGTGCAATGGAAGCCGCAGGGAAGGACACCAAGGCCTGCATGTTGCTTATAGTTACTACTGCAATCCTCTAGACCACTAAGGAGCTATAGCTCAAAGGTAAGTCTTGTACCTTTGGTGCGGACAGCCCTCACAGGCCAGGGTTCAAATCCTGCCAATGCTGTAGAGGTATCCCAAGGTAGAAATTTTCAAAAAGTGAATGTTTTTTTTTTTGCTAAGGTTTTTTTTTACTTGGTAACAGAGGAGAAAAGTGGACACTCTTTTTGGCATGTGTGTCTCAAAATTTCAAATGTTTTCCCTCATGACCTTCTACCAACCTCCTTATTTCTCAAGTAGGTGCAATAGGGACAAGGCCTTATTTTCCTTTATCAATGTCTTCATTCTTTGTCCTTTAAGTTTGGTGAATTGCAGAGTGCAATTGTGGTATTGGGGGTTATAACTGAGCACAAGAATGCGAGGAAGGTGCTACACTTATTGTAAAATAGGTTGGATGATGGTGATTTTTCATATTGGTGTGAGCCATTCGCTCAAATCAGGGGTTTGGTCCCAGTGAGCTTGGTAGAAATAAAGGTCAAGTATGAGCTCTGGCTAATGAAATGATGGGTCAAGTTTGAGGCAAGCTAGAGTCCATTTATTAGGTGCAATAAGAAGCTAGAAAGATTGTTTCCTTTAAGAGACAGACAAGGGCAGAGTCAAGCCTTTGCTCTAGTAGGTCTGCATCATCCCTGCTGCAGGATGTGAAGGAATGGACCTCCACAGCAATGCGCTGTGCCGGGCTGGGCTGCGCTGGCCTGGGCTGGGCCTGCCCTGGCACTGTGAATTAATCACCCACCTCCTTCCTTTGAGGAACGCTCACGAACGCCCACGAACGCCCTTGTTCTGTATACAGGCTGACAGCAGGCAATTTAGGACCCTGCTAAATGAGGGTGATGTCCCCATGTGCTTCCTTCAAGTGGCAAAATCCTTCGTCTAAGGCAGGTGGGCTTTTTAAAAATTTGGTTGAAGACCATATGTTGGAGGCGGTATCACGGCACAAGCCGCCGACCGTCTCAGAAGAAAGTGTGCATGGGAGGATATTATTTGCATAGGACAGCCCTCTTCTCAGTCCCATTCTTATGCTGCAGTTGCCATGAAGTGTTACTAGAGGGCAGCAGTATGAACAAAAGAGCACACTGAGGCTTTTCTTCTGCTTGCTGACATGATTCTTGTTCATGGTGGTCTTGCAGGGCCTAAGGAGTGAAGGACTGCTTTGACTGAGGGGATGAGGAATGGCAGGCCTGTATTTGTGGTGAAGGGGGAATATTTGGAAGGTAAACAGCAAGATGAAAACGTCAAAGCATATATGTTTGCTGAGTGATTGAGTCTGTGTGTCACTTGTCTCTTTGAAGGGACATGTGAGAAAGGAACAGCAGCACCATAGACTTCAGATGGGAGAGAGCAAGCAAGGATTAATATTTCCCTCAAATCCAAATACTTACAGTACCTCAAAGATGACAAGTGCGATATGATGTTCTGCAATTGTAAGGATTTACCATGTGTGGTAGATAAATATGCATAGTTAGTGAGGTTTTTCCCAGAATGTGAGTATCGTTAGGCTGGCAAATGTCAGGCACTCCTTTGGGAGTATGAGGCCAAGAACAAATTTGGGAAGTTTGCTACAGTCATCTGTAGGATCGAAAGACACTGGGGAATCGTTACAGAGGGAGCCAGGCTTCACAAAATGTGGTAACAGTTGGACAGAAATCTTTAGCAGGGACTTTTGTCTACCCCCAATGTGGGTCCAGGACCGCAGTACCTCTGTGTCTCTGAAACATATTTTGACCTCTGGACACCACCATCTCAATACCCCTCAAATGTTCCCCCCTGGTACCCCAGCTTTGGTAGTGCATCAACCAGGTTTCAATCATTTGAGTGACCACAAACACCCTTCCTATGTGCCTTCCATTTACATTCAGTCAGTAACCCAGCTGCTTCGTTCGCTGTTCAATCTCAAGTGACAGTTGGATGCACATTGCAGGGGTATACAGGCATTTACCGTACTGTACAGACCCTCTCAGTACAGCCAGACTACACTTCTTAAAATCATAAATACATGTTTTGCCCAACAGTAAGGCCAGGCCTTTCCTCTGTAGTTCATGGCCAACATAAGGAGGAACACGTCAACTGAAGAGCATGCCAAAATTCTCTACAGACACTGCCAATCCTCACACTTTTGCCTATTCGCATGCTGAGGTTATTCACTATGAACCACCAAACCAATTGCAACAGTAGCCTCTCCCTGCCTCATTCGTATGCTTCGATGCCACCTTTATTTAGCAAGTGTTAGTGCTCTCGGATTTTGTAGCGCGATTCGCTATAGCCTCTGTTTTCAACAGAAATGTCCTAAAGGTACCTATACCAATCTGCAGGGTGGGGAGGAAGGGGGCTGCTGCTGCTGGCAGTAACATTTTGGGGCACCCCACCTGCAAAAATACAGCCAAATGCTCCTTGTTTTACCTTTCAATAGCATAACTGCAGCATAATCGTATGGTGACCCCTGTTGTTAATAGAAACTGTCAAACAGCTTCTTGCCCCCCCCGTTGCCCCTAAACATTTGGGGTACACCCCATGAGGGAGGATCAGAGCAATACAAACTAATGGTAGCCCCTCAAAAAGTACCTGGAAGCCAAGCCATTGTGTGCACCTCATCGCCTTCACGTTGCGCCCAAGCACCTTTTAATACTGCTCCCCCAAATTTTGACTGCCCCCTCCCAACAGAAATCAGAGAGTATGGGGAGGGTGCAGTAAAAAAGTATTTGCAGTACCCCACAATAAGTCAGAATCCTCCTCCACCTATTCCTCTGCTCTCTGAACCCACCCATTCTGCCCAGGCTCCGCCTATACCCCTCCTCTCTGACCCCACCCACTCTGACTAGGCTCTTCCTATACCCCTCCTCTCTGCCCAGGCTCTGCCTATACTCCTCCTCTCTGACCCCACCCACTCTGACTTGGCTCCTCCTATGCTCCTCCTCTCTGACCCCTCCCACTCTGACTAGGCTCCTCCTCCTCACAACACCTGTTCCTTTCTTTCACCTCTCTCTGTTCAGGCCACACATATTTTACTTACCAACCAATCTGCAATCCCTCATTCACTAGGCATGATTCCACTCTTACACAACACACAGACACATTTTACTTACCAATTGGCCATTTAGGCCCACCTCCAACTTACCTCTGCTCTGCCACCATCAGTCACCTGGTGCCGAACCCGGGATTCGAACCCTGGTTGCCTGCATGGAAGGCAGGTACTTACCCACTGGACCACACTGGTTTCCATGTAAGTAGCTTATCAAATTGTCCTTATGTCATGGTCATCCTTTTCATGTGCAATGGAAGCCGCAGGGAAGGACACCAAGGCCTGCATGTTGCTTATAGTTACTACTGCAATCCTCTAGACCACTAAGGAGCTATAGCTCAAAGGTAAGTCTTGTACCTTTGGTGCGGACAGCCCTCACAGGCCAGGGTTCGAATCCTGCCAATGCTGTAGAGGTATCCCAAGGTAGAAATTTTCAAAAAGTGAATGTTTTTTTTTTTGCTAAGGTTTTTTTTTACTTGGTAACAGAGGAGAAAAGTGGACACTCTTTTTGGCATGTGTGTCTCAAAATTTCAAATGTTTTCCCTCATGACCTTCTACCAACCTCCCTATTTCTCAAGTAGGTGCAATAGGGACAAGGCCTTATTTTCCTTTATCAATGTCTTCATTCTTTGTCCTTTAAGTTTGGTGAATTGCAGAGTGCAATTGTGGTATTGGGGGTTATAACTGAGCACAAGAATGCGAGGAAGGTGCTACACTTATTGTAAAATAGGTTGGATGATGGTGATTTTTCATATTGGTGTGAGCCATTCGCTCAAATCAGGGGTTTGGTCCCAGTGAGCTTGGTAGAAATAAAGGTCAAGTATGAGCTCTGGCTAATGAAATGATGGGTCAAGTTTGAGGCAAGCTAGAGTCCATTTATTAGGTGCAATAAGAAGCTAGAAAGATTGTTTCCTTTAAGAGACAGACAAGGGCAGAGTCAAGCCTTTGCTCTAGTAGGTCTGCATCATCCCTGCTGCAGGATGTGAAGGAATGGACCTCCACAGCAATGCGCTGTGCCGGGCTGGGCTGCGCTGGCCTGGGCTGGGCCTGCCCTGGCACTGTGAATTAATCACCCACCTCCTTCCTTTGAGGAACGCTCACGAACGCCCACGAACGCCCTTGTTCTGTATACAGGCTGACAGCAGGCAATTTAGGACCCTGCTAAATGAGGGTGATGTCCCCATGTGCTTCCTTCAAGTGGCAAAATCCTTCGTCTAAGGCAGGTGGGCTTTTTAAAAATTTGGTTGAAGACCATATGTTGGAGGCGGTATCACGGCACAAGCCGCCGACCGTCTCAGAAGAAAGTGTGCATGGGAGGATATTATTTGCATAGGACAGCCCTATTCTCAGTCCCATTCTTATGCTGCAGTTGCCATGAAGTGTTACTAGAGGGCAGCAGTATGAACAAAAGAGCACACTGAGGCTTTTCTTCTGCTTGCTGACATGATTCTTGTTCATGGTGGTCTTGCAGGGCCTAAGGAGTGAAGGACTGCTTTGACTGAGGGGATGAGGAATGGCAGGCCTGTATTTGTGGTGAAGGGGGAATATTTGGAAGGTAAACAGCAAGATGAAAACGTCAAAGCATATATGTTTGCTGAGTGATTGAGTCTGTGTGTCACTTGTCTCTTTGAAGGGACATGTGAGAAAGGAACAGCAGCACCATAGACTTCAGATGGGAGAGAGCAAGCAAGGATTAATATTTCCCTCAAATCCAAATACTTACAGTACCTCAAAGATGACAAGTGCGATATGATGTTCTGCAATTGTAAGGATTTGCCATGTGTGGTAGATAAATATGCATAGTTAGTGAGGTTTTTCCCAGAATGTGAGTATCGTTAGGCTGGCAAATGTCAGGCACTCCTTTGGGAGTATGAGGCCAAGAACAAATTTGGGAAGTTTGCTACAGTCATCTGTAGGATCGAAAGACACTGGGGAATCGTTACAGAGGGAGCCAGGCTTCACAAAATGTGGTAACAGTTGGACAGAAATCTTTAGCAGGGACTTTTGTCTACCCCCAATGTGGGACCAGGACCGCAGTACCTCTGTGTCTCTGAAACATATTTTGACCTCTGGACACCACCATCTCAACACCCCTCAAATGTTCCCCCCTGGTACCCCAGCTTTGGTAGTGCATCAACCAGGTTTCAATCATTTGAGTGACCACAAACACCCTTCCTATGTGCCTTCCATTTACATTCAGTCAGTAACCCAGCTGCTTCGTTCGCTGTTCAATCTCAAGTGACAGTTGGATGCACATTGCAGGGGTATACAGGCATTTACCGTACTGTACAGACCCTCTCAGTACAGCCAGACTACACTTCTTAAAATCATAAATACATGTTTTGCCCAACAGTAAGGCCAGGCCTTTCCTCTGTAGTTCATGGCCAACATAAGGAGGAACACGTCAACTGAAGAGCATGCCAAAATTCTCTACAGACACTGCCAATCCTCACACTTTTGCCTATTCGCATGCTGAGGTTATTCACTATGAACCACCAAACCAATTGCAACAGTAGCCTCTCCCTGCCTCATTCGTATGCTTCGATGCCACCTTTATTTAGCAAGTGTTAGTGCTCTCGGATTTTGTAGCGCGATTCGCTATAGCCTCTGTTTTCAACAGAAATGTCCTAAAGGTACCTATACCAATCTGCAGGGTGGGGAGGAAGGGGGCTGCTGCTGCTGGCAGTAACATTTTGGGGCACCCCACCTGCAAAAATACAGCCAAATGCTCCTTGTTTTACCTTTCAATAGCATAACTGCTGCATAATCGTATGGTGACCCCTGTTGTTAATAGAAACTGTCAAACAGCTTCTTGCCCCCCCGTTGCCCCTAAACATTTGGGGTACACCCCATGAGGGAGGATCAGAGCAATACAAACTAATGGTAGCCCCTCAAAAAGTACCTGGAAGCCAAGCCATTGTGTGCACCTCATCGCCTTCACGTTGCGCCCAAGCACCTTTTAATACTGCTCCCCCAAATTTTGACTGCCCCCTCCCAACAGAAATCAGAGAGTATGGGGAGGGTGCAGTAAAAAAGTATTTGCAGTACCCCACAATAAGTCAGAGTCCTCCTCCACCTATTCCTCTGCTCTCTGAACCCACCCATTCTGCCCAGGCTCCGCCTATACCCCTCCTCTCTGCCCAGGCTCTGCCTATACTCCTCCTCTCTGACCCCACCCACTCTGACTTGGCTCCTCCTATGCTCCTCCTCTCTGACCCCTCCCACTCTGACTAGGCTCCTCCTCCTCACAACACCTGTTCCCTTTCTTTCACCTCTCTCTGTTCAGGCCACACATATTTTACTTACCAACCAATCTGCAATCCCTCATTCACTAGGCATGATTCCACTCTTACACAACACACAGACACATTTTACTTACCAATTGGCCATTTAGGCCCACCTCCAACTTACCTCTGCTCTGCCACCATCAGTCACCTGGTGCCGAACCCGGGATTCGAACCCTGGTTGCCTGCATGGAAGGCAGGTACTTACCCACTGGACCACACTGGTTTCCATGTAAGTAGCTTATCAAATTGTCCTTATGTCATGGTCATCCTTTTCATGTGCAATGGAAGCCGCAGGGAAGGACACCAAGGCCTGCATGTTGCTTATAGTTACTACTGCAATCCTCTAGACCACTAAGGAGCTATAGCTCAAAGGTAAGTCTTGTACCTTTGGTGCGGACAGCCCTCACAGGCCAGGGTTCGAATCCTGCCAATGCTGTAGAGGTATCCCTAGGTAGAAATTTTCAAAAAGTGAATGTTTTTTTTTTTGCTAAGGTTTTTTTTTACTTGGTAACAGAGGAGAAAAGTGGACACTCTTTTTGGCATGTGTGTCTCAAAATTTCAAATGTTTTCCCTCATGACCTTCTACCAACCTCCCTATTTCTCAAGTAGGTGCAATAGGGACAAGGCCTTATTTTCCTTTATCAATGTCTTCATTCTTTGTCCTTTAAGTTTGGTGAATTGCAGAGTGCAATTGTGGTATTGGGGGTTATAACTGAGCACAAGAATGCGAGGAAGGTGCTACACTTATTGTAAAATAGGTTGGATGATGGTGATTTTTCATATTGGTGTGAGCCATTCGCTCAAATCAGGGGTTTGGTCCCAGTGAGCTTGGTAGAAATAAAGGTCAAGTATGAGCTCTGGCTAATGAAATGATGGGTCAAGTTTGAGGCAAGCTAGAGTCCATTTATTAGGTGCAATAAGAAGCTAGAAAGATTGTTTCCTTTAAGAGACAGACAAGGGCAGAGTCAAGCCTTTGCTCTAGTAGGTCTGCATCATCCCTGCTGCAGGATGTGAAGGAATGGACCTCCACAGCAATGCGCTGTGCCGGGCTGGGCTGCGCTGGCCTGGGCTGGGCCTGCCCTGGCACTGTGAATTAATCACCCACCTCCTTCCTTTGAGGAACGCTCACGAACGCCCACGAACGCCCTTGTTCTGTATACAGGCTGACAGCAGGCAATTTAGGACCCTGCTAAATGAGGGTGATGTCCCCATGTGCTTCCTTCAAGTGGCAAAATCCTTCGTCTAAGGCAGGTGGGCTTTTTAAAAATTTGGTTGAAGACCATATGTTGGAGGCGGTATCACGGCACAAGCCGCCGACCGTCTCAGAAGAAAGTGTGCATGGGAGGATATTATTTGCATAGGACAGCCCTCTTCTCAGTCCCATTCTTATGCTGCAGTTGCCATGAAGTGTTACTAGAGGGCAGCAGTATGAACAAAAGAGCACACTGAGGCTTTTCTTCTGCTTGCTGACATGATTCTTGTTCATGGTGGTCTTGCAGGGCCTAAGGAGTGAAGGACTGCTTTGACTGAGGGGATGAGGAATGGCAGGCCTGTATTTGTGGTGAAGGGGGAATATTTGGAAGGTAAACAGCAAGATGAAAACGTCAAAGCATATATGTTTGCTGAGTGATTGAGTCTGTGTGTCACTTGTCTCTTTGAAGGGACATGTGAGAAAGGAACAGCAGCACCATAGACTTCAGATGGGAGAGAGCAAGCAAGGATTAATATTTCCCTCAAATCCAAATACTTACAGTACCTCAAAGATGACAAGTGCGATATGATGTTCTGCAATTGTAAGGATTTACCATGTGTGGTAGATAAATATGCATAGTTAGTGAGGTTTTTCCCAGAATGTGAGTATCGTTAGGCTGGCAAATGTCAGGCACTCCTTTGGGAGTATGAGGCCAAGAACAAATTTGGGAAGTTTGCTACAGTCATCTGTAGGATCGAAAGACACTGGGGAATCGTTACAGAGGGAGCCAGGCTTCACAAAATGTGGTAACAGTTGGACAGAAATCTTTAGCAGGGACTTTTGTCTACCCCCAATGTGGGTCCAGGACCGCAGTACCTCTGTGTCTCTGAAACATATTTTGACCTCTGGACACCACCATCTCAATACCCCTCAAATGTTCCCCCCTGGTACCCCAGCTTTGGTAGTGCATCAACCAGGTTTCAATCATTTGAGTGACCACAAACACCCTTCCTATGTGCCTTCCATTTACATTCAGTCAGTAACCCAGCTGCTTCGTTCGCTGTTCAATCTCAAGTGACAGTTGGATGCACATTGCAGGGGTATACAGGCATTTACCGTACTGTACAGACCCTCTCAGTACAGCCAGACTACACTTCTTAAAATCATAAATACATGTTTTGCCCAACAGTAAGGCCAGGCCTTTCCTCTGTAGTTCATGGCCAACATAAGGAGGAACACGTCAACTGAAGAGCATGCCAAAATTCTCTACAGACACTGCCAATCCTCACACTTTTGCCTATTCGCATGCTGAGGTTATTCACTATGAACCACCAAACCAATTGCAACAGTAGCCTCTCCCTGCCTCATTCGTATGCTTCGATGCCACCTTTATTTAGCAAGTGTTAGTGCTCTCGGATTTTGTAGCGCGATTCGCTATAGCCTCTGTTTTCAACAGAAATGTCCTAAAGGTACCTATACCAATCTGCAGGGTGGGGAGGAAGGGGGCTGCTGCTGCTGGCAGTAACATTTTGGGGCACCCCACCTGCAAAAATACAGCCAAATGCTCCTTGTTTTACCTTTCAATAGCATAACTGCAGCATAATCGTATGGTGACCCCTGTTGTTAATAGAAACTGTCAAACAGCTTCTTGCCCCCCCCGTTGCCCCTAAACATTTGGGGTACACCCCATGAGGGAGGATCAGAGCAATACAAACTAATGGTAGCCCCTCAAAAAGTACCTGGAAGCCAAGCCATTGTGTGCACCTCATCGCCTTCACGTTGCGCCCAAGCACCTTTTAATACTGCTCCCCCAAATTTTGACTGCCCCCTCCCAACAGAAATCAGAGAGTATGGGGAGGGTGCAGTAAAAAAGTATTTGCAGTACCCCACAATAAGTCAGAATCCTCCTCCACCTATTCCTCTGCTCTCTGAACCCACCCATTCTGCCCAGGCTCCGCCTATACCCCTCCTCTCTGACCCCACCCACTCTGACTAGGCTCTTCCTATACCCCTCCTCTCTGCCCAGGCTCTGCCTATACTCCTCCTCTCTGACCCCACCCACTCTGACTTGGCTCCTCCTATGCTCCTCCTCTCTGACCCCTCCCACTCTGACTAGGCTCCTCCTCCTCACAACACCTGTTCCTTTCTTTCACCTCTCTCTGTTCAGGCCACACATATTTTACTTACCAACCAATCTGCAATCCCTCATTCACTAGGCATGATTCCACTCTTACACAACACACAGACACATTTTACTTACCAATTGGCCATTTAGGCCCACCTCCAACTTACCTCTGCTCTGCCACCATCAGTCACCTGGTGCCGAACCCGGGATTCGAACCCTGGTTGCCTGCATGGAAGGCAGGTACTTACCCACTGGACCACACTGGTTTCCATGTAAGTAGCTTATCAAATTGTCCTTATGTCATGGTCATCCTTTTCATGTGCAATGGAAGCCGCAGGGAAGGACACCAAGGCCTGCATGTTGCTTATAGTTACTACTGCAATCCTCTAGACCACTAAGGAGCTATAGCTCAAAGGTAAGTCTTGTACCTTTGGTGCGGACAGCCCTCACAGGCCAGGGTTCGAATCCTGCCAATGCTGTAGAGGTATCCCAAGGTAGAAATTTTCAAAAAGTGAATGTTTTTTTTTTTGCTAAGGTTTTTTTTTACTTGGTAACAGAGGAGAAAAGTGGACACTCTTTTTGGCATGTGTGTCTCAAAATTTCAAATGTTTTCCCTCATGACCTTCTACCAACCTCCCTATTTCTCAAGTAGGTGCAATAGGGACAAGGCCTTATTTTCCTTTATCAATGTCTTCATTCTTTGTCCTTTAAGTTTGGTGAATTGCAGAGTGCAATTGTGGTATTGGGGGTTATAACTGAGCACAAGAATGCGAGGAAGGTGCTACACTTATTGTAAAATAGGTTGGATGATGGTGATTTTTCATATTGGTGTGAGCCATTCGCTCAAATCAGGGGTTTGGTCCCAGTGAGCTTGGTAGAAATAAAGGTCAAGTATGAGCTCTGGCTAATGAAATGATGGGTCAAGTTTGAGGCAAGCTAGAGTCCATTTATTAGGTGCAATAAGAAGCTAGAAAGATTGTTTCCTTTAAGAGACAGACAAGGGCAGAGTCAAGCCTTTGCTCTAGTAGGTCTGCATCATCCCTGCTGCAGGATGTGAAGGAATGGACCTCCACAGCAATGCGCTGTGCCGGGCTGGGCTGCGCTGGCCTGGGCTGGGCCTGCCCTGGCACTGTGAATTAATCACCCACCTCCTTCCTTTGAGGAACGCTCACGAACGCCCACGAACGCCCTTGTTCTGTATACAGGCTGACAGCAGGCAATTTAGGACCCTGCTAAATGAGGGTGATGTCCCCATGTGCTTCCTTCAAGTGGCAAAATCCTTCGTCTAAGGCAGGTGGGCTTTTTAAAAATTTGGTTGAAGACCATATGTTGGAGGCGGTATCACGGCACAAGCCGCCGACCGTCTCAGAAGAAAGTGTGCATGGGAGGATATTATTTGCATAGGACAGCCCTATTCTCAGTCCCATTCTTATGCTGCAGTTGCCATGAAGTGTTACTAGAGGGCAGCAGTATGAACAAAAGAGCACACTGAGGCTTTTCTTCTGCTTGCTGACATGATTCTTGTTCATGGTGGTCTTGCAGGGCCTAAGGAGTGAAGGACTGCTTTGACTGAGGGGATGAGGAATGGCAGGCCTGTATTTGTGGTGAAGGGGGAATATTTGGAAGGTAAACAGCAAGATGAAAACGTCAAAGCATATATGTTTGCTGAGTGATTGAGTCTGTGTGTCACTTGTCTCTTTGAAGGGACATGTGAGAAAGGAACAGCAGCACCATAGACTTCAGATGGGAGAGAGCAAGCAAGGATTAATATTTCCCTCAAATCCAAATACTTACAGTACCTCAAAGATGACAAGTGCGATATGATGTTCTGCAATTGTAAGGATTTGCCATGTGTGGTAGATAAATATGCATAGTTAGTGAGGTTTTTCCCAGAATGTGAGTATCGTTAGGCTGGCAAATGTCAGGCACTCCTTTGGGAGTATGAGGCCAAGAACAAATTTGGGAAGTTTGCTACAGTCATCTGTAGGATCGAAAGACACTGGGGAATCGTTACAGAGGGAGCCAGGCTTCACAAAATGTGGTAACAGTTGGACAGAAATCTTTAGCAGGGACTTTTGTCTACCCCCAATGTGGGACCAGGACCGCAGTACCTCTGTGTCTCTGAAACATATTTTGACCTCTGGACACCACCATCTCAACACCCCTCAAATGTTCCCCCCTGGTACCCCAGCTTTGGTAGTGCATCAACCAGGTTTCAATCATTTGAGTGACCACAAACACCCTTCCTATGTGCCTTCCATTTACATTCAGTCAGTAACCCAGCTGCTTCGTTCGCTGTTCAATCTCAAGTGACAGTTGGATGCACATTGCAGGGGTATACAGGCATTTACCGTACTGTACAGACCCTCTCAGTACAGCCAGACTACACTTCTTAAAATCATAAATACATGTTTTGCCCAACAGTAAGGCCAGGCCTTTCCTCTGTAGTTCATGGCCAACATAAGGAGGAACACGTCAACTGAAGAGCATGCCAAAATTCTCTACAGACACTGCCAATCCTCACACTTTTGCCTATTCGCATGCTGAGGTTATTCACTATGAACCACCAAACCAATTGCAACAGTAGCCTCTCCCTGCCTCATTCGTATGCTTCGATGCCACCTTTATTTAGCAAGTGTTAGTGCTCTCGGATTTTGTAGCGCGATTCGCTATAGCCTCTGTTTTCAACAGAAATGTCCTAAAGGTACCTATACCAATCTGCAGGGTGGGGAGGAAGGGGGCTGCTGCTGCTGGCAGTAACATTTTGGGGCACCCCACCTGCAAAAATACAGCCAAATGCTCCTTGTTTTACCTTTCAATAGCATAACTGCTGCATAATCGTATGGTGACCCCTGTTGTTAATAGAAACTGTCAAACAGCTTCTTGCCCCCCCGTTGCCCCTAAACATTTGGGGTACACCCCATGAGGGAGGATCAGAGCAATACAAACTAATGGTAGCCCCTCAAAAAGTACCTGGAAGCCAAGCCATTGTGTGCACCTCATCGCCTTCACGTTGCGCCCAAGCACCTTTTAATACTGCTCCCCCAAATTTTGACTGCCCCCTCCCAACAGAAATCAGAGAGTATGGGGAGGGTGCAGTAAAAAAGTATTTGCAGTACCCCACAATAAGTCAGAGTCCTCCTCCACCTATTCCTCTGCTCTCTGAACCCACCCATTCTGCCCAGGCTCCGCCTATACCCCTCCTCTCTGCCCAGGCTCTGCCTATACTCCTCCTCTCTGACCCCACCCACTCTGACTTGGCTCCTCCTATGCTCCTCCTCTCTGACCCCTCCCACTCTGACTAGGCTCCTCCTCCTCACAACACCTGTTCCCTTTCTTTCACCTCTCTCTGTTCAGGCCACACATATTTTACTTACCAACCAATCTGCAATCCCTCATTCACTAGGCATGATTCCACTCTTACACAACACACAGACACATTTTACTTACCAATTGGCCATTTAGGCCCACCTCCAACTTACCTCTGCTCTGCCACCATCAGTCACCTGGTGCCGAACCCGGGATTCGAACCCTGGTTGCCTGCATGGAAGGCAGGTACTTACCCACTGGACCACACTGGTTTCCATGTAAGTAGCTTATCAAATTGTCCTTATGTCATGGTCATCCTTTTCATGTGCAATGGAAGCCGCAGGGAAGGACACCAAGGCCTGCATGTTGCTTATAGTTACTACTGCAATCCTCTAGACCACTAAGGAGCTATAGCTCAAAGGTAAGTCTTGTACCTTTGGTGCGGACAGCCCTCACAGGCCAGGGTTCGAATCCTGCCAATGCTGTAGAGGTATCCCTAGGTAGAAATTTTCAAAAAGTGAATGTTTTTTTTTTTGCTAAGGTTTTTTTTTACTTGGTAACAGAGGAGAAAAGTGGACACTCTTTTTGGCATGTGTGTCTCAAAATTTCAAATGTTTTCCCTCATGACCTTCTACCAACCTCCCTATTTCTCAAGTAGGTGCAATAGGGACAAGGCCTTATTTTCCTTTATCAATGTCTTCATTCTTTGTCCTTTAAGTTTGGTGAATTGCAGAGTGCAATTGTGGTATTGGGGGTTATAACTGAGCACAAGAATGCGAGGAAGGTGCTACACTTATTGTAAAATAGGTTGGATGATGGTGATTTTTCATATTGGTGTGAGCCATTCGCTCAAATCAGGGGTTTGGTCCCAGTGAGCTTGGTAGAAATAAAGGTCAAGTATGAGCTCTGGCTAATGAAATGATGGGTCAAGTTTGAGGCAAGCTAGAGTCCATTTATTAGGTGCAATAAGAAGCTAGAAAGATTGTTTCCTTTAAGAGACAGACAAGGGCAGAGTCAAGCCTTTGCTCTAGTAGGTCTGCATCATCCCTGCTGCAGGATGTGAAGGAATGGACCTCCACAGCAATGCGCTGTGCCGGGCTGGGCTGCGCTGGCCTGGGCTGGGCCTGCCCTGGCACTGTGAATTAATCACCCACCTCCTTCCTTTGAGGAACGCTCACGAACGCCCACGAACGCCCTTGTTCTGTATACAGGCTGACAGCAGGCAATTTAGGACCCTGCTAAATGAGGGTGATGTCCCCATGTGCTTCCTTCAAGTGGCAAAATCCTTCGTCTAAGGCAGGTGGGCTTTTTAAAAATTTGGTTGAAGACCATATGTTGGAGGCGGTATCACGGCACAAGCCGCCGACCGTCTCAGAAGAAAGTGTGCATGGGAGGATATTATTTGCATAGGACAGCCCTCTTCTCAGTCCCATTCTTATGCTGCAGTTGCCATGAAGTGTTACTAGAGGGCAGCAGTATGAACAAAAGAGCACACTGAGGCTTTTCTTCTGCTTGCTGACATGATTCTTGTTCATGGTGGTCTTGCAGGGCCTAAGGAGTGAAGGACTGCTTTGACTGAGGGGATGAGGAATGGCAGGCCTGTATTTGTGGTGAAGGGGGAATATTTGGAAGGTAAACAGCAAGATGAAAACGTCAAAGCATATATGTTTGCTGAGTGATTGAGTCTGTGTGTCACTTGTCTCTTTGAAGGGACATGTGAGAAAGGAACAGCAGCACCATAGACTTCAGATGGGAGAGAGCAAGCAAGGATTAATATTTCCCTCAAATCCAAATACTTACAGTACCTCAAAGATGACAAGTGCGATATGATGTTCTGCAATTGTAAGGATTTACCATGTGTGGTAGATAAATATGCATAGTTAGTGAGGTTTTTCCCAGAATGTGAGTATCGTTAGGCTGGCAAATGTCAGGCACTCCTTTGGGAGTATGAGGCCAAGAACAAATTTGGGAAGTTTGCTACAGTCATCTGTAGGATCGAAAGACACTGGGGAATCGTTACAGAGGGAGCCAGGCTTCACAAAATGTGGTAACAGTTGGACAGAAATCTTTAGCAGGGACTTTTGTCTACCCCCAATGTGGGTCCAGGACCGCAGTACCTCTGTGTCTCTGAAACATATTTTGACCTCTGGACACCACCATCTCAATACCCCTCAAATGTTCCCCCCTGGTACCCCAGCTTTGGTAGTGCATCAACCAGGTTTCAATCATTTGAGTGACCACAAACACCCTTCCTATGTGCCTTCCATTTACATTCAGTCAGTAACCCAGCTGCTTCGTTCGCTGTTCAATCTCAAGTGACAGTTGGATGCACATTGCAGGGGTATACAGGCATTTACCGTACTGTACAGACCCTCTCAGTACAGCCAGACTACACTTCTTAAAATCATAAATACATGTTTTGCCCAACAGTAAGGCCAGGCCTTTCCTCTGTAGTTCATGGCCAACATAAGGAGGAACACGTCAACTGAAGAGCATGCCAAAATTCTCTACAGACACTGCCAATCCTCACACTTTTGCCTATTCGCATGCTGAGGTTATTCACTATGAACCACCAAACCAATTGCAACAGTAGCCTCTCCCTGCCTCATTCGTATGCTTCGATGCCACCTTTATTTAGCAAGTGTTAGTGCTCTCGGATTTTGTAGCGCGATTCGCTATAGCCTCTGTTTTCAACAGAAATGTCCTAAAGGTACCTATACCAATCTGCAGGGTGGGGAGGAAGGGGGCTGCTGCTGCTGGCAGTAACATTTTGGGGCACCCCACCTGCAAAAATACAGCCAAATGCTCCTTGTTTTACCTTTCAATAGCATAACTGCAGCATAATCGTATGGTGACCCCTGTTGTTAATAGAAACTGTCAAACAGCTTCTTGCCCCCCCCCCGTTGCCCCTAAACATTTGGGGTACACCCCATGAGGGAGGATCAGAGCAATACAAACTAATGGTAGCCCCTCAAAAAGTACCTGGAAGCCAAGCCATTGTGTGCACCTCATCGCCTTCACGTTGCGCCCAAGCACCTTTTAATACTGCTCCCCCAAATTTTGACTGCCCCCTCCCAACAGAAATCAGAGAGTATGGGGAGGGTGCAGTAAAAAAGTATTTGCAGTACCCCACAATAAGTCAGAATCCTCCTCCACCTATTCCTCTGCTCTCTGAACCCACCCATTCTGCCCAGGCTCCGCCTATACCCCTCCTCTCTGACCCCACCCACTCTGACTAGGCTCTTCCTATACCCCTCCTCTCTGCCCAGGCTCTGCCTATACTCCTCCTCTCTGACCCCACCCACTCTGACTTGGCTCATCCTATGCTCCTCCTCTCTGACCCCTCCCACTCTGACTAGGCTCCTCCTCCTCACAACACCTGTTCCCTTTCTTTCACCTCTCTCTGTTCAGGCCACACATATTTTACTTACCAACCAATCTGCAATCCCTCATTCACTAGGCATGATTCCACTCTTACACAACACACAGACACATTTTACTTACCAATTGGCCATTTAGGCCCACCTCCAACTTACCTCTGCTCTGCCACCATCAGTCACCTGGTGCCGAACCCGGGATTCGAACCCTGGTTGCCTGCATGGAAGGCAGGTACTTACCCACTGGACCACACTGGTTTCCATGTAAGTAGCTTATCAAATTGTCCTTATGTCATGGTCATCCTTTTCATGTGCAATGGAAGCCGCAGGGAAGGACACCAAGGCCTGCATGTTGCTTATAGTTACTACTGCAATCCTCTAGACCACTAAGGAGCTATAGCTCAAAGGTAAGTCTTGTACCTTTGGTGCGGACAGCCCTCACAGGCCAGGGTTCGAATCCTGCCAATGCTGTAGAGGTATCCCAAGGTAGAAATTTTCAAAAAGTGAATGTTTTTTTTTTTGCTAAGGTTTTTTTTTACTTGGTAACAGAGGAGAAAAGTGGACACTCTTTTTGGCATGTGTGTCTCAAAATTTCAAATGTTTTCCCTCATGACCTTCTACCAACCTCCCTATTTCTCAAGTAGGTGCAATAGGGACAAGGCCTTATTTTCCTTTATCAATGTCTTCATTCTTTGTCCTTTAAGTTTGGTGAATTGCAGAGTGCAATTGTGGTATTGGGGGTTATAACTGAGCACAAGAATGCGAGGAAGGTGCTACACTTATTGTAAAATAGGTTGGATGATGGTGATTTTTCATATTGGTGTGAGCCATTCGCTCAAATCAGGGGTTTGGTCCCAGTGAGCTTGGTAGAAATAAAGGTCAAGTATGAGCTCTGGCTAATGAAATGATGGGTCAAGTTTGAGGCAAGCTAGAGTCCATTTATTAGGTGCAATAAGAAGCTAGAAAGATTGTTTCCTTTAAGAGACAGACAAGGGCAGAGTCAAGCCTTTGCTCTAGTAGGTCTGCATCATCCCTGCTGCAGGATGTGAAGGAATGGACCTCCACAGCAATGCGCTGTGCCGGGCTGGGCTGCGCTGGCCTGGGCTGGGCCTGCCCTGGCACTGTGAATTAATCACCCACCTCCTTCCTTTGAGGAACGCTCACGAACGCCCACGAACGCCCTTGTTCTGTATACAGGCTGACAGCAGGCAATTTAGGACCCTGCTAAATGAGGGTGATGTCCCCATGTGCTTCCTTCAAGTGGCAAAATCCTTCGTCTAAGGCAGGTGGGCTTTTTAAAAATTTGGTGGAAGACCATATGTTGGAGGCGGTATCACGGCACAAGCCGCCGACCGTCTCAGAAGAAAGTGTGCATGGGAGGATATTATTTGCATAGGACAGCCCTCTTCTCAGTCCCATTCTTATGCTGCAGTTGCCATGAAGTGTTACTAGAGGGCAGCAGTATGAACAAAAGAGCACACTGAGGCTTTTCTTCTGCTTGCTGACATGATTCTTGTTCATGGTGGTCTTGCAGGGCCTAAGGAGTGAAGGACTGCTTTGACTGAGGGGATGAGGAATGGCAGGCCTGTATTTGTGGTGAAGGGGGAATATTTGGAAGGTAAACAGCAAGATGAAAACGTCAAAGCATATATGTTTGCTGAGTGATTGAGTCTGTGTGTCACTTGTCTCTTTGAAGGGACATGTGAGAAAGGAACAGCAGCACCATAGACTTCAGATGGGAGAGAGCAAGCAAGGATTAATATTTCCCTCAAATCCAAATACTTACAGTACCTCAAAGATGACAAGTGCGATATGATGTTCTGCAATTGTAAGGATTTGCCATGTGTGGTAGATAAATATGCATAGTTAGTGAGGTTTTTCCCAGAATGTGAGTATCGTTAGGCTGGCAAATGTCAGGCACTCCTTTGGGAGTATGAGGCCAAGAACAAATTTGGGAAGTTTGCTACAGTCATCTGTAGGATCGAAAGACACTGGGGAATCGTTACAGAGGGAGCCAGGCTTCACAAAATGTGGTAACAGTTGGACAGAAATCTTTAGCAGGGACTTTTGTCTACCCCCAATGTGGGACCAGGACCGCAGTACCTCTGTGTCTCTGAAACATATTTTGACCTCTGGACACCACCATCTCAACACCCCTCAAATGTTCCCCCCTGGTACCCCAGCTTTGGTAGTGCATCAACCAGGTTTCAATCATTTGAGTGACCACAAACACCCTTCCTATGTGCCTTCCATTTACATTCAGTCAGTAACCCAGCTGCTTCGTTCGCTGTTCAATCTCAAGTGACAGTTGGATGCACATTGCAGGGGTATACAGGCATTTACCGTACTGTACAGACCCTCTCAGTACAGCCAGACTACACTTCTTAAAATCATAAATACATGTTTTGCCCAACAGTAAGGCCAGGCCTTTCCTCTGTAGTTCATGGCCAACATAAGGAGGAACACGTCAACTGAAGAGCATGCCAAAATTCTCTACAGACACTGCCAATCCTCACACTTTTGCCTATTCGCATGCTGAGGTTATTCACTATGAACCACCAAACCAATTGCAACAGTAGCCTCTCCCTGCCTCATTCGTATGCTTCGATGCCACCTTTATTTAGCAAGTGTTAGTGCTCTCGGATTTTGTAGCGCGATTCGCTATAGCCTCTGTTTTCAACAGAAATGTCCTAAAGGTACCTATACCAATCTGCAGGGTGGGGAGGAAGGGGGCTGCTGCTGCTGGCAGTAACATTTTGGGGCACCCCACCTGCAAAAATACAGCCAAATGCTCCTTGTTTTACCTTTCAATAGCATAACTGCAGCATAATCGTATGGTGACCCCTGTTGTTAATAGAAACTGTCAAACAGCTTCTTGCCCCCCCGTTGCCCCTAAACATTTGGGGTACACCCCATGAGGGAGGATCAGAGCAATACAAACTAATGGTAGCCCCTCAAAAAGTACCTGGAAGCCAAGCCATTGTGTGCACCTCATCGCCTTCACGTTGCGCCCAAGCACCTTTTAATACTGCTCCCCCAAATTTTGACTGCCCCCTCCCAACAGAAATCAGAGAGTATGGGGAGGGTGCAGTAAAAAAGTATTTGCAGTACCCCACAATAAGTCAGAGTCCTCCTCCACCTATTCCTCTGCTCTCTGAACCCACCCATTCTGCCCAGGCTCCGCCTATACCCCTCCTCTCTGACCCCACTCACTCTGACTAGGCTCTTCCTATACCCCTCCTCTCTGCCCAGGCTCTGCCTAAACTCCCCCTCTCTGACCCCACCCACTCTGACTTGGCTCCTCCTCCTCACAACACCTGTTCCCTTTCTTTCACCTCTCTCTGTTCAGGCCACACATATTTTACTTACCAACCAATCTGCAATCCCTCATTCACTAGGCATGATTCCACTCTTACACAACACACAGACACATTTTACTTACCAATTGGCCATTTAGGCCCACCTCCAACTTACCTCTGCTCTGCCACCATCAGTCACCTGGTGCCGAACCCGGGATTCGAACCCTGGTTACCTGCATGGAAGGCAGGTACTTACCCACTGGACCACACTGGTTTCCATGTAAGTAGCTTATCAAATTGTCCTTATGTCATGGTCATCCTTTTCATGTGCAATGGAAGCCGCAGGGAAGGACACCAAGGCCTGCATGTTGCTTATAGTTACTACTGCAATCCTCTAGACCACTAAGGAGCTATAGCTCAAAGGTAAGTCTTGTACCTTTGGTGCGGACAGCCCTCACAGGCCAGGGTTCGAATCCTGCCAATGCTGTAGAGGTATCCCAAGGTAGAAATTTTCAAAAAGTGAATGTTTTTTTTTTTTTGCTAAGGTTTTTTTTTACTTGGTAACAGAGGAGAAAAGTGGACACTCTTTTTGGCATGTGTGTCTCAAAATTTCAAATGTTTTCCCTCATGACCTTCTACCAACCTCCCTATTTCTCAAGTAGGTGCAATAGGGACAAGGCCTTATTTTCCTTTATCAATGTCTTCATTCTTTGTCCTTTAAGTTTGGTGAATTGCAGAGTGCAATTGTGGTATTGGGGGTTATAACTGAGCACAAGAATGCGAGGAAGGTGCTACACTTATTGTAAAATAGGTTGGATGATGGTGATTTTTCATTTTGGTGTGAGCCATTCGCTCAAATCAGGGGTTTGGTCCCAGTGAGCTTGGTAGAAATAAAGGTCAAGTATGAGCTCTGGCTAATGAAATGATGGGTCAAGTTTGAGGCAAGCTAGAGTCCATTTATTAGGTGCAATAAGAAGCTAGAAAGATTGTTTCCTTTAAGAGACAGACAAGGGCAGAGTCAAGCCTTTGCTCTAGTAGGTCTGCATCATCCCTGCTGCAGGATGTGAAGGAATGGACCTCCACAGCAATGCGCTGTGCCGGGCTGGGCTGCGCTGGCCTGGGCTGGGCCTGCCCTGGCACTGTGAATTAATCACCCACCTCCTTCCTTTGAGGAACGCTCACGAACGCCCACGAACGCCCTTGTTCTGTATACAGGCTGACAGCAGGCAATTTAGGACCCTGCTAAATGAGGGTGATGTCCCCATGTGCTTCCTTCAAGTGGCAAAATCCTTCGTCTAAGGCAGGTGGGCTTTTTAAAAATTTGGTTGAAGACCATATGTTGGAGGCGGTATCACGGCACAAGCCGCCGACCGTCTCAGAAGAAAGTGTGCATGGGAGGATATTATTTGCATAGGACAGCCCTCTTCTCAGTCCCATTCTTATGCTGCAGTTGCCATGAAGTGTTACTAGAGGGCAGCAGTATGAACAAAAGAGCACACTGAGGCTTTTCTTCTGCTTGCTGACATGATTCTTGTTCATGGTGGTCTTGCAGGGCCTAAGGAGTGAAGGACTGCTTTGACTGAGGGGATGAGGAATGGCAGGCCTGTATTTGTGGTGAAGGGGGAATATTTGGAAGGTAAACAGCAAGATGAAAACGTCAAAGCATATATGTTTGCTGAGTGATTGAGTCTGTGTGTCACTTGTCTCTTTGAAGGGACATGTGAGAAAGGAACAGCAGCACCATAGACTTCAGATGGGAGAGAGCAAGCAAGGATTAATATTTCCCTCAAATCCAAATACTTACAGTACCTCAAAGATGACAAGTGCGATATGATGTTCTGCAATTGTAAGGATTTACCATGTGTGGTAGATAAATATGCATAGTTAGTGAGGTTTTTCCCAGAATGTGAGTATCGTTAGGCTGGCAAATGTCAGGCACTCCTTTGGGAGTATGAGGCCAAGAACAAATTTGGGAAGTTTGCTACAGTCATCTGTAGGATCGAAAGACACTGGGGAATCGTTACAGAGGGAGCCAGGCTTCACAAAATGTGGTAACAGTTGGACAGAAATCTTTAGCAGGGACTTTTGTCTACCCCCAATGTGGGTCCAGGACCGCAGTACCTCTGTGTCTCTGAAACATATTTTGACCTCTGGACACCACCATCTCAATACCCCTCAAATGTTCCCCCCTGGTACCCCAGCTTTGGTAGTGCATCAACCAGGTTTCAATCATTTGAGTGACCACAAACACCCTTCCTATGTGCCTTCCATTTACATTCAGTCAGTAACCCAGCTGCTTCGTTCGCTGTTCAATCTCAAGTGACAGTTGGATGCACATTGCAGGGGTATACAGGCATTTACCGTACTGTACAGACCCTCTCAGTACAGCCAGACTACACTTCTTAAAATCATAAATACATGTTTTGCCCAACAGTAAGGCCAGGCCTTTCCTCTGTAGTTCATGGCCAACATAAGGAGGAACACGTCAACTGAAGAGCATGCCAAAATTCTCTACAGACACTGCCAATCCTCACACTTTTGCCTATTCGCATGCTGAGGTTATTCACTATGAACCACCAAACCAATTGCAACAGTAGCCTCTCCCTGCCTCATTCGTATGCTTCGATGCCACCTTTATTTAGCAAGTGTTAGTGCTCTCGGATTTTGTAGCGCGATTCGCTATAGCCTCTGTTTTCAACAGAAATGTCCTAAAGGTACCTATACCAATCTGCAGGGTGGGGAGGAAGGGGGCTGCTGCTGCTGGCAGTAACATTTTGGGGCACCCCACCTGCAAAAATACAGCCAAATGCTCCTTGTTTTACCTTTCAATAGCATAACTGCAGCATAATCGTATGGTGACCCCTGTTGTTAATAGAAACTGTCAAACAGCTTCTTGCCCCCCCCCCGTTGCCCCTAAACATTTGGGGTACACCCCATGAGGGAGGATCAGAGCAATACAAACTAATGGTAGCCCCTCAAAAAGTACCTGGAAGCCAAGCCATTGTGTGCACCTCATCGCCTTCACGTTGCGCCCAAGCACCTTTTAATACTGCTCCCCCAAATTTTGACTGCCCCCTCCCAACAGAAATCAGAGAGTATGGGGAGGGTGCAGTAAAAAAGTATTTGCAGTACCCCACAATAAGTCAGAATCCTCCTCCACCTATTCCTCTGCTCTCTGAACCCACCCATTCTGCCCAGGCTCCGCCTATACCCCTCCTCTCTGACCCCACCCACTCTGACTAGGCTCTTCCTATACCCCTCCTCTCTGACCCCTCCCACTCTGACTTGGCTCCTCCTCCTCACAACACCTGTTCCCTTTCTTTCACCTCTCTCTGTTCAGGCCACACCTATTTTACTTACCAACCAATCTGCAATCCCTCATTCACTAGGCATGATTCCACTCTTACACAACACACAGACACATTTTACTTACCAATTGGCCATTTAGGCCCACCTCCAACTTACCTCTGCTCTGCCACCATCAGTCACCTGGTGCCGAACCCGGGATTCGAACCCTGGTTGCCTGCATGGAAGGCAGGTACTTACCCACTGGACCACACTGGTTTCCATGTAAGTAGCTTATCAAATTGTCCTTATGTCATGGTCATCCTTTTCATGTGCAATGGAAGCCGCAGGGAAGGACACCAAGGCCTGCATGTTGCTTATAGTTACTACTGCAATCCTCTAAACCACTAAGGAGCTATAGCTCAAAGGTAAGTCTTGTACCTTTGGTGCGGACAGCCCTCACAGGCCAAGGTTCGAATCCTGCCAATGCTGTAGAGGTATCCCAAGGTGGAAATTTTCAAAAAGTGAATGTTTTTTTTTTTGCTAAATTTTTTTTTTACTTGGTAACAGAGGAGAAAAGTGGACACTCTTTTTGGCATGTGTGTCTCAAAATTTCAAATGTTTTCCCTCATGACCCTCTACCAACCTCCCTATTTCTCAAGTAGGTGCAATAGGGACAAGGCCTTATTTTCCTTTATCAATGTCTTCATTCTTTGTCCTTTAAGTTTGGTGAATTGCAGAGTGCAATTGTGGTATTGGGGGTTATAACTGAGCACAAGAATGCGAGGAAGGTGCTACACTTATTGTAAAATAGGTTGGATGATGGTGATTTTTCATTTTGGTGTGAGCCATTCGCTCAAATCAGGGGTTTGGTCCCAGTGAGCTTGGATAGAAATAAAGGTCAAGTATGAGCTCTGGCTAATGAAATGATGGGTCAAGTTTGAGGCAAGCTAGAGTCCATTTATTAGGTGCAATAAGAAGCTAGAAAGATTGTTTCCTTTAAGAGACAGACAAGGGCAGAGTCAAGCCTTTGCTCTAGTAGGTCTGCATCATCCCTGCTGCAGGATGTGAAGGAATGGACCTCCACAGCAATGCGCTGTGCCGGGCTGGGCTGCGCTGGCCTGGGCTGGGCCTGCCCTGGCACTGTGAATTAATCACCCACCTCCTTCCTTTGAGGAACGCTCACGAACGCCCACGAACGCCCTTGTTCTGTATACAGGCTGACAGCAGGCAATTTAGGACCCTGCTAAATGAGGGTGATGTCCCCATGTGCTTCCTTCAAGTGGCAAAATCCTTCGTCTAAGGCAGGTGGGCTTTTTAAAAATTTGGTTGAAGACCATATGTTGGAGGCGGTATCACGGCACAAGCCGCCGACCGTCTCAGAAGAAAGTGTGCATGGGAGGATATTATTTGCATAGGACAGCCCTCTTCTCAGTCCCATTCTTATGCTGCAGTTGCCATGAAGTGTTACTAGAGGGCAGCAGTATGAACAAAAGAGCACACTGAGGCTTTTCTTCTGCTTGCTGACATGATTCTTGTTCATGGTGGTCTTGCAGGGCCTAAGGAGTGAAGGACTGCTTTGACTGAGGGGATGAGGAATGGCAGGCCTGTATTTGTGGTGAAGGGGGAATATTTGGAAGGTAAACAGCAAGATGAAAACGTCAAAGCACATATGTTTGCTGAGTGATTGAGTCTGTGTGTCACTTGTCTCTTTGAAGGGACATGTGAGAAAGGAACAGCAGCACCATAGACTTCAGATGGGAGAGCGCAAGCAAGGATTAATATTTCCCTCAAATCCAAATACTTACAGTACCTCAAAGATGACAAGTGCGATATGATGTTCTGCAATTGTAAGGATTTGCCATGTGTGGTAGATAAATATGCATAGTTAGTGAGGTTTTTCCCAGAATGTGAGTATCGTTAGGCTGGCAAATGTCAGGCACTCCTTTGGGAGTATGAGGCCAAGAACAAATTTGGGAAGTTTGCTACAGTCATCTGTAGGATCGAAAGACACTGGGGAATCGTTACAGAGGGAGCCAGGCTTCACAAAATGTGGTAACAGTTGGACAGAAATCTTTAGCAGGGACTTTTGTCTACCCCCAATGTGGGACCAGGACCGCAGTACCTCTGTGTCTCTGAAACATATTTTGACTTCTGGACACCACCATCTCAATACCCCTCAAATGTTCCCCCCTGGTACCCCAGCTTTGGTAATGCATCAACCAGGTTTCAATCATTTGAGTGACCACAAACACCCTTCCTATGTGCCTTCCATTTACATTCAGTCAGTAACCCAGCTGCTTCGTTCGCTGTTCAATCTCAAGTGACAGTTGGATGCACATTGCAGGGGTATACAGGCATTTACCGTACTGTACAGACCCTCTCAGTACAGCCAGACTACACTTCTTAAAATCATAAATACATGTTTTGCCCAACAGTAAGGCCAGGCCTTTCCTCTGTAGTTCATGGCCAACGTAAGGAGGAAAACATCAACTGAAGAGCATGCCAAAATTCTCTACAGACACTGCCAATCCTCACACTTTTGCCTATTCGCATGCTGAGGTTATTCACTATGAACCACCAAACCAATTGCAACAGTAGCCTCTCCCTGCCTCATTCGTATGCTTCGATGCCACCTTTATTTAGCAAGTGTTAGTGCTCTTGGATTTTGTAGCGCGATTCGCTATAGCCTCTGTTTTCAACAGAAATGTCCTAAAGGTACCTATACCAATCTGCAGGGTGGGGAGGAAGGGGGCTGCTGCTGCTGGCAGTAACATTTTGGGGCACCCCACCTGCAAAAATACAGCCAAATGCTCCTTGTTTTACCTTTCAATAGCATAACTGCAGCATAATCGTATGGTGACCCCTGTTGTTAATAGAAACTGTCAAACAGCTTCTTGCCCCCCCGTTGCCCCTAACCATTTGGGGTACACCCCATGAGGGAGGATCAGAGCAATACAAACTAATGGTAGCCCCTCAAAAAGTACCTGGAAGCCAAGCCATTGTGTGCACCTCATCGCCTTCACGTTGCGCCCAAGCACCTTTTAATACTGCTCCCCCAAATTTTGACTGCCCCCTCCCAACAGAAATCAGAGAGTATGGGGAGGGTGCAGTAAAAAAGTATTTGCAGTACCCCACAATAAGTCAGGATCCTCCTCCACCTATTCCTCTGCTCTCTGAACCCACCCATTTTGCCCAGGCTCCGCCTATACCCCTCCTCTCTGACCCCTCCCACTCTGACTTGGCTCCTCCTCCTCACAACACCTGTTCCCTTTCTTTCACCTCTCTCTGTTCAGGCCACACATATTTTACTTACCAACCAATCTGCAATCCCTCATTCACTAGGCATGATTCCACTCTTACACAACACACAGACACATTTTACTTACCAATTGGCCATTTAGGCCCACCTCCAACTTACCTCTGCTCTGCCACCATCAGTCACCTGGTGCCGAACCCGGGATTCGAACCCTGGTTGCCTGCATGGAAGGCAGGTACTTACCCACTGGACCACACTGGTTTCCATGTAAGTAGCTTATCAAATTGTCCTTATGTCATGGTCATCCTTTTCATGTGCAATGGAAGCCGCAGGGAAGGACACCAAGGCCTGCATGTTGCTTATAGTTACTACTGCAATCCTCAAGACCACTAAGGAGCTATAGCTCAAAGGTAAGTCTTGTACCTTTGGTGCGGACAGCCCTCACAGGCCAGGGTTCGAATCCTGCCAATGCTGTAGAGGTATCCCAAGGTGGAAATTTTCAAAAAGTGAATGTTTTTTTTTTGCTAAGATTATTTTTTACTTGGTAACAGAGGAGAAAAGTGGACACTCTTTTTGGCATGTGTGTCCCAAAATTTCAAATGTTTTCCCTCATGACCTTCTACCAACCTCCCTATTTCTCAAGTAGGTGCAATAGGGACAAGGCCTTATTTTCCTTTATCAATGTCTTCATTCTTTGTCCTTTAAGTTTGGTGAATTGCAGAGTGCAATTGTGGTATTGGGGGTTATAACTGAGCACAAGAATGCGAGGAAGGTGCTACACTTATTGTAAAATAGGTTGGATGATTGTGATTTTTCATTTTGGTGTGAGCCACTCGCTCAAATCAGGGGTTTGGTGCCAGTGAGCTTGGATAGAAATAAAGGTCAAGTATGAGCTCTGGCTAATGAAATGATGGGTCAAGTTTTAGGCAAGCTAGAGTCCATTTATTAGGTGCAATAAGAAGCTAGAAAGATTGTTTCCTTTAAGAGACAGACAAGGGCAGAGTCAAGCCTTTGCTCTAGTAGGTCTGCATCATCCCTGCTGCAGGATGTGAAGGAATGGACCTCCACAGCAATGCGCTGTGCCGGGCTGGGCTGCGCTGGCCTGGGCTGGGCCTGCCCTGGCACTGTGAATTAATCACCCACCTCCTTCCTTTGAGGAACGCTCACGAACGCCCACGAACGCCCTTGTTCTGTATACAGGCTGACAGCAGGCAATTTAGGACCCTGCTAAATGAGGGTGATGTCCCCATGTGCTTCCTTCAAGTGGCAAAATCCTTCGTCTAAGGCAGGTGGGCTTTTTAAAAATTTGGTTGAAGACCATATGTTGGAGGCGGTATCACGGCACAAGCCGCCGACCGTCTCAGAAGAAAGTGTGCATGGGAGGATATTATTTGCATAGGACAGCCCTCTTCTCAGTCCCATTCTTATGCTGCAGTTGCCATGAAGTGTTACTAGAGGGCAGCAGTATGAACAAAAGAGCACACTGAGGCTTTTCTTCTGCTTGCTGACATGATTCTTGTTCATGGTGGTCTTGCAGGGCCTAAGGAGTGAAGGACTGCTTTGACTGAGGGGATGAGGAATGGCAGGCCTGTATTTGTGGTGAAGGGGGAATATTTGGAAGGTAAACAGCAAGATGAAAACGTCAAAGCATATATGTTTGCTGAGTGATTGAGTCTGTGTGTCACTTGTCTCTTTGAAGGGACATGTGAGAAAGGAACAGCAGCACCATAGACTTCAGATGGGAGAGAGCAAGCAAGGATTAATATTTCCCTCAAATCCAAATACTTACAGTACCTCAAAGATGACAAGTGCGATATGATGTTCTGCAATTGTAAGGATTTGCCATGTGTGGTAGATAAATATGCATAGTTAGTGAGGTTTTTCCCAGAATGTGAGTATCGTTAGGCTGGCAAATGTCAGGCACTCCTTTGGGAGTATGAGGCCAAGAACAAATTTGGGAAGTTTGCTACAGTCATCTGTAGGATCGAAAGACACTGGGGAATCGTTACAGAGGGAGCCAGGCTTCACAAAATGTGGTAACAGTTGGACAGAAATCTTTAGCAGGGACTTTTGTCTACCCCCAATGTGGGACCAGGACCGCAGTACCTCTGTGTCTCTGAAACATATTTTGACCTCTGGACACCACCATCTCAATACCCCTCAAATGTTCCCCCCTGGTACCCCAGCTTTGGTAGTGCATCAACCAGGTTTCAATCATTTGAGTGACCACAAACACCCTTCCTATGTGCCTTCCATTTACATTCAGTCAGTAACCCAGCTGCTTCGTTCGCTGTTCAATCTCAAGTGACAGTTGGATGCACATTGCAGGGGTATACAGGCATATACCGTACTGTACAGACCCTCTCAGTACAGCCAGACTACACTTCTTAAAATCATAAATACATGTTTTGCCCAACAGTAAGGCCAGGCCTTTCCTCTGTAGTTCATGGCCAACGTAAGGCGGAAAACATCAACTGAAGAGCATGCCAAAATTCTCTACAGACACTGCCAATCCTCACACTTTTGCCTATTCGCATGCTGAGGTTATTCACTATGAACCACCAAACCAATTGCAACAGTAGCCTCTCCCTGCCTCATTCGTATGCTTCGATGCCACCTTTATTTAGCAAGTGTTAGTGCTCTCGGATTTTGTAGCGCGATTCGCTATAGCCTCTGTTTTCAACAGAAATGTCCTAAAGGTACCTATACCAATCTGCAGGGTGGGGAGGAAGGGGGCTGCTGCTGCTTGCAGTAACATTTTGGGGCACCCCACCTGCAAAAATACAGCCAAATGCTCCTTGTTTTACCTTTCAATAGCATAACTGCAGCATAATCGTATGGTGACCCCTGTTGTTAATAGAAACTGTCAAACAGCTTCTTGCCCCCCCGTTGCCCCTAACCATTTGGGGTACACCCCATGAGGGAGGATCAGAGCAATACAAACTAATGGTAGCCCCTCAAAAAGTACCTGGAAGCCAAGCCATTGTGTGCACCTCATCGCCTTCACGTTGCGCCCAAGCACCTTTTAATACTGCTCCCCCAAATTTTGACTGCCCCCTCCCAACAGAAATCAGAGAGTATGGGAAGGGTGCAGTAAAAAAGTATTTGCAGTACCCCACGATAAGTCAGGATCCTCCTCCACCTATTCCTCTGCTCTCTGAACCCACCCATTCTGCCCAGGCTCCGCCTATACCCCTCCTCTCTGACCCCACCCACTCTGACTAGGCTCTTCCTATACCCCTCCTCTCTGACCCCTCCCACTCTGACTTGGCTCTTCCTCCTCACAACACCTGTTCCCTTTCTTTCACCTCTCTCTGTTCAGGCCACACCTATTTTACTTACCAACCAATCTGCAATCCCTCATTCACTAGGCATGATTCCACTCTTACACAACACACAGACACATTTTACTTACCAATTGGCCATTTAGGCCCACCTCCAACTTACCTCTGCTCTGCCACCATCAGTCACCTGGTGCCGAACCCGGGATTCGAACCCTGGTTGCCTGCATGAAAGGCAGGTACTTACCCACTGGACCACACTGGTTTCCATGTAAGTAGCTTATCAAATTGTCCTTATGTCATGGTCATCCTTTTCATGTGCAATGGAAGCCGCAGGGAAGGACACCAAGGCCTGCATGTTGCTTATAGTTACTACTGCAATCCTCGAGACCACTAAGGAGCTATAGCTCAAAGGTAAGTCTTGTACCTTTGGTGCGGACAGCCCTCACAGGCCAGGGTTCGAATCCTGCCAATGCTGTAGAGGTATCCCAAGGTGGAAATTTTCAAAAAGTGAATGTTTTTTTTTTTGCTAAGATTTTTTTTTACTTGGTAACAGAGGAGAAAAGTGGACACTCTTTTTGGCATGTGTGTCTCAAAATTTCAAATGTTTTCCCTCATGACCTTCTACCAACCTCCCTATTTCTCAAGTAGGTGCAATAGGGACAAGGCCTTATTTTCCTTTATCAATGTCTTCATTCTTTGTCCTTTAAGTTTGGTGAATTGCAGAGTGCAATTGTGGTATTGGGGGTTATAACTGAGCACAAGAATGCGAGGAAGGTGCTACACTTATTGTAAAATAGGTTGGATGATTGTGATTTTTCATTTTGGTGTGAGCCACTCGCTCAAATCAGGGGTTTGGTGCCAGTGAGCTTGGATAGAAATAAAGGTCAAGTATGAGCTCTGGCTAATGAAATGATGGGTCAAGTTTGAGGCAAGCTAGAGTCCATTTATTAGGTGCAATAAGAAGCTAGAAAGATTGTTTCCTTTAAGAGACAGACAAGGGCAGAGTCAAGCCTTTGCTCTAGTAGGTCTGCATCATCCCTGCTGCAGGATGTGAAGGAATGGACCTCCACAGCAATGCGCTGTGCCGGGCTGGGCTGGGCTGCGCCTGGGCTGGGCCTGCCCTGGCACTGTGAATTAATCACCCACCTCCTTCCTTTGAGGAACGCTCACGAACGCCCACGAACGCCCTTGTTCTGTATACAGGCTGACAGCAGGCAATTTAGGACCCTGCTAAATGAGGGTGATGTCCCCATGTGCTTCCTTCAAGTGGCAAAATCCTTCGTCTAAGGCAGGTGGGCTTTTTAAAAATTTGGTTGAAGACCATATGTTGGAGGCGGTATCACGGCACAAGCCGCCGACCGTCTCAGAAGAAAGTGTGCATGGGAGGATATTATTTGCATAGGACAGCCCTCTTCTCAGTCCCATTCTTATGCTGCAGTTGCCATGAAGTGTTACTAGAGGGCAGCAGTATGAACAAAAGAGCACACTGAGGCTTTTCTTCTGCTTGCTGACATGATTCTTGTTCATGGTGGTCTTGCAGGGCCTAAGGAGTGAAGGACTGCTTTGACTGAGGGGATGAGGAATGGCAGGCCTGTATTTGTGGTGAAGGGGGAATATTTGGAAGGTAAACAGCAAGATGAAAACGTCAAAGCATATATGTTTGCTGAGTGATTGAGTCTGTGTGTCACTTGTCTCTTTGAAGGGACATGTGAGAAAGGAACAGCAGCACCATAGACTTCAGATGGGAGAGCGCAAGCAAGGATTAATATTTCCCTCAAATCCAAATACTTACAGTACCTCAAAGATGACAAGTGCGATATGATGTTCTGCAATTGTAAGGATTTGCCATGTGTGGTAGATAAATATGCATAGTTAGTGAGGTTTTTCCCAGAATGTGAGTATCGTTAGGCTGGCAAATGTCAGGCACTCCTTTGGGAGTATGAGGCCAAGAACAAATTTGGGAAGTTTGCTACAGTCATCTGTAGGATCGAAAGACACTGGGGAATCGTTACAGAGGGAGCCAGGCTTCACAAAATGTGGTAACAGTTGGACAGAAATCTTTAGCAGGGACTTTTGTCTACCCCCAATGTGGGACCAGGACCGCAGTACCTCTGTGTCTCTGAAACATATTTTGACCTCTGGACACCACCATCTCAATACCCCTCAAATGTTCCCCCCTGGTACCCCAGCTTTGGTAGTGCATCAACCAGGTTTCAATCATTTGAGTGACCACAAACACCCTTCCTATGTGCCTTCCATTTACATTCAGTCAGTAACCCAGCTGCTTCGTTCGCTGTTCAATCTCAAGTGACAGTTGGATGCACATTGCAGGGGTATACAGGCATTTACCGTACTGTACAGACCCTCTCAGTACAGCCAGACTACACTTCTTAAAATCATAAATACATGTTTTGCCCAACAGTAAGGCCAGGCCTTTCCTCTGTAGTTCATGGCCAACGTAAGGAGGAAAACATCAACTGAAGAGCATGCCAAAATTCTCTACAGACACTGCCAATCCTCACACTTTTGCCTATTCGCATGCTGAGGTTATTCACTATGAACCACCAAACCAATTGCAACAGTAGCCTCTCCCTGCCTCATTCGTATGCTTCGATGCCACCTTTATTTAGCAAGTGTTAGTGCTCTCGGATTTTGTAGCGCGATTCGCTATAGCCTCTGTTTTCAACAGAAATGTCCTAAAGGTACCTATACCAATCTGCAGGGTGGGGAGGAAGGGGACTGCTGCTGCTGGCAGTAACATTTTGGGGCACCCCACCTGCAAAAATACAGCCAAATGCTCCTTGTTTTACCTTTCAATAGCATAACTGCAGCATAATCGTATGGTGACCCCTGTTGTTAATAGAAACTGTCAAACAGCTTCTTGCCCCCCCGTTGCCCCTAACCATTTGGGGTACACCCCATGAGGGAGGATCAGAGCAATACAAACTAATGGTAGCCCCTCAAAAAGTACCTGGAAGCCAAGCCATTGTGTGCACCTCATCGCCTTCACGTTGCGCCCAAGCACCTTTTAATACTGCTCCCCCAAATTTTGACTGCCCCCTCCCAACAGAAATCAGAGAGTATGGGGAGGGTGCAGTAAAAAAGTATTTGCAGTACCGCACAATAAGTCAGGATCCTCCTCCACCTATTCCTCTGCTCTCTGAACCCACCCATTTTGCCCAGGCTCCGCCTATACCCCTCCTCTCTGACCCCTCCCACTCTGACTTGGCTCCTCCTCCTCACAACACCTGTTCCCTTTCTTTCACCTCTCTCTGTTCAGGCCACACATATTTTACTTACCAACCAATCTGCAATCCCTCATTCACTAGGCATGATTCCACTCTTACACAACACACAGACACATTTTACTTACCAATTGGCCATTTAGGCCCACCTCCAACTTATCTCTGCTCTGCCACCATCAGTCACCTGGTGCCGAACCCGGGATTCGAACCCTGGTTGCCTGCATGGAAGGCAGGTACTTACCCACTGGACCACACTGGTTTCCATGTAAGTAGCTTATCAAATTGTCCTTATGTCATGGTCATCCTTTTCATGTGCAATGGAAGCCGCAGGGAAGGACACCAAGGCCTGCATGTTGCTTATAGTTACTACTGCAATCCTCGAGACCACTAAGGAGCTATAGCTCAAAGGTAAGTCTTGTACCTTTGGTGCGGACAGCCCTCACAGGCCAGGGTTCGAATCCTGCCAATGCTGTAGAGGTATCCCAAGGTGGAAATTTTCAAAAAGTGAATGTTTTTTTTTTTGCTAAGATTTTTTTTTACTTGGTAACAGAGGAGAAAAGTGGACACTCTTTTTGGCATGTGTGTCTCAAAATTTCAAATGTTTTCCCTCATTTTTTTTTTTTTTTTTAACATCATTTTTATTGCATCACCAATATAAATGTACAGACAAGATATTCAGCAAAAATAGCACGACATGAACCAATTCAATTGAGGACATTCGATCTTCATCCGGGGGGATCACCCCGCTCTTGACGCGGGTGGCTTCATCTCCGTCTTGGTCTCGTACTTCTTACATTGTCTGACCGCTTCATTTTGCACATAACCCTGGAATGCTTTTGTGATTTACGCCCCTCCCCCTCCCCAAATTTCGGTGCCCCAACATCCCTCCAAACCAGCTTCCTACCCGCCCTCCCCCGTGGTCGCGCTGCGCTTGAGTAACCACGTATTAGTGCCCGGTGTGTTGTAGGAGGAAGCAAACAATCGCTAAGGTGTGTTCTCCTGTATAGTGTTAGGGTCTGCTCCAGCTAGTTCGCTCTCGCCTTCCTGCCCCTCATCGTCCACATCCCTGAGCGCCTGCACCATCACCTCCCATGCAGTCGCCCTTTCCAGTGCTTTCTCGTCATTCGACCTCCAGGCCATCTGGTATCGTAGGGTACTATCACACGCGGCCCATCTCAGACACTCCCCATACCATCTTTTATACGTGGGCCCCACTCTGGACTTCCAATTTCGTGTGATCTCCCGCTTGGCCAAGATAAGCCCTAAATCTATAAATTTACTTGACATCGTATTTCTAGGTGTGTGTGGGAACCAGTGAAGGATGCCAACTGCTTTAGTATATTGGATATCCCTGTCCGTCGCGCCGTTAAGGGCCCGCCCAACTTCCCGCCAATAGTCGCCTAAAGAGGGGCAATCCCACAGCATATGACATAGATCCGCCCCTGCTGTATTACATCTGGGGCAAGCAGCGTCGGTCGCCCCAAAGTACTGTTGGATTTTCCCGGGTGTGAGGTATGCCCTGTGGATAATATAAAAGTGGATCAATTGGAACCTGGCATTCCTCGAGCTCTTCCGCGCCCTCCTCAGCAGTTGGCCCCAGGTCGTGTCTGGTATCTCCACCTGGAGGTCCAGCTCCCACTTGGCCTTCAGGGCTGCCAAAGGTTGCAAGGCCTCCCGCTGCATCCTCGAGTACAGGCACGTGACGGCCTTAAAGGTACCCGCCGCCATCATGGCGTACTGGCAGGCCATCGAGGTGCTTGGTTCCTGCAGCCCTTCCCCCCAGTGGGCTCGCATGGCGCCCGTGACTGCCGCGTGCAGCAGGTAGTCACCCCTTGGTAGGTCAAATCTCTCCTGCAGGTCCCGAAACGGCAGCAACACCCCATCTTCGTAGAGGTCACCCAGCACGTGTACTCCCGCCTCCTCCCATCCTAGCAAGCGTGACCAGTCACCTCCATGTGGGAGGGCAGTGACCATTCCCAGCGGTATTTCGGGGGCATACATAAGGCGGACACCCGCCCGCTTACGGGCCCGGTCCCAACATAGCCGGAAAGTCTGCTCCTCGACCGTCAGGTCTCCCACTCGGAGTTTCTGGTGCAGCGTAATATAAGCCAGAACGTGTCGCGGGGTGCCTTCCACTCTCGCGTCCTCGAGACCTCTATATACTCTCGCCACCTCCTGAGTAAAAGTCTGCAGCTGCGCGGCGAGGTAATATCCTTCGAAGTCCGGCACTGCCATACCTCCCTCATCTTTGGGGCGTAACAGCGTGTCGAGCGCTATGCGTCTCCTACCCGTGCCCCACAGGAACGCTATGATCTGTGACCTCAGGCGTTTGAAAACCGAACTCGGGATCCATACCGGCAGTGTCCTAAAATAATACAAAAGCCTGGGCAGGGCTATCATTTTAAGCAGGGAAATTCTACCAGCCAGGGAGAGCGGTAGAGTCGCCCAGAAGTCCATAGATCCACGCAGGGCGTTAATACAGCGAGTTATGTTGCCATCCAGCAGGTCGGACGGGGCGTGGTAAACATAAACCCCTAGATAATGTAGGCAGCGCGGCTCCCACCGGAGTTCCTGAGCAGTGAGTGGGCACGGCTCTCCCGGCCTCAGGGGAAACAGGCAGGATTTAGGCCAGTTGACCCTCAGGCCCGATAACCTACCGAACTGCTCCAGTAGCCTCCGCGCCCCCTGAAGTTCGGCGCCGGCATCGGCCAAAAACATCAACAAGTCATCCGCATATAAGGAGATGAGGTGCGGCCTCCCCCTAAAAGGTAAACCTGCGTAGTGGCGGCCCAGTCTGGCTACCGCAGCGAAGGGTTCCATTGCCAACGCAAACAGTAGCGGGGATAGGGAACAACCCTGTCTAGTGCCACGCCTAATCGGGTATTGTCTTGAGATCAGTGCACCCACTCGGACCCTCGCTACCGCCTCAGTATAGAGGACCTTGGTCCACTGTATATATCCGTCTCCCAACCCGAAGCGACGCATCACCTCATACAGGTATCCCCATTCGAGGCTGTCAAATGCCTTCTCAATGTCGATGGACAGGACAAATGGGGAGACGGTGTCTGGCCAGTCCGCACCCATCAGTCTCGTGAGTCTACGGATGTTATGAGTGGTATTGCGTGTCGGTATGAAACCGCACTGGTCACCATGAACCAGGCCCGTCATGTGCACTAGCAATCTGTTGGCCAGAATTTTACTAAGGATCTTGTAGTCCGTCGTCAACATAGACAACGGACGATACGAGGACAGCGCCGCACCCTCTCTGCCCGGCTTCAAGAGTGGGATCATAAGGGCCTCGCACATAGAGCCCGGGAGTCGGCCCTTCTCCTGCGCCTCATTGTATACCTCGCGCAGCCGCGGAGCAAGATGCTCTAGGTATTTGCCATAAAATTCGATCGGTAGACCGTCAAGGCCCGGGGTCTTGTTTCTAGCCATCTGTTTTACAGCACAACCTATTTCTCCGAGGGAGATGGGCCGCCCTAACTCTTCTGCCTCCGAGTCCTCCACTCGCGGCAACTCTAGCCCGTCCAAGAACCCCTCGAGCTCCTCCGTCCCTCCCGTATCTCCACTCAGATAGAGCCCTTCATAATAAGCTCGGAACTTGTTCAGGATCCCGGGTTGGGAGTGGCAAGGCTCCTCCCCTGGCTCCTGGATCCTCATGATCGGCCCTCCCCCCTGAATAGGGTTAGCAAGCCAAGCCAACATCGCCCCCGCCTTATCACCTTCCGCATGCGCCCTCGTCACGTACGCCTTGTGGTCGAAGCTACGCAGCCGCTCTAGCTCTACCGCCAGCCCCTCCCGCGCCCCGCTAAGCCCCTCCTGCAGTTCAGGGTGATTCGGGCGCCTCTTCTCAAGATCCCTCAGCCGTGTCTCAGCCTTATCTAAGTCATCCAACAGAGTCTTCCGCGCCCCTGCCGTGTGCCCAATACAGTGTCCCCGCACCACCACCTTGAAAGCATCCCATTCAACCGCCCTCGTGGAAGCCGATCCACTGTTCTCCTCAAAATACCTCTCAATACGTTCACTCAGGGCCTCCCTGAACAACAAGTCGTCCAGGGTGTCAGGTTGCAGGCGCCATGTTGGCACGCAATTAACAGTCACCATCCATTCCAGAGACATCAACAAGGGGTTGTGGTCCGATATCGTCCTGGCCAAGTATTCCGCCCCTCCCACCGCGGGGAGCACACATTCCGAACAAAGAAACGCATCCAGCCTCACATGTAAATCATGCAGGTGCGAGTGAAAGGAGTAGTCCCTAGTGGTGGGGTGCAACACCCTCCATGCATCCGTGAGGGCCCAGCTCTCCTGCCATTCTAATCTACGCTTGGCGACCCTATGTGCTGGGGACGCGCGCAGCGGGGGATGGGACCTATCTAGTAGCACATCCTCAACTGAGTTGAAGTCCCCCCCCAAGAGGACCGGCCCTGCCAAATAACCCGCCAATTTGCCCGAGATGTTAGACAAGAAAGCGGGCAGGTCTACATTAGGAGCATACACATTACAGAGAGATATCATCCTGCCTCTCAGCCTTCCTTCCACCGCCACATATCTGCCCTCTGGGTCTATCGACGACTTCGAGACTTGGAAGGGGACCCCCGCCCGTATCCAAATCAATGTCCCCCTCGCAAATGCTGAAAATGTCGTGTAGAATAACTGCCCCCTCCAGCGCCTTTGTAGAGCCGCCCCTTCCTGCTTATTTAGGTGCGTCTCCTGCAGAAACGCTATGTGAACCCCCCTACGCTTGAGGTACGCCTGAACCTTATGTCTGCGCGTCATGGACTGCATACCCCGCACATTCCAGGTCACACATTTCAACGCTCCGGTACTAGCCATTCCCCCCTACACAACCGGACCATACAGCAAAGAACAGTGTTCGCATAAGTCCCGCGACCACGGGCCCCCCCCCACCCTCTCCAAACAGGAAGCCAAACCCCTCCAACAACTACAACCCCCTGAGCAACCCCAACTGCTCGCAACTCCCACCCCCCCAGGACAGGCCCCCCCGCAACTGGAAGTACCCCCATCCAAACCAACACTCCCGACCACCCCTCAAGGAAAGGTGGTAATATTCGCAGTCCCCACTGCGATGACCTTAGGGGCCAGTAAGGCGCGGCTCAATGCTATAAGACCTCCAACAAATCAGCCCCGTGCGCTCCTCCCCACAATCCCCACATTACAGCTCCCCAAAACCTCAATCAATATCTTTCCACTGCTGCGGGTCCATCGCCCCGGTGTCCAACCAGCGAGTCCATTCCGCCAAACCAGTTCAACACGCCTCCAGTATCTCTCCCGAGGTCTGCGGCGTCACAATAGGGCCCCGGGCTCCACCAAATTCCGATTGTCCTGTCTCTGAGCCCGTGCCCGGGGCCTCCGAATCCGTACCCTTCCCAGACTGAGTCCTGGCGGCTCTAGATAAGTCCACCACCGCCTGTAGGGCCGCCTGCCTCTCCGCCTCCGTCTGCGACATCGAGGGTTTCCCGGTCCTCTTGCGGTTCCTTCTGATCCGTTGGGACTGCCTGATCGGCTTTTCCACCTTAGCCTCTTCCTCCCTGGCCTTAGCACCGTCCGTTCCCGCCTTATAAGTGTCCCACCAGTCCCATGCATCCGCGGAAGTCGTGAAGAATAAAGACTTCTCATCCACCACCACTCTTAGCTTGGCAGGAAACAACAGGGAGTACTTGATGCCTTCCTGGCGGAGCTCCCGCTTGAGGGACAGGAAGTTTGCCCGGAGTCGCTGAGTCTCAAACGTGTAGTCCGGGAACATGGTGACTCTGTTGTTTTCCACTTGAAAGGGCCCTGCCTCTCTCGCCCTCTGCAAAAGCCAGTCTCTGTCCCGGTAATGGAGCAACTTGAACACCACCGGGCGAGGAGGAAGGCCCAAGGCTGGCGGACGCGCCGGAACCCTATGTGCCCGCTCCAGGGAGAAGAAGGGGGACAGACCTTCTGGTGCCACCTCCGTCCGCAGCCAGTTATCCAAGTAGCCCACCATGTCGTCGCCTTCAATTTTCTCCGGCAGGCCCACTAGGCGTACGTTGTTGCGCCTGTTCCTGTTTTCTGCATCCTCGGCCCTCCTTTCCAGCACCTTCAGACGGTCCATCACGTCGGCCATCTGGGCCTTCACCGTTGCCTGGGCCGGGGCCAAGTCCTTAACCGTGGTCTCCACGGATTTCACCCTGTCCTTAAGTTTGTCGTGGTCGGCCTTCAGGAGGCCCAAGCCCGTTGCCACCTGAGCTATATCTTGCTGCAGGGCATCCTTTGTGGTGGCGATGGCTTCCAGGATACGATCCTGCATCCGCTGTAACGCCGCTTGGTCTCTCTCCGCACCTTCCGCCGCCTCAGTGTCGGTCGTGCCATCTCCCTTCCCCTTCGGCTTCCCCATCTGGGCCGGGATGGGCGGTGGTCCTCAAGTGTGTTCTTGGTCGCCCTCCGAGCGTCGCCGGGCACCGTCCTCCGGCCGGGTTCTCAGGCCCAGAAATGTCACCAGGAAGCAGGAAGCACCGAGCGGTCGTGGCCCGGCCAGCGCCAGTTGCGCCAGAGGTCCGGGGTTCTCGTCTCCGGGTCACTGTCGCACCGTTGTCGCCCCAATCAGGAGACGGTCCTCAACCACCGCCCAAGGGCGCGCCCAGAGTCCATCCGGCACCTGGGGGAGAGGCGCGACGCGGCCGCCAACACCTCTAGCGTGTCCGGGAGCGGTCTTCAGTGGGTCTCCGGGCAGATGCCTCCGTCACAAGCGATCTCATGCCCTCGCCGCCATTTTGGGGTCCGCGACTTCTCGGCCGAGTTCAGCTTTCAAAGTTAAGATACTGTTGTGGGAAGGCTCGTTGTCGTCCTCCGTGGGACCCGGACCCTCCGCAGTACCGTCCAGTACCGGATAGGTTCCTTTATCTCGGGGTTCGAATGAATTTTCAGGATATTTTCCGGGATCGGGCACGGAGCTCCGAGCTCACGCTGCCTACCTCCTCGGCATCCAAGCCACGCCCCATGTTTTCCCTCATGACCTTCTACCAACCTCCCTATTTCTCAAGTAGGTGCAATAGGGACAAGGCCTTATTTTCCTTTATCAATGTCTTCATTCTTTGTCCTTTAAGTTTGGTGAATTGCAGAGTGCAATTGTGGTATTGGGGGTTATAACTGAGCACAAGAATGCGAGGAAGGTGCTACACTTATTGTAAAATAGGTTGGATGATGGTGATTTTTCATTTTGGTGTGAGCCATTCGCTCAAATCAGGGGTTTGGTCCCAGTGAGCTTGGATAGAAATAAAGGTCAAGTATGAGCTCTGGCTAATGAAATGATGGGTCAAGTTTGAGGCAAGCTAGAGTCCATTTATTAGGTGCAATAAGAAGCTAGAAAGATTGTTTCCTTTAAGAGACAGACAAGGGCAGAGTCAAGCCTTTGCTCTAGTAGGTCTGCATCATCCCTGCTGCAGGATGTGAAGGAATGGACCTCCACAGCAATGCGCTGTGCCGGGCTGGGCTGCGCTGGCCTGGGCTGGGCCTGCCCTGGCACTGTGAATTAATCACCCACCTCCTTCCTTTGAGGAACGCTCACGAACGCCCACGAACGCCCTTGTTCTGTATACAGGCTGACAGCAGGCAATTTAGGACCCTGCTAAATGAGGGTGATGTCCCCATGTGCTTCCTTCAAGTGGCAAAATCCTTTGTCTAAGGCAGGTGGGCTTTTTAAAAATTTGGTTGAAGACCATATGTTGGAGGCGGTATCACGGCACAAGCCGCCGACCGTCTCAGAAGAAAGTGTGCATGGGAGGATATTATTTGCATAGGACAGCCCTCTTCTCAGTCCCATTCTTATGCTGCGGTTGCCATGAAGTGTTACTAGAGGGCAGCAGTATGAACAAAAGAGCACACTGAGGCTTTTCTTCTGCTTGCTGACATGATTCTTGTTCATGGTGGTCTTGCAGGGCCTAAGGAGTGAAGGACTGCTTTGACTGAGGGGATGAGGAATGGCAGGCCTGTATTTGTGGTGAAGGGGGAATATTTGGAAGGTAAACAGCAAGATGAAAACGTCAAAGCATATATGTTTGCTGAGTGATTGAGTCTGTGTGTCACTTGTCTCTTTGAAGGGACATGTGAGAAAGGAACTGCAGCACCATAGACTTCAGATGGGAGAGCGCAAGCAAGGATTAATATTTCCCTCAAATCCAAATACTTACAGTACCTCAAAGATGACAAGTGCGATATGATGTTCTGCAATTGTAAGGATTTGCCATGTGTGGTAGATAAATATGCATAGTTAGTGAGGTTTTTCCCAGAATGTGAGTATCGTTAGGCTGGCAAATGTCAGGCACTCCTTTGGGAGTATGAGGCCAAGAACAAATTTGGGAAGTTTGCTACAGTCATCTGTAGGATCGAAAGACACTGGGGAATCGTTACAGAGGGAGCCAGGCTTCACAAAATGTGGTAACAGTTGGACAGAAATCTTTAGCAGGGACTTTTGTCTACCCCCAATGTGGGACCAGGACCGCAGTACCTCTGTGTCTCTGAAACATATTTTGACCTCTGGACACCACCATCTCAATACCCCTCAAATGTTCCCCCCTGGTACCCCAGCTTTGGTAGTGCATCAACCAGGTTTCAATCATTTGAGTGACCAAAAACACCCTTCCTATGTGCCTTCCATTTACATTCAGTCAGTAACCCAGCTGCTTTGTTCGCTGTTCAATCTCAAGTGACAGTTGGATGCACATTGCAGGGGTATACAGGCATTTACCGTACTGTACAGACCCTCTCAGTACAGCCAGACTACACTTCTTAAAATCATAAATACATGTTTTGCCCAACAGTAAGGCCAGGCCTTTCCTCTGTAGTTCATGGCCAACGTAAGGAGGAAAACATCAACTGAAGAGCATGCCAAAATTCTCTACAGACACTGCCAATCCTCACACTTTTGCCTATTCGCATGCTGAGGTTATTCACTATGAACCACCAAACCAATTGCAACAGTAGCCTCTCCCTGCCTCATTCGTATGCTTCGATGCCACCTTTATTTAGCAAGTGTTAGTGCTCTCGGATTTTGTAGCGCGATTCGCTATAGCCTCTGTTTTCAACAGAAATGTCCTAAAGGTACCTATACCAATCTGCAGGGTGGGGAGGAAGGGGGCTGCTGCTGCTGGCAGTAACATTTTGGGGCACCCCACCTGCAAAAATACAGCCAAATGCTCCTTGTTTTACCTTTCAATAGCATAACTGCAGCATAATCGTATGGTGACCCCTGTTGTTAATAGAAACTGTCAAACAGCTTCTTGCCCCCCCGTTGCCCCTAACCATTTGGGGTACACCCCATGAGGGAGGATCAGAGCAATACAAACTAATGGTAGCCCCTCAAAAAGTACCTGGAAGCCAAGCCATTGTGTGCACCTCATCGCCTTCACGTTGCGCCCAAGCACCTTTTAATACTGCTCCCCCAAATTTTGACTGCCCCCTCCCAACAGAAATCAGAGAGTATGGGGAGGGTGCAGTAAAAAAGTATTTGCAGTACCCCACAATAAGTCAGGATCCTCCTCCACCTATTCCTCTGCTCTCTGAACCCACCCATTTTGCCCAGGCTCCACCTATACCCCTCCTCTCTGACCCCTCCCACTCTGACTTGGCTCCTCCTCCTCACAACACCTGTTCCCTTTCTTTCACCTCTCTCTGTTCAGGCCACACATATTTTACTTACCAACCAATCTGCAATCCCTCATTCACTAGGCATGATTCCACTCTTACACAACACACAGACACATTTTACTTACCAATTGGCCATTTAGGCCCACCTCCAACTTACCTCTGCTCTGCCACCATCAGTCACCTGGTGCCGAACCCGGGATTCGAACCCTCGTGGCCTGCATGGAAGGCAGGTACTTACCCACTGGACCACACTGGTTTCCATGTAATTAGCTTATCAAATTGTCCTTATGTCATGGTCATCCTTTTCATGTGCAATGGAAGCCCCAGGGAAGGACACCAAGGCCTGCATGTTGCTTATAGTTACTACTGCAATCCTCGAGACCACTAAGGAGCTATAGCTCAAAGGTAAGTCTTGTACCTTTGGTGCGGACAGCCCTCACAGGCCAGGGTTCGAATCCTGCCAATGCTGTAGAGGTATCCCAAGGTGGATATTTTCAAAAAGTGAATGTTTTTTTTTTTGCTAAGATTTTTTTTTACTTGGTAACAGAGGAGAAAAGTGGACACTCTTTTTGGCATGTGTGTCTCAAAATTTCAAATGTTTTCCCTCATGACCTTCTACCAACCTCCCTATTTCTCAAGTAGGTGCAATAGGGACAAGGCCTTATTTTCCTTTATCAATGTCTTCATTCTTTGTCCTTTAAGTTTGGTGAATTGCAGAGTGCAATTGTGGTATTGGGGGTTATAACTGAGCACAAGAATGCGAGGAAGGTGCTACACTTATTGTAAAATAGGTTGGATGATTGTGATTTTTCATTTTGGTGTGAGCCACTCGCTCAAATCAGGGGTTTGGTGCCAGTGAGCTTGGATAGAAATAAAGGTCAAGTATGAGCTCTGGCTAATGAAATGATGGGTCAAGTTTGAGGCAAGCTAGAGTCCATTTATTAGGTGCAATAAGAAGCTAGAAAGATTGTTTCCTTTAAGAGACAGACAAGGGCAGAGTCAAGCCTTTGCTCTAGTAGGTCTGCATCATCCCTGCTGCAGGATGTGAAGGAATGGACCTCCACAGCAATGCGCTGTGCCGGGCTGGGCTGCGCTGGCCTGGGCTGGGCCTGCCCTGGCACTGTGAATTAATCACCCACCTCCTTCCTTTGAGGAACGCTCACGAACGCCCACGAACGCCCTTGTTCTGTATACAGGCTGACAGCAGGCAATTTAGGACCCTGCTAAATGAGGGTGATGTCCCCATGTGCTTCCTTCAAGTGGCAAAATCCTTCGTCTAAGGCAGGCGGGCTTTTTAAAAATTTGGTTGAAGACCATATGTTGGAGGCGGTATCACGGCACAAGCCGCCGACCGTCTCAGAAGAAAGTGTGCATGGGAGGATATTATTTGCATAGGACAGCACTCTTCTCAGTCCCATTCTTATGCTGCAGTTGCCATGAAGTGTTACTAGAGGGCAGCAGTATGAACAAAAGAGCACACTGAGGCTTTTCTTCTGCTTGCTGACATGATTCTTGTTCATGGTGGTCTTGCAGGGCCTAAGGAGTGAAGGACTGCTTTGACTGAGGGGATGAGGAATGGCAGGCCTGTATTTGTGGTGAAGGGGGAATATTTGGAAGGTAAACAGCAAGATGAAAACGTCAAAGCATATATGTTTGCTGAGTGATTGAGTCTGTGTGTCACTTGTCTCTTTGAAGGGACATGTGAGAAAGGAACAGCAGCACCATAGACTTCAGATGGGAGAGAGCAAGCAAGGATTAATATTTCCCTCAAATCCAAATACTTACAGTACCTCAAAGATGACAAGTGCGATATGATGTTCTGCAATTGTAAGGATTTGCCATGTGTGGTAGATAAATATGCATAGTTAGTGAGGTTTTTCCCAGAATGTGAGTATCGTTAGGCTGGCAAATGTCAGGCACTCCTTTGGGAGTATGAGGCCAAGAACAAATTTGGGAAGTTTGCTACAGTCATCTGTAGGATCGAAAGACACTGGGGAATCGTTACAGAGGGAGCCAGGCTTCACAAAATGTGGTAACAGTTGGACAGAAATCTTTAGCAGGGACTTTTGTCTACCCCCAATGTGGGACCAGGACCGCAGTACCTCTGTGTCTCTGAAACATATTTTGACCTCTGGACACCACCATCTCAATACCCCTCAAATGTTCCCCCCTGGTACCCCAGCTTTGGTAGTGCATCAACCAGGTTTCAATCATTTGAGTGACCACAAACACCCTTCCTATGTGCCTTCCATTTACATTCAGTCAGTAACCCAGCTGCTTCGTTCGCTGTTCAATCTCAAGTGACAGTTGGATGCACATTGCAGGGGTATACAGGCATATACCGTACTGTACAGACCCTCTCAGTACAGCCAGACTACACTTCTTAAAATCATAAATACATGTTTTGCCCAACAGTAAGGCCAGGCCTTTCCTCTGTAGTTCATGGCCAACGTAAGGCGGAAAACATCAACTGAAGAGCATGCCAAAATTCTCTACAGACACTGCCAATCCTCACACTTTTGCCTATTCGCATGCTGAGGTTATTCACTATGAACCACCAAACCAATTGCAACAGTAGCCTCTCCCTGCCTCATTCGTATGCTTCGATGCCACCTTTATTTAGCAAGTGTTAGTGCTCTCGGATTTTGTAGCGCGATTCGCTATAGCCTCTGTTTTCAACAGAAATGTCCTAAAGGTACCTATACCAATCTGCAGGGTGGGGAGGAAGGGGGCTGCTGCTGCTTGCAGTAACATTTTGGGGCACCCCACCTGCAAAAATACAGCCAAATGCTCCTTGTTTTACCTTTCAATAGCATAACTGCAGCATAATCGTATGGTGACCCCTGTTGTTAATAGAAACTGTCAAACAGCTTCTTGCCCCCCCGTTGCCCCTAACCATTTGGGGTACACCCCATGAGGGAGGATCAGAGCAATACAAACTAATGGTAGCCCCTCAAAAAGTACCTGGAAGCCAAGCCATTGTGTGCACCTCATCGCCTTCACGTTGCGCCCAAGCACCTTTTAATACTGCTCCCCCAAATTTTGACTGCCCCCTCCCAACAGAAATCAGAGAGTATGGGAAGGGTGCAGTAAAAAAGTATTTGCAGTACCCCACAATAAGTCAGGATCCTCCTCCACCTATTCCTCTGCTCTCTGAACCCACCCATTCTGCCCAGGCTCCGCCTATACCCCTCCTCTCTGACCCCACCCACTCTGACTAGGCTCTTCCTATACCCCTCCTCTCTGACCCCTCCCACTCTGACTTGGCTCCTCCTCCTCACAACACCTGTTCCCTTTCTTTCACCTCTCTCTGTTCAGGCCACACCTATTTTACTTACCAACCAATCTGCAATCCCTCATTCACTAGGCATGATTCCACTCTTACACAACACACAGACACATTTTACTTACCAATTGGCCATTTAGGCCCACCTCCAACTTACCTCTGCTCTGCCACCATCAGTCACCTGGTGCCGAACCCGGGATTCGAACCCTGGTGGCCTGCATGGAAGGCAGGTACTTACCCACTGGACCACACTGGTTTCCATGTAAGTAGCTTATCAAATTGTCCTTATGTCATGGTCATCCTTTTCATGTGCAATGGAAGCCGCAGGGAAGGACACCAAGGCCTGCATGTTGCTTATAGTTACTACTGCAATCCTCGAGACCACTAAGGAGCTATAGCTCAAAGGTAAGTCTTGTACCTTTGGTGCGGACAGCCCTCACAGGCCAGGGTTCGAATCCTGCCAATGCTGTAGAGGTATCCCAAGGTGGATATTTTCAAAAAGTGAATGTTTTTTTTTTTGCTAAGATTTTTTTTTACTTGGTAACAGAGGAGAAAAGTGGACACTCTTTTTGGCATGTGTGTCTCAAAATTTCAAATGTTTTCCCTCATGACCTTCTACCAACCTCCCTATTTCTCAAGTAGGTGCAATAGGGACAAGGCCTTATTTTCCTTTATCAATGTCTTCATTCTTTGTCCTTTAAGTTTGGTGAATTGCAGAGTGCAATTGTGGTATTGGGGGTTATAACTGAGCACAAGAATGCGAGGAAGGTGCTACACTTATTGTAAAATAGGTTGGATGATTGTGATTTTTCATTTTGGTGTGAGCCACTCGCTCAAATCAGGGGTTTGGTGCCAGTGAGCTTGGATAGAAATAAAGGTCAAGTATGAGCTCTGGCTAATGAAATGATGGGTCAAGTTTGAGGCAAGCTAGAGTCCATTTATTAGGTGCAATAAGAAGCTAGAAAGATTGTTTCCTTTAAGAGACAGACAAGGGCAGAGTCAAGCCTTTGCTCTAGTAGGTCTGCATCATCCCTGCTGCAGGATGTGAAGGAATGGACCTCCACAGCAATGCGCTGTGCCGGGCTGGGCTGCGCTGGCCTGGGCTGGGCCTGCCCTGGCACTGTGAATTAATCACCCACCTCCTTCCTTTGAGGAACGCTCACGAACGCCCTTGTTCTGTATACAGGCTGACAGCAGGCAATTTAGGACCCTGCTAAATGAGGGTGATGTCCCCATGTGCTTCCTTCAAGTGGCAAAATCCTTCGTCTAAGGCAGGCGGGCTTTTTAAAAATTTGGTTGAAGACCATATGTTGGAGGCGGTATCACGGCACAAGCCGCCGACCGTCTCAGAAGAAAGTGTGCATGGGAGGATATTATTTGCATAGGACAGCACTCTTCTCAGTCCCATTCTTATGCTGCAGTTGCCATGAAGTGTTACTAGAGGGCAGCAGTATGAACAAAAGAGCACACTGAGGCTTTTCTTCTGCTTGCTGACATGATTCTTGTTCATGGTGGTCTTGCAGGGCCTAAGGAGTGAAGGACTGCTTTGACTGAGGGGATGAGGAATGGCAGGCCTGTATTTGTGGTGAAGGGGGAATATTTGGAAGGTAAACAGCAAGATGAAAACGTCAAAGCATATATGTTTGCTGAGTGATTGAGTCTGTGTGTCACTTGTCTCTTTGAAGGGACATGTGAGAAAGGAACAGCAGCACCATAGACTTCAGATGGGAGAGAGCAAGCAAGGATTAATATTTCCCTCAAATCCAAATACTTACAGTACCTCAAAGATGACAAGTGCGATATGATGTTCTGCAATTGTAAGGATTTGCCATGTGTGGTAGATAAATATGCATAGTTAGTGAGGTTTTTCCCAGAATGTGAGTATCGTTAGGCTGGCAAATGTCAGGCACTCCTTTGGGAGTATGAGGCCAAGAACAAATTTGGGAAGTTTGCTACAGTCATCTGTAGGATCGAAAGACACTGGGGAATCGTTACAGAGGGAGCCAGGCTTCACAAAATGTGGTAACAGTTGGACAGAAATCTTTAGCAGGGACTTTTGTCTACCCCCAATGTGGGACCAGGACCGCAGTACCTCTGTGTCTCTGAAACATATTTTGACCTCTGGACACCACCATCTCAATACCCCTCAAATGTTCCCCCCTGGTACCCCAGCTTTGGTAGTGCATCAACCAGGTTTCAATCATTTGAGTGACCACAAACACCCTTCCTATGTGCCTTCCATTTACATTCAGTCAGTAACCCAGCTGCTTCGTTCGCTGTTCAATCTCAAGTGACAGTTGGATGCACATTGCAGGGGTATACAGGCATATACCGTACTGTACAGACCCTCTCAGTACAGCCAGACTACACTTCTTAAAATCATAAATACATGTTTTGCCCAACAGTAAGGCCAGGCCTTTCCTCTGTAGTTCATGGCCAACGTAAGGCGGAAAACATCAACTGAAGAGCATGCCAAAATTCTCTACAGACACTGCCAATCCTCACACTTTTGCCTATTCGCATGCTGAGGTTATTCACTATGAACCACCAAACCAATTGCAACAGTAGCCTCTCCCTGCCTCATTCGTATGCTTCGATGCCACCTTTATTTAGCAAGTGTTAGTGCTCTCGGATTTTGTAGCGCGATTCGCTATAGCCTCTGTTTTCAACAGAAATGTCCTAAAGGTACCTATACCAATCTGCAGGGTGGGGAGGAAGGGGGCTGCTGCTGCTTGCAGTAACATTTTGGGGCACCCCACCTGCAAAAATACAGCCAAATGCTCCTTGTTTTACCTTTCAATAGCATAACTGCAGCATAATCGTATGGTGACCCCTGTTGTTAATAGAAACTGTCAAACAGCTTCTTGCCCCCCCGTTGCCCCTAACCATTTGGGGTACACCCCATGAGGGAGGATCAGAGCAATACAAACTAATGGTAGCCCCTCAAAAAGTACCTGGAAGCCAAGCCATTGTGTGCACCTCATCGCCTTCACGTTGCGCCCAAGCACCTTTTAATACTGCTCCCCCAAATTTTGACTGCCCCCTCCCAACAGAAATCAGAGAGTATGGGAAGGGTGCAGTAAAAAAGTATTTGCAGTACCCCACAATAAGTCAGGATCCTCCTCCACCTATTCCTCTGCTCTCTGAACCCACCCATTCTGCCCAGGCTCCGCCTATACCCCTCCTCTCTGACCCCACCCACTCTGACTAGGCTCTTCCTATACCCCTCCTCTCTGACCCCTCCCACTCTGACTTGGCTCCTCCTCCTCACAACACCTGTTCCCTTTCTTTCACCTCTCTCTGTTCAGGCCACACCTATTTTACTTACCAACCAATCTGCAATCCCTCATTCACTAGGCATGATTCCACTCTTACACAACACACAGACACATTTTACTTACCAATTGGCCATTTAGGCCCACCTCCAACTTACCTCTGCTCTGCCACCATCAGTCACCTGGTGCCGAACCCGGGATTCGAACCCTGGTGGCCTGCATGGAAGGCAGGTACTTACCCACTGGACCACACTGGTTTCCATGTAAGTAGCTTATCAAATTGTCCTTATGTCATGGTCATCCTTTTCATGTGCAATGGAAGCCGCAGGGAAGGACACCAAGGCCTGCATGTTGCTTATAGTTACTACTGCAATCCTCGAGACCACTAAGGAGCTATAGCTCAAAGGTAAGTCTTGTACCTTTGGTGCGGACAGCCCTCACAGGCCAGGGTTCGAATCCTGCCAATGCTGTAGAGGTATCCCAAGGTGGATATTTTCAAAAAGTGAATGTTTTTTTTTTTGCTAAGATTTTTTTTTACTTGGTAACAGAGGAGAAAAGTGGACACTCTTTTTGGCATGTGTGTCTCAAAATTTCAAATGTTTTCCCTCATGACCTTCTACCAACCTCCCTATTTCTCAAGTAGGTGCAATAGGGACAAGGCCTTATTTTCCTTTATCAATGTCTTCATTCTTTGTCCTTTAAGTTTGGTGAATTGCAGAGTGCAATTGTGGTATTGGGGGTTATAACTGAGCACAAGAATGCGAGGAAGGTGCTACACTTATTGTAAAATAGGTTGGATGATTGTGATTTTTCATTTTGGTGTGAGCCACTCGCTCAAATCAGGGGTTTGGTGCCAGTGAGCTTGGATAGAAATAAAGGTCAAGTATGAGCTCTGGCTAATGAAATGATGGGTCAAGTTTGAGGCAAGCTAGAGTTCATTTATTAGGTGCAATAAGAAGCTAGAAAGATTGTTTCCTTTAAGAGACAGACAAGGGCAGAGTCAAGCCTTTGCTCTAGTAGGTCTGCATCATCCCTGCTGCAGGATGTGAAGGAATGGACCTCCACAGCAATGCGCTGTGCCGGGCTGGGCTGCGCTGGCCTGGGCTGGGCCTGCCCTGGCACTGTGAATTAATCACCCACCTCCTTCCTTTGAGGAACGCTCACGAACGCCCTTGTTCTGTATACAGGCTGACAGCAGGCAATTTAGGACCCTGCTAAATGAGGGTGATGTCCCCATGTGCTTCCTTCAAGTGGCAAAATCCTTCGTCTAAGGCAGGTGGGCTTTTTAAAAATTTGGTTGAAGACCATATGTTGGAGGCGGTATCACGGCACAAGCCGCCGACCGTCTCAGAAGAAAGTGTGCATGGGAGAATATTATTTGCATAGGACAGCACTCTTCTCAGTCCCATTCTTATGCTGCAGTTGCCATGAAGTGTTACTAGAGGGCAGCAGTATGAACAAAAGAGCACACTGAGGCTTTTCTTCTGCTTGCTGACATGATTCTTGTTCATGGTGGTCTTGCAGGGCCTAAGGAGTGAAGGACTGCTTTGACTGAGGGGATGAGGAATGGCAGGCCTGTATTTGTGGTGAAGGGGGAATATTTGGAAGGTAAACAGCAAGATGAAAACGTCAAAGCATATATGTTTGCTGAGTGATTGAGTCTGTGTGTCACTTGTCTCTTTGAAGGGACATGTGAGAAAGGAACAGCAGCACCATAGACTTCAGATGGGAGAGAGCAAGCAAGGATTAATATTTCCCTCAAATCCAAATACTTACAGTACCTCAAAGATGACAAGTGCGATATGATGTTCTGCAATTGTAAGGATTTGCCATGTGTGGTAGATAAATATGCATAGTTAGTGAGGTTTTTCCCAGAATGTGAGTATCGTTAGGCTGGCAAATGTCAGGCACTCCTTTGGGAGTATGAGGCCAAGAACAAATTTGGGAAGTTTGCTACAGTCATCTGTAGGATCGAAAGACACTGGGGAATCGTTACAGAGGGAGCCAGGCTTCACAAAATGTGGTAACAGTTGGACAGAAATCTTTAGCAGGGACTTTTGTCTACCCCCAATGTGGGACCAGGACCGCAGTACCTCTGTGTCTCTGAAACATATTTTGACCTCTGGACACCACCATCTCAATACCCCTCAAATGTTCCCCCCTGGTACCCCAGCTTTGGTAGTGCATCAACCAGGTTTCAATCATTTGAGTGACCACAAACACCCTTCCTATGTGCCTTCCATTTACATTCAGTCAGTAACCCAGCTGCTTCGTTCGCTGTTCAATCTCAAGTGACAGTTGGATGCACATTGCAGGGGTATACAGGCATATACCGTACTGTACAGACCCTCTCAGTACAGCCAGACTACACTTCTTAAAATCATAAATACATGTTTTGCCCAACAGTAAGGCCAGGCCTTTCCTCTGTAGTTCATGGCCAACGTAAGGCGGAAAACATCAACTGAAGAGCATGCCAAAATTCTCTACAGACACTGCCAATCCTCACACTTTTGCCTATTCGCATGCTGAGGTTATTCACTATGAACCACCAAACCAATTGCAACAGTAGCCTCTCCCTGCCTCATTCGTATGCTTCGATGCCACCTTTATTTAGCAAGTGTTAGTGCTCTCGGATTTTGTAGCGCGATTCGCTATAGCCTCTGTTTTCAACAGAAATGTCCTAAAGGTACCTATACCAATCTGCAGGGTGGGGAGGAAGGGGGCTGCTGCTGCTTGCAGTAACATTTTGGGGCACCCCACCTGCAAAAATACAGCCAAATGCTCCTTGTTTTACCTTTCAATAGCATAACTGCAGCATAATCGTATGGTGACCCCTGTTGTTAATAGAAACTGTCAAACAGCTTCTTGCCCCCCCGTTGCCCCTAACCATTTGGGGTACACCCCATGAGGGAGGATCAGAGCAATACAAACTAATGGTAGCCCCTCAAAAAGTACCTGGAAGCCAAGCCATTGTGTGCACCTCATCGCCTTCACGTTGCGCCCAAGCACCTTTTAATACTGCTCCCCCAAATTTTGACTGCCCCCTCCCAACAGAAATCAGAGAGTATGGGAAGGGTGCAGTAAAAAAGTATTTGCAGTACCCCACAATAAGTCAGGATTCTCCTCCACCTATTCCTCTGCTCTCTGAACCCACCCATTCTGCCCAGGCTCCGCCTATACCCCTCCTCTCTGACCCCACCCACTCTGACTAGGCTCTTCCTATACCCCTCCTCTCTGACCCCTCCCACTCTGACTTGGCTCCTCCTCCTCACAACACCTGTTCCCTTTCTTTCACCTCTCTCTGTTCAGGCCACACCTATTTTACTTACCAACCAATCTGCAATCCCTCATTCACTAGGCATGATTCCACTCTTACACAACACACAGACACATTTTACTTACCAATTGGCCATTTAGGCCCACCTCCAACTTACCTCTGCTCTGCCACCATCAGTCACCTGGTGCCGAACCCGGGATTCGAACCCTGGTTGCCTGCATGGAAGGCAGGTACTTACCCACTGGACCACACTGGTTTCCATGTAAGTAGCTTATCAAATTGTCCTTATGTCATGGTCATCCTTTTCATGTGCAATGGAAGCCGCAGGGAAGGACACCAAGGCCTGCATGTTGCTTATAGTTACTACTGCAATCCTCTAAACCACTAAGGAGCTATAGCTCAAAGGTAAGTCTTGTACCTTTGGTGCGGACAGCCCTCACAGGCCAGGGTTCGAATCCTGCCAATGCTGTAGAGGTATCCCAAGGTGGAAATTTTCAAAAAGTGAATGTTTTTTTTTTTGCTAAGATTTTTTTTTACTTGGTAACAGAGGAGAAAAGTGGACACTCTTTTTGGCATGTGTGTCTCAAAATTTCAAATGTTTTCCCTCATGACCCTCTACCAACCTCCCTATTTCTCAAGTAGGTGCAATAGGGACAAGGCCTTATTTTCCTTTATCAATGTCTTCATTCTTTGTCCTTTAAGTTTGGTGAATTGCAGAGTGCAATTGTGGTATTGGGGGTTATAACTGAGCACAAGAATGCGAGGAAGGTGCTACACTTATTGTAAAATAGGTTGGATGATTGTGATTTTTCATTTTGGTGTGAGCCACTCGCTCAAATCAGGGGTTTGGTGCCAGTGAGCTTGGATAGAAATAAAGGTCAAGTATGAGCTCTGGCTAATGAAATGATGGGTCAAGTTTGAGGCAAGCTAGAGTCCATTTATTAGGTGCAATAAGAAGCTAGAAAGATTGTTTCCTTTAAGAGACAGACAAGGGCAGAGTCAAGCCTTTGCTCTAGTAGGTCTGCATCATCCCTGCTGCAGGATGTGAAGGAATGGACCTCCACAGCAATGCGCTGTGCCGGGCTGGGCTGCGCTGGCCTGGGCTGGGCCTGCCCTGGCACTGTGAATTAATCACCCACCTCCTTCCTTTGAGGAACGCTCACGAACGCCCACGAACGCCCTTGTTCTGTATACAGGCTGACAGCAGGCAATTTAGGACCCTGCTAAATGAGGGTGATGTCCCCATGTGCTTCCTTCAAGTGGCAAAATCCTTCGTCTAAGGCAGGCGGGCTTTTTAAAAATTTGGTTGAAGACCATATGTTGGAGGCGGTATCACGGCACAAGCCGCCGACCGTCTCAGAAGAAAGTGTGCATGGGAGGATATTATTTGCATAGGACAGCACTCTTCTCAGTCCCATTCTTATGCTGCAGTTGCCATGAAGTGTTACTAGAGGGCAGCAGTATGAACAAAAGAGCACACTGAGGCTTTTCTTCTGCTTGCTGACATGATTCTTGTTCATGGTGGTCTTGCAGGGCCTAAGGAGTGAAGGACTGCTTTGACTGAGGGGATGAGGAATGGCAGGCCTGTATTTGTGGTGAAGGGGGAATATTTGGAAGGTAAACAGCAAGATGAAAACGTCAAAGCATATATGTTTGCTGAGTGATTGAGTCTGTGTGTCACTTGTCTCTTTGAAGGGACATGTGAGAAAGGAACAGCAGCACCATAGACTTCAGATGGGAGAGAGCAAGCAAGGATTAATATTTCCCTCAAATCCAAATACTTACAGTACCTCAAAGATGACAAGTGCGATATGATGTTCTGCAATTGTAAGGATTTGCCATGTGTGGTAGATAAATATGCATAGTTAGTGAGGTTTTTCCCAGAATGTGAGTATCGTTAGGCTGGCAAATGTCAGGCACTCCTTTGGGAGTATGAGGCCAAGAACAAATTTGGGAAGTTTGCTACAGTCATCTGTAGGATCGAAAGACACTGGGGAATCGTTACAGAGGGAGCCAGGCTTCACAAAATGTGGTAACAGTTGGACAGAAATCTTTAGCAGGGACTTTTGTCTACCCCCAATGTGGGACCAGGACCGCAGTACCTCTGTGTCTCTGAAACATATTTTGACCTCTGGACACCACCATCTCAATACCCCTCAAATGTTCCCCCCTGGTACCCCAGCTTTGGTAGTGCATCAACCAGGTTTCAATCATTTGAGTGACCACAAACACCCTTCCTATGTGCCTTCCATTTACATTCAGTCAGTAACCCAGCTGCTTCGTTCGCTGTTCAATCTCAAGTGACAGTTGGATGCACATTGCAGGGGTATACAGGCATATACCGTACTGTACAGACCCTCTCAGTACAGCCAGACTACACTTCTTAAAATCATAAATACATGTTTTGCCCAACAGTAAGGCCAGGCCTTTCCTCTGTAGTTCATGGCCAACGTAAGGCGGAAAACATCAACTGAAGAGCATGCCAAAATTCTCTACAGACACTGCCAATCCTCACACTTTTGCCTATTCGCATGCTGAGGTTATTCACTATGAACCACCAAACCAATTGCAACAGTAGCCTCTCCCTGCCTCATTCGTATGCTTCGATGCCACCTTTATTTAGCAAGTGTTAGTGCTCTCGGATTTTGTAGCGCGATTCGCTATAGCCTCTGTTTTCAACAGAAATGTCCTAAAGGTACCTATACCAATCTGCAGGGTGGGGAGGAAGGGGGCTGCTGCTGCTTGCAGTAACATTTTGGGGCACCCCACCTGCAAAAATACAGCCAAATGCTCCTTGTTTTACCTTTCAATAGCATAACTGCAGCATAATCGTATGGTGACCCCTGTTGTTAATAGAAACTGTCAAACAGCTTCTTGCCCCCCCGTTGCCCCTAACCATTTGGGGTACACCCCATGAGGGAGGATCAGAGCAATACAAACTAATGGTAGCCCCTCAAAAAGTACCTGGAAGCCAAGCCATTGTGTGCACCTCATCGCCTTCACGTTGCGCCCAAGCACCTTTTAATACTGCTCCCCCAAATTTTGACTGCCCCCTCCCAACAGAAATCAGAGAGTATGGGAAGGGTGCAGTAAAAAAGTATTTGCAGTACCCCACAATAAGTCAGGATCCTCCTCCACCTATTCCTCTGCTCTCTGAACCCACCCATTCTGCCCAGGCTCCGCCTATACCCCTCCTCTCTGACCCCACCCACTCTGACTAGGCTCTTCCTATACCCCTCCTCTCTGACCCCTCCCACTCTGACTTGGCTCCTCCTCCTCACAACACCTGTTCCCTTTCTTTCACCTCTCTCTGTTCAGGCCACACCTATTTTACTTACCAACCAATCTGCAATCCCTCATTCACTAGGCATGATTCCACTCTTACACAACACACAGACACATTTTACTTACCAATTGGCCATTTAGGCCCACCTCCAACTTACCTCTGCTCTGCCACCATCAGTCACCTGGTGCCGAACCCGGGATTCGAACCCTGGTGGCCTGCATGGAAGGCAGGTACTTACCCACTGGACCACACTGGTTTCCATGTAAGTAGCTTATCAAATTGTCCTTATGTCATGGTCATCCTTTTCATGTGCAATGGAAGCCGCAGGGAAGGACACCAAGGCCTGCATGTTGCTTATAGTTACTACTGCAATCCTCGAGACCACTAAGGAGCTATAGCTCAAAGGTAAGTCTTGTACCTTTGGTGCGGACAGCCCTCACAGGCCAGGGTTCGAATCCTGCCAATGCTGTAGAGGTATCCCAAGGTGGATATTTTCAAAAAGTGAATGTTTTTTTTTTTGCTAAGATTTTTTTTTACTTGGTAACAGAGGAGAAAAGTGGACACTCTTTTTGGCATGTGTGTCTCAAAATTTCAAATGTTTTCCCTCATGACCTTCTACCAACCTCCCTATTTCTCAAGTAGGTGCAATAGGGACAAGGCCTTATTTTCCTTTATCAATGTCTTCATTCTTTGTCCTTTAAGTTTGGTGAATTGCAGAGTGCAATTGTGGTATTGGGGGTTATAACTGAGCACAAGAATGCGAGGAAGGTGCTACACTTATTGTAAAATAGGTTGGATGATTGTGATTTTTCATTTTGGTGTGAGCCACTCGCTCAAATCAGGGGTTTGGTGCCAGTGAGCTTGGATAGAAATAAAGGTCAAGTATGAGCTCTGGCTAATGAAATGATGGGTCAAGTTTGAGGCAAGCTAGAGTCCATTTATTAGGTGCAATAAGAAGCTAGAAAGATTGTTTCCTTTAAGAGACAGACAAGGGCAGAGTCAAGCCTTTGCTCTAGTAGGTCTGCATCATCCCTGCTGCAGGATGTGAAGGAATGGACCTCCACAGCAATGCGCTGTGCCGGGCTGGGCTGCGCTGGCCTGGGCTGGGCCTGCCTTGGCACTGTGAATTAATCACCCACCTCCTTCCTTTGAGGAACGCTCACGAACGCCCTTGTTCTGTATACAGGCTGACAGCAGGCAATTTAGGACCCTGCTAAATGAGGGTGATGTCCCCATGTGCTTCCTTCAAGTGGCAAAATCCTTCGTCTAAGGCAGGTGGGCTTTTTAAAAATTTGGTTGAAGACCATATGTTGGAGGCGGTATCACGGCACAAGCCGCCGACCGTCTCAGAAGAAAGTGTGCATGGGAGAATATTATTTGCATAGGACAGCACTCTTCTCAGTCCCATTCTTATGCTGCAGTTGCCATGAAGTGTTACTAGAGGGCAGCAGTATGAACAAAAGAGCACACTGAGGCTTTTCTTCTGCTTGCTGACATGATTCTTGTTCATGGTGGTCTTGCAGGGCCTAAGGAGTGAAGGACTGCTTTGACTGAGGGGATGAGGAATGGCAGGCCTGTATTTGTGGTGAAGGGGGAATATTTGGAAGGTAAACAGCAAGATGAAAACGTCAAAGCATATATGTTTGCTGAGTGATTGAGTCTGTGTGTCACTTGTCTCTTTGAAGGGACATGTGAGAAAGGAACAGCAGCACCATAGACTTCAGATGGGAGAGAGCAAGCAAGGATTAATATTTCCCTCAAATCCAAATACTTACAGTACCTCAAAGATGACAAGTGCGATATGATGTTCTGCAATTGTAAGGATTTGCCATGTGTGGTAGATAAATATGCATAGTTAGTGAGGTTTTTCCCAGAATGTGAGTATCGTTAGGCTGGCAAATGTCAGGCACTCCTTTGGGAGTATGAGGCCAAGAACAAATTTGGGAAGTTTGCTACAGTCATCTGTAGGATCGAAAGACACTGGGGAATCGTTACAGAGGGAGCCAGGCTTCACAAAATGTGGTAACAGTTGGACAGAAATCTTTAGCAGGGACTTTTGTCTACCCCCAATGTGGGACCAGGACCGCAGTACCTCTGTGTCTCTGAAACATATTTTGACCTCTGGACACCACCATCTCAATACCCCTCAAATGTTCCCCCCTGGTACCCCAGCTTTGGTAGTGCATCAACCAGGTTTCAATCATTTGAGTGACCACAAACACCCTTCCTATGTGCCTTCCATTTACATTCAGTCAGTAACCCAGCTGCTTCGTTCGCTGTTCAATCTCAAGTGACAGTTGGATGCACATTGCAGGGGTATACAGGCATATACCGTACTGTACAGACCCTCTCAGTACAGCCAGACTACACTTCTTAAAATCATAAATACATGTTTTGCCCAACAGTAAGGCCAGGCCTTTCCTCTGTAGTTCATGGCCAACGTAAGGCGGAAAACATCAACTGAAGAGCATGCCAAAATTCTCTACAGACACTGCCAATCCTCACACTTTTGCCTATTCGCATGCTGAGGTTATTCACTATGAACCACCAAACCAATTGCAACAGTAGCCTCTCCCTGCCTCATTCGTATGCTTCGATGCCACCTTTATTTAGCAAGTGTTAGTGCTCTCGGATTTTGTAGCGCGATTCGCTATAGCCTCTGTTTTCAACAGAAATGTCCTAAAGGTACCTATACCAATCTGCAGGGTGGGGAGGAAGGGGGCTGCTGCTGCTTGCAGTAACATTTTGGGGCACCCCACCTGCAAAAATACAGCCAAATGCTCCTTGTTTTACCTTTCAATAGCATAACTGCAGCATAATCGTATGGTGACCCCTGTTGTTAATAGAAACTGTCAAACAGCTTCTTGCCCCCCCGTTGCCCCTAACCATTTGGGGTACACCCCATGAGGGAGGATCAGAGCAATACAAACTAATGGTAGCCCCTCAAAAAGTACCTGGAAGCCAAGCCATTGTGTGCACCTCATCGCCTTCACGTTGCGCCCAAGCACCTTTTAATACTGCTCCCCCAAATTTTGACTGCCCCCTCCCAACAGAAATCAGAGAGTATGGGAAGGGTGCAGTAAAAAAGTATTTGCAGTACCCCACAATAAGTCAGGATCCTCCTCCACCTATTCCTCTGCTCTCTGAACCCACCCATTCTGCCCAGGCTCCGCCTATACCCCTCCTCTCTGACCCCACCCACTCTGACTAGGCTCTTCCTATACCCCTCCTCTCTGACCCCTCCCACTCTGACTTGGCTCCTCCTCCTCACAACACCTGTTCCCTTTCTTTCACCTCTCTCTGTTCAGGCCACACCTATTTTACTTACCAACCAATCTGCAATCCCTCATTCACTAGGCATGATTCCACTCTTACACAACACACAGACACATTTTACTTACCAATTGGCCATTTAGGCCCACCTCCAACTTACCTCTGCTCTGCCACCATCAGTCACCTGGTGCCGAACCCGGGATTCGAACCCTGGTTGCCTGCATGGAAGGCAGGTACTTACCCACTGGACCACACTGGTTTCCATGTAAGTAGCTTATCAAATTGTCCTTATGTCATGGTCATCCTTTTCATGTGCAATGGAAGCCGCAGGGAAGGACACCAAGGCCTGCATGTTGCTTATAGTTACTACTGCAATCCTCTAAACCACTAAGGAGCTATAGCTCAAAGGTAAGTCTTGTACCTTTGGTGCGGACAGCCCTCACAGGCCAGGGTTCGAATCCTGCCAATGCTGTAGAGGTATCCCAAGGTGGAAATTTTCAAAAAGTGAATGTTTTTTTTTTTGCTAAGATTTTTTTTTACTTGGTAACAGAGGAGAAAAGTGGACACTCTTTTTGGCATGTGTGTCTCAAAATTTCAAATGTTTTCCCTCATGACCCTCTACCAACCTCCCTATTTCTCAAGTAGGTGCAATAGGGACAAGGCCTTATTTTCCTTTATCAATGTCTTCATTCTTTGTCCTTTAAGTTTGGTGAATTGCAGAGTGCAATTGTGGTATTGGGGGTTATAACTGAGCACAAGAATGCGAGGAAGGTGCTACACTTATTGTAAAATAGGTTGGATGATGGTGATTTTTCATTTTGGTGTGAGCCATTCGCTCAAATCAGGGGTTTGGTCCCAGTGAGCTTGGATAGAAATAAAGGTCAAGTATGAGCTCTGGCTAATGAAATGATGGGTCAAGTTTGAGGCAAGCTAGAGTCCATTTATTAGGTGCAATAAGAAGCTAGAAAGATTGTTTCCTTTAAGAGACAGACAAGGGCAGAGTCAAGCCTTTGCTCTAGTAGGTCTGCATCATCCCTGCTGCAGGATGTGAAGGAATGGACCTCCACAGCAATGCGCTGTGCCGGGCTGGGCTGCGCTGGCCTGGGCTGGGCCTGCCCTGGCACTGTGAATTAATCACCCACCTCCTTCCTTTGAGGAACGCTCACGAACGCCCACGAACGCCCTTGTTCTGTATACAGGCTGACAGCAGGCAATTTAGGACCCTGCTAAATGAGGGTGATGTCCCCATGTGCTTCCTTCAAGTGGCAAAATCCTTCGTCTAAGGCAGGTGGGCTTTTTAAAAATTTGGTTGAAGACCATATGTTGGAGGCGGTATCACGGCACAAGCCGCCGACCGTCTCAGAAGAAAGTGTGCATGGGAGAATATTATTTGCATAGGACAGCACTCTTCTCAGTCCCATTCTTATGCTGCAGTTGCCATGAAGTGTTACTAGAGGGCAGCAGTATGAACAAAAGAGCACACTGAGGCTTTTCTTCTGCTTGCTGACATGATTCTTGTTCATGGTGGTCTTGCAGGGCCTAAGGAGTGAAGGACTGCTTTGACTGAGGGGATGAGGAATGGCAGGCCTGTATTTGTGGTGAAGGGGGAATATTTGGAAGGTAAACAGCAAGATGAAAACGTCAAAGCATATATGTTTGCTGAGTGATTGAGTCTGTGTGTCACTTGTCTCTTTGAAGGGACATGTGAGAAAGGAACAGCAGCACCATAGACTTCAGATGGGAGAGAGCAAGCAAGGATTAATATTTCCCTCAAATCCAAATACTTACAGTACCTCAAAGATGACAAGTGCGATATGATGTTCTGCAATTGTAAGGATTTGCCATGTGTGGTAGATAAATATGCATAGTTAGTGAGGTTTTTCCCAGAATGTGAGTATCGTTAGGCTGGCAAATGTCAGGCACTCCTTTGGGAGTATGAGGCCAAGAACAAATTTGGGAAGTTTGCTACAGTCATCTGTAGGATCGAAAAACACTGGGGAATCGTTACAGAGGGAGCCAGGCTTCACAAAATGTGGTAACAGTTGGACAGAAATCTTTAGCAGGGACTTTTGTCTACCCCCAATGTGGGACCAGGACCGCAGTACCTCTGTGTCTCTGAAACATATTTTGACCTCTGGACACCACCATCTCAATACCCCTCAAATGTTCCCCCCTGGTACCCCAGCTTTGGTAGTGCATCAACCAGGTTTCAATCATTTGAGTGACCACAAACACCCTTCCTATGTGCCTTCCATTTACATTCAGTCAGTAACCCAGCTGCTTCGTTCGCTGTTCAATCTCAAGTGACAGTTGGATGCACATTGCAGGGGTATACAGGCATATACCGTACTGTACAGACCCTCTCAGTACAGCCAGACTACACTTCTTAAAATCATAAATACATGTTTTGCCCAACAGTAAGGCCAGGCCTTTCCTCTGTAGTTCATGGCCAACGTAAGGCGGAAAACATCAACTGAAGAGCATGCCAAAATTCTCTACAGACACTGCCAATCCTCACACTTTTGCCTATTCGCATGCTGAGGTTATTCACTATGAACCACCAAACCAATTGCAACAGTAGCCTCTCCCTGCCTCATTCGTATGCTTCGATGCCACCTTTATTTAGCAAGTGTTAGTGCTCTCGGATTTTGTAGCGCGATTCGCTATAGCCTCTGTTTTCAACAGAAATGTCCTAAAGGTACCTATACCAATCTGCAGGGTGGGGAGGAAGGGGGCTGCTGCTGCTTGCAGTAACATTTTGGGGCACCCCACCTGCAAAAATACAGCCAAATGCTCCTTGTTTTACCTTTCAATAGCATAACTGCAGCATAATCGTATGGTGACCCCTGTTGTTAATAGAAACTGTCAAACAGCTTCTTGCCCCCCCGTTGCCCCTAACCATTTGGGGTACACCCCATGAGGGAGGATCAGAGCAATACAAACTAATGGTAGCCCCTCAAAAAGTACCTGGAAGCCAAGCCATTGTGTGCACCTCATCGCCTTCACGTTGCGCCCAAGCACCTTTTAATACTGCTCCCCCAAATTTTGACTGCCCCCTCCCAACAGAAATCAGAGAGTATGGGAAGGGTGCAGTAAAAAAGTATTTGCAGTACCCCACAATAAGTCAGGATCCTCCTCCACCTATTCCTCTGCTCTCTGAACCCACCCATTCTGCCCAGGCTCCGCCTATACCCCTCCTCTCTGACCCCACCCACTCTGACTAGGCTCTTCCTATACCCCTCCTCTCTGACCCCTCCCACTCTGACTTGGCTCCTCCTCCTCACAACACCTGTTCCCTTTCTTTCACCTCTCTCTGTTCAGGCCACACCTATTTTACTTACCAACCAATCTGCAATCCCTCATTCACTAGGCATGATTCCACTCTTACACAACACACAGACACATTTTACTTACCAATTGGCCATTTAGGCCCACCTCCAACTTACCTCTGCTCTGCCACCATCAGTCCCCTGGTGCCGAACCCGGGATTCGAACCCTGGTTGCCTGCATGGAAGGCAGGTACTTACCCACTGGACCACACTGGTTTCCATGTAAGTAGCTTATCAAATTGTCCTTATGTCATGGTCATCCTTTTCATGTGCAATGGAAGCCGCAGGGAAGGACACCAAGGCCTGCATGTTGCTTATAGTTACTACTGCAATCCTCTAAACCACTAAGGAGCTATAGCTCAAAGGTAAGTCTTGTACCTTTGGTGCGGACAGCCCTCACAGGCCAGGGTTCGAATCCTGCCAATGCTGTAGAGGTATCCCAAGGTGGAAATTTTCAAAAAGTGAATGTTTTTTTTTTTGCTAAGATTTTTTTTTACTTGGTAACAGAGGAGAAAAGTGGACACTCTTTTTGGCATGTGTGTCTCAAAATTTCAAATGTTTTCCCTCATGACCCTCTACCAACCTCCCTATTTCTCAAGTAGGTGCAATAGGGACAAGGCCTTATTTTCCTTTATCAATGTCTTCATTCTTTGTCCTTTAAGTTTGGTGAATTGCAGAGTGCAATTGTGGTATTGGGGGTTATAACTGAGCACAAGAATGCGAGGAAGGTGCTACACTTATTGTAAAATAGGTTGGATGATGGTGATTTTTCATTTTGGTGTGAGCCATTCGCTCAAATCAGGGGTTTGGTCCCAGTGAGCTTGGATAGAAATAAAGGTCAAGTATGAGCTCTGGCTAATGAAATGATGGGTCAAGTTTGAGGCAAGCTAGAGTCCATTTATTAGGTGCAATAAGAAGCTAGAAAGATTGTTTCCTTTAAGAGACAGACAAGGGCAGAGTCAAGCCTTTGCTCTAGTAGGTCTGCATCATCCCTGCTGCAGGATGTGAAGGAATGGACCTCCACAGCAATGCGCTGTGCCGGGCTGGGCTGCGCTGGCCTGGGCTGGGCCTGCCCTGGCACTGTGAATTAATCACCCACCTCCTTCCTTTGAGGAACGCTCACGAACGCCCACGAACGCCCTTGTTCTGTATACAGGCTGACAGCAGGCAATTTAGGACCCTGCTAAATGAGGGTGATGTCCCCATGTGCTTCCTTCAAGTGGCAAAATCCTTCGTCTAAGGCAGGTGGGCTTTTTAAAAATTTGGTTGAAGACCATATGTTGGAGGCGGTATCACGGCACAAGCCGCCGACCGTCTCAGAAGAAAGTGTGCATGGGAGGATATTATTTGCATAGGACAGCCCTCTTCTCAGTCCCATTCTTATGCTGCAGTTGCCATGAAGTGTTACTAGAGGGCAGCAGTATGAACAAAAGAGCACACTGAGGCTTTTCTTCTGCTTGCTGACATGATTCTTGTTCATGGTGGTCTTGCAGGGCCTAAGGAGTGAAGGACTGCTTTGACTGAGGGGATGAGGAATGGCAGGCCTGTATTTGTGGTGAAGGGGGAATATTTGGAAGGTAAACAGCAAGATGAAAACGTCAAAGCACATATGTTTGCTGAGTGATTGAGTCTGTGTGTCACTTGTCTCTTTGAAGGGACATGTGAGAAAGGAACAGCAGCACCATAGACTTCAGATGGGAGAGCGCAAGCAAGGATTAATATTTCCCTCAAATCCAAATACTTACAGTACCTCAAAGATGACAAGTGCGATATGATGTTCTGCAATTGTAAGGATTTGCCATGTGTGGTAGATAAATATGCATAGTTAGTGAGGTTTTTCCCAGAATGTGAGTATCGTTAGGCTGGCAAATGTCAGGCACTCCTTTGGGAGTATGAGGCCAAGAACAAATTTGGGAAGTTTGCTACAGTCATCTGTAGGATCGAAAGACACTGGGGAATCGTTACAGAGGGAGCCAGGCTTCACAAAATGTGGTAACAGTTGGACAGAAATCTTTAGCAGGGACTTTTGTCTACCCCCAATGTGGGACCAGGACCGCAGTACCTCTGTGTCTCTGAAACATATTTTGACTTCTGGACACCACCATCTCAATACCCCTCAAATGTTCCCCCCTGGTACCCCAGCTTTGGTAGTGCATCAACCAGGTTTCAATCATTTGAGTGACCACAAACACCCTTCCTATGTGCCTTCCATTTACATTCAGTCAGTAACCCAGCTGCTTCGTTCGCTGTTCAATCTCAAGTGACAGTTGGATGCACATTGCAGGGGTATACAGGCATTTACCGTACTGTACAGACCCTCTCAGTACAGCCAGACTACACTTCTTAAAATCATAAATACATGTTTTGCCCAACAGTAAGGCCAGGCCTTTCCTCTGTAGTTCATGGCCAACTTAAGGAGGAAAACATCAACTGAAGAGCATGCCAAAATTCTCTACAGACACTGCCAATCCTCACACTTTTGCCTATTCGCATGCTGAGGTTATTCACTATGAACCACCAAACCAATTGCAACAGTAGCCTCTCCCTGCCTCATTCGTATGCTTCGATGCCACCTTTATTTAGCAAGTGTTAGTGCTCTTGGATTTTGTAGCGCGATTCGCTATAGCCTCTGTTTTCAACAGAAATGTCCTAAAGGTACCTATACCAATCTGCAGGGTGGGGAGGAAGGGGGCTGCTGCTGCTGGCAGTAACATTTTGGGGCACCCCACCTGCAAAAATACAGCCAAATGCTCCTTGTTTTACCTTTCAATAGCATAACTGCAGCATAATCGTATGGTGACCCCTGTTGTTAATAGAAACTGTCAAACAGCTTCTTGCCCCCCCGTTGCCCCTAACCATTTGGGGTACACCCCATGAGGGAGGATCAGAGCAATACAAACTAATGGTAGCCCCTCAAAAAGTACCTGGAAGCCAAGCCATTGTGTGCACCTCATCGCCTTCACGTTGCGCCCAAGCACCTTTTAATACTGCTCCCCCAAATTTTGACTGCCCCCTCCCAACAGAAATCAGAGAGTATGGGGAGGGTGCAGTAAAAAAGTATTTGCAGTACCCCACAATAAGTCAGGATCCTCCTCCACCTATTCCTCTGCTCTCTGAACCCACCCATTTTGCCCAGGCTCCGCCTATACCCCTCCTCTCTGACCCCTCCCACTCTGACTTGGCTCCTCCTCCTCACAACACCTGTTCCCTTTCTTTCACCTCTCTCTGTTCAGGCCACACCTATTTTACTTACCAACCAATCTGCAATCCCTCATTCACTAGGCATGATTCCACTCTTACACAACACACAGACACATTTTACTTACCAATTGGCCATTTAGGCCCACCTCCAACTTACCTCTGCTCTGCCACCATCAGTCACCTGGTGCCGAACCCGGGATTCGAACCCTGGTTGCCTGCATGGAAGGCAGGTACTTACCCACTGGACCACACTGGTTTCCATGTAAGTAGCTTATCAAATTGTCCTTATGTCATGGTCATCCTTTTCATGTGCAATGGAAGCCGCAGGGAAGGACACCAAGGCCTGCATGTTGCTTATAGTTACTACTGCAATCCTCTAGACCACTAAGGAGCTATAGCTCAGAGGTAAGTCTTGTACCTTTGGTGCGGACAGCCCTCACAGGCCAGGGTTCGAATCCTGCCAATGCTGTAGAGGTATCCCAAGGTGGAAATTTTCAAAAAGTGAATGTTTTTTTTTTTGCTAAGATTTTTTTTTACTTGGTAACAGAGGAGAAAAGTGGACACTCTTTTTGGCATGTGTGTCTCAAAATTTCAAATGTTTTCCCTCATGACCTTCTACCAACCTCCCTATTTCTCAAGTAGGTGCAATAGGGACAAGGCCTTATTTTCCTTTATCAATGTCTTCATTCTTTGTCCTTTAAGTTTGGTGAATTGCAGAGTGCAATTGTGGTATTGGGGGTTATAACTGAGCACAAGAATGCGAGGAAGGTGCTACACTTATTGTAAAATAGGTTGGATGATGGTGATTTTTCATTTTGGTGTGAGCCATTCGCTCAAATCAGGGGTTTGGTCCCAGTGAGCTTGGATAGAAATAAAGGTCAAGTATGAGCTCTGGCTAATGAAATGATGGGTCAAGTTTGAGGCAAGCTAGAGTCCATTTATTAGGTGCAATAAGAAGCTAGAAAGATTGTTTCCTTTAAGAGACAGACAAGGGCAGAGTCAAGCCTTTGCTCTAGTAGGTCTGCATCATCCCTGCTGCAGGATGTGAAGGAATGGACCTCCACAGCAATGCGCTGTGCCGGGCTGGGCTGCGCTGGCCTGGGCTGGGCCTGCCCTGGCACTGTGAATTAATCACCCACCTCCTTCCTTTGAGGAACGCTCACGAACGCCCACGAACGCCCTTGTTCTGTATACAGGCTGACAGCAGGCAATTTAGGACCCTGCTAAATGAGGGTGATGTCCCCATGTGCTTCCTTCAAGTGGCAAAATCCTTCGTCTAAGGCAGGTGGGCTTTTTAAAAATTTGGTTGAAGACCATATGTTGGAGGCGGTATCACGGCACAAGCCGCCGACCGTCTCAGAAGAAAGTGTGCATGGGAGGATATTATTTGCATAGGACAGCCCTCTTCTCAGTCCCATTCTTATGCTGCAGTTGCCATGAAGTGTTACTAGAGGGCAGCAGTATGAACAAAAGAGCACACTGAGGCTTTTCTTCTGCTTGCTGACATGATTCTTGTTCATGGTGGTCTTGCAGGGCCTAAGGAGTGAAGGACTGCTTTGACTGAGGGGATGAGGAATGGCAGGCCTGTATTTGTGGTGAAGGGGGAATATTTGGAAGGTAAACAGCAAGATGAAAACGTCAAAGCACATATGTTTGCTGAGTGATTGAGTCTGTGTGTCACTTGTCTCTTTGAAGGGACATGTGAGAAAGGAACAGCAGCACCATAGACTTCAGATGGGAGAGCGCAAGCAAGGATTAATATTTCCCTCAAATCCAAATACTTACAGTACCTCAAAGATGACAAGTGCGATATGATGTTCTGCAATTGTAAGGATTTGCCATGTGTGGTAGATAAATATGCATAGTTAGTGAGGTTTTTCCCAGAATGTGAGTATCGTTAGGCTGGCAAATGTCAGGCACTCCTTTGGGAGTATGAGGCCAAGAACAAATTTGGGAAGTTTGCTACAGTCATCTGTAGGATCGAAAGACACTGGGGAATCGTTACAGAGGGAGCCAGGCTTCACAAAATGTGGTAACAGTTGGACAGAAATCTTTAGCAGGGACTTTTGTCTACCCCCAATGTGGGACCAGGACCGCAGTACCTCTGTGTCTCTGAAACATATTTTGACTTCTGGACACCACCATCTCAATACCCCTCAAATGTTCCCCCCTGGTACCCCAGCTTTGGAAGTGCATCAACCAGGTTTCAATCATTTGAGTGACCACAAACACCCTTCCTATGTGCCTTCCATTTACATTCAGTCAGTAACCCAGCTGCTTTGTTCGCTGTTCAATCTCAAGTGACAGTTGGATGCACATTGCAGGGGTATACAGGCATTTACCGTACTGTACAGACCCTCTCAGTACAGCCAGACTACACTTCTTAAAATCATAAATACATGTTTTGCCCAACAGTAAGGCCAGGCCTTTCCTCTGTAGTTCATGGCCAACGTAAGGAGGGAAACATCAACTGAAGAGCATGCCAAAATTCTCTACAGACACTGCCAATCCTCACACTTTTGCCTATTCGCATGCTGAGGTTATTCACTATGAACCACCAAACCAATTGCAACAGTAGCCTCTCCCTGCCTCATTCGTATGCTTCGATGCCACCTTTATTTAGCAAGTGTTAGTGCTCTCGGATTTTGTAGCGCGATTCGCTATAGCCTCTGTTTTCAACAGAAATGTCCTAAAGGTACCTATACCAATCTGCAGGGTGGGGAGGAAGGGGGCTGCTGCTGCTGGCAGTAACATTTTGGGGCACCCCACCTGCAAAAATACAGCCAAATGCTCCTTGTTTTACCTTTCAATAGCATAACTGCAGCATAATCGTATGGTGACCCCTGTTGTTAATAGAAACTGTCAAACAGCTTCTTGCCCCCCCCGTTGCCCCTAACCATTTGGGGTACACCCCATGAGGGAGGATCAGAGCAATACAAACTAATGGTAGCCCCTCAAAAAGTACCTGGAAGCCAAGCCATTGTGTGCACCTCATCGCCTTCACGTTGCGCCCAAGCACCTTTTAATACTGCTCCCCCAAATTTTGACTGCCCCCTCCCAACAGAAATCAGAGAGTATGGGGAGGGTGCAGTAAAAAAGTATTTGCAGTACCCCACAATAAGTCAGGATCCTCCTCCACCTATTCCTCTGCTCTCTGAACCCACCCATTTTGCCCAGGCTCCGCCTATACCCCTCCTCTCTGACCCCTCCCACTCTGACTTGGCTCCTCCTCCTCACAACACCTGTTCCCTTTCTTTCACCTCTCTCTGTTCAGGCCACACATATTTTACTTACCAACCAATCTGCAATCCCTCATTCACTAGGCATGATTCCACTCTTACACAACACACAGACACATTTTACTTACCAATTGGCCATTTAGGCCCACCTCCAACTTACCTCTGCTCTGCCACCATCAGTCACCTGGTGCCGAACCCGGGATTCGAACCCTGGTTGCCTGCATGGAAGGCAGGTACTTACCCACTGGACCACACTGGTTTCCATGTAAGTAGCTTATCAAATTGTCCTTATGTCATGGTCATCCTTTTCATGTGCAATGGAAGCCGCAGGGAAGGACACCAAGGCCTGCATGTTGCTTATAGTTACTACTGCAATCCTCGAGACCACTAAGGAGCTATAGCTCAAAGGTAAGTCTTGTACCTTTGGTGCGGACAGCCCTCACAGGCCAGGGTTCGAATCCTGCCAATGCTGTAGAGGTATCCCAAGGTGGAAATTTTCAAAAAGTGAATGTTTTTTTTTTTGCTAAGATTTTTTTTTACTTGGTAACAGAGGAGAAAAGTGGACACTCTTTTTGGCATGTGTGTCTCAAAATTTCAAATGTTTTCCCTCATGACCTTCTACCAACCTCCCTATTTCTCAAGTAGGTGCAATAGGGACAAGGCCTTATTTTCCTTTATCAATGTCTTCATTCTTTGTCCTTTAAGTTTGGTGAATTGCAGAGTGCAATTGTGGTATTGGGGGTTATAACTGAGCACAAGAATGCGAGGAAGGTGCTACACTTATTGTAAAATAGGTTGGATGATTGTGATTTTTCATTTTGGTGTGAGCCACTCGCTCAAATCAGGGGTTTGGTGCCAGTGAGCTTGGATAGAAATAAAGGTCAAGTATGAGCTCTGGCTAATGAAATGATGGGTCAAGTTTGAGGCAAGCTAGAGTCCATTTATTAGGTGCAATAAGAAGCTAGAAAGATTGTTTCCTTTAAGAGACAGACAAGGGCAGAGTCAAGCCTTTGCTCTAGTAGGTCTGCATCATCCCTGCTGCAGGATGTGAAGGAATGGACCTCCACAGCAATGCGCTGTGCCGGGCTGGGCTGCGCTGGCCTGGGCTGGGCCTGCCCTGGCACTGTGAATTAATCACCCACCTCCTTCCTTTGAGGAACGCTCACGAACGCCCACGAACGCCCTTGTTCTGTATACAGGCTGACAGCAGGCAATTTAGGACCCTGCTAAATGAGGGTGATGTCCCCATGTGCTTCCTTCAAGTGGCAAAATCCTTCGTCTAAGGCAGGTGGGCTTTTTAAAAATTTGGTTGAAGACCATATGTTGGAGGCGGTATCACGGCACAAGCCGCCGACCGTCTCAGAAGAAAGTGTGCATGGGAGGATATTATTTGCATAGGACAGCACTCTTCTCAGTCCCATTCTTATGCTGCAGTTGCCATGAAGTGTTACTAGAGGGCAGCAGTATGAACAAAAGAGCACACTGAGGCTTTTCTTCTGCTTGCTGACATGATTCTTGTTCATGGTGGTCTTGCAGGGCCTAAGGAGTGAAGGACTGCTTTGACTGAGGGGATGAGGAATGGCAGGCCTGTATTTGTGGTGAAGGGGGAATATTTGGAAGGTAAACAGCAAGATGAAAACGTCAAAGCATATATGTTTGCTGAGTGATTGAGTCTGTGTGTCACTTGTCTCTTTGAAGGGACATGTGAGAAAGGAACAGCAGCACCATAGACTTCAGATGGGAGAGAGCAAGCAAGGATTAATATTTCCCTCAAATCCAAATACTTACAGTACCTCAAAGATGACAAGTGCGATATGATGTTCTGCAATTGTAAGGATTTGCCATGTGTGGTAGATAAATATGCATAGTTAGTGAGGTTTTTCCCAGAATGTGAGTATCGTTAGGCTGGCAAATGTCAGGCACTCCTTTGGGAGTATGAGGCCAAGAACAAATTTGGGAAGTTTGCTACAGTCATCTGTAGGATCGAAAGACACTGGGGAATCGTTACAGAGGGAGCCAGGCTTCACAAAATGTGGTAACAGTTGGACAGAAATCTTTAGCAGGGACTTTTGTCTACCCCCAATGTGGGACCAGGACCGCAGTACCTCTGTGTCTCTGAAACATATTTTGACCTCTGGACACCACCATCTCAATACCCCTCAAATGTTCCCCCCTGGTACCCCAGCTTTGGTAGTGCATCAACCAGGTTTCAATCATTTGAGTGACCACAAACACCCTTCCTATGTGCCTTCCATTTACATTCAGTCAGTAACCCAGCTGCTTCGTTCGCTGTTCAATCTCAAGTGACAGTTGGATGCACATTGCAGGGGTATACAGGCATATACCGTACTGTACAGACCCTCTCAGTACAGCCAGACTACACTTCTTAAAATCATAAATACATGTTTTGCCCAACAGTAAGGCCAGGCCTTTCCTCTGTAGTTCATGGCCAACGTAAGGCGGAAAACATCAACTGAAGAGCATGCCAAAATTCTCTACAGACACTGCCAATCCTCACACTTTTGCCTATTCGCATGCTGAGGTTATTCACTATGAACCACCAAACCAATTGCAACAGTAGCCTCTCCCTGCCTCATTCGTATGCTTCGATGCCACCTTTATTTAGCAAGTGTTAGTGCTCTCGGATTTTGTAGCGCGATTCGCTATAGCCTCTGTTTTCAACAGAAATGTCCTAAAGGTACCTATACCAATCTGCAGGGTGGGGAGGAAGGGGGCTGCTGCTGCTTGCAGTAACATTTTGGGGCACCCCACCTGCAAAAATACAGCCAAATGCTCCTTGTTTTACCTTTCAATAGCATAACTGCAGCATAATCGTATGGTGACCCCTGTTGTTAATAGAAACTGTCAAACAGCTTCTTGCCCCCCCGTTGCCCCTAACCATTTGGGGTACACCCCATGAGGGAGGATCAGAGCAATACAAACTAATGGTAGCCCCTCAAAAAGTACCTGGAAGCCAAGCCATTGTGTGCACCTCATCGCCTTCACGTTGCGCCCAAGCACCTTTTAATACTGCTCCCCCAAATTTTGACTGCCCCCTCCCAACAGAAATCAGAGAGTATGGGGAGGGTGCAGTAAAAAAGTATTTGCAGTACCCCACAATAAGTCAGGATCCTCCTCCACCTATTCCTCTGCTCTCTGAACCCACCAATTCTGCCCAGGCTCCGCCTATACCCCTCCTCTCTGACCCCACCCACTCTGACTAGGCTCTTCCTATACCCCTCCTCTCTGACCCCTCCCACTCTGACTTGGCTCCTCCTCCTCACAACACCTGTTCCCTTTCTTTCACCTCTCTCTGTTCAGGCCACACCTATTTTACTTACCAACCAATCTGCAATCCCTCATTCACTAGGCATGATTCCACTCTTACACAACACACAGACACATTTTACTTACCAATTGGCCATTTAGGCCCACCTCCAACTTACCTCTGCTCTGCCACCATCAGTCACCTGGTGCCGAACCCGGGATTCGAACCCTGGTTGCCTGCATGGAAGGCAGGTACTTACCAACTGGACCACACTGGTTTCCATGTAAGTAGCTTATCAAATTGTCCTTATGTCATGGTCATCCTTTTCATGTGCAATGGAAGCCGCAGGGAAGGACACCAAGGCCTGCATGTTGCTTATAGTTACTACTGCAATCCTCTAGACCACTAAGGAGCTATAGCTCAAAGGTAAGTCTTGTACCTTTGGTGCGGACAGCCCTCACAGGCCAGGGTTCGAATCCTGCCAATGCTGTAGAGGTATCCCAAGGTGGAAATTTTCAAAAAGTGAATGTTTTTTTTTTTGCTAAGATTTTTTTTTACTTGGTAACAGAGGAGAAAAGTGGACACTCTTTTTGGCATGTGTGTCTCAAAATTTCAAATGTTTTCCCTCATGACCTTCTACCAACCTCCCTATTTCTCAAGTAGGTGCAATAGGGACAAGGCCTTATTTTCCTTTATCAATGTCTTCATTCTTTGTCCTTTAAGTTTGGTGAATTGCAGAGTGCAATTGTGGTATTGGGGGTTATAACTGAGCACAAGAATGCGAGGAAGGTGCTACACTTATTGTAAAATAGGTTGGATGATGGTGATTTTTCATTTTGGTGTGAGCCATTCGCTCAAATCAGGGGTTTGGTCCCAGTGAGCTTGGATAGAAATAAAGGTCAAGTATGAGCTCTGGCTAATGAAATGATGGGTCAAGTTTGAGGCAAGCTAGAGTCCATTTATTAGGTGCAATAAGAAGCTAGAAAGATTGTTTCCTTTAAGAGACAGACAAGGGCAGAGTCAAGCCTTTGCTCTAGTAGGTCTGCATCATCCCTGCTGCAGGACGTGAAGGAATGGACCTCCACAGCAATGCGCTGTGCCGGGCTGGGCTGCGCTGGCCTGGGCTGGGCTGGGCCTGCCCTGGCACTGTGAATTAATCACCCACCTCCTTCCTTTGAGGAACGCTCACGAACGCCCACGAACGCCCTTGTTCTGTATACAGGCTGACAGCAGGCAATTTAGGACCCTGCTAAATGAGGGTGATGTCCCCATGTGCTTCCTTCAAGTGGCAAAATCCTTCGTCTAAGGCAGGTGGGCTTTTTAAAAATTTGGTTGAAGACCATATGTTGGAGGCGGTATCACGGCACAAGCCGCCGACCGTCTCAGAAGAAAGTGTGCATGGGAGGATATTATTTGCATAGGACAGCCCTCTTCTCAGTCCCATTCTTATGCTGCAGTTGCCATGAAGTGTTACTAGAGGGCAGCAGTATGAACAAAAGAGCACACTGAGGCTTTTCTTCTGCTTGCTGACATGATTCTTGTTCATGGTGGTCTTGCAGGGCCTAAGGAGTGAAGGACTGCTTTGACTGAGGGGATGAGGAATGGCAGGCCTGTATTTGTGGTGAAGGGGGAATATTTGGAAGGTAAACAGCAAGATGAAAACGTCAAAGCACATATGTTTGCTGAGTGATTGAGTCTGTGTGTCACTTGTCTCTTTGAAGGGACATGTGAGAAAGGAACAGCAGCACCATAGACTTCAGATGGGAGAGCGCAAGCAAGGATTAATATTTCCCTCAAATCCAAATACTTACAGTACCTCAAAGATGACAAGTGCGATATGATGTTCTGCAATTGTAAGGATTTGCCATGTGTGGTAGATAAATATGCATAGTTAGTGAGGTTTTTCCCAGAATGTGAGTATCGTTAGGCTGGCAAATGTCAGGCACTCCTTTGGGAGTATGAGGCCAAGAACAAATTTGGGAAGTTTGCTACAGTCATCTGTAGGATCGAAAGACACTGGGGAATCGTTACAGAGGGAGCCAGGCTTCACAAAATGTGGTAACAGTTGGACAGAAATCTTTAGCAGGGACTTTTGTCTACCCCCAATGTGGGACCAGGACCGCAGTACCTCTGTGTCTCTGAAACATATTTTGACTTCTGGACACCACCATCTCAATACCCCTCAAATGTTCCCCCCTGGTACCCCAGCTTTGGTAGTGCATCAACCAGGTTTCAATCATTTGAGTGACCACAAACACCCTTCCTATGTGCCTTCCATTTACATTCAGTCAGTAACCCAGCTGCTTCGTTCGCTGTTCAATCTCAAGTGACAGTTGGATGCACATTGCAGGGGTATACAGGCATTTACCGTACTGTACAGACCCTCTCAGTACAGCCAGACTACACTTCTTAAAATCATAAATACATGTTTTGCCCAACAGTAAGGCCAGGCCTTTCCTCTGTAGTTCATGGCCAACGTAAGGAGGAAAACATCAACTGAAGAGCATGCCAAAATTCTCTACAGACACTGCCAATCCTCACACTTTTGCCTATTCGCATGCTGAGGTTATTCACTATGAACCACCAAACCAATTGCAACAGTAGCCTCTCCCTGCCTCATTCGTATGCTTCGATGCCACCTTTATTTAGCAAGTGTTAGTGCTCTTGGATTTTGTAGCGCGATTCGCTATAGCCTCTGTTTTCAACAGAAATGTCCTAAAGGTACCTATACCAATCTGCAGGGTGGGGAGGAAGGGGGCTGCTGCTGCTTGCAGTAACATTTTGGGGCACCCCACCTGCAAAAATACAGCCAAATGCTCCTTGTTTTACCTTTCAATAGCATAACTGCAGCATAATCGTATGGTGACCCCTGTTGTTAATAGAAACTGTCAAACAGCTTCTTGCCCCCCCGTTGCCCCTAACCATTTGGGGTACACCCCATGAGGGAGGATCAGAGCAATACAAACTAATGGTAGCCCCTCAAAAAGTACCTGGAAGCCAAGCCATTGTGTGCACCTCATCGCCTTCACGTTGCGCCCAAGCACCTTTTAATACTGCTCCCCCAAATTTTGACTGCCCCCTCCCAACAGAAATCAGAGAGTATGGGGAGGGTGCAGTAAAAAAGTATTTGCAGTACCCCACAATAAGTCAGGATCCTCCTCCACCTATTCCTCTGCTCTCTGAACCCACCCATTTTGCCCAGGCTCCGCCTATACCCCTCCTCTCTGACCCCTCCCACTCTGACTAGGCTCTTCCTATACCCCTCCTCTCTGACCCCTCCCACTCTGACTTGGCTCCTCCTCCTCACAACACCTGTTCCCTTTCTTTCACCTCTCTCTGTTCAGGCCACACCTATTTTACTTACCAACCAATCTGCAATCCCTCATTCACTAGGCATGATTCCACTCTTACACAACACACAGACACATTTTACTTACCAATTGGCCATTTAGGCCCACCTCCAACTTACCTCTGCTCTGCCACCATCAGTCACCTGGTGCCGAACCCGGGATTCGAACCCTGGTTGCCTGCATGGAAGGCAGGTACTTACCCACTGGACCACACTGGTTTCCATGTAAGTAGCTTATCAAATTGTCCTTATGTCATGGTCATCCTTTTCATGTGCAATGGAAGCCGCAGGGAAGGACACCAAGGCCTGCATGTTGCTTATAGTTACTACTGCAATCCTCTAGACCACTAAGGAGCTATAGCTCAGAGGTAAGTCTTGTACCTTTGGTGCGGACAGCCCTCACAGGCCAGGGTTCGAATCCTGCCAATGCTGTAGAGGTATCCCAAGGTGGAAATTTTCAAAAAGTGAATGTTTTTTTTTTTGCTAAGATTTTTTTTTACTTGGTAACAGAGGAGAAAAGTGGACACTCTTTTTGGCATGTGTGTCTCAAAATTTCAAATGTTTTCCCTCATGACCTTCTACCAACCTCCCTATTTCTCAAGTAGGTGCAATAGGGACAAGGCCTTATTTTCCTTTATCAATGTCTTCATTCTTTGTCCTTTAAGTTTGGTGAATTGCAGAGTGCAATTGTGGTATTGGGGGTTATAACTGAGCACAAGAATGCGAGGAAGGTGCTACACTTATTGTAAAATAGGTTGGATGATGGTGATTTTTCATTTTGGTGAGCCATTCGCTCAAATCAGGGGTTTGGTCCCAGTGAGCTTGGATAGAAATAAAGGTCAAGTATGAGCTCTGGCTAATGAAATGATGGGTCAAGTTTGAGGCAAGCTAGAGTCCATTTATTAGGTGCAATAAGAAGCTAGAAAGATTGTTTCCTTTAAGAGACAGACAAGGGCAGAGTCAAGCCTTTGCTCTAGTAGGTCTGCATCATCCCTGCTGCAGGATGTGAAGGAATGGACCTCCACAGCAATGCGCTGTGCCGGGCTGGGCTGCGCTGGCCTGGGCTGGGCCTGCCCTGGCACTGTGAATTAATCACCCACCTCCTTCCTTTGAGGAACGCTCACGAACGCCCACGAACGCCCTTGTTCTGTATACAGGCTGACAGCAGGCAATTTAGGACCCTGCTAAATGAGGGTGATGTCCCCATGTGCTTCCTTCAAGTGGCAAAATCCTTCGTCTAAGGCAGGTGGGCTTTTTAAAAATTTGGTTGAAGACCATATGTTGGAGGCGGTATCACGGCACAAGCCGCCGACCGTCTCAGAAGAAAGTGTGCATGGGAGGATATTATTTGCATAGGACAGCCCTCTTCTCAGTCCCATTCTTATGCTGCAGTTGCCATGAAGTGTTACTAGAGGGCAGCAGTATGAACAAAAGAGCACACTGAGGCTTTTCTTCTGCTTGCTGACATGATTCTTGTTCATGGTGGTCTTGCAGGGCCTAAGGAGTGAAGGACTGCTTTGACTGAGGGGATGAGGAATGGCAGGCCTGTATTTGTGGTGAAGGGGGAATATTTGGAAGGTAAACAGCAAGATGAAAACGTCAAAGCACATATGTTTGCTGAGTGATTGAGTCTGTGTGTCACTTGTCTCTTTGAAGGGACATGTGAGAAAGGAACAGCAGCACCATAGACTTCAGATGGGAGAGCGCAAGCAAGGATTAATATTTCCCTCAAATCCAAATACTTACAGTACCTCAAAGATGACAAGTGCGATATGATGTTCTGCAATTGTAAGGATTTGCCATGTGTGGTAGATAAATATGCATAGTTAGTGAGGTTTTTCCCAGAATGTGAGTATCGTTAGGCTGGCAAATGTCAGGCACTCCTTTGGGAGTATGAGGCCAAGAACAAATTTGGGAAGTTTGCTACAGTCATCTGTAGGATCGAAAGACACTGGGGAATCGTTACAGAGGGAGCCAGGCTTCACAAAATGTGGTAACAGTTGGACAGAAATCTTTAGCAGGGACTTTTGTCTACCCCCAATGTGGGACCAGGACCGCAGTACCTCTGTGTCTCTGAAACATATTTTGACTTCTGGACACCACCATCTCAATACCCCTCAAATGTTCCCCCCTGGTACCCCAGCTTTGGAAGTGCATCAACCAGGTTTCAATCATTTGAGTGACCACAAACACCCTTCCTATGTGCCTTCCATTTACATTCAGTCAGTAACCCAGCTGCTTTGTTCGCTGTTCAATCTCAAGTGACAGTTGGATGCACATTGCAGGGGTATACAGGCATTTACCGTACTGTACAGACCCTCTCAGTACAGCCAGACTACACTTCTTAAAATCATAAATACATGTTTTGCCCAACAGTAAGGCCAGGCCTTTCCTCTGTAGTTCATGGCCAACGTAAGGAGGGAAACATCAACTGAAGAGCATGCCAAAATTCTCTACAGACACTGCCAATCCTCACACTTTTGCCTATTCGCATGCTGAGGTTATTCACTATGAACCACCAAACCAATTGCAACAGTAGCCTCTCCCTGCCTCATTCGTATGCTTCGATGCCACCTTTATTTAGCAAGTGTTAGTGCTCTCGGATTTTGTAGCGCGATTCGCTATAGCCTCTGTTTTCAACAGAAATGTCCTAAAGGTACCTATACCAATCTGCAGGGTGGGGAGGAAGGGGGCTGCTGCTGCTGGCAGTAACATTTTGGGGCACCCCACCTGCAAAAATACAGCCAAATGCTCCTTGTTTTACCTTTCAATAGCATAACTGCAGCATAATCGTATGGTGACCCCTGTTGTTAATAGAAACTGTCAAACAGCTTCTTGCCCCCCCCGTTGCCCCTAACCATTTGGGGTACACCCCATGAGGGAGGATCAGAGCAATACAAACTAATGGTAGCCCCTCAAAAAGTACCTGGAAGCCAAGCCATTGTGTGCACCTCATCGCCTTCACGTTGCGCCCAAGCACCTTTTAATACTGCTCCCCCAAATTTTGACTGCCCCCTCCCAACAGAAATCAGAGAGTATGGGGAGGGTGCAGTAAAAAAGTATTTGCAGTACCCCACAATAAGTCAGGATCCTCCTCCACCTATTCCTCTGCTCTCTGAACCCACCCATTTTGCCCAGGCTCCGCCTATACCCCTCCTCTCTGACCCCTCCCACTCTGACTTGGCTCCTCCTCCTCACAACACCTGTTCCCTTTCTTTCACCTCTCTCTGTTCAGGCCACACATATTTTACTTACCAACCAATCTGCAATCCCTCATTCACTAGGCATGATTCCACTCTTACACAACACACAGACACATTTTACTTACCAATTGGCCATTTAGGCCCACCTCCAACTTACCTCTGCTCTGCCACCATCAGTCACCTGGTGCCGAACCCGGGATTCGAACCCTGGTTGCCTGCATGGAAGGCAGGTACTTACCCACTGGACCACACTGGTTTCCATGTAAGTAGCTTATCAAATTGTCCTTATGTCATGGTCATCCTTTTCATGTGCAATGGAAGCCGCAGGGAAGGACACCAAGGCCTGCATGTTGCTTATAGTTACTACTGCAATCCTCGAGACCACTAAGGAGCTATAGCTCAAAGGTAAGTCTTGTACCTTTGGTGCGGACAGCCCTCACAGGCCAGGGTTCGAATCCTGCCAATGCTGTAGAGGTATCCCAAGGTGGAAATTTTCAAAAAGTGAATGTTTTTTTTTTTGCTAAGATTTTTTTTTACTTGGTAACAGAGGAGAAAAGTGGACACTCTTTTTGGCATGTGTGTCTCAAAATTTCAAATGTTTTCCCTCATGACCTTCTACCAACCTCCCTATTTCTCAAGTAGGTGCAATAGGGACAAGGCCTTATTTTCCTTTATCAATGTCTTCATTCTTTGTCCTTTAAGTTTGGTGAATTGCAGAGTGCAATTGTGGTATTGGGGGTTATAACTGAGCACAAGAATGCGAGGAAGGTGCTACACTTATTGTAAAATAGGTTGGATGATTGTGATTTTTCATTTTGGTGTGAGCCACTCGCTCAAATCAGGGGTTTGGTGCCAGTGAGCTTGGATAGAAATAAAGGTCAAGTATGAGCTCTGGCTAATGAAATGATGGGTCAAGTTTGAGGCAAGCTAGAGTCCATTTATTAGGTGCAATAAGAAGCTAGAAAGATTGTTTCCTTTAAGAGACAGACAAGGGCAGAGTCAAGCCTTTGCTCTAGTAGGTCTGCATCATCCCTGCTGCAGGATGTGAAGGAATGGACCTCCACAGCAATGCGCTGTGCCGGGCTGGGCTGCGCTGGCCTGGGCTGGGCCTGCCCTGGCACTGTGAATTAATCACCCACCTCCTTCCTTTGAGGAACGCTCACGAACGCCCACGAACGCCCTTGTTCTGTATACAGGCTGACAGCAGGCAATTTAGGACCCTGCTAAATGAGGGTGATGTCCCCATGTGCTTCCTTCAAGTGGCAAAATCCTTCGTCTAAGGCAGGTGGGCTTTTTAAAAATTTGGTTGAAGACCATATGTTGGAGGCGGTATCACGGCACAAGCCGCCGACCGTCTCAGAAGAAAGTGTGCATGGGAGGATATTATTTGCATAGGACAGCACTCTTCTCAGTCCCATTCTTATGCTGCAGTTGCCATGAAGTGTTACTAGAGGGCAGCAGTATGAACAAAAGAGCACACTGAGGCTTTTCTTCTGCTTGCTGACATGATTCTTGTTCATGGTGGTCTTGCAGGGCCTAAGGAGTGAAGGACTGCTTTGACTGAGGGGATGAGGAATGGCAGGCCTGTATTTGTGGTGAAGGGGGAATATTTGGAAGGTAAACAGCAAGATGAAAACGTCAAAGCATATATGTTTGCTGAGTGATTGAGTCTGTGTGTCACTTGTCTCTTTGAAGGGACATGTGAGAAAGGAACAGCAGCACCATAGACTTCAGATGGGAGAGAGCAAGCAAGGATTAATATTTCCCTCAAATCCAAATACTTACAGTACCTCAAAGATGACAAGTGCGATATGATGTTCTGCAATTGTAAGGATTTGCCATGTGTGGTAGATAAATATGCATAGTTAGTGAGGTTTTTCCCAGAATGTGAGTATCGTTAGGCTGGCAAATGTCAGGCACTCCTTTGGGAGTATGAGGCCAAGAACAAATTTGGGAAGTTTGCTACAGTCATCTGTAGGATCGAAAGACACTGGGGAATCGTTACAGAGGGAGCCAGGCTTCACAAAATGTGGTAACAGTTGGACAGAAATCTTTAGCAGGGACTTTTGTCTACCCCCAATGTGGGACCAGGACCGCAGTACCTCTGTGTCTCTGAAACATATTTTGACCTCTGGACACCACCATCTCAATACCCCTCAAATGTTCCCCCCTGGTACCCCAGCTTTGGTAGTGCATCAACCAGGTTTCAATCATTTGAGTGACCACAAACACCCTTCCTATGTGCCTTCCATTTACATTCAGTCAGTAACCCAGCTGCTTCGTTCGCTGTTCAATCTCAAGTGACAGTTGGATGCACATTGCAGGGGTATACAGGCATATACCGTACTGTACAGACCCTCTCAGTACAGCCAGACTACACTTCTTAAAATCATAAATACATGTTTTGCCCAACAGTAAGGCCAGGCCTTTCCTCTGTAGTTCATGGCCAACGTAAGGCGGAAAACATCAACTGAAGAGCATGCCAAAATTCTCTACAGACACTGCCAATCCTCACACTTTTGCCTATTCGCATGCTGAGGTTATTCACTATGAACCACCAAACCAATTGCAACAGTAGCCTCTCCCTGCCTCATTCGTATGCTTCGATGCCACCTTTATTTAGCAAGTGTTAGTGCTCTCGGATTTTGTAGCGCGATTCGCTATAGCCTCTGTTTTCAACAGAAATGTCCTAAAGGTACCTATACCAATCTGCAGGGTGGGGAGGAAGGGGGCTGCTGCTGCTTGCAGTAACATTTTGGGGCACCCCACCTGCAAAAATACAGCCAAATGCTCCTTGTTTTACCTTTCAATAGCATAACTGCAGCATAATCGTATGGTGACCCCTGTTGTTAATAGAAACTGTCAAACAGCTTCTTGCCCCCCCGTTGCCCCTAACCATTTGGGGTACACCCCATGAGGGAGGATCAGAGCAATACAAACTAATGGTAGCCCCTCAAAAAGTACCTGGAAGCCAAGCCATTGTGTGCACCTCATCGCCTTCACGTTGCGCCCAAGCACCTTTTAATACTGCTCCCCCAAATTTTGACTGCCCCCTCCCAACAGAAATCAGAGAGTATGGGGGGGGGTGCAGTAAAAAAGTATTTGCAGTACCCCACAATAAGTCAGGATCCTCCTCCACCTATTCCTCTGCTCTCTGAACCCACCAATTCTGCCCAGGCTCCGCCTATACCCCTCCTCTCTGACCCCACCCACTCTGACTAGGCTCTTCCTATACCCCTCCTCTCTGACCCCTCCCACTCTGACTTGGCTCCTCCTCCTCACAACACCTGTTCCCTTTCTTTCACCTCTCTCTGTTCAGGCCACACCTATTTTACTTACCAACCAATCTGCAATCCCTCATTCACTAGGCATGATTCCACTCTTACACAACACACAGACACATTTTACTTACCAATTGGCCATTTAGGCCCACCTCCAACTTACCTCTGCTCTGCCACCATCAGTCACCTGGTGCCGAACCCGGGATTCGAACCCTGGTTGCCTGCATGGAAGGCAGGTACTTACCAACTGGACCACACTGGTTTCCATGTAAGTAGCTTATCAAATTGTCCTTATGTCATGGTCATCCTTTTCATGTGCAATGGAAGCCGCAGGGAAGGACACCAAGGCCTGCATGTTGCTTATAGTTACTACTGCAATCCTCTAGACCACTAAGGAGCTATAGCTCAAAGGTAAGTCTTGTACCTTTGGTGCGGACAGCCCTCACAGGCCAGGGTTCGAATCCTGCCAATGCTGTAGAGGTATCCCAAGGTGGAAATTTTCAAAAAGTGAATGTTTTTTTTTTTGCTAAGATTTTTTTTTACTTGGTAACAGAGGAGAAAAGTGGACACTCTTTTTGGCATGTGTGTCTCAAAATTTCAAATGTTTTCCCTCATGACCTTCTACCAACCTCCCTATTTCTCAAGTAGGTGCAATAGGGACAAGGCCTTATTTTCCTTTATCAATGTCTTCATTCTTTGTCCTTTAAGTTTGGTGAATTGCAGAGTGCAATTGTGGTATTGGGGGTTATAACTGAGCACAAGAATGCGAGGAAGGTGCTACACTTATTGTAAAATAGGTTGGATGATGGTGATTTTTCATTTTGGTGTGAGCCATTCGCTCAAATCAGGGGTTTGGTCCCAGTGAGCTTGGATAGAAATAAAGGTCAAGTATGAGCTCTGGCTAATGAAATGATGGGTCAAGTTTGAGGCAAGCTAGAGTCCATTTATTAGGTGCAATAAGAAGCTAGAAAGATTGTTTCCTTTAAGAGACAGACAAGGGCAGAGTCAAGCCTTTGCTCTAGTAGGTCTGCATCATCCCTGCTGCAGGACGTGAAGGAATGGACCTCCACAGCAATGCGCTGTGCCGGGCTGGGCTGCGCTGGCCTGGGCTGGGCTGGGCCTGCCCTGGCACTGTGAATTAATCACCCACCTCCTTCCTTTGAGGAACGCTCACGAACGCCCACGAACGCCCTTGTTCTGTATACAGGCTGACAGCAGGCAATTTAGGACCCTGCTAAATGAGGGTGATGTCCCCATGTGCTTCCTTCAAGTGGCAAAATCCTTCGTCTAAGGCAGGTGGGCTTTTTAAAAATTTGGTTGAAGACCATATGTTGGAGGCGGTATCACGGCACAAGCCGCCGACCGTCTCAGAAGAAAGTGTGCATGGGAGGATATTATTTGCATAGGACAGCCCTCTTCTCAGTCCCATTCTTATGCTGCAGTTGCCATGAAGTGTTACTAGAGGGCAGCAGTATGAACAAAAGAGCACACTGAGGCTTTTCTTCTGCTTGCTGACATGATTCTTGTTCATGGTGGTCTTGCAGGGCCTAAGGAGTGAAGGACTGCTTTGACTGAGGGGATGAGGAATGGCAGGCCTGTATTTGTGGTGAAGGGGGAATATTTGGAAGGTAAACAGCAAGATGAAAACGTCAAAGCACATATGTTTGCTGAGTGATTGAGTCTGTGTGTCACTTGTCTCTTTGAAGGGACATGTGAGAAAGGAACAGCAGCACCATAGACTTCAGATGGGAGAGCGCAAGCAAGGATTAATATTTCCCTCAAATCCAAATACTTACAGTACCTCAAAGATGACAAGTGCGATATGATGTTCTGCAATTGTAAGGATTTGCCATGTGTGGTAGATAAATATGCATAGTTAGTGAGGTTTTTCCCAGAATGTGAGTATCGTTAGGCTGGCAAATGTCAGGCACTCCTTTGGGAGTATGAGGCCAAGAACAAATTTGGGAAGTTTGCTACAGTCATCTGTAGGATCGAAAGACACTGGGGAATCGTTACAGAGGGAGCCAGGCTTCACAAAATGTGGTAACAGTTGGACAGAAATCTTTAGCAGGGACTTTTGTCTACCCCCAATGTGGGACCAGGACCGCAGTACCTCTGTGTCTCTGAAACATATTTTGACTTCTGGACACCACCATCTCAATACCCCTCAAATGTTCCCCCCTGGTACCCCAGCTTTGGTAGTGCATCAACCAGGTTTCAATCATTTGAGTGACCACAAACACCCTTCCTATGTGCCTTCCATTTACATTCAGTCAGTAACCCAGCTGCTTCGTTCGCTGTTCAATCTCAAGTGACAGTTGGATGCACATTGCAGGGGTATACAGGCATTTACCGTACTGTACAGACCCTCTCAGTACAGCCAGACTACACTTCTTAAAATCATAAATACATGTTTTGCCCAACAGTAAGGCCAGGCCTTTCCTCTGTAGTTCATGGCCAACGTAAGGAGGAAAACATCAACTGAAGAGCATGCCAAAATTCTCTACAGACACTGCCAATCCTCACACTTTTGCCTATTCGCATGCTGAGGTTATTCACTATGAACCACCAAACCAATTGCAACAGTAGCCTCTCCCTGCCTCATTCGTATGCTTCGATGCCACCTTTATTTAGCAAGTGTTAGTGCTCTTGGATTTTGTAGCGCGATTCGCTATAGCCTCTGTTTTCAACAGAAATGTCCTAAAGGTACCTATACCAATCTGCAGGGTGGGGAGGAAGGGGGCTGCTGCTGCTGGCAGTAACATTTTGGGGCACCCCACCTGCAAAAATACAGCCAAATGCTCCTTGTTTTACCTTTCAATAGCATAACTGCAGCATAATCGTATGGTGACCCCTGTTGTTAATAGAAACTGTCAAACAGCTTCTTGCCCCCCCGTTGCCCCTAACCATTTGGGGTACACCCCATGAGGGAGGATCAGAGCAATACAAACTAATGGTAGCCCCTCAAAAAGTACCTGGAAGCCAAGCCATTGTGTGCACCTCATCGCCTTCACGTTGCGCCCAAGCACCTTTTAATACTGCTCCCCCAAATTTTGACTGCCCCCTCCCAACAGAAATCAGAGAGTATGGGGAGGGTGCAGTAAAAAAGTATTTGCAGTACCCCACAATAAGTCAGGATCCTCCTCCACCTATTCCTCTGCTCTCTGAACCCACCCATTTTGCCCAGGCTCCGCCTATACCCCTCCTCTCTGACCCCTCCCACTCTGACTTGGCTCCTCCTCCTCACAACACCTGTTCCCTTTCTTTCACCTCTCTCTGTTCAGGCCACACATATTTTACTTACCAACCAATCTGCAATCCCTCATTCACTAGGCATGATTCCACTCTTACACAACACACAGACACATTTTACTTACCAATTGGCCATTTAGGCCCACCTCCAACTTACCTCTGCTCTGCCACCATCAGTCACCTGGTGCCGAACCCGGGATTCGAACCCTGGTTGCCTGCATGGAAGGCAGGTACTTACCCACTGGACCACACTGGTTTCCATGTAAGTAGCTTATCAAATTGTCCTTATGTCATGGTCATCCTTTTCATGTGCAATGGAAGCCGCAGGGAAGGACACCAAGGCCTGCATGTTGCTTATAGTTACTACTGCAATCCTCGAGACCACTAAGGAGCTATAGCTCAAAGGTAAGTCTTGTACCTTTGGTGCGGACAGCCCTCACAGGCCAGGGTTCGAATCCTGCCAATGCTGTAGAGGTATCCCAAGGTGGAAATTTTCAAAAAGTGAATGTTTTTTTTTTTGCTAAGATTTTTTTTTACTTGGTAACAGAGGAGAAAAGTGGACACTCTTTTTGGCATGTGTGTCCCAAAATTTCAAATGTTTTCCCTCATGACCTTCTACCAACCTCCCTATTTCTCAAGTAGGTGCAATAGGGACAAGGCCTTATTTTCCTTTATCAATGTCTTCATTCTTTGTCCTTTAAGTTTGGTGAATTGCAGAGTGCAATTGTGGTATTGGGGGTTATAACTGAGCACAAGAATGCGAGGAAGGTGCTACACTTATTGTAAAATAGGTTGGATGATTGTGATTTTTCATTTTGGTGTGAACCACTCGCTCAAATCAGGGGTTTGGTGCCAGTGAGCTTGGATAGAAATAAAGGTCAAGTATGAGCTCTGGCTAATGAAATGATGGGTCAAGTTTGAGGCAAGCTAGAGTCCATTTATTAGGTGCAATAAGAAGCTAGAAAGATTGTTTCCTTTAAGAGACAGACAAGGGCAGAGTCAAGCCTTTGCTCTAGTAGGTCTGCATCATCCCTGCTGCAGGATGTGAAGGAATGGACCTCCACAGCAATGCGCTGTGCCGGGCTGGGCTGCGCTGGCCTGGGCTGGGCCTGCCCTGGCACTGTGAATTAATCACCCACCTCCTTCCTTTGAGGAACGCTCACGAAGCCCACGAACGCCCTTGTTCTGTATACAGGCTGACAGCAGGCAATTTAGGACCCTGCTAAATGAGGGTGATGTCCCCATGTGCTTCCTTCAAGTGGCAAAATCCTTCGTCTAAGGCAGGTGGGCTTTTTAAAAATTTGGTTGAAGACCATATGTTGGAGGCGGTATCACGGCACAAGCCGCCGACCGTCTCAGAAGAAAGTGTGCATGGGAGGATATTATTTGCATAGGACAGCCCTCTTCTCAGTCCCATTCTTATGCTGCAGTTGCCATGAAGTGTTACTAGAGGGCAGCAGTATGAACAAAAGAGCACACTGAGGCTTTTCTTCTGCTTGCTGACATGATTCTTGTTCATGGTGGTCTTGCAGGGCCTAAGGAGTGAAGGACTGCTTTGACTGAGGGGATGAGGAATGGCAGGCCTGTATTTGTGGTGAAGGGGGAATATTTGGAAGGTAAACAGCAAGATGAAAACGTCAAAGCATATATGTTTGCTGAGTGATTGAGTCTGTGTGTCACTTGTCTCTTTGAAGGGACATGTGAGAAAGGAACAGCAGCACCATAGACTTCAGATGGGAGAGAGCAAGCAAGGATTAATATTTCCCTCAAATCCAAATACTTACAGTACCTCAAAGATGACAAGTGCGATATGATGTTCTGCAATTGTAAGGATTTGCCATGTGTGGTAGATAAATATGCATAGTTAGTGAGGTTTTTCCCAGAATGTGAGTATCGTTAGGCTGGCAAATGTCAGGCACTCCTTTGGGAGTATGAGGCCAAGAACAAATTTGGGAAGTTTGCTACAGTCATCTGTAGGATCGAAAGACACTGGGGAATCGTTACAGAGGGAGCCAGGCTTCACAAAATGTGGTAACAGTTGGACAGAAATCTTTAGCAGGGACTTTTGTCTACCCCCAATGTGGGACCAGGACCGAAGTACCTCTGTGTCTCTGAAACATATTTTGACCTCTGGACACCACCATCTCAATACCCCTCAAATGTTCCCCCCTGGTACCCCAGCTTTGGTAGTGCATCAACCAGGTTTCAATCATTTGAGTGACCACAAACACCCTTCCTATGTGCCTTCCATTTACATTCAGTCAGTAACCCAGCTGCTTCGTTCGCTGTTCAATCTCAAGTGACAGTTGGATGCACATTGCAGGGGTATACAGGCATATACCGTACTGTACAGACCCTCTCAGTACAGCCAGACTACACTTCTTAAAATCATAAATACATGTTTTGCCCAACAGTAAGGCCAGGCCTTTCCTCTGTAGTTCATGGCCAACGTAAGGCGGAAAACATCAACTGAAGAGCATGCCAAAATTCTCTACAGACACTGCCAATCCTCACACTTTTGCCTATTCGCATGCTGAGGTTATTCACTATGAACCACCAAACCAATTGCAACAGTAGCCTCTCCCTGCCTCATTCGTATGCTTCGATGCCACCTTTATTTAGCAAGTGTTAGTGCTCTCGGATTTTGTAGCGCGATTCGCTATAGCCTCTGTTTTCAACAGAAATGTCCTAAAGGTACCTATACCAATCTGCAGGGTGGGGAGGAAGGGGGCTGCTGCTGCTTGCAGTAACATTTTGGGGCACCCCACCTGCAAAAATACAGCCAAATGCTCCTTGTTTTACCTTTCAATAGCATAACTGCAGCATAATCGTATGGTGACCCCTGTTGTTAATAGAAACTGTCAAACAGCTTCTTGCCCCCCCGTTGCCCCTAACCATTTGGGGTACACCCCATGAGGGAGGATCAGAGCAATACAAACTAATGGTAGCCCCTCAAAAAGTACCTGGAAGCCAAGCCATTGTGTGCACCTCATCGCCTTCACGTTGCGCCCAAGCACCTTTTAATACTGCTCCCCCAAATTTTGACTGCCCCCTCCCAACAGAAATCAGAGAGTATGGGAAGGGTGCAGTAAAAAAGTATTTGCAGTACCCCACAATAAGTCAGGATCCTCCTCCACCTATTCCTCTGCTCTCTGAACCCACCAATTCTGCCCAGGCTCCGCCTATACCCCTCCTCTCTGACCCCACCCACTCTGACTAGGCTCTTCCTATACCCCTCCTCTCTGACCCCTCCCACTCTGACTTGGCTCCTCCTCCTCACAACACCTGTTCCCTTTCTTTCACCTCTCTCTGTTCAGGCCACACCTATTTTACTTACCAACCAATCTGCAATCCCTCATTCACTAGGCATGATTCCACTCTTACACAACACACAGACACATTTTACTTACCAATTGGCCATTTAGGCCCACCTCCAACTTACCTCTGCTCTGCCACCATCAGTCACCTGGTGCCGAACCCGGGATTCGAACCCTGGTTGCCTGCATGGAAGGCAGGTACTTACCAACTGGACCACACTGGTTTCCATGTAAGTAGCTTATCAAATTGTCCTTATGTCATGGTCATCCTTTTCATGTGCAATGGAAGCCGCAGGGAAGGACACCAAGGCCTGCATGTTGCTTATAGTTACTACTGCAATCCTCTAGACCACTAAGGAGCTATAGCTCAAAGGTAAGTCTTGTACCTTTGGTGCGGACAGCCCTCACAGGCCAGGGTTCGAATCCTGCCAATGCTGTAGAGGTATCCCAAGGTGGAAATTTTCAAAAAGTGAATGTTTTTTTTTTTGCTAAGATTTTTTTTTACTTGGTAACAGAGGAGAAAAGTGGACACTCTTTTTGGCATGTGTGTCTCAAAATTTCAAATGTTTTCCCTCATGACCTTCTACCAACCTCCCTATTTCTCAAGTAGGTGCAATAGGGACAAGGCCTTATTTTCCTTTATCAATGTCTTCATTCTTTGTCCTTTAAGTTTGGTGAATTGCAGAGTGCAATTGTGGTATTGGGGGTTATAACTGAGCACAAGAATGCGAGGAAGGTGCTACACTTATTGTAAAATAGGTTGGATGATGGTGATTTTTCATTTTGGTGTGAGCCATTCGCTCAAATCAGGGGTTTGGTCCCAGTGAGCTTGGATAGAAATAAAGGTCAAGTATGAGCTCTGGCTAATGAAATGATGGGTCAAGTTTGAGGCAAGCTAGAGTCCATTTATTAGGTGCAATAAGAAGCTAGAAAGATTGTTTCCTTTAAGAGACAGACAAGGGCAGAGTCAAGCCTTTGCTCTAGTAGGTCTGCATCATCCCTGCTGCAGGACGTGAAGGAATGGACCTCCACAGCAATGCGCTGTGCCGGGCTGGGCTGCGCTGGCCTGGGCTGGGCTGGGCCTGCCCTGGCACTGTGAATTAATCACCCACCTCCTTCCTTTGAGGAACGCTCACGAACGCCCACGAACGCCCTTGTTCTGTATACAGGCTGACAGCAGGCAATTTAGGACCCTGCTAAATGAGGGTGATGTCCCCATGTGCTTCCTTCAAGTGGCAAAATCCTTCGTCTAAGGCAGGTGGGCTTTTTAAAAATTTGGTTGAAGACCATATGTTGGAGGCGGTATCACGGCACAAGCCGCCGACCGTCTCAGAAGAAAGTGTGCATGGGAGGATATTATTTGCATAGGACAGCCCTCTTCTCAGTCCCATTCTTATGCTGCAGTTGCCATGAAGTGTTACTAGAGGGCAGCAGTATGAACAAAAGAGCACACTGAGGCTTTTCTTCTGCTTGCTGACATGATTCTTGTTCATGGTGGTCTTGCAGGGCCTAAGGAGTGAAGGACTGCTTTGACTGAGGGGATGAGGAATGGCAGGCCTGTATTTGTGGTGAAGGGGGAATATTTGGAAGGTAAACAGCAAGATGAAAACGTCAAAGCACATATGTTTGCTGAGTGATTGAGTCTGTGTGTCACTTGTCTCTTTGAAGGGACATGTGAGAAAGGAACAGCAGCACCATAGACTTCAGATGGGAGAGCGCAAGCAAGGATTAATATTTCCCTCAAATCCAAATACTTACAGTACCTCAAAGATGACAAGTGCGATATGATGTTCTGCAATTGTAAGGATTTGCCATGTGTGGTAGATAAATATGCATAGTTAGTGAGGTTTTTCCCAGAATGTGAGTATCGTTAGGCTGGCAAATGTCAGGCACTCCTTTGGGAGTATGAGGCCAAGAACAAATTTGGGAAGTTTGCTACAGTCATCTGTAGGATCGAAAGACACTGGGGAATCGTTACAGAGGGAGCCAGGCTTCACAAAATGTGGTAACAGTTGGACAGAAATCTTTAGCAGGGACTTTTGTCTACCCCCAATGTGGGACCAGGACCGCAGTACCTCTGTGTCTCTGAAACATATTTTGACTTCTGGACACCACCATCTCAATACCCCTCAAATGTTCCCCCCTGGTACCCCAGCTTTGGTAGTGCATCAACCAGGTTTCAATCATTTGAGTGACCACAAACACCCTTCCTATGTGCCTTCCATTTACATTCAGTCAGTAACCCAGCTGCTTCGTTCGCTGTTCAATCTCAAGTGACAGTTGGATGCACATTGCAGGGGTATACAGGCATTTACCGTACTGTACAGACCCTCTCAGTACAGCCAGACTACACTTCTTAAAATCATAAATACATGTTTTGCCCAACAGTAAGGCCAGGCCTTTCCTCTGTAGTTCATGGCCAACGTAAGGAGGAAAACATCAACTGAAGAGCATGCCAAAATTCTCTACAGACACTGCCAATCCTCACACTTTTGCCTATTCGCATGCTGAGGTTATTCACTATGAACCACCAAACCAATTGCAACAGTAGCCTCTCCCTGCCTCATTCGTATGCTTCGATGCCACCTTTATTTAGCAAGTGTTAGTGCTCTTGGATTTTGTAGCGCGATTCGCTATAGCCTCTGTTTTCAACAGAAATGTCCTAAAGGTACCTATACCAATCTGCAGGGTGGGGAGGAAGGGGGCTGCTGCTGCTGGCAGTAACATTTTGGGGCACCCCACCTGCAAAAATACAGCCAAATGCTCCTTGTTTTACCTTTCAATAGCATAACTGCAGCATAATCGTATGGTGACCCCTGTTGTTAATAGAAACTGTCAAACAGCTTCTTGCCCCCCCGTTGCCCCTAACCATTTGGGGTACACCCCATGAGGGAGGATCAGAGCAATACAAACTAATGGTAGCCCCTCAAAAAGTACCTGGAAGCCAAGCCATTGTGTGCACCTCATCGCCTTCACGTTGCGCCCAAGCACCTTTTAATACTGCTCCCCCAAATTTTGACTGCCCCCTCCCAACAGAAATCAGAGAGTATGGGGAGGGTGCAGTAAAAAAGTATTTGCAGTACCCCACAATAAGTCAGGATCCTCCTCCACCTATTCCTCTGCTCTCTGAACCCACCCATTTTGCCCAGGCTCCGCCTATACCCCTCCTCTCTGACCCCTCCCACTCTGACTTGGCTCCTCCTCCTCACAACACCTGTTCCCTTTCTTTCACCTCTCTCTGTTCAGGCCACACATATTTTACTTACCAACCAATCTGCAATCCCTCATTCACTAGGCATGATTCCACTCTTACACAACACACAGACACATTTTACTTACCAATTGGCCATTTAGGCCCACCTCCAACTTACCTCTGCTCTGCCACCATCAGTCACCTGGTGCCGAACCCGGGATTCGAACCCTGGTTGCCTGCATGGAAGGCAGGTACTTACCCACTGGACCACACTGGTTTCCATGTAAGTAGCTTATCAAATTGTCCTTATGTCATGGTCATCCTTTTCATGTGCAATGGAAGCCGCAGGGAAGGACACCAAGGCCTGCATGTTGCTTATAGTTACTACTGCAATCCTCGAGACCACTAAGGAGCTATAGCTCAAAGGTAAGTCTTGTACCTTTGGTGCGGACAGCCCTCACAGGCCAGGGTTCAAATCCTGCCAATGCTGTAGAGGTATCCCAAGGTGGAAATTTTCAAAAAGTGAATGTTTTTTTTTTTGCTAAGATTTTTTTTTACTTGGTAACAGAGGAGAAAAGTGGACACTCTTTTTGGCATGTGTGTCCCAAAATTTCAAATGTTTTCCCTCATGACCTTCTACCAACCTCCCTATTTCTCAAGTAGGTGCAATAGGGACAAGGCCTTATTTTCCTTTATCAATGTCTTCATTCTTTGTCCTTTAAGTTTGGTGAATTGCAGAGTGCAATTGTGGTATTGGGGGTTATAACTGAGCACAAGAATGCGAGGAAGGTGCTACACTTATTGTAAAATAGGTTGGATGATTGTGATTTTTCATTTTGGTGTGAACCACTCGCTCAAATCAGGGGTTTGGTGCCAGTGAGCTTGGATAGAAATAAAGGTCAAGTATGAGCTCTGGCTAATGAAATGATGGGTCAAGTTTGAGGCAAGCTAGAGTCCATTTATTAGGTGCAATAAGAAGCTAGAAAGATTGTTTCCTTTAAGAGACAGACAAGGGCAGAGTCAAGCCTTTGCTCTAGTAGGTCTGCATCATCCCTGCTGCAGGATGTGAAGGAATGGACCTCCACAGCAATGCGCTGTGCCGGGCTGGGCTGCGCTGGCCTGGGCTGGGCCTGCCCTGGCACTGTGAATTAATCACCCACCTCCTTCCTTTGAGGAACGCTCACGAAGCCCACGAACGCCCTTGTTCTGTATACAGGCTGACAGCAGGCAATTTAGGACCCTGCTAAATGAGGGTGATGTCCCCATGTGCTTCCTTCAAGTGGCAAAATCCTTCGTCTAAGGCAGGTGGGCTTTTTAAAAATTTGGTTGAAGACCATATGTTGGAGGCGGTATCACGGCACAAGCCGCCGACCGTCTCAGAAGAAAGTGTGCATGGGAGGATATTATTTGCATAGGACAGCCCTCTTCTCAGTCCCATTCTTATGCTGCAGTTGCCATGAAGTGTTACTAGAGGGCAGCAGTATGAACAAAAGAGCACACTGAGGCTTTTCTTCTGCTTGCTGACATGATTCTTGTTCATGGTGGTCTTGCAGGGCCTAAGGAGTGAAGGACTGCTTTGACTGAGGGGATGAGGAATGGCAGGCCTGTATTTGTGGTGAAGGGGGAATATTTGGAAGGTAAACAGCAAGATGAAAACGTCAAAGCATATATGTTTGCTGAGTGATTGAGTCTGTGTGTCACTTGTCTCTTTGAAGGGACATGTGAGAAAGGAACAGCAGCACCATAGACTTCAGATGGGAGAGAGCAAGCAAGGATTAATATTTCCCTCAAATCCAAATACTTACAGTACCTCAAAGATGACAAGTGCGATATGATGTTCTGCAATTGTAAGGATTTGCCATGTGTGGTAGATAAATATGCATAGTTAGTGAGGTTTTTCCCAGAATGTGAGTATCGTTAGGCTGGCAAATGTCAGGCACTCCTTTGGGAGTATGAGGCCAAGAACAAATTTGGGAAGTTTGCTACAGTCATCTGTAGGATCGAAAGACACTGGGGAATCGTTACAGAGGGAGCCAGGCTTCACAAAATGTGGTAACAGTTGGACAGAAATCTTTAGCAGGGACTTTTGTCTACCCCCAATGTGGGACCAGGACCGAAGTACCTCTGTGTCTCTGAAACATATTTTGACCTCTGGACACCACCATCTCAATACCCCTCAAATGTTCCCCCCTGGTACCCCAGCTTTGGTAGTGCATCAACCAGGTTTCAATCATTTGAGTGACCACAAACACCCTTCCTATGTGCCTTCCATTTACATTCAGTCAGTAACCCAGCTGCTTCGTTCGCTGTTCAATCTCAAGTGACAGTTGGATGCACATTGCAGGGGTATACAGGCATATACCGTACTGTACAGACCCTCTCAGTACAGCCAGACTACACTTCTTAAAATCATAAATACATGTTTTGCCCAACAGTAAGGCCAGGCCTTTCCTCTGTAGTTCATGGCCAACGTAAGGCGGAAAACATCAACTGAAGAGCATGCCAAAATTCTCTACAGACACTGCCAATCCTCACACTTTTGCCTATTCGCATGCTGAGGTTATTCACTATGAACCACCAAACCAATTGCAACAGTAGCCTCTCCCTGCCTCATTCGTATGCTTCGATGCCACCTTTATTTAGCAAGTGTTAGTGCTCTCGGATTTTGTAGCGCAATTCGCTATAGCCTCTGTTTTCAACAGAAATGTCCTAAAGGTACCTATACCAATCTGCAGGGTGGGGAGGAAGGGGGCTGCTGCTGCTTGCAGTAACATTTTGGGGCACCCCACCTGCAAAAATACAGCCAAATGCTCCTTGTTTTACCTTTCAATAGCATAACTGCAGCATAATCGTATGGTGACCCCTGTTGTTAATAGAAACTGTCAAACAGCTTCTTGCCCCCCCGTTGCCCCTAACCATTTGGGGTACACCCCATGAGGGAGGATCAGAGCAATACAAACTAATGGTAGCCCCTCAAAAAGTACCTGGAAGCCAAGCCATTGTGTGCACCTCATCGCCTTCACGTTGCGCCCAAGCACCTTTTAATACTGCTCCCCCAAATTTTGACTGCCCCCTCCCAACAGAAATCAGAGAGTATGGGAAGGGTGCAGTAAAAAAGTATTTGCAGTACCCCACAATAAGTCAGGATCCTCCTCCACCTATTCCTCTGCTCTCTGAACCCACCCATTCTGCCCAGGCTCCGCCTATACCCCTCCTCTCTGACCCCACCCACTCTGACTAGGCTCTTCCTATACCCCTCCTCTCTGACCCCTCCCACTCTGACTTGGCTCCTCCTCCTCACAACACCTGTTCCCTTTCTTTCACCTCTCTCTGTTCAGGCCACACCTATTTTACTTACCAACCAATCTGCAATCCCTCATTCACTAGGCATGATTCCACTCTTACACAACACACAGACACATTTTACTTACCAATTGGCCATTTAGGCCCACCTCCAACTTACCTCTGCTCTGCCACCATCAGTCACCTGGTGCCGAACCCGGGATTCGAACCCTGGTTGCCTGCATGGAAGGCAGGTACTTACCCACTGGACCACACTGGTTTCCATGTAAGTAGCTTATCAAATTGTCCTTATGTCATGGTCATCCTTTTCATGTGCAATGGAAGCCGCAGGGAAGGACACCAAGGCCTGCATGTTGCTTATAGTTACTACTGCAATCCTCTAGACCACTAAGGAGCTATAGCTCAGAGGTAAGTCTTGTACCTTTGGTGCGGACAGCCCTCACAGGCCAGGGTTCGAATCCTGCCAATGCTGTAGAGGTATCCCAAGGTGGAAATTTTCAAAAAGTGAATGTTTTTTTTTTTGCTAAGATTTTTTTTTACTTGGTAACAGAGGAGAAAAGTGGACACTCTTTTTGGCATGTGTGTCTCAAAATTTCAAATGTTTTCCCTCATGACCTTCTACCAACCTCCCTATTTCTCAAGTAGGTGCAATAGGGACAAGGCCTTATTTTCCTTTATCAATGTCTTCATTCTTTGTCCTTTAAGTTTGGTGAATTGCAGAGTGCAATTGTGGTATTGGGGGTTATAACTGAGCACAAGAATGCGAGGAAGGTGCTACACTTATTGTAAAATAGGTTGGATGATGGTGATTTTTCATTTTGGTGTGAGCCATTCGCTCAAATCAGGGGTTTGGTCCCAGTGAGCTTGGATAGAAATAAAGGTCAAGTATGAGCTCTGGCTAATGAAATGATGGGTCAAGTTTGAGGCAAGCTAGAGTCCATTTATTAGGTGCAATAAGAAGCTAGAAAGATTGTTTCCTTTAAGAGACAGACAAGGGCAGAGTCAAGCCTTTGCTCTAGTAGGTCTGCATCATCCCTGCTGCAGGATGTGAAGGAATGGACCTCCACAGCAATGCGCTGTGCCGGGCTGGGCTGCGCTGGCCTGGGCTGGGCCTGCCCTGGCACTGTGAATTAATCACCCACCTCCTTCCTTTGAGGAACGCTCACGAACGCCCACGAACGCCCTTGTTCTGTATACAGGCTGACAGCAGGCAATTTAGGACCCTGCTAAATGAGGGTGATGTCCCCATGTGCTTCCTTCAAGTGGCAAAATCCTTCGTCTAAGGCAGGTGGGCTTTTTAAAAATTTGGTTGAAGACCATATGTTGGAGGCGGTATCACGGCACAAGCCGCCGACCGTCTCAGAAGAAAGTGTGCATGGGAGGATATTATTTGCATAGGACAGCCCTCTTCTCAGTCCCATTCTTATGCTGCAGTTGCCATGAAGTGTTACTAGAGGGCAGCAGTATGAACAAAAGAGCACACTGAGGCTTTTCTTCTGCTTGCTGACATGATTCTTGTTCATGGTGGTCTTGCAGGGCCTAAGGAGTGAAGGACTGCTTTGACTGAGGGGATGAGGAATGGCAGGCCTGTATTTGTGGTGAAGGGGGAATATTTGGAAGGTAAACAGCAAGATGAAAACGTCAAAGCACATATGTTTGCTGAGTGATTGAGTCTGTGTGTCACTTGTCTCTTTGAAGGGACATGTGAGAAAGGAACAGCAGCACCATAGACTTCAGATGGGAGAGCGCAAGCAAGGATTAATATTTCCCTCAAATCCAAATACTTACAGTACCTCAAAGATGACAAGTGCGATATGATGTTCTGCAATTGTAAGGATTTGCCATGTGTGGTAGATAAATATGCATAGTTAGTGAGGTTTTTCCCAGAATGTGAGTATCGTTAGGCTGGCAAATGTCAGGCACTCCTTTGGGAGTATGAGGCCAAGAACAAATTTGGGAAGTTTGCTACAGTCATCTGTAGGATCGAAAGACACTGGGGAATCGTTACAGAGGGAGCCAGGCTTCACAAAATGTGGTAACAGTTGGACAGAAATCTTTAGCAGGGACTTTTGTCTACCCCCAATGTGGGACCAGGACCGCAGTACCTCTGTGTCTCTGAAACATATTTTGACTTCTGGACACCACCATCTCAATACCCCTCAAATGTTCCCCCCTGGTACCCCAGCTTTGGAAGTGCATCAACCAGGTTTCAATCATTTGAGTGACCACAAACACCCTTCCTATGTGCCTTCCATTTACATTCAGTCAGTAACCCAGCTGCTTTGTTCGCTGTTCAATCTCAAGTGACAGTTGGATGCACATTGCAGGGGTATACAGGCATTTACCGTACTGTACAGACCCTCTCAGTACAGCCAGACTACACTTCTTAAAATCATAAATACATGTTTTGCCCAACAGTAAGGCCAGGCCTTTCCTCTGTAGTTCATGGCCAACGTAAGGAGGGAAACATCAACTGAAGAGCATGCCAAAATTCTCTACAGACACTGCCAATCCTCACACTTTTGCCTATTCGCATGCTGAGGTTATTCACTATGAACCACCAAACCAATTGCAACAGTAGCCTCTCCCTGCCTCATTCGTATGCTTCGATGCCACCTTTATTTAGCAAGTGTTAGTGCTCTCGGATTTTGTAGCGCGATTCGCTATAGCCTCTGTTTTCAACAGAAATGTCCTAAAGGTACCTATACCAATCTGCAGGGTGGGGAGGAAGGGGGCTGCTGCTGCTGGCAGTAACATTTTGGGGCACCCCACCTGCAAAAATACAGCCAAATGCTCCTTGTTTTACCTTTCAATAGCATAACTGCAGCATAATCGTATGGTGACCCCTGTTGTTAATAGAAACTGTCAAACAGCTTCTTGCCCCCCCCGTTGCCCCTAACCATTTGGGGTACACCCCATGAGGGAGGATCAGAGCAATACAAACTAATGGTAGCCCCTCAAAAAGTACCTGGAAGCCAAGCCATTGTGTGCACCTCATCGCCTTCACGTTGCGCCCAAGCACCTTTTAATACTGCTCCCCCAAATTTTGACTGCCCCCTCCCAACAGAAATCAGAGAGTATGGGGAGGGTGCAGTAAAAAAGTATTTGCAGTACCCCACAATAAGTCAGGATCCTCCTCCACCTATTCCTCTGCTCTCTGAACCCACCCATTTTGCCCAGGCTCCGCCTATACCCCTCCTCTCTGACCCCTCCCACTCTGACTTGGCTCCTCCTCCTCACAACACCTGTTCCCTTTCTTTCACCTCTCTCTGTTCAGGCCACACATATTTTACTTACCAACCAATCTGCAATCCCTCATTCACTAGGCATGATTCCACTCTTACACAACACACAGACACATTTTACTTACCAATTGGCCATTTAGGCCCACCTCCAACTTACCTCTGCTCTGCCACCATCAGTCACCTGGTGCCGAACCCGGGATTCGAACCCTGGTTGCCTGCATGGAAGGCAGGTACTTACCCACTGGACCACACTGGTTTCCATGTAAGTAGCTTATCAAATTGTCCTTATGTCATGGTCATCCTTTTCATGTGCAATGGAAGCCGCAGGGAAGGACACCAAGGCCTGCATGTTGCTTATAGTTACTACTGCAATCCTCTAGACCACTAAGGAGCTATAGCTCAAAGGTAAGTCTTGTACCTTTGGTGCGGACAGCCCTCACAGGCCAGGGTTCGAATCCTGCCAATGCTGTAGAGGTATCCCAAGGTGGAAATTTTCAAAAAGTGAATGTTTTTTTTTTTGCTAAGATTTTTTTTTACTTGGTAACAGAGGAGAAAAGTGGACACTCTTTTTGGCATGTGTGTCTCAAAATTTCAAATGTTTTCCCTCATGACCTTCTACCAACCTCCCTATTTCTCAAGTAGGTGCAATAGGGACAAGGCCTTATTTTCCTTTATCAATGTCTTCATTCTTTGTCCTTTAAGTTTGGTGAATTGCAGAGTGCAATTGTGGTATTGGGGGTTATAACTGAGCACAAGAATGCGAGGAAGGTGCTACACTTATTGTAAAATAGGTTGGATGATTGTGATTTTTCATTTTGGTGTGAGCCACTCGCTCAAATCAGGGGTTTGGTGCCAGTGAGCTTGGATAGAAATAAAGGTCAAGTATGAGCTCTGGCTAATGAAATGATGGGTCAAGTTTGAGGCAAGCTAGAGTCCATTTATTAGGTGCAATAAGAAGCTAGAAAGATTGTTTCCTTTAAGAGACAGACAAGGGCAGAGTCAAGCCTTTGCTCTAGTAGGTCTGCATCATCCCTGCTGCAGGATGTGAAGGAATGGACCTCCACAGCAATGCGCTGTGCCGGGCTGGGCTGCGCTGGCCTGGGCTGGGCCTGCCCTGGCACTGTGAATTAATCACCCACCTCCTTCCTTTGAGGAACGCTCACGAACGCCCACGAACGCCCTTGTTCTGTATACAGGCTGACAGCAGGCAATTTAGGACCCTGCTAAATGAGGGTGATGTCCCCATGTGCTTCCTTCAAGTGGCAAAATCCTTCGTCTAAGGCAGGTGGGCTTTTTAAAAATTTGGTTGAAGACCATATGTTGGAGGCGGTATCACGGCACAAGCCGCCGACCGTCTCAGAAGAAAGTGTGCATGGGAGGATATTATTTGCATAGGACAGCACTCTTCTCAGTCCCATTCTTATGCTGCAGTTGCCATGAAGTGTTACTAGAGGGCAGCAGTATGAACAAAAGAGCACACTGAGGCTTTTCTTCTGCTTGCTGACATGATTCTTGTTCATGGTGGTCTTGCAGGGCCTAAGGAGTGAAGGACTGCTTTGACTGAGGGGATGAGGAATGGCAGGCCTGTATTTGTGGTGAAGGGGGAATATTTGGAAGGTAAACAGCAAGATGAAAACGTCAAAGCATATATGTTTGCTGAGTGATTGAGTCTGTGTGTCACTTGTCTCTTTGAAGGGACATGTGAGAAAGGAACAGCAGCACCATAGACTTCAGATGGGAGAGAGCAAGCAAGGATTAATATTTCCCTCAAATCCAAATACTTACAGTACCTCAAAGATGACAAGTGCGATATGATGTTCTGCAATTGTAAGGATTTGCCATGTGTGGTAGATAAATATGCATAGTTAGTGAGGTTTTTCCCAGAATGTGAGTATCGTTAGGCTGGCAAATGTCAGGCACTCCTTTGGGAGTATGAGGCCAAGAACAAATTTGGGAAGTTTGCTACAGTCATCTGTAGGATCGAAAGACACTGGGGAATCGTTACAGAGGGAGCCAGGCTTCACAAAATGTGGTAACAGTTGGACAGAAATCTTTAGCAGGGACTTTTGTCTACCCCCAATGTGGGACCAGGACCGCAGTACCTCTGTGTCTCTGAAACATATTTTGACCTCTGGACACCACCATCTCAATACCCCTCAAATGTTCCCCCCTGGTACCCCAGCTTTGGTAGTGCATCAACCAGGTTTCAATCATTTGAGTGACCACAAACACCCTTCCTATGTGCCTTCCATTTACATTCAGTCAGTAACCCAGCTGCTTCGTTCGCTGTTCAATCTCAAGTGACAGTTGGATGCACATTGCAGGGGTATACAGGCATATACCGTACTGTACAGACCCTCTCAGTACAGCCAGACTACACTTCTTAAAATCATAAATACATGTTTTGCCCAACAGTAAGGCCAGGCCTTTCCTCTGTAGTTCATGGCCAACGTAAGGCGGAAAACATCAACTGAAGAGCATGCCAAAATTCTCTACAGACACTGCCAATCCTCACACTTTTGCCTATTCGCATGCTGAGGTTATTCACTATGAACCACCAAACCAATTGCAACAGTAGCCTCTCCCTGCCTCATTCGTATGCTTCGATGCCACCTTTATTTAGCAAGTGTTAGTGCTCTCGGATTTTGTAGCGCGATTCGCTATAGCCTCTGTTTTCAACAGAAATGTCCTAAAGGTACCTATACCAATCTGCAGGGTGGGGAGGAAGGGGGCTGCTGCTGCTTGCAGTAACATTTTGGGGCACCCCACCTGCAAAAATACAGCCAAATGCTCCTTGTTTTACCTTTCAATAGCATAACTGCAGCATAATCGTATGGTGACCCCTGTTGTTAATAGAAACTGTCAAACAGCTTCTTGCCCCCCCGTTGCCCCTAACCATTTGGGGTACACCCCATGAGGGAGGATCAGAGCAATACAAACTAATGGTAGCCCCTCAAAAAGTACCTGGAAGCCAAGCCATTGTGTGCACCTCATCGCCTTCACGTTGCGCCCAAGCACCTTTTAATACTGCTCCCCCAAATTTTGACTGCCCCCTCCCAACAGAAATCAGAGAGTATGGGGAGGGTGCAGTAAAAAAGTATTTGCAGTACCCCACAATAAGTCAGGATCCTCCTCCACCTATTCCTCTGCTCTCTGAACCCACCCATTTTGCCCAGGCTCCGCCTATACCCCTCCTCTCTGACCCCTCCCACTCTGACTTGGCTCCTCCTCCTCACAACACCTGTTCCCTTTCTTTCACCTCTCTCTGTTCAGGCCACACATATTTTACTTACCAACCAATCTGCAATCCCTCATTCACTAGGCATGATTCCACTCTTACACAACACACAGACACATTTTACTTACCAATTGGCCATTTAGGCCCACCTCCAACTTACCTCTGCTCTGCCACCATCAGTCACCTGGTGCCGAACCCGGGATTCGAACCCTGGTTGCCTGCATGGAAGGCAGGTACTTACCCACTGGACCACACTGGTTTCCATGTAAGTAGCTTATCAAATTGTCCTTATGTCATGGTCATCCTTTTCATGTGCAATGGAAGCCGCAGGGAAGGACACCAAGGCCTGCATGTTGCTTATAGTTACTACTGCAATCCTCTAGACCACTAAGGAGCTATAGCTCAAAGGTAAGTCTTGTACCTTTGGTGCGGACAGCCCTCACAGGCCAGGGTTCGAATCCTGCCAATGCTGTAGAGGTATCCCAAGGTGGAAATTTTCAAAAAGTGAATGTTTTTTTTTTTGCTAAGATTTTTTTTTACTTGGTAACAGAGGAGAAAAGTGGACACTCTTTTTGGCATGTGTGTCTCAAAATTTCAAATGTTTTCCCTCATGACCTTCTACCAACCTCCCTATTTCTCAAGTAGGTGCAATAGGGACAAGGCCTTATTTTCCTTTATCAATGTCTTCATTCTTTGTCCTTTAAGTTTGGTGAATTGCAGAGTGCAATTGTGGTATTGGGGGTTATAACTGAGCACAAGAATGCGAGGAAGGTGCTACACTTATTGTAAAATAGGTTGGATGATTGTGATTTTTCATTTTGGTGTGAGCCACTCGCTCAAATCAGGGGTTTGGTGCCAGTGAGCTTGGATAGAAATAAAGGTCAAGTATGAGCTCTGGCTAATGAAATGATGGGTCAAGTTTGAGGCAAGCTAGAGTCCATTTATTAGGTGCAATAAGAAGCTAGAAAGATTGTTTCCTTTAAGAGACAGACAAGGGCAGAGTCAAGCCTTTGCTCTAGTAGGTCTGCATCATCCCTGCTGCAGGATGTGAAGGAATGGACCTCCACAGCAATGCGCTGTGCCGGGCTGGGCTGCGCTGGCCTGGGCTGGGCCTGCCCTGGCACTGTGAATTAATCACCCACCTCCTTCCTTTGAGGAACGCTCACGAACGCCCACGAACGCCCTTGTTCTGTATACAGGCTGACAGCAGGCAATTTAGGACCCTGCTAAATGAGGGTGATGTCCCCATGTGCTTCCTTCAAGTGGCAAAATCCTTCGTCTAAGGCAGGTGGGCTTTTTAAAAATTTGGTTGAAGACCATATGTTGGAGGCGGTATCACGGCACAAGCCGCCGACCGTCTCAGAAGAAAGTGTGCATGGGAGGATATTATTTGCATAGGACAGCACTCTTCTCAGTCCCATTCTTATGCTGCAGTTGCCATGAAGTGTTACTAGAGGGCAGCAGTATGAACAAAAGAGCACACTGAGGCTTTTCTTCTGCTTGCTGACATGATTCTTGTTCATGGTGGTCTTGCAGGGCCTAAGGAGTGAAGGACTGCTTTGACTGAGGGGATGAGGAATGGCAGGCCTGTATTTGTGGTGAAGGGGGAATATTTGGAAGGTAAACAGCAAGATGAAAACGTCAAAGCATATATGTTTGCTGAGTGATTGAGTCTGTGTGTCACTTGTCTCTTTGAAGGGACATGTGAGAAAGGAACAGCAGCACCATAGACTTCAGATGGGAGAGAGCAAGCAAGGATTAATATTTCCCTCAAATCCAAATACTTACAGTACCTCAAAGATGACAAGTGCGATATGATGTTCTGCAATTGTAAGGATTTGCCATGTGTGGTAGATAAATATGCATAGTTAGTGAGGTTTTTCCCAGAATGTGAGTATCGTTAGGCTGGCAAATGTCAGGCACTCCTTTGGGAGTATGAGGCCAAGAACAAATTTGGGAAGTTTGCTACAGTCATCTGTAGGATCGAAAGACACTGGGGAATCGTTACAGAGGGAGCCAGGCTTCACAAAATGTGGTAACAGTTGGACAGAAATCTTTAGCAGGGACTTTTGTCTACCCCCAATGTGGGACCAGGACCGCAGTACCTCTGTGTCTCTGAAACATATTTTGACCTCTGGACACCACCATCTCAATACCCCTCAAATGTTCCCCCCTGGTACCCCAGCTTTGGTAGTGCATCAACCAGGTTTCAATCATTTGAGTGACCACAAACACCCTTCCTATGTGCCTTCCATTTACATTCAGTCAGTAACCCAGCTGCTTCGTTCGCTGTTCAATCTCAAGTGACAGTTGGATGCACATTGCAGGGGTATACAGGCATATACCGTACTGTACAGACCCTCTCAGTACAGCCAGACTACACTTCTTAAAATCATAAATACATGTTTTGCCCAACAGTAAGGCCAGGCCTTTCCTCTGTAGTTCATGGCCAACGTAAGGCGGAAAACATCAACTGAAGAGCATGCCAAAATTCTCTACAGACACTGCCAATCCTCACACTTTTGCCTATTCGCATGCTGAGGTTATTCACTATGAACCACCAAACCAATTGCAACAGTAGCCTCTCCCTGCCTCATTCGTATGCTTCGATGCCACCTTTATTTAGCAAGTGTTAGTGCTCTCGGATTTTGTAGCGCGATTCGCTATAGCCTCTGTTTTCAACAGAAATGTCCTAAAGGTACCTATACCAATCTGCAGGGTGGGGAGGAAGGGGGCTGCTGCTGCTTGCAGTAACATTTTGGGGCACCCCACCTGCAAAAATACAGCCAAATGCTCCTTGTTTTACCTTTCAATAGCATAACTGCAGCATAATCGTATGGTGACCCCTGTTGTTAATAGAAACTGTCAAACAGCTTCTTGCCCCCCCGTTGCCCCTAACCATTTGGGGTACACCCCATGAGGGAGGATCAGAGCAATACAAACTAATGGTAGCCCCTCAAAAAGTACCTGGAAGCCAAGCCATTGTGTGCACCTCATCGCCTTCACGTTGCGCCCAAGCACCTTTTAATACTGCTCCCCCAAATTTTGACTGCCCCCTCCCAACAGAAATCAGAGAGTATGGGGAGGGTGCAGTAAAAAAGTATTTGCAGTACCCCACAATAAGTCAGGATCCTCCTCCACCTATTCCTCTGCTCTCTGAACCCACCAATTCTGCCCAGGCTCCGCCTATACCCCTCCTCTCTGACCCCACCCACTCTGACTAGGCTCTTCCTATACCCCTCCTCTCTGACCCCTCCCACTCTGACTTGGCTCCTCCTCCTCACAACACCTGTTCCCTTTCTTTCACCTCTCTCTGTTCAGGCCACACCTATTTTACTTACCAACCAATCTGCAATCCCTCATTCACTAGGCATGATTCCACTCTTACACAACACACAGACACATTTTACTTACCAATTGGCCATTTAGGCCCACCTCCAACTTACCTCTGCTCTGCCACCATCAGTCACCTGGTGCCGAACCCGGGATTCGAACCCTGGTTGCCTGCATGGAAGGCAGGTACTTACCAACTGGACCACACTGGTTTCCATGTAAGTAGCTTATCAAATTGTCCTTATGTCATGGTCATCCTTTTCATGTGCAATGGAAGCCGCAGGGAAGGACACCAAGGCCTGCATGTTGCTTATAGTTACTACTGCAATCCTCTAGACCACTAAGGAGCTATAGCTCAAAGGTAAGTCTTGTACCTTTGGTGCGGACAGCCCTCACAGGCCAGGGTTCGAATCCTGCCAATGCTGTAGAGGTATCCCAAGGTGGAAATTTTCAAAAAGTGAATGTTTTTTTTTTTGCTAAGATTTTTTTTTACTTGGTAACAGAGGAGAAAAGTGGACACTCTTTTTGGCATGTGTGTCTCAAAATTTCAAATGTTTTCCCTCATGACCTTCTACCAACCTCCCTATTTCTCAAGTAGGTGCAATAGGGACAAGGCCTTATTTTCCTTTATCAATGTCTTCATTCTTTGTCCTTTAAGTTTGGTGAATTGCAGAGTGCAATTGTGGTATTGGGGGTTATAACTGAGCACAAGAATGCGAGGAAGGTGCTACACTTATTGTAAAATAGGTTGGATGATGGTGATTTTTCATTTTGGTGTGAGCCATTCGCTCAAATCAGGGGTTTGGTCCCAGTGAGCTTGGATAGAAATAAAGGTCAAGTATGAGCTCTGGCTAATGAAATGATGGGTCAAGTTTGAGGCAAGCTAGAGTCCATTTATTAGGTGCAATAAGAAGCTAGAAAGATTGTTTCCTTTAAGAGACAGACAAGGGCAGAGTCAAGCCTTTGCTCTAGTAGGTCTGCATCATCCCTGCTGCAGGACGTGAAGGAATGGACCTCCACAGCAATGCGCTGTGCCGGGCTGGGCTGCGCTGGCCTGGGCTGGGCCTGCCCTGGCACTGTGAATTAATCACCCACCTCCTTCCTTTGAGGAACGCTCACGAACGCCCACGAACGCCCTTGTTCTGTATACAGGCTGACAGCAGGCAATTTAGGACCCTGCTAAATGAGGGTGATGTCCCCATGTGCTTCCTTCAAGTGGCAAAATCCTTCGTCTAAGGCAGGTGGGCTTTTTAAAAATTTGGTTGAAGACCATATGTTGGAGGCGGTATCACGGCACAAGCCGCCGACCGTCTCAGAAGAAAGTGTGCATGGGAGGATATTATTTGCATAGGACAGCCCTCTTCTCAGTCCCATTCTTATGCTGCAGTTGCCATGAAGTGTTACTAGAGGGCAGCAGTATGAACAAAAGAGCACACTGAGGCTTTTCTTCTGCTTGCTGACATGATTCTTGTTCATGGTGGTCTTGCAGGGCCTAAGGAGTGAAGGACTGCTTTGACTGAGGGGATGAGGAATGGCAGGCCTGTATTTGTGGTGAAGGGGGAATATTTGGAAGGTAAACAGCAAGATGAAAACGTCAAAGCACATATGTTTGCTGAGTGATTGAGTCTGTGTGTCACTTGTCTCTTTGAAGGGACATGTGAGAAAGGAACAGCAGCACCATAGACTTCAGATGGGAGAGCGCAAGCAAGGATTAATATTTCCCTCAAATCCAAATACTTACAGTACCTCAAAGATGACAAGTGCGATATGATGTTCTGCAATTGTAAGGATTTGCCATGTGTGGTAGATAAATATGCATAGTTAGTGAGGTTTTTCCCAGAATGTGAGTATCGTTAGGCTGGCAAATGTCAGGCACTCCTTTGGGAGTATGAGGCCAAGAACAAATTTGGGAAGTTTGCTACAGTCATCTGTAGGATCGAAAGACACTGGGGAATCGTTACAGAGGGAGCCAGGCTTCACAAAATGTGGTAACAGTTGGACAGAAATCTTTAGCAGGGACTTTTGTCTACCCCCAATGTGGGACCAGGACCGCAGTACCTCTGTGTCTCTGAAACATATTTTGACTTCTGGACACCACCATCTCAATACCCCTCAAATGTTCCCCCCTGGTACCCCAGCTTTGGAAGTGCATCAACCAGGTTTCAATCATTTGAGTGACCACAAACACCCTTCCTATGTGCCTTCCATTTACATTCAGTCAGTAACCCAGCTGCTTTGTTCGCTGTTCAATCTCAAGTGACAGTTGGATGCACATTGCAGGGGTATACAGGCATTTACCGTACTGTACAGACCCTCTCAGTACAGCCAGACTACACTTCTTAAAATCATAAATACATGTTTTGCCCAACAGTAAGGCCAGGCCTTTCCTCTGTAGTTCATGGCCAACGTAAGGAGGGAAACATCAACTGAAGAGCATGCCAAAATTCTCTACAGACACTGCCAATCCTCACACTTTTGCCTATTCGCATGCTGAGGTTATTCACTATGAACCACCAAACCAATTGCAACAGTAGCCTCTCCCTGCCTCATTCGTATGCTTCGATGCCACCTTTATTTAGCAAGTGTTAGTGCTCTCGGATTTTGTAGCGCTATTCGCTATAGCCTCTGTTTTCAACAGAAATGTCCTAAAGGTACCTATACCAATCTGCAGGGTGGGGAGGAAGGGGGCTGCTGCTGCTGGCAGTAACATTTTGGGGCACCCCACCTGCAAAAATACAGCCAAATGCTCCTTGTTTTACCTTTCAATAGCATAACTGCAGCATAATCGTATGGTGACCCCTGTTGTTAATAGAAACTGTCAAACAGCTTCTTGCCCCCCCCGTTGCCCCTAACCATTTGGGGTACACCCCATGAGGGAGGATCAGAGCAATACAAACTAATGGTAGCCCCTCAAAAAGTACCTGGAAGCCAAGCCATTGTGTGCACCTCATCGCCTTCACGTTGCGCCCAAGCACCTTTTAATACTGCTCCCCCAAATTTTGACTGCCCCCTCCCAACAGAAATCAGAGAGTATGGGGAGGGTGCAGTAAAAAAGTATTTGCAGTACCCCACAATAAGTCAGGATCCTCCTCCACCTATTCCTCTGCTCTCTGAACCCACCCATTTTGCCCAGGCTCCGCCTATACCCCTCCTCTCTGACCCCTCCCACTCTGACTTGGCTCCTCCTCCTCACAACACCTGTTCCCTTTCTTTCACCTCTCTCTGTTCAGGCCACACATATTTTACTTACCAACCAATCTGCAATCCCTCATTCACTAGGCATGATTCCACTCTTACACAACACACAGACACATTTTACTTACCAATTGGCCATTTAGGCCCACCTCCAACTTACCTCTGCTCTGCCACCATCAGTCACCTGGTGCCGAACCCGGGATTCGAACCCTGGTTGCCTGCATGGAAGGCAGGTACTTACCCACTGGACCACACTGGTTTCCATGTAAGTAGCTTATCAAATTGTCCTTATGTCATGGTCATCCTTTTCATGTGCAATGGAAGCCGCAGGGAAGGACACCAAGGCCTGCATGTTGCTTATAGTTACTACTGCAATCCTCTAGACCACTAAGGAGCTATAGCTCAAAGGTAAGTCTTGTACCTTTGGTGCGGACAGCCCTCACAGGCCAGGGTTCGAATCCTGCCAATGCTGTAGAGGTATCCCAAGGTGGAAATTTTCAAAAAGTGAATGTTTTTTTTTTTGCTAAGATTTTTTTTTACTTGGTAACAGAGGAGAAAAGTGGACACTCTTTTTGGCATGTGTGTCTCAAAATTTCAAATGTTTTCCCTCATGACCTTCTACCAACCTCCCTATTTCTCAAGTAGGTGCAATAGGGACAAGGCCTTATTTTCCTTTATCAATGTCTTCATTCTTTGTCCTTTAAGTTTGGTGAATTGCAGAGTGCAATTGTGGTATTGGGGGTTATAACTGAGCACAAGAATGCGAGGAAGGTGCTACACTTATTGTAAAATAGGTTGGATGATTGTGATTTTTCATTTTGGTGTGAGCCACTCGCTCAAATCAGGGGTTTGGTGCCAGTGAGCTTGGATAGAAATAAAGGTCAAGTATGAGCTCTGGCTAATGAAATGATGGGTCAAGTTTGAGGCAAGCTAGAGTCCATTTATTAGGTGCAATAAGAAGCTAGAAAGATTGTTTCCTTTAAGAGACAGACAAGGGCAGAGTCAAGCCTTTGCTCTAGTAGGTCTGCATCATCCCTGCTGCAGGATGTGAAGGAATGGACCTCCACAGCAATGCGCTGTGCCGGGCTGGGCTGCGCTGGCCTGGGCTGGGCCTGCCCTGGCACTGTGAATTAATCACCCACCTCCTTCCTTTGAGGAACGCTCACGAACGCCCACGAACGCCCTTGTTCTGTATACAGGCTGACAGCAGGCAATTTAGGACCCTGCTAAATGAGGGTGATGTCCCCATGTGCTTCCTTCAAGTGGCAAAATCCTTCGTCTAAGGCAGGTGGGCTTTTTAAAAATTTGGTTGAAGACCATATGTTGGAGGCGGTATCACGGCACAAGCCGCCGACCGTCTCAGAAGAAAGTGTGCATGGGAGGATATTATTTGCATAGGACAGCACTCTTCTCAGTCCCATTCTTATGCTGCAGTTGCCATGAAGTGTTACTAGAGGGCAGCAGTATGAACAAAAGAGCACACTGAGGCTTTTCTTCTGCTTGCTGACATGATTCTTGTTCATGGTGGTCTTGCAGGGCCTAAGGAGTGAAGGACTGCTTTGACTGAGGGGATGAGGAATGGCAGGCCTGTATTTGTGGTGAAGGGGGAATATTTGGAAGGTAAACAGCAAGATGAAAACGTCAAAGCATATATGTTTGCTGAGTGATTGAGTCTGTGTGTCACTTGTCTCTTTGAAGGGACATGTGAGAAAGGAACAGCAGCACCATAGACTTCAGATGGGAGAGAGCAAGCAAGGATTAATATTTCCCTCAAATCCAAATACTTACAGTACCTCAAAGATGACAAGTGCGATATGATGTTCTGCAATTGTAAGGATTTGCCATGTGTGGTAGATAAATATGCATAGTTAGTGAGGTTTTTCCCAGAATGTGAGTATCGTTAGGCTGGCAAATGTCAGGCACTCCTTTGGGAGTATGAGGCCAAGAACAAATTTGGGAAGTTTGCTACAGTCATCTGTAGGATCGAAAGACACTGGGGAATCGTTACAGAGGGAGCCAGGCTTCACAAAATGTGGTAACAGTTGGACAGAAATCTTTAGCAGGGACTTTTGTCTACCCCCAATGTGGGACCAGGACCGCAGTACCTCTGTGTCTCTGAAACATATTTTGACCTCTGGACACCACCATCTCAATACCCCTCAAATGTTCCCCCCTGGTACCCCAGCTTTGGTAGTGCATCAACCAGGTTTCAATCATTTGAGTGACCACAAACACCCTTCCTATGTGCCTTCCATTTACATTCAGTCAGTAACCCAGCTGCTTCGTTCGCTGTTCAATCTCAAGTGACAGTTGGATGCACATTGCAGGGGTATACAGGCATATACCGTACTGTACAGACCCTCTCAGTACAGCCAGACTACACTTCTTAAAATCATAAATACATGTTTTGCCCAACAGTAAGGCCAGGCCTTTCCTCTGTAGTTCATGGCCAACGTAAGGCGGAAAACATCAACTGAAGAGCATGCCAAAATTCTCTACAGACACTGCCAATCCTCACACTTTTGCCTATTCGCATGCTGAGGTTATTCACTATGAACCACCAAACCAATTGCAACAGTAGCCTCTCCCTGCCTCATTCGTATGCTTCGATGCCACCTTTATTTAGCAAGTGTTAGTGCTCTCGGATTTTGTAGCGCGATTCGCTATAGCCTCTGTTTTCAACAGAAATGTCCTAAAGGTACCTATACCAATCTGCAGGGTGGGGAGGAAGGGGGCTGCTGCTGCTTGCAGTAACATTTTGGGGCACCCCACCTGCAAAAATACAGCCAAATGCTCCTTGTTTTACCTTTCAATAGCATAACTGCAGCATAATCGTATGGTGACCCCTGTTGTTAATAGAAACTGTCAAACAGCTTCTTGCCCCCCCGTTGCCCCTAACCATTTGGGGTACACCCCATGAGGGAGGATCAGAGCAATACAAACTAATGGTAGCCCCTCAAAAAGTACCTGGAAGCCAAGCCATTGTGTGCACCTCATCGCCTTCACGTTGCGCCCAAGCACCTTTTAATACTGCTCCCCCAAATTTTGACTGCCCCCTCCCAACAGAAATCAGAGAGTATGGGGAGGGTGCAGTAAAAAAGTATTTGCAGTACCCCACAATAAGTCAGGATCCTCCTCCACCTATTCCTCTGCTCTCTGAACCCACCCATTTTGCCCAGGCTCCGCCTATACCCCTCCTCTCTGACCCCTCCCACTCTGACTTGGCTCCTCCTCCTCACAACACCTGTTCCCTTTCTTTCACCTCTCTCTGTTCAGGCCACACATATTTTACTTACCAACCAATCTGCAATCCCTCATTCACTAGGCATGATTCCACTCTTACACAACACACAGACACATTTTACTTACCAATTGGCCATTTAGGCCCACCTCCAACTTACCTCTGCTCTGCCACCATCAGTCACCTGGTGCCGAACCCGGGATTCGAACCCTGGTTGCCTGCATGGAAGGCAGGTACTTACCCACTGGACCACACTGGTTTCCATGTAAGTAGCTTATCAAATTGTCCTTATGTCATGGTCATCCTTTTCATGTGCAATGGAAGCCGCAGGGAAGGACACCAAGGCCTGCATGTTGCTTATAGTTACTACTGCAATCCTCTAGACCACTAAGGAGCTATAGCTCAAAGGTAAGTCTTGTACCTTTGGTGCGGACAGCCCTCACAGGCCAGGGTTCGAATCCTGCCAATGCTGTAGAGGTATCCCAAGGTGGAAATTTTCAAAAAGTGAATGTTTTTTTTTTTGCTAAGATTTTTTTTTACTTGGTAACAGAGGAGAAAAGTGGACACTCTTTTTGGCATGTGTGTCTCAAAATTTCAAATGTTTTCCCTCATGACCTTCTACCAACCTCCCTATTTCTCAAGTAGGTGCAATAGGGACAAGGCCTTATTTTCCTTTATCAATGTCTTCATTCTTTGTCCTTTAAGTTTGGTGAATTGCAGAGTGCAATTGTGGTATTGGGGGTTATAACTGAGCACAAGAATGCGAGGAAGGTGCTACACTTATTGTAAAATAGGTTGGATGATTGTGATTTTTCATTTTGGTGTGAGCCACTCGCTCAAATCAGGGGTTTGGTGCCAGTGAGCTTGGATAGAAATAAAGGTCAAGTATGAGCTCTGGCTAATGAAATGATGGGTCAAGTTTGAGGCAAGCTAGAGTCCATTTATTAGGTGCAATAAGAAGCTAGAAAGATTGTTTCCTTTAAGAGACAGACAAGGGCAGAGTCAAGCCTTTGCTCTAGTAGGTCTGCATCATCCCTGCTGCAGGATGTGAAGGAATGGACCTCCACAGCAATGCGCTGTGCCGGGCTGGGCTGCGCTGGCCTGGGCTGGGCCTGCCCTGGCACTGTGAATTAATCACCCACCTCCTTCCTTTGAGGAACGCTCACGAACGCCCACGAACGCCCTTGTTCTGTATACAGGCTGACAGCAGGCAATTTAGGACCCTGCTAAATGAGGGTGATGTCCCCATGTGCTTCCTTCAAGTGGCAAAATCCTTCGTCTAAGGCAGGTGGGCTTTTTAAAAATTTGGTTGAAGACCATATGTTGGAGGCGGTATCACGGCACAAGCCGCCGACCGTCTCAGAAGAAAGTGTGCATGGGAGGATATTATTTGCATAGGACAGCACTCTTCTCAGTCCCATTCTTATGCTGCAGTTGCCATGAAGTGTTACTAGAGGGCAGCAGTATGAACAAAAGAGCACACTGAGGCTTTTCTTCTGCTTGCTGACATGATTCTTGTTCATGGTGGTCTTGCAGGGCCTAAGGAGTGAAGGACTGCTTTGACTGAGGGGATGAGGAATGGCAGGCCTGTATTTGTGGTGAAGGGGGAATATTTGGAAGGTAAACAGCAAGATGAAAACGTCAAAGCATATATGTTTGCTGAGTGATTGAGTCTGTGTGTCACTTGTCTCTTTGAAGGGACATGTGAGAAAGGAACAGCAGCACCATAGACTTCAGATGGGAGAGAGCAAGCAAGGATTAATATTTCCCTCAAATCCAAATACTTACAGTACCTCAAAGATGACAAGTGCGATATGATGTTCTGCAATTGTAAGGATTTGCCATGTGTGGTAGATAAATATGCATAGTTAGTGAGGTTTTTCCCAGAATGTGAGTATCGTTAGGCTGGCAAATGTCAGGCACTCCTTTGGGAGTATGAGGCCAAGAACAAATTTGGGAAGTTTGCTACAGTCATCTGTAGGATCGAAAGACACTGGGGAATCGTTACAGAGGGAGCCAGGCTTCACAAAATGTGGTAACAGTTGGACAGAAATCTTTAGCAGGGACTTTTGTCTACCCCCAATGTGGGACCAGGACCGCAGTACCTCTGTGTCTCTGAAACATATTTTGACCTCTGGACACCACCATCTCAATACCCCTCAAATGTTCCCCCCTGGTACCCCAGCTTTGGTAGTGCATCAACCAGGTTTCAATCATTTGAGTGACCACAAACACCCTTCCTATGTGCCTTCCATTTACATTCAGTCAGTAACCCAGCTGCTTCGTTCGCTGTTCAATCTCAAGTGACAGTTGGATGCACATTGCAGGGGTATACAGGCATATACCGTACTGTACAGACCCTCTCAGTACAGCCAGACTACACTTCTTAAAATCATAAATACATGTTTTGCCCAACAGTAAGGCCAGGCCTTTCCTCTGTAGTTCATGGCCAACGTAAGGCGGAAAACATCAACTGAAGAGCATGCCAAAATTCTCTACAGACACTGCCAATCCTCACACTTTTGCCTATTCGCATGCTGAGGTTATTCACTATGAACCACCAAACCAATTGCAACAGTAGCCTCTCCCTGCCTCATTCGTATGCTTCGATGCCACCTTTATTTAGCAAGTGTTAGTGCTCTCGGATTTTGTAGCGCGATTCGCTATAGCCTCTGTTTTCAACAGAAATGTCCTAAAGGTACCTATACCAATCTGCAGGGTGGGGAGGAAGGGGGCTGCTGCTGCTTGCAGTAACATTTTGGGGCACCCCACCTGCAAAAATACAGCCAAATGCTCCTTGTTTTACCTTTCAATAGCATAACTGCAGCATAATCGTATGGTGACCCCTGTTGTTAATAGAAACTGTCAAACAGCTTCTTGCCCCCCCGTTGCCCCTAACCATTTGGGGTACACCCCATGAGGGAGGATCAGAGCAATACAAACTAATGGTAGCCCCTCAAAAAGTACCTGGAAGCCAAGCCATTGTGTGCACCTCATCGCCTTCACGTTGCGCCCAAGCACCTTTTAATACTGCTCCCCCAAATTTTGACTGCCCCCTCCCAACAGAAATCAGAGAGTATGGGGAGGGTGCAGTAAAAAAGTATTTGCAGTACCCCACAATAAGTCAGGATCCTCCTCCACCTATTCCTCTGCTCTCTGAACCCACCAATTCTGCCCAGGCTCCGCCTATACCCCTCCTCTCTGACCCCACCCACTCTGACTAGGCTCTTCCTATACCCCTCCTCTCTGACCCCTCCCACTCTGACTTGGCTCCTCCTCCTCACAACACCTGTTCCCTTTCTTTCACCTCTCTCTGTTCAGGCCACACCTATTTTACTTACCAACCAATCTGCAATCCCTCATTCACTAGGCATGATTCCACTCTTACACAACACACAGACACATTTTACTTACCAATTGGCCATTTAGGCCCACCTCCAACTTACCTCTGCTCTGCCACCATCAGTCACCTGGTGCCGAACCCGGGATTCGAACCCTGGTTGCCTGCATGGAAGGCAGGTACTTACCAACTGGACCACACTGGTTTCCATGTAAGTAGCTTATCAAATTGTCCTTATGTCATGGTCATCCTTTTCATGTGCAATGGAAGCCGCAGGGAAGGACACCAAGGCCTGCATGTTGCTTATAGTTACTACTGCAATCCTCTAGACCACTAAGGAGCTATAGCTCAAAGGTAAGTCTTGTACCTTTGGTGCGGACAGCCCTCACAGGCCAGGGTTCGAATCCTGCCAATGCTGTAGAGGTATCCCAAGGTGGAAATTTTCAAAAAGTGAATGTTTTTTTTTTTGCTAAGATTTTTTTTTACTTGGTAACAGAGGAGAAAAGTGGACACTCTTTTTGGCATGTGTGTCTCAAAATTTCAAATGTTTTCCCTCATGACCTTCTACCAACCTCCCTATTTCTCAAGTAGGTGCAATAGGGACAAGGCCTTATTTTCCTTTATCAATGTCTTCATTCTTTGTCCTTTAAGTTTGGTGAATTGCAGAGTGCAATTGTGGTATTGGGGGTTATAACTGAGCACAAGAATGCGAGGAAGGTGCTACACTTATTGTAAAATAGGTTGGATGATGGTGATTTTTCATTTTGGTGTGAGCCATTCGCTCAAATCAGGGGTTTGGTCCCAGTGAGCTTGGATAGAAATAAAGGTCAAGTATGAGCTCTGGCTAATGAAATGATGGGTCAAGTTTGAGGCAAGCTAGAGTCCATTTATTAGGTGCAATAAGAAGCTAGAAAGATTGTTTCCTTTAAGAGACAGACAAGGGCAGAGTCAAGCCTTTGCTCTAGTAGGTCTGCATCATCCCTGCTGCAGGACGTGAAGGAATGGACCTCCACAGCAATGCGCTGTGCCGGGCTGGGCTGCGCTGGCCTGGGCTGGGCTGGGCCTGCCCTGGCACTGTGAATTAATCACCCACCTCCTTCCTTTGAGGAACGCTCACGAACGCCCACGAACGCCCTTGTTCTGTATACAGGCTGACAGCAGGCAATTTAGGACCCTGCTAAATGAGGGTGATGTCCCCATGTGCTTCCTTCAAGTGGCAAAATCCTTCGTCTAAGGCAGGTGGGCTTTTTAAAAATTTGGTTGAAGACCATATGTTGGAGGCGGTATCACGGCACAAGCCGCCGACCGTCTCAGAAGAAAGTGTGCATGGGAGGATATTATTTGCATAGGACAGCCCTCTTCTCAGTCCCATTCTTATGCTGCAGTTGCCATGAAGTGTTACTAGAGGGCAGCAGTATGAACAAAAGAGCACACTGAGGCTTTTCTTCTGCTTGCTGACATGATTCTTGTTCATGGTGGTCTTGCAGGGCCTAAGGAGTGAAGGACTGCTTTGACTGAGGGGATGAGGAATGGCAGGCCTGTATTTGTGGTGAAGGGGGAATATTTTTTTTTTTTTTTTTTTTTTTTTTTTTTTTTCGCAAGACCTTTATTAAAAAACAAGCATTTGACACAGCATGAGCCTACAACCCGGAGGCCGGCCCGCTACGTTAATCACATTAACCATTATTGTGACCCAATGTTACACACGTTTCAGGATATTGCTGAATGCTGCACGTATGGTTAATAGCTGGCATTCGAACTGAGTCTCACTTTTTGTCATTTTTATAACAAGAACATTAAAACAACATTCCCCAATGTGGCCTTATTGTGTAATCCTAATGTACTCTACAGCAGTCGTGTCAATGCACCCAGAGTCCCTCTACCTCCGCCATCATCTCATACCCGTCCCATCAGCACCCATGCATACATGCATCCCAGTCAGTCTATGTGTGGAGGTTCCTCATCCTCCTGCAATGAGTTCAAATAATCCTCTAGATAGACCCACATGTTTTTGGGACGGGACTTAGCCGGCAGCAGTTCCTCGAAAGTTTGCAACTTGTCACGACATGTAGACATGTCATGCAACCATGTTTTTAACTTCGGCACTTTACGACTGTGCCAGCATTGTGCCACTTGTCTTTTAGCCAATAAGAGCGCTATCGCACAGAACTTCTTCTTCAAGGCTCGTAACTGCGGTGCTATCCCCAGTAAGCAAAGTTTGGGTGTGCAGTGTACCTCCTCCTCCAGCATGATAGATAACGTAGCAGTCACCTGCCCCCAGTATCCCGCCACCTGTGTACAGTCCCACGCTAAATGTGCAAAGCCCGCACCCTCCATGTTGCACCTTTTACATCTGTCCTCCTCTTGGAGCCCAAATTTAAACAATTTCTCCGGTGTGTAATATACTTGATGGATGAATTTAAAGTGGATCAGCCTCAGATTGCCATTCGGTGTGAGTATTTGTGTCAAAGCGCATGTGTTAGCCCACTCTTCATCAGATAATGGCTCCTCCAATAAGGCATCCCACCGCTGTCTCGCTTTCGATGCGTGTCCGTCTAAGTCTGATTGTGCGGCCGAGTACAGCCTGGACACCAGGTGTGATAAATCATTAGTTGTGATCAACAGCTGCAGTGGTGCAAGGCATTGCGGTTCCGAGGGGAACGTGGGGTAATGCTCCCTCAGTGCCCTATGGAGCCTATAATATGTGAAGCGAAACATTGTTGTCTGGTTATTAACATAACCTAAGTTGTCTAGGCATACAAACTCCCCATCTCGGAACACGTCCCCCATCCTATCGATACCGGCTTTAGCTAGTAGAGACATTCCCACGCTCTCCCCAGTCACCGATAGCTCCTGATGGTGGTGTAACAACATGGCTGGTGCATATAGTGGGGTCTTGTGAGCTAGTTGCCCTAATTTATGCCAGGCTTTGATCGTGGCATCTACCGTGTTGATATCTCTAGCGTGTAGCGGGGGGCGGATGTGTGAAATGATTGCCGTGAGTGGAATAGGGTGTGCGTCGCTCTCTTCTATGGCGGTGTGGGAGAGGTAAGGGACTGCGTGATACCAATATGCCGCGTATTGTGCTTGCGCGCATAAATAATACAGGAGAAAGTCAGGTACCCCGAAGCCACCTCTTGTAGGTGGAAGTTGTAGAGTTCGTAGATCTACCCGTGCCTGTTTACCCGCCCAAATCAAGGTTCGCACCAGAGAGTTAATGTGTCGAAAGATAGTGTGCGGTGGAGTGATTGGTATGTTATTAAACAGGTATAACAGCTTGGGTAGTATGTTCATCTTGACAATCGCTATCCTGTCCGCCAATGAAAGGGGTAGATGTATCCAACGTTGTATACTTTCCTCCAGTTTCGACAGCACCACTCCATAGTTCGCCCTGAGCACCTCATCCGGATCCCTGTGATACATGACCCCTAGGTATCGTATAGGATCTTGTTGCCAACTCAGTGGAAAGTCCACATCAAACGCCGAAGTGGTGTCCGTGAGGGGTATTATAGATGACTTGGACCAATTTATGGCTAGGCCCGAATGCCCTCCGAACCTTATGTATTCCCTGAGTATGGCGTTCAAATGCGTCTCCGGGTCCCGGACATATAGCAGCATGTCATCTGCATATAAGGAGATGTGTAACGGTCTGGCTATGAAGTTCAGTGCCGACTCTCTATAGTTCTGCCGTATCAGACATGCTAAAGGTTCTAGTGCTAATGCAAATAATAACGGCGAGAGTGGGCAGCCTTGCCGCGTCCCACGCTCAATCGTGAATTGGTCCGAGATATACCCATTAATCCTGACCCTAGCATTTGGCTTCGTGTAAAGCAGAGTGACCCATTGTACAAAGCGTTTTGGGAACCCCATTCTGTTGAGGACTGTGATCATATATCTCCATTCTATAGAGTCAAACGCCTTAGCTGCGTCTAGCATGACCGCCACAGCTTTGACTGAAGGTTGTAGAAAGTGCGATAGCGCAAATAGAGTACGGGTGTTATGTGCCGTTGATCTGGTGGGTACAAAGCCGGACTGATCCGGTAGAACCAGACTAGTCATCAATGGTGATAGCCGCTTGGCTATTAGCTTAGCAAGGATTTTCGAGTCTACGTTGATTAAAGATAACGGCCGGTACGAGTCACATTCCTCCGGATCTTTAGATGGTTTCAGGAGGGCGATAATCATGGCCTCGCGCAGCGTTGGGGGAAGTATGCCTTTCTCAAAGGCGGTGCCATACATATCCACTAAATGCGGCGCTAGTATGTCCGCATATTGCTTATAAAATTCCGGGGTGAACCCATCCGGGCCAGGTGCCTTGCCATTCGGTAGTGAGCCTATTATCTCTTTAACCTCATCTGCTGTGATGGGCCTCGCTAAGTACTCCCTGTGTGCATCTGATAGCCACCCTATTGCTACATCTTGCAGGTAAGTGTAAGTGTCCTCCGCCGGAGCTGTGGGTTGTGATTTATATAGGGAACCAAATGATGTAACAAAGCATTTCAGTATGTCATCAGCCTGGGTGTGCGTGTCGCCCTCTCCATTCTTAACCCTAAGTATCGTAGCCTTGCCTCTACCTGTGCAGATTTTCCTAGCCAATACCGCCCCCGGCCGCCCTCCTTCTCCAAATGCTCTAGCCACATGTGTGCGGTTTAGATATTTCATTTCAGATTCTAGAAAGGCCTCGTGTTCCGTGTGTATTTCGCGAAGCGTGGCCAAGTGCGAGGTGTCCTGAGTGGTTTCATATAGGGATTCCAGGTCTCTCATTTGCTGTTCGCATCTGCGTATCTGAGTTCTAATATCCTTCAGCACCCCTACTGTGGTGCCTATACAGACCCCTCTTATCGTGGCTTTGAAGGCTTCCCAGAGGATGCCAGGATCTTCAGTCGTTGGGGCATTAAGGTCAAAATAATCTTTAATCGCCTTTTGAATCGTGTCAGCATAGACTGCATCAGTAAGGGCACGCGCGTTAAAGCGCCATTGAAAGGGGGGGGGTGTGTATAGTGGAATGTTCAATTGTAGTAGGACAGGATTATGATCGGACAGCGTGCGAGGGAGCACCTGTAGGTGGCTCACCCATAATGCCAGATCAGAGGAGCCTAGCCAGTAATCCAACCTGGACCAGCTATTGTGGGAAGTATTTACGTGCGTGGCCCCAGGAGCATCATTGTGTCTCAGTCTCCAAATATCTTCCATACCTAGATCTTCCATCATGTGCCCCACCATCGTGCGAGATTGTTTGTGCTGTTCCACTGAATTGGCTGACCGGTCCAACCCGTCCCGGAGTGTAACGTTCCAATCCCCACCACACAATATATGTGTACTACTGTGGTCCTGCAGGTGTCCCCATATCCCCCTGAAGAATTCCGGGGCATCAGTGTTGGGACCGTACACATTCAGCAATGTAATTTTCTGCCCCCTCAATGTCCCTGAAACCAGTAAGTACCTCCCTTCAGGGTCTTGTTTGACTGTGTGACTCACAAAGCCTATCCCTCGTTTCACCAAGATGACCACCCCCCTGGAGTAAGAGGAGTACGAGGCCCTAAAAACCTCCTCCGCCCACTTTGTCCCCAGTTGCGCTTGTGAGTGTGGGGCCAGGTGAGATTCCTGTAGGAAGGCTATATCCACATTCCACCTCGTCAGACTCGTAAAAATTTGCCGAATTTTACGCGGCTTTGAGAACCCTCTAATGTTCCAGGTCAGGATGTTTAAGCTGCTTCTACCCATCTCCCTAGTCCCCATCAGTTCCTAATGACATAATGCCTGGGTGCATAATATAAAACACTTGCAGAATGCCTATGGGCATCTCCTCAATAGGTGCTTCAATCGTTCCAGTGATAGCATAGATCCACTCTAAACCAGTACAAAAAAACATTACACATTCAATCGGCCTAACCATACAAACACATATCCCACCCCTCCAGAACCCACCCACTCCAGCAACCCCAACCTGCCGAAGCCTTACCCGTCCAGTGCACCAATTCAGAACTCCCACCAACAATAACATAGTGCCAGAACCAAAGTCTTAACGGGTAATACCCACGTAGAGGTCCGCCAGGGGCACAACTCTTCCACCCGGTGTACAGGTGTGGGCGATGCTAAAGCTGTTTTATGAATCGCAGTTTTGGTGCATACCCGCCGCCCCCTTCCCCCCCTCACTCCCCGAACAGCCAACAGACAATCCACCGGTCAAGCAACTTGTCTGGCATAGTGTGTCTCTATTGCAATTCAAACAGTACGACAGCAAAGTACATCATTCCTCCCTTCATAGCGTTGTTGAATAACGTACAAAGTGCATTGAGCCTCTCCCATAATCAGCGATGCATGTCATCCCTTATACAGCTATTTCGAGCATAGTACATCAGACTAATGGGCAATTTCTCGCCAGCCGTGTACTTGTCTGTATTAAGAAATCTCTACCTGGTGATGGCGGCCCTCCAAGGTGTAAGCCAACACCGCCCCATGGGATGCACCTGAGGCATAATGTAATCCCAGTGCAGAGTCAGTAGTAAATCTCATCTCTGAGCAAGGTCTTTTTAGCCCCAACTCGGCCTCTTCCCACAGGCATTACGTGTATCTTGAGTCCATCCCACCACCAGGCAATCTGGGAAACCAGTTCTTAGCAGGCTAGCAAGTGCGAAAATGAGAGGTCATGCTAAAACGCATGATTTAGTAACTGAAGTGCACACTCACCAGTGGTATATCATGAAAGAACCCTTCATTATTAGTCCGAGTCTTGTCGTTGTTCACGTTGTGAATTTTCTCTGATCTCCCGTTGAACCCTTTTGACAAATTCTTGTGCCGCTTTTGGGGTAGGTAGTATCGTCGCTTTCTCCTTCCACATCACTCTGAGGCGAGCCGGATACATCATGGAGTAGACAATGTTCAGCTCACGCAGTTTAGATTTCACCGTAGTATATTCTTTCCGGGCCTGTTGGACCGCAACTGTGTGGTCCGGATAGAATTCCAGAGAATTCCCTTGATGTTGGATCTTCCCTTTCTCTCTTGCTAGCCGAAGGATCGTGTCCCTGTCACGATAATTGAGGATACGCGCAACAATCGGTCTCGGCGCGGCCCCAGGTGGTGGTTTCGGGGCTAGCGACCTATGAGCACGTTCCACAATAAATAGGGGCGACAGGGCCTCAGCTCCGAACAGATCCCTGCACAAGGTTTCCACGTAGGTTTCCATGCGGCCTGTGTTTGTGGACTCCGGCAGGCCCGTGATCCGTACGTTGTTGCGTCTTGAGCGTGCTTCTAAATCCTCCTCCTTCGCCTTTATAACCTCCAGAAGTCTTTCCATATCAGTGCATTTTGAGGTGGAGGCTCGCGCCTCATCTTCGACCGCAGATATCCGAGTTTCGGCCTCATCTAGCCTTTCCCCATGTTTCTCCTGTCGCGCCGCCATGGTGTCCATTCTGCAAGTTAAATTATCCAGTTTGCCGTTAATGTCCTGTAGATTGGACTGTATAGCTAGCAGGATCTTTTCGATGTTGTTATTGGGTGCCTGACCTGCTTCTTCCTCCGGTACCACGTCAGTGGATTTCTGCGTTTTCTTTGTCTCAAACGGCAGCTTCTGTTGGTGTTTTTCCGGCTTGCCCATTTTTGCAGTTGGGGAGGTTGTGTTACTGTACGTTAACCTCGAAGCCCTCGTCTGTCTGGTCGTGGACGCCGTGTTGAACCCCACCCTTGGGGCGACCGCTGCCTAGTAGACCTCCTCCGCTTTATGAAACCTTAGGCTTCCCAACCTCGCAGTGAATATCACAAGCCTTCCGACGTTTATAGTTGGTATGGCGCTGTATCGTGGTCGGCACCCTCCCCCACACTCAGTATTGGAGTAGGCAGCCCACCACCCTAGTCCAACGCTTCTGTAGGGCCAATTTATGCCAGACGTCGTCTCTCCGAGTTTGGGGTCTGTAATCCCCCCAACAAGAGGGACCGTTTCACACGTTGCCGTCTGGGAGGATACGCTAACGAAGGCAGGCACCAACCTCAGTTCGGGAACATGCAGCGATCTTTCCACCGGGGCGGGCGAGGCTCGGTATTGGCGGCCACAGGGCTCCTGGCAGTGTGTGATCCTTCGCTGTTGATGTAGCAGCGTTGTTCACCGCAGCCCACTCGTTCCTTACCGCTCTCACTTCCAACAGCCGGTACCAATCACCCTGCAGGAGTGTGGGCACAACTGCCTTCACGCCAGCGCTCCACACTGTGCCCAATGCTGTGGTTTACTTTTGTATCTGATCACCACTCCGCTGTAACAGGCCTCCACCAGTGATACTTCACTACCCCAGGAGTCAGGGAAAATTCGAGCAAGCCCGCGTTTTTCGGTTCGCCGCCGCCATCTTGTCAGGCAAAGTCTTCAGCGCTGGAATATGGCAATCCGGGGCTTTGCTTCGCCACAATGTCCCATGTAGGGGTAGCGGGGGGGATATCCCTCAGATTCCTACCTCCTCCATGTCTCCCTGGTCCTGGACAGCAGTGGGGCGCTTGTCCCCTGTTCGCCCGGTGCCTGGACGTCCCAACACGGCGGCCATTTTGTCAGGCGCCTCGGTTCCTCGCAACTCCTAATCACAAATTACCGGGTAGTTCTTGTCCGCCGGCTGCCGGTGCTTATCCCAACATGTGCTACAACCCCACTGCCATCATGTCGGGCCGTCGAGGGGCCGATTGCTCGGGCGGGGGCGGCGATAACCACCTCGTTGAACGATCGCCCGGCGGAGCTGCTTCTCAGGCAGCCATGTCGCCGTGCGCCCCCTAGCGCCTCCGAAGGGGGAATATTTGGAAGGTAAACAGCAAGATGAAAACGTCAAAGCATATATGTTTGCTGAGTGATTGAGTCTGTGTGTCACTTGTCTCTTTGAAGGGACATGTGAGAAAGGAACAGCAGCACCATAGACTTCAGATGGGAGAGCGCAAGCAAGGATTAATATTTCCCTCAAATCCAAATACTTACAGTACCTCAAAGATGACAAGTGCGATATGATGTTCTGCAATTGTAAGGATTTGCCATGTGTGGTAGATAAATATGCATAGTTAGTGAGGTTTTTCCCAGAATGTGAGTATCGTTAGGCTGGCAAATGTCAGGCACTCCTTTGGGAGTATGAGGCCAAGAACAAATTTGGGAAGTTTGCTACAGTCATCTGTAGGATCGAAAGACACTGGGGAATCGTTACAGAGGGAGCCAGGCTTCACAAAATGTGGTAACAGTTGGACAGAAATCTTTAGCAGGGACTTTTGTCTACCCCCAATGTGGGACCAGGACCGCAGTACCTTTGTGTCTCTGAAACATATTTTGACCTCTGGACACCACCATCTCAATACCCCTCAAATGTTCCCCCCTGGTACCCCAGCTTTGGTAGTGCATCAACCAGGTTTCAATCATTTGAGTGACCACAAACACCCTTCCTATGTGCCTTCCATTTACATTCAGTCAGTAACCCAGCTGCTTCGTTCGCTGTTCAATCTCAAGTGACAGTTGGATGCACATTGCAGGGGTATACAGGCATTTACCGTACTGTACAGACCCTCTCAGTACAGCCAGACTACACTTCTTAAAATCATAAATACATGTTTTGCCCAACAGTAAGGCCAGGCCTTTCCTCTGTAGTTCATGGCCAACGTAAGGAGGAAAACATCAACTGAAGAGCATGCCAAAATTCTCTACAGACACTGCCAATCCTCACACTTTTGCCTATTCGCATGCTGAGGTTATTCACTATGAACCACCAAACCAATTGCAACAGTAGCCTCTCCCTGCCTCATTCGTATGCTTCGATGCCACCTTTATTTAGCAAGTGTTAGTGCTCTCGGATTTTGTAGCGCGATTCGCTATAGCCTCTGTTTTCAACAGAAATGTCCTAAAGGTACCTATACCAATCTGCAGGGTGGGGAGGAAGGGGGCTGCTGCTGCTGGCAGTAACATTTTGGGGCACCCCACCTGCAAAAATACAGCCAAATGCTCCTTGTTTTACCTTTCAATTGCATAACTGCAGCATAATCGTATGGTGACCCCTGTTGTTAATAGAAACTGTCAAACAGCTTCTTGCCCCCCCGTTGCCCCTAACCATTTGGGGTACACCCCATGAGGGAGGATCAGAGCAATACAAACTAATGGTAGCCCCTCAAAAAGTACCTGGAAGCCAAGCCATTGTGTGCACCTCATCGCCTTCACGTTGCGCCCAAGCACCTTTTAATACTGCTCCCCCAAATTTTGACTGCCCCCTCCCAACAGAAATCAGAGAGTATGGGGAGGGTGCAGTAAAAAAGTATTTGCAGTACCCCACAATAAGTCAGGATCCTCCTCCACCTATTCCTCTGCTCTCTGAACCCACCCATTTTGCCCAGGCTCCGCCTATACCCCTCCTCTCTGACCCCTCCCACTCTGACTTGGCTCCTCCTCCTCACAACACCTGTTCCCTTTCTTTCACCTCTCTCTGTTCAGGCCACACATATTTTACTTACCAACCAATCTGCAATCCCTCATTCACTAGGCATGATTCCACTCTTACACAACACACAGACACATTTTACTTACCAATTGGCCATTTAGGCCCACCTCCAACTTACCTCTGCTCTGCCACCATCAGTCACCTGGTGCCGAACCCGGGATTCGAACCCTGGTTGCCTGCATGGAAGGCAGGTACTTACCCACTGGACCACACTGGTTTCCATGTAAGTAGCTTATCAAATTGTCCTTATGTCATGGTCATCCTTTTCATGTGCAATGGAAGCCGCAGGGAAGGACACCAAGGCCTGCATGTTGCTTATAGTTACTACTGCAATCCTCGAGACCACTAAGGAGCTATAGCTCAAAGGTAAGTCTTGTACCTTTGGTGCGGACAGCCCTCACAGGCCAGGGTTCGAATCCTGCCAATGCTGTAGAGGTATCCCAAGGTGGAAATTTTCAAAAAGTGAATGTTTTTTTTTTTGCTAAGATTTTTTTTTACTTGGTAACAGAGGAGAAAAGTGGACACTCTTTTTGGCATGTGTGTCTCAAAATTTCAAATGTTTTCCCTCATTTTTTTTTTTTTTTTTAACATCATTTTTATTGCATCACCAATATAAATGTACAGACAAGATATTCAGCAAAAATAGCACGACATGAACCAATTCAATTGAGGACATTCGATCTTCATCCGGGGGGATCACCCCGCTCTTGACGCGGGTGGCTTCATCTCCGTCTTGGTCTCGTACTTCTTACATTGTCTGACCGCTTCATTTTGCACATAACCCTGGAATGCTTTTGTGATTTACGCCCCTCCCCCTCCCCAAATTTCGGTGCCCCAACATCCCTCCAAACCAGCTTCCTACCCGCCCTCCCCCGTGGTCGCGCTGCGCTTGAGTAACCACGTATTAGTGCCCGGTGTGTTGTAGGAGGAAGCAAACAATCGCTAAGGTGTGTTCTCCTGTATAGTGTTAGGGTCTGCTCCAGCTAGTTCGCTCTCGCCTTCCTGCCCCTCATCGTCCACATCCCTGAGCGCCTGCACCATCACCTCCCATGCAGTCGCCCTTTCCAGTGCTTTCTCGTCATTCGACCTCCAGGCCATCTGGTATCGTAGGGTACTATCACACGCGGCCCATCTCAGACACTCCCCATACCATCTTTTATACGTGGGCCCCACTCTGGACTTCCAATTTCGTGTGATCTCCCGCTTGGCCAAGATAAGCCCTAAATCTATAAATTTACTTGACATCGTATTTCTAGGTGTGTGTGGGAACCAGTGAAGGATGCCAACTGCTTTAGTATATTGGATATCCCTGTCCGTCGCGCCGTTAAGGGCCCACCCAACTTCCCGCCAATAGTCGCCTAAAGAGGGGCAATCCCACAGCATATGACATAGATCCGCCCCTGCTGTATTACATCTGGGGCAAGCAGCGTCGGTCGCCCCAAAGTACTGTTGGATTTTCCCGGGTGTGAGGTATGCCCTGTGGATAATATAAAAGTGGATCAATTGGAACCTGGCATTCCTCGAGCTCTTCCGCGCCCTCCTCAGCAGTTGGCCCCAGGTCGTGTCTGGTATCTCCACCTGGAGGTCCAGCTCCCACTTGGCCTTCAGGGCTGCCAAAGGTTGCAAGGCCTCCCGCTGCATCCTCGAGTACAGGCACGTGACGGCCTTAAAGGTACCCGCCGCCATCATGGCGTACTGGCAGGCCATCGAGGTGCTTGGTTCCTGCAGCCCTTCCCCCCAGTGGGCTCGCATGGCGCCCGTGACTGCCGCGTACAGCAGGTAGTCACCCCTTGGTAGGTCAAATCTCTCCTGCAGGTCCCGAAACGGCAGCAACACCCCATCTTCATAGAGGTCACCCAGCACGTGTACTCCCGCCTCCTCCCATCCTAGCAAGCGTGACCAGTCACCTCCATGTGGGAGGGCAGTGACCATTCCCAGCGGTATTTCGGGGGCATACATAAGGCGGACACCCGCCCGCTTACGGGCCCGGTCCCAACATAGCCGGAAAGTCTGCTCCTCGACCGTCAGGTCTCCCACTCGGAGTTTCTGGTGCAGCGTAATATAAGCCAGAACGTGTCGCGGGGTGCCTTCCACTCTCGCGTCCTCGGGACCTCTATATACTCTCGCCACCTCCTGAGTAAAAGTCTGCAGCTGCGCGGCGAGGTAATATCCTTCGAAGTCCGGCACTGCCATACCTCCCTCATCTTTGGGGCGTAACAGCGTGTCGAGCGCTATGCGTCTCCTACCCGTGCCCCACAGGAACGCTATGATCTGTGACCTCAGGCGTTTGAAAACCGAACTCGGGATCCATACCGGCAGTGTCCTAAAATAATACAAAAGCCTGGGCAGGGCTATCATTTTAAGCAGGGAAATTCTACCAGCCAGGGAGAGCGGTAGAGTCGCCCAGAAGTCCATAGATCCACGCAGGGCGTTAATACAGCGAGTTATGTTGCCATCCAGCAGGTCGGACGGGGCGTGGTAAACATAAACCCCTAGATAATGTAGGCAGCGCGGCTCCCACCGGAGTTCCTGAGCAGTGAGTGGGCACGGCTCTCCCGGCCTCAGGGGAAACAGGCAGGATTTAGGCCAGTTGACCCTCAGGCCCGATAACCTACCGAACTGCTCCAGTAGCCTCCGCGCCCCCTGAAGTTCGGCGCCGGCATCGGCCAAAAACATCAACAAGTCATCCGCATATAAGGAGATGAGGTGCGGCCTCCCCCTAAAAGGTAAACCTGCGTAGTGGCGGCCCAGTCTGGCTACCGCAGCGAAGGGTTCCATTGCCAACGCAAACAGTAGCGGGGATAGGGAACAACCCTGTCTAGTGCCACGCCTAATCGGGTATTGTCTTGAGATCAGTGCACCCACTCGGACCCTCGCTACCGCCTCAGTATAGAGGACCTTGGTCCACTGTATATATCCGTCTCCCAACCCGAAGCGACGCATCACCTCATACAGGTATCCCCATTCGAGGCTGTCAAATGCCTTCTCAATGTCGATGGACAGGACAAATGGGGAGACGGTGTCTGGCCAGTCCGCACCCATCAGTCTCGTGAGTCTACGGATGTTATGAGTGGTATTGCGTGTCGGTATGAAACCGCACTGGTCACCATGAACCAGGCCCGTCATGTGCACTAGCAATCTGTTGGCCAGAATTTTACTAAGGATCTTGTAGTCCGTCGTCAACATAGACAACGGACGATACGAGGACAGCGCCGCACCCTCTCTGCCCGGCTTCAAGAGTGGGATCATAAGGGCCTCGCACATAGAGCCCGGGAGTCGGCCCTTCTCCTGCGCCTCATTGTATACCTCGCGCAGCCGCGGAGCAAGATGCTCTAGGTATTTGCCATAAAATTCGATCGGTAGACCGTCAAGGCCCGGGGTCTTGTTTCTAGCCATCTGTTTTACAGCACAACCTATTTCTCCGAGGGAGATGGGCCGCCCTAACTCTTCTGCCTCCGAGTCCTCCACTCGCGGCAACTCTAGCCCGTCCAAGAACCCCTCGAGCTCCTCCGTCCCTCCCGTATCTCCACTCAGATAGAGCCCTTCATAATAAGCTCGGAACTTGTTCAGGATCCCGGGTTGGGAGTGGCAAGGCTCCTCCCCTGGCTCCTGGATCCTCATGATCGGCCCTCCCCCCCGAATAGGGTTAGCAAGCCAAGCCAACATCGCCCCCGCCTTATCACCTTCCGCATGCGCCCTCGTCACGTACGCCTTGTGGTCGAAGCTACGCAGCCGCTCTAGCTCTACCGCCAGCCCCTCCCGCGCCCCGCTAAGCCCCTCCTGCAGTTCAGGGTGATTCGGGCGCCTCTTCTCAAGATCCCTCAGCTGTGTCTCAGCCTTATCTAAGTCATCCAACAGAGTCTTCCGCGCCCCTGCCGTGTGCCCAATACAGTGTCCCCGCACCACCACCTTGAAAGCATCCCATTCAACCGCCCTCGTGGAAGCCGATCCACTGTTCTCCTCAAAATACCTCTCAATACGTTCACTCAGGGCCTCCCTGAACAACAAGTCGTCCAGGGTGTCAGGTTGCAGGCGCCATGTTGGCACGCAATTAACAGTCACCATCCATTCCAGAGACATCAACAAGGGGTTGTGGTCCGATATCGTCCTGGCCAAGTATTCCGCCCCTCCCACCGCGGGGAGCACACATTCCGAACAAAGAAACGCATCCAGCCTCACATGTAAATCATGCAGGTGCGAGTGAAAGGAGTAGTCCCTAGTGGTGGGGTGCAACACCCTCCATGCATCCGTGAGGGCCCAGCTCTCCTGCCATTCTAATCTACGCTTGGCGACCCTATGTGCTGGGGACGCGCGCAGCGGGGGATGGGACCTATCTAGTAGCACATCCTCAACTGAGTTGAAGTCCCCCCCCAAGAGGACCGGCCCTGCCAAATAACCCGCCAATTTGCCCGAGATGTTAGACAAGAAAGCGGGCAGGTCTACATTAGGAGCATACACATTACAGAGAGATATCATCCTGCCTCTCAGCCTTCCTTCCACCGCCACATATCTGCCCTCTGGGTCTATCGACGACTTCGAGACTTGGAAGGGGACCCCCGCCCGTATCCAAATCAATGTCCCCCTCGCAAATGCTAAAAATGTCGTGTAGAATAACTGCCCCCTCCAGCGCCTTTGTAGAGCCGCCCCTTCCTGCTTATTTAGGTGCGTCTCCTGCAGAAACGCTATGTGAACCCCCCTACGCTTGAGGTACGCCTGAACCTTATGTCTGCGCGTCATGGACTGCATACCCCGCACATTCCAGGTCACACATTTCAACGCTCCGGTACTAGCCATTCCCCCCTACACAACCGGACCATACAGCAAAGAACAGTGTTCGCATAAGTCCCGCGACCACGGGCCCCCCCCCACCCTCTCCAAACAGGAAGCCAAACCCCTCCAACAACTACAACCCCCTGAGCAACCCCAACTGCTCGCAACTCCCACCCCCCCAGGACAGGCCCCCCCGCAACTGGAAGTACCCCCATCCAAACCAACACTCCCGACCACCCCTCAAGGAAAGGTGGTAATATTCGCAGTCCCCACTGCGATGACCTTAGGGGCCAGTAAGGCGCGGCTCAATGCTATAAGACCTCCAACAAATCAGCCCCGCGCGCTCCTCCCCACAATCCCCACATTACAGCTCCCCAAAACCTCAATCAATATCTTTCCACTGCTGCGGGTCCATCGCCCCGGTGTCCAACCAGCGAGTCCATTCCGCCAAACCAGTTCAACACGCCTCCAGTATCTCTCCCGAGGTCTGCGGCGTCACAATAGGGCCCCGGGCTCCACCAAATTCCGATTGTCCTGTCTCTGAGCCCGTGCCCGGGGCCTCCGAATCCGTACCCTTCCCAGACTGAGTCCTGGCGGCTCTAGATAAGTCCACCACCGCCTGTAGGGCCGCCTGCCTCTCCGCCTCCGTCTGCGACATCGAGGGTTTCCCGGTCCTCTTGCGGTTCCTTCTGATCCGTTGGGACTGCCTGATCGGCTTTTCCACCTTAGCCTCTTCCTCCCTGGCCTTAGCACCGTCCGTTCCCGCCTTATAAGTGTCCCACCAGTCCCATGCATCCGCGGAAGTCGTGAAGAATAAAGACTTCTCATCCACCACCACTCTTAGCTTGGCAGGAAACAACAGGGAGTACTTGATGCCTTCCTGGCGGAGCTCCCGCTTGAGGGACAGGAAGTTTGCCCGGAGTCGCTGAGTCTCAAACGTGTAGTCCGGGAACATGGTGACTCTGTTGTTTTCCACTTGAAAGGGCCCTGCCTCTCTCGCCCTCTGCAAAAGCCAGTCTCTGTCCCGGTAATGGAGCAACTTGAACACCACCGGGCGAGGAGGAAGGCCCAAGGCTGGCGGACGCGCCGGAACCCTATGTGCCCGCTCCAGGGAGAAGAAGGGGGACAGACCTTCTGGTGCCACCTCCGTCCGCAGCCAGTTATCCAAGTAGCCCACCATGTCGTCGCCTTCAATTTTCTCCGGCAGGCCCACTAGGCGTACGTTGTTGCGCCTGTTCCTGTTTTCTGCATCCTCGGCCCTCCTTTCCAGCACCTTCAGACGGTCCATCACGTCGGCCATCTGGGCCTTCACCGTTGCCTGGGCCGGGGCCAAGTCCTTAACCGTGGTCTCCACGGATTTCACCCTGTCCTTAAGTTTGTCGTGGTCGGCCTTCAGGAGGCCCAAGCCCGTTGCCACCTGAGCTATATCTTGCTGCAGGGCATCCTTTGTGGTGGCGATGGCTTCCAGGATACGATCCTGCATCCGCTGTAACGCCGCTTGGTCTCTCTCCGCACCTTCCGCCGCCTCAGTGTCGGTCGTGCCATCTCCCTTCCCCTTCGGCTTCCCCATCTGGGCCGGGATGGGCGGTGGTCCTCAAGTGTGTTCTTGGTCGCCCTCCGAGCGTCGCCGGGCACCGTCCTCCGGCCGGGTTCTCAGGCCCAGAAATGTCACCAGGAAGCAGGAAGCACCGAGCGGTCGTGGCCCGGCCAGCGCCAGTTGCGCCAGAGGTCCGGGGTTCTCGTCTCCGGGTCACTGTCGCACCGTTGTCGCCCCAATCAGGAGACGGTCCTCAACCACCGCCCAAGGGCGCGCCCAGAGTCCATCCGGCACCTGGGGGAGAGGCGCGACGCGGCCGCCAACACCTCTAGCGTGTCCGGGAGCGGTCTTCAGTGGGTCTCCGGGCAGATGCCTCCGTCACAAGCGATCTCATGCCCTCGCCGCCATTTTGGGGTCCGCGACTTCTCGGCCGAGTTCAGCTTTCAAAGTTAAGATACTGTTGTGGGAAGGCTCGTTGTCGTCCTCCGTGGGACCCGGACCCTCCGCAGTACCGTCCAGTACCGGATAGTGTCCTTTATCTCGGGGTTCGAATGAATTTTCAGGATATTTTCCGGGATCGGGCACGGAGCTCCGAGCTCACGCTGCCTACCTCCTCGGCATCCAAGCCACGCCCCATGTTTTCCCTCATGACCTTCTACCAACCTCCCTATTTCTCAAGTAGGTGCAATAGGGACAAGGCCTTATTTTCCTTTATCAATGTCTTCATTCTTTGTCCTTTAAGTTTGGTGAATTGCAGAGTGCAATTGTGGTATTGGGGGTTATAACTGAGCACAAGAATGCGAGGAAGGTGCTACACTTATTGTAAAATAGGTTGGATGATGGTGATTTTTCATTTTGGTGTGAGCCATTCGCTCAAATCAGGGGTTTGGTCCCAGTGAGCTTGGATAGAAATAAAGGTCAAGTATGAGCTCTGGCTAATGAAATGATGGGTCAAGTTTGAGGCAAGCTAGAGTCCATTTATTAGGTGCAATAAGAAGCTAGAAAGATTGTTTCCTTTAAGAGACAGACAAGGGCAGAGTCAAGCCTTTGCTCTAGTAGGTCTGCATCATCCCTGCTGCAGGATGTGAAGGAATGGACCTCCACAGCAATGCGCTGTGCCGGGCTGGGCTGCGCTGGCCTGGGCTGGGCCTGCCCTGGCACTGTGAATTAATCACCCACCTCCTTCCTTTGAGGAACGCTCACGAACGCCCACGAACGCCCTTGTTCTGTATACAGGCTGACAGCAGGCAATTTAGGACCCTGCTAAATGAGGGTGATGTCCCCATGTGCTTCCTTCAAGTGGCAAAATCCTTCGTCTAAGGCAGGTGGGCTTTTTAAAAATTTGGTTGAAGACCATATGTTGGAGGCGGTATCACGGCACAAGCCGCCGACCGTCTCAGAAGAAAGTGTGCATGGGAGGATATTATTTGCATAGGACAGCCCTCTTCTCAGTCCCATTCTTATGCTGCAGTTGCCATGAAGTGTTACTAGAGGGCAGCAGTATGAACAAAAGAGCACACTGAGGCTTTTCTTCTGCTTGCTGACATGATTCTTGTTCATGGTGGTCTTGCAGGGCCTAAGGAGTGAAGGACTGCTTTGACTGAGGGGATGAGGAATGGCAGGCCTGTATTTGTGGTGAAGGGGGAATATTTGGAAGGTAAACAGCAAGATGAAAACGTCAAAGCATATATGTTTGCTGAGTGATTGAGTCTGTGTGTCACTTGTCTCTTTGAAGGGACATGTGAGAAAGGAACAGCAGCACCATAGACTTCAGATGGGAGAGCGCAAGCAAGGATTAATATTTCCCTCAAATCCAAATACTTACAGTACCTCAAAGATGACAAGTGCGATATGATGTTCTGCAATTGTAAGGATTTGCCATGTGTGGTAGATAAATATGCATAGTTAGTGAGGTTTTTCCCAGAATGTGAGTATCGTTAGGCTGGCAAATGTCAGGCACTCCTTTGGGAGTATGAGGTCAAGAACAAATTTGGGAAGTTTGCTACAGTCATCTGTAGGATCGAAAGACACTGGGGAATCGTTACAGAGGGAGCCAGGCTTCACAAAATGTGGTAACAGTTGGACAGAAATCTTTAGCAGGGACTTTTGTCTACCCCCAATGTGGGACCAGGACCGCAGTACCTCTGTGTCTCTGAAACATATTTTGACCTCTGGACACCACCATCTCAATACCCCTCAAATGTTCCCCCCTGGTACCCCAGCTTTGGTAGTGCATCAACCAGGTTTCAATCATTTGAGTGACCAAAAACACCCTTCCTATGTGCCTTCCATTTACATTCAGTCAGTAACCCAGCTGCTTCGTTCGCTGTTCAATCTCAAGTGACAGTTGGATGCACATTGCAGGGGTATACAGGCATTTACCGTACTGTACAGACCCTCTCAGTACAGCCAGACTACACTTCTTAAAATCATAAATACATGTTTTGCCCAACAGTAAGGCCAGGCCTTTCCTCTGTAGTTCATGGCCAACGTAAGGAGGAAAACATCAACTGAAGAGCATGCCAAAATTCTCTACAGACACTGCCAATCCTCACACTTTTGCCTATTCGCATGCTGAGGTTATTCACTATGAACCACCAAACCAATTGCAACAGTAGCCTCTCCCTGCCTCATTCGTATGCTTCGATGCCACCTTTATTTAGCAAGTGTTAGTGCTCTCGGATTTTGTAGCGCGATTCGCTATAGCCTCTGTTTTCAACAGAAATGTCCTAAAGGTACCTATACCAATCTGCAGGGTGGGGAGGAAGGGGGCTGCTGCTGCTGGCAGTAACATTTTGGGGCACCCCACCTGCAAAAATACAGCCAAATGCTCCTTGTTTTACCTTTCAATAGCATAACTGCAGCATAATCGTATGGTGACCCCTGTTGTTAATAGAAACTGTCAAACAGCTTCTTGCCCCCCCGTTGCCCCTAACCATTTGGGGTACACCCCATGAGGGAGGATCAGAGCAATACAAACTAATGGTAGCCCCTCAAAAAGTACCTGGAAGCCAAGCCATTGTGTGCACCTCATCGCCTTCACGTTGCGCCCAAGCACCTTTTAATACTGCTCCCCCAAATTTTGACTGCCCCCTCCCAACAGAAATCAGAGAGTATGGGGAGGGTGCAGTAAAAAAGTATTTGCAGTACCCCACAATAAGTCAGGATCCTCCTCCACCTATTCCTCTGCTCTCTGAACCCACCCATTTTGCCCAGGCTCCGCCTATACCCCTCCTCTCTGACCCCTCCCACTCTGACTTGGCTCCTCCTCCTCACAACACCTGTTCCCTTTCTTTCACCTCTCTCTGTTCAGGCCACACATATTTTACTTACCAACCAATCTGCAATCCCTCATTCACTAGGCATGATTCCACTCTTACACAACACACAGACACATTTTACTTACCAATTGGCCATTTAGGCCCACCTCCAACTTACCTCTGCTCTGCCACCATCAGTCACCTGGTGCCGAACCCGGGATTCGAACCCTGGTTGCCTGCATGGAAGGCAGGTACTTACCCACTGGACCACACTGGTTTCCATGTAAGTAGCTTATCAAATTGTCCTTATGTCATGGTCATCCTTTTCATGTGCAATGGAAGCCGCAGGGAAGGACACCAAGGCCTGCATGTTGCTTATAGTTACTACTGCAATCCTCGAGACCACTAAGGAGCTATAGCTCAAAGGTAAGTCTTGTACCTTTGGTGCGGATAGCCCTCACAGGCCAGGGTTCGAATCCTGCCAATGCTGTAGAGGTATCCCAAGGTGGAAATTTTCAAAAAGTGAATGTTTTTTTTTTTGCTAAGATTTTTTTTTACTTGGTAACAGAGGAGAAAAGTGGACACTCTTTTTGGCATGTGTGTCTCAAAATTTCAAATGTTTTCCCTCATGACCTTCTACCAACCTCCCTATTTCTCAAGTAGGTGCAATAGGGACAAGGCCTTATTTTCCTTTATCAATGTCTTCATTCTTTGTCCTTTAAGTTTGGTGAATTGCAGAGTGCAATTGTGGTATTGGGGGTTATAACTGAGCACAAGAATGCGAGGAAGGTGCTACACTTATTGTAAAATAGGTTGGATGATTGTGATTTTTCATTTTGGTGTGAGCCACTCGCTCAAATCAGGGGTTTGGTGCCAGTGAGCTTGGATAGAAATAAAGGTCAAGTATGAGCTCTGGCTAATGAAATGATGGGTCAAGTTTGAGGCAAGCTAGAGTCCATTTATTAGGTGCAATAAGAAGCTAGAAAGATTGTTTCCTTTAAGAGACAGACAAGGGCAGAGTCAAGCCTTTGCTCTAGTAGGTCTGCATCATCCCTGCTGCAGGATGTGAAGGAATGGACCTCCACAGCAATGCGCTGTGCCGGGCTGGGCTGCGCTGGCCTGGGCTGGGCCTGCCCTGGCACTGTGAATTAATCACCCACCTCCTTCCTTTGAGGAACGCTCACGAACGCCCACGAACGCCCTTGTTCTGTATACAGGCTGACAGCAGGCAATTTAGGACCCTGCTAAATGAGGGTGATGTCCCCATGTGCTTCCTTCAAGTGGCAAAATCCTTCGTCTAAGGCAGGTGGGCTTTTTAAAAATTTGGTTGAAGACCATATGTTGGAGGCGGTATCACGGCACAAGCCGCCGACCGTCTCAGAAGAAAGTGTGCATGGGAGGATATTATTTGCATAGGACAGCCCTCTTCTCAGTCCCATTCTTATGCTGCAGTTGCCATGAAGTGTTACTAGAGGGCAGCAGTATGAACAAAAGAGCACACTGAGGCTTTTCTTCTGCTTGCTGACATGATTCTTGTTCATGGTGGTCTTGCAGGGCCTAAGGAGTGAAGGACTGCTTTGACTGAGGGGATGAGGAATGGCAGGCCTGTATTTGTGGTGAAGGGGGAATATTTGGAAGGTAAACAGCAAGATGAAAACGTCAAAGCATATATGTTTGCTGAGTGATTGAGTCTGTGTGTCACTTGTCTCTTTGAAGGGACATGTGAGAAAGGAACAGCAGCACCATAGACTTCAGATGGGAGAGAGCAAGCAAGGATTAATATTTCCCTCAAATCCAAATACTTACAGTACCTCAAAGATGACAAGTGCGATATGATGTTCTGCAATTGTAAGGATTTGCCATGTGTGGTAGATAAATATGCATAGTTAGTGAGGTTTTTCCCAGAATGTGAGTATCGTTAGGCTGGCAAATGTCAGGCACTCCTTTGGGAGTATGAGGCCAAGAACAAATTTGGGAAGTTTGCTACAGTCATCTGTAGGATCGAAAGACACTGGGGAATCGTTACAGAGGGAGCCAGGCTTCACAAAATGTGGTAACAGTTGGACAGAAATCTTTAGCAGGGACTTTTGTCTACCCCCAATGTGGGACCAGGACCGCAGTACCTCTGTGTCTCCGAAACATATTTTGACCTCTGGACACCACCATCTCAATACCCCTCAAATGTTCCCCCCTGGTACCCCAGCTTTGGTAGTGCATCAACCAGGTTTCAATCATTTGAGTGACCACAAACACCCTTCCTATGTGCCTTCCATTTACATTCAGTCAGTAACCCAGCTGCTTTGTTCGCTGTTCAATCTCAAGTGACAGTTGGATGCACATTGCAGGGGTATACAGGCATATACCGTACTGTACAGACCCTCTCAGTACAGCCAGACTACACTTCTTAAAATCATAAATACATGTTTTGCCCAACAGTAAGGCCAGGCCTTTCCTCTGTAGTTCATGGCCAACGTAAGGAGGAAAACATCAACTGAAGAGCATGCCAAAATTCTCTACAGACACTGCCAATCCTCACACTTTTGCCTATTCGCATGCTGAGGTTATTCACTATGAACCACCAAACCAATTGCAACAGTAGCCTCTCCCTGCCTCATTCGTATGCTTCGATGCCACCTTTATTTAGCAAGTGTTAGTGCTCTCGGATTTTGTAGCGCGATTCGCTATAGCCTCTGTTTTCAACAGAAATGTCCTAAAGGTACCTATACCAATCTGCAGGGTGGGGAGGAAGGGGGCTGCTGCTGCTTGCAGTAACATTTTGGGGCACCCCACCTGCAAAAATACAGCCAAATGCTCCTTGTTTTACCTTTCAATAGCATAACTGCAGCATAATCGTATGGTGACCCCTGTTGTTAATAGAAACTGTCAAACAGCTTCTTGCCCCCCCGTTGCCCCTAACCATTTGGGGTACACCCCATGAGGGAGGATCAGAGCAATACAAACTAATGGTAGCCCCTCAAAAAGTACCTGGAAGCCAAGCCATTGTGTGCACCTCATCGCCTTCACGTTGCGCCCAAGCACCTTTTAATACTGCTCCCCCAAATTTTGACTGCCCCCTCCCAACAGAAATCAGAGAGTATGGGGAGGGTGCAGTAAAAAAGTATTTGCAGTACCCCACAATAAGTCAGGATCCTCCTCCACCTATTCCTCTGCTCTCTGAACCCACCCATTCTGCCCAGGCTCCGCCTATACCCCTCCTCTCTGACCCCACCCACTCTGACTAGGCTCTTCCTATACCCCTCCTCTCTGACCCCTCCCACTCTGACTTGGCTCCTCCTCCTCACAACACCTGTTCCCTTTCTTTCACCTCTCTCTGTTCAGGCCACACCTATTTTACTTACCAACCAATCTGCAATCCCTCATTCACTAGGCATGATTCCACTCTTACACAACACACAGACACATTTTACTTACCAATTGGCCATTTAGGCCCACCTCCAACTTACCTCTGCTCTGCCACCATCAGTCACCTGGTGCCGAACCCGGGATTCGAACCCTGGTTGCCTGCATGGAAGGCAGGTACTTACCCACTGGACCACACTGGTTTCCATGTAAGTAGCTTATCAAATTGTCCTTATGTCATGGTCATCCTTTTCATGTGCAATGGAAGCCGCAGGGAAGGACACCAAGGCCTGCATGTTGCTTATAGTTACTACTGCAATCCTCTAGACCACTAAGGAGCTATAGCTCAAAGGTAAGTCTTGTACCTTTGGTGCGGACAGCCCTCACAGGCCAGGGTTCGAATCCTGCCAATGCTGTAGAGGTATCCCAAGGTGGAAATTTTCAAAAAGTGAATGGTTTTTTTTTTGCTAAGATTTTTTTTTACTTGGTAACAGAGGAGAAAAGTGGACACTCTTTTTGGCATGTGTGTCTCAAAATTTCAAATGTTTTCCCTCATGACCTTCTACCAACCTCCCTATTTCTCAAGTAGGTGCAATAGGGACAAGGCCTTATTTTCCTTTATCAATGTCTTCATTCTTTGTCCTTTAAGTTTGGTGAATTGCAGAGTGCAATTGTGGTATTGGGGGTTATAACTGAGCACAAGAATGCGAGGAAGGTGCTACACTTATTGTAAAATAGGTTGGATGATGGTGATTTTTCATTTTGGTGTGAGCCATTCGCTCGAATCAGGGGTTTGGTCCCAGTGAGCTTGGATAGAAATAAAGGTCAAGTATGAGCTCTGGCTAATGAAATGATGGGTCAAGTTTGAGGCAAGCTAGAGTCCATTTATTAGGTGCAATAAGAAGCTAGAAAGATTGTTTCCTTTAAGAGACAGACAAGGACAGAGTCAAGCCTTTGCTCTAGTAGGTCTGCATCATCCCTGCTGCAGGATGTGAAGGAATGGACCTCCACAGCAATGCGCTGTGCCGGGCTGGGCTGCGCTGGCCTGGGCTGGGCTGGGCCTGCCCTGGCACTGTGAATTAATCACCCACCTCCTTCCTTTGAGGAACGCTCACGAACGCCCACGAACGCCCTTGTTCTGTATACAGGCTGACAGCAGGCAATTTAGGACCCTGCTAAATGAGGGTGATGTCCCCATGTGCTTCCTTCAAGTGGCAAAATCCTTCGTCTAAGGCAGGTGGGCTTTTTAAAAATTTGGTTGAAGACCATATGTTGGAGGCGGTATCACGGCACAAGCCGCCGACCGTCTCAGAAGAAAGTGTGCATGGGAGGATATTATTTGCATAGGACAGCCCTCTTCTCAGTCCCATTCTTATGCTGCAGTTGCCATGAAGTGTTACTAGAGGGCAGCAGTATGAACAAAAGAGCACACTGAGGCTTTTCTTCTGCTTGCTGACATGATTCTTGTTCATGGTGGTCTTGCAGGGCCTAAGGAGTGAAGGACTGCTTTGACTGAGGGGATGAGGAATGGCAGGCCTGTATTTGTGGTGAAGGGGGAATATTTGGAAGGTAAACAGCAAGATGAAAACGTCAAAGCATATATGTTTGCTGAGTGATTGAGTCTGTGTGTCACTTGTCTCTTTGAAGGGACATGTGAGAAAGGAACAGCAGCACCATAGACTTCAGATGGGAGAGAGCAAGCAAGGATTAATATTTCCCTCAAATCCAAATACTTACAGTACCTCAAAGATGACAAGTGCGATATGATGTTCTGCAATTGTAAGGATTTGCCATGTGTGGTAGATAAATATGCATAGTTAGTGAGGTTTTTCCCAGAATGTGAGTATCGTTAGGCTGGCAAATGTCAGGCACTCCTTTGGGAGTATGAGGCCAAGAACAAATTTGGGAAGTTTGCTACAGTCATCTGTAGGATCGAAAGACACTGGGGAATCGTTACAGAGGGAGCCAGGCTTCACAAAATGTGGTAACAGTTGGACAGAAATCTTTAGCAGGGACTTTTGTCTACCCCCAATGTGGGACCAGGACCGCAGTACCTCTGTGTCTCCGAAACATATTTTGACCTCTGGACACCACCATCTCAATACCCCTCAAATGTTCCCCCCTGGTACCCCAGCTTTGGTAGTGCATCAACCAGGTTTCAATCATTTGAGTGACCACAAACACCCTTCCTATGTGCCTTCCATTTACATTCAGTCAGTAACCCAGCTGCTTTGTTCGCTGTTCAATCTCAAGTGACAGTTGGATGCACATTGCAGGGGTATACAGGCATATACCGTACTGTACAGACCCTCTCAGTACAGCCAGACTACACTTCTTAAAATCATAAATACATGTTTTGCCCAACAGTAAGGCCAGGCCTTTCCTCTGTAGTTCATGGCCAACGTAAGGAGGAAAACATCAACTGAAGAGCATGCCAAAATTCTCTACAGACACTGCCAATCCTCACACTTTTGCCTATTCGCATGCTGAGGTTATTCACTATGAACCACCAAACCAATTGCAACAGTAGCCTCTCCCTGCCTCATTCGTATGCTTCGATGCCACCTTTATTTAGCAAGTGTTAGTGCTCTCGGATTTTGTAGCGCGATTCGCTATAGCCTCTGTTTTCAACAGAAATGTCCTAAAGGTACCTATACCAATCTGCAGGGTGGGGAGGAAGGGGGCTGCTGCTGCTTGCAGTAACATTTTGGGGCACCCCACCTGCAAAAATACAGCCAAATGCTCCTTGTTTTACCTTTCAATAGCATAACTGCAGCATAATCGTATGGTGACCCCTGTTGTTAATAGAAACTGTCAAACAGCTTCTTGCCCCCCCGTTGCCCCTAACCATTTGGGGTACACCCCATGAGGGAGGATCAGAGCAATACAAACTAATGGTAGCCCCTCAAAAAGTACCTGGAAGCCAAGCCATTGTGTGCACCTCATCGCCTTCACGTTGCGCCCAAGCACCTTTTAATACTGCTCCCCCAAATTTTGACTGCCCCCTCCCAACAGAAATCAGAGAGTATGGGGAGGGTGCAGTAAAAAAGTATTTGCAGTACCCCACAATAAGTCAGGATCCTCCTCCACCTATTCCTCTGCTCTCTGAACCCACCCATTCTGCCCAGGCTCCGCCTATACCCCTCCTCTCTGACCCCACCCACTCTGACTAGGCTCTTCCTATACCCCTCCTCTCTGACCCCTCCCACTCTGACTTGGCTCCTCCTCCTCACAACACCTGTTCCCTTTCTTTCACCTCTCTCTGTTCAGGCCACACCTATTTTACTTACCAACCAATCTGCAATCCCTCATTCACTAGGCATGATTCCACTCTTACACAACACACAGACACATTTTACTTACCAATTGGCCATTTAGGCCCACCTCCAACTTACCTCTGCTCTGCCACCATCAGTCACCTGGTGCCGAACCCGGGATTCGAACCCTGGTTGCCTGCATGGAAGGCAGGTACTTACCCACTGGACCACACTGGTTTCCATGTAAGTAGCTTATCAAATTGTCCTTATGTCATGGTCATCCTTTTCATGTGCAATGGAAGCCGCAGGGAAGGACACCAAGGCCTGCATGTTGCTTATAGTTACTACTGCAATCCTCTAGACCACTAAGGAGCTATAGCTCAAAGGTAAGTCTTGTACCTTTGGTGCGGACAGCCCTCACAGGCCAGGGTTCGAATCCTGCCAATGCTGTAGAGGTATCCCAAGGTGGAAATTTTCAAAAAGTGAATGGTTTTTTTTTTGCTAAGATTTTTTTTTACTTGGTAACAGAGGAGAAAAGTGGACACTCTTTTTGGCATGTGTGTCTCAAAATTTCAAATGTTTTCCCTCATGACCTTCTACCAACCTCCCTATTTCTCAAGTAGGTGCAATAGGGACAAGGCCTTATTTTCCTTTATCAATGTCTTCATTCTTTGTCCTTTAAGTTTGGTGAATTGCAGAGTGCAATTGTGGTATTGGGGGTTATAACTGAGCACAAGAATGCGAGGAAGGTGCTACACTTATTGTAAAATAGGTTGGATGATGGTGATTTTTCATTTTGGTGTGAGCCATTCGCTCGAATCAGGGGTTTGGTCCCAGTGAGCTTGGATAGAAATAAAGGTCAAGTATGAGCTCTGGCTAATGAAATGATGGGTCAAGTTTGAGGCAAGCTAGAGTCCATTTATTAGGTGCAATAAGAAGCTAGAAAGATTGTTTCCTTTAAGAGACAGACAAGGACAGAGTCAAGCCTTTGCTCTAGTAGGTCTGCATCATCCCTGCTGCAGGATGTGAAGGAATGGACCTCCACAGCAATGCGCTGTGCCGGGCTGGGCTGCGCTGGCCTGGGCTGGGCTGGGCCTGCCCTGGCACTGTGAATTAATCACCCACCTCCTTCCTTTGAGGAACGCTCACGAACGCCCACGAACGCCCTTGTTCTGTATACAGGCTGACAGCAGGCAATTTAGGACCCTGCTAAATGAGGGTGATGTCCCCATGTGCTTCCTTCAAGTGGCAAAATCCTTCGTCTAAGGCAGGTGGGCTTTTTAAAAATTTGGTTGAAGACCATATGTTGGAGGCGGTATCACGGCACAAGCCGCCGACCGTCTCAGAAGAAAGTGTGCATGGGAGGATATTATTTGCATAGGACAGCCCTCTTCTCAGTCCCATTCTTATGCTGCAGTTGCCATGAAGTGTTACTAGAGGGCAGCAGTATGAACAAAAGAGCACACTGAGGCTTTTCTTCTGCTTGCTGACATGATTCTTGTTCATGGTGGTCTTGCAGGGCCTAAGGAGTGAAGGACTGCTTTGACTGAGGGGATGAGGAATGGCAGGCCTGTATTTGTGGTGAAGGGGGAATATTTGGAAGGTAAACAGCAAGATGAAAACGTCAAAGCATATATGTTTGCTGAGTGATTGAGTCTGTGTGTCACTTGTCTCTTTGAAGGGACATGTGAGAAAGGAACAGCAGCACCATAGACTTCAGATGGGAGAGCGCAAGCAAGGATTAATATTTCCCTCAAATCCAAATACTTACAGTACCTCAAAGATGACAAGTGCGATATGATGTTCTGCAATTGTAAGGATTTGCCATGTGTGGTAGATAAATATGCATAGTTAGTGAGGTTTTTCCCAGAATGTGAGTATCGTTAGGCTGGCAAATGTCAGGCACTCCTTTGGGAGTATGAGGCCAAGAACAAATTTGGGAAGTTTGCTACAGTCATCTGTAGGATCGAAAGACACTGGGGAATCGTTACAGAGGGAGCCAGGCTTCACAAAATGTGGTAACAGTTGGACAGAAATCTTTAGCAGGGACTTTTGTCTACCCCCAATGTGGGACCAGGACCGCAGTACCTCTGTGTCTCTGAAACATATTTTGACCTCTGGACACCACCATCTCAATACCCCTCAAATGTTCCCCCCTGGTACCCCAGCTTTGGTAGTGCATCAACCAGGTTTCAATCATTTGAGTGACCACAAACACCCTTCCTATGTGCCTTCCATTTACATTCAGTCAGTAACCCAGCTGCTTCGTTCGCTGTTCAATCTCAAGTGACAGTTGGATGCACATTGCAGGGGTATACAGGCATTTACCGTACTGTACAGACCCTCTCAGTACAGCCAGACTACACTTCTTAAAATCATAAATACATGTTTTGCCCAACAGTAAGGCCAGGCCTTTCCTCTGTAGTTCATGGCCAACGTAAGGAGGAAAACATCAACTGAAGAGCATGCCAAAATTCTCTACAGACACTGCCAATCCTCACACTTTTGCCTATTCGCATGCTGAGGTTATTCACTATGAACCACCAAACCAATTGCAACAGTAGCCTCTCCCTGCCTCATTCGTATGCTTCGATGCCACCTTTATTTAGCAAGTGTTAGTGCTCTCGGATTTTGTAGCGCGATTCGCTATAGCCTCTGTTTTCAACAGAAATGTCCTAAAGGTACCTATAACAATCTGCAGGGTGGGGAGGAAGGGGGCTGCTGCTGCTGGCAGTAACATTTTGGGGCACCCCACCTGCAAAAATACAGCCAAATGCTCCTTGTTTTACCTTTCAATAGCATAACTGCAGCATAATCGTATGGTGACCCCTGTTGTTAATAGAAACTGTCAAACAGCTTCTTGCCCCCCCCGTTGCCCCTAACCATTTGGGGTACACCCCATGAGGGAGGATCAGAGCAATACAAACTAATGGTAGCCCCTCAAAAAGTACCTGGAAGCCAAGCCATTGTGTGCACCTCATCGCCTTCACGTTGCGCCCAAGCACCTTTTAATACTGCTCCCCCAAATTTTGACTGCCCCCTCCCAACAGAAATCAGAGAGTATGGGGAGGGTGCAGTAAAAAAGTATTTGCAGTACCCCACAATAAGTCAGGATCCTCCTCCACCTATTCCTCTGCTCTCTGAACCCACCCATTTTGCCCAGGCTCCGCCTATACCCCTCCTCTCTGACCCCTCCCACTCTGACTTGGCTCCTCCTCCTCACAACACCTGTTCCCTTTCTTTCACCTCTCTCTGTTCAGGCCACACATATTTTACTTACCAACCAATCTGCAATCCCTCATTCACTAGGCATGATTCCACTCTTACACAACACACAGACACATTTTACTTACCAATTGGCCATTTAGGCCCACCTCCAACTTACCTCTGCTCTGCCACCATCAGTCACCTGGTGCCGAACCCAGGATTCGAACCCTGGTTGCCTGCATGGAAGGCAGGTACTTACCCACTGGACCACACTAGTTTCCATGTAAGTAGCTTATCAAATTGTCCTTATGTCATGGTCATCCTTTTCATGTGCAATGGAAGCCGCAGGGAAGGACACCAAGGCCTGCATGTTGCTTATAGTTACTACTGCAATCCTCGAGACCACTAAGGAGCTATAGCTCAAAGGTAAGTCTTGTACCTTTGGTGCGGACAGCCCTCACAGGCCCGGGTTCGAATCCTGCCAATGCTGTAGAGGTAACCCAAGGTGGAAATTTTCAAAAAGTGAATGTTTTTTTTTTTGCTAAGATTTTTTTTTACTTGGTAACAGAGGAGAAAAGTGGACACTCTTTTTGGCATGTGTGTCTCAAAATTTCAAATGTTTTCCCTCATGACCTTCTACCAACCTCCCTATTTCTCAAGTAGGTGCAATAGGGACAAGGCCTTATTTTCCTTTATCAATGTCTTCATTCTTTGTCCTTTAAGTTTGGTGAATTGCAGAGTGCAATTGTGGTATTGGGGGTTATAACTGAGCACAAGAATGCGAGGAAGGTGCTACACTTATTGTAAAATAGGTTGGATGATGGTGATTTTTCATTTTGGTGTGAGCCATTCGCTCAAATCAGGGGTTTGGTCCCAGTGAGCTTGGATAGAAATAAAGGTCAAGTATGAGCTCTGGCTAATGAAATGATGGGTCAAGTTTGAGGCAAGCTAGAGTCCATTTATTAGGTGCAATAAGAAGCTAGAAAGATTGTTTCCTTTAAGAGACAGACAAGGACAGAGTCAAGCCTTTGCTCTAGTAGGTCTGCATCATCCCTGCTGCAGGATGTGAAGGAATGGACCTCCACAGCAATGCGCTGTGCCGGGCTGGGCTGCGCTGGCCTGGGCTGGGCCTGCCCTGGCACTGTGAATTAATCACCCACCTCCTTCCTTTGAGGAACGCTCACGAACGCCCACGAACGCCCTTGTTCTGTATACAGGCTGACAGCAGGCAATTTAGGACCCTGCTAAATGAGGGTGATGTCCCCATGTGCTTCCTTCAAGTGGCAAAATCCTTCGTCTAAGGCAGGTGGGCTTTTTAAAAATTTGGTTGAAGACCATATGTTGGAGGCGGTATCACGGCACAAGCCGCCGACCGTCTCAGAAGAAAGTGTGCATGGGAGGATATTATTTGCATAGGACAGCCCTCTTCTCAGTCCCATTCTTATGCTGCAGTTGCCATGAAGTGTTACTAGAGGGCAGCAGTATGAACAAAAGAGCACACTGAGGCTTTTCTTCTGCTTGCTGACATGATTCTTGTTCATGGTGGTCTTGCAGGGCCTAAGGAGTGAAGGACTGCTTTGACTGAGGGGATGAGGAATGGCAGGCCTGTATTTGTGGTGAAGGGGGAATATTTGGAAGGTAAACAGCAAGATGAAAACGTCAAAGCATATATGTTTGCTGAGTGATTGAGTCTGTGTGTCACTTGTCTCTTTGAAGGGACATGTGAGAAAGGAACAGCAGCACCATAGACTTCAGATGGGAGAGAGCAAGCAAGGATTAATATTTCCCTCAAATCCAAATACTTACAGTACCTCAAAGATGACAAGTGCGATATGATGTTCTGCAATTGTAAGGATTTGCCATGTGTGGTAGATAAATATGCATAGTTAGTGAGGTTTTTCCCAGAATGTGAGTATCGTTAGGCTGGCAAATGTCAGGCACTCCTTTGGGAGTATGAGGCCAAGAACAAATTTGGGAAGTTTGCTACAGTCATCTGTAGGATCGAAAGACACTGGGGAATCGTTACAGAGGGAGCCAGGCTTCACAAAATGTGGTAACAGTTGGACAGAAATCTTTAGTAGGGACTTTTGTCTACCCCCAATGTGGGACCAGGACCGCAGTACCTCTGTGTCTCTGAAACATATTTTGACCTCTGGACACCACCATCTCAATACCCCTCAAATGTTCCCCCCTGGTACCCCAGCTTTGGTAGTGCATCAACCAGGTTTCAATCATTTGAGTGACCACAAACACCCTTCCTATGTGCCTTCCATTTACATTCAGTCAGTAACCCAGCTGCTTCGTTCGCTGTTCAATCTCAAGTGACAGTTGGATGCACATTGCAGGGGTATACAGGCATATACCGTACTGTACAGACCCTCTCAGTACAGCCAGACTACACTTCTTAAAATCATAAATACATGTTTTGCCCAACAGTAAGGCCAGGCCTTTCCTCTGTAGTTCATGGCCAACGTAAGGAGGAAAACATCAACTGAAGAGCATGCCAAAATTCTCTACAGACACTGCCAATCCTCACACTTTTGCCTATTCGCATGCTGAGGTTATTCACTATGAACCACCAAACCAATTGCAACAGTAGCCTCTCCCTGCCTCATTCGTATGCTTCGATGCCACCTTTATTTAGCAAGTGTTAGTGCTCTCGGATTTTGTAGCGCGATTCGCTATAGCCTCTGTTTTCAACAGAAATGTCCTAAAGGTACCTATACCAATCTGCAGGGTGGGGAGGAAGGGGGCTGCTGCTGCTGGCAGTAACATTTTGGGGCACCCCACCTGCAAAAATACAGCCAAATGCTCCTTGTTTTACCTTTCAATAGCATAACTGCAGCATAATCGTATGGTGACCCCTGTTGTTAATAGAAACTGTCAAACAGCTTCTTGCCCCCCCGTTGCCCCTAACCATTTGGGGTACACCCCATGAGGGAGGATCAGAGCAATACAAACTAATGGTAGCCCCTCAAAAAGTACCTGGAAGCCAAGCCATTGTGTGCACCTCATCGCCTTCACGTTGCGCCCAAGCACCTTTTAATACTGCTCCCCCAAATTTTGACTGCCCCCTCCCAACAGAAATCAGAGAGTATGGGGAGGGTGCAGTAAAAAAGTATTTGCAGTACCCCACAATAAGTCAGGATCCTCCTCCACCTATTCCTCTGCTCTCTGAACCCACCCATTTTGCCCAGGCTCCGCCTATACCCCTCCTCTCTGACCCCTCCCACTCTGACTAGGCTCCTCCTATACCCCTCCTCTCTGACCCAGCTCCTCCTATACTCCTCCTCTCTGACCCCACCCACTCTGACTTGGCTCCTCCTCCTCACAACACCTGTTCCCTTTCTTTCACCTCTCTCTGTTCAGGCCACACATATTTTACTTACCAGCCAATCTGCAATCCCTCATTCAAAAGGCATGATTCCACTCTTACACAACACACAGACACATTTTACTTACCAATTGGCCATTTAGGCCCACCTCCAACTTACCTCTGCTCTGCCACCATCAGTCACCTGGTGCCGAACCCGGGATTCGAACCCTGGTTGCCTGCATGGAAGGCAGGTACTTACCCACTGGACCACACTGGTTTCCATGTAAGTAGCTTATCAAATTGTCCTTATGTCATGGTCATCCTTTTCATGTGCAATGGAAGCCGCAGGGAAGGACACCAAGGCCTGCATGTTGCTTATAGTTACTACTGCAATCCTCTAGACCACTAAGGAGCTATAGCTCAAAGGTAAGTCTTGTACCTTTGGTGCGGACAGCCCTCACAGGCCAGGGTTCGAATCCTGCCAATGCTGTAGAGGTATCCCAAGGTGGAAATTTTCAAAAAGTTAATGTTTTTTTTTTTGCTAAGATTTTTTTTTACTTGGTAACAGAGGAGAAAAGTGGACACTCTTTTTGGCATGTGTGTCTCAAAATTTCAAATGTTTTCCCTCATGACCTTCTACCAACCTCCCTATTTCTCAAGTAGGTGCAATAGTGACAAGGCCTTATTTTCCTTTATCAATGTCTTCATTCTTTGTCCTTTAAGTTTGGTGAATTGCAGAGTGCAATTGTGGTATTGGGGGTTATAACTGAGCACAAGAATGCGAGGAAGGTGCTACACTTATTGTAAAATAGGTTGGATGATTGTGATTTTTCATTTTGGTGTGAGCCACTCGCTCAAATCAGGGGTTTGGTGCCAGTGAGCTTGGATAGAAATAAAGGTCAAGTATGAGCTCTGGCTAATGAAATGATGGGTCAAGTTTGAGGCAAGCTAGAGTCCATTTATTAGGTGCAATAAGAAGCTAGAAAGATTGTTTCCTTTAAGAGACAGACAAGGGCAGAGTCAAGCCTTTGCTCTAGTAGGTCTGCATCATCCCTGCTGCAGGATGTGAAGGAATGGACCTCCACAGCAATGCGCTGTGCCGGGCTGGGCTGCGCTGGCCTGGGCTGGGCCTGCCCTGGCACTGTGAATTAATCACCCACCTCCTTCCTTTGAGGAACGCTCACGAACGCCCACGAACGCCCTTGTTCTGTATACAGGCTGACAGCAGGCAATTTAGGACCCTGCTAAATGAGGGTGATGTCCCCATGTGCTTCCTTCAAGTGGCAAAATCCTTCGTCTAAGGCAGGTGGGCTTTTTAAAAATTTGGTTGAAGACCATATGTTGGAGGCGGTATCACGGCACAAGCCGCCGACCGTCTCAGAAGAAAGTGTGCATGGGAGGATATTATTTGCATAGGACAGCCCTCTTCTCAGTCCCATTCTTATGCTGCAGTTGCCATGAAGTGTTACTAGAGGGCAGCAGTATGAACAAAAGAGCACACTGAGGCTTTTCTTCTGCTTGCTGACATGATTCTTGTTCATGGTGGTCTTGCAGGGCCTAAGGAGTGAAGGACTGCTTTGACTGAGGGGATGAGGAATGGCAGGCCTGTCTTTGTGGTGAAGGGGGAATATTTGGAAGGTAAACAGCAAGATGAAAACGTCAAAGCATATATGTTTGCTGAGTGATTGAGTCTGTGTGTCACTTGTCTCTTTGAAGGGACATGTGAGAAAGGAACAGCAGCACCATAGACTTCAGATGGGAGAGAGCAAGCAAGGATTAATATTTCCCTCAAATCCAAATACTTACAGTACCTCAAAGATGACAAGTGCGATATGATGTTCTGCAATTGTAAGGATTTGCCATGTGTGGTAGATAAATATGCATAGTTAGTGAGGTTTTTCCCAGAATGTGAGTATCGTTAGGCTGGCAAATGTCAGGCACTCCTTTGGGAGTATGAGGCCAAGAACAAATTTGGGAAGTTTGCCACAGTCATCTGTAGGATCGAAAGACACTGGGGAATCGTTACAGAGGGAGCCAGGCTTCACAAAATGTGGTAACAGTTGGACAGAAATCTTTAGCAGAGACTTTTGTCTACCCCCAATGTGGGTCCAGGACCGCAGTACCTCTGTGTCTCTGAAACATATTTTGACCTCTGGACACCACCATCTCAATACCCCTCAAATGTTCCCCCCTGGTACCCCAGCTTTGGTAGTGCATCAACCAGGTTTCAATCATTTGAGTGACCACAAACACCCTTCCTATGTGCCTTCCATTTACATTCAGTCAGTAACCCAGCTGCTTCGTTCGCTGTTCAATCTCAAGTGACAGTTGGATGCAATAATAATTTCCAGTACAAACCAACCGCATCCTCAAACGTCGGTACATAGCAACACACGTACCCTCTCATCCTTTCCTCCGATTAACAACACTGAGCTCCTCTCCCTCTGCAGTCATATTAAATCTGGGTCGCCTAATGACATTATTCCAACTAAAATGGTCGGCCCCATGACTTCTATCCTGAGCCCGCATATGTTGGATGTAATTAACATCTCTCTAACCAAAGGCCAGGTTCCTGCAGATTGGAAAAGGGCGGTGGTGAACCCGATTCGGAAAAAGGCATCCTCTCCCTGGACAGACCTCTCCAATCTACGACCTATTTCCCTCTTGCCTCACCTGGGTAAGGTTACTGAGAGGCACGTGAACACCTATCTCTCTCAACATCTGGAAGCGACGGATGGCCTGGACCACTCACAATCTGGGTTCAGGCCAAACCACAGCACAGAATCAGCCCTTCAGACAGTGACCAATAACATCAGAATGGCACTGGATGAGGGCAGCTCCGTGATTCTGGTGTTGCTGGACCTTTCCGCCGCTTTCCATACGGTGTCTCACACAGTGCTTCTTGACCGCCTAGGTGAGGTGGGTGTGGTGGGAGAGGCTTTGACTTGGTTGAGGAGCTTTTTGACTGGTCGTGTCCAAGAAGTTAGGCTGGGCTCCCACAAATCCACACTAAGGGAGCTCAATAAGGGAGTGCCACAAGGCTCATGCCTTAGTCCTACACTTTTCAATGTGTATGTGGCACCCCTAGCCAACTTAGCTAGATCTTTCGGGTTCACCCCGGTGTCGTATGCTGACGACACCCAACTCCTTTTCCCTTTCAAAACCCTCACATCTGCAATAAAAAGATCTTTTGCAGATGGGATGAGAGCCATAGCAGACTGGATGTCAACTAACCGTCTGCAGTGCAATGTGGGGAAAACGGAGGTCATGTGTTTTGGACAAGCGGCAACATATTGGTCCTCTGACTGGTGGCCCGTGGAACTAGGTCCTGTCCCCACTCCCAAGAGCTCCATCAGGAACCTGGGAGTGCTCTTTGACCAGCAACTTACTTTTAAGGGGCATGTCAATCAGGTTGCTGGTACCTGTTTCCGGGCTATCGGGATGCTGAGACGAGTCTTTCCCTACATACCAGACCATCACAGAAAAACGCTTGTGCAGGCTCTGGTCATCAGTAGGGTGGATTATTGCAACGGGCTGCTCCTCGGAGCTAACGAGGAGCAGCTCAGTAAATTGCAAATAATTCAAAACACAGCAGCAAGGGTTGTCCTGAATGCTCCAGCCAGGACCCCTTCCAGTCCCCTGCTGATGAGACTCCACTGGCTTCCAGTTAGGAAGCGAGTCCATTTTAAGATCTTATGTACCATCCATAAGAGCCTGACAGGAGAGGGCCCGAAACATATGATTAAGATCTTCCAGCCCTACATCCCGGGACGACATTTGCGCTCCAGCCAACAGCAGCTCCTGCAGACACCAAGAGTAAAGAAGACCAGACAAGGTGGCCATGCATTAGCTTATGCCGGCCCAACACTCTGGAATTCTTTACCCCAAGAACTCAGGTCAATTTCCAGCCATCTGAGTTTTCGGAAGAACTTAAAAACATATCTGTTTTCTGACAAATAAATCACTTCCCGGCCTCGCTACCCTATACTAACCACTCTCTTGTAACAGCACTAATCTGTGGCACAGTAATAGCGCGGAGATACCCCTTCGGGAGTCTAATCTGGCGCTCTATAAGAATATAAAATAAATAAATAAATAAAATGCACATTGCAGGGGTATACAGGCATTTTCCGTACTGTACAGACCCTCTCAGTACAGCCAGACTACACTTCTTAAAATCATAAATACATGTTTTGCCCAACAGTAAGGCCAGGCCTTTCCTCTGTAGTTCATGGCCAACATAAGGAGGAAAACATCAACTGAAGAGCATGCCAAAATTCTCTACAGACACTGCCAATCCTCACACTTTTGCCTATTCGCATGCTGAGGTTATTCACTATGAACCACCAAACCAATTGCAACAGTAGCCTCTCCCTGCCTCATTCGTATGCTTCGATGCCACCTTTATTTAGCAAGTGTTAGTGCTCTCGGATTTTGTAGCGCGATTCGCTATAGCCTCTGTTTTCAACAGAAATGTCCTAAAGGTACCTATACCAATCTGCAGGGTGGGGAGGAAGGGGGCTGCTGCTGCTGGCAGTAACATTTTGGGGCACCCCACCTGCAAAAATACAGCCAAATGCTCCTTGTTTTACCTTTCAATAGCATAACTGCAGCATAATCGTATGGTGACCCCTGTTGTTAATAGAAACTGTCAACCAGCTTCTTGCCCCCCCGTTGCCCCTAACCATTTGGGGTACACCCCATGAGGGAGGATCAGAGCAATACAAACTAATGGTAGCCCCTCAAAAAGTACCTGGAAGCCAAGCCATTGTGTGCACCTCATCGCCTTCACGTTGCGCCCAAGCACCTTTTAATACTGCTCCCCCAAATTTTGACTGCCCCCTCCCAACAGAAATCAGAGAGTATAGGGGGGTGAAGTAAAAAAGTATTTGCAGTACCCCACAATAAGTCAGGATCCTCCTCCACCTATTCCTCTGCTCTCTGAACCCACCCATTCTGCCCAGGCTCCGCCTATACCCCTCCTCTCTGACCCCACCCACTCTGACTAGGCTCTTCCTATACCCCACCTATCTGCCCAGGCTCCGCCTATACTCCTCCTCTCTGACCCCACACACTCTGACTTGGCTCCTCCTATGCTCCTCCTCTCTGACCCCTCCCACTCTGACTAGGCTCCTCCTATACCCCTCCTCTCTGACCCAGCTCCTCCTATACTCCTCCTCTCTGACCCCACCCACTCTGACTTGGCTCCTCCTCCTCACAACACCTGTTCCCTTTCTTTCACCTCTCTCTGTTCAGGCCACACATATTTTACTTACCAACCAATCTGCAATCCCTCATTCACTAGGCATGATTCCACTCTTACACAACACACAGACACATTTTACTTACCAATTGGCCATTTAGGCCCACCTCCAACTTACCTCTGCTCTGCCACCATCAGTCACCTGGTGCCGAACCCGGGATTCGAACCCTGGTTGCCTGCATGGAAGGCAGGTACTTACCCACTGGACCACACTGGTTTCCATGTAAGTAGCTTATCAAATTGTCCTTATGTCATGGTCATCCTTTTCATGTGCAATGGAAGCCGCAGGGAAGGACACCAAGGCCTGCATGTTGCTTATAGTAACTACTGCAATCCTCTAAACCACTAAGGAGCTATAGCTCAAAGGTAAGTCTTGTACCTTTGGTGCGGACAGCCCTCACAGGCCAGGGTTCGAATCCTGCCAATGCTGTAGAGGTATCCCAAGGTAGAAATTTTCAAAAAGTGAATGTTTTTTTTTTTGCTAAGATTTTTTTTTACTTGGTAACTGTGAATTAATCACCCACCTCCTTCCTTTGAGGAACGCTCACGAACGCCCACGAACGCCCTTTTCTGTATACAGGCTGACAGCAGGCAATTTAGGACCCTGCTAAATGAGGGTGATGTCCCCATGTGCTTCCTTCAAGTGGCAAAATCCTTCGTCTAAGGCAGGTGGGCTTTTTAAAAATTTGGTTGAAGACCATATGTTGGAGGCGGTATCACGGCACAAGCCGCCGACCGTCTCAGAAGAAAGTGTGCATGGGAGGATATTATTTGCATAGGACAGCCCTCTTCTCAGTCCCATTCTTATGCTGCAGTTGCCATGAAGTGTTACTAGAGGGCAGCAGTATGAACAAAAGAGCACACTGAGGCTTTTCTTCTGCTTGCTGACATGATTCTTGTTCATGGTGGTCTTGCAGGGCCTAAGGAGTGAAGGACTGCTTTGACTGAGGGGATGAGGAATGGCAGGCCTGTATTTGTGGTGAAGGGGGAATATTTGGAAGGTAAACAGCAAGATGAAAACGTCAAAGCATATATGTTTGCTGAGTGATTGAGTCTGTGTGTCACTTGACTCTTTGAAGGGACATGTGAGAAAGGAACAGCAGCACCATAGACTTCAGATGGGAGAGAGCAAGCAAGGATTAATATTTCCCTCAAATCCAAATACTTACAGTACCTCAAAGATGACAAGTGCGATATGATGTTCTGCAATTGTAAGGATTTGCCATGTGTGGTAGATAAATATGCATAGTTAGTGAGGTTTTTCCCAGAATGTGAGTATCGTTAGGCTGGCAAATGTCAGGCACTCCTTTGGGAGTATGAGGCCAAGAACAAATTTGGGAAGTTTGCTACAGTCATCTGTAGGATCGAAAGACACTGGGGAATCGTTACAGAGGGAGCCAGGCTTCACAAAATGTGGTAACAGTTGGACAGAAATCTTTAGCAGGGACTTTTGTCTACCCCCAATGTGGGACCAGGACCGCAGTACCTCTGTGTCTCTGAAACATATTTTGACCTCTGGACACCACCATCTCAATACCCCTCAAATGTTCCCCCCTGGTACCCCAGCTTTGGTAGTGCATCAACCAGGTTTCAATCATTTGAGTGACCACAAACACCCTTCCTATGTGCCTTCCATTTACATTCAGTCAGTAACCCAGCTGCTTCGTTCGCTGTTCAATCTCAAGTGACAGTTGGATGCACATTGCAGGGGTATACAGGCATTTACCGTACTGTACAGACCCTCTCAGTACAGCCAGACTACACTGCTTAAAATCATATATACATGTTTTGCCCAACAGTAAGGCCAGGCCTTTCCTCTGTAGTTCATGGCCAACGTAAGGAGGAAAACATCAACTGAAGAGCATGCCAAAATTCTCTACAGACACTGCCAATCCTCACACTTTTGCCTATTCCCATGCTGAGGTTATTCACTATGAACCACCAAACCAATTGCAACAGTAGCCTCTCCCTGCCTCATTCGTATGCTTCGATGCCACCTTTATTTAGCAAGTGTTAGTGCTCTCGGATTTTGTAGCGCGATTTGCTATAGCCTCTGTTTTCAACAGAAATGTCCTAAAGGTACCTATACCAATCTGCAGGGTGGGGAGGAAGGGGGCTGCTGCTGCTGGCAGTAACATTTTGGGGCACCCACCTGCAAAAATACAGCCAAATGCTCCTTGTTTTACCTTTCAATAGCATAACTGCAGCATAATCGTATGGTGACCCCTGTTGTTAATAGAAACTGTCAAACAGCTTCTTGCCCCCCCGTTGCCCCTAACCATTTGGGGTACACCCCATGAGGGAGGATCAGAGCAATACAAACTAATGGTAGCCCCTCAAAAAGTACCTGGAAGCCAAGCCATTGTGTGCACCTCATCGCCTTCACGTTGCGCCCAAGCTCCTTTTAATACTGCTCCCCCAAATTTTGACTGCCCCCTCCCAACAGAAATCAGAGAGTATGGGGAGGGTGCAGTAAAAAAGTATTTGCAGTACCCCACAATAAGTCAGGATCCTCCTCCACCTATTCCTCTGCTCTCTGAACCCACCCATTCTGCCCAGGCTCCGCCTATACCCCTCCTCTCTGACCCCACCCACTCTGACTAGGCTCTTCCTATACCCCTCCTCTCTGCCCAGGCTCCGCCTATACTCCTCCTCTCTGACCCCACCCACTCTGACTTGGCTCCTCCTATACCCCTCCTCTCTGACCCAGCTCCTCCTATACTCCTCCTCTCTGACCCCACCCACTCTGACTTGGCTCCTCCTCCTCACAACACCTGTTCCCTTTCTTTCACCTCTCTGTTCAGGCCACACATATTTTACTTACCAACCAATCTGCAATCCCTCATTCACTAGGCATGATTCCATTCTTACACAACACACAGACACATTTTACTTACCAATTGGCCATTTAGGCCCGCCTCCAACTTACCTCTGCTCTGCCACCATCAGTCACCTGGTGCCGAACCCGGGATTCGAACCCTGGTTGCCTGCATGGAAGGCAGGTACTTACCCACTGGACCACACTGGTTTCCATGTAAGTAGCTTATCAAATTGTCCTTATGTCATGGTCATCCTTTTCATGTGCAATGGAAGCCGCAGGGAAGGACACCAAGGCCTGCATGTTGCTTATAGTTACTACTGCAATCCTCTAGACCACTAAGGAGCTATAGCTCAAAGGTAAGTCTTGTACCTTTGGTGCGGACAGCCCTCACAGGCCAGGGTTCGAATCCTGCCAATGCTGTAGAGGTATCCCAGGGTGGAAATTTTCAAAAAGTCAATGTTTTTTTTTTTGCTAAGATTTTTTTTTACTTGGTAACAGAGGAGAAAAGTGGACACTCTTTTTGGCATGTGTGTCTCAAAATTTCAAATGTTTTCCCTCATGACCTTCTACCAACCTCCCTATTTCTCAAGTAGGTGCAATAGGGACAAGGCCTTATTTTCCTTTATCAATGTCTTCATTCTTTGTCCTTTAAGTTTGGTGAATTGCAGAGTGCAATTGTGGTATTGGGGGTTATAACTGAGCACAAGAATGCGAGGAAGGTGCTACACTTATTGTAAAATAGGTTGGATGATGGTGATTTTTCATTTTGGTGTGAGCCATTCGCTCAAATCAGGGGTTTAGTCCCAGTGAGCTTGGATAGAAATAAAGGTCAAGTATGAGCTCTGGCTAATGAAATGATGGGTCAAGTTTGAGGCAAGCTAGAGTCCATTTATTAGGTGCAATAAGAAGCTAGAAAGATTGTTTCCTTTAAGAGACAGACAAGGGCAGAGTCAAGCCTTTGCTCTAGTAGGTCTGCATCATCCCTGCTGCAGGATGTGAAGGAATGGACCTCCAGAGCAATGCGCTGTGCCGGGCTGGGCTGCGCTGGCCTGGGCTGGGCCTGCCCTGGCACTGTGAATTAATCACCCACCTCCTTCCTTTGAGGAACGCTCACGAACGCCCTTGTTCTGTACACAGGCTGACAGCAGGCAATTTAGGACCCTGCTAAATGAGGGTGATGTCCCCATGTGCTTCCTTCAAGTGGCAAAATCCTTCGTCTAAGGCAGGTGGGCTTTTTAAATATTTGGTTGAAGACCATATGTTGGAGGCGGTATCACGGCACAAGCCGCCGACCGTCTCAGAAGAAAGTGTGCATGGGAGGATATTATTTGCATAGGACAGCCCTCTTCTCAGTCCCATTCTTATGCTGCAGTTGCCATGAAGTGTTACTAGAGGGCAGCAGTATGAACAAAAGAGCACACTGAGGCTTTTCTTCTGCTTGCTGACATGATTCTTGTTCATGGTGGTCTTGCAGGGCCTAAGGAGTGAAGGACTGCTTTGACTGAGGGGATGAGGAATGGCAGGCCTGTATTTGTGGTGAAGGGGGAATATTTGGAAGGTAAACAGCAAGATGAAAATGTCAAAGCATATATGTTTGCTGAGTGATTGAGTCTTTGTGTCACTTGTCTCTTTGAAGGGACACGTGAGAAAGGAACAGCAGCACCATAGACTTCAGATGGGAGAGAGCAAGCAAGGATTAATATTTCCCTCAAATCCAAATACTTACAGTACCTCAAAGATGACAAGTGCGATATGATGTTCTGCAATTGTAAGGATTTGCCATGTGTGGTAGATAAATATGCATAGTTAGTGAGGTTTTTCCCAGAATGTGAGTATCGTTAGGCTGGCAAATGTCAGGCACTCCTTTGGGAGTATGAGGCCAAGAAGAAATTTGGGAAGTTTGCTACAGTCATCTGTAGGATCGAAAGACACTGGGGAATCGTTACAGAGGGAGCCAGGCTTCACAAAATGTGGAAATAGTTGGACAGATATCTTTAGCAGGGACTTTTGTCTACCCCCAATGTGGGACCAGGACCGCAGTACCTCTGTGTCTCTGAAACATATTTTGACCTCTGGACACCACCATCTCAATACCCCTCAAATGTTCCCCCCTGGTACCCCAGCTTTGGTAGTGCATCTACCAGGTTTCAATCATTTGAGTGACCACAAACACCCTTCCTATGTGCCTTCCATTTACATTCAGTCAGTAACCCAGCTGCTTCGTTCGCTGTTCAATCTCAAGTGACAGTTAGATGCACATTGCAGGGGTATACAGGCATTTACCGTACTGTACAGACCCTCTCGGTACAGCCAGACTACACTTCTTAAAATCATAAATACATGTTTTGCCCAACAGTAAGGCCAGGCCTTTCCTCTGTAGTTCATGGCCAACGTAAGGAGGAAAACATCAACTGAAGAGCATGCCAAAATTCTCTACAGACACTGCCAATCCTCACACTTTTGCCTATTCGCATGCTGAGGTTATTCACTATGAACCACCAAACCAATTGCAACAGTAGCCTCTCCCTGCCTCATTCGTATGCTTCGATGCCACCTTTATTTAGCAAGTGTTAGTGCTCTCGGATTTTGTAGCGCGATTCGCTATAGCCTCTGTTTTCAACAGAAATGTCCTAAAGGTACCTATACCAATCTGCAGGGTGGGGAGGAAGGGGGCTGCTGCTGCTGGCAGTAACATTTTGGGGCACCCCACCTGCAAAAATACAGCCAAATGCTCCTTGTTTTACCTTTCAATAGCATAACTGCAGCATAATCGTATGGTGACCCCTGTTGTTAATAGAAACTGTCAAACAGCTTCTTGCCCCCCCGTTGCCCCTAACCATTTGGGGTACACCCCATGAGGGAGGATCAGAGCAATACAAACTAATGGTAGCCCCTCAAAAAGTACCTGGAAGCCAAGCCATTGTGTGCACCTCATCGCCTTCACGTTGCGCCCAAGCACCTTTTAATACTGCTCCCCCAAATTTTGACTGCCCCCTCCCAACAGAAATCAGAGAGTATGGGGAGGGTGCAGTAAAAAAGTATTTGCAGTACCCCACAATAAGTCAGGATCCTCCTCCACCTATTCCTCTGCTCTCTGAACCCACCCATTCTGCCCAGGCTCCGCCTATATCCCTCCTCTCTGACCCCACCCACTCTGACTAGGCTCTTCCTATACCCCTCCTCTCTGACCCCTCCCACTCTGACTAGGCTCCTCCTATACCCCTCCTCTCTGACCCAGCTCCTCCTATACTCCTCCTCTCTGACCCCACCCACTCTGACTTGGCTCCTCCTCCTCACAACACCTGTTCCCTTTCTTTCACCTCTCTCTGTTCAGGCCACACATATTTTACTTACCAATCAATCTGCAATCCCTCATTCACTAGGCATGATTCCACTCTTACACAACACACAGACACATTTTACTTACCAATTGGCCATTTAGGCCCACCTCCAACTTACCTCTGCTCTGCCACCATCAGTCACCTGGTGCCGAACCCGGGATTCGAACCCTGGTTGCCTGCATGGAAGGCAGGTACTTACCCACTGGACCACACTGGTTTCCATGTAAGTAGCTTATCAAATTGTCCTTATGTCATGGTCATCCTTTTCATGTGCAATGGAAGCCGCAGGGAAGGACACCAAGGCCTGCATGTTGCTTATAGTTACTACTGCAATCCTCTAGACCACTAAGGAGCTATAGCTCAAAGGTAAGTCTTGTACCTTTGGTGCGGACAGCCCTCACAGGCCAGGGTTCGAATCCTGCCAATGCTGTAGAGGTATCCCAAGGTGGAAATTTTCAAAAAGTGAATGTTTTTTTTTTGCTAAGATTTTTATTACTTGGTAACAGAGGAGAAAAGTGGACACTCTTTTTGGCATGTGTGTCTCAAAATTTCAAATGTTTTCCCTCATGACCTTCTACCAACCTCCCTATTTCTCAAGTAGGTGCAATAGGGACAAGGCCTTATTTTCCTTTATCAATGTCTTCATTCTTTGTCCTTTAAGTTTGGTGAATTGCAGAGTGCAATTGTGGTATTGGGGTTTATAACTGAGCACAAGAATGCGAGGAAGGTGCTACACTTATTGTAAAATAGGTTGGATGATTGTGATTTTTCATTTTGGTGTGAGGCACTCGCTCAAATCAGGGGTTTGGTGCCAGTGAGCTTGGATAGAAATAAAGGTCAAGTATGAGCTCTGGCTAATGAAATGATGGGTCAAGTTTGAGGCAAGCTAGAGTCCATTTATTAGGTGCAATAAGAAGCTAGAAAGATTGTTTCCTTTAAGAGACAGACAAGGGCAGAGTCAAGCCTTTGCTCTAGTAGGTCTGCATCATCCCTGCTGCAGGATGTGAAGGAATGGACCTCCACAGCAATGCGCTGTGCCGGGCTGGGCTGCGCTGGCCTGGGCTGGGCCTGCCCTGGCACTGTGAATTAATCACCCACCTCCTTCCTTTGAGGAACGCTCACGAACGCCCACGAACGCCCTTGTTCTGTATACAGGCTGACAGCAGGCAATTTAGGACCCTGCTAAATGAGGGTGATGTCCCCATGTGCTTCCTTCAAGTGGCAAAATCCTTCGTCTAAGGCAGGTGGGCTTTTTAAAAATTTGGTTGAAGACCATATGTTGGAGGCGGTATCACGGCACAAGCCGCCGACCGTCTCAGAAGAAAGTGTGCATGGGAGGATATTATTTGCATAGGACAGCCCTCTTCTCAGTCCCATTCTTATGCTGCAGTTGCCATGAAGTGTTACTAGAGGGCAGCAGTATGAACAAAAGAGCACACTGAGGCTTTTCTTCTGCTTGCTGACATGATTCTTGTTCATGGTGGTCTTGCAGGGCCTAAGGAGTGAAGGACTGCTTTGACTGAGGGGATGAGGAATGGCAGGCCTGTATTTGTGGTGAAGGGGGAATATTTGGAAGGTAAACAGCAAGATGAAAACGTCAAAGCATATATGTTTGCTGAGTGATTGAGTCTGTGTGTCACTTGTCTCTTTGAAGGGACATGTGAGAAAGGAACAGCAGCACCATAGACTTCAGATGGGAGAGAGCAAGCAAGGATTAATATTTCCCTCAAATCCAAATACTTACAGTACCTCAAAGATGACAAGTGCGATATGATGTTCTGCAATTGTAAGGATTTGCCATGTGTGGTAGATAAATATGCATAGTTAGTGAGGTTTTTCCCAGAATGTGAGTATCGTTAGGCTGGCAAATGTCAGGCACTCCTTTGGGAGTATGAGGCCAAGAACAAATTTGGGAAGTTTGCTACAGTCATCTGTAGGATCGAAAGACACTGGGGAATCGTTACAGAGGGAGCCAGGCTTCACAAAATGTGGTAACAGTTGGACAGAAATCTTTAGCAGGGACTTTTGTCTACCCCCAATGTGGGACCAGGACCGCAGTACCTCTGTGTCTCTGAAACATATTTTGACCTCTGGACACCACCATCTCAATACCCCTCAAATGTTCCCCCCTGGTACCCCAGCTTTGGTAGTGCATCAACCAGGTTTCAATCATTTGAGTGACCACAAACACCCTTCCTATGTGCCTTCCATTTACATTCAGTCAGTAACCCAGCTGCTTCGTTCGCTGTTCAATCTCAAGTGACAGTTGGATGCACATTGCAGGGGTATACAGGCATTTACCGTACTGTACAGACCCTCTCAGTACAGCCAGACTACACTTCTTAAAATCATAAATACATGTTTTGCCCAACAGTAAGGCCAGGCCTTTCCTCTGTAGTTCATGGCCAACGTAAGGAGGAAAACATCAACTGAAGAGCATGCCAAAATTCTCTACAGACACTGCCAATCCTCACACTTTTGCCTATTCGCATGCTGAGGTTATTCACTATGAACCACCAAACCAATTGCAACAGTAGCCTCTCCCTGCCTCATTCGTATGCTTCGATGCCACCTTTATTTAGCAAGTGTTAGTGCTCTCGGATTTTGTAGCGCGATTCGCTATAGCCTCTGTTTTCAACAGAAATGTCCTAAAGGTACCTATACCAATCTGCAGGGTGGGGAGGAAGGGGGCTGTTGCTGCTGGCAGTAACATTTTGGGGCACCCCACCTGCAAAAATACAGCCAAATGCTCCTTGTTTTACCTTTCAATAGCATAACTGCAGCATAATCGTATGGTGACCCCTGTTGTTAATAGAAACTGTCAAACAGCTTCTTGCCCCCCGTTGCCCCTAACCATTTGGGGTACACCCCATGAGGGAGGATCAGAGCAATACAAACTAATGGTAGCCCCTCAAAAAGTACCTGGAAGCCAAGCCATTGTGTGCACCTCATCGCCTTCACGATGCGCCCAAGCACCTTTTAATACTGCTCCCCCAAATTTTGACTGCCCCCTCCCAACAGAAATCAGAGAGTATGGGGAGGGTGCAGTAAAAAAGTATTTGCAGTACCCCACAATAAGTCAGGATCCTCCTCCACCTATTCCTCTGCTCTCTGAACCCACCCATTCTGCCCAGGCTCCGCCTATACCCCTCTTCTCTGACCCCACCCACTCTGACTAGGCTCCTCCTATACCCCTCCTCTCTGACCCAGCTCCTCCTATACTCCTCCTCTCTGACCCCACCCACTCTGACTTGGCTCCTCCTCCTCACAACACCTGTTCCCTTTCTTTCACCTCTCTCTGTTCAGGCCACACATATTTTACTTACCAACCAATCTGCAATCCCTCATTCACTAGGCATGATTCCACTCTTACACAACACACAGACACATTTTACTTACCAATTGGCCATTTAGGCCAACCTCCAACTTACCTCTGCTCTGCCACCATCAGTCACCTGGTGCGGAACCCGGGATTCAAACCCTGGTTGCCTGCATGGAAGGAAGGTACTTACCCACTGGACCACACTGGTTTCCATGTAAGTAGCTTATCAAATTGTCCTTATGTCATGGTCATCCTTTTCATGTGCAATGGAAGCCGCAGGGAAGGACACCCAGGCCTGCATGTTGCTTATAGTTACTACTGCAATCCTCTAGACCACTAAGGAGCTATAGCTCAAAGGTAAGTCTTGTACCTTTGGTGCGGACAGCCCTCACAGGCCAGGGTTCGAATCCTGCCAATGCTGTAGAGGTATCCCAAGGTGGAAATTTTCAAAAAGTGAATGTTTTTTTTTTTGCTAAGATTTTTTTTTACTTGGTAACAGAGGAGAAAAGTGGACACTCTTTTTGGCATGTGTGTCTCAAAATTTCAAATGTTTTCCCTCATGACCTTCTACCAACCTCCCTATTTCTCAAGTAGGTGCAATAGGGACAAGGCCTTATTTTCCTTTATCAATGTCTTCATTCTTTGTCCTTTAAGTTTGGTGAATTGCAGAGTGCAATTGTGGTATTGGGGGTTATAACTGAGCACAAGAATGCGAGGAAGGTGCTACACTTATTGTAAAATAGGTTGGATGATTGTGATTTTTCATTTTGGTGTGAGCCACTCGCTCAAATCAGGGGTTTGGTGCCAGTGAGCTTGGATAGAAATAAAGGTCAAGTATGAGCTCTGGCTAATGAAATGATGGGTCAAGTTTGAGGCAAGCTACAGTCCATTTATTAGGTGCAATAAGAAGCTAGAAAGATTGTTTCCTTTAAGAGACAGACAAGGGCAGAGTCAAGCCTTTGCTCTAGTAGGTCTGCATCATCCCTGCTGCAGGATGTGAAGGAATGGACCTCCACAGCAATGCGCTGTGCCGGGCTGGGCTGCGCTGGCCTGGGCTGGGCCTGCCCTGGCACTGTGAATTAATCACCCACCTCCTTCCTTTGAGGAACGCTCACGAACGCCCACGAACGCCCTTGTTCTGTATACAGGCTGACAGCAGGCAATTTAGGACCCTGCTAAATGAGGGTGATGTCCCCATGTGCTTCCTTCAAGTGGCAAAATCCTTCGTCTAAGGCAGGTGGGCTTTTTAAAAATTTGGTTGAAGACCATATGTTGGAGGCGGTATCACGGCACAAGCCGCCGACCGTCTCAGATGAAAGTGTGCATGGGAGGATATTATTTGCATAGGACAGCCCTCTTCTCAGTCCCATTCTTATGCTGCAGTTGCCATGAAGTGTTACTAGAGGGCAGCAGTATGAACAAAAGAGCACACTGAGGCTTTTCTTCTGCTTGCTGACATGATTCTTGTTCATGGTGGTCTTGCAGGGCCTAAGGAGTGAAGGACTGCTTTGACTGAGGGGATGAGGAATGGCAGGCCTGTATTTGTGGTGAAGGGGGAATATTTGGAAGGTAAACAGCAAGATGAAAACGTCAAAGCATATATGTTTGCTGAGTGATTGAGTCTGTGTGTCACTTGTCTCTTTGAAGGGACATGTGAGAAAGGAACAGCAGCACCGTAGACTTCAGATGGGAGAGAGCAAGCAAGGATTAATATTTCCCTCAAATCCAAATACTTACAGTACCTCAAAGATGACAAGTGCGATATGATGTTCTGCAATTGTAAGGATTTGCCATGTGTGGTAGATAAATATGCATAGTTAGTGAGGTTTTTCCCAGAATGTGAGTATCGTTAGGCTGGCAAATGTCAGGCACTCCTTTGGGAGTATGAGGCCAAGAACAAATTTGGGAAGTTTGCTACAGTCATCTGTAGGATCGAAAGACACTGGGGAATCGTTACAGAGGGAGCCAGGCTTCACAAAATGTGGTAACAGTTGGACAGAAATCTTTAGCAGGGACTTTTGTCTACCCCCAATGTGGGACCAGGACCGCAGTACCTCTGTGTCTCTGAAACATATTTTGACCTCTGGACACCACCATCTCAATACCCCTCAAATGTTCCCCCCTGGTACCCCAGCTTTGGTAGTGCATCAACCAGGTTTCAATCATTTGAGTGACCACAAACACCCTTCCTATGTGCCTTCCATTTACATTCAGTCAGTAACCCAGCTGCTTCGTTCGCTGTTCAATCTCAAGTGACAGTTGGATGCACATTGCAGGGGTATACAGGCATTTACCGTACTGTACAGACCCTCTCAGTACAGCCAGACTACACTTCTTAAAATCATAAATACATGTTTTGCCCAACAGTAAGGCCAGGCCTTTCCTCTGTAGTTCATGGCCAACGTAAGGAGGAAAACATCAACTGAAGAGCATGCCAAAATTCTCTACAGACACTGCCAATCCTCACACTTTTGCCTATTCGCATGCTGAGGTTATTCACTATGAACCACCAAACCAATTGCAACAGTAGCCTCTCCCTGCCTCATTCGTATGCTTCGATGCCACCTTTATTTAGCAAGTGTTAGTGCTCTCGGATTTTGTAGCGCGATTCGCTATAGCCTCTGTTTTCAACAGAAATGTCCTAAAGGTACCTATACCAATCTGCAGGGTGGGGAGGAAGGGGGCTGCTGCTGCTGGCAGTAACATTTTGGGGCACCCCACCTGCAAAAATACAGCCAAATGCTCCTTGTTTTACCTTTCAATAGCATAACTGCAGCATAATCGTATGGTGACCCCTGTTGTTAATAGAAACTGTCAAACAGCTTCTTGCCCCCCCGTTGCCCCTAACCATTTGGGGTACACCCCATGAGGGAGGATCAGAGCAATACAAACTAATGGTAGCCCCTCAAAAAGTACCTGGAAGCCAAGCCATTGTGTGCACCTCATCGCCTTCACGTTGCGCCCAAGCACCTTTTAATACTGCTCCCCCAAATTTTGACTGCCCCCTCCCAACAGAAATCAGAGAGTATGGGGAGGGTGCAGTAAAAAAGTATTTGCAGTACCCCACAATAAGTCAGGATCCTCCTCCACCTATTCCTCTGCTCTCTGAACCCACCCATTTTGCCCAGGCTCCACCTATACCCCTCCTCTCTGACCCCTCCCACTCTGACTTGGCTCCTCCTCCTCACAACACCTGTTCCCTTTCTTTCACCTCTCTCTGTTCAGGCCACACATATTTTACTTACCAACCAATCTGCAATCCCTCATTCACTAGGCATGATTCCACTCTTACACAACACACAGACACATTTTACTTACCAATTGGCCATTTAGGCCCACCTCCAACTTACCTCTGCTCTGCCACCATCAGTCACCTGGTGCCGAACCCAGGATTCGAACCCTGGTTGCCTGCATGGAAGGCAGGTACTTACCCACTGGACCACACTGGTTTCCATGTAAGTAGCTTATCAAATTGTCCTTATGTCATGGTCATCCTTTTCATGTGCAATGGAAGCCGCAGGGAAGGACACCAAGGCCTGCATGTTGCTTATAGTTACTACTGCAATCCTCGAGACCACTAAGGAGCTATAGCTCAATGGTAAGTCTTGTACCTTTGGTGCGGACAGCCCTCACAGGCCCGGGTTCGAATCCTGCCAATGCTGTAGAGGTAACCCAAGGTGGAAATTTTCAAAAAGTGAATGTGTTTTTTTTTGCTAAGATTTTTTTTTACTTGGTAACAGAGGAGAAAAGTGGACACTCTTTTTGGCATGTGTGTCTCAAAATTTCAAATGTTTTCCCTCATGACCTTCTACCAACCTCCCTATTTCTCAAGTAGGTGCAATAGGGACAAGGCCTTATTTTCCTTTATCAATGTCTTCATTCTTTGTCCTTTAAGTTTGGTGAATTGAAGAGTGCAATTGTGGTATTGGGGGTTATAACTGAGCACAAGAATGCGAGGAAGGTGCTACACTTATTGTAAAATAGGTTGGATGATGGTGATTTTTCATTTTGGTGTGAGCCATTCGCTCAAATCAGGGGTTTGGTCCCAGTGAGCTTGGATAGAAATAAAGGTCAAGTATGAGCTCTGGCTAATGAAATGATGGGTCAAGTTTGAGGCAAGCTAGAGTCCATTTATTAGGTGCAATAAGAAGCTAGAAAGATTGTTTCCTTTAAGAGACAGACAAGGACAGAGTCAAGCCTTTGCTCTAGTAGGTCTGCATCATCCCTGCTGCAGGATGTGAAGGAATGGACCTCCACAGCAATGCGCTGTGCCGGGCTGGGCTGCGCTGGCCTGGGCTGGGCCTGCCCTGGCACTGTGAATTAATCACCCACCTCCTTCCTTTGAGGAACGCTCACGAACGCCCACGAACGCCCTTGTTCTGTATACAGGCTGACAGCAGGCAATTTAGGACCCTGCTAAATGAGGGTGATGTCCCCATGTGCTTCCTTCAAGTGGCAAAATCCTTCGTCTAAGGCAGGTGGGCTTTTTAAAAATTTGGTTGAAGACCATATGTTGGAGGCGGTATCACGGCACAAGCCGCCGACCGTCTCAGAAGAAAGTGTGCATGGGAGGATATTATTTGCATAGGACAGCCCTCTTCTCAGTCCCATTCTTATGCTGCAGTTGCCATGAAGTGTTACTAGAGGGCAGCAGTATGAACAAAAGAGCACACTGAGGCTTTTCTTCTGCTTGCTGACATGATTCTTGTTCATGGTGGTCTTGCAGGGCCTAAGGAGTGAAGGACTGCTTTGACTGAGGGGATGAGGAATGGCAGGCCTGTATTTGTGGTGAAGGGGGAATATTTGGAAGGTAAACAGCAAGATGAAAACGTCAAAGCATATATGTTTGCTGAGTGATTGAGTCTGTGTGTCACTTGTCTCTTTGAAGGGACATGTGAGAAAGGAACAGCAGCACCATAGACTTCAGATGGGAGAGAGCAAGCAAGGATTAATATTTCCCTCAAATCCAAATACTTACAGTACCTCAAAGATGACAAGTGCGATATGATGTTCTGCAATTGTAAGGATTTGCCATGTGTGGTAGATAAATATGCATAGTTAGTGAGGTTTTTCCCAGAATGTGAGTATCGTTAGGCTGGCAAATGTCAGGCACTCCTTTGGGAGTATGAGGCCAAGAACAAATTTGGGAAGTTTGCTACAGTCATCTGTAGGATCGAAAGACACTGGGGAATCGTTACAGAGGGAGCCAGGCTTCACAAAATGTGGTAACAGTTGGACAGAAATCTTTAGCAGGGACTTTTGTCTACCCCCAATGTGGGACCAGGACCGCAGTACCTCTGTGTCTCTGAAACATATTTTGACCTCTGGACACCACCATCTCAATACCCCTCAAATGTTCCCCCCTGGTACCCCAGCTTTGGTAGTGCATCAACCAGGTTTCAATCATTTGAGTGACCACAAACACCCTTCCTATGTGCCTTCCATTTACATTCAGTCAGTAACCCAGCTGCTTCGTTCGCTGTTCAATCTCAAGTGACAGTTGGATGCACATTGCAGGGGTATACAGGCATTTACCGTACTGTACAGACCCTCTCAGTACAGCCAGACTACACTTCTTAAAATCATAAATACATGTTTTGCCCAACAGTAAGGCCAGGCCTTTCCTCTGTAGTTCATGGCCAACGTAAGGAGGAAAACATCAACTGAAGAGCATGCCAAAATTCTCTACAGACACTGCCAATCCTCACACTTTTGCCTATTCGCATGCTGAGGTTATTCACTATGAACCACCAAACCAATTGCAACAGTAGCCTCTCCCTGCCTCATTCGTATGCTTCGATGCCACCTTTATTTAGCAAGTGTTAGTGCTCTCGGATTTTGTAGCGCGATTCGCTATAGCCTCTGTTTTCAACAGAAATGTCCTAAAGGTACCTATACCAATCTGCAGGGTGGGGAGGAAGGGGGCTGTTGCTGCTGGCAGTAACATTTTGGGGCACCCCACCTGCAAAAATACAGCCAAATGCTCCTTGTTTTACCTTTCAATAGCATAACTGCAGCATAATCGTATGGTGACCCCTGTTGTTAATAGAAACTGTCAAACAGCTTCTTGCCCCCCGTTGCCCCTAACCATTTGGGGTACACCCCATGAGGGAGGATCAGAGCAATACAAACTAATGGTAGCCCCTCAAAAAGTACCTGGAAGCCAAGCCATTGTGTGCACCTCATCGCCTTCACGATGCGCCCAAGCACCTTTTAATACTGCTCCCCCAAATTTTGACTGCCCCCTCCCAACAGAAATCAGAGAGTATGGGGAGGGTGCAGTAAAAAAGTATTTGCAGTACCCCACAATAAGTCAGGATCCTCCTCCACCTATTCCTCTGCTCTCTGAACCCACCCATTCTGCCCAGGCTCCGCCTATACCCCTCTTCTCTGACCCCACCCACTCTGACTAGGCTCCTCCTATACCCCTCCTCTCTGACCCAGCTCCTCCTATACTCCTCCTCTCTGACCCCACCCACTCTGACTTGGCTCCTCCTCCTCACAACACCTGTTCCCTTTCTTTCACCTCTCTCTGTTCAGGCCACACATATTTTACTTACCAACCAATCTGCAATCCCTCATTCACTAGGCATGATTCCACTCTTACACAACACACAGACACATTTTACTTACCAATTGGCCATTTAGGCCAACCTCCAACTTACCTCTGCTCTGCCACCATCAGTCACCTGGTGCGGAACCCGGGATTCAAACCCTGGTTGCCTGCATGGAAGGAAGGTACTTACCCACTGGACCACACTGGTTTCCATGTAAGTAGCTTATCAAATTGTCCTTATGTCATGGTCATCCTTTTCATGTGCAATGGAAGCCGCAGGGAAGGACACCCAGGCCTGCATGTTGCTTATAGTTACTACTGCAATCCTCTAGACCACTAAGGAGCTATAGCTCAAAGGTAAGTCTTGTACCTTTGGTGCGGACAGCCCTCACAGGCCAGGGTTCGAATCCTGCCAATGCTGTAGAGGTATCCCAAGGTGGAAATTTTCAAAAAGTGAATGTTTTTTTTTTTGCTAAGATTTTTTTTTACTTGGTAACAGAGGAGAAAAGTGGACACTCTTTTTGGCATGTGTGTCTCAAAATTTCAAATGTTTTCCCTCATGACCTTCTACCAACCTCCCTATTTCTCAAGTAGGTGCAATAGGGACAAGGCCTTATTTTCCTTTATCAATGTCTTCATTCTTTGTCCTTTAAGTTTGGTGAATTGCAGAGTGCAATTGTGGTATTGGGGGTTATAACTGAGCACAAGAATGCGAGGAAGGTGCTACACTTATTGTAAAATAGGTTGGATGATTGTGATTTTTCATTTTGGTGTGAGCCACTCGCTCAAATCAGGGGTTTGGTGCCAGTGAGCTTGGATAGAAATAAAGGTCAAGTATGAGCTCTGGCTAATGAAATGATGGGTCAAGTTTGAGGCAAGCTACAGTCCATTTATTAGGTGCAATAAGAAGCTAGAAAGATTGTTTCCTTTAAGAGACAGACAAGGGCAGAGTCAAGCCTTTGCTCTAGTAGGTCTGCATCATCCCTGCTGCAGGATGTGAAGGAATGGACCTCCACAGCAATGCGCTGTGCCGGGCTGGGCTGCGCTGGCCTGGGCTGGGCCTGCCCTGGCACTGTGAATTAATCACCCACCTCCTTCCTTTGAGGAACGCTCACGAACGCCCACGAACGCCCTTGTTCTGTATACAGGCTGACAGCAGGCAATTTAGGACCCTGCTAAATGAGGGTGATGTCCCCATGTGCTTCCTTCAAGTGGCAAAATCCTTCGTCTAAGGCAGGTGGGCTTTTTAAAAATTTGGTTGAAGACCATATGTTGGAGGCGGTATCACGGCACAAGCCGCCGACCGTCTCAGATGAAAGTGTGCATGGGAGGATATTATTTGCATAGGACAGCCCTCTTCTCAGTCCCATTCTTATGCTGCAGTTGCCATGAAGTGTTACTAGAGGGCAGCAGTATGAACAAAAGAGCACACTGAGGCTTTTCTTCTGCTTGCTGACATGATTCTTGTTCATGGTGGTCTTGCAGGGCCTAAGGAGTGAAGGACTGCTTTGACTGAGGGGATGAGGAATGGCAGGCCTGTATTTGTGGTGAAGGGGGAATATTTGGAAGGTAAACAGCAAGATGAAAACGTCAAAGCATATATGTTTGCTGAGTGATTGAGTCTGTGTGTCACTTGTCTCTTTGAAGGGACATGTGAGAAAGGAACAGCAGCACCGTAGACTTCAGATGGGAGAGAGCAAGCAAGGATTAATATTTCCCTCAAATCCAAATACTTACAGTACCTCAAAGATGACAAGTGCGATATGATGTTCTGCAATTGTAAGGATTTGCCATGTGTGGTAGATAAATATGCATAGTTAGTGAGGTTTTTCCCAGAATGTGAGTATCGTTAGGCTGGCAAATGTCAGGCACTCCTTTGGGAGTATGAGGCCAAGAACAAATTTGGGAAGTTTGCTACAGTCATCTGTAGGATCGAAAGACACTGGGGAATCGTTACAGAGGGAGCCAGGCTTCACAAAATGTGGTAACAGTTGGACAGAAATCTTTAGCAGGGACTTTTGTCTACCCCCAATGTGGGACCAGGACCGCAGTACCTCTGTGTCTCTGAAACATATTTTGACCTCTGGACACCACCATCTCAATACCCCTCAAATGTTCCCCCCTGGTACCCCAGCTTTGGTAGTGCATCAACCAGGTTTCAATCATTTGAGTGACCACAAACACCCTTCCTATGTGCCTTCCATTTACATTCAGTCAGTAACCCAGCTGCTTCGTTCGCTGTTCAATCTCAAGTGACAGTTGGATGCACATTGCAGGGGTATACAGGCATTTACCGTACTGTACAGACCCTCTCAGTACAGCCAGACTACACTTCTTAAAATCATAAATACATGTTTTGCCCAACAGTAAGGCCAGGCCTTTCCTCTGTAGTTCATGGCCAACGTAAGGAGGAAAACATCAACTGAAGAGCATGCCAAAATTCTCTACAGACACTGCCAATCCTCACACTTTTGCCTATTCGCATGCTGAGGTTATTCACTATGAACCACCAAACCAATTGCAACAGTAGCCTCTCCCTGCCTCATTCGTATGCTTCGATGCCACCTTTATTTAGCAAGTGTTAGTGCTCTCGGATTTTGTAGCGCGATTCGCTATAGCCTCTGTTTTCAACAGAAATGTCCTAAAGGTACCTATACCAATCTGCAGGGTGGGGAGGAAGGGGGCTGCTGCTGCTGGCAGTAACATTTTGGGGCACCCCACCTGCAAAAATACAGCCAAATGCTCCTTGTTTTACCTTTCAATAGCATAACTGCAGCATAATCGTATGGTGACCCCTGTTGTTAATAGAAACTGTCAAACAGCTTCTTGCCCCCCCGTTGCCCCTAACCATTTGGGGTACACCCCATGAGGGAGGATCAGAGCAATACAAACTAATGGTAGCCCCTCAAAAAGTACCTGGAAGCCAAGCCATTGTGTGCACCTCATCGCCTTCACGTTGCGCCCAAGCACCTTTTAATACTGCTCCCCCAAATTTTGACTGCCCCCTCCCAACAGAAATCAGAGAGTATGGGGAGGGTGCAGTAAAAAAGTATTTGCAGTACCCCACAATAAGTCAGGATCCTCCTCCACCTATTCCTCTGCTCTCTGAACCCACCCATTTTGCCCAGGCTCCACCTATACCCCTCCTCTCTGACCCCTCCCACTCTGACTTGGCTCCTCCTCCTCACAACACCTGTTCCCTTTCTTTCACCTCTCTCTGTTCAGGCCACACATATTTTACTTACCAACCAATCTGCAATCCCTCATTCACTAGGCATGATTCCACTCTTACACAACACACAGACACATTTTACTTACCAATTGGCCATTTAGGCCCACCTCCAACTTACCTCTGCTCTGCCACCATCAGTCACCTGGTGCCGAACCCAGGATTCGAACCCTGGTTGCCTGCATGGAAGGCAGGTACTTACCCACTGGACCACACTGGTTTCCATGTAAGTAGCTTATCAAATTGTCCTTATGTCATGGTCATCCTTTTCATGTGCAATGGAAGCCGCAGGGAAGGACACCAAGGCCTGCATGTTGCTTATAGTTACTACTGCAATCCTCGAGACCACTAAGGAGCTATAGCTCAATGGTAAGTCTTGTACCTTTGGTGCGGACAGCCCTCACAGGCCCGGGTTCGAATCCTGCCAATGCTGTAGAGGTAACCCAAGGTGGAAATTTTCAAAAAGTGAATGTGTTTTTTTTTGCTAAGATTTTTTTTTACTTGGTAACAGAGGAGAAAAGTGGACACTCTTTTTGGCATGTGTGTCTCAAAATTTCAAATGTTTTCCCTCATGACCTTCTACCAACCTCCCTATTTCTCAAGTAGGTGCAATAGGGACAAGGCCTTATTTTCCTTTATCAATGTCTTCATTCTTTGTCCTTTAAGTTTGGTGAATTGAAGAGTGCAATTGTGGTATTGGGGGTTATAACTGAGCACAAGAATGCGAGGAAGGTGCTACACTTATTGTAAAATAGGTTGGATGATGGTGATTTTTCATTTTGGTGTGAGCCATTCGCTCAAATCAGGGGTTTGGTCCCAGTGAGCTTGGATAGAAATAAAGGTCAAGTATGAGCTCTGGCTAATGAAATGATGGGTCAAGTTTGAGGCAAGCTAGAGTCCATTTATTAGGTGCAATAAGAAGCTAGAAAGATTGTTTCCTTTAAGAGACAGACAAGGACAGAGTCAAGCCTTTGCTCTAGTAGGTCTGCATCATCCCTGCTGCAGGATGTGAAGGAATGGACCTCCACAGCAATGCGCTGTGCCGGGCTGGGCTGCGCTGGCCTGGGCTGGGCCTGCCCTGGCACTGTGAATTAATCACCCACCTCCTTCCTTTGAGGAACGCTCACGAACGCCCACGAACGCCCTTGTTCTGTATACAGGCTGACAGCAGGCAATTTAGGACCCTGCTAAATGAGGGTGATGTCCCCATGTGCTTCCTTCAAGTGGCAAAATCCTTCGTCTAAGGCAGGTGGGCTTTTTAAAAATTTGGTTGAAGACCATATGTTGGAGGCGGTATCACGGCACAAGCCGCCGACCGTCTCAGAAGAAAGTGTGCATGGGAGGATATTATTTGCATAGGACAGCCCTCTTCTCAGTCCCATTCTTATGCTGCAGTTGCCATGAAGTGTTACTAGAGGGCAGCAGTATGAACAAAAGAGCACACTGAGGCTTTTCTTCTGCTTGCTGACATGATTCTTGTTCATGGTGGTCTTGCAGGGCCTAAGGAGTGAAGGACTGCTTTGACTGAGGGGATGAGGAATGGCAGGCCTGTATTTGTGGTGAAGGGGGAATATTTGGAAGGTAAACAGCAAGATGAAAACGTCAAAGCATATATGTTTGCTGAGTGATTGAGTCTGTGTGTCACTTGTCTCTTTGAAGGGACATGTGAGAAAGGAACAGCAGCACCATAGACTTCAGATGGGAGAGAGCAAGCAAGGATTAATATTTCCCTCAAATCCAAATACTTACAGTACCTCAAAGATGACAAGTGCGATATGATGTTCTGCAATTGTAAGGATTTGCCATGTGTGGTAGATAAATATGCATAGTTAGTGAGGTTTTTCCCAGAATGTGAGTATCGTTAGGCTGGCAAATGTCAGGCACTCCTTTGGGAGTATGAGGCCAAGAACAAATTTGGGAAGTTTGCTACAGTCATCTGTAGGATCGAAAGACACTGGGGAATCGTTACAGAGGGAGCCAGGCTTCACAAAATGTGGTAACAGTTGGACAGAAATCTTTAGCAGGGACTTTTGTCTACCCCCAATGTGGGACCAGGACCGCAGTACCTCTGTGTCTCTGAAACATATTTTGACCTCTGGACACCACCATCTCAATACCCCTCAAATGTTCCCCCCTGGTACCCCAGCTTTGGTAGTGCATCAACCAGGTTTCAATCATTTGAGTGACCACAAACACCCTTCCTATGTGCCTTCCATTTACATTCAGTCAGTAACCCAGCTGCTTCGTTCGCTGTTCAATCTCAAGTGACAGTTGGATGCACATTGCAGGGGTATACAGGCATATACCGTACTGTACAGACCCTCTCAGTACAGCCAGACTACACTTCTTAAAATCATAAATACATGTTTTGCCCAACAGTAAGGCCAGGCCTTTCCTCTGTAGTTCATGGCCAACGTAAGGAGGAAAACATCAACTGAAGAGCATGCCAAAATTCTCTACAGACACTGCCAATCCTCACACTTTTGCCTATTCGCATGCTGAGGTTATTCACTATGAACCACCAAACCAATTGCAACAGTAGCCTCTCCCTGCCTCATTCGTATGCTTCGATGCCACCTTTATTTAGCAAGTGTTAGTGCTCTCGGATTTTGTAGCGCGATTCGCTATAGCCTCTGTTTTCAACAGAAATGTCCTAAAGGTACCTATACCAATCTGCAGGGTGGGGAGGAAGGGGGCTGCTGCTGCTGGCAGTAACATTTTGGGGCACCCCACCTGCAAAAATACAGCCAAATGCTCCTTGTTTTACCTTTCAATAGCATAACTGCAGCATAATCGTATGGTGACCCCTGTTGTTAATAGAAACTGTCAAACAGCTTCTTGCCCCCCCGTTGCCCCTAACCATTTGGGGTACACCCCATGAGGGAGGATCAGAGCAATACAAACTAATGGTAGCCCCTCAAAAAGTACCTGGAAGCCAAGCCATTGTGTGCACCTCATCGCCTTCACGTTGCGCCCAAGCACCTTTTAATACTGCTCCCCCAAATTTTGACTGCCCCCTCCCAACAGAAATCAGAGAGTATGGGGAGGGTGCAGTAAAAATGTATTTGCAGTACCCCACAATAAGTCAGGATCCTCCTCCACCTATTCCTCTGCTCTCTGAACCCACCCATTTTGCCCAGGCTCCGCCTATACCCCTCCTCTCTGACCCCTCCCACTCTGACTTGGCTCCTCCTCCTCACAACACCTGTTCCCTTTCTTTCACCTCTCTCTGTTCAGGCCACACATATTTTACTTACCAACCAATCTGCAATCCCTCATTCACTAGGCATGATTCCACTCTTACACAACACACAGACACATTTTACTTACCAATTGGCCATTTAGGCCCACCTCCAACTTACCTCTGCTCTGCCACCATCAGTCACCTGGTGCCGAACCCAGGATTCGAACCCTGGTTGCCTGCATGGAAGGCAGGTACTTACCCACTGGACCACACTGGTTTCCATGTAAGTAGCTTATCAAATTGTCCTTATGTCATGGTCATCCTTTTCATGTGCAATGGAAGCCGCAGGGAAGGACACCAAGGCCTGCATGTTGCTTATAGTTACTACTGCAATCCTCGAGACCACTAAGGAGCTATAGCTCAATGGTAAGTCTTGTACCTTTGGTGCGGACAGCCCTCACAGGCCCGGGTTTGAATCCTGCCAATGCTGTAGAGGTAACCCAAGGTGGAAATTTTCAAAAAGTGAATGTGTTTTTTTTTGCTAAGATTTTTTTTTACTTGGTAACAGAGGAGAAAAGTGGACACTCTTTTTGGCATGTGTGTCTCAAAATTTCAAATGTTTTCCCTCATGACCTTCTACCAACCTCCCTATTTCTCAAGTAGGTGCAATAGGGACAAGGCCTTATTTTCCTTTATCAATGTCTTCATTCTTTGTCCTTTAAGTTTGGTGAATTGAAGAGTGCAATTGTGGTATTGGGGGTTATAACTGAGCACAAGAATGCGAGGAAGGTGCTACACTTATTGTAAAATAGGTTGGATGATGGTGATTTTTCATTTTGGTGTGAGCCATTCGCTCAAATCAGGGGTTTGGTCCCAGTGAGCTTGGATAGAAATAAAGGTCAAGTATGAGCTCTGGCTAATGAAATGATGGGTCAAGTTTGAGGCAAGCTAGAGTCCATTTATTAGGTGCAATAAGAAGCTAGAAAGATTGTTTCCTTTAAGAGACAGACAAGGACAGAGTCAAGCCTTTGCTCTAGTAGGTCTGCATCATCCCTGCTGCAGGATGTGAAGGAATGGACCTCCACAGCAATGCGCTGTGCCGGGCTGGGCTGCGCTGGCCTGGGCTGGGCCTGCCCTGGCACTGTGAATTAATCACCCACCTCCTTCCTTTGAGGAACGCTCACGAACGCCCACGAACGCCCTTGTTCTGTATACAGGCTGACAGCAGGCAATTTAGGACCCTGCTAAATGAGGGTGATGTCCCCATGTGCTTCCTTCAAGTGGCAAAATCCTTCGTCTAAGGCAGGTGGGCTTTTTAAAAATTTGGTTGAAGACCATATGTTGGAGGCGGTATCACGGCACAAGCCGCCGACCGTCTCAGAAGAAAGTGTGCATGGGAGGATATTATTTGCATAGGACAGCCCTCTTCTCAGTCCCATTCTTATGCTGCAGTTGCCATGAAGTGTTACTAGAGGGCAGCAGTATGAACAAAAGAGCACACTGAGGCTTTTCTTCTGCTTGCTGACATGATTCTTGTTCATGGTGGTCTTGCAGGGCCTAAGGAGTGAAGGACTGCTTTGACTGAGGGGATGAGGAATGGCAGGCCTGTATTTGTGGTGAAGGGGGAATATTTGGAAGGTAAACAGCAAGATGAAAACGTCAAAGCATATATGTTTGCTGAGTGATTGAGTCTGTGTGTCACTTGTCTCTTTGAAGGGACATGTGAGAAAGGAACAGCAGCACCATAGACTTCAGATGGGAGAGAGCAAGCAAGGATTAATATTTCCCTCAAATCCAAATACTTACAGTACCTCAAAGATGACAAGTGCGATATGATGTTCTGCAATTGTAAGGATTTGCCATGTGTGGTAGATAAATATGCATAGTTAGTGAGGTTTTTCCCAGAATGTGAGTATCGTTAGGCTGGCAAATGTCAGGCACTCCTTTGGGAGTATGAGGCCAAGAACAAATTTGGGAAGTTTGCTACAGTCATCTGTAGGATCGAAAGACACTGGGGAATCGTTACAGAGGGAGCCAGGCTTCACAAAATGTGGTAACAGTTGGACAGAAATCTTTAGCAGGGACTTTTGTCTACCCCCAATGTGGGACCAGGACCGCAGTACCTCTGTGTCTCTGAAACATATTTTGACCTCTGGACACCACCATCTCAATACCCCTCAAATGTTCCCCCCTGGTACCCCAGCTTTGGTAGTGCATCAACCAGGTTTCAATCATTTGAGTGACCACAAACACCCTTCCTATGTGCCTTCCATTTACATTCAGTCAGTAACCCAGCTGCTTCGTTCGCTGTTCAATCTCAAGTGACAGTTGGATGCACATTGCAGGGGTATACAGGCATATACCGTACTGTACAGACCCTCTCAGTACAGCCAGACTACACTTCTTAAAATCATAAATACATGTTTTGCCCAACAGTAAGGCCAGGCCTTTCCTCTGTAGTTCATGGCCAACGTAAGGAGGAAAACATCAACTGAAGAGCATGCCAAAATTCTCTACAGACACTGCCAATCCTCACACTTTTGCCTATTCGCATGCTGAGGTTATTCACTATGAACCACCAAACCAATTGCAACAGTAGCCTCTCCCTGCCTCATTCGTATGCTTCGATGCCACCTTTATTTAGCAAGTGTTAGTGCTCTCGGATTTTGTAGCGCGATTCGCTATAGCCTCTGTTTTCAACAGAAATGTCCTAAAGGTACCTATACCAATCTGCAGGGTGGGGAGGAAGGGGGCTGCTGCTGCTGGCAGTAACATTTTGGGGCACCCCACCTGCAAAAATACAGCCAAATGCTCCTTGTTTTACCTTTCAATAGCATAACTGCAGCATAATCGTATGGTGACCCCTGTTGTTAATAGAAACTGTCAAACAGCTTCTTGCCCCCCCGTTGCCCCTAACCATTTGGGGTACACCCCATGAGGGAGGATCAGAGCAATACAAACTAATGGTAGCCCCTCAAAAAGTACCTGGAAGCCAAGCCATTGTGTGCACCTCATCGCCTTCACGTTGCGCCCAAGCACCTTTTAATACTGCTCCCCCAAATTTTGACTGCCCCCTCCCAACAGAAATCAGAGAGTATGGGGAGGGTGCAGTAAAAAAGTATTTGCAGTACCCCACAATAAGTCAGGATCCTCCTCCACCTATTCCTCTGCTCTCTGAACCCACCCATTTTGCCCAGGCTCCGCCTATACCCCTCCTCTCTGACCCCTCCCACTCTGACTAGGCTCCTCCTATACCCCTCCTCTCTGACCCAGCTCCTCCTATACTCCTCCTCTCTGACCCCACCCACTCTGACTTGGCTCCTCCTCCTCACAACACCTGTTCCCTTTCTTTCACCTCTCTCTGTTCAGGCCACACATATTTTACTTACCAGCCAATCTGCAATCCCTCATTCACTAGGCATGATTCCACTCTTACACAACACACAGACACATTTTACTTACCAATTGGCCATTTAGGCCCACCTCCAACTTACCTCTGCTCTGCCACCATCAGTCACCTGGTGCCGAACCCGGGATTCGAACCCTGGTTGCCTGCATGGAAGGCAGGTACTTACCCACTGGACCACACTGGTTTCCATGTAAGTAGCTTATCAAATTGTCCTTATGTCATGGTCATCCTTTTCATGTGCAATGGAAGCCGCAGGGAAGGACACCAAGGCCTGCATGTTGCTTATAGTTACTACTGCAATCCTCTAGACCACTAAGGAGCTATAGCTCAAAGGTAAGTCTTGTACCTTTGGTGCGGACAGCCCTCACAGGCCAGGGTTCGAATCCTGCCAATGCTGTAGAGGTATCCCAAGGTGGAAATTTTCAAAAAGTGAATGTTTTTTTTTTGCTAAGATTTTTTTTTACTTGGTAACAGAGGAGAAAAGTGGACACTCTTTTTGGCATGTGTGTCTCAAAATTTCAAATGTTTTCCCTCATGACCTTCTACCAACCTCCCTATTTCTCAAGTAGGTGCAATAGGGACAAGGCCTTATTTTCCTTTATCAATGTCTTCATTCTTTGTCCTTTAAGTTTGGTGAATTGCAGAGTGCAATTGTGGTATTGGGGTTTATAACTGAGCACAAGAATGCGAGGAAGGTGCTACACTTATTGTAAAATAGGTTGGATGATTGTGATTTTTCATTTTGGTGTGAGGCACTCGCTCAAATCAGGGGTTTGGTGCCAGTGAGCTTGGATAGAAATAAAGGTCAAGTATGAGCTCTGGCTAATGAAATGATGGGTCAAGTTTGAGGCAAGCTAGAGTCCATTTATTAGGTGCAATAAGAAGCTAGAAAGATTGTTTCCTTTAAGAGACAGACAAGGGCAGAGTCAAGCCTTTGCTCTAGTAGGTCTGCATCATCCCTGCTGCAGGATGTGAAGGAATGGACCTCCACAGCAATGTGCTGTGCCGGGCTGGGCTGCGCTGGCCTGGGCTGGGCCTGCCCTGGCACTGTGAATTAATCACCCACCTCCTTCCTTTGAGGAACGCTCACGAACGCCCACGAACGCCCTTGTTCTGTATACAGGCTGACAGCAGGCAATTTAGGACCCTGCTAAATGAGGGTGATGTCCCCATGTGCTTCCTTCAAGTGGCAAAATCCTTCGTCTAAGGCAGGTGGGCTTTTTAAAAATTTGGTTGAAGACCATATGTTGGAGGCGGTATCACGGCACAAGCCGCCGACCGTCTCAGAAGAAAGTGTGCATGGGAGGATATTATTTGCATAGGACAGCCCTCTTCTCAGTCCCATTCTTATGCTGCAGTTGCCATGAAGTGTTACTAGAGGGCAGCAGTATGAACAAAAGAGCACACTGAGGCTTTTCTTCTGCTTGCTGACATGATTCTTGTTCATGGTGGTCTTGCAGGGCCTAAGGAGTGAAGGACTGCTTTGACTGAGGGGATGAGGAATGGCAGGCCTGTATTTGTGGTGAAGGGGGAATATTTGGAAGGTAAACAGCAAGATGAAAACGTCAAAGCATATATGTTTGCTGAGTGATTGAGTCTGTGTGTCACTTGTCTCTTTGAAGGGACATGTGAGAAAGGAACAGCAGCACCATAGACTTCAGATGGGAGAGAGCAAGCAAGGATTAATATTTCCCTCAAATCCAAATACTTACAGTACCTCAAAGATGACAAGTGCGATATGATGTTCTGCAATTGTAAGGATTTGCCATGTGTGGTAGATAAATATGCATAGTTAGTGAGGTTTTTCCCAGAATGTGAGTATCGTTAGGCTGGCAAATGTCAGGCACTCCTTTGGGAGTATGAGGCCAAGAACAAATTTGGGAAGTTTGCTACAGTCATCTGTAGGATCGAAAGACACTGGGGAATCGTTACAGAGGGAGCCAGGCTTCACAAAATGTGGTAACAGTTGGACAGAAATCTTTAGCAGGGACTTTTGTCTACCCCCAATGTGGGACCAGGACCGCAGTACCTCTGTGTCTCTGAAACATATTTTGACCTCTGGACACCACCATCTCAATACCCCTCAAATGTTCCCCCCTGGTACCCCAGCTTTGGTAGTGCATCAACCAGGTTTCAATCATTTGAGTGACCACAAACACCCTTCCTATGTGCCTTCCATTTACATTCAGTCAGTAACCCAGCTGCTTCGTTCGCTGTTCAATCTCAAGTGACAGTTGGATGCACATTGCAGGGGTATACAGGCATTTACCGTACTGTACAGACCCTCTCAGTACAGCCAGACTACACTTCTTAAAATCATAAATACATGTTTTGCCCAACAGTAAGGCCAGGCCTTTCCTCTGTAGTTCATGGCCAACATAAGGAGGAAAACATCAACTGAAGAGCATGCCAAAATTCTCTACAGACACTGCCAATCCTCACACTTTTGCCTATTCGCATGCTGAGGTTATTCACTATGAACCACCAAACCAATTGCAACAGTAGCCTCTCCCTGCCTCATTCGTATGCTTCGATGCCACCTTTATTTAGCAAGTGTTAGTGCTCTCGGATTTTGTAGCGCGATTCGCTATAGCCTCTGTTTTCAACAGAAATGTCCTAAAGGTACCTATACCAATCTGCAGGGTGGGGAGGAAGGGGGCTGCTGCTGCTGGCAGTAACATTTTGGGGCACCCCACCTGCAAAAATACAGCCAAATGCTCCTTGTTTTACCTTTCAATAGCATAACTGCAGCATAATCGTATGGTGACCCCTGTTGTTAATAGAAACTGTCAAACAGCTTCTTGCCCCCCCGTTGCCCCTAACCATTTGGGGTACACCCCATGAGGGAGGATCAGAGCAATACAAACTAATGGTAGCCCCTCAAAAAGTACCTGGAAGCCAAGCCATTGTGTGCACCTCATCGCCTTCACGTTGCGCCCAAGCACCTTTTAATACTGCTCCCCCAAATTTTGACTGCCCCCTCCCAACAGAAATCAGAGAGTATGGGGAGGGTGCAGTAAAAAAGTATTTGCAGTACCCCACAATAAGTCAGGATCCTCCTCCACCTATTCCTCTGCTCTCTGAACCCACCCATTTTGCCCAGGCTCCGCCTATACCCCTCCTCTCTGACCCCTCCCACTCTGACTAGGCTCCTCCTATACCCCTCCTCTCTGACCCAGCTCCTCCTATACTCCTCCTCTCTGACCCCACCCACTCTGACTTGGCTCCTCCTCCTCACAACACCTGTTCCCTTTCTTTCACCTCTCTCTGTTCAGGCCACACATATTTTACTTACCAGCCAATCTGCAATCCCTCATTCACTAGGCATGATTCCACTCTTACACAACACACAGACACATTTTACTTACCAATTGGCCATTTAGGCCCACCTCCAACTTACCTCTGCTCTGCCACCATCAGTCACCTGGTGCCGAACCCGGGATTCGAACCCTGGTTGCCTGCATGGAAGGCAGGTACTTACCCACTGGACCACACTGGTTTCCATGTAAGTAGCTTATCAAATTGTCCTTATGTCATGGTCATCCTTTTCATGTGCAATGGAAGCCGCAGGGAAGGACACCAAGGCCTGCATGTTGCTTATAGTTACTACTGCAATCCTCTAGACCACTAAGGAGCTATAGCTCAAAGGTAAGTCTTGTACCTTTGGTGCGGACAGCCCTCACAGGCCAGGGTTCGAATCCTGCCAATGCTGTAGAGGTATCCCAAGGTGGAAATTTTCAAAAAGTGAATGTTTTTTTTTTGCTAAGATTTTTTTTTACTTGGTAACAGAGGAGAAAAGTGGACACTCTTTTTGGCATGTGTGTCTCAAAATTTCAAATGTTTTCCCTCATGACCTTCTACCAACCTCCCTATTTCTCAAGTAGGTGCAATAGGGACAAGGCCTTATTTTCCTTTATCAATGTCTTCATTCTTTGTCCTTTAAGTTTGGTGAATTGCAGAGTGCAATTGTGGTATTGGGGTTTATAACTGAGCACAAGAATGCGAGGAAGGTGCTACACTTATTGTAAAATAGGTTGGATGATTGTGATTTTTCATTTTGGTGTGAGGCACTCGCTCAAATCAGGGGTTTGGTGCCAGTGAGCTTGGATAGAAATAAAGGTCAAGTATGAGCTCTGGCTAATGAAATGATGGGTCAAGTTTGAGGCAAGCTAGAGTCCATTTATTAGGTGCAATAAGAAGCTAGAAAGATTGTTTCCTTTAAGAGACAGACAAGGGCAGAGTCAAGCCTTTGCTCTAGTAGGTCTGCATCATCCCTGCTGCAGGATGTGAAGGAATGGACCTCCACAGCAATGTGCTGTGCCGGGCTGGGCTGCGCTGGCCTGGGCTGGGCCTGCCCTGGCACTGTGAATTAATCACCCACCTCCTTCCTTTGAGGAACGCTCACGAACGCCCACGAACGCCCTTGTTCTGTATACAGGCTGACAGCAGGCAATTTAGGACCCTGCTAAATGAGGGTGATGTCCCCATGTGCTTCCTTCAAGTGGCAAAATCCTTCGTCTAAGGCAGGTGGGCTTTTTAAAAATTTGGTTGAAGACCATATGTTGGAGGCGGTATCACGGCACAAGCCGCCGACCGTCTCAGAAGAAAGTGTGCATGGGAGGATATTATTTGCATAGGACAGCCCTCTTCTCAGTCCCATTCTTATGCTGCAGTTGCCATGAAGTGTTACTAGAGGGCAGCAGTATGAACAAAAGAGCACACTGAGGCTTTTCTTCTGCTTGCTGACATGATTCTTGTTCATGGTGGTCTTGCAGGGCCTAAGGAGTGAAGGACTGCTTTGACTGAGGGGATGAGGAATGGCAGGCCTGTATTTGTGGTGAAGGGGGAATATTTGGAAGGTAAACAGCAAGATGAAAACGTCAAAGCATATATGTTTGCTGAGTGATTGAGTCTGTGTGTCACTTGTCTCTTTGAAGGGACATGTGAGAAAGGAACAGCAGCACCATAGACTTCAGATGGGAGAGAGCAAGCAAGGATTAATATTTCCCTCAAATCCAAATACTTACAGTACCTCAAAGATGACAAGTGCGATATGATGTTCTGCAATTGTAAGGATTTGCCATGTGTGGTAGATAAATATGCATAGTTAGTGAGGTTTTTCCCAGAATGTGAGTATCGTTAGGCTGGCAAATGTCAGGCACTCCTTTGGGAGTATGAGGCCAAGAACAAATTTGGGAAGTTTGCTACAGTCATCTGTAGGATCGAAAGACACTGGGGAATCGTTACAGAGGGAGCCAGGCTTCACAAAATGTGGTAACAGTTGGACAGAAATCTTTAGCAGGGACTTTTGTCTACCCCCAATGTGGGACCAGGACCGCAGTACCTCTGTGTCTCTGAAACATATTTTGACCTCTGGACACCACCATCTCAATACCCCTCAAATGTTCCCCCCTGGTACCCCAGCTTTGGTAGTGCATCAACCAGGTTTCAATCATTTGAGTGACCACAAACACCCTTCCTATGTGCCTTCCATTTACATTCAGTCAGTAACCCAGCTGCTTCGTTCGCTGTTCAATCTCAAGTGACAGTTGGATGCACATTGCAGGGGTATACAGGCATTTACCGTACTGTACAGACCCTCTCAGTACAGCCAGACTACACTTCTTAAAATCATAAATACATGTTTTGCCCAACAGTAAGGCCAGGCCTTTCCTCTGTAGTTCATGGCCAACATAAGGAGGAAAACATCAACTGAAGAGCATGCCAAAATTCTCTACAGACACTGCCAATCCTCACACTTTTGCCTATTCGCATGCTGAGGTTATTCACTATGAACCACCAAACCAATTGCAACAGTAGCCTCTCCCTGCCTCATTCGTATGCTTCGATGCCACCTTTATTTAGCAAGTGTTAGTGCTCTCGGATTTTGTAGCGCGATTCGCTATAGCCTCTGTTTTCAACAGAAATGTCCTAAAGGTACCTATACCAATCTGCAGGGTGGGGAGGAAGGGGGCTGCTGCTGCTGGCAGTAACATTTTGGGGCACCCCACCTGCAAAAATACAGCCAAATGCTCCTTGTTTTACCTTTCAATAGCATAACTGCAGCATAATCGTATGGTGACCCCTGTTGTTAATAGAAACCTTCAAACAGCTTCTTGCCCCCCCGTTGCCCCTAACCATTTGGGGTACACCCCATGAGGGAGGATCAGAGCAATACAAACTAATGGTAGCCCCTCAAAAAGTACCTGGAAGCCAAGCCATTGTGTGCACCTCATCGCCTTCACGTTGCGCCCAAGCACCTTTTAATACTGCTCCCCCAAATTTTGACTGCCCCCTCCCAACAGAAATCAGAGAGTATGGGGAGGGTGCAGTAAAAAAGTATTTGCAGTACCCCACAATAAGTCAGGATCCTCCTCCACCTATTCCTCTGCTCTCTGAACCCACCCATTTTGCCCAGGCTCCGCCTATACCCCTCCTCTCTGACCCCTCCCACTCTGACTAGGCTCCTCCTATACCCCTCCTCTCTGACCCAGCTCCTCCTATACTCCTCCTCTCTGACCCCACCCACTCTGACTTGGCTCCTCCTCCTCACAACACCTGTTCCCTTTCTTTCACCTCTCTCTGTTCAGGCCACACATATTTTACTTACCAGCCAATCTGCAATCCCTCATTCACTAGGCATGATTCCACTCTTACACAACACACAGACACATTTTACTTACCAATTGGCCATTTAGGCCCACCTCCAACTTACCTCTGCTCTGCCACCATCAGTCACCTGGTGCCGAACCCGGGATTCGAACCCTGGTTGCCTGCATGGAAGGCAGGTACTTACCCACTGGACCACACTGGTTTCCATGTAAGTAGCTTATCAAATTGTCCTTATGTCATGGTCATCCTTTTCATGTGCAATGGAAGCCGCAGGGAAGGACACCAAGGCCTGCATGTTGCTTATAGTTACTACTGCAATCCTCTAGACCACTAAGGAGCTATAGCTCAAAGGTAAGTCTTGTACCTTTGGTGCGGACAGCCCTCACAGGCCAGGGTTCGAATCCTGCCAATGCTGTAGAGGTATCCCAAGGTGGAAATTTTCAAAAAGTGAATGTTTTTTTTTTGCTAAGATTTTTTTTTACTTGGTAACAGAGGAGAAAAGTGGACACTCTTTTTGGCATGTGTGTCTCAAAATTTCAAATGTTTTCCCTCATGACCTTCTACCAACCTCCCTATTTCTCAAGTAGGTGCAATAGGGACAAGGCCTTATTTTCCTTTATCAATGTCTTCATTCTTTGTCCTTTAAGTTTGGTGAATTGCAGAGTGCAATTGTGGTATTGGGGTTTATAACTGAGCACAAGAATGCGAGGAAGGTGCTACACTTATTGTAAAATAGGTTGGATGATTGTGATTTTTCATTTTGGTGTGAGGCACTCGCTCAAATCAGGGGTTTGGTGCCAGTGAGCTTGGATAGAAATAAAGGTCAAGTATGAGCTCTGGCTAATGAAATGATGGGTCAAGTTTGAGGCAAGCTAGAGTCCATTTATTAGGTGCAATAAGAAGCTAGAAAGATTGTTTCCTTTAAGAGACAGACAAGGGCAGAGTCAAGCCTTTGCTCTAGTAGGTCTGCATCATCCCTGCTGCAGGATGTGAAGGAATGGACCTCCACAGCAATGTGCTGTGCCGGGCTGGGCTGCGCTGGCCTGGGCTGGGCCTGCCCTGGCACTGTGAATTAATCACCCACCTCCTTCCTTTGAGGAACGCTCACGAACGCCCACGAACGCCCTTGTTCTGTATACAGGCTGACAGCAGGCAATTTAGGACCCTGCTAAATGAGGGTGATGTCCCCATGTGCTTCCTTCAAGTGGCAAAATCCTTCGTCTAAGGCAGGTGGGCTTTTTAAAAATTTGGTTGAAGACCATATGTTGGAGGCGGTATCACGGCACAAGCCGCCGACCGTCTCAGAAGAAAGTGTGCATGGGAGGATATTATTTGCATAGGACAGCCCTCTTCTCAGTCCCATTCTTATGCTGCAGTTGCCATGAAGTGTTACTAGAGGGCAGCAGTATGAACAAAAGAGCACACTGAGGCTTTTCTTCTGCTTGCTGACATGATTCTTGTTCATGGTGGTCTTGCAGGGCCTAAGGAGTGAAGGACTGCTTTGACTGAGGGGATGAGGAATGGCAGGCCTGTATTTGTGGTGAAGGGGGAATATTTGGAAGGTAAACAGCAAGATGAAAACGTCAAAGCATATATGTTTGCTGAGTGATTGAGTCTGTGTGTCACTTGTCTCTTTGAAGGGACATGTGAGAAAGGAACAGCAGCACCATAGACTTCAGATGGGAGAGAGCAAGCAAGGATTAATATTTCCCTCAAATCCAAATACTTACAGTACCTCAAAGATGACAAGTGCGATATGATGTTCTGCAATTGTAAGGATTTGCCATGTGTGGTAGATAAATATGCATAGTTAGTGAGGTTTTTCCCAGAATGTGAGTATCGTTAGGCTGGCAAATGTCAGGCACTCCTTTGGGAGTATGAGGCCAAGAACAAATTTGGGAAGTTTGCTACAGTCATCTGTAGGATCGAAAGACACTGGGGAATCGTTACAGAGGGAGCCAGGCTTCACAAAATGTGGTAACAGTTGGACAGAAATCTTTAGCAGGGACTTTTGTCTACCCCCAATGTGGGACCAGGACCGCAGTACCTCTGTGTCTCTGAAACATATTTTGACCTCTGGACACCACCATCTCAATACCCCTCAAATGTTCCCCCCTGGTACCCCAGCTTTGGTAGTGCATCAACCAGGTTTCAATCATTTGAGTGACCACAAACACCCTTCCTATGTGCCTTCCATTTACATTCAGTCAGTAACCCAGCTGCTTCGTTCGCTGTTCAATCTCAAGTGACAGTTGGATGCACATTGCAGGGGTATACAGGCATTTACCGTACTGTACAGACCCTCTCAGTACAGCCAGACTACACTTCTTAAAATCATAAATACATGTTTTGCCCAACAGTAAGGCCAGGCCTTTCCTCTGTAGTTCATGGCCAACATAAGGAGGAAAACATCAACTGAAGAGCATGCCAAAATTCTCTACAGACACTGCCAATCCTCACACTTTTGCCTATTCGCATGCTGAGGTTATTCACTATGAACCACCAAACCAATTGCAACAGTAGCCTCTCCCTGCCTCATTCGTATGCTTCGATGCCACCTTTATTTAGCAAGTGTTAGTGCTCTCGGATTTTGTAGCGCGATTCGCTATAGCCTCTGTTTTCAACAGAAATGTCCTAAAGGTACCTATACCAATCTGCAGGGTGGGGAGGAAGGGGGCTGCTGCTGCTGGCAGTAACATTTTGGGGCACCCCACCTGCAAAAATACAGCCAAATGCTCCTTGTTTTACCTTTCAATAGCATAACTGCAGCATAATCGTATGGTGACCCCTGTTGTTAATAGAAACTGTCAAACAGCTTCTTGCCCCCCGTTGCCCCTAACCATTTGGGGTACACCCCATGAGGGAGGATCAGAGCAATACAAACTAATGGTAGCCCCTCAGAAAGTACCTGGAAGCCAAGCCATTGTGTGCACCTCATCGCCTTCACGATGCGCCCAAGCACCTTTTAATACTGCTCCCCCAAATTTTGACTGCCCCCTCCCAACAGAAATCAGAGAGTATGGGGAGGGTGCAGTAAAAAAGTATTTGCAGTACCCCACAATAAGTCAGGATCCTCCTCCACCTATTCCTCTGCTCTCTGAACCCACCCATTCTGCCCAGGCTCCGCCTATACCCCTCTTCTCTGACCCCACCCACTCTGACTAACCTCCTCCTATACCCCTCCTGTCTGACCCAGCTCCTCCTATACTCCTCCTCTCTGACCCCACCCACTCTGACTTGGCTCCTCCTCCTCACAACACCTGTTCCCTTTCTTTCACCTCTCTCTGTTCAGGCCACACATATTTTACTTACCAACCAATCTGCAATCCCTCATTCACTAGGCATGATTCCACTCTTACACAACACACAGACACATTTTACTTACCAATTGGCCATTTAGGCTAACCTCCAACTTACCTCTGCCACCATCAGTCACCTGGTGCCGAACCCGGGATTCAAACCCTGGTTGCCTGCATGGAAGGCAGGTACTTACCCACTGGACCACACTGGTTTCCATGTAAGTAGCTTATCAAATTGTCCTTATGTCATGGTCATCCTTTTCATGTGCAATGGAAGCCGCAGGGAAGGACACCCAGGCCTGCATGTTGCTTATAGTTACTACTGCAATCCTCTAGACCACTAAGGAGCTATAGCTCAAAGGTAAGTCTTGTACCTTTGGTGCGGACAGCCCTCACAGGCCAGGGTTCGAATCCTGCCAATGCTGTAGAGGTATCCCAAGGTGGAAATTTTCAAAAAGTGAATGTTTTTTTTTTTGCTAAGATTTTTTTTTACTTGGTAACAGAGGAGAAAAGTGGACACTCTTTTTGGCATGTGTGTCTCAAAATTTCAAATGTTTTCCCTCATGACCTTCTACCAATCTCCCTATTTCTCAAGTAGGTGCAATAGGGACAAGGCCTTATTTTCCTTTATCAATGTCTTCATTCTTTGTCCTTTAAGTTTGGTGAATTGCAGAGTGCAATTGTGGTATTGGGGGTTATAACTGAGCACAAGAATGCGAGGAAGGTGCTACACTTATTGTAAAATAGGTTGGATGATTGTGATTTTTCATTTTGGTGTGAGCCACTCGCTCAAATCAGGGGTTTGGTGCCAGTGAGCTTGGATAGAAATAAAGGTCAAGTATGAGCTCTGGCTAATGAAATGATGGGTCAAGTTTGAGGCAAGCTACAGTCCATTTATTAGGTGCAATAAGAAGCTAGAAAGATTGTTTCCTTTAAGAGACAGACAAGGGCAGAGTCAAGCCTTTGCTCTAGTAGGTCTGCATCATCCCTGCTGCAGGATGTGAAGGAATGGACCTCCACAGCAATGCGCTGTGCCGGGCTGGGCTGCGCTGGCCTGGGCTGGGCCTGCCCTGGCACTGTGAATTAATCACCCACCTCCTTCCTTTGAGGAACGCTCACGAACGCCCACGAACGCCCTTGTTCTGTATACAGGCTGACAGCAGGCAATTTAGGACCCTGCTAAATGAGGGTGATGTCCCCATGTGCTTCCTTCAAGTGGCAAAATCCTTCGTCTAAGGCAGGTGGGCTTTTTAAAAATTTGGTTGAAGACCATATGTTGGAGGCGGTATCACGGCACAAGCCGCCGACCGTCTCAGATGAAAGTGTGCATGGGAGGATATTATTTGCATAGGACAGCCCTCTTCTCAGTCCCATTCTTATGCTGCAGTTGCCATGAAGTGTTACTAGAGGGCAGCAGTATGAACAAAAGAGCACACTGAGGCTTTTCTTCTGCTTGCTGACATGATTCTTGTTCATGGTGGTCTTGCAGGGCCTAAGGAGTGAAGGACTGCTTTGACTGAGGGGATGAGGAATGGCAGGCCTGTATTTGTGGTGAAGGGGGAATATTTGGAAGGTAAACAGCAAGATAAAAACGTCAAAGCATATATGTTTGCTGAGTGATTGAGTCTGTGTGTCACTTGTCTCTTTGAAGGGACATGTGAGAAAGGAACAGCAGCACCATAGACTTCAGATGGGAGAGAGCAAGCAAGGATTAATATTTCCCTCAAATCCAAATACTTACAGTACCTCAAAGATGACAAGTGCGATATGATGTTCTGCAATTGTAAGGATTTGCCATGTGTGGTAGATAAATATGCATAGTTAGTGAGGTTTTTCCCAGAATGTGAGTATCGTTAGGCTGGCAAATGTCAGGCACTCCTTTGGGAGTATGAGGCCAAGAACAAATTTGGGAAGTTTGCTACAGTCATCTGTAGGATCGAAAGACACTGGGGAATCGTTACAGAGGGAGCCAGGCTTCACAAAATGTGATAACAGTTGGACAGAAATCTTTAGCAGGGACTTTTGTCTACCCCCAATGTGGGACCAGGACCGCAGTACCTCTGTGTCTCTGAAACATATTTTGACCTCTGGACACCACCATCTCAATACCCCTCAAATGTTCCCCCCTGGTACCCCAGCTTTGGTAGTGCATCAACCAGGTTTCAATCATTTGAGTGACCACAAACACCCTTCCTATGTGCCTTCCATTTACATTCAGTCAGTAACCCAGCTGCTTCGTTCGCTGTTCAATCTCAAGTGACAGTTGGATGCACATTGCAGGGGTATACAGGCATTTACCGTACTGTACAGACCCTCTCAGTACAGCCAGACTACACTTCTTAAAATCATAAATACATGTTTTGCCCAACAGTAAGGCCAGGCCTTTCCTCTGTAGTTCATGGCCAACGTAAGGAGGAAAACATCAACTGAAGAGCATGCCAAAATTCTCTACAGACACTGCCAATCCTCACACTTTTGCCTATTCGCATGCTGAGGTTATTCACTATGAACCACCAAACCAATTGCAACAGTAGCCTCTCCCTGCCTCATTCGTATGCTTCGATGCCACCTTTATTTAGCAAGTGTTAGTGCTCTCGGATTTTGTAGCGCGATTCGCTATAGCCTCTGTTTTCAACAGAAATGTCCTAAAGGTACCTATACCAATCTGCAGGGTGGGGAGGAAGGGGGCTGCTGCTGCTGGCAGTAACATTTTGGGGCACCCCACCTGCAAAAATACAGCCAAATGCTCCTTGTTTTACCTTTCAATAGCATAACTGCAGCATAATCGTATGGTGACCCCTGTTGTTAATAGAAACTGTCAAACAGCTTCTTGCCCCCCCGTTGCCCCTAACCATTTGGGGTACACCCCATGAGGGAGGATCAGAGCAATACAAACTAATGGTAGCCCCTCAAAAAGTACCTGGAAGCCAAGCCATTGTGTGCACCTCATCGCCTTCACGTTGCGCCCAAGCACCTTTTAATACTGCTCCCCCAAATTTTGACTGCCCCCTCCCAACAGAAATCAGAGAGTATGGGGAGGGTGCAGTAAAAAAGTATTTGCAGTACCCCACAATAAGTCAGGATCCTCCTCCACCTATTCCTCTGCTCTCTGAACCCACCCATTTTGCCCAGGCTCCGCCTATACCCCTCCTCTCTGACCCCTCCCACTCTGACTTGGCTCCTCCTCCTCACAACACCTGTTCCCTTTCTTTCACCTCTCTCTGTTCAGGCCACACATATTTTACTTACCAACCAATCTGCAATCCCTCATTCACTAGGCATGATTCCACTCTTACACAACACACAGACACATTTTACTTACCAATTGGCCATTTAGGCCCACCTCCAACTTACCTCTGCTCTGCCACCATCAGTCACCTGGTGCCGAACCCGGGATTCGAACCCTGGTTGCCTGCATGGAAGGCAGGTACTTACCCACTGGACCACACTGGTTTCCATGTAAGTAGCTTATCAAATTGTCCTTATGTCATGGTCATCCTTTTCATGTGCAATGGAAGCCGCAGGGAAGGACACCAAGGCCTGCATGTTGCTTATAGTTACTACTGCAATCCTCGAGACCACTAAGGAGCTATAGCTCAATGGTAAGTCTTGTACCTTTGGTGCGGACAGCCCTCACAGGCCCGGGTTCGAATCCTGCCAATGCTGTAGAGGTAACCCAAGGTGGAAATTTTCAAAAAGTGAATGTTTTTTTTTTTGCTAAGATTTTTTTTTACTTGGTAACAGAGGAGAAAAGTGGACACTCTTTTTGGCATGTGTGTCTCAAAATTTCAAATGTTTTCCCTCATGACCTTCTACCAACCTCCCTATTTCTCAAGTAGGTGCAATAGGGACAAGGCCTTATTTTCCTTTATCAATGTCTTCATTCTTTGTCCTTTAAGTTTGGTGAATTGCAGAGTGCAATTGTGGTATTGGGGGTTATAACTGAGCACAAGAATGCGAGGAAGGTGCTACACTTATTGTAAAATAGGTTGGATGATGGTGATTTTTCATTTTGGTGTGAGCCATTCGCTCAAATCAGGGGTTTGGTCCCAGTGAGCTTGGATAGAAATAAAGGTCAAGTATGAGCTCTGGCTAATGAAATGATGGGTCAAGTTTGAGGCAAGCTAGAGTCCATTTATTAGGTGCAATAAGAAGCTAGAAAGATTGTTTCCTTTTAGAGACAGACAAGGACAGAGTCAAGCCTTTGCTCTAGTAGGTCTGCATCATCCCTGCTGCAGGATGTGAAGGAATGGACCTCCACAGCAATGCGCTGTGCCGGGCTGGGCTGCGCTGGCCTGGGCTGGGCCTGCCCTGGCACTGTGAATTAATCACCCACCTCCTTCCTTTGAGGAACGCTCACGAACGCCCACGAACGCCCTTGTTCTGTATACAGGCTGACAGCAGGCAATTTAGGACCCTGCTAAATGAGGGTGATGTCCCCATGTGCTTCCTTCAAGTGGCAAAATCCTTCGTCTAAGGCAGGTGGGCTTTTTAAAAATTTGGTTGAAGACCATATGTTGGAGGCGGTATCACGGCACAAGCCGCCGACCGTCTCAGAAGAAAGTGTGCATGGGAGGATATTATTTGCATAGGACAGCCCTCTTCTCAGTCCCATTCTTATGCTGCAGTTGCCATGAAGTGTTACTAGAGGGCAGCAGTATGAACAAAAGAGCACACTGAGGCTTTTCTTCTGCTTGCTGACATGATTCTTGTTCATGGTGGTCTTGCAGGGCCTAAGGAGTGAAGGACTGCTTTGACTGAGGGGATGAGGAATGGCAGGCCTGTATTTGTGGTGAAGGGGGAATATTTGGAAGGTAAACAGCAAGATGAAAACGTCAAAGCATATATGTTTGCTGAGTGATTGAGTCTGTGTGTCACTTGTCTCTTTGAAGGGACATGTGAGAAAGGAACAGCAGCACCATAGACTTCAGATGGGAGAGAGCAAGCAAGGATTAATATTTCCCTCAAATCCAAATACTTACAGTACCTCAAAGATGACAAGTGCGATATGATGTTCTGCAATTGTAAGGATTTGCCATGTGTGGTAGATAAATATGCATAGTTAGTGAGGTTTTTCCCAGAATGTGAGTATCGTTAGGCTGGCAAATGTCAGGCACTCCTTTGGGAGTATGAGGCCAAGAACAAATTTGGGAAGTTTGCTACAGTCATCTGTAGGATCGAAAGACACTGGGGAATCGTTACAGAGGGAGCCAGGCTTCACAAAATGTGGTAACAGTTGGACAGAAATCTTTAGCAGGGATTTTTGTCTACCCCCAATGTGGGACCAGGACCGCAGTACCTCTGTGTCTCTGAAACATATTTTGACCTCTGGACACCACCATCTCAATACCCCTCAAATGTTCCCCCCTGGTACCCCAGCTTTGGTAGTGCATCAACCAGGTTTCAATCATTTGAGTGACCACAAACACCCTTCCTATGTGCCTTCCATTTACATTCAGTCAGTAACCCAGCTGCTTCGTTCGCTGTTCAATCTCAAGTGACAGTTGGATGCACATTGCAGGGGTATACAGGCATATACCGTACTGTACAGACCCTCTCAGTACAGCCAGACTACACTTCTTAAAATCATAAATACATGTTTTGCCCAACAGTAAGGCCAGGCCTTTCCTCTGTAGTTCATGGCCAACGTAAGGAGGAAAACATCAACTGAAGAGCATGCCAAAATTCTCTACAGACACTGCCAATCCTCACACTTTTGCCTATTCGCATGCTGAGGTTATTCACTATGAACCACCAAACCAATTGCAACAGTAGCCTCTCCCTGCCTCATTCGTATGCTTCGATGCCACCTTTATTTAGCAAGTGTTAGTGCTCTCGGATTTTGTAGCGCGATTCGCTATAGCCTCTGTTTTCAACAGAAATGTCCTAAAGGTACCTATACCAATCTGCAGGGTGGGGAGGAAGGGGGCTGCTGCTGCTGGCAGTAACATTTTGGGGCACCCCACCTGCAAAAATACAGCCAAATGCTCCTTGTTTTACCTTTCAATAGCATAACTGCAGCATAATCGTATGGTGACCCCTGTTGTTAATAGAAACTGTCAAACAGCTTCTTGCCCCCCCGTTGCCCCTAACCATTTGGGGTACACCCCATGAGGGAGGATCAGAGCAATACAAACTAATGGTAGCCCCTCAAAAAGTACCTGGAAGCCAAGCCATTGTGTGCACCTCATCGCCTTCACGTTGCGCCCAAGCATCTTTTAATACTGCTCCCCCAAATTTTGACTGCCCCCTCCCAACAGAAATCAGAGAGTATGGGGAGGGTGCAGTAAAAAAGTATTTGCAGTACCCCACAATAAGTCAGGATCCTCCTCCACCTATTCCTCTGCTCTCTGAACCCACCCATTTTGCCCAGGCTCCGCCTATACCCCTCCTCTCTGACCCCTCCCACTCTGACTAGGCTCCTCCTATACCCCTCCTCTCTGACCCAGCTCCTCCTATACTCCTCCTCTCTGACCCCACCCACTCTGACTTGGCTCCTCCTCCTCACAACACCTGTTCCCTTTCTTTCACCTCTCTCTGTTCAGGCCACACATATTTTACTTACCAGCCAATCTGCAATCCCTCATTCAAAAGGCATGATTCCACTCTTACACAACACACAGACACATTTTACTTACCAATTGGCCATTTAGGCCCACCTTCAACTTACCTCTGCTCTGCCACCATCAATCACCTGGTGCCAAACCCGGGATTCGAACCCTGGTTGCCTGCATGGAAGGCAGGTACTTACCCACTGGACCACACTGGTTTCCATGTAAGTAGCTTATCAAATTGTCCTTATGTCATGGTCATCCTTTTCATGTGCAATGGAAGCCGCAGGGAAGGACACCAAGGCCTGCATGTTGCTTATAGTTACTACTGCAATCCTCTAGACCACTAAGGAGCTATAGCTCAAAGGTAAGTCTTGTACCTTTGGTGCGGACAGCCCTCACAGGCCAGGGTTCGAATCCTGCCAATGCTGTAGAGGTATCCCAAGGTGGAAATTTTCAAAAAGTGAATGTTTTTTTTTTTGCTAAGATTTTTTTTTACTTGGTAACAGAGGAGAAAAGTGGACACTCTTTTTGGCATGCGTGTCTCAAAATTTCAAATGTTTTCCCTCATGACCTTCTACCAACCTCCCTATTTCTCAAGTAGGTGCAATAGTGACAAGGCCTTATTTTCCTTTATCAATGTCTTCATTCTTTGTCCTTTAAGTTTGGTGAATTGCAGAGTGCAATTGTGGTATTGGGGGTTATAACTGAGCACAAGAATGCGAGGAAGGTGCTACACTTATTGTAAAATAGGTTGGATGATGGTGATTTTTCATTTTGGTGTGAGCCATTCGCTCAAATCAGGGGTTTGGTCCCAGTGAGCTTGGATAGAAATAAAGGTCAAGTATGAGCTCTGGCTAATGAAATGATGGGTCAAGTTTGAGGCAAGCTAGAGTCCATTTATTAGGTGCAACAATAAGCTAGAAAGATTGTTTCCTTTAAGAGACTGACAAGGGCAGAGTCAAGCCTTTGCTCTAGTAGGTCTGCATCATCCCTGCTGCAGGATGTGAAGGAATGGACCTCCACAGCAATGCGCTGTGCCGGGCTGGGCTGCGCTGGCCTGGGCTGGGCCTGCCCTGGCACTGTGAATTAATCACCCACCTCCTTCCTTTGAGGAACGCTCACGAACGCCCACGAACGCCCTTGTTCTGTATACAGGCTGACAGCAGGCAATTTAGGACCCTGCTAAATGAGGGTGATGTCCCCATGTGCTTCCTTCAAGTGGCAAAATCCTTCGTCTAAGGCAGGTGGGCTTTTTAAAAATTTGGTTGAAGACCATATGTTGGAGGCGGTATCACGGCACAAGCCGCCGACCGTCTCAGAAGAAAGTATGCATGGGAGAATATTATTTGCATAGGACAGCCCTCTTCTCAGTCCCATTCTTATGCTGCAGTTGCCATGAAGTGTTACTAGAGGGCAGCAGTATGAACAAAAGAGCACACTGAGGCTTTTCTTCTGCTTGCTGACATGATTATTGTTCATGGTGGTCTTGCAGGGCCTAAGGAGTGAAGGACTGCTTTGACTGAGGGGATGAGGAATGGCAGGCCTGTATTTGTGGTGAAGGGGGAATATTTGGAAGGTAAACAGCAAGATGAAAACGTCAAAGCATATATGTTTGCTGAGTGATTGAGTCTGTGTGTCACTTGTCTCTTTGAAGGGACATGTGAGAAAGGAACAGCAGCACCATAGACTTCAGATGGGAGAGAGCAAGCAAGGATTAATATTTCCCTCAAATCCAAATACTTACAGTACCTCAAAGATGACAAGTGCGATATGATGTTCTGCAATTGTAAGGATTTGCCATGTGTGGTAGATAAATATGCATAGTTAGTGAGGTTTTTCCCAGAATGTGAGTATCGTTAGGCTGGCAAATGTCAGGCACTCCTTTGGGAGTATGAGGCCAAGAACAAATTTGGGAAGTTTGCTACAGTCATCTGTAGGATCGAAAGACACTGGGGAATCGTTACAGAGGGAGCCAGGCTTCACAAAATGTGGTAACAGTTGGACAGAAATCTTTAGCAGGGACTTTTGTCTACCCCCAATGTGGGACCAGGACCGCAGTACCTCTGTGTCTCTGAAACATATTTTGACCTCTGGACACCACCATCTCAATACCCCTCAAATGTTCCCCCCTGGTACCCCAGCTTTGGTAGTGCATCAACCAGGTTTCAATCATTTGAGTGACCACAAACACCCTTCCTATGTGCCTTCCATTTACATTCAGTCAGTAACCCAGCTGCTTCGTTCGCTGTTCAATCTCAAGTGACAGTTGGATGCACATTGCAGGGGTATACAGGCATTTACCGTACTGTACAGACCCTCTCAGTGCAGCCAGACTACACTTCTTAAAATCATAAATACATGTTTTGCCCAACAGTAAGGCCAGGCCTTTCCTCTGTAGTTCATGGCCAACATAAGGAGGAAAACATCAACTGAAGAGCATGCCAAAATTCTCTACAGACACTGCCAATCCTCACACTTTTGCCTATTCGCATGCTGAGGTTATTCACTATGAACCACCAAACCAATTGCAACAGTAGCCTCTCCCTGCCTCATTCGTATGCTTCGATGCCACCTTTATTTAGCAAGTGTTAGTGCTCTCGGATTATGTAGCGCGATTCGCTATAGCCTCTGTTTTCAACAGAAATGTCCTAAAGGTACCTATACCAATCTGCAGTGTGGGGAGGAAGGGGGCTGCTGCTGCTGGCAGTAACATTTTGGGGCACCCCACCTGAAAAAATACAGCCAAATGCTCCTTGTTTTACCTTTCAATAGCATAACTGCAGCATAATCGTATGGTGACCCCTGTTGTTAATAGAAACTGTCAAACAGCTTCTTGCCCCCCCCCGTTGCCCCTAACCATTTGGGGTACACCCCATGAGGGAGGATCAGAGCAATACAAACTAATGGTAGCCCCTCAAAAAGTACCTGGAAGCCAAGCCATTGTGTGCACCTCATCGCCTTCACGTTGCGCCCAAGAACCTTTTAATACTGCTCCCCCAAATTTTGACTGCCCCCTCCCAACAGAAATCAGAGAGTATGGGGAGGGTGCAGTAAAAAAGTATTTGCAGTACCCCACAATAAGTCAGGCTCCTCCTCCACCTATTCCTCTGCTCTCTGAACCCACCCATTCTGCCCAGGCTCCGCCTATACCCCTCCTCTCTGACCCCACCCACTCTGACTAGGCTCTTCCTATACCCCTCCTCTCTGCCCAGGCTCTGCCTATACTCCTCCTCTCTGACCCCACCCACTCTGACTTGGCTCCTCCTATGCTCCTCCTCTCTGACCCCTCCCACTCTGACTAGGCTCCTCCTATACCCCTCCTCTCTGACCCAGCTCCTCCTATACTCCTCCTCTCTGACCCCACCCACTCTGACTTGGCTCCTCCTCCTCACAACACCTGTTCTCTTTCTTTCACCTCTCTCTGTTCAGGCCACACATATTTTACTTACCAACCAATCTGCAATCCCTCATTCACTAGGCATGTTTCCACTCTTACACAACACACAGACACATTTTACTTACCAATTGGCCATTTAGGCCCACATCCAACTTACCTCTGCTCTGCCACCATCAGTCACCTGGTGCCGAACCCGGGATTCGAACCCTGGTTGCCTGCATGGAAGGCAGGTACTTACCCACTGGACCACACTGGTTTCCATGTAAGTAGCTTATCAAATTGTCCTTATGTCATGGTCATCCTTTTCATGTGCAATGGAAGCCGCAGGGAAGGACACCAAGGCCTGCATGTTGCTTATAGTTACTACTGCCATCCTCTAGACCACTAAGGAGCTATAGCTCAAAGGTAAGTCTTGTACCTTTGCTGCGGACAGCCCTCACAGGCCAGGGTTCGAATCCTGCCAATGCTGTAGAGGTATCCCAAGGTGGAAATTTTCAAAAAGTGAATTTTTTTTTTTTGCTAAGATTTTTTTTTACTTGGTAACAGAGGAGAAAAGTGGGCACTCTTTTTGGCATGTGTGTCTCAAAATTTCAAATGTTTTCCCTCATGACCTTCTACCAACCTCCCTATTTCTCAAGTAGGTGCAATAGGGACAAGGCCTTATTTTCCTTTATCAATGTCTTCATTCTTTGTCCTTTAAGTTTGGTGAATTGCAGAGTGCAATTGTGGTATTGGGGGTTATAACTGAGCACAAGAATGCGAGGAAGGTGCTACACTTATTGTAAAATAGGTTGGATGATTGTGATTTTTCATTTTGGTGTGAGCCACTCGCTCAAATCAGGGGTTTGGTGCCAGTGAGCTTGGATAGAAATAAAGGTCAAGTATGAGCTCTGGCTAATGAAATGATGGGTCAAGTTTGAGGCAAGCTAGAGTCCATTTATTAGGTGCAATAAGAAGCTAGAAAGATTGTTTCCTTTAAGAGACAGACAAGGGCAGAGTCAAGCCTTTGCTCTAGTAGGTCTGCATCATCCCTGCTGCAGGATGTGAAGGAATGGACCTCCACAGCAATGCGCTGTGCCGGGCTGGGCTGCGCTGGCCTGGGCTGGGCTGGGCCTGCCCTGGCACTGTGAATTAATCACCCACCTCCTTCCTTTGAGGAACGCTCACGAACGCCCACGAACGCCCTTGTTCTGTATACAGGCTGACAGCAGGCAATTTAGGACCCTGCTAAATGAGGGTGATGTCCCCATGTGCTTCCTTCAAGTGGCAAAATCCTTCGTCTAAGGCAGGTGGGCTTTTTAAAAATTTGGTTGAAGACCATATGTTGGAGGCGGTATCACGGCACAAGCCGCCGACCGTCTCAGAAGAAAGTATGCATGGGAGAATATTATTTGCATAGGACAGCCCTCTTCTCAGTCCCATTCTTATGCTGCAGTTGCCATGAAGTGTTACTAGAGGGCAGCAGTATGAACAAAAGAGCACACTGAGGCTTTTCTTCTGCTTGCTGACATGATTATTGTTCATGGTGGTCTTGCAGGGCCTAAGGAGTGAAGGACTGCTTTGACTGAGGGGATGAGGAATGGCAGGCCTGTATTTGTGGTGAAGGGGGAATATTTGGAAGGTAAACAGCAAGATGAAAACGTCAAAGCATATATGTTTGCTGAGTGATTGAGTCTGTGTGTCACTTGTCTCTTTGAAGGGACATGTGAGAAAGGAACAGCAGCACCATAGACTTCAGATGGGAGAGAGCAAGCAAGGATTAATATTTCCCTCAAATCCAAATACTTACAGTACCTCAAAGATGACAAGTGCGATATGATGTTCTGCAATTGTAAGGATTTGCCATGTGTGGTAGATAAATATGCATAGTTAGTGAGGTTTTTCCCAGAATGTGAGTATCGTTAGGCTGGCAAATGTCAGGCACTCCTTTGGGAGTATGAGGCCAAGAACAAATTTGGGAAGTTTGCTACAGTCATCTGTAGGATCGAAAGACACTGGGGAATCGTTACAGAGGGAGCCAGGCTTCACAAAATGTGGTAACAGTTGGACAGAAATCTTTAGCAGGGACTTTTGTCTACCCCCAATGTGGGACCAGGACCGCAGTACCTCTGTGTCTCTGAAACATATTTTGACCTCTGGACACCACCATCTCAATACCCCTCAAATGTTCCCCCCTGGTACCCCAGCTTTGGTAGTGCATCAACCAGGTTTCAATCATTTGAGTGACCACAAACACCCTTCCTATGTGCCTTCCATTTACATTCAGTCAGTAACCCAGCTGCTTCGTTCGCTGTTCAATCTCAAGTGACAGTTGGATGCACATTGCAGGGGTATACAGGCATTTACCGTACTGTACAGACCCTCTCAGTGCAGCCAGACTACACTTCTTAAAATCATAAATACATGTTTTGCCCAACAGTAAGGCCAGGCCTTTCCTCTGTAGTTCATGGCCAACATAAGGAGGAAAACATCAACTGAAGAGCATGCCAAAATTCTCTACAGACACTGCCAATCCTCACACTTTTGCCTATTCGCATGCTGAGGTTATTCACTATGAACCACCAAACCAATTGCAACAGTAGCCTCTCCCTGCCTCATTCGTATGCTTCGATGCCACCTTTATTTAGCAAGTGTTAGTGCTCTCGGATTATGTAGCGCGATTCGCTATAGCCTCTGTTTTCAACAGAAATGTCCTAAAGGTACCTATACCAATCTGCAGTGTGGGGAGGAAGGGGGCTGCTGCTGCTGGCAGTAACATTTTGGGGCACCCCACCTGAAAAAATACAGCCAAATGCTCCTTGTTTTACCTTTCAATAGCATAACTGCAGCATAATCGTATGGTGACCCCTGTTGTTAATAGAAACTGTCAAACAGCTTCTTGCCCCCCCCGTTGCCCCTAACCATTTGGGGTACACCCCATGAGGGAGGATCAGAGCAATACAAACTAATGGTAGCCCCTCAAAAAGTACCTGGAAGCCAAGCCATTGTGTGCACCTCATCGCCTTCACGTTGCGCCCAAGCACCTTTTAATACTGCTCCCCCAAATTTTGACTGCCCCCTCCCAACAGAAATCAGAGAGTATGGGGAGGGTGCAGTAAAAAAGTATTTGCAGTACCCCACAATAAGTCAGGATCCTCCTCCACCTATTCCTCTGCTCTCTGAACCCACCCATTCTGCCCAGGCTCCGCCTATACCCCTCCTCTCTGACCCCACCCACTCTGACTAGGCTCCTCCTATAACCCTCCTCTCTGACCCAGCTCCTCCTATACTCCTCCTCTCTGACCCCACCCACTCTGACTTGGCTCCTCCTCCTCACAACACCTGTTCCCTTTCTTTCACCTCTCTCTGTTCAGGCCACACATATTTTACTTACCAACCAATCTGCAATCCCTCATTCACTAGGCATGATTCCACTCTTACACAACACACAGACACATTTTACTTACCAATTGGCCATTTAGGCCCACCTCCAACTTACCTCTGCTCTGCCACCATCAGTCACCTGGTGCCGAACCCGGGATTCGAACCCTGGTTGCCTGCATGGAAGGCAGGTACTTACCCACTGGACCACACTGGTTTCCATGTAAGTAGCTTATCAAATTGTCCTTATGTCATGGTCATCCTTTTCATGTGCAATGGAAGCCGCAGGGAAGGACACCAAGGCCTGCATGTTGCTTATAGTTACTACTGCAATCCTCTAGACCACTAAGGAGCTATAGCTCAAAGGTAAGTCTTGTACCTTTGCTGCGGACAGCCCTCACAGGCCAGGGTTCGAATCCTGCCAATGCTGTAGAGGTATCCCAAGGTGGAAATTTTCAAAAAGTGAATGTTTTTTTTTTTGCTAAGATTTTTTTTTACTTGGTAACAGAGGAGAAAAGTGGACACTCTTTTTGGCATGTGTGTCTCAAAATTTCAAATGTTTTCCCTCATGACCTTCTACCAACCTCCCTATTTCTCAAGTAGGTGCAATAGGGACAAGGCCTTATTTTCCTTTATGAATGTCTTCATTCTTTGTCCTTTAAGTTTGGTGAATTGCAGAGTGCAATTGTGGTATTGGGGGTTATAACTGAGCACAAGAATGCGAGGAAGGTGCTACACTTATTGTAAAATAGGTTGGATGATTGTGATTTTTCATTTTGGTGTGAGCCACTCGCTCAAATCAGGGGTTTGGTGCCAGTGAGCTTGGATAGAAATAAAGGTCAAGTATGAGCTCTGGCTAATGAAATGATGGGTCAAGTTTGAGGCAAGCTAGAGTCCATTTATTAGGTGCAATAAGAAGCTAGAAAGATTGTTTCCTTTAAGAGACAGACAAGGGCAGAGTCAAGCCTTTGCTCTAGTAGGTCTGCATCATCCCTGCTGCAGGATGTGAAGGAATGGACCTCCACAGCAATGCGCTGTGCCGGGCTGGGCTGCGCTGGCCTGGGCTGGGCCTGCCCTGGCACTGTGAATTAATCACCCACCTCCTTCCTTTGAGGAACGCTCACGAACGCCCACGAACGCCCTTGTTCTGTATACAGGCTGACAGCAGGCAATTTAGGACCCTGCTAAATGAGGGTGATGTCCCCATGTGCTTCCTTCAAGTGGCAAAATCCTTCGTCTAAGGCAGGTGGGCTTTTTAAAAATTTGGTTGAAGACCATATGTTGGAGGCGGTATCACGGCACAAGCCGCCGACCGTCTCAGAAGAAAGTGTGCATGGGAGGATATTATTTGCATAGGACAGCCCTCTTCTCAGTCCCATTCTTATGCTGCAGTTGCCATGAAGTGTTACTAGAGGGCAGCAGTATGAACAAAAGAGCACACTGAGGCTTTTCTTCTGCTTGCTGACATGATTCTTGTTCATGGTGGTCTTGCAGGGCCTAAGGAGTGAAGGACTGCTTTGACTGAGGGGATGAGGAATGGCAGGCCTGTATTTGTGGTGAAGGGGGAATATTTGGAAGGTAAACAGCAAGATGAAAACGTCAAAGCATATATGTTTGCTGAGTGATTGAGTCTGTGTGTCACTTGTCTCTTTGAAGGGACATGTGAGAAAGGAACAGCAGCACCATAGACTTCAGATGGGAGAGAGCAAGCAAGGATTAATATTTCCCTCAAATCCAAATACTTACAGTACCTCAAAGATGACAAGTGCGATATGATGTTCTGCAATTGTAAGGATTTGCCATGTGTGGTAGATAAATATGCATAGTTAGTGAGGTTTTTCCCAGAATGTGAGTATCGTTAGGCTGGCAAATGTCAGGCACTCCTTTGGGAGTATGAGGCCAAGAACAAATTTGGGAAGTTTGCTACAGTCATCTGTAGGATCGAAAGACACTGGGGAATCGTTACAGAGGGAGCCAGGCTTCACAAAATGTGGTAACAGTTGGACAGAAATCTTTAGCAGGGACTTTTGTCTACCCCCAATGTGGGACCAGGACCGCAGTACCTCTGTGTCTCTGAAACATATTTTGACCTCTGGACACCACCATCTCAATACCCCTCAAATGTTCCCCCCTGGTACCCCAGCTTTGGTAGTGCATCAACCAGGTTTCAATCATTTGAGTGACCACAAACACCCTTCCTATGTGCCTTCCATTTACATTCAGTCAGTAACCCAGCTGCTTCGTTCGCTGTTCAATCTCAAGTGACAGTTGGATGCACATTGCAGGGGTATACAGGCATTTACCGTACTGTACAGACCCTCTCAGTGCAGCCAGACTACACTTCTTAAAATCATAAATACATGTTTTGCCCAACAGTAAGGCCAGGCCTTTCCTCTGTAGTTCATGGCCAACATAAGGAGGAAAACATCAACTGAAGAGCATGCCAAAATTCTCTACAGACACTGCCAATCCTCACACTTTTGCCTATTCGCATGCTGAGGTTATTCACTATGAACCACCAAACCAATTGCAACAGTAGCCTCTCCCTGCCTCATTCGTATGCTTCGATGCCACCTTTATTTAGCAAGTGTTAGTGCTCTCGGATTATGTAGCGCGATTCGCTATAGCCTCTGTTTTCAACAGAAATGTCCTAAAGGTACCTATACCAATCTGCAGTGTGGGGAGGAAGGGGGCTGCTGCTGCTGGCAGTAACATTTTGGGGCACCCCACCTGAAAAAATACAGCCAAATGCTCCTTGTTTTACCTTTCAATAGCATAACTGCAGCATAATCGTATGGTGACCCCTGTTGTTAATAGAAACTGTCAAACAGCTTCTTGCCCCCCCCCGTTGCCCCTAACCATTTGGGGTACACCCCATGAGGGAGGATCAGAGCAATACAAACTAATGGTAGCCCCTCAAAAAGTACCTGGAAGCCAAGCCATTGTGTGCACCTCATCGCCTTCACGTTGCGCCCAAGAACCTTTTAATACTGCTCCCCCAAATTTTGACTGCCCCCTCCCAACAGAAATCAGAGAGTATGGGGAGGGTGCAGTAAAAAAGTATTTGCAGTACCCCACAATAAGTCAGGCTCCTCCTCCACCTATTCCTCTGCTCTCTGAACCCACCCATTCTGCCCAGGCTCCGCCTATACCCCTCCTCTCTGACCCCACCCACTCTGACTAGGCTCTTCCTATACCCCTCCTCTCTGCCCAGGCTCTGCCTATACTCCTCCTCTCTGACCCCACCCACTCTGACTTGGCTCCTCCTATGCTCCTCCTCTCTGACCCCTCCCACTCTGACTAGGCTCCTCCTATACCCCTCCTCTCTGACCCAGCTCCTCCTATACTCCTCCTCTCTGACCCCACCCACTCTGACTTGGCTCCTCCTCCTCACAACACCTGTTCTCTTTCTTTCACCTCTCTCTGTTCAGGCCACACATATTTTACTTACCAACCAATCTGCAATCCCTCATTCACTAGGCATGTTTCCACTCTTACACAACACACAGACACATTTTACTTACCAATTGGCCATTTAGGCCCACATCCAACTTACCTCTGCTCTGCCACCATCAGTCACCTGGTGCCGAACCCGGGATTCGAACCCTGGTTGCCTGCATGGAAGGCAGGTACTTACCCACTGGACCACACTGGTTTCCATGTAAGTAGCTTATCAAATTGTCCTTATGTCATGGTCATCCTTTTCATGTGCAATGGAAGCCGCAGGGAAGGACACCAAGGCCTGCATGTTGCTTATAGTTACTACTGCCATCCTCTAGACCACTAAGGAGCTATAGCTCAAAGGTAAGTCTTGTACCTTTGCTGCGGACAGCCCTCACAGGCCAGGGTTCGAATCCTGCCAATGCTGTAGAGGTATCCCAAGGTGGAAATTTTCAAAAAGTGAATTTTTTTTTTTTGCTAAGATTTTTTTTTACTTGGTAACAGAGGAGAAAAGTGGGCACTCTTTTTGGCATGTGTGTCTCAAAATTTCAAATGTTTTCCCTCATGACCTTCTACCAACCTCCCTATTTCTCAAGTAGGTGCAATAGGGACAAGGCCTTATTTTCCTTTATCAATGTCTTCATTCTTTGTCCTTTAAGTTTGGTGAATTGCAGAGTGCAATTGTGGTATTGGGGGTTATAACTGAGCACAAGAATGCGAGGAAGGTGCTACACTTATTGTAAAATAGGTTGGATGATTGTGATTTTTCATTTTGGTGTGAGCCACTCGCTCAAATCAGGGGTTTGGTGCCAGTGAGCTTGGATAGAAATAAAGGTCAAGTATGAGCTCTGGCTAATGAAATGATGGGTCAAGTTTGAGGCAAGCTAGAGTCCATTTATTAGGTGCAATAAGAAGCTAGAAAGATTGTTTCCTTTAAGAGACAGACAAGGGCAGAGTCAAGCCTTTGCTCTAGTAGGTCTGCATCATCCCTGCTGCAGGATGTGAAGGAATGGACCTCCACAGCAATGCGCTGTGCCGGGCTGGGCTGCGCTGGCCTGGGCTGGGCTGGGCCTGCCCTGGCACTGTGAATTAATCACCCACCTCCTTCCTTTGAGGAACGCTCACGAACGCCCACGAACGCCCTTGTTCTGTATACAGGCTGACAGCAGGCAATTTAGGACCCTGCTAAATGAGGGTGATGTCCCCATGTGCTTCCTTCAAGTGGCAAAATCCTTCGTCTAAGGCAGGTGGGCTTTTTAAAAATTTGGTTGAAGACCATATGTTGGAGGCGGTATCACGGCACAAGCCGCCGACCGTCTCAGAAGAAAGTATGCATGGGAGAATATTATTTGCATAGGACAGCCCTCTTCTCAGTCCCATTCTTATGCTGCAGTTGCCATGAAGTGTTACTAGAGGGCAGCAGTATGAACAAAAGAGCACACTGAGGCTTTTCTTCTGCTTGCTGACATGATTATTGTTCATGGTGGTCTTGCAGGGCCTAAGGAGTGAAGGACTGCTTTGACTGAGGGGATGAGGAATGGCAGGCCTGTATTTGTGGTGAAGGGGGAATATTTGGAAGGTAAACAGCAAGATGAAAACGTCAAAGCATATATGTTTGCTGAGTGATTGAGTCTGTGTGTCACTTGTCTCTTTGAAGGGACATGTGAGAAAGGAACAGCAGCACCATAGACTTCAGATGGGAGAGAGCAAGCAAGGATTAATATTTCCCTCAAATCCAAATACTTACAGTACCTCAAAGATGACAAGTGCGATATGATGTTCTGCAATTGTAAGGATTTGCCATGTGTGGTAGATAAATATGCATAGTTAGTGAGGTTTTTCCCAGAATGTGAGTATCGTTAGGCTGGCAAATGTCAGGCACTCCTTTGGGAGTATGAGGCCAAGAACAAATTTGGGAAGTTTGCTACAGTCATCTGTAGGATCGAAAGACACTGGGGAATCGTTACAGAGGGAGCCAGGCTTCACAAAATGTGGTAACAGTTGGACAGAAATCTTTAGCAGGGACTTTTGTCTACCCCCAATGTGGGACCAGGACCGCAGTACCTCTGTGTCTCTGAAACATATTTTGACCTCTGGACACCACCATCTCAATACCCCTCAAATGTTCCCCCCTGGTACCCCAGCTTTGGTAGTGCATCAACCAGGTTTCAATCATTTGAGTGACCACAAACACCCTTCCTATGTGCCTTCCATTTACATTCAGTCAGTAACCCAGCTGCTTCGTTCGCTGTTCAATCTCAAGTGACAGTTGGATGCACATTGCAGGGGTATACAGGCATTTACCGTACTGTACAGACCCTCTCAGTGCAGCCAGACTACACTTCTTAAAATCATAAATACATGTTTTGCCCAACAGTAAGGCCAGGCCTTTCCTCTGTAGTTCATGGCCAACATAAGGAGGAAAACATCAACTGAAGAGCATGCCAAAATTCTCTACAGACACTGCCAATCCTCACACTTTTGCCTATTCGCATGCTGAGGTTATTCACTATGAACCACCAAACCAATTGCAACAGTAGCCTCTCCCTGCCTCATTCGTATGCTTCGATGCCACCTTTATTTAGCAAGTGTTAGTGCTCTCGGATTATGTAGCGCGATTCGCTATAGCCTCTGTTTTCAACAGAAATGTCCTAAAGGTACCTATACCAATCTGCAGTGTGGGGAGGAAGGGGGCTGCTGCTGCTGGCAGTAACATTTTGGGGCACCCCACCTGAAAAAATACAGCCAAATGCTCCTTGTTTTACCTTTCAATAGCATAACTGCAGCATAATCGTATGGTGACCCCTGTTGTTAATAGAAACTGTCAAACAGCTTCTTGCCCCCCCCGTTGCCCCTAACCATTTGGGGTACACCCCATGAGGGAGGATCAGAGCAATACAAACTAATGGTAGCCCCTCAAAAAGTACCTGGAAGCCAAGCCATTGTGTGCACCTCATCGCCTTCACGTTGCGCCCAAGCACCTTTTAATACTGCTCCCCCAAATTTTGACTGCCCCCTCCCAACAGAAATCAGAGAGTATGGGGAGGGTGCAGTAAAAAAGTATTTGCAGTACCCCACAATAAGTCAGGATCCTCCTCCACCTATTCCTCTGCTCTCTGAACCCACCCATTCTGCCCAGGCTCCGCCTATACCCCTCCTCTCTGACCCCACCCACTCTGACTAGGCTCCTCCTATAACCCTCCTCTCTGAGCCAGCTCCTCCTATACTCCTCCTCTCTGACCCCACCCACTCTGACTTGGCTCCTCCTCCTCACAACACCTGTTCCCTTTCTTTCACCTCTCTCTGTTCAGGCCACACATATTTTACTTACCAACCAATCTGCAATCCCTCATTCACTAGGCATGATTCCACTCTTACACAACACACAGACACATTTTACTTACCAATTGGCCATTTAGGCCCACCTCCAACTTACCTCTGCTCTGCCACCATCAGTCACCTGGTGCCGAACCCGGGATTCGAACCCTGGTTGCCTGCATGGAAGGCAGGTACTTACCCACTGGACCACACTGGTTTCCATGTAAGTAGCTTATCAAATTGTCCTTATGTCATGGTCATCCTTTTCATGTGCAATGGAAGCCGCAGGGAAGGACACCAAGGCCTGCATGTTGCTTATAGTTACTACTGCAATCCTCTAGACCACTAAGGAGCTATAGCTCAAAGGTAAGTCTTGTACCTTTGCTGCGGACAGCCCTCACAGGCCAGGGTTCGAATCCTGCCAATGCTGTAGAGGTATCCCAAGGTGGAAATTTTCAAAAAGTGAATGTTTTTTTTTTTGCTAAGATTTTTTTTTACTTGGTAACAGAGGAGAAAAGTGGACACTCTTTTTGGCATGTGTGTCTCAAAATTTCAAATGTTTTCCCTCATGACCTTCTACCAACCTCCCTATTTCTCAAGTAGGTGCAATAGGGACAAGGCCTTATTTTCCTTTATGAATGTCTTCATTCTTTGTCCTTTAAGTTTGGTGAATTGCAGAGTGCAATTGTGGTATTGGGGGTTATAACTGAGCACAAGAATGCGAGGAAGGTGCTACACTTATTGTAAAATAGGTTGGATGATTGTGATTTTTCATTTTGGTGTGAGCCACTCGCTCAAATCAGGGGTTTGGTGCCAGTGAGCTTGGATAGAAATAAAGGTCAAGTATGAGCTCTGGCTAATGAAATGATGGGTCAAGTTTGAGGCAAGCTAGAGTCCATTTATTAGGTGCAATAAGAAGCTAGAAAGATTGTTTCCTTTAAGAGACAGACAAGGGCAGAGTCAAGCCTTTGCTCTAGTAGGTCTGCATCATCCCTGCTGCAGGATGTGAAGGAATGGACCTCCACAGCAATGCGCTGTGCCGGGCTGGGCTGCGCTGGCCTGGGCTGGGCCTGCCCTGGCACTGTGAATTAATCACCCACCTCCTTCCTTTGAGGAACGCTCACGAACGCCCACGAACGCCCTTGTTCTGTATACAGGCTGACAGCAGGCAATTTAGGACCCTGCTAAATGAGGGTGATGTCCCCATGTGCTTCCTTCAAGTGGCAAAATCCTTCGTCTAAGGCAGGTGGGCTTTTTAAAAATTTGGTTGAAGACCATATGTTGGAGGCGGTATCACGGCACAAGCCGCCGACCGTCTCAGAAGAAAGTGTGCATGGGAGGATATTATTTGCATAGGACAGCCCTCTTCTCAGTCCCATTCTTATGCTGCAGTTGCCATGAAGTGTTACTAGAGGGCAGCAGTATGAACAAAAGAGCACACTGAGGCTTTTCTTCTGCTTGCTGACATGATTCTTGTTCATGGTGGTCTTGCAGGGCCTAAGGAGTGAAGGACTGCTTTGACTGAGGGGATGAGGAATGGCAGGCCTGTATTTGTGGTGAAGGGGGAATATTTGGAAGGTAAACAGCAAGATGAAAACGTCAAAGCATATATGTTTGCTGAGTGATTGAGTCTGTGTGTCACTTGTCTCTTTGAAGGGACATGTGAGAAAGGAACAGCAGCACCATAGACTTCAGATGGGAGAGAGCAAGCAAGGATTAATATTTCCCTCAAATCCAAATACTTACAGTACCTCAAAGATGACAAGTGCGATATGATGTTCTGCAATTGTAAGGATTTGCCATGTGTGGTAGATAAATATGCATAGTTAGTGAGGTTTTTCCCAGAATGTGAGTATCGTTAGGCTGGCAAATGTCAGGCACTCCTTTGGGAGTATGAGGCCAAGAACAAATTTGGGAAGTTTGCTACAGTCATCTGTAGGATCGAAAGACACTGGGGAATCGTTACAGAGGGAGCCAGGCTTCACAAAATGTGGTAACAGTTGGACAGAAATCTTTAGCAGGGATTTTTGTCTACCCCCAATGTGGGACCAGGACCGCAGTACCTCTGTGTCTCTGAAACATATTTTGACCTCTGGACACCACCATCTCAATACCCCTCAAATGTTCCCCCCTGGTACCCCAGCTTTGGTAGTGCATCAACCAGGTTTCAATCATTTGAGTGACCACAAACACCCTTCCTATGTGCCTTCCATTTACATTCAGTCAGTAACCCAGCTGCTTCGTTCGCTGTTCAATCTCAAGTGACAGTTGGATGCACATTGCAGGGGTATACAGGCATATACCGTACTGTACAGACCCTCTCAGTACAGCCAGACTACACTTCTTAAAATCATAAATACATGTTTTGCCCAACAGTAAGGCCAGGCCTTTCCTCTGTAGTTCATGGCCAACGTAAGGAGGAAAACATCAACTGAAGAGCATGCCAAAATTCTCTACAGACACTGCCAATCCTCACACTTTTGCCTATTCGCATGCTGAGGTTATTCACTATGAACCACCAAACCAATTGCAACAGTAGCCTCTCCCTGCCTCATTCGTATGCTTCGATGCCACCTTTATTTAGCAAGTGTTAGTGCTCTCGGATTTTGTAGCGCGATTCGCTATAGCCTCTGTTTTCAACAGAAATGTCCTAAAGGTACCTATACCAATCTGCAGGGTGGGGAGGAAGGGGGCTGCTGCTGCTGGCAGTAACATTTTGGGGCACCCCACCTGCAAAAATACAGCCAAATGCTCCTTGTTTTACCTTTCAATAGCATAACTGCAGCATAATCGTATGGTGACCCCTGTTGTTAATAGAAACTGTCAAACAGCTTCTTGCCCCCCCGTTGCCCCTAACCATTTGGGGTACACCCCATGAGGGAGGATCAGAGCAATACAAACTAATGGTAGCCCCTCAAAAAGTACCTGGAAGCCAAGCCATTGTGTGCACCTCATCGCCTTCACGTTGCGCCCAAGCATCTTTTAATACTGCTCCCCCAAATTTTGACTGCCCCCTCCCAACAGAAATCAGAGAGTATGGGGAGGGTGCAGTAAAAAAGTATTTGCAGTACCCCACAATAAGTCAGGATCCTCCTCCACCTATTCCTCTGCTCTCTGAACCCACCCATTTTGCCCAGGCTCCGCCTATACCCCTCCTCTCTGACCCCTCCCACTCTGACTAGGCTCCTCCTATACCCCTCCTCTCTGACCCAGCTCCTCCTATACTCCTCCTCTCTGACCCCACCCACTCTGACTTGGCTCCTCCTCCTCACAACACCTGTTCCCTTTCTTTCACCTCTCTCTGTTCAGGCCACACATATTTTACTTACCAGCCAATCTGCAATCCCTCATTCAAAAGGCATGATTCCACTCTTACACAACACACAGACACATTTTACTTACCAATTGGCCATTTAGGCCCACCTTCAACTTACCTCTGCTCTGCCACCATCAATCACCTGGTGCCAAACCCGGGATTCGAACCCTGGTTGCCTGCATGGAAGGCAGGTACTTACCCACTGGACCACACTGGTTTCCATGTAAGTAGCTTATCAAATTGTCCTTATGTCATGGTCATCCTTTTCATGTGCAATGGAAGCCGCAGGGAAGGACACCAAGGCCTGCATGTTGCTTATAGTTACTACTGCAATCCTCTAGACCACTAAGGAGCTATAGCTCAAAGGTAAGTCTTGTACCTTTGGTGCGGACAGCCCTCACAGGCCAGGGTTCGAATCCTGCCAATGCTGTAGAGGTATCCCAAGGTGGAAATTTTCAAAAAGTGAATGTTTTTTTTTTTGCTAAGATTTTTTTTTACTTGGTAACAGAGGAGAAAAGTGGACACTCTTTTTGGCATGTGTGTCTCAAAATTTCAAATGTTTTCCCTCATGACCTTCTACCAACCTCCCTATTTCTCAAGTAGGTGCAATAGTGACAAGGCCTTATTTTCCTTTATCAATGTCTTCATTCTTTGTCCTTTAAGTTTGGTGAATTGCAGAGTGCAATTGTGGTATTGGGGGTTATAACTGAGCACAAGAATGCGAGGAAGGTGCTACACTTATTGTAAAATAGGTTGGATGATGGTGATTTTTCATTTTGGTGTGAGCCATTCGCTCAAATCAGGGGTTTGGTCCCAGTGAGCTTGGATAGAAATAAAGGTCAAGTATGAGCTCTGGCTAATGAAATGATGGGTCAAGTTTGAGGCAAGCTAGAGTCCATTTATTAGGTGCAACAATAAGCTAGAAAGATTGTTTCCTTTAAGAGACTGACAAGGGCAGAGTCAAGCCTTTGCTCTAGTAGGTCTGCATCATCCCTGCTGCAGGATGTGAAGGAATGGACCTCCACAGCAATGCGCTGTGCCGGGCTGGGCTGCGCTGGCCTGGGCTGGGCCTGCCCTGGCACTGTGAATTAATCACCCACCTCCTTCCTTTGAGGAACGCTCACGAACGCCCACGAACGCCCTTGTTCTGTATACAGGCTGACAGCAGGCAATTTAGGACCCTGCTAAATGAGGGTGATGTCCCCATGTGCTTCCTTCAAGTGGCAAAATCCTTCGTCTAAGGCAGGTGGGCTTTTTAAAAATTTGGTTGAAGACCATATGTTGGAGGCGGTATCACGGCACAAGCCGCCGACCGTCTCAGAAGAAAGTGTGCATGGGAGGATATTATTTGCATAGGACAGCCCTCTTCTCAGTCCCATTCTTATGCTGCAGTTGCCATGAAGTGTTACTAGAGGGCAGCAGTATGAACAAAAGAGCACACTGAGGCTTTTCTTCTGCTTGCTGACATGATTCTTGTTCATGGTGGTCTTTCAGGGCCTAAGGAGTGAAGGACTGCTTTGACTGAGGGGATGAGGAATGGCAGGCCTGTATTTGTGGTGAAGGGGGAATATTTGGAAGGTAAACAGCAAGATGAAAACGTCAAAGCATATATGTTTGCTGAGTGATTGAGTCTGTGTGTCACTTGTCTCTTTGAAGGGACATGTGAGAAAGGAACAGCAGCACCATAGACTTCAGATGGGATAGAGCAAGCAAGGATTAATATTTCCCTCAAATCCAAATACTTACAGTACCTCAAAGATGACAAGTGCGATATGATGTTCTGCAATTGTAAGGATTTGCCATGTGTGGTAGATAAATATGCATAGTTAGTGAGGTTTTTCCCAGAATGTGAGTATCGTTAGGCTGGCAAATGTCAGGCACTCCTTTGGGAGTATGAGGCCAAGAACAAATTTGGGAAGTTTGCTACAGTCATCTGTAGGATCGAAAGACACTGGGGAATCGTTACAGAGGGAGCCAGGCTTCACAAAATGTGGTAACAGTTGGACAGAAATCTTTAGCAGGGACTTTTGTCTACCCCCAATGTGGGACCAGGACCGCAGTACCTCTGTGTCTCTGAAACATATTTTGACCTCTGGACACCACCATCTCAATACCCCTCAAATGTTCCCCCCTGGTACCCCAGCTTTGGTAGTGCATCAACCAGGTTTCAATCATTTGAGTGACCACAAACACCCTTCCTATGTGCCTTCCATTTACATTCAGTCAGTAACCCAGCTGCTTCGTTCGCTGTTCAATCTCAAGTGACAGTTGGATGCACATTGCAGGGGTATACAGGCATTTACCGTACTGTACAGACCCTCTCAGTACAGCCAGACTACACTTCTTAAAATCATAAATACATGTTTTGCCCAACAGTAAGGCCAGGCCTTTCCTCTGTAGTTCATGGCCAACGTAAGGAGGAAAACATCAACTGAAGAGCATGCCAAAATTCTCTACAGACACTGCCAATCCTCACACTTTTGCCTATTCGCATGCTGAGGTTATTCACTATGAACCACCAAACCAATTGCAACAGTAGCCTCTCCCTGCCTCATTCGTATGCTTCGATGCCACCTTTATTTAGCAAGTGTTAGTGCTCTCGGATTTTGTAGCGCGATTCGCTATAGCCTCTGTTTTCAACAGAAATGTCCTAAAGGTACCTATACCAATCTGCAGGGTGGGGAGGAAGGGGGCTGCTGCTGCTGGCAGTAACATTTTGGGGCACCCCACCTGCAAAAATACAGCCAAATGCTCCTTGTTTTACCTTTCAATAGCATAACTGCAGCATAATCGTATGGTGACCCCTGTTGTTAATAGAAACTGTCAAACAGCTTCTTGCCCCCCCGTTGCCCCTAACCATTTGGGGTACACCCCATGAGGGAGGATCAGAGCAATACAAACTAATGGTAGCCCCTCAAAAAGTACCTGGAAGCCAAGCCATTGTGTGCACCTCATCGCCTTCACGTTGCGCCCAAGCACCTTTTAATACTGCTCCCCCAAATTTTGACTGCCCCCTCCCAACAGAAATCAGAGAGTATGGGGAGGGTGCAGTAAAAAAGTATTTGCAGTACCCCACAATAAGTCAGGATCCTCCTCCACCTATTCCTCTGCTCTCTGAACCCACCCATTCTGCCCAGGCTCCGCCTATACCCCTCCTCTCTGACCCCACCCACTCTGACTAGGCTCCTCCTATAACCCTCCTCTCTGACCCAGCTCCTCCTATACTCCTCCTCTCTGACCCCACCCACTCTGACTTGGCTCCTCCTCCTCACAACACCTGTTCCCTTTCTTTCACCTCTCTCTGTTCAGGCCACACATATTTTACTTACCAACCAATCTGCAATCCCTCATTCACTAGGCATGATTCCACTCTTACACAACACACAGACACATTTTACTTACCAATTGGCCATTTAGGCCCACCTCCAACTTACCTCTGCTCTGCCACCATCAGTCACCTGGTGCCGAACCCGGGATTCGAACCCTGGTTGCCTGCATGGAAGGCAGGTACTTACCCACTGGACCACACTGGTTTCCATGTAAGTAGCTTATCAAATTGTCCTTATGTCATGGTCATCCTTTTCATGTGCAATGGAAGCCGCAGGGAAGGACACCAAGGCCTGCATGTTGCTTATAGTTACTACTGCAATCCTCTAGTCCACTAAGGAGCTATAGCTCAAAGGTAAGTCTTGTACCTTTGCTGCGGACAGCCCTCACAGGCCAGGGTTCGAATCCTGCCAATGCTGTAGAGGTATCCCAAGGTGGAAATTTTCAAAAAGTGAATGTTTTTTTTTTTGCTAAGATTTTTTTTTACTTGGTAACAGAGGAGAAAAGTGGACACTCTTTTTGGCATGTGTGTCTCAAAATTTCAAATGTTTTCCCTCATGACCTTCTACCAACCTCCCTATTTCTCAAGTAGGTGCAATAGGGACAAGGCCTTATTTTCCTTTATCAATGTCTTCATTCTTTGTCCTTTAAGTTTGGTGAATTGCAGAGTGCAATTGTGGTATTGGGGGTTATAACTGAGCACAAGAATGCGAGGAAGGTGCTACACTTATTGTAAAATAGGTTGGATGATTGTGATTTTTCATTTTGGTGTGAGCCACTCGCTCAAATCAGGGGTTTGGTGCCAGTGAGCTTGGATAGAAATAAAGGTCAAGTATGAGCTCTGGCTAATGAAATGATGGGTCAAGTTTGAGGCAAGCTAGAGTCCATTTATTAGGTGCAATAAGAAGCCAGAAAGATTGTTTCCTTTAAGAGACAGACAAGGGCAGAGTCAAGCCTTTGCTCTAATAGGTCTGCATCATCCCTGCTGCAGGATGTGAAGGAATGGACCTCCACAGCAATGCGCTGTGCCGGGCTGGGCTGGGCTGCGCTGGCCTGGGCTGGGCCTGCCCTGGCACTGTGAATTAATCACCCACCTCCTTCCTTTGAGGAACGCTCACGAACGCCCACGAACGCCCTTGTTCTGTATACAGGCTGACAGCAGGCAATTTAGGACCCTGCTAAATGAGGGTGATGTCCCCATGTGCTTCCTTCAAGTGGCAAAATCCTTCGTCTAAGGCAGGTGGGCTTTTTAAAAATTTGGTTGAAGACCATATGTTGGAGGCGGTATCACGGCACAAGCCGCCGACCGTCTCAGAAGAAAGTATGCATGGGAGAATATTATTTGCATAGGACAGCCCTCTTCTCAGTCCCATTCTTATGCTGCAGTTGCCATGAAGTGTTACTAGAGGGCAGCAGTATGAACAAAAGAGCACACTGAGGCTTTTCTTCTGCTTGCTGACATGATTATTGTTCATGGTGGTCTTGCAGGGCCTAAGGAGTGAAGGACTGCTTTGACTGAGGGGATGAGGAATGGCAGGCCTGTATTTGTGGTGAAGGGGGAATATTTGGAAGGTAAACAGCAAGATGAAAACGTCAAAGCATATATGTTTGCTGAGTGATTGAGTCTGTGTGTCACTTGTCTCTTTGAAGGGACATGTGAGAAAGGAACAGCAGCACCATAGACTTCAGATGGGAGAGAGCAAGCAAGGATTAATATTTCCCTCAAATCCAAATACTTACAGTACCTCAAAGATGACAAGTGCGATATGATGTTCTGCAATTGTAAGGATTTGCCATGTGTGGTAGATAAATATGCATAGTTAGTGAGGTTTTTCCCAGAATGTGAGTATCGTTAGGCTGGCAAATGTCAGGCACTCCTTTGGGAGTATGAGGCCAAGAACAAATTTGGGAAGTTTGCTACAGTCATCTGTAGGATCGAAAGACACTGGGGAATCGTTACAGAGGGAGCCAGGCTTCACAAAATGTGGTAACAGTTGGACAGAAATCTTTAGCAGGGACTTTTGTCTACCCCCAATGTGGGACCAGGACCGCAGTACCTCTGTGTCTCTGAAACATATTTTGACCTCTGGACACCACCATCTCAATACCCCTCAAATGTTCCCCCCTGGTACCCCAGCTTTGGTAGTGCATCAACCAGGTTTCAATCATTTGAGTGACCACAAACACCCTTCCTATGTGCCTTCCATTTACATTCAGTCAGTAACCCAGCTGCTTCGTTCGCTGTTCAATCTCAAGTGACAGTTGGATGCACATTGCAGGGGTATACAGGCATTTACCGTACTGTACAGACCCTCTCAGTGCAGCCAGACTACACTTCTTAAAATCATAAATACATGTTTTGCCCAACAGTAAGGCCAGGCCTTTCCTCTGTAGTTCATGGCCAACATAAGGAGGAAAACATCAACTGAAGAGCATGCCAAAATTCTCTACAGACACTGCCAATCCTCACACTTTTGCCTATTCGCATGCTGAGGTTATTCACTATGAACCACCAAACCAATTGCAACAGTAGCCTCTCCCTGCCTCATTCGTATGCTTCGATGCCACCTTTATTTAGCAAGTGTTAGTGCTCTCGGATTATGTAGCGCGATTCGCTATAGCCTCTGTTTTCAACAGAAATGTCCTAAAGGTACCTATACCAATCTGCAGTGTGGGGAGGAAGGGGGCTGCTGCTGCTGGCAGTAACATTTTGGGGCACCCCACCTGAAAAAATACAGCCAAATGCTCCTTGTTTTACCTTTCAATAGCATAACTGCAGCATAATCGTATGGTGACCCCTGTTGTTAATAGAAACTGTCAAACAGCTTCTTGCCCCCCCCGTTGCCCCTAACCATTTGGGGTACACCCCATGAGGGAGGATCAGAGCAATACAAACTAATGGTAGCCCCTCAAAAAGTACCTGGAAGCCAAGCCATTGTGTGCACCTCATCGCCTTCACGTTGCGCCCAAGCACCTTTTAATACTGCTCCCCCAAATTTTGACTGCCCCCTCCCAACAGAAATCAGAGAGTATGGGGAGGGTGCAGTAAAAAAGTATTTGCAGTACCCCACAATAAGTCAGGATCCTCCTCCACCTATTCCTCTGCTCTCTGAACCCACCCATTCTGCCCAGGCTCCGCCTATACCCCTCCTCTCTGACCCCACCCACTCTGACTAGGCTCCTCCTATAACCCTCCTCTCTGACCCAGCTCCTCCTATACTCCTCCTCTCTGACCCCACCCACTCTGACTTGGCTCCTCCTCCTCACAACACCTGTTCCCTTTCTTTCACCTCTCTCTGTTCAGGCCACACATATTTTACTTACCAACCAATCTGCAATCCCTCATTCACTAGGCATGATTCCACTCTTACACAACACACAGACACATTTTACTTACCAATTGGCCATTTAGGCCCACCTCCAACTTACCTCTGCTCTGCCACCATCAGTCACCTGGTGCCGAACCCGGGATTCGAACCCTGGTTGCCTGCATGGAAGGCAGGTACTTACCCACTGGACCACACTGGTTTCCATGTAAGTAGCTTATCAAATTGTCCTTATGTCATGGTCATCCTTTTCATGTGCAATGGAAGCCGCAGGGAAGGACACCAAGGCCTGCATGTTGCTTATAGTTACTACTGCAATCCTCTAGACCACTAAGGAGCTATAGCTCAAAGGTAAGTCTTGTACCTTTGCTGCGGACAGCCCTCACAGGCCAGGGTTCGAATCCTGCCAATGCTGTAGAGGTATCCCAAGGTGGAAATTTTCAAAAAGTGAATGTTTTTTTTTTTGCTAAGATTTTTTTTTACTTGGTAACAGAGGAGAAAAGTGGACACTCTTTTTGGCATGCGTGTCTCAAAATTTCAAATGTTTTCCCTCATGACCTTCTACCAACCTCCCTATTTCTCAAGTAGGTGCAATAGTGCCAAGGCCTTATTTTCCTTTATGAATGTCTTCATTCTTTGTCCTTTAAGTTTGGTGAATTGCAGAGTGCAATTGTGGTATTGGGGGTTATAACTGAGCACAAGAATGCGAGGAAGGTGCTACACTTATTGTAAAATAGGTTGGATGATGGTGATTTTTCATTTTGGTGTGAGCCATTCGCTCAAATCAGGGGTTTGGTCCCAGTGAGCTTGGATAGAAATAAAGGTCAAGTATGAGCTCTGGCTAATGAAATGATGGGTCAAGTTTGAGGCAAGCTAGAGTCCATTTATTAGGTGCAACAATAAGCTAGAAAGATTGTTTCCTTTAAGAGACTGACAAGGGCAGAGTCAAGCCTTTGCTCTAGTAGGTCTGCATCATCCCTGCTGCAGGATGTGAAGGAATGGACCTCCACAGCAATGCGCTGTGCCGGGCTGGGCTGCGCTGGCCTGGGCTGGGCCTGCCCTGGCACTGTGAATTAATCACCCACCTCCTTCCTTTGAGGAACGCTCACGAACGCCCACGAACGCCCTTGTTCTGTATACAGGCTGACAGCAGGCAATTTAGGACCCTGCTAAATGAGGGTGATGTCCCCATGTGCTTCCTTCAAGTGGCAAAATCCTTCGTCTAAGGCAGGTGGGCTTTTTAAAAATTTGGTTGAAGACCATATGTTGGAGGCGGTATCACGGCACAAGCCGCCGACCGTCTCAGAAGAAAGTGTGCATGGGAGGATATTATTTGCATAGGACAGCCCTCTTCTCAGTCCCATTCTTATGCTGCAGTTGCCATGAAGTGTTACTAGAGGGCAGCAGTATGAACAAAAGAGCACACTGAGGCTTTTCTTCTGCTTGCTGACATGATTCTTGTTCATGGTGGTCTTTCAGGGCCTAAGGAGTGAAGGACTGCTTTGACTGAGGGGATGAGGAATGGCAGGCCTGTATTTGTGGTGAAGGGGGAATATTTGGAAGGTAAACAGCAAGATGAAAACGTCAAAGCATATATGTTTGCTGAGTGATTGAGTCTGTGTGTCACTTGTCTCTTTGAAGGGACATGTGAGAAAGGAACAGCAGCACCATAGACTTCAGATGGGATAGAGCAAGCAAGGATTAATATTTCCCTCAAATCCAAATACTTACAGTACCTCAAAGATGACAAGTGCGATATGATGTTCTGCAATTGTAAGGATTTGCCATGTGTGGTAGATAAATATGCATAGTTAGTGAGGTTTTTCCCAGAATGTGAGTATCGTTAGGCTGGCAAATGTCAGGCACTCCTTTGGGAGTATGAGGCCAAGAACAAATTTGGGAAGTTTGCTACAGTCATCTGTAGGATCGAAAGACACTGGGGAATCGTTACAGAGGGAGCCAGGCTTCACAAAATGTGGTAACAGTTGGACAGAAATCTTTAGCAGGGACTTTTGTCTACCCCCAATGTGGGACCAGGACCGCAGTACCTCTGTGTCTCTGAAACATATTTTGACCTCTGGACACCACCATCTCAATACCCCTCAAATGTTCCCCCCTGGTACCCCAGCTTTGGTAGTGCATCAACCAGGTTTCAATCATTTGAGTGACCACAAACACCCTTCCTATGTGCCTTCCATTTACATTCAGTCAGTAACCCAGCTGCTTCGTTCGCTGTTCAATCTCAAGTGACAGTTGGATGCACATTGCAGGGGTATACAGGCATTTACCGTACTGTACAGACCCTCTCAGTACAGCCAGACTACACTTCTTAAAATCATAAATACATGTTTTGCCCAACAGTAAGGCCAGGCCTTTCCTCTGTAGTTCATGGCCAACGTAAGGAGGAAAACATCAACTGAAGAGCATGCCAAAATTCTCTACAGACACTGCCAATCCTCACACTTTTGCCTATTCGCATGCTGAGGTTATTCACTATGAACCACCAAACCAATTGCAACAGTAGCCTCTCCCTGCCTCATTCGTATGCTTCGATGCCACCTTTATTTAGCAAGTGTTAGTGCTCTCGGATTTTGTAGCGCGATTCGCTATAGCCTCTGTTTTCAACAGAAATGTCCTAAAGGTACCTATACCAATCTGCAGGGTGGGGAGGAAGGGGGCTGCTGCTGCTGGCAGTAACATTTTGGGGCACCCCACCTGCAAAAATACAGCCAAATGCTCCTTGTTTTACCTTTCAATAGCATAACTGCAGCATAATCGTATGGTGACCCCTGTTGTTAATAGAAACTGTCAAACAGCTTCTTGCCCCCCCGTTGCCCCTAACCATTTGGGGTACACCCCATGAGGGAGGATCAGAGCAATACAAACTAATGGTAGCCCCTCAAAAAGTACCTGGAAGCCAAGCCATTGTGTGCACCTCATCGCCTTCACGTTGCGCCCAAGCACCTTTTAATACTGCTCCCCCAAATTTTGACTGCCCCCTCCCAACAGAAATCAGAGAGTATGGGGAGGGTGCAGTAAAAAAGTATTTGCAGTACCCCACAATAAGTCAGGATCCTCCTCCACCTATTCCTCTGCTCTCTGAACCCACCCATTCTGCCCAGGCTCCGCCTATACCCCTCCTCTCTGACCCCACCCACTCTGACTAGGCTCCTCCTATAACCCTCCTCTCTGACCCAGCTCCTCCTATACTCCTCCTCTCTGACCCCACCCACTCTGACTTGGCTCCTCCTCCTCACAACACCTGTTCCCTTTCTTTCACCTCTCTCTGTTCAGGCCACACATATTTTACTTACCAACCAATCTGCAATCCCTCATTCACTAGGCATGATTCCACTCTTACACAACACACAGACACATTTTACTTACCAATTGGCCATTTAGGCCCACCTCCAACTTACCTCTGCTCTGCCACCATCAGTCACCTGGTGCCGAACCCGGGATTCGAACCCTGGTTGCCTGCATGGAAGGCAGGTACTTACCCACTGGACCACACTGGTTTCCATGTAAGTAGCTTATCAAATTGTCCTTATGTCATGGTCATCCTTTTCATGTGCAATGGAAGCCGCAGGGAAGGACACCAAGGCCTGCATGTTGCTTATAGTTACTACTGCAATCCTCTAGTCCACTAAGGAGCTATAGCTCAAAGGTAAGTCTTGTACCTTTGCTGCGGACAGCCCTCACAGGCCAGGGTTCGAATCCTGCCAATGCTGTAGAGGTATCCCAAGGTGGAAATTTTCAAAAAGTGAATGTTTTTTTTTTTGCTAAGATTTTTTTTTACTTGGTAACAGAGGAGAAAAGTGGACACTCTTTTTGGCATGTGTGTCTCAAAATTTCAAATGTTTTCCCTCATGACCTTCTACCAACCTCCCTATTTCTCAAGTAGGTGCAATAGGGACAAGGCCTTATTTTCCTTTATCAATGTCTTCATTCTTTGTCCTTTAAGTTTGGTGAATTGCAGAGTGCAATTGTGGTATTGGGGGTTATAACTGAGCACAAGAATGCGAGGAAGGTGCTACACTTATTGTAAAATAGGTTGGATGATTGTGATTTTTCATTTTGGTGTGAGCCACTCGCTCAAATCAGGGGTTTGGTGCCAGTGAGCTTGGATAGAAATAAAGGTCAAGTATGAGCTCTGGCTAATGAAATGATGGGTCAAGTTTGAGGCAAGCTAGAGTCCATTTATTAGGTGCAATAAGAAGCCAGAAAGATTGTTTCCTTTAAGAGACAGACAAGGGCAGAGTCAAGCCTTTGCTCTAATAGGTCTGCATCATCCCTGCTGCAGGATGTGAAGGAATGGACCTCCACAGCAATGCGCTGTGCCGGGCTGGGCTGGGCTGCGCTGGCCTGGGCTGGGCCTGCCCTGGCACTGTGAATTAATCACCCACCTCCTTCCTTTGAGGAACGCTCACGAACGCCCACGAACGCCCTTGTTCTGTATACAGGCTGACAGCAGGCAATTTAGGACCCTGCTAAATGAGGGTGATGTCCCCATGTGCTTCCTTCAAGTGGCAAAATCCTTCGTCTAAGGCAGGTGGGCTTTTTAAAAATTTGGTTGAAGACCATATGTTGGAGGCGGTATCACGGCACAAGCCGCCGACCGTCTCAGAAGAAAGTATGCATGGGAGAATATTATTTGCATAGGACAGCCCTCTTCTCAGTCCCATTCTTATGCTGCAGTTGCCATGAAGTGTTACTAGAGGGCAGCAGTATGAACAAAAGAGCACACTGAGGCTTTTCTTCTGCTTGCTGACATGATTATTGTTCATGGTGGTCTTGCAGGGCCTAAGGAGTGAAGGACTGCTTTGACTGAGGGGATGAGGAATGGCAGGCCTGTATTTGTGGTGAAGGGGGAATATTTGGAAGGTAAACAGCAAGATGAAAACGTCAAAGCATATATGTTTGCTGAGTGATTGAGTCTGTGTGTCACTTGTCTCTTTGAAGGGACATGTGAGAAAGGAACAGCAGCACCATAGACTTCAGATGGGAGAGAGCAAGCAAGGATTAATATTTCCCTCAAATCCAAATACTTACAGTACCTCAAAGATGACAAGTGCGATATGATGTTCTGCAATTGTAAGGATTTGCCATGTGTGGTAGATAAATATGCATAGTTAGTGAGGTTTTTCCCAGAATGTGAGTATCGTTAGGCTGGCAAATGTCAGGCACTCCTTTGGGAGTATGAGGCCAAGAACAAATTTGGGAAGTTTGCTACAGTCATCTGTAGGATCGAAAGACACTGGGGAATCGTTACAGAGGGAGCCAGGCTTCACAAAATGTGGTAACAGTTGGACAGAAATCTTTAGCAGGGACTTTTGTCTACCCCCAATGTGGGACCAGGACCGCAGTACCTCTGTGTCTCTGAAACATATTTTGACCTCTGGACACCACCATCTCAATACCCCTCAAATGTTCCCCCCTGGTACCCCAGCTTTGGTAGTGCATCAACCAGGTTTCAATCATTTGAGTGACCACAAACACCCTTCCTATGTGCCTTCCATTTACATTCAGTCAGTAACCCAGCTGCTTCGTTCGCTGTTCAATCTCAAGTGACAGTTGGATGCACATTGCAGGGGTATACAGGCATTTACCGTACTGTACAGACCCTCTCAGTGCAGCCAGACTACACTTCTTAAAATCATAAATACATGTTTTGCCCAACAGTAAGGCCAGGCCTTTCCTCTGTAGTTCATGGCCAACATAAGGAGGAAAACATCAACTGAAGAGCATGCCAAAATTCTCTACAGACACTGCCAATCCTCACACTTTTGCCTATTCGCATGCTGAGGTTATTCACTATGAACCACCAAACCAATTGCAACAGTAGCCTCTCCCTGCCTCATTCGTATGCTTCGATGCCACCTTTATTTAGCAAGTGTTAGTGCTCTCGGATTATGTAGCGCGATTCGCTATAGCCTCTGTTTTCAACAGAAATGTCCTAAAGGTACCTATACCAATCTGCAGTGTGGGGAGGAAGGGGGCTGCTGCTGCTGGCAGTAACATTTTGGGGCACCCCACCTGAAAAAATACAGCCAAATGCTCCTTGTTTTACCTTTCAATAGCATAACTGCAGCATAATCGTATGGTGACCCCTGTTGTTAATAGAAACTGTCAAACAGCTTCTTGCCCCCCCCGTTGCCCCTAACCATTTGGGGTACACCCCATGAGGGAGGATCAGAGCAATACAAACTAATGGTAGCCCCTCAAAAAGTACCTGGAAGCCAAGCCATTGTGTGCACCTCATCGCCTTCACGTTGCGCCCAAGCACCTTTTAATACTGCTCCCCCAAATTTTGACTGCCCCCTCCCAACAGAAATCAGAGAGTATGGGGAGGGTGCAGTAAAAAAGTATTTGCAGTACCCCACAATAAGTCAGGATCCTCCTCCACCTATTCCTCTGCTCTCTGAACCCACCCATTCTGCCCAGGCTCCGCCTATACCCCTCCTCTCTGACCCCACCCACTCTGACTAGGCTCCTCCTATAACCCTCCTCTCTGACCCAGCTCCTCCTATACTCCTCCTCTCTGACCCCACCCACTCTGACTTGGCTCCTCCTCCTCACAACACCTGTTCCCTTTCTTTCACCTCTCTCTGTTCAGGCCACACATATTTTACTTACCAACCAATCTGCAATCCCTCATTCACTAGGCATGATTCCACTCTTACACAACACACAGACACATTTTACTTACCAATTGGCCATTTAGGCCCACCTCCAACTTACCTCTGCTCTGCCACCATCAGTCACCTGGTGCCGAACCCGGGATTCGAACCCTGGTTGCCTGCATGGAAGGCAGGTACTTACCCACTGGACCACACTGGTTTCCATGTAAGTAGCTTATCAAATTGTCCTTATGTCATGGTCATCCTTTTCATGTGCAATGGAAGCCGCAGGGAAGGACACCAAGGCCTGCATGTTGCTTATAGTTACTACTGCAATCCTCTAGACCACTAAGGAGCTATAGCTCAAAGGTAAGTCTTGTACCTTTGCTGCGGACAGCCCTCACAGGCCAGGGTTCGAATCCTGCCAATGCTGTAGAGGTATCCCAAGGTGGAAATTTTCAAAAAGTGAATGTTTTTTTTTTTGCTAAGATTTTTTTTTACTTGGTAACAGAGGAGAAAAGTGGACACTCTTTTTGGCATGCGTGTCTCAAAATTTCAAATGTTTTCCCTCATGACCTTCTACCAACCTCCCTATTTCTCAAGTAGGTGCAATAGGGACAAGGCCTTATTTTCCTTTATGAATGTCTTCATTCTTTGTCCTTTAAGTTTGGTGAATTGCAGAGTGCAATTGTGGTATTGGGGGTTATAACTGAGCACAAGAATGCGAGGAAGGTGCTACACTTATTGTAAAATAGGTTGGATGATTGTGATTTTTCATTTTGGTGTGAGCCACTCGCTCAAATCAGGGGTTTGGTGCCAGTGAGCTTGGATAGAAATAAAGGTCAAGTATGAGCTCTGGCTAATGAAATGATGGGTCAAGTTTGAGGCAAGCTAGAGTCCATTTATTAGGTGCAATAAGAAGCTAGAAAGATTGTTTCCTTTAAGAGACAGACAAGGGCAGAGTCAAGCCTTTGCTCTAGTAGGTCTGCATCATCCCTGCTGCAGGATGTGAAGGAATGGACCTCCACAGCAATGCGCTGTGCCGGGCTGGGCTGCGCTGGCCTGGGCTGGGCCTGCCCTGGCACTGTGAATTAATCACCCACCTCCTTCCTTTGAGGAACGCTCACGAACGCCCACGAACGCCCTTGTTCTGTATACAGGCTGACAGCAGGCAATTTAGGACCCTGCTAAATGAGGGTGATGTCCCCATGTGCTTCCTTCAAGTGGCAAAATCCTTCGTCTAAGGCAGGTGGGCTTTTTAAAAATTTGGTTGAAGACCATATGTTGGAGGCGGTATCACGGCACAAGCCGCCGACCGTCTCAGAAGAAAGTATGCATGGGAGAATATTATTTGCATAGGACAGCCCTCTTCTCAGTCCCATTCTTATGCTGCAGTTGCCATGAAGTGTTACTAGAGGGCAGCAGTATGAACAAAAGAGCACACTGAGGCTTTTCTTCTGCTTGCTGACATGATTCTTGTTCATGGTGGTCTTGCAGGGCCTAAGGAGTGAAGGACTGCTTTGACTGAGGGGATGAGGAATGGCAGGCCTGTATTTGTGGTGAAGGGGGAATATTTGGAAGGTAAACAGCAAGATGAAAACGTCAAAGCATATATGTTTGCTGAGTGATTGAGTCTGTGTGTCACTTGTCTCTTTGAAGGGACATGTGAGAAAGGAACAGCAGCACCATAGACTTCAGATGGGAGAGAGCAAGCAAGGATTAATATTTCCCTCAAATCCAAATACTTACAGTACCTCAAAGATGACAAGTGCGATATGATGTTCTGCAATTGTAAGGATTTGCCATGTGTGGTAGATAAATATGCATAGTTAGTGAGGTTTTTCCCAGAATGTGAGTATCGTTAGGCTGGCAAATGTCAGGCACTCCTTTGGGAGTATGAGGCCAAGAACAAATTTGGGAAGTTTGCTACAGTCATCTGTAGGATCGAAAGACACTGGGGAATCGTTACAGAGGGAGCCAGGCTTCACAAAATGTGGTAACAGTTGGACAGAAATCTTTAGCAGGGACTTTTGTCTACCCCCAATGTGGGACCAGGACCGCAGTACCTCTGTGTCTCTGAAACATATTTTGACCTCTGGACACCACCATCTCAATACCCCTCAAATGTTCCCCCCTGGTACCCCAGCTTTGGTAGTGCATCAACCAGGTTTCAATCATTTGAGTGACCACAAACACCCTTCCTATGTGCCTTCCATTTACATTCAGTCAGTAACCCAGCTGCTTCGTTCGCTGTTCAATCTCAAGTGACAGTTGGATGCACATTGCAGGGGTATACAGGCATTTACCGTACTGTACAGACCCTCTCAGTGCAGCCAGACTACACTTCTTAAAATCATAAATACATGTTTTGCCCAACAGTAAGGCCAGGCCTTTCCTCTGTAGTTCATGGCCAACATAAGGAGGAAAACATCAACTGAAGAGCATGCCAAAATTCTCTACAGACACTGCCAATCCTCACACTTTTGCCTATTCGCATGCTGAGGTTATTCACTATGAACCACCAAACCAATTGCAACAGTAGCCTCTCCCTGCCTCATTCGTATGCTTCGATGCCACCTTTATTTAGCAAGTGTTAGTGCTCTCGGATTATGTAGCGCGATTCGCTATAGCCTCTGTTTTCAACAGAAATGTCCTAAAGGTACCTATACCAATCTGCAGTGTGGGGAGGAAGGGGGCTGCTGCTGCTGGCAGTAACATTTTGGGGCACCCCACCTGAAAAAATACAGCCAAATGCTCCTTGTTTTACCTTTCAATAGCATAACTGCAGCATAATCGTATGGTGACCCCTGTTGTTAATAGAAACTGTCAAACAGCTTCTTGCCCCCCCCCGTTGCCCCTAACCATTTGGGGTACACCCCATGAGGGAGGATCAGAGCAATACAAACTAATGGTAGCCCCTCAAAAAGTACCTGGAAGCCAAGCCATTGTGTGCACCTCATCGCCTTCACGTTGCGCCCAAGAACCTTTTAATACTGCTCCCCCAAATTTTGACTGCCCCCTCCCAACAGAAATCAGAGAGTATGGGGAGGGTGCAGTAAAAAAGTATTTGCAGTACCCCACAATAAGTCAGGCTCCTCCTCCACCTATTCCTCTGCTCTCTGAACCCACCCATTCTGCCCAGGCTCCGCCTATACCCCTCCTCTCTGACCCCACCCACTCTGACTAGGCTCTTCCTATACCCCTCCTCTCTGCCCAGGCTCTGCCTATACTCCTCCTCTCTGACCCCACCCACTCTGACTTGGCTCCTCCTATGCTCCTCCTCTCTGACCCCTCCCACTCTGACTAGGCTCCTCCTATACCCCTCCTCTCTGACCCAGCTCCTCCTATACTCCTCCTCTCTGACCCCACCCACTCTGACTTGGCTCCTCCTCCTCACAACACCTGTTCTCTTTCTTTCACCTCTCTCTGTTCAGGCCACACATATTTTACTTACCAACCAATCTGCAATCCCTCATTCACTAGGCATGTTTCCACTCTTACACAACACACAGACACATTTTACTTACCAATTGGCCATTTAGGCCCACATCCAACTTACCTCTGCTCTGCCACCATCAGTCACCTGGTGCCGAACCCGGGATTCGAACCCTGGTTGCCTGCATGGAAGGCAGGTACTTACCCACTGGACCACACTGGTTTCCATGTAAGTAGCTTATCAAATTGTCCTTATGTCATGGTCATCCTTTTCATGTGCAATGGAAGCCGCAGGGAAGGACACCAAGGCCTGCATGTTGCTTATAGTTACTACTGCCATCCTCTAGACCACTAAGGAGCTATAGCTCAAAGGTAAGTCTTGTACCTTTGCTGCGGACAGCCCTCACAGGCCAGGGTTCGAATCCTGCCAATGCTGTAGAGGTATCCCAAGGTGGAAATTTTCAAAAAGTGAATTTTTTTTTTTTGCTAAGATTTTTTTTTACTTGGTAACAGAGGAGAAAAGTGGGCACTCTTTTTGGCATGTGTGTCTCAAAATTTCAAATGTTTTCCCTCATGACCTTCTACCAACCTCCCTATTTCTCAAGTAGGTGCAATAGGGACAAGGCCTTATTTTCCTTTATCAATGTCTTCATTCTTTGTCCTTTAAGTTTGGTGAATTGCAGAGTGCAATTGTGGTATTGGGGGTTATAACTGAGCACAAGAATGCGAGGAAGGTGCTACACTTATTGTAAAATAGGTTGGATGATTGTGATTTTTCATTTTGGTGTGAGCCACTCGCTCAAATCAGGGGTTTGGTGCCAGTGAGCTTGGATAGAAATAAAGGTCAAGTATGAGCTCTGGCTAATGAAATGATGGGTCAAGTTTGAGGCAAGCTAGAGTCCATTTATTAGGTGCAATAAGAAGCTAGAAAGATTGTTTCCTTTAAGAGACAGACAAGGGCAGAGTCAAGCCTTTGCTCTAGTAGGTCTGCATCATCCCTGCTGCAGGATGTGAAGGAATGGACCTCCACAGCAATGCGCTGTGCCGGGCTGGGCTGCGCTGGCCTGGGCTGGGCTGGGCCTGCCCTGGCACTGTGAATTAATCACCCACCTCCTTCCTTTGAGGAACGCTCACGAACGCCCACGAACGCCCTTGTTCTGTATACAGGCTGACAGCAGGCAATTTAGGACCCTGCTAAATGAGGGTGATGTCCCCATGTGCTTCCTTCAAGTGGCAAAATCCTTCGTCTAAGGCAGGTGGGCTTTTTAAAAATTTGGTTGAAGACCATATGTTGGAGGCGGTATCACGGCACAAGCCGCCGACCGTCTCAGAAGAAAGTATGCATGGGAGAATATTATTTGCATAGGACAGCCCTCTTCTCAGTCCCATTCTTATGCTGCAGTTGCCATGAAGTGTTACTAGAGGGCAGCAGTATGAACAAAAGAGCACACTGAGGCTTTTCTTCTGCTTGCTGACATGATTATTGTTCATGGTGGTCTTGCAGGGCCTAAGGAGTGAAGGACTGCTTTGACTGAGGGGATGAGGAATGGCAGGCCTGTATTTGTGGTGAAGGGGGAATATTTGGAAGGTAAACAGCAAGATGAAAACGTCAAAGCATATATGTTTGCTGAGTGATTGAGTCTGTGTGTCACTTGTCTCTTTGAAGGGACATGTGAGAAAGGAACAGCAGCACCATAGACTTCAGATGGGAGAGAGCAAGCAAGGATTAATATTTCCCTCAAATCCAAATACTTACAGTACCTCAAAGATGACAAGTGCGATATGATGTTCTGCAATTGTAAGGATTTGCCATGTGTGGTAGATAAATATGCATAGTTAGTGAGGTTTTTCCCAGAATGTGAGTATCGTTAGGCTGGCAAATGTCAGGCACTCCTTTGGGAGTATGAGGCCAAGAACAAATTTGGGAAGTTTGCTACAGTCATCTGTAGGATCGAAAGACACTGGGGAATCGTTACAGAGGGAGCCAGGCTTCACAAAATGTGGTAACAGTTGGACAGAAATCTTTAGCAGGGACTTTTGTCTACCCCCAATGTGGGACCAGGACCGCAGTACCTCTGTGTCTCTGAAACATATTTTGACCTCTGGACACCACCATCTCAATACCCCTCAAATGTTCCCCCCTGGTACCCCAGCTTTGGTAGTGCATCAACCAGGTTTCAATCATTTGAGTGACCACAAACACCCTTCCTATGTGCCTTCCATTTACATTCAGTCAGTAACCCAGCTGCTTCGTTCGCTGTTCAATCTCAAGTGACAGTTGGATGCACATTGCAGGGGTATACAGGCATTTACCGTACTGTACAGACCCTCTCAGTGCAGCCAGACTACACTTCTTAAAATCATAAATACATGTTTTGCCCAACAGTAAGGCCAGGCCTTTCCTCTGTAGTTCATGGCCAACATAAGGAGGAAAACATCAACTGAAGAGCATGCCAAAATTCTCTACAGACACTGCCAATCCTCACACTTTTGCCTATTCGCATGCTGAGGTTATTCACTATGAACCACCAAACCAATTGCAACAGTAGCCTCTCCCTGCCTCATTCGTATGCTTCGATGCCACCTTTATTTAGCAAGTGTTAGTGCTCTCGGATTATGTAGCGCGATTCGCTATAGCCTCTGTTTTCAACAGAAATGTCCTAAAGGTACCTATACCAATCTGCAGTGTGGGGAGGAAGGGGGCTGCTGCTGCTGGCAGTAACATTTTGGGGCACCCCACCTGAAAAAATACAGCCAAATGCTCCTTGTTTTACCTTTCAATAGCATAACTGCAGCATAATCGTATGGTGACCCCTGTTGTTAATAGAAACTGTCAAACAGCTTCTTGCCCCCCCCGTTGCCCCTAACCATTTGGGGTACACCCCATGAGGGAGGATCAGAGCAATACAAACTAATGGTAGCCCCTCAAAAAGTACCTGGAAGCCAAGCCATTGTGTGCACCTCATCGCCTTCACGTTGCGCCCAAGCACCTTTTAATACTGCTCCCCCAAATTTTGACTGCCCCCTCCCAACAGAAATCAGAGAGTATGGGGAGGGTGCAGTAAAAAAGTATTTGCAGTACCCCACAATAAGTCAGGATCCTCCTCCACCTATTCCTCTGCTCTCTGAACCCACCCATTCTGCCCAGGCTCCGCCTATACCCCTCCTCTCTGACCCCACCCACTCTGACTAGGCTCCTCCTATAACCCTCCTCTCTGACCCAGCTCCTCCTATACTCCTCCTCTCTGACCCCACCCACTCTGACTTGGCTCCTCCTCCTCACAACACCTGTTCCCTTTCTTTCACCTCTCTCTGTTCAGGCCACACATATTTTACTTACCAACCAATCTGCAATCCCTCATTCACTAGGCATGATTCCACTCTTACACAACACACAGACACATTTTACTTACCAATTGGCCATTTAGGCCCACCTCCAACTTACCTCTGCTCTGCCACCATCAGTCACCTGGTGCCGAACCCGGGATTCGAACCCTGGTTGCCTGCATGGAAGGCAGGTACTTACCCACTGGACCACACTGGTTTCCATGTAAGTAGCTTATCAAATTGTCCTTATGTCATGGTCATCCTTTTCATGTGCAATGGAAGCCGCAGGGAAGGACACCAAGGCCTGCATGTTGCTTATAGTTACTACTGCAATCCTCTAGACCACTAAGGAGCTATAGCTCAAAGGTAAGTCTTGTACCTTTGCTGCGGACAGCCCTCACAGGCCAGGGTTCGAATCCTGCCAATGCTGTAGAGGTATCCCAAGGTGGAAATTTTCAAAAAGTGAATGTTTTTTTTTTTGCTAAGATTTTTTTTTACTTGGTAACAGAGGAGAAAAGTGGACACTCTTTTTGGCATGCGTGTCTCAAAATTTCAAATGTTTTCCCTCATGACCTTCTACCAACCTCCCTATTTCTCAAGTAGGTGCAATAGGGACAAGGCCTTATTTTCCTTTATGAATGTCTTCATTCTTTGTCCTTTAAGTTTGGTGAATTGCAGAGTGCAATTGTGGTATTGGGGGTTATAACTGAGCACAAGAATGCGAGGAAGGTGCTACACTTATTGTAAAATAGGTTGGATGATTGTGATTTTTCATTTTGGTGTGAGCCACTCGCTCAAATCAGGGGTTTGGTGCCAGTGAGCTTGGATAGAAATAAAGGTCAAGTATGAGCTCTGGCTAATGAAATGATGGGTCAAGTTTGAGGCAAGCTAGAGTCCATTTATTAGGTGCAATAAGAAGCTAGAAAGATTGTTTCCTTTAAGAGACAGACAAGGGCAGAGTCAAGCCTTTGCTCTAGTAGGTCTGCATCATCCCTGCTGCAGGATGTGAAGGAATGGACCTCCACAGCAATGCGCTGTGCCGGGCTGGGCTGCGCTGGCCTGGGCTGGGCCTGCCCTGGCACTGTGAATTAATCACCCACCTCCTTCCTTTGAGGAACGCTCACGAACGCCCACGAACGCCCTTGTTCTGTATACAGGCTGACAGCAGGCAATTTAGGACCCTGCTAAATGAGGGTGATGTCCCCATGTGCTTCCTTCAAGTGGCAAAATCCTTCGTCTAAGGCAGGTGGGCTTTTTAAAAATTTGGTTGAAGACCATATGTTGGAGGCGGTATCACGGCACAAGCCGCCGACCGTCTCAGAAGAAAGTGTGCATGGGAGGATATTATTTGCATAGGACAGCCCTCTTCTCAGTCCCATTCTTATGCTGCAGTTGCCATGAAGTGTTACTAGAGGGCAGCAGTATGAACAAAAGAGCACACTGAGGCTTTTCTTCTGCTTGCTGACATGATTCTTGTTCATGGTGGTCTTGCAGGGCCTAAGGAGTGAAGGACTGCTTTGACTGAGGGGATGAGGAATGGCAGGCCTGTATTTGTGGTGAAGGGGGAATATTTGGAAGGTAAACAGCAAGATGAAAACGTCAAAGCATATATGTTTGCTGAGTGATTGAGTCTGTGTGTCACTTGTCTCTTTGAAGGGACATGTGAGAAAGGAACAGCAGCACCATAGACTTCAGATGGGAGAGAGCAAGCAAGGATTAATATTTCCCTCAAATCCAAATACTTACAGTACCTCAAAGATGACAAGTGCGATATGATGTTCTGCAATTGTAAGGATTTGCCATGTGTGGTAGATAAATATGCATAGTTAGTGAGGTTTTTCCCAGAATGTGAGTATCGTTAGGCTGGCAAATGTCAGGCACTCCTTTGGGAGTATGAGGCCAAGAACAAATTTGGGAAGTTTGCTACAGTCATCTGTAGGATCGAAAGACACTGGGGAATCGTTACAGAGGGAGCCAGGCTTCACAAAATGTGGTAACAGTTGGACAGAAATCTTTAGCAGGGATTTTTGTCTACCCCCAATGTGGGACCAGGACCGCAGTACCTCTGTGTCTCTGAAACATATTTTGACCTCTGGACACCACCATCTCAATACCCCTCAAATGTTCCCCCCTGGTACCCCAGCTTTGGTAGTGCATCAACCAGGTTTCAATCATTTGAGTGACCACAAACACCCTTCCTATGTGCCTTCCATTTACATTCAGTCAGTAACCCAGCTGCTTCGTTCGCTGTTCAATCTCAAGTGACAGTTGGATGCACATTGCAGGGGTATACAGGCATATACCGTACTGTACAGACCCTCTCAGTACAGCCAGACTACACTTCTTAAAATCATAAATACATGTTTTGCCCAACAGTAAGGCCAGGCCTTTCCTCTGTAGTTCATGGCCAACGTAAGGAGGAAAACATCAACTGAAGAGCATGCCAAAATTCTCTACAGACACTGCCAATCCTCACACTTTTGCCTATTCGCATGCTGAGGTTATTCACTATGAACCACCAAACCAATTGCAACAGTAGCCTCTCCCTGCCTCATTCGTATGCTTCGATGCCACCTTTATTTAGCAAGTGTTAGTGCTCTCGGATTTTGTAGCGCGATTCGCTATAGCCTCTGTTTTCAACAGAAATGTCCTAAAGGTACCTATACCAATCTGCAGGGTGGGGAGGAAGGGGGCTGCTGCTGCTGGCAGTAACATTTTGGGGCACCCCACCTGCAAAAATACAGCCAAATGCTCCTTGTTTTACCTTTCAATAGCATAACTGCAGCATAATCGTATGGTGACCCCTGTTGTTAATAGAAACTGTCAAACAGCTTCTTGCCCCCCCGTTGCCCCTAACCATTTGGGGTACACCCCATGAGGGAGGATCAGAGCAATACAAACTAATGGTAGCCCCTCAAAAAGTACCTGGAAGCCAAGCCATTGTGTGCACCTCATCGCCTTCACGTTGCGCCCAAGCATCTTTTAATACTGCTCCCCCAAATTTTGACTGCCCCCTCCCAACAGAAATCAGAGAGTATGGGGAGGGTGCAGTAAAAAAGTATTTGCAGTACCCCACAATAAGTCAGGATCCTCCTCCACCTATTCCTCTGCTCTCTGAACCCACCCATTTTGCCCAGGCTCCGCCTATACCCCTCCTCTCTGACCCCTCCCACTCTGACTAGGCTCCTCCTATACCCCTCCTCTCTGACCCAGCTCCTCCTATACTCCTCCTCTCTGACCCCACCCACTCTGACTTGGCTCCTCCTCCTCACAACACCTGTTCCCTTTCTTTCACCTCTCTCTGTTCAGGCCACACATATTTTACTTACCAGCCAATCTGCAATCCCTCATTCAAAAGGCATGATTCCACTCTTACACAACACACAGACACATTTTACTTACCAATTGGCCATTTAGGCCCACCTTCAACTTACCTCTGCTCTGCCACCATCAATCACCTGGTGCCAAACCCGGGATTCGAACCCTGGTTGCCTGCATGGAAGGCAGGTACTTACCCACTGGACCACACTGGTTTCCATGTAAGTAGCTTATCAAATTGTCCTTATGTCATGGTCATCCTTTTCATGTGCAATGGAAGCCGCAGGGAAGGACACCAAGGCCTGCATGTTGCTTATAGTTACTACTGCAATCCTCTAGACCACTAAGGAGCTATAGCTCAAAGGTAAGTCTTGTACCTTTGGTGCGGACAGCCCTCACAGGCCAGGGTTCGAATCCTGCCAATGCTGTAGAGGTATCCCAAGGTGGAAATGTTCAAAAAGTGAATGTTTTTTTTTTTGCTAAGATTTTTTTTTACTTGGTAACAGAGGAGAAAAGTGGACACTCTTTTTGGCATGTGTGTCTCAAAATTTCAAATGTTTTCCCTCATGACCTTCTACCAACCTCCCTATTTCTCAAGTAGGTGCAATAGTGACAAGGCCTTATTTTCCTTTATCAATGTCTTCATTCTTTGTCCTTTAAGTTTGGTGAATTGCAGAGTGCAATTGTGGTATTGGGGGTTATAACTGAGCACAAGAATGCGAGGAAGGTGCTACACTTATTGTAAAATAGGTTGGATGATGGTGATTTTTCATTTTGGTGTGAGCCATTCGCTCAAATCAGGGGTTTGGTCCCAGTGAGCTTGGATAGAAATAAAGGTCAAGTATGAGCTCTGGCTAATGAAATGATGGGTCAAGTTTGAGGCAAGCTAGAGTCCATTTATTAGGTGCAACAATAAGCTAGAAAGATTGTTTCCTTTAAGAGACTGACAAGGGCAGAGTCAAGCCTTTGCTCTAGTAGGTCTGCATCATCCCTGCTGCAGGATGTGAAGGAATGGACCTCCACAGCAATGCGCTGTGCCGGGCTGGGCTGCGCTGGCCTGGGCTGGGCCTGCCCTGGCACTGTGAATTAATCACCCACCTCCTTCCTTTGAGGAACGCTCACGAACGCCCACGAACGCCCTTGTTCTGTATACAGGCTGACAGCAGGCAATTTAGGACCCTGCTAAATGAGGGTGATGTCCCCATGTGCTTCCTTCAAGTGGCAAAATCCTTCGTCTAAGGCAGGTGGGCTTTTTAAAAATTTGGTTGAAGACCATATGTTGGAGGCGGTATCACGGCACAAGCCGCCGACCGTCTCAGAAGAAAGTGTGCATGGGAGGATATTATTTGCATAGGACAGCCCTCTTCTCAGTCCCATTCTTATGCTGCAGTTGCCATGAAGTGTTACTAGAGGGCAGCAGTATGAACAAAAGAGCACACTGAGGCTTTTCTTCTGCTTGCTGACATGATTCTTGTTCATGGTGGTCTTTCAGGGCCTAAGGAGTGAAGGACTGCTTTGACTGAGGGGATGAGGAATGGCAGGCCTGTATTTGTGGTGAAGGGGGAATATTTGGAAGGTAAACAGCAAGATGAAAACGTCAAAGCATATATGTTTGCTGAGTGATTGAGTCTGTGTGTCACTTGTCTCTTTGAAGGGACATGTGAGAAAGGAACAGCAGCACCATAGACTTCAGATGGGATAGAGCAAGCAAGGATTAATATTTCCCTCAAATCCAAATACTTACAGTACCTCAAAGATGACAAGTGCGATATGATGTTCTGCAATTGTAAGGATTTGCCATGTGTGGTAGATAAATATGCATAGTTAGTGAGGTTTTTCCCAGAATGTGAGTATCGTTAGGCTGGCAAATGTCAGGCACTCCTTTGGGAGTATGAGGCCAAGAACAAATTTGGGAAGTTTGCTACAGTCATCTGTAGGATCGAAAGACACTGGGGAATCGTTACAGAGGGAGCCAGGCTTCACAAAATGTGGTAACAGTTGGACAGAAATCTTTAGCAGGGACTTTTGTCTACCCCCAATGTGGGACCAGGACCGCAGTACCTCTGTGTCTCTGAAACATATTTTGACCTCTGGACACCACCATCTCAATACCCCTCAAATGTTCCCCCCTGGTACCCCAGCTTTGGTAGTGCATCAACCAGGTTTCAATCATTTGAGTGACCACAAACACCCTTCCTATGTGCCTTCCATTTACATTCAGTCAGTAACCCAGCTGCTTCGTTCGCTGTTCAATCTCAAGTGACAGTTGGATGCACATTGCAGGGGTATACAGGCATTTACCGTACTGTACAGACCCTCTCAGTACAGCCAGACTACACTTCTTAAAATCATAAATACATGTTTTGCCCAACAGTAAGGCCAGGCCTTTCCTCTGTAGTTCATGGCCAACGTAAGGAGGAAAACATCAACTGAAGAGCATGCCAAAATTCTCTACAGACACTGCCAATCCTCACACTTTTGCCTATTCGCATGCTGAGGTTATTCACTATGAACCACCAAACCAATTGCAACAGTAGCCTCTCCCTGCCTCATTCGTATGCTTCGATGCCACCTTTATTTAGCAAGTGTTAGTGCTCTCGGATTTTGTAGCGCGATTCGCTATAGCCTCTGTTTTCAACAGAAATGTCCTAAAGGTACCTATACCAATCTGCAGGGTGGGGAGGAAGGGGGCTGCTGCTGCTGGCAGTAACATTTTGGGGCACCCCACCTGCAAAAATACAGCCAAATGCTCCTTGTTTTACCTTTCAATAGCATAACTGCAGCATAATCGTATGGTGACCCCTGTTGTTAATAGAAACTGTCAAACAGCTTCTTGCCCCCCCGTTGCCCCTAACCATTTGGGGTACACCCCATGAGGGAGGATCAGAGCAATACAAACTAATGGTAGCCCCTCAAAAAGTACCTGGAAGCCAAGCCATTGTGTGCACCTCATCGCCTTCACGTTGCGCCCAAGCACCTTTTAATACTGCTCCCCCAAATTTTGACTGCCCCCTCCCAACAGAAATCAGAGAGTATGGGGAGGGTGCAGTAAAAAAGTATTTGCAGTACCCCACAATAAGTCAGGATCCTCCTCCACCTATTCCTCTGCTCTCTGAACCCACCCATTCTGCCCAGGCTCTGCCTATACCCCTCCTCTCTGACCCCACCCACTCTGACTAGGCTCCTCCTATAACCCTCCTCTCTGACCCAGCTCCTCCTATACTCCTCCTCTCTGACCCCACCCACTCTGACTTGGCTCCTCCTCCTCACAACACCTGTTCCCTTTCTTTCACCTCTCTCTGTTCAGGCCACACATATTTTACTTACCAACCAATCTGCAATCCCTCATTCACTAGGCATGATTCCACTCTTACACAACACACAGACACATTTTACTTACCAATTGGCCATTTAGGCCCACCTCCAACTTACCTCTGCTCTGCCACCATCAGTCACCTGGTGCCGAACCCGGGATTCGAACCCTGGTTGCCTGCATGGAAGGCAGGTACTTACCCACTGGACCACACTGGTTTCCATGTAAGTAGCTTATCAAATTGTCCTTATGTCATGGTCATCCTTTTCATGTGCAATGGAAGCCGCAGGGAAGGACACCAAGGCCTGCATGTTGCTTATAGTTACTACTGCAATCCTCTAGTCCACTAAGGAGCTATAGCTCAAAGGTAAGTCTTGTACCTTTGCTGCGGACAGCCCTCACAGGCCAGGGTTCGAATCCTGCCAATGCTGTAGAGGTATCCCAAGGTGGAAATTTTCAAAAAGTGAATGTTTTTTTTTTTGCTAAGATTTTTTTTTACTTGGTAACAGAGGAGAAAAGTGGACACTCTTTTTGGCATGTGTGTCTCAAAATTTCAAATGTTTTCCCTCATGACCTTCTACCAACCTCCCTATTTCTCAAGTAGGTGCAATAGGGACAAGGCCTTATTTTCCTTTATCAATGTCTTCATTCTTTGTCCTTTAAGTTTGGTGAATTGCAGAGTGCAATTGTGGTATTGGGGGTTATAACTGAGCACAAGAATGCGAGGAAGGTGCTACACTTATTGTAAAATAGGTTGGATGATTGTGATTTTTCATTTTGGTGTGAGCCACTCGCTCAAATCAGGGGTTTGGTGCCAGTGAGCTTGGATAGAAATAAAGGTCAAGTATGAGCTCTGGCTAATGAAATGATGGGTCAAGTTTGAGGCAAGCTAGAGTCCATTTATTAGGTGCAATAAGAAGCCAGAAAGATTGTTTCCTTTAAGAGACAGACAAGGGCAGAGTCAAGCCTTTGCTCTAATAGGTCTGCATCATCCCTGCTGCAGGATGTGAAGGAATGGACCTCCACAGCAATGCGCTGTGCCGGGCTGGGCTGGGCTGCGCTGGCCTGGGCTGGGCCTGCCCTGGCACTGTGAATTAATCACCCACCTCCTTCCTTTGAGGAACGCTCACGAACGCCCACGAACGCCCTTGTTCTGTATACAGGCTGACAGCAGGCAATTTAGGACCCTGCTAAATGAGGGTGATGTCCCCATGTGCTTCCTTCAAGTGGCAAAATCCTTCGTCTAAGGCAGGTGGGCTTTTTAAAAATTTGGTTGAAGACCATATGTTGGAGGCGGTATCACGGCACAAGCCGCCGACCGTCTCAGAAGAAAGTATGCATGGGAGAATATTATTTGCATAGGACAGCCCTCTTCTCAGTCCCATTCTTATGCTGCAGTTGCCATGAAGTGTTACTAGAGGGCAGCAGTATGAACAAAAGAGCACACTGAGGCTTTTCTTCTGCTTGCTGACATGATTATTGTTCATGGTGGTCTTGCAGGGCCTAAGGAGTGAAGGACTGCTTTGACTGAGGGGATGAGGAATGGCAGGCCTGTATTTGTGGTGAAGGGGGAATATTTGGAAGGTAAACAGCAAGATGAAAACGTCAAAGCATATATGTTTGCTGAGTGATTGAGTCTGTGTGTCACTTGTCTCTTTGAAGGGACATGTGAGAAAGGAACAGCAGCACCATAGACTTCAGATGGGAGAGAGCAAGCAAGGATTAATATTTCCCTCAAATCCAAATACTTACAGTACCTCAAAGATGACAAGTGCGATATGATGTTCTGCAATTGTAAGGATTTGCCATGTGTGGTAGATAAATATGCATAGTTAGTGAGGTTTTTCCCAGAATGTGAGTATCGTTAGGCTGGCAAATGTCAGGCACTCCTTTGGGAGTATGAGGCCAAGAACAAATTTGGGAAGTTTGCTACAGTCATCTGTAGGATCGAAAGACACTGGGGAATCGTTACAGAGGGAGCCAGGCTTCACAAAATGTGGTAACAGTTGGACAGAAATCTTTAGCAGGGACTTTTGTCTACCCCCAATGTGGGACCAGGACCGCAGTACCTCTGTGTCTCTGAAACATATTTTGACCTCTGGACACCACCATCTCAATACCCCTCAAATGTTCCCCCCTGGTACCCCAGCTTTGGTAGTGCATCAACCAGGTTTCAATCATTTGAGTGACCACAAACACCCTTCCTATGTGCCTTCCATTTACATTCAGTCAGTAACCCAGCTGCTTCGTTCGCTGTTCAATCTCAAGTGACAGTTGGATGCACATTGCAGGGGTATACAGGCATTTACCGTACTGTACAGACCCTCTCAGTGCAGCCAGACTACACTTCTTAAAATCATAAATACATGTTTTGCCCAACAGTAAGGCCAGGCCTTTCCTCTGTAGTTCATGGCCAACATAAGGAGGAAAACATCAACTGAAGAGCATGCCAAAATTCTCTACAGACACTGCCAATCCTCACACTTTTGCCTATTCGCATGCTGAGGTTATTCACTATGAACCACCAAACCAATTGCAACAGTAGCCTCTCCCTGCCTCATTCGTATGCTTCGATGCCACCTTTATTTAGCAAGTGTTAGTGCTCTCGGATTATGTAGCGCGATTCGCTATAGCCTCTGTTTTCAACAGAAATGTCCTAAAGGTACCTATACCAATCTGCAGTGTGGGGAGGAAGGGGGCTGCTGCTGCTGGCAGTAACATTTTGGGGCACCCCACCTGAAAAAATACAGCCAAATGCTCCTTGTTTTACCTTTCAATAGCATAACTGCAGCATAATCGTATGGTGACCCCTGTTGTTAATAGAAACTGTCAAACAGCTTCTTGCCCCCCCCGTTGCCCCTAACCATTTGGGGTACACCCCATGAGGGAGGATCAGAGCAATACAAACTAATGGTAGCCCCTCAAAAAGTACCTGGAAGCCAAGCCATTGTGTGCACCTCATCGCCTTCACGTTGCGCCCAAGCACCTTTTAATACTGCTCCCCCAAATTTTGACTGCCCCCTCCCAACAGAAATCAGAGAGTATGGGGAGGGTGCAGTAAAAAAGTATTTGCAGTACCCCACAATAAGTCAGGATCCTCCTCCACCTATTCCTCTGCTCTCTGAACCCACCCATTCTGCCCAGGCTCCGCCTATACCCCTCCTCTCTGACCCCACCCACTCTGACTAGGCTCCTCCTATAACCCTCCTCTCTGACCCAGCTCCTCCTATACTCCTCCTCTCTGACCCCACCCACTCTGACTTGGCTCCTCCTCCTCACAACACCTGTTCCCTTTCTTTCACCTCTCTCTGTTCAGGCCACACATATTTTACTTACCAACCAATCTGCAATCCCTCATTCACTAGGCATGATTCCACTCTTACACAACACACAGACACATTTTACTTACCAATTGGCCATTTAGGCCCACCTCCAACTTACCTCTGCTCTGCCACCATCAGTCACCTGGTGCCGAACCCGGGATTCGAACCCTGGTTGCCTGCATGGAAGGCAGGTACTTACCCACTGGACCACACTGGTTTCCATGTAAGTAGCTTATCAAATTGTCCTTATGTCATGGTCATCCTTTTCATGTGCAATGGAAGCCGCAGGGAAGGACACCAAGGCCTGCATGTTGCTTATAGTTACTACTGCAATCCTCTAGACCACTAAGGAGCTATAGCTCAAAGGTAAGTCTTGTACCTTTGCTGCGGACAGCCCTCACAGGCCAGGGTTCGAATCCTGCCAATGCTGTAGAGGTATCCCAAGGTGGAAATTTTCAAAAAGTGAATGTTTTTTTTTTTGCTAAGATTTTTTTTTACTTGGTAACAGAGGAGAAAAGTGGACACTCTTTTTGGCATGCGTGTCTCAAAATTTCAAATGTTTTCCCTCATGACCTTCTACCAACCTCCCTATTTCTCAAGTAGGTGCAATAGGGACAAGGCCTTATTTTCCTTTATGAATGTCTTCATTCTTTGTCCTTTAAGTTTGGTGAATTGCAGAGTGCAATTGTGGTATTGGGGGTTATAACTGAGCACAAGAATGCGAGGAAGGTGCTACACTTATTGTAAAATAGGTTGGATGATTGTGATTTTTCATTTTGGTGTGAGCCACTCGCTCAAATCAGGGGTTTGGTGCCAGTGAGCTTGGATAGAAATAAAGGTCAAGTATGAGCTCTGGCTAATGAAATGATGGGTCAAGTTTGAGGCAAGCTAGAGTCCATTTATTAGGTGCAATAAGAAGCTAGAAAGATTGTTTCCTTTAAGAGACAGACAAGGGCAGAGTCAAGCCTTTGCTCTAGTAGGTCTGCATCATCCCTGCTGCAGGATGTGAAGGAATGGACCTCCACAGCAATGCGCTGTGCCGGGCTGGGCTGCGCTGGCCTGGGCTGGGCCTGCCCTGGCACTGTGAATTAATCACCCACCTCCTTCCTTTGAGGAACGCTCACGAACGCCCACGAACGCCCTTGTTCTGTATACAGGCTGACAGCAGGCAATTTAGGACCCTGCTAAATGAGGGTGATGTCCCCATGTGCTTCCTTCAAGTGGCAAAATCCTTCGTCTAAGGCAGGTGGGCTTTTTAAAAATTTGGTTGAAGACCATATGTTGGAGGCGGTATCACGGCACAAGCCGCCGACCGTCTCAGAAGAAAGTATGCATGGGAGAATATTATTTGCATAGGACAGCCCTCTTCTCAGTCCCATTCTTATGCTGCAGTTGCCATGAAGTGTTACTAGAGGGCAGCAGTATGAACAAAAGAGCACACTGAGGCTTTTCTTCTGCTTGCTGACATGATTCTTGTTCATGGTGGTCTTGCAGGGCCTAAGGAGTGAAGGACTGCTTTGACTGAGGGGATGAGGAATGGCAGGCCTGTATTTGTGGTGAAGGGGGAATATTTGGAAGGTAAACAGCAAGATGAAAACGTCAAAGCATATATGTTTGCTGAGTGATTGAGTCTGTGTGTCACTTGTCTCTTTGAAGGGACATGTGAGAAAGGAACAGCAGCACCATAGACTTCAGATGGGAGAGAGCAAGCAAGGATTAATATTTCCCTCAAATCCAAATACTTACAGTACCTCAAAGATGACAAGTGCGATATGATGTTCTGCAATTGTAAGGATTTGCCATGTGTGGTAGATAAATATGCATAGTTAGTGAGGTTTTTCCCAGAATGTGAGTATCGTTAGGCTGGCAAATGTCAGGCACTCCTTTGGGAGTATGAGGCCAAGAACAAATTTGGGAAGTTTGCTACAGTCATCTGTAGGATCGAAAGACACTGGGGAATCGTTACAGAGGGAGCCAGGCTTCACAAAATGTGGTAACAGTTGGACAGAAATCTTTAGCAGGGACTTTTGTCTACCCCCAATGTGGGACCAGGACCGCAGTACCTCTGTGTCTCTGAAACATATTTTGACCTCTGGACACCACCATCTCAATACCCCTCAAATGTTCCCCCCTGGTACCCCAGCTTTGGTAGTGCATCAACCAGGTTTCAATCATTTGAGTGACCACAAACACCCTTCCTATGTGCCTTCCATTTACATTCAGTCAGTAACCCAGCTGCTTCGTTCGCTGTTCAATCTCAAGTGACAGTTGGATGCACATTGCAGGGGTATACAGGCATTTACCGTACTGTACAGACCCTCTCAGTGCAGCCAGACTACACTTCTTAAAATCATAAATACATGTTTTGCCCAACAGTAAGGCCAGGCCTTTCCTCTGTAGTTCATGGCCAACATAAGGAGGAAAACATCAACTGAAGAGCATGCCAAAATTCTCTACAGACACTGCCAATCCTCACACTTTTGCCTATTCGCATGCTGAGGTTATTCACTATGAACCACCAAACCAATTGCAACAGTAGCCTCTCCCTGCCTCATTCGTATGCTTCGATGCCACCTTTATTTAGCAAGTGTTAGTGCTCTCGGATTATGTAGCGCGATTCGCTATAGCCTCTGTTTTCAACAGAAATGTCCTAAAGGTACCTATACCAATCTGCAGTGTGGGGAGGAAGGGGGCTGCTGCTGCTGGCAGTAACATTTTGGGGCACCCCACCTGAAAAAATACAGCCAAATGCTCCTTGTTTTACCTTTCAATAGCATAACTGCAGCATAATCGTATGGTGACCCCTGTTGTTAATAGAAACTGTCAAACAGCTTCTTGCCCCCCCCCGTTGCCCCTAACCATTTGGGGTACACCCCATGAGGGAGGATCAGAGCAATACAAACTAATGGTAGCCCCTCAAAAAGTACCTGGAAGCCAAGCCATTGTGTGCACCTCATCGCCTTCACGTTGCGCCCAAGAACCTTTTAATACTGCTCCCCCAAATTTTGACTGCCCCCTCCCAACAGAAATCAGAGAGTATGGGGAGGGTGCAGTAAAAAAGTATTTGCAGTACCCCACAATAAGTCAGGCTCCTCCTCCACCTATTCCTCTGCTCTCTGAACCCACCCATTCTGCCCAGGCTCCGCCTATACCCCTCCTCTCTGACCCCACCCACTCTGACTAGGCTCTTCCTATACCCCTCCTCTCTGCCCAGGCTCTGCCTATACTCCTCCTCTCTGACCCCACCCACTCTGACTTGGCTCCTCCTATGCTCCTCCTCTCTGACCCCTCCCACTCTGACTAGGCTCCTCCTATACCCCTCCTCTCTGACCCAGCTCCTCCTATACTCCTCCTCTCTGACCCCACCCACTCTGACTTGGCTCCTCCTCCTCACAACACCTGTTCTCTTTCTTTCACCTCTCTCTGTTCAGGCCACACATATTTTACTTACCAACCAATCTGCAATCCCTCATTCACTAGGCATGTTTCCACTCTTACACAACACACAGACACATTTTACTTACCAATTGGCCATTTAGGCCCACATCCAACTTACCTCTGCTCTGCCACCATCAGTCACCTGGTGCCGAACCCGGGATTCGAACCCTGGTTGCCTGCATGGAAGGCAGGTACTTACCCACTGGACCACACTGGTTTCCATGTAAGTAGCTTATCAAATTGTCCTTATGTCATGGTCATCCTTTTCATGTGCAATGGAAGCCGCAGGGAAGGACACCAAGGCCTGCATGTTGCTTATAGTTACTACTGCAATCCTCTAGACCACTAAGGAGCTATAGCTCAAAGGTAAGTCTTGTACCTTTGCTGCGGACAGCCCTCACAGGCCAGGGTTCGAATCCTGCCAATGCTGTAGAGGTATCCCAAGGTGGAAATTTTCAAAAAGTGAATTTTTTTTTTTGCTAAGATTTTTTTTTACTTGGTAACAGAGGAGAAAAGTGGGCACTCTTTTTGGCATGTGTGTCTCAAAATTTCAAATGTTTTCCCTCATGACCTTCTACCAACCTCCCTATTTCTCAAGTAGGTGCAATAGGGACAAGGCCTTATTTTCCTTTATCAATGTCTTCATTCTTTGTCCTTTAAGTTTGGTGAATTGCAGAGTGCAATTGTGGTATTGGGGGTTATAACTGAGCACAAGAATGCGAGGAAGGTGCTACACTTATTGTAAAATAGGTTGGATGATTGTGATTTTTCATTTTGGTGTGAGCCACTCGCTCAAATCAGGGGTTTGGTGCCAGTGAGCTTGGATAGAAATAAAGGTCAAGTATGAGCTCTGGCTAATGAAATGATGGGTCAAGTTTGAGGCAAGCTAGAGTCCATTTATTAGGTGCAATAAGAAGCTAGAAAGATTGTTTCCTTTAAGAGACAGACAAGGGCAGAGTCAAGCCTTTGCTCTAGTAGGTCTGCATCATCCCTGCTGCAGGATGTGAAGGAATGGACCTCCACAGCAATGCGCTGTGCCGGGCTGGGCTGCGCTGGCCTGGGCTGGGCTGGGCTGGGCTGGGCCTGCCCTGGCACTGTGAATTAATCACCCACCTCCTTCCTTTGAGGAACGCTCACGAACGCCCACGAACGCCCTTGTTCTGTATACAGGCTGACAGCAGGCAATTTAGGACCCTGCTAAATGAGGGTGATGTCCCCATGTGCTTCCTTCAAGTGGCAAAATCCTTCGTCTAAGGCAGGTGGGCTTTTTAAAAATTTGGTTGAAGACCATATGTTGGAGGCGGTATCACGGCACAAGCCGCCGACCGTCTCAGAAGAAAGTATGCATGGGAGAATATTATTTGCATAGGACAGCCCTCTTCTCAGTCCCATTCTTATGCTGCAGTTGCCATGAAGTGTTACTAGAGGGCAGCAGTATGAACAAAAGAGTACACTGAGGCTTTTCTTCTGCTTGCTGACATGATTATTGTTCATGGTGGTCTTGCAGGGCCTAAGGAGTGAAGGACTGCTTTGACTGAGGGGATGAGGAATGGCAGGCCTGTATTTGTGGTGAAGGGGGAATATTTGGAAGGTAAACAGCAAGATGAAAACGTCAAAGCATATATGTTTGCTGAGTGATTGAGTCTGTGTGTCACTTGTCTCTTTGAAGGGACATGTGAGAAAGGAACAGCAGCACCATAGACTTCAGATGGGAGAGAGCAAGCAAGGATTAATATTTCCCTCAAATCCAAATACTTACAGTACCTCAAAGATGACAAGTGCGATATGATGTTCTGCAATTGTAAGGATTTGCCATGTGTGGTAGATAAATATGCATAGTTAGTGAGGTTTTCCCAGAATGTGAGTATCGTTAGGCTGGCAAATGTCAGGCACTCCTTTGGGAGTATGAGGCCAAGAACAAATTTGGGAAGTTTGCTACAGTCATCTGTAGGATCGAAAGACACTGGGGAATCGTTACAGAGGGAGCCAGGCTTCACAAAATGTGGTAACAGTTGGACAGAAATCTTTAGCAGGGACTTTTGTCTACCCCCAATGTGGGACCAGGACCGCAGTACCTCTGTGTCTCTGAAACATATTTTGACCTCTGGACACCACCATCTCAATACCCCTCAAATGTTCCCCCCTGGTACCCCAGCTTTGGTAGTGCATCAACCAGGTTTCAATCATTTGAGTGACCACAAACACCCTTCCTATGTGCCTTCCATTTACATTCAGTCAGTAACCCAGCTGCTTCGTTCGCTGTTCAATCTCAAGTGACAGTTGGATGCACATTGCAGGGGTATACAGGCATTTACCGTACTGTACAGACCCTCTCAGTGCAGCCAGACTACACTTCTTAAAATCATAAATACATGTTTTGCCCAACAGTAAGGCCAGGCCTTTCCTCTGTAGTTCATGGCCAACATAAGGAGGAAAACATCAACTGAAGAGCATGCCAAAATTCTCTACAGACACTGCCAATCCTCACACTTTTGCCTATTCGCATGCTGAGGTTATTCACTATGAACCACCAAACCAATTGCAACAGTAGCCTCTCCCTGCCTCATTCGTATGCTTCGATGCCACCTTTATTTAGCAAGTGTTAGTGCTCTCGGATTATGTAGCGCGATTCGCTATAGCCTCTGTTTTCAACAGAAATGTCCTAAAGGTACCTATACCAATCTGCAGTGTGGGGAGGAAGGGGGCTGCTGCTGCTGGCAGTAACATTTTGGGGCACCCCACCTGAAAAAATACAGCCAAATGCTCCTTGTTTTACCTTTCAATAGCATAACTGCAGCATAATCGTATGGTGACCCCTGTTGTTAATAGAAACTGTCAAACAGCTTCTTGCCCCCCCCGTTGCCCCTAACCATTTGGGGTACACCCCATGAGGGAGGATCAGAGCAATACAAACTAATGGTAGCCCCTCAAAAAGTACCTGGAAGCCAAGCCATTGTGTGCACCTCATCGCCTTCACGTTGCGCCCAAGCACCTTTTAATACTGCTCCCCCAAATTTTGACTGCCCCCTCCCAACAGAAATCAGAGAGTATGGGGAGGGTGCAGTAAAAAAGTATTTGCAGTACCCCACAATAAGTCAGGATCCTCCTCCACCTATTCCTCTGCTCTCTGAACCCACCCATTCTGCCCAGGCTCCGCCTATACCCCTCCTCTCTGACCCCACCCACTCTGACTAGGCTCCTCCTATAACCCTCCTCTCTGACCCAGCTCCTCCTATACTCCTCCTCTCTGACCCCACCCACTCTGACTTGGCTCCTCCTCCTCACAACACCTGTTCCCTTTCTTTCACCTCTCTCTGTTCAGGCCACACATATTTTACTTACCAACCAATCTGCAATCCCTCATTCACTAGGCATGATTCCACTCTTACACAACACACAGACACATTTTACTTACCAATTGGCCATTTAGGCCCACCTCCAACTTACCTCTGCTCTGCCACCATCAGTCACCTGGTGCCGAACCCGGGATTCGAACCCTGGTTGCCTGCATGGAAGGCAGGTACTTACCCACTGGACCACACTGGTTTCCATGTAAGTAGCTTATCAAATTGTCCTTATGTCATGGTCATCCTTTTCATGTGCAATGGAAGCCGCAGGGAAGGACACCAAGGCCTGCATGTTGCTTATAGTTACTACTGCAATCCTCTAGACCACTAAGGAGCTATAGCTCAAAGGTAAGTCTTGTACCTTTGCTGCGGACAGCCCTCACAGGCCAGGGTTCGAATCCTGCCAATGCTGTAGAGGTATCCCAAGGTGGAAATTTTCAAAAAGTGAATGTTTTTTTTTTTGCTAAGATTTTTTTTTACTTGGTAACAGAGGAGAAAAGTGGACACTCTTTTTGGCATGCGTGTCTCAAAATTTCAAATGTTTTCCCTCATGACCTTCTACCAACCTCCCTATTTCTCAAGTAGGTGCAATAGGGACAAGGCCTTATTTTCCTTTATGAATGTCTTCATTCTTTGTCCTTTAAGTTTGGTGAATTGCAGAGTGCAATTGTGGTATTGGGGGTTATAACTGAGCACAAGAATGCGAGGAAGGTGCTACACTTATTGTAAAATAGGTTGGATGATTGTGATTTTTCATTTTGGTGTGAGCCACTCGCTCAAATCAGGGGTTTGGTGCCAGTGAGCTTGGATAGAAATAAAGGTCAAGTATGAGCTCTGGCTAATGAAATGATGGGTCAAGTTTGAGGCAAGCTAGAGTCCATTTATTAGGTGCAATAAGAAGCTAGAAAGATTGTTTCCTTTAAGAGACAGACAAGGGCAGAGTCAAGCCTTTGCTCTAGTAGGTCTGCATCATCCCTGCTGCAGGATGTGAAGGAATGGACCTCCACAGCAATGCGCTGTGCCGGGCTGGGCTGCGCTGGCCTGGGCTGGGCTGGGCCTGCCCTGGCACTGTGAATTAATCACCCACCTCCTTCCTTTGAGGAACGCTCACGAACGCCCACGAACGCCCTTGTTCTGTATACAGGCTGACAGCAGGCAATTTAGGACCCTGCTAAATGAGGGTGATGTCCCCATGTGCTTCCTTCAAGTGGCAAAATCCTTCGTCTAAGGCAGGTGGGCTTTTTAAAAATTTGGTTGAAGACCATATGTTGGAGGCGGTATCACGGCACAAGCCGCCGACCGTCTCAGAAGAAAGTATGCATGGGAGAATATTATTTGCATAGGACAGCCCTCTTCTCAGTCCCATTCTTATGCTGCAGTTGCCATGAAGTGTTACTAGAGGGCAGCAGTATGAACAAAAGAGCACACTGAGGCTTTTCTTCTGCTTGCTGACATGATTATTGTTCATGGTGGTCTTGCAGGGCCTAAGGAGTGAAGGACTGCTTTGACTGAGGGGATGAGGAATGGCAGGCCTGTATTTGTGGTGAAGGGGGAATATTTGGAAGGTAAACAGCAAGATGAAAACGTCAAAGCATATATGTTTGCTGAGTGATTGAGTCTGTGTGTCACTTGTCTCTTTGAAGGGACATGTGAGAAAGGAACAGCAGCACCATAGACTTCAGATGGGAGAGAGCAAGCAAGGATTAATATTTCCCTCAAATCCAAATACTTACAGTACCTCAAAGATGACAAGTGCGATATGATGTTCTGCAATTGTAAGGATTTGCCATGTGTGGTAGATAAATATGCATAGTTAGTGAGGTTTTTCCCAGAATGTGAGTATCGTTAGGCTGGCAAATGTCAGGCACTCCTTTGGGAGTATGAGGCCAAGAACAAATTTGGGAAGTTTGCTACAGTCATCTGTAGGATCGAAAGACACTGGGGAATCGTTACAGAGGGAGCCAGGCTTCACAAAATGTGGTAACAGTTGGACAGAAATCTTTAGCAGGGACTTTTGTCTACCCCCAATGTGGGACCAGGACCGCAGTACCTCTGTGTCTCTGAAACATATTTTGACCTCTGGACACCACCATCTCAATACCCCTCAAATGTTCCCCCCTGGTACCCCAGCTTTGGTAGTGCATCAACCAGGTTTCAATCATTTGAGTGACCACAAACACCCTTCCTATGTGCCTTCCATTTACATTCAGTCAGTAACCCAGCTGCTTCGTTCGCTGTTCAATCTCAAGTGACAGTTGGATGCACATTGCAGGGGTATACAGGCATTTACCGTACTGTACAGACCCTCTCAGTGCAGCCAGACTACACTTCTTAAAATCATAAATACATGTTTTGCCCAACAGTAAGGCCAGGCCTTTCCTCTGTAGTTCATGGCCAACATAAGGAGGAAAACATCAACTGAAGAGCATGCCAAAATTCTCTACAGACACTGCCAATCCTCACACTTTTGCCTATTCGCATGCTGAGGTTATTCACTATGAACCACCAAACCAATTGCAACAGTAGCCTCTCCCTGCCTCATTCGTATGCTTCGATGCCACCTTTATTTAGCAAGTGTTAGTGCTCTCGGATTATGTAGCGCGATTCGCTATAGCCTCTGTTTTCAACAGAAATGTCCTAAAGGTACCTATACCAATCTGCAGTGTGGGGAGGAAGGGGGCTGCTGCTGCTGGCAGTAACATTTTGGGGCACCCCACCTGAAAAAATACAGCCAAATGCTCCTTGTTTTACCTTTCAATAGCATAACTGCAGCATAATCGTATGGTGACCCCTGTTGTTAATAGAAACTGTCAAACAGCTTCTTGCCCCCCCCGTTGCCCCTAACCATTTGGGGTACACCCCATGAGGGAGGATCAGAGCAATACAAACTAATGGTAGCCCCTCAAAAAGTACCTGGAAGCCAAGCCATTGTGTGCACCTCATCGCCTTCACGTTGCGCCCAAGCACCTTTTAATACTGCTCCCCCAAATTTTGACTGCCCCCTCCCAACAGAAATCAGAGAGTATGGGGAGGGTGCAGTAAAAAAGTATTTGCAGTACCCCACAATAAGTCAGGATCCTCCTCCACCTATTCCTCTGCTCTCTGAACCCACCCATTCTGCCCAGGCTCCGCCTATACCCCTCCTCTCTGACCCCACCCACTCTGACTAGGCTCCTCCTATAACCCTCCTCTCTGACCCAGCTCCTCCTATACTCCTCCTCTCTGACCCCACCCACTCTGACTTGGCTCCTCCTCCTCACAACACCTGTTCCCTTTCTTTCACCTCTCTCTGTTCAGGCCACACATATTTTACTTACCAACCAATCTGCAATCCCTCATTCACTAGGCATGATTCCACTCTTACACAACACACAGACACATTTTACTTACCAATTGGCCATTTAGGCCCACCTCCAACTTACCTCTGCTCTGCCACCATCAGTCACCTGGTGCCGAACCCGGGATTCGAACCCTGGTTGCCTGCATGGAAGGCAGGTACTTACCCACTGGACCACACTGGTTTCCATGTAAGTAGCTTATCAAATTGTCCTTATGTCATGGTCATCCTTTTCATGTGCAATGGAAGCCGCAGGGAAGGACACCAAGGCCTGCATGTTGCTTATAGTTACTACTGCAATCCTCTAGACCACTAAGGAGCTATAGCTCAAAGGTAAGTCTTGTACCTTTGCTGCGGACAGCCCTCACAGGCCAGGGTTCGAATCCTGCCAATGCTGTAGAGGTATCCCAAGGTGGAAATTTTCAAAAAGTGAATGTTTTTTTTTTTGCTAAGATTTTTTTTTACTTGGTAACAGAGGAGAAAAGTGGACACTCTTTTTGGCATGCGTGTCTCAAAATTTCAAATGTTTTCCCTCATGACCTTCTACCAACCTCCCTATTTCTCAAGTAGGTGCAATAGGGACAAGGCCTTATTTTCCTTTATGAATGTCTTCATTCTTTGTCCTTTAAGTTTGGTGAATTGCAGAGTGCAATTGTGGTATTGGGGGTTATAACTGAGCACAAGAATGCGAGGAAGGTGCTACACTTATTGTAAAATAGGTTGGATGATTGTGATTTTTCATTTTGGTGTGAGCCACTCGCTCAAATCAGGGGTTTGGTGCCAGTGAGCTTGGATAGAAATAAAGGTCAAGTATGAGCTCTGGCTAATGAAATGATGGGTCAAGTTTGAGGCAAGCTAGAGTCCATTTATTAGGTGCAATAAGAAGCTAGAAAGATTGTTTCCTTTAAGAGACAGACAAGGGCAGAGTCAAGCCTTTGCTCTAGTAGGTCTGCATCATCCCTGCTGCAGGATGTGAAGGAATGCACCTCCACAGCAATGCGCTGTGCCGGGCTGGGCTGCGCTGGCCTGGGCTGGGCCTGCCCTGGCACTGTGAATTAATCACCCACCTCCTTCCTTTGAGGAACGCTCACGAACGCCCACGAACGCCCTTGTTCTGTATACAGGCTGACAGCAGGCAATTTAGGACCCTGCTAAATGAGGGTGATGTCCCCATGTGCTTCCTTCAAGTGGCAAAATCCTTCGTCTAAGGCAGGTGGGCTTTTTAAAAATTTGGTTGAAGACCATATGTTGGAGGCGGTATCACGGCACAAGCCGCCGACCGTCTCAGAAGAAAGTGTGCATGGGAGGATATTATTTGCATAGGACAGCCCTCTTCTCAGTCCCATTCTTATGCTGCAGTTGCCATGAAGTGTTACTAGAGGGCAGCAGTATGAACAAAAGAGCACACTGAGGCTTTTCTTCTGCTTGCTGACATGATTCTTGTTCATGGTGGTCTTGCAGGGCCTAAGGAGTGAAGGACTGCTTTGACTGAGGGGATGAGGAATGGCAGGCCTGTATTTGTGGTGAAGGGGGAATATTTGGAAGGTAAACAGCAAGATGAAAACGTCAAAGCATATATGTTTGCTGAGTGATTGAGTCTGTGTGTCACTTGTCTCTTTGAAGGGACATGTGAGAAAGGAACAGCAGCACCATAGACTTCAGATGGGAGAGAGCAAGCAAGGATTAATATTTCCCTCAAATCCAAATACTTACAGTACCTCAAAGATGACAAGTGCGATATGATGTTCTGCAATTGTAAGGATTTGCCATGTGTGGTAGATAAATATGCATAGTTAGTGAGGTTTTTCCCAGAATGTGAGTATCGTTAGGCTGGCAAATGTCAGGCACTCCTTTGGGAGTATGAGGCCAAGAACAAATTTGGGAAGTTTGCTACAGTCATCTGTAGGATCGAAAGACACTGGGGAATCGTTACAGAGGGAGCCAGGCTTCACAAAATGTGGTAACAGTTGGACAGAAATCTTTAGCAGGGATTTTTGTCTACCCCCAATGTGGGACCAGGACCGCAGTACCTCTGTGTCTCTGAAACATATTTTGACCTCTGGACACCACCATCTCAATACCCCTCAAATGTTCCCCCCTGGTACCCCAGCTTTGGTAGTGCATCAACCAGGTTTCAATCATTTGAGTGACCACAAACACCCTTCCTATGTGCCTTCCATTTACATTCAGTCAGTAACCCAGCTGCTTCGTTCGCTGTTCAATCTCAAGTGACAGTTGGATGCACATTGCAGGGGTATACAGGCATATACCGTACTGTACAGACCCTCTCAGTACAGCCAGACTACACTTCTTAAAATCATAAATACATGTTTTGCCCAACAGTAAGGCCAGGCCTTTCCTCTGTAGTTCATGGCCAACGTAAGGAGGAAAACATCAACTGAAGAGCATGCCAAAATTCTCTACAGACACTGCCAATCCTCACACTTTTGCCTATTCGCATGCTGAGGTTATTCACTATGAACCACCAAACCAATTGCAACAGTAGCCTCTCCCTGCCTCATTCGTATGCTTCGATGCCACCTTTATTTAGCAAGTGTTAGTGCTCTCGGATTTTGTAGCGCGATTCGCTATAGCCTCTGTTTTCAACAGAAATGTCCTAAAGGTACCTATACCAATCTGCAGGGTGGGGAGGAAGGGGGCTGCTGCTGCTGGCAGTAACATTTTGGGGCACCCCACCTGCAAAAATACAGCCAAATGCTCCTTGTTTTACCTTTCAATAGCATAACTGCAGCATAATCGTATGGTGACCCCTGTTGTTAATAGAAACTGTCAAACAGCTTCTTGCCCCCCCGTTGCCCCTAACCATTTGGGGTACACCCCATGAGGGAGGATCAGAGCAATACAAACTAATGGTAGCCCCTCAAAAAGTACCTGGAAGCCAAGCCATTGTGTGCACCTCATCGCCTTCACGTTGCGCCCAAGCATCTTTTAATACTGCTCCCCCAAATTTTGACTGCCCCCTCCCAACAGAAATCAGAGAGTATGGGGAGGGTGCAGTAAAAAAGTATTTGCAGTACCCCACAATAAGTCAGGATCCTCCTCCACCTATTCCTCTGCTCTCTGAACCCACCCATTTTGCCCAGGCTCCGCCTATACCCCTCCTCTCTGACCCCTCCCACTCTGACTAGGCTCCTCCTATACCCCTCCTCTCTGACCCAGCTCCTCCTATACTCCTCCTCTCTGACCCCACCCACTCTGACTTGGCTCCTCCTCCTCACAACACCTGTTCCCTTTCTTTCACCTCTCTCTGTTCAGGCCACACATATTTTACTTACCAGCCAATCTGCAATCCCTCATTCAAAAGGCATGATTCCACTCTTACACAACACACAGACACATTTTACTTACCAATTGGCCATTTAGGCCCACCTTCAACTTACCTCTGCTCTGCCACCATCAATCACCTGGTGCCAAACCCGGGATTCGAACCCTGGTTGCCTGCATGGAAGGCAGGTACTTACCCACTGGACCACACTGGTTTCCATGTAAGTAGCTTATCAAATTGTCCTTATGTCATGGTCATCCTTTTCATGTGCAATGGAAGCCGCAGGGAAGGACACCAAGGCCTGCATGTTGCTTATAGTTACTACTGCAATCCTCTAGTCCACTAAGGAGCTATAGCTCAAAGGTAAGTCTTGTACCTTTGCTGCGGACAGCCCTCACAGGCCAGGGTTCGAATCCTGCCAATGCTGTAGAGGTATCCCAAGGTGGAAATTTTCAAAAAGTGAATGTTTTTTTTTTTGCTAAGATTTTTTTTTACTTGGTAACAGAGGAGAAAAGTGGACACTCTTTTTGGCATGTGTGTCTCAAAATTTCAAATGTTTTCCCTCATGACCTTCTACCAACCTCCCTATTTCTCAAGTAGGTGCAATAGGGACAAGGCCTTATTTTCCTTTATCAATGTCTTCATTCTTTGTCCTTTAAGTTTGGTGAATTGCAGAGTGCAATTGTGGTATTGGGGGTTATAACTGAGCACAAGAATGCGAGGAAGGTGCTACACTTATTGTAAAATAGGTTGGATGATTGTGATTTTTCATTTTGGTGTGAGCCACTCGCTCAAATCAGGGGTTTGGTGCCAGTGAGCTTGGATAGAAATAAAGGTCAAGTATGAGCTCTGGCTAATGAAATGATGGGTCAAGTTTGAGGCAAGCTAGAGTCCATTTATTAGGTGCAATAAGAAGCCAGAAAGATTGTTTCCTTTAAGAGACAGACAAGGGCAGAGTCAAGCCTTTGCTCTAATAGGTCTGCATCATCCCTGCTGCAGGATGTGAAGGAATGGACCTCCACAGCAATGCGCTGTGCCGGGCTGGGCTGGGCTGCGCTGGCCTGGGCTGGGCCTGCCCTGGCACTGTGAATTAATCACCCACCTCCTTCCTTTGAGGAACGCTCACGAACGCCCACGAACGCCCTTGTTCTGTATACAGGCTGACAGCAGGCAATTTAGGACCCTGCTAAATGAGGGTGATGTCCCCATGTGCTTCCTTCAAGTGGCAAAATCCTTCGTCTAAGGCAGGTGGGCTTTTTAAAAATTTGGTTGAAGACCATATGTTGGAGGCGGTATCACGGCACAAGCCGCCGACCGTCTCAGAAGAAAGTATGCATGGGAGAATATTATTTGCATAGGACAGCCCTCTTCTCAGTCCCATTCTTATGCTGCAGTTGCCATGAAGTGTTACTAGAGGGCAGCAGTATGAACAAAAGAGCACACTGAGGCTTTTCTTCTGCTTGCTGACATGATTCTTGTTCATGGTGGTCTTGCAGGGCCTAAGGAGTGAAGGACTGCTTTGACTGAGGGGATGAGGAATGGCAGGCCTGTATTTGTGGTGAAGGGGGAATATTTGGAAGGTAAACAGCAAGATGAAAACGTCAAAGCATATATGTTTGCTGAGTGATTGAGTCTGTGTGTCACTTGTCTCTTTGAAGGGACATGTGAGAAAGGAACAGCAGCACCATAGACTTCAGATGGGAGAGAGCAAGCAAGGATTAATATTTCCCTCAAATCCAAATACTTACAGTACCTCAAAGATGACAAGTGCGATATGATGTTCTGCAATTGTAAGGATTTGCCATGTGTGGTAGATAAATATGCATAGTTAGTGAGGTTTTTCCCAGAATGTGAGTATCGTTAGGCTGGCAAATGTCAGGCACTCCTTTGGGAGTATGAGGCCAAGAACAAATTTGGGAAGTTTGCTACAGTCATCTGTAGGATCGAAAGACACTGGGGAATCGTTACAGAGGGAGCCAGGCTTCACAAAATGTGGTAACAGTTGGACAGAAATCTTTAGCAGGGACTTTTGTCTACCCCCAATGTGGGACCAGGACCGCAGTACCTCTGTGTCTCTGAAACATATTTTGACCTCTGGACACCACCATCTCAATACCCCTCAAATGTTCCCCCCTGGTACCCCAGCTTTGGTAGTGCATCAACCAGGTTTCAATCATTTGAGTGACCACAAACACCCTTCCTATGTGCCTTCCATTTACATTCAGTCAGTAACCCAGCTGCTTCGTTCGCTGTTCAATCTCAAGTGACAGTTGGATGCACATTGCAGGGGTATACAGGCATTTACCGTACTGTACAGACCCTCTCAGTGCAGCCAGACTACACTTCTTAAAATCATAAATACATGTTTTGCCCAACAGTAAGGCCAGGCCTTTCCTCTGTAGTTCATGGCCAACATAAGGAGGAAAACATCAACTGAAGAGCATGCCAAAATTCTCTACAGACACTGCCAATCCTCACACTTTTGCCTATTCGCATGCTGAGGTTATTCACTATGAACCACCAAACCAATTGCAACAGTAGCCTCTCCCTGCCTCATTCGTATGCTTCGATGCCACCTTTATTTAGCAAGTGTTAGTGCTCTCGGATTATGTAGCGCGATTCGCTATAGCCTCTGTTTTCAACAGAAATGTCCTAAAGGTACCTATACCAATCTGCAGTGTGGGGAGGAAGGGGGCTGCTGCTGCTGGCAGTAACATTTTGGGGCACCCCACCTGAAAAAATACAGCCAAATGCTCCTTGTTTTACCTTTCAATAGCATAACTGCAGCATAATCGTATGGTGACCCCTGTTGTTAATAGAAACTGTCAAACAGCTTCTTGCCCCCCCCGTTGCCCCTAACCATTTGGGGTACACCCCATGAGGGAGGATCAGAGCAATACAAACTAATGGTAGCCCCTCAAAAAGTACCTGGAAGCCAAGCCATTGTGTGCACCTCATCGCCTTCACGTTGCGCCCAAGAACCTTTTAATACTGCTCCCCCAAATTTTGACTGCCCCCTCCCAACAGAAATCAGAGAGTATGGGGAGGGTGCAGTAAAAAAGTATTTGCAGTACCCCACAATAAGTCAGGCTCCTCCTCCACCTATTCCTCTGCTCTCTGAACCCACCCATTCTGCCCAGGCTCCGCCTATACCCCTCCTCTCTGACCCCACCCACTCTGACTAGGCTCTTCCTATACCCCTCCTCTCTGCCCAGGCTCTGCCTATACTCCTCCTCTCTGACCCCACCCACTCTGACTTGGCTCCTCCTATGCTCCTCCTCTCTGACCCCTCCCACTCTGACTAGGCTCCTCCTATACCCCTCCTCTCTGACCCAGCTCCTCCTATACTCCTCCTCTCTGACCCCACCCACTCTGACTTGGCTCCTCCTCCTCACAACACCTGTTCTCTTTCTTTCACCTCTCTCTGTTCAGGCCACACATATTTTACTTACCAACCAATCTGCAATCCCTCATTCACTAGGCATGTTTCCACTCTTACACAACACACAGACACATTTTACTTACCAATTGGCCATTTAGGCCCACATCCAACTTACCTCTGCTCTGCCACCATCAGTCACCTGGTGCCGAACCCGGGATTCGAACCCTGGTTGCCTGCATGGAAGGCAGGTACTTACCCACTGGACCACACTGGTTTCCATGTAAGTAGCTTATCAAATTGTCCTTATGTCATGGTCATCCTTTTCATGTGCAATGGAAGCCGCAGGGAAGGACACCAAGGCCTGCATGTTGCTTATAGTTACTACTGCAATCCTCTAGACCACTAAGGAGCTATAGCTCAAAGGTAAGTCTTGTACCTTTGCTGCGGACAGCCCTCACAGGCCAGGGTTCGAATCCTGCCAATGCTGTAGAGGTATCCCAAGGTGGAAATTTTCAAAAAGTGAATTTTTTTTTTTGCTAAGATTTTTTTTTACTTGGTAACAGAGGAGAAAAGTGGGCACTCTTTTTGGCATGTGTGTCTCAAAATTTCAAATGTTTTCCCTCATGACCTTCTACCAACCTCCCTATTTCTCAAGTAGGTGCAATAGGGACAAGGCCTTATTTTCCTTTATCAATGTCTTCATTCTTTGTCCTTTAAGTTTGGTGAATTGCAGAGTGCAATTGTGGTATTGGGGGTTATAACTGAGCACAAGAATGCGAGGAAGGTGCTACACTTATTGTAAAATAGGTTGGATGATTGTGATTTTTCATTTTGGTGTGAGCCACTCGCTCAAATCAGGGGTTTGGTGCCAGTGAGCTTGGATAGAAATAAAGGTCAAGTATGAGCTCTGGCTAATGAAATGATGGGTCAAGTTTGAGGCAAGCTAGAGTCCATTTATTAGGTGCAATAAGAAGCTAGAAAGATTGTTTCCTTTAAGAGACAGACAAGGGCAGAGTCAAGCCTTTGCTCTAGTAGGTCTGCATCATCCCTGCTGCAGGATGTGAAGGAATGGACCTCCACAGCAATGCGCTGTGCCGGGCTGGGCTGCGCTGGCCTGGGCTGGGCTGGGCTGGGCTGGGCCTGCCCTGGCACTGTGAATTAATCACCCACCTCCTTCCTTTGAGGAACGCTCACGAACGCCCACGAACGCCCTTGTTCTGTATACAGGCTGACAGCAGGCAATTTAGGACCCTGCTAAATGAGGGTGATGTCCCCATGTGCTTCCTTCAAGTGGCAAAATCCTTCGTCTAAGGCAGGTGGGCTTTTTAAAAATTTGGTTGAAGACCATATGTTGGAGGCGGTATCACGGCACAAGCCGCCGACCGTCTCAGAAGAAAGTATGCATGGGAGAATATTATTTGCATAGGACAGCCCTCTTCTCAGTCCCATTCTTATGCTGCAGTTGCCATGAAGTGTTACTAGAGGGCAGCAGTATGAACAAAAGAGTACACTGAGGCTTTTCTTCTGCTTGCTGACATGATTATTGTTCATGGTGGTCTTGCAGGGCCTAAGGAGTGAAGGACTGCTTTGACTGAGGGGATGAGGAATGGCAGGCCTGTATTTGTGGTGAAGGGGGAATATTTGGAAGGTAAACAGCAAGATGAAAACGTCAAAGCATATATGTTTGCTGAGTGATTGAGTCTGTGTGTCACTTGTCTCTTTGAAGGGACATGTGAGAAAGGAACAGCAGCACCATAGACTTCAGATGGGAGAGAGCAAGCAAGGATTAATATTTCCCTCAAATCCAAATACTTACAGTACCTCAAAGATGACAAGTGCGATATGATGTTCTGCAATTGTAAGGATTTGCCATGTGTGGTAGATAAATATGCATAGTTAGTGAGGTTTTCCCAGAATGTGAGTATCGTTAGGCTGGCAAATGTCAGGCACTCCTTTGGGAGTATGAGGCCAAGAACAAATTTGGGAAGTTTGCTACAGTCATCTGTAGGATCGAAAGACACTGGGGAATCGTTACAGAGGGAGCCAGGCTTCACAAAATGTGGTAACAGTTGGACAGAAATCTTTAGCAGGGACTTTTGTCTACCCCCAATGTGGGACCAGGACCGCAGTACCTCTGTGTCTCTGAAACATATTTTGACCTCTGGACACCACCATCTCAATACCCCTCAAATGTTCCCCCCTGGTACCCCAGCTTTGGTAGTGCATCAACCAGGTTTCAATCATTTGAGTGACCACAAACACCCTTCCTATGTGCCTTCCATTTACATTCAGTCAGTAACCCAGCTGCTTCGTTCGCTGTTCAATCTCAAGTGACAGTTGGATGCACATTGCAGGGGTATACAGGCATTTACCGTACTGTACAGACCCTCTCAGTGCAGCCAGACTACACTTCTTAAAATCATAAATACATGTTTTGCCCAACAGTAAGGCCAGGCCTTTCCTCTGTAGTTCATGGCCAACATAAGGAGGAAAACATCAACTGAAGAGCATGCCAAAATTCTCTACAGACACTGCCAATCCTCACACTTTTGCCTATTCGCATGCTGAGGTTATTCACTATGAACCACCAAACCAATTGCAACAGTAGCCTCTCCCTGCCTCATTCGTATGCTTCGATGCCACCTTTATTTAGCAAGTGTTAGTGCTCTCGGATTATGTAGCGCGATTCGCTATAGCCTCTGTTTTCAACAGAAATGTCCTAAAGGTACCTATACCAATCTGCAGTGTGGGGAGGAAGGGGGCTGCTGCTGCTGGCAGTAACATTTTGGGGCACCCCACCTGAAAAAATACAGCCAAATGCTCCTTGTTTTACCTTTCAATAGCATAACTGCAGCATAATCGTATGGTGACCCCTGTTGTTAATAGAAACTGTCAAACAGCTTCTTGCCCCCCCCGTTGCCCCTAACCATTTGGGGTACACCCCATGAGGGAGGATCAGAGCAATACAAACTAATGGTAGCCCCTCAAAAAGTACCTGGAAGCCAAGCCATTGTGTGCACCTCATCGCCTTCACGTTGCGCCCAAGCACCTTTTAATACTGCTCCCCCAAATTTTGACTGCCCCCTCCCAACAGAAATCAGAGAGTATGGGGAGGGTGCAGTAAAAAAGTATTTGCAGTACCCCACAATAAGTCAGGATCCTCCTCCACCTATTCCTCTGCTCTCTGAACCCACCCATTCTGCCCAGGCTCCGCCTATACCCCTCCTCTCTGACCCCACCCACTCTGACTAGGCTCCTCCTATAACCCTCCTCTCTGACCCAGCTCCTCCTATACTCCTCCTCTCTGACCCCACCCACTCTGACTTGGCTCCTCCTCCTCACAACACCTGTTCCCTTTCTTTCACCTCTCTCTGTTCAGGCCACACATATTTTACTTACCAACCAATCTGCAATCCCTCATTCACTAGGCATGATTCCACTCTTACACAACACACAGACACATTTTACTTACCAATTGGCCATTTAGGCCCACCTCCAACTTACCTCTGCTCTGCCACCATCAGTCACCTGGTGCCGAACCCGGGATTCGAACCCTGGTTGCCTGCATGGAAGGCAGGTACTTACCCACTGGACCACACTGGTTTCCATGTAAGTAGCTTATCAAATTGTCCTTATGTCATGGTCATCCTTTTCATGTGCAATGGAAGCCGCAGGGAAGGACACCAAGGCCTGCATGTTGCTTATAGTTACTACTGCAATCCTCTAGACCACTAAGGAGCTATAGCTCAAAGGTAAGTCTTGTACCTTTGCTGCGGACAGCCCTCACAGGCCAGGGTTCGAATCCTGCCAATGCTGTAGAGGTATCCCAAGGTGGAAATTTTCAAAAAGTGAATGTTTTTTTTTTTGCTAAGATTTTTTTTTACTTGGTAACAGAGGAGAAAAGTGGACACTCTTTTTGGCATGCGTGTCTCAAAATTTCAAATGTTTTCCCTCATGACCTTCTACCAACCTCCCTATTTCTCAAGTAGGTGCAATAGGGACAAGGCCTTATTTTCCTTTATGAATGTCTTCATTCTTTGTCCTTTAAGTTTGGTGAATTGCAGAGTGCAATTGTGGTATTGGGGGTTATAACTGAGCACAAGAATGCGAGGAAGGTGCTACACTTATTGTAAAATAGGTTGGATGATTGTGATTTTTCATTTTGGTGTGAGCCACTCGCTCAAATCAGGGGTTTGGTGCCAGTGAGCTTGGATAGAAATAAAGGTCAAGTATGAGCTCTGGCTAATGAAATGATGGGTCAAGTTTGAGGCAAGCTAGAGTCCATTTATTAGGTGCAATAAGAAGCTAGAAAGATTGTTTCCTTTAAGAGACAGACAAGGGCAGAGTCAAGCCTTTGCTCTAGTAGGTCTGCATCATCCCTGCTGCAGGATGTGAAGGAATGGACCTCCACAGCAATGCGCTGTGCCGGGCTGGGCTGCGCTGGCCTGGGCTGGGCTGGGCCTGCCCTGGCACTGTGAATTAATCACCCACCTCCTTCCTTTGAGGAACGCTCACGAACGCCCACGAACGCCCTTGTTCTGTATACAGGCTGACAGCAGGCAATTTAGGACCCTGCTAAATGAGGGTGATGTCCCCATGTGCTTCCTTCAAGTGGCAAAATCCTTCGTCTAAGGCAGGTGGGCTTTTTAAAAATTTGGTTGAAGACCATATGTTGGAGGCGGTATCACGGCACAAGCCGCCGACCGTCTCAGAAGAAAGTATGCATGGGAGAATATTATTTGCATAGGACAGCCCTCTTCTCAGTCCCATTCTTATGCTGCAGTTGCCATGAAGTGTTACTAGAGGGCAGCAGTATGAACAAAAGAGCACACTGAGGCTTTTCTTCTGCTTGCTGACATGATTATTGTTCATGGTGGTCTTGCAGGGCCTAAGGAGTGAAGGACTGCTTTGACTGAGGGGATGAGGAATGGCAGGCCTGTATTTGTGGTGAAGGGGGAATATTTGGAAGGTAAACAGCAAGATGAAAACGTCAAAGCATATATGTTTGCTGAGTGATTGAGTCTGTGTGTCACTTGTCTCTTTGAAGGGACATGTGAGAAAGGAACAGCAGCACCATAGACTTCAGATGGGAGAGAGCAAGCAAGGATTAATATTTCCCTCAAATCCAAATACTTACAGTACCTCAAAGATGACAAGTGCGATATGATGTTCTGCAATTGTAAGGATTTGCCATGTGTGGTAGATAAATATGCATAGTTAGTGAGGTTTTTCCCAGAATGTGAGTATCGTTAGGCTGGCAAATGTCAGGCACTCCTTTGGGAGTATGAGGCCAAGAACAAATTTGGGAAGTTTGCTACAGTCATCTGTAGGATCGAAAGACACTGGGGAATCGTTACAGAGGGAGCCAGGCTTCACAAAATGTGGTAACAGTTGGACAGAAATCTTTAGCAGGGACTTTTGTCTACCCCCAATGTGGGACCAGGACCGCAGTACCTCTGTGTCTCTGAAACATATTTTGACCTCTGGACACCACCATCTCAATACCCCTCAAATGTTCCCCCCTGGTACCCCAGCTTTGGTAGTGCATCAACCAGGTTTCAATCATTTGAGTGACCACAAACACCCTTCCTATGTGCCTTCCATTTACATTCAGTCAGTAACCCAGCTGCTTCGTTCGCTGTTCAATCTCAAGTGACAGTTGGATGCACATTGCAGGGGTATACAGGCATTTACCGTACTGTACAGACCCTCTCAGTGCAGCCAGACTACACTTCTTAAAATCATAAATACATGTTTTGCCCAACAGTAAGGCCAGGCCTTTCCTCTGTAGTTCATGGCCAACATAAGGAGGAAAACATCAACTGAAGAGCATGCCAAAATTCTCTACAGACACTGCCAATCCTCACACTTTTGCCTATTCGCATGCTGAGGTTATTCACTATGAACCACCAAACCAATTGCAACAGTAGCCTCTCCCTGCCTCATTCGTATGCTTCGATGCCACCTTTATTTAGCAAGTGTTAGTGCTCTCGGATTATGTAGCGCGATTCGCTATAGCCTCTGTTTTCAACAGAAATGTCCTAAAGGTACCTATACCAATCTGCAGTGTGGGGAGGAAGGGGGCTGCTGCTGCTGGCAGTAACATTTTGGGGCACCCCACCTGAAAAAATACAGCCAAATGCTCCTTGTTTTACCTTTCAATAGCATAACTGCAGCATAATCGTATGGTGACCCCTGTTGTTAATAGAAACTGTCAAACAGCTTCTTGCCCCCCCCGTTGCCCCTAACCATTTGGGGTACACCCCATGAGGGAGGATCAGAGCAATACAAACTAATGGTAGCCCCTCAAAAAGTACCTGGAAGCCAAGCCATTGTGTGCACCTCATCGCCTTCACGTTGCGCCCAAGCACCTTTTAATACTGCTCCCCCAAATTTTGACTGCCCCCTCCCAACAGAAATCAGAGAGTATGGGGAGGGTGCAGTAAAAAAGTATTTGCAGTACCCCACAATAAGTCAGGATCCTCCTCCACCTATTCCTCTGCTCTCTGAACCCACCCATTCTGCCCAGGCTCCGCCTATACCCCTCCTCTCTGACCCCACCCACTCTGACTAGGCTCCTCCTATAACCCTCCTCTCTGACCCAGCTCCTCCTATACTCCTCCTCTCTGACCCCACCCACTCTGACTTGGCTCCTCCTCCTCACAACACCTGTTCCCTTTCTTTCACCTCTCTCTGTTCAGGCCACACATATTTTACTTACCAACCAATCTGCAATCCCTCATTCACTAGGCATGATTCCACTCTTACACAACACACAGACACATTTTACTTACCAATTGGCCATTTAGGCCCACCTCCAACTTACCTCTGCTCTGCCACCATCAGTCACCTGGTGCCGAACCCGGGATTCGAACCCTGGTTGCCTGCATGGAAGGCAGGTACTTACCCACTGGACCACACTGGTTTCCATGTAAGTAGCTTATCAAATTGTCCTTATGTCATGGTCATCCTTTTCATGTGCAATGGAAGCCGCAGGGAAGGACACCAAGGCCTGCATGTTGCTTATAGTTACTACTGCAATCCTCTAGACCACTAAGGAGCTATAGCTCAAAGGTAAGTCTTGTACCTTTGCTGCGGACAGCCCTCACAGGCCAGGGTTCGAATCCTGCCAATGCTGTAGAGGTATCCCAAGGTGGAAATTTTCAAAAAGTGAATGTTTTTTTTTTTGCTAAGATTTTTTTTTACTTGGTAACAGAGGAGAAAAGTGGACACTCTTTTTGGCATGCGTGTCTCAAAATTTCAAATGTTTTCCCTCATGACCTTCTACCAACCTCCCTATTTCTCAAGTAGGTGCAATAGGGACAAGGCCTTATTTTCCTTTATGAATGTCTTCATTCTTTGTCCTTTAAGTTTGGTGAATTGCAGAGTGCAATTGTGGTATTGGGGGTTATAACTGAGCACAAGAATGCGAGGAAGGTGCTACACTTATTGTAAAATAGGTTGGATGATTGTGATTTTTCATTTTGGTGTGAGCCACTCGCTCAAATCAGGGGTTTGGTGCCAGTGAGCTTGGATAGAAATAAAGGTCAAGTATGAGCTCTGGCTAATGAAATGATGGGTCAAGTTTGAGGCAAGCTAGAGTCCATTTATTAGGTGCAATAAGAAGCTAGAAAGATTGTTTCCTTTAAGAGACAGACAAGGGCAGAGTCAAGCCTTTGCTCTAGTAGGTCTGCATCATCCCTGCTGCAGGATGTGAAGGAATGCACCTCCACAGCAATGCGCTGTGCCGGGCTGGGCTGCGCTGGCCTGGGCTGGGCCTGCCCTGGCACTGTGAATTAATCACCCACCTCCTTCCTTTGAGGAACGCTCACGAACGCCCACGAACGCCCTTGTTCTGTATACAGGCTGACAGCAGGCAATTTAGGACCCTGCTAAATGAGGGTGATGTCCCCATGTGCTTCCTTCAAGTGGCAAAATCCTTCGTCTAAGGCAGGTGGGCTTTTTAAAAATTTGGTTGAAGACCATATGTTGGAGGCGGTATCACGGCACAAGCCGCCGACCGTCTCAGAAGAAAGTGTGCATGGGAGGATATTATTTGCATAGGACAGCCCTCTTCTCAGTCCCATTCTTATGCTGCAGTTGCCATGAAGTGTTACTAGAGGGCAGCAGTATGAACAAAAGAGCACACTGAGGCTTTTCTTCTGCTTGCTGACATGATTCTTGTTCATGGTGGTCTTGCAGGGCCTAAGGAGTGAAGGACTGCTTTGACTGAGGGGATGAGGAATGGCAGGCCTGTATTTGTGGTGAAGGGGGAATATTTGGAAGGTAAACAGCAAGATGAAAACGTCAAAGCATATATGTTTGCTGAGTGATTGAGTCTGTGTGTCACTTGTCTCTTTGAAGGGACATGTGAGAAAGGAACAGCAGCACCATAGACTTCAGATGGGAGAGAGCAAGCAAGGATTAATATTTCCCTCAAATCCAAATACTTACAGTACCTCAAAGATGACAAGTGCGATATGATGTTCTGCAATTGTAAGGATTTGCCATGTGTGGTAGATAAATATGCATAGTTAGTGAGGTTTTTCCCAGAATGTGAGTATCGTTAGGCTGGCAAATGTCAGGCACTCCTTTGGGAGTATGAGGCCAAGAACAAATTTGGGAAGTTTGCTACAGTCATCTGTAGGATCGAAAGACACTGGGGAATCGTTACAGAGGGAGCCAGGCTTCACAAAATGTGGTAACAGTTGGACAGAAATCTTTAGCAGGGATTTTTGTCTACCCCCAATGTGGGACCAGGACCGCAGTACCTCTGTGTCTCTGAAACATATTTTGACCTCTGGACACCACCATCTCAATACCCCTCAAATGTTCCCCCCTGGTACCCCAGCTTTGGTAGTGCATCAACCAGGTTTCAATCATTTGAGTGACCACAAACACCCTTCCTATGTGCCTTCCATTTACATTCAGTCAGTAACCCAGCTGCTTCGTTCGCTGTTCAATCTCAAGTGACAGTTGGATGCACATTGCAGGGGTATACAGGCATATACCGTACTGTACAGACCCTCTCAGTACAGCCAGACTACACTTCTTAAAATCATAAATACATGTTTTGCCCAACAGTAAGGCCAGGCCTTTCCTCTGTAGTTCATGGCCAACGTAAGGAGGAAAACATCAACTGAAGAGCATGCCAAAATTCTCTACAGACACTGCCAATCCTCACACTTTTGCCTATTCGCATGCTGAGGTTATTCACTATGAACCACCAAACCAATTGCAACAGTAGCCTCTCCCTGCCTCATTCGTATGCTTCGATGCCACCTTTATTTAGCAAGTGTTAGTGCTCTCGGATTTTGTAGCGCGATTCGCTATAGCCTCTGTTTTCAACAGAAATGTCCTAAAGGTACCTATACCAATCTGCAGGGTGGGGAGGAAGGGGGCTGCTGCTGCTGGCAGTAACATTTTGGGGCACCCCACCTGCAAAAATACAGCCAAATGCTCCTTGTTTTACCTTTCAATAGCATAACTGCAGCATAATCGTATGGTGACCCCTGTTGTTAATAGAAACTGTCAAACAGCTTCTTGCCCCCCCGTTGCCCCTAACCATTTGGGGTACACCCCATGAGGGAGGATCAGAGCAATACAAACTAATGGTAGCCCCTCAAAAAGTACCTGGAAGCCAAGCCATTGTGTGCACCTCATCGCCTTCACGTTGCGCCCAAGCATCTTTTAATACTGCTCCCCCAAATTTTGACTGCCCCCTCCCAACAGAAATCAGAGAGTATGGGGAGGGTGCAGTAAAAAAGTATTTGCAGTACCCCACAATAAGTCAGGATCCTCCTCCACCTATTCCTCTGCTCTCTGAACCCACCCATTTTGCCCAGGCTCCGCCTATACCCCTCCTCTCTGACCCCTCCCACTCTGACTAGGCTCCTCCTATACCCCTCCTCTCTGACCCAGCTCCTCCTATACTCCTCCTCTCTGACCCCACCCACTCTGACTTGGCTCCTCCTCCTCACAACACCTGTTCCCTTTCTTTCACCTCTCTCTGTTCAGGCCACACATATTTTACTTACCAGCCAATCTGCAATCCCTCATTCAAAAGGCATGATTCCACTCTTACACAACACACAGACACATTTTACTTACCAATTGGCCATTTAGGCCCACCTTCAACTTACCTCTGCTCTGCCACCATCAATCACCTGGTGCCAAACCCGGGATTCGAACCCTGGTTGCCTGCATGGAAGGCAGGTACTTACCCACTGGACCACACTGGTTTCCATGTAAGTAGCTTATCAAATTGTCCTTATGTCATGGTCATCCTTTTCATGTGCAATGGAAGCCGCAGGGAAGGACACCAAGGCCTGCATGTTGCTTATAGTTACTACTGCAATCCTCTAGTCCACTAAGGAGCTATAGCTCAAAGGTAAGTCTTGTACCTTTGCTGCGGACAGCCCTCACAGGCCAGGGTTCGAATCCTGCCAATGCTGTAGAGGTATCCCAAGGTGGAAATTTTCAAAAAGTGAATGTTTTTTTTTTTGCTAAGATTTTTTTTTACTTGGTAACAGAGGAGAAAAGTGGACACTCTTTTTGGCATGTGTGTCTCAAAATTTCAAATGTTTTCCCTCATGACCTTCTACCAACCTCCCTATTTCTCAAGTAGGTGCAATAGGGACAAGGCCTTATTTTCCTTTATCAATGTCTTCATTCTTTGTCCTTTAAGTTTGGTGAATTGCAGAGTGCAATTGTGGTATTGGGGGTTATAACTGAGCACAAGAATGCGAGGAAGGTGCTACACTTATTGTAAAATAGGTTGGATGATTGTGATTTTTCATTTTGGTGTGAGCCACTCGCTCAAATCAGGGGTTTGGTGCCAGTGAGCTTGGATAGAAATAAAGGTCAAGTATGAGCTCTGGCTAATGAAATGATGGGTCAAGTTTGAGGCAAGCTAGAGTCCATTTATTAGGTGCAATAAGAAGCCAGAAAGATTGTTTCCTTTAAGAGACAGACAAGGGCAGAGTCAAGCCTTTGCTCTAATAGGTCTGCATCATCCCTGCTGCAGGATGTGAAGGAATGGACCTCCACAGCAATGCGCTGTGCCGGGCTGGGCTGGGCTGCGCTGGCCTGGGCTGGGCCTGCCCTGGCACTGTGAATTAATCACCCACCTCCTTCCTTTGAGGAACGCTCACGAACGCCCACGAACGCCCTTGTTCTGTATACAGGCTGACAGCAGGCAATTTAGGACCCTGCTAAATGAGGGTGATGTCCCCATGTGCTTCCTTCAAGTGGCAAAATCCTTCGTCTAAGGCAGGTGGGCTTTTTAAAAATTTGGTTGAAGACCATATGTTGGAGGCGGTATCACGGCACAAGCCGCCGACCGTCTCAGAAGAAAGTATGCATGGGAGAATATTATTTGCATAGGACAGCCCTCTTCTCAGTCCCATTCTTATGCTGCAGTTGCCATGAAGTGTTACTAGAGGGCAGCAGTATGAACAAAAGAGCACACTGAGGCTTTTCTTCTGCTTGCTGACATGATTATTGTTCATGGTGGTCTTGCAGGGCCTAAGGAGTGAAGGACTGCTTTGACTGAGGGGATGAGGAATGGCAGGCCTGTATTTGTGGTGAAGGGGGAATATTTGGAAGGTAAACAGCAAGATGAAAACGTCAAAGCATATATGTTTGCTGAGTGATTGAGTCTGTGTGTCACTTGTCTCTTTGAAGGGACATGTGAGAAAGGAACAGCAGCACCATAGACTTCAGATGGGAGAGAGCAAGCAAGGATTAATATTTCCCTCAAATCCAAATACTTACAGTACCTCAAAGATGACAAGTGCGATATGATGTTCTGCAATTGTAAGGATTTGCCATGTGTGGTAGATAAATATGCATAGTTAGTGAGGTTTTTCCCAGAATGTGAGTATCGTTAGGCTGGCAAATGTCAGGCACTCCTTTGGGAGTATGAGGCCAAGAACAAATTTGGGAAGTTTGCTACAGTCATCTGTAGGATCGAAAGACACTGGGGAATCGTTACAGAGGGAGCCAGGCTTCACAAAATGTGGTAACAGTTGGACAGAAATCTTTAGCAGGGACTTTTGTCTACCCCCAATGTGGGACCAGGACCGCAGTACCTCTGTGTCTCTGAAACATATTTTGACCTCTGGACACCACCATCTCAATACCCCTCAAATGTTCCCCCCTGGTACCCCAGCTTTGGTAGTGCATCAACCAGGTTTCAATCATTTGAGTGACCACAAACACCCTTCCTATGTGCCTTCCATTTACATTCAGTCAGTAACCCAGCTGCTTCGTTCGCTGTTCAATCTCAAGTGACAGTTGGATGCACATTGCAGGGGTATACAGGCATTTACCGTACTGTACAGACCCTCTCAGTGCAGCCAGACTACACTTCTTAAAATCATAAATACATGTTTTGCCCAACAGTAAGGCCAGGCCTTTCCTCTGTAGTTCATGGCCAACATAAGGAGGAAAACATCAACTGAAGAGCATGCCAAAATTCTCTACAGACACTGCCAATCCTCACACTTTTGCCTATTCGCATGCTGAGGTTATTCACTATGAACCACCAAACCAATTGCAACAGTAGCCTCTCCCTGCCTCATTCGTATGCTTCGATGCCACCTTTATTTAGCAAGTGTTAGTGCTCTCGGATTATGTAGCGCGATTCGCTATAGCCTCTGTTTTCAACAGAAATGTCCTAAAGGTACCTATACCAATCTGCAGTGTGGGGAGGAAGGGGGCTGCTGCTGCTGGCAGTAACATTTTGGGGCACCCCACCTGAAAAAATACAGCCAAATGCTCCTTGTTTTACCTTTCAATAGCATAACTGCAGCATAATCGTATGGTGACCCCTGTTGTTAATAGAAACTGTCAAACAGCTTCTTGCCCCCCCCGTTGCCCCTAACCATTTGGGGTACACCCCATGAGGGAGGATCAGAGCAATACAAACTAATGGTAGCCCCTCAAAAAGTACCTGGAAGCCAAGCCATTGTGTGCACCTCATCGCCTTCACGTTGCGCCCAAGCACCTTTTAATACTGCTCCCCCAAATTTTGACTGCCCCCTCCCAACAGAAATCAGAGAGTATGGGGAGGGTGCAGTAAAAAAGTATTTGCAGTACCCCACAATAAGTCAGGATCCTCCTCCACCTATTCCTCTGCTCTCTGAACCCACCCATTCTGCCCAGGCTCCGCCTATACCCCTCCTCTCTGACCCCACCCACTCTGACTAGGCTCCTCCTATAACCCTCCTCTCTGACCCAGCTCCTCCTATACTCCTCCTCTCTGACCCCACCCACTCTGACTTGGCTCCTCCTCCTCACAACACCTGTTCCCTTTCTTTCACCTCTCTCTGTTCAGGCCACACATATTTTACTTACCAACCAATCTGCAATCCCTCATTCACTAGGCATGATTCCACTCTTACACAACACACAGACACATTTTACTTACCAATTGGCCATTTAGGCCCACCTCCAACTTACCTCTGCTCTGCCACCATCAGTCACCTGGTGCCGAACCCGGGATTCGAACCCTGGTTGCCTGCATGGAAGGCAGGTACTTACCCACTGGACCACACTGGTTTCCATGTAAGTAGCTTATCAAATTGTCCTTATGTCATGGTCATCCTTTTCATGTGCAATGGAAGCCGCAGGGAAGGACACCAAGGCCTGCATGTTGCTTATAGTTACTACTGCAATCCTCTAGACCACTAAGGAGCTATAGCTCAAAGGTAAGTCTTGTACCTTTGCTGCGGACAGCCCTCACAGGCCAGGGTTCGAATCCTGCCAATGCTGTAGAGGTATCCCAAGGTGGAAATTTTCAAAAAGTGAATGTTTTTTTTTTTGCTAAGATTTTTTTTTACTTGGTAACAGAGGAGAAAAGTGGACACTCTTTTTGGCATGCGTGTCTCAAAATTTCAAATGTTTTCCCTCATGACCTTCTACCAACCTCCCTATTTCTCAAGTAGGTGCAATAGGGACAAGGCCTTATTTTCCTTTATGAATGTCTTCATTCTTTGTCCTTTAAGTTTGGTGAATTGCAGAGTGCAATTGTGGTATTGGGGGTTATAACTGAGCACAAGAATGCGAGGAAGGTGCTACACTTATTGTAAAATAGGTTGGATGATTGTGATTTTTCATTTTGGTGTGAGCCACTCGCTCAAATCAGGGGTTTGGTGCCAGTGAGCTTGGATAGAAATAAAGGTCAAGTATGAGCTCTGGCTAATGAAATGATGGGTCAAGTTTGAGGCAAGCTAGAGTCCATTTATTAGGTGCAATAAGAAGCTAGAAAGATTGTTTCCTTTAAGAGACAGACAAGGGCAGAGTCAAGCCTTTGCTCTAGTAGGTCTGCATCATCCCTGCTGCAGGATGTGAAGGAATGGACCTCCACAGCAATGCGCTGTGCCGGGCTGGGCTGCGCTGGCCTGGGCTGGGCCTGCCCTGGCACTGTGAATTAATCACCCACCTCCTTCCTTTGAGGAACGCTCACGAACGCCCACGAACGCCCTTGTTCTGTATACAGGCTGACAGCAGGCAATTTAGGACCCTGCTAAATGAGGGTGATGTCCCCATGTGCTTCCTTCAAGTGGCAAAATCCTTCGTCTAAGGCAGGTGGGCTTTTTAAAAATTTGGTTGAAGACCATATGTTGGAGGCGGTATCACGGCACAAGCCGCCGACCGTCTCAGAAGAAAGTGTGCATGGGAGGATATTATTTGCATAGGACAGCCCTCTTCTCAGTCCCATTCTTATGCTGCAGTTGCCATGAAGTGTTACTAGAGGGCAGCAGTATGAACAAAAGAGCACACTGAGGCTTTTCTTCTGCTTGCTGACATGATTCTTGTTCATGGTGGTCTTGCAGGGCCTAAGGAGTGAAGGACTGCTTTGACTGAGGGGATGAGGAATGGCAGGCCTGTATTTGTGGTGAAGGGGGAATATTTGGAAGGTAAACAGCAAGATGAAAACGTCAAAGCATATATGTTTGCTGAGTGATTGAGTCTGTGTGTCACTTGTCTCTTTGAAGGGACATGTGAGAAAGGAACAGCAGCACCATAGACTTCAGATGGGAGAGAGCAAGCAAGGATTAATATTTCCCTCAAATCCAAATACTTACAGTACCTCAAAGATGACAAGTGCGATATGATGTTCTGCAATTGTAAGGATTTGCCATGTGTGGTAGATAAATATGCATAGTTAGTGAGGTTTTTCCCAGAATGTGAGTATCGTTAGGCTGGCAAATGTCAGGCACTCCTTTGGGAGTATGAGGCCAAGAACAAATTTGGGAAGTTTGCTACAGTCATCTGTAGGATCGAAAGACACTGGGGAATCGTTACAGAGGGAGCCAGGCTTCACAAAATGTGGTAACAGTTGGACAGAAATCTTTAGCAGGGATTTTTGTCTACCCCCAATGTGGGACCAGGACCGCAGTACCTCTGTGTCTCTGAAACATATTTTGACCTCTGGACACCACCATCTCAATACCCCTCAAATGTTCCCCCCTGGTACCCCAGCTTTGGTAGTGCATCAACCAGGTTTCAATCATTTGAGTGACCACAAACACCCTTCCTATGTGCCTTCCATTTACATTCAGTCAGTAACCCAGCTGCTTCGTTCGCTGTTCAATCTCAAGTGACAGTTGGATGCACATTGCAGGGGTATACAGGCATATACCGTACTGTACAGACCCTCTCAGTACAGCCAGACTACACTTCTTAAAATCATAAATACATGTTTTGCCCAACAGTAAGGCCAGGCCTTTCCTCTGTAGTTCATGGCCAACGTAAGGAGGAAAACATCAACTGAAGAGCATGCCAAAATTCTCTACAGACACTGCCAATCCTCACACTTTTGCCTATTCGCATGCTGAGGTTATTCACTATGAACCACCAAACCAATTGCAACAGTAGCCTCTCCCTGCCTCATTCGTATGCTTCGATGCCACCTTTATTTAGCAAGTGTTAGTGCTCTCGGATTTTGTAGCGCGATTCGCTATAGCCTCTGTTTTCAACAGAAATGTCCTAAAGGTACCTATACCAATCTGCAGGGTGGGGAGGAAGGGGGCTGCTGCTGCTGGCAGTAACATTTTGGGGCACCCCACCTGCAAAAATACAGCCAAATGCTCCTTGTTTTACCTTTCAATAGCATAACTGCAGCATAATCGTATGGTGACCCCTGTTGTTAATAGAAACTGTCAAACAGCTTCTTGCCCCCCCGTTGCCCCTAACCATTTGGGGTACACCCCATGAGGGAGGATCAGAGCAATACAAACTAATGGTAGCCCCTCAAAAAGTACCTGGAAGCCAAGCCATTGTGTGCACCTCATCGCCTTCACGTTGCGCCCAAGCATCTTTTAATACTGCTCCCCCAAATTTTGACTGCCCCCTCCCAACAGAAATCAGAGAGTATGGGGAGGGTGCAGTAAAAAAGTATTTGCAGTACCCCACAATAAGTCAGGATCCTCCTCCACCTATTCCTCTGCTCTCTGAACCCACCCATTTTGCCCAGGCTCCGCCTATACCCCTCCTCTCTGACCCCTCCCACTCTGACTAGGCTCCTCCTATACCCCTCCTCTCTGACCCAGCTCCTCCTATACTCCTCCTCTGTGACCCCACCCACTCTGACTTGGCTCCTCCTCCTCACAACACCTGTTCCCTTTCTTTCACCTCTCTCTGTTCAGGCCACACATATTTTACTTACCAGCCAATCTGCAATCCCTCATTCAAAAGGCATGATTCCACTCTTACACAACACACAGACACATTTTACTTACCAATTGGCCATTTAGGCCCACCTTCAACTTACCTCTGCTCTGCCACCATCAATCACCTGGTGCCAAACCCGGGATTCGAACCCTGGTTGCCTGCATGGAAGGCAGGTACTTACCCACTGGACCACACTGGTTTCCATGTAAGTAGCTTATCAAATTGTCCTTATGTCATGGTCATCCTTTTCATGTGCAATGGAAGCCGCAGGGAAGGACACCAAGGCCTGCATGTTGCTTATAGTTACTACTGCAATCCTCTAGTCCACTAAGGAGCTATAGCTCAAAGGTAAGTCTTGTACCTTTGCTGCGGACAGCCCTCACAGGCCAGGGTTCGAATCCTGCCAATGCTGTAGAGGTATCCCAAGGTGGAAATTTTCAAAAAGTGAATGTTTTTTTTTTTGCTAAGATTTTTTTTTACTTGGTAACAGAGGAGAAAAGTGGACACTCTTTTTGGCATGTGTGTCTCAAAATTTCAAATGTTTTCCCTCATGACCTTCTACCAACCTCCCTATTTCTCAAGTAGGTGCAATAGGGACAAGGCCTTATTTTCCTTTATCAATGTCTTCATTCTTTGTCCTTTAAGTTTGGTGAATTGCAGAGTGCAATTGTGGTATTGGGGGTTATAACTGAGCACAAGAATGCGAGGAAGGTGCTACACTTATTGTAAAATAGGTTGGATGATTGTGATTTTTCATTTTGGTGTGAGCCACTCGCTCAAATCAGGGGTTTGGTGCCAGTGAGCTTGGATAGAAATAAAGGTCAAGTATGAGCTCTGGCTAATGAAATGATGGGTCAAGTTTGAGGCAAGCTAGAGTCCATTTATTAGGTGCAATAAGAAGCCAGAAAGATTGTTTCCTTTAAGAGACAGACAAGGGCAGAGTCAAGCCTTTGCTCTAATAGGTCTGCATCATCCCTGCTGCAGGATGTGAAGGAATGGACCTCCACAGCAATGCGCTGTGCCGGGCTGGGCTGGGCTGCGCTGGCCTGGGCTGGGCCTGCCCTGGCACTGTGAATTAATCACCCACCTCCTTCCTTTGAGGAACGCTCACGAACGCCCACGAACGCCCTTGTTCTGTATACAGGCTGACAGCAGGCAATTTAGGACCCTGCTAAATGAGGGTGATGTCCCCATGTGCTTCCTTCAAGTGGCAAAATCCTTCGTCTAAGGCAGGTGGGCTTTTTAAAAATTTGGTTGAAGACCATATGTTGGAGGCGGTATCACGGCACAAGCCGCCGACCGTCTCAGAAGAAAGTATGCATGGGAGAATATTATTTGCATAGGACAGCCCTCTTCTCAGTCCCATTCTTATGCTGCAGTTGCCATGAAGTGTTACTAGAGGGCAGCAGTATGAACAAAAGAGCACACTGAGGCTTTTCTTCTGCTTGCTGACATGATTCTTGTTCATGGTGGTCTTGCAGGGCCTAAGGAGTGAAGGACTGCTTTGACTGAGGGGATGAGGAATGGCAGGCCTGTATTTGTGGTGAAGGGGGAATATTTGGAAGGTAAACAGCAAGATGAAAACGTCAAAGCATATATGTTTGCTGAGTGATTGAGTCTGTGTGTCACTTGTCTCTTTGAAGGGACATGTGAGAAAGGAACAGCAGCACCATAGACTTCAGATGGGAGAGAGCAAGCAAGGATTAATATTTCCCTCAAATCCAAATACTTACAGTACCTCAAAGATGACAAGTGCGATATGATGTTCTGCAATTGTAAGGATTTGCCATGTGTGGTAGATAAATATGCATAGTTAGTGAGGTTTTTCCCAGAATGTGAGTATCGTTAGGCTGGCAAATGTCAGGCACTCCTTTGGGAGTATGAGGCCAAGAACAAATTTGGGAAGTTTGCTACAGTCATCTGTAGGATCGAAAGACACTGGGGAATCGTTACAGAGGGAGCCAGGCTTCACAAAATGTGGTAACAGTTGGACAGAAATCTTTAGCAGGGACTTTTGTCTACCCCCAATGTGGGACCAGGACCGCAGTACCTCTGTGTCTCTGAAACATATTTTGACCTCTGGACACCACCATCTCAATACCCCTCAAATGTTCCCCCCTGGTACCCCAGCTTTGGTAGTGCATCAACCAGGTTTCAATCATTTGAGTGACCACAAACACCCTTCCTATGTGCCTTCCATTTACATTCAGTCAGTAACCCAGCTGCTTCGTTCGCTGTTCAATCTCAAGTGACAGTTGGATGCACATTGCAGGGGTATACAGGCATTTACCGTACTGTACAGACCCTCTCAGTGCAGCCAGACTACACTTCTTAAAATCATAAATACATGTTTTGCCCAACAGTAAGGCCAGGCCTTTCCTCTGTAGTTCATGGCCAACATAAGGAGGAAAACATCAACTGAAGAGCATGCCAAAATTCTCTACAGACACTGCCAATCCTCACACTTTTGCCTATTCGCATGCTGAGGTTATTCACTATGAACCACCAAACCAATTGCAACAGTAGCCTCTCCCTGCCTCATTCGTATGCTTCGATGCCACCTTTATTTAGCAAGTGTTAGTGCTCTCGGATTATGTAGCGCGATTCGCTATAGCCTCTGTTTTCAACAGAAATGTCCTAAAGGTACCTATACCAATCTGCAGTGTGGGGAGGAAGGGGGCTGCTGCTGCTGGCAGTAACATTTTGGGGCACCCCACCTGAAAAAATACAGCCAAATGCTCCTTGTTTTACCTTTCAATAGCATAACTGCAGCATAATCGTATGGTGACCCCTGTTGTTAATAGAAACTGTCAAACAGCTTCTTGCCCCCCCCGTTGCCCCTAACCATTTGGGGTACACCCCATGAGGGAGGATCAGAGCAATACAAACTAATGGTAGCCCCTCAAAAAGTACCTGGAAGCCAAGCCATTGTGTGCACCTCATCGCCTTCACGTTGCGCCCAAGAACCTTTTAATACTGCTCCCCCAAATTTTGACTGCCCCCTCCCAACAGAAATCAGAGAGTATGGGGAGGGTGCAGTAAAAAAGTATTTGCACTACCCCACAATAAGTCAGGCTCCTCCTCCACCTATTCCTCTGCTCTCTGAACCCACCCATTCTGCCCAGGCTCCGCCTATACCCCTCCTCTCTGACCCCACCCACTCTGACTAGGCTCCTCCTATAACCCTCCTCTCTGACCCAGCTCCTCCTATACTCCTCCTCTCTGACCCCACCCACTCTGACTTGGCTCCTCCTCCTCACAACACCTGTTCCCTTTCTTTCACCTCTCTCTGTTCAGGCCACACATATTTTACTTACCAACCAATCTGCAATCCCTCATTCACTAGGCATGATTCCACTCTTACACAACACACAGACACATTTTACTTACCAATTGGCCATTTAGGCCCACCTCCAACTTACCTCTGCTCTGCCACCATCAGTCACCTGGTGCCGAACCCGGGATTCGAACCCTGGTTGCCTGCATGGAAGGCAGGTACTTACCCACTGGACCACACTGGTTTCCATGTAAGTAGCTTATCAAATTGTCCTTATGTCATGGTCATCCTTTTCATGTGCAATGGAAGCCGCAGGGAAGGACACCAAGGCCTGCATGTTGCTTATAGTTACTACTGCAATCCTCTAGACCACTAAGGAGCTATAGCTCAAAGGTAAGTCTTGTACCTTTGCTGCGGACAGCCCTCACAGGCCAGGGTTCGAATCCTGCCAATGCTGTAGAGGTATCCCAAGGTGGAAATTTTCAAAAAGTGAATGTTTTTTTTTTTGCTAAGATTTTTTTTATACTTGGTAACAGAGGAGAAAAGTGGACACTCTTTTTGGCATGCGTGTCTCAAAATTTCAAATGTTTTCCCTCATGACCTTCTACCAACCTCCCTATTTCTCAAGTAGGTGCAATAGGGACAAGGCCTTATTTTCCTTTATGAATGTCTTCATTCTTTGTCCTTTAAGTTTGGTGAATTGCAGAGTGCAATTGTGGTATTGGGGGTTATAACTGAGCACAAGAATGCGAGGAAGGTGCTACACTTATTGTAAAATAGGTTGGATGATTGTGATTTTTCATTTTGGTGTGAGCCACTCGCTCAAATCAGGGGTTTGGTGCCAGTGAGCTTGGATAGAAATAAAGGTCAAGTATGAGCTCTGGCTAATGAAATGATGGGTCAAGTTTGAGGCAAGCTAGAGTCCATTTATTAGGTGCAATAAGAAGCTAGAAAGATTGTTTCCTTTAAGAGACAGACAAGGGCAGAGTCAAGCCTTTGCTCTAGTAGGTCTGCATCATCCCTGCTGCAGGATGTGAAGGAATGGACCTCCACAGCAATGCGCTGTGCCGGGCTGGGCTGCGCTGGCCTGGGCTGGGCTGGGCCTGCCCTGGCACTGTGAATTAATCACCCACCTCCTTCCTTTGAGGAACGCTCACGAACGCCCACGAACGCCCTTGTTCTGTATACAGGCTGACAGCAGGCAATTTAGGACCCTGCTAAATGAGGGTGATGTCCCCATGTGCTTCCTTCAAGTGGCAAAATCCTTCGTCTAAGGCAGGTGGGCTTTTTAAAAATTTGGTTGAAGACCATATGTTGGAGGCGGTATCACGGCACAAGCCGCCGACCGTCTCAGAAGAAAGTATGCATGGGAGAATATTATTTGCATAGGACAGCCCTCTTCTCAGTCCCATTCTTATGCTGCAGTTGCCATGAAGTGTTACTAGAGGGCAGCAGTATGAACAAAAGAGCACACTGAGGCTTTTCTTCTGCTTGCTGACATGATTATTGTTCATGGTGGTCTTGCAGGGCCTAAGGAGTGAAGGACTGCTTTGACTGAGGGGATGAGGAATGGCAGGCCTGTATTTGTGGTGAAGGGGGAATATTTGGAAGGTAAACAGCAAGATGAAAACGTCAAAGCATATATGTTTGCTGAGTGATTGAGTCTGTGTGTCACTTGTCTCTTTGAAGGGACATGTGAGAAAGGAACAGCAGCACCATAGACTTCAGATGGGAGAGAGCAAGCAAGGATTAATATTTCCCTCAAATCCAAATACTTACAGTACCTCAAAGATGACAAGTGCGATATGATGTTCTGCAATTGTAAGGATTTGCCATGTGTGGTAGATAAATATGCATAGTTAGTGAGGTTTTTCCCAGAATGTGAGTATCGTTAGGCTGGCAAATGTCAGGCACTCCTTTGGGAGTATGAGGCCAAGAACAAATTTGGGAAGTTTGCTACAGTCATCTGTAGGATCGAAAGACACTGGGGAATCGTTACAGAGGGAGCCAGGCTTCACAAAATGTGGTAACAGTTGGACAGAAATCTTTAGCAGGGACTTTTGTCTACCCCCAATGTGGGACCAGGACCGCAGTACCTCTGTGTCTCTGAAACATATTTTGACCTCTGGACACCACCATCTCAATACCCCTCAAATGTTCCCCCCTGGTACCCCAGCTTTGGTAGTGCATCAACCAGGTTTCAATCATTTGAGTGACCACAAACACCCTTCCTATGTGCCTTCCATTTACATTCAGTCAGTAACCCAGCTGCTTCGTTCGCTGTTCAATCTCAAGTGACAGTTGGATGCACATTGCAGGGGTATACAGGCATTTACCGTACTGTACAGACCCTCTCAGTGCAGCCAGACTACACTTCTTAAAATCATAAATACATGTTTTGCCCAACAGTAAGGCCAGGCCTTTCCTCTGTAGTTCATGGCCAACATAAGGAGGAAAACATCAACTGAAGAGCATGCCAAAATTCTCTACAGACACTGCCAATCCTCACACTTTTGCCTATTCGCATGCTGAGGTTATTCACTATGAACCACCAAACCAATTGCAACAGTAGCCTCTCCCTGCCTCATTCGTATGCTTCGATGCCACCTTTATTTAGCAAGTGTTAGTGCTCTCGGATTATGTAGCGCGATTCGCTATAGCCTCTGTTTTCAACAGAAATGTCCTAAAGGTACCTATACCAATCTGCAGTGTGGGGAGGAAGGGGGCTGCTGCTGCTGGCAGTAACATTTTGGGGCACCCCACCTGAAAAAATACAGCCAAATGCTCCTTGTTTTACCTTTCAATAGCATAACTGCAGCATAATCGTATGGTGACCCCTGTTGTTAATAGAAACTGTCAAACAGCTTCTTGCCCCCCCCGTTGCCCCTAACCATTTGGGGTACACCCCATGAGGGAGGATCAGAGCAATACAAACTAATGGTAGCCCCTCAAAAAGTACCTGGAAGCCAAGCCATTGTGTGCACCTCATCGCCTTCACGTTGCGCCCAAGCACCTTTTAATACTGCTCCCCCAAATTTTGACTGCCCCCTCCCAACAGAAATCAGAGAGTATGGGGAGGGTGCAGTAAAAAAGTATTTGCAGTACCCCACAATAAGTCAGGATCCTCCTCCACCTATTCCTCTGCTCTCTGAACCCACCCATTCTGCCCAGGCTCCGCCTATACCCCTCCTCTCTGACCCCACCCACTCTGACTAGGCTCCTCCTATAACCCTCCTCTCTGACCCAGCTCCTCCTATACTCCTCCTCTCTGACCCCACCCACTCTGACTTGGCTCCTCCTCCTCACAACACCTGTTCCCTTTCTTTCACCTCTCTCTGTTCAGGCCACACATATTTTACTTACCAACCAATCTGCAATCCCTCATTCACTAGGCATGATTCCACTCTTACACAACACACAGACACATTTTACTTACCAATTGGCCATTTAGGCCCACCTCCAACTTACCTCTGCTCTGCCACCATCAGTCACCTGGTGCCGAACCCGGGATTCGAACCCTGGTTGCCTGCATGGAAGGCAGGTACTTACCCACTGGACCACACTGGTTTCCATGTAAGTAGCTTATCAAATTGTCCTTATGTCATGGTCATCCTTTTCATGTGCAATGGAAGCCGCAGGGAAGGACACCAAGGCCTGCATGTTGCTTATAGTTACTACTGCAATCCTCTAGACCACTAAGGAGCTATAGCTCAAAGGTAAGTCTTGTACCTTTGCTGCGGACAGCCCTCACAGGCCAGGGTTCGAATCCTGCCAATGCTGTAGAGGTATCCCAAGGTGGAAATTTTCAAAAAGTGAATGTTTTTTTTTTTGCTAAGATTTTTTTTTACTTGGTAACAGAGGAGAAAAGTGGACACTCTTTTTGGCATGCGTGTCTCAAAATTTCAAATGTTTTCCCTCATGACCTTCTACCAACCTCCCTATTTCTCAAGTAGGTGCAATAGGGACAAGGCCTTATTTTCCTTTATGAATGTCTTCATTCTTTGTCCTTTAAGTTTGGTGAATTGCAGAGTGCAATTGTGGTATTGGGGGTTATAACTGAGCACAAGAATGCGAGGAAGGTGCTACACTTATTGTAAAATAGGTTGGATGATTGTGATTTTTCATTTTGGTGTGAGCCACTCGCTCAAATCAGGGGTTTGGTGCCAGTGAGCTTGGATAGAAATAAAGGTCAAGTATGAGCTCTGGCTAATGAAATGATGGGTCAAGTTTGAGGCAAGCTAGAGTCCATTTATTAGGTGCAATAAGAAGCTAGAAAGATTGTTTCCTTTAAGAGACAGACAAGGGCAGAGTCAAGCCTTTGCTCTAGTAGGTCTGCATCATCCCTGCTGCAGGATGTGAAGGAATGCACCTCCACAGCAATGCGCTGTGCCGGGCTGGGCTGCGCTGGCCTGGGCTGGGCCTGCCCTGGCACTGTGAATTAATCACCCACCTCCTTCCTTTGAGGAACGCTCACGAACGCCCACGAACGCCCTTGTTCTGTATACAGGCTGACAGCAGGCAATTTAGGACCCTGCTAAATGAGGGTGATGTCCCCATGTGCTTCCTTCAAGTGGCAAAATCCTTCGTCTAAGGCAGGTGGGCTTTTTAAAAATTTGGTTGAAGACCATATGTTGGAGGCGGTATCACGGCACAAGCCGCCGACCGTCTCAGAAGAAAGTGTGCATGGGAGGATATTATTTGCATAGGACAGCCCTCTTCTCAGTCCCATTCTTATGCTGCAGTTGCCATGAAGTGTTACTAGAGGGCAGCAGTATGAACAAAAGAGCACACTGAGGCTTTTCTTCTGCTTGCTGACATGATTCTTGTTCATGGTGGTCTTGCAGGGCCTAAGGAGTGAAGGACTGCTTTGACTGAGGGGATGAGGAATGGCAGGCCTGTATTTGTGGTGAAGGGGGAATATTTGGAAGGTAAACAGCAAGATGAAAACGTCAAAGCATATATGTTTGCTGAGTGATTGAGTCTGTGTGTCACTTGTCTCTTTGAAGGGACATGTGAGAAAGGAACAGCAGCACCATAGACTTCAGATGGGAGAGAGCAAGCAAGGATTAATATTTCCCTCAAATCCAAATACTTACAGTACCTCAAAGATGACAAGTGCGATATGATGTTCTGCAATTGTAAGGATTTGCCATGTGTGGTAGATAAATATGCATAGTTAGTGAGGTTTTTCCCAGAATGTGAGTATCGTTAGGCTGGCAAATGTCAGGCACTCCTTTGGGAGTATGAGGCCAAGAACAAATTTGGGAAGTTTGCTACAGTCATCTGTAGGATCGAAAGACACTGGGGAATCGTTACAGAGGGAGCCAGGCTTCACAAAATGTGGTAACAGTTGGACAGAAATCTTTAGCAGGGATTTTTGTCTACCCCCAATGTGGGACCAGGACCGCAGTACCTCTGTGTCTCTGAAACATATTTTGACCTCTGGACACCACCATCTCAATACCCCTCAAATGTTCCCCCCTGGTACCCCAGCTTTGGTAGTGCATCAACCAGGTTTCAATCATTTGAGTGACCACAAACACCCTTCCTATGTGCCTTCCATTTACATTCAGTCAGTAACCCAGCTGCTTCGTTCGCTGTTCAATCTCAAGTGACAGTTGGATGCACATTGCAGGGGTATACAGGCATATACCGTACTGTACAGACCCTCTCAGTACAGCCAGACTACACTTCTTAAAATCATAAATACATGTTTTGCCCAACAGTAAGGCCAGGCCTTTCCTCTGTAGTTCATGGCCAACGTAAGGAGGAAAACATCAACTGAAGAGCATGCCAAAATTCTCTACAGACACTGCCAATCCTCACACTTTTGCCTATTCGCATGCTGAGGTTATTCACTATGAACCACCAAACCAATTGCAACAGTAGCCTCTCCCTGCCTCATTCGTATGCTTCGATGCCACCTTTATTTAGCAAGTGTTAGTGCTCTCGGATTTTGTAGCGCGATTCGCTATAGCCTCTGTTTTCAACAGAAATGTCCTAAAGGTACCTATACCAATCTGCAGGGTGGGGAGGAAGGGGGCTGCTGCTGCTGGCAGTAACATTTTGGGGCACCCCACCTGCAAAAATACAGCCAAATGCTCCTTGTTTTACCTTTCAATAGCATAACTGCAGCATAATCGTATGGTGACCCCTGTTGTTAATAGAAACTGTCAAACAGCTTCTTGCCCCCCCGTTGCCCCTAACCATTTGGGGTACACCCCATGAGGGAGGATCAGAGCAATACAAACTAATGGTAGCCCCTCAAAAAGTACCTGGAAGCCAAGCCATTGTGTGCACCTCATCGCCTTCACGTTGCGCCCAAGCATCTTTTAATACTGCTCCCCCAAATTTTGACTGCCCCCTCCCAACAGAAATCAGAGAGTATGGGGAGGGTGCAGTAAAAAAGTATTTGCAGTACCCCACAATAAGTCAGGATCCTCCTCCACCTATTCCTCTGCTCTCTGAACCCACCCATTTTGCCCAGGCTCCGCCTATACCCCTCCTCTCTGACCCCTCCCACTCTGACTAGGCTCCTCCTATACCCCTCCTCTCTGACCCAGCTCCTCCTATACTCCTCCTCTCTGACCCCACCCACTCTGACTTGGCTCCTCCTCCTCACAACACCTGTTCCCTTTCTTTCACCTCTCTCTGTTCAGGCCACACATATTTTACTTACCAGCCAATCTGCAATCCCTCATTCAAAAGGCATGATTCCACTCTTACACAACACACAGACACATTTTACTTACCAATTGGCCATTTAGGCCCACCTTCAACTTACCTCTGCTCTGCCACCATCAATCACCTGGTGCCAAACCCGGGATTCGAACCCTGGTTGCCTGCATGGAAGGCAGGTACTTACCCACTGGACCACACTGGTTTCCATGTAAGTAGCTTATCAAATTGTCCTTATGTCATGGTCATCCTTTTCATGTGCAATGGAAGCCGCAGGGAAGGACACCAAGGCCTGCATGTTGCTTATAGTTACTACTGCAATCCTCTAGTCCACTAAGGAGCTATAGCTCAAAGGTAAGTCTTGTACCTTTGCTGCGGACAGCCCTCACAGGCCAGGGTTCGAATCCTGCCAATGCTGTAGAGGTATCCCAAGGTGGAAATTTTCAAAAAGTGAATGTTTTTTTTTTTGCTAAGATTTTTTTTTACTTGGTAACAGAGGAGAAAAGTGGACACTCTTTTTGGCATGTGTGTCTCAAAATTTCAAATGTTTTCCCTCATGACCTTCTACCAACCTCCCTATTTCTCAAGTAGGTGCAATAGGGACAAGGCCTTATTTTCCTTTATCAATGTCTTCATTCTTTGTCCTTTAAGTTTGGTGAATTGCAGAGTGCAATTGTGGTATTGGGGGTTATAACTGAGCACAAGAATGCGAGGAAGGTGCTACACTTATTGTAAAATAGGTTGGATGATTGTGATTTTTCATTTTGGTGTGAGCCACTCGCTCAAATCAGGGGTTTGGTGCCAGTGAGCTTGGATAGAAATAAAGGTCAAGTATGAGCTCTGGCTAATGAAATGATGGGTCAAGTTTGAGGCAAGCTAGAGTCCATTTATTAGGTGCAATAAGAAGCCAGAAAGATTGTTTCCTTTAAGAGACAGACAAGGGCAGAGTCAAGCCTTTGCTCTAATAGGTCTGCATCATCCCTGCTGCAGGATGTGAAGGAATGGACCTCCACAGCAATGCGCTGTGCCGGGCTGGGCTGGGCTGCGCTGGCCTGGGCTGGGCCTGCCCTGGCACTGTGAATTAATCACCCACCTCCTTCCTTTGAGGAACGCTCACGAACGCCCACGAACGCCCTTGTTCTGTATACAGGCTGACAGCAGGCAATTTAGGACCCTGCTAAATGAGGGTGATGTCCCCATGTGCTTCCTTCAAGTGGCAAAATCCTTCGTCTAAGGCAGGTGGGCTTTTTAAAAATTTGGTTGAAGACCATATGTTGGAGGCGGTATCACGGCACAAGCCGCCGACCGTCTCAGAAGAAAGTGTGCATGGGAGGATATTATTTGCATAGGACAGCCCTCTTCTCAGTCCCATTCTTATGCTGCAGTTGCCATGAAGTGTTACTAGAGGGCAGCAGTATGAACAAAAGAGCACACTGAGGCTTTTCTTCTGCTTGCTGACATGATTCTTGTTCATGGTGGTCTTGCAGGGCCTAAGGAGTGAAGGACTGCTTTGACTGAGGGGATGAGGAATGGCAGGCCTGTATTTGTGGTGAAGGGGGAATATTTGGAAGGTAAACAGCAAGATGAAAACGTCAAAGCATATATGTTTGCTGAGTGATTGAGTCTGTGTGTCACTTGTCTCTTTGAAGGGACATGTGAGAAAGGAACAGCAGCACCATAGACTTCAGATGGGAGAGAGCAAGCAAGGATTAATATTTCCCTCAAATCCAAATACTTACAGTACCTCAAAGATGACAAGTGCGATATGATGTTCTGCAATTGTAAGGATTTGCCATGTGTGGTAGATAAATATGCATAGTTAGTGAGGTTTTTCCCAGAATGTGAGTATCGTTAGGCTGGCAAATGTCAGGCACTCCTTTGGGAGTATGAGGCCAAGAACAAATTTGGGAAGTTTGCTACAGTCATCTGTAGGATCGAAAGACACTGGGGAATCGTTACAGAGGGAGCCAGGCTTCACAAAATGTGGTAACAGTTGGACAGAAATCTTTAGCAGGGATTTTTGTCTACCCCCAATGTGGGACCAGGACCGCAGTACCTCTGTGTCTCTGAAACATATTTTGACCTCTGGACACCACCATCTCAATACCCCTCAAATGTTCCCCCCTGGTACCCCAGCTTTGGTAGTGCATCAACCAGGTTTCAATCATTTGAGTGACCACAAACACCCTTCCTATGTGCCTTCCATTTACATTCAGTCAGTAACCCAGCTGCTTCGTTCGCTGTTCAATCTCAAGTGACAGTTGGATGCACATTGCAGGGGTATACAGGCATATACCGTACTGTACAGACCCTCTCAGTACAGCCAGACTACACTTCTTAAAATCATAAATACATGTTTTGCCCAACAGTAAGGCCAGGCCTTTCCTCTGTAGTTCATGGCCAACGTAAGGAGGAAAACATCAACTGAAGAGCATGCCAAAATTCTCTACAGACACTGCCAATCCTCACACTTTTGCCTATTCGCATGCTGAGGTTATTCACTATGAACCACCAAACCAATTGCAACAGTAGCCTCTCCCTGCCTCATTCGTATGCTTCGATGCCACCTTTATTTAGCAAGTGTTAGTGCTCTCGGATTTTGTAGCGCGATTCGCTATAGCCTCTGTTTTCAACAGAAATGTCCTAAAGGTACCTATACCAATCTGCAGTGTGGGGAGGAAGGGGGCTGCTGCTGCTGGCAGTAACATTTTGGGGCACCCCACCTGAAAAAATACAGCCAAATGCTCCTTGTTTTACCTTTCAATAGCATAACTGCAGCATAATCGTATGGTGACCCCTGTTGTTAATAGAAACTGTCAAACAGCTTCTTGCCCCCCCCGTTGCCCCTAACCATTTGGGGTACACCCCATGAGGGAGGATCAGAGCAATACAAACTAATGGTAGCCCCTCAAAAAGTACCTGGAAGCCAAGCCATTGTGTGCACCTCATCGCCTTCACGTTGCGCCCAAGCACCTTTTAATACTGCTCCCCCAAATTTTGACTGCCCCCTCCCAACAGAAATCAGAGAGTATGGGGAGGGTGCAGTAAAAAAGTATTTGCAGTACCCCACAATAAGTCAGGATCCTCCTCCACCTATTCCTCTGCTCTCTGAACCCACCCATTCTGCCCAGGCTCCGCCTATACCCCTCCTCTCTGACCCCACCCACTCTGACTAGGCTCCTCCTATAACCCTCCTCTCTGACCCAGCTCCTCCTATACTCCTCCTCTCTGACCCCACCCACTCTGACTTGGCTCCTCCTCCTCACAACACCTGTTCCCTTTCTTTCACCTCTCTCTGTTCAGGCCACACATATTTTACTTACCAACCAATCTGCAATCCCTCATTCACTAGGCATGATTCCACTCTTACACAACACACAGACACATTTTACTTACCAATTGGCCATTTAGGCCCACCTCCAACTTACCTCTGCTCTGCCACCATCAGTCACCTGGTGCCGAACCCGGGATTCGAACCCTGGTTGCCTGCATGGAAGGCAGGTACTTACCCACTGGACCACACTGGTTTCCATGTAAGTAGCTTATCAAATTGTCCTTATGTCATGGTCATCCTTTTCATGTGCAATGGAAGCCGCAGGGTAGGACACCAAGGCCTGCATGTTGCTTATAGTTACTACTGCAATCCTCTAGACCACTAAGGAGCTATAGCTCAAAGGTAAGTCTTGTACCTTTGCTGCGGACAGCCCTCACAGGCCAGGGTTCGAATCCTGCCAATGCTGTAGAGGTATCCCAAGGTGGAAATTTTCAAAAAGTGAATGTTTTTTTTTTTGCTAAGATTTTTTTTTACTTGGTAACAGAGGAGAAAAGTGGACACTCTTTTTGGCATGCGTGTCTCAAAATTTCAAATGTTTTCCCTCATGACCTTCTACCAACCTCCCTATTTCTCAAGTAGGTGCAATAGGGACAAGGCCTTATTTTCCTTTATGAATGTCTTCATTCTTTGTCCTTTAAGTTTGGTGAATTGCAGAGTGCAATTGTGGTATTGGGGGTTATAACTGAGCACAAGAATGCGAGGAAGGTGCTACACTTATTGTAAAATAGGTTGGATGATTGTGATTTTTCATTTTGGTGTGAGCCACTCGCTCAAATCAGGGGTTTGGTGCCAGTGAGCTTGGATAGAAATAAAGGTCAAGTATGAGCTCTGGCTAATGAAATGATGGGTCAAGTTTGAGGCAAGCTAGAGTCCATTTATTAGGTGCAATAAGAAGCTAGAAAGATTGTTTCCTTTAAGAGACAGACAAGGGCAGAGTCAAGCCTTTGCTCTAGTAGGTCTGCATCATCCCTGCTGCAGGATGTGAAGGAATGCACCTCCACAGCAATGCGCTGTGCCGGGCTGGGCTGCGCTGGCCTGGGCTGGGCCTGCCCTGGCACTGTGAATTAATCACCCACCTCCTTCCTTTGAGGAACGCTCACGAACGCCCACGAACGCCCTTGTTCTGTATACAGGCTGACAGCAGGCAATTTAGGACCCTGCTAAATGAGGGTGATGTCCCCATGTGCTTCCTTCAAGTGGCAAAATCCTTCGTCTAAGGCAGGTGGGCTTTTTAAAAATTTGGTTGAAGACCATATGTTGGAGGCGGTATCACGGCACAAGCCGCCGACCGTCTCAGAAGAAAGTGTGCATGGGAGGATATTATTTGCATAGGACAGCCCTCTTCTCAGTCCCATTCTTATGCTGCAGTTGCCATGAAGTGTTACTAGAGGGCAGCAGTATGAACAAAAGAGCACACTGAGGCTTTTCTTCTGCTTGCTGACATGATTCTTGTTCATGGTGGTCTTGCAGGGCCTAAGGAGTGAAGGACTGCTTTGACTGAGGGGATGAGGAATGGCAGGCCTGTATTTGTGGTGAAGGGGGAATATTTGGAAGGTAAACAGCAAGATGAAAACGTCAAAGCATATATGTTTGCTGAGTGATTGAGTCTGTGTGTCACTTGTCTCTTTGAAGGGACATGTGAGAAAGGAACAGCAGCACCATAGACTTCAGATGGGAGAGAGCAAGCAAGGATTAATATTTCCCTCAAATCCAAATACTTACAGTACCTCAAAGATGACAAGTGCGATATGATGTTCTGCAATTGTAAGGATTTGCCATGTGTGGTAGATAAATATGCATAGTTAGTGAGGTTTTTCCCAGAATGTGAGTATCGTTAGGCTGGCAAATGTCAGGCACTCCTTTGGGAGTATGAGGCCAAGAACAAATTTGGGAAGTTTGCTACAGTCATCTGTAGGATCGAAAGACACTGGGGAATCGTTACAGAGGGAGCCAGGCTTCACAAAATGTGGTAACAGTTGGACAGAAATCTTTAGCAGGGATTTTTGTCTACCCCCAATGTGGGACCAGGACCGCAGTACCTCTGTGTCTCTGAAACATATTTTGACCTCTGGACACCACCATCTCAATACCCCTCAAATGTTCCCCCCTGGTACCCCAGCTTTGGTAGTGCATCAACCAGGTTTCAATCATTTGAGTGACCACAAACACCCTTCCTATGTGCCTTCCATTTACATTCAGTCAGTAACCCAGCTGCTTCGTTCGCTGTTCAATCTCAAGTGACAGTTGGATGCACATTGCAGGGGTATACAGGCATATACCGTACTGTACAGACCCTCTCAGTACAGCCAGACTACACTTCTTAAAATCATAAATACATGTTTTGCCCAACAGTAAGGCCAGGCCTTTCCTCTGTAGTTCATGGCCAACGTAAGGAGGAAAACATCAACTGAAGAGCATGCCAAAATTCTCTACAGACACTGCCAATCCTCACACTTTTGCCTATTCGCATGCTGAGGTTATTCACTATGAACCACCAAACCAATTGCAACAGTAGCCTCTCCCTGCCTCATTCGTATGCTTCGATGCCACCTTTATTTAGCAAGTGTTAGTGCTCTCGGATTTTGTAGCGCGATTCGCTATAGCCTCTGTTTTCAACAGAAATGTCCTAAAGGTACCTATACCAATCTGCAGGGTGGGGAGGAAGGGGGCTGCTGCTGCTGGCAGTAACATTTTGGGGCACCCCACCTGCAAAAATACAGCCAAATGCTCCTTGTTTTACCTTTCAATAGCATAACTGCAGCATAATCGTATGGTGACCCCTGTTGTTAATAGAAACTGTCAAACAGCTTCTTGCCCCCCCGTTGCCCCTAACCATTTGGGGTACACCCCATGAGGGAGGATCAGAGCAATACAAACTAATGGTAGCCCCTCAAAAAGTACCTGGAAGCCAAGCCATTGTGTGCACCTCATCGCCTTCACGTTGCGCCCAAGCATCTTTTAATACTGCTCCCCCAAATTTTGACTGCCCCCTCCCAACAGAAATCAGAGAGTATGGGGAGGGTGCAGTAAAAAAGTATTTGCAGTACCCCACAATAAGTCAGGATCCTCCTCCACCTATTCCTCTGCTCTCTGAACCCACCCATTTTGCCCAGGCTCCGCCTATACCCCTCCTCTCTGACCCCTCCCACTCTGACTAGGCTCCTCCTATACCCCTCCTCTCTGACCCAGCTCCTCCTATACTCCTCCTCTCTGACCCCACCCACTCTGACTTGGCTCCTCCTCCTCACAACACCTGTTCCCTTTCTTTCACCTCTCTCTGTTCAGGCCACACATATTTTACTTACCAGCCAATCTGCAATCCCTCATTCAAAAGGCATGATTCCACTCTTACACAACACACAGACACATTTTACTTACCAATTGGCCATTTAGGCCCACCTTCAACTTACCTCTGCTCTGCCACCATCAATCACCTGGTGCCAAACCCGGGATTCGAACCCTGGTTGCCTGCATGGAAGGCAGGTACTTACCCACTGGACCACACTGGTTTCCATGTAAGTAGCTTATCAAATTGTCCTTATGTCATGGTCATCCTTTTCATGTGCAATGGAAGCCGCAGGGAAGGACACCAAGGCCTGCATGTTGCTTATAGTTACTACTGCAATCCTCTAGTCCACTAAGGAGCTATAGCTCAAAGGTAAGTCTTGTACCTTTGCTGCGGACAGCCCTCACAGGCCAGGGTTCGAATCCTGCCAATGCTGTAGAGGTATCCCAAGGTGGAAATTTTCAAAAAGTGAATGTTTTTTTTTTTGCTAAGATTTTTTTTTACTTGGTAACAGAGGAGAAAAGTGGACACTCTTTTTGGCATGTGTGTCTCAAAATTTCAAATGTTTTCCCTCATGACCTTCTACCAACCTCCCTATTTCTCAAGTAGGTGCAATAGGGACAAGGCCTTATTTTCCTTTATCAATGTCTTCATTCTTTGTCCTTTAAGTTTGGTGAATTGCAGAGTGCAATTGTGGTATTGGGGGTTATAACTGAGCACAAGAATGCGAGGAAGGTGCTACACTTATTGTAAAATAGGTTGGATGATTGTGATTTTTCATTTTGGTGTGAGCCACTCGCTCAAATCAGGGGTTTGGTGCCAGTGAGCTTGGATAGAAATAAAGGTCAAGTATGAGCTCTGGCTAATGAAATGATGGGTCAAGTTTGAGGCAAGCTAGAGTCCATTTATTAGGTGCAATAAGAAGCCAGAAAGATTGTTTCCTTTAAGAGACAGACAAGGGCAGAGTCAAGCCTTTGCTCTAATAGGTCTGCATCATCCCTGCTGCAGGATGTGAAGGAATGGACCTCCACAGCAATGCGCTGTGCCGGGCTGGGCTGGGCTGCGCTGGCCTGGGCTGGGCCTGCCCTGGCACTGTGAATTAATCACCCACCTCCTTCCTTTGAGGAACGCTCACGAACGCCCACGAACGCCCTTGTTCTGTATACAGGCTGACAGCAGGCAATTTAGGACCCTGCTAAATGAGGGTGATGTCCCCATGTGCTTCCTTCAAGTGGCAAAATCCTTCGTCTAAGGCAGGTGGGCTTTTTAAAAATTTGGTTGAAGACCATATGTTGGAGGCGGTATCACGGCACAAGCCGCCGACCGTCTCAGAAGAAAGTATGCATGGGAGAATATTATTTGCATAGGACAGCCCTCTTCTCAGTCCCATTCTTATGCTGCAGTTGCCATGAAGTGTTACTAGAGGGCAGCAGTATGAACAAAAGAGCACACTGAGGCTTTTCTTCTGCTTGCTGACATGATTATTGTTCATGGTGGTCTTGCAGGGCCTAAGGAGTGAAGGACTGCTTTGACTGAGGGGATGAGGAATGGCAGGCCTGTATTTGTGGTGAAGGGGGAATATTTGGAAGGTAAACAGCAAGATGAAAACGTCAAAGCATATATGTTTGCTGAGTGATTGAGTCTGTGTGTCACTTGTCTCTTTGAAGGGACATGTGAGAAAGGAACAGCAGCACCATAGACTTCAGATGGGAGAGAGCAAGCAAGGATTAATATTTCCCTCAAATCCAAATACTTACAGTACCTCAAAGATGACAAGTGCGATATGATGTTCTGCAATTGTAAGGATTTGCCATGTGTGGTAGATAAATATGCATAGTTAGTGAGGTTTTTCCCAGAATGTGAGTATCGTTAGGCTGGCAAATGTCAGGCACTCCTTTGGGAGTATGAGGCCAAGAACAAATTTGGGAAGTTTGCTACAGTCATCTGTAGGATCGAAAGACACTGGGGAATCGTTACAGAGGGAGCCAGGCTTCACAAAATGTGGTAACAGTTGGACAGAAATCTTTAGCAGGGACTTTTGTCTACCCCCAATGTGGGACCAGGACCGCAGTACCTCTGTGTCTCTGAAACATATTTTGACCTCTGGACACCACCATCTCAATACCCCTCAAATGTTCCCCCCTGGTACCCCAGCTTTGGTAGTGCATCAACCAGGTTTCAATCATTTGAGTGACCACAAACACCCTTCCTATGTGCCTTCCATTTACATTCAGTCAGTAACCCAGCTGCTTCGTTCGCTGTTCAATCTCAAGTGACAGTTGGATGCACATTGCAGGGGTATACAGGCATTTACCGTACTGTACAGACCCTCTCAGTGCAGCCAGACTACACTTCTTAAAATCATAAATACATGTTTTGCCCAACAGTAAGGCCAGGCCTTTCCTCTGTAGTTCATGGCCAACATAAGGAGGAAAACATCAACTGAAGAGCATGCCAAAATTCTCTACAGACACTGCCAATCCTCACACTTTTGCCTATTCGCATGCTGAGGTTATTCACTATGAACCACCAAACCAATTGCAACAGTAGCCTCTCCCTGCCTCATTCGTATGCTTCGATGCCACCTTTATTTAGCAAGTGTTAGTGCTCTCGGATTATGTAGCGCGATTCGCTATAGCCTCTGTTTTCAACAGAAATGTCCTAAAGGTACCTATACCAATCTGCAGTGTGGGGAGGAAGGGGGCTGCTGCTGCTGGCAGTAACATTTTGGGGCACCCCACCTGAAAAAATACAGCCAAATGCTCCTTGTTTTACCTTTCAATAGCATAACTGCAGCATAATCGTATGGTGACCCCTGTTGTTAATAGAAACTGTCAAACAGCTTCTTGCCCCCCCCGTTGCCCCTAACCATTTGGGGTACACCCCATGAGGGAGGATCAGAGCAATACAAACTAATGGTAGCCCCTCAAAAAGTACCTGGAAGCCAAGCCATTGTGTGCACCTCATCGCCTTCACGTTGCGCCCAAGCACCTTTTAATACTGCTCCCCCAAATTTTGACTGCCCCCTCCCAACAGAAATCAGAGAGTATGGGGAGGGTGCAGTAAAAAAGTATTTGCAGTACCCCACAATAAGTCAGGATCCTCCTCCACCTATTCCTCTGCTCTCTGAACCCACCCATTCTGCCCAGGCTCCGCCTATACCCCTCCTCTCTGACCCCACCCACTCTGACTAGGCTCCTCCTATAACCCTCCTCTCTGACCCAGCTCCTCCTATACTCCTCCTCTCTGACCCCACCCACTCTGACTTGGCTCCTCCTCCTCACAACACCTGTTCCCTTTCTTTCACCTCTCTCTGTTCAGGCCACACATATTTTACTTACCAACCAATCTGCAATCCCTCATTCACTAGGCATGATTCCACTCTTACACAACACACAGACACATTTTACTTACCAATTGGCCATTTAGGCCCACCTCCAACTTACCTCTGCTCTGCCACCATCAGTCACCTGGTGCCGAACCCGGGATTCGAACCCTGGTTGCCTGCATGGAAGGCAGGTACTTACCCACTGGACCACACTGGTTTCCATGTAAGTAGCTTATCAAATTGTCCTTATGTCATGGTCATCCTTTTCATGTGCAATGGAAGCCGCAGGGAAGGACACCAAGGCCTGCATGTTGCTTATAGTTACTACTGCAATCCTCTAGACCACTAAGGAGCTATAGCTCAAAGGTAAGTCTTGTACCTTTGCTGCGGACAGCCCTCACAGGCCAGGGTTCGAATCCTGCCAATGCTGTAGAGGTATCCCAAGGTGGAAATTTTCAAAAAGTGAATGTTTTTTTTTTTGCTAAGATTTTTTTTTACTTGGTAACAGAGGAGAAAAGTGGACACTCTTTTTGGCATGCGTGTCTCAAAATTTCAAATGTTTTCCCTCATGACCTTCTACCAACCTCCCTATTTCTCAAGTAGGTGCAATAGGGACAAGGCCTTATTTTCCTTTATGAATGTCTTCATTCTTTGTCCTTTAAGTTTGGTGAATTGCAGAGTGCAATTGTGGTATTGGGGGTTATAACTGAGCACAAGAATGCGAGGAAGGTGCTACACTTATTGTAAAATAGGTTGGATGATTGTGATTTTTCATTTTGGTGTGAGCCACTCGCTCAAATCAGGGGTTTGGTGCCAGTGAGCTTGGATAGAAATAAAGGTCAAGTATGAGCTCTGGCTAATGAAATGATGGGTCAAGTTTGAGGCAAGCTAGAGTCCATTTATTAGGTGCAATAAGAAGCTAGAAAGATTGTTTCCTTTAAGAGACAGACAAGGGCAGAGTCAAGCCTTTGCTCTAGTAGGTCTGCATCATCCCTGCTGCAGGATGTGAAGGAATGGACCTCCACAGCAATGCGCTGTGCCGGGCTGGGCTGCGCTGGCCTGGGCTGGGCCTGCCCTGGCACTGTGAATTAATCACCCACCTCCTTCCTTTGAGGAACGCTCACGAACGCCCACGAACGCCCTTGTTCTGTATACAGGCTGACAGCAGGCAATTTAGGACCCTGCTAAATGAGGGTGATGTCCCCATGTGCTTCCTTCAAGTGGCAAAATCCTTCGTCTAAGGCAGGTGGGCTTTTTAAAAATTTGGTTGAAGACCATATGTTGGAGGCGGTATCACGGCACAAGCCGCCGACCGTCTCAGAAGAAAGTGTGCATGGGAGGATATTATTTGCATAGGACAGCCCTCTTCTCAGTCCCATTCTTATGCTGCAGTTGCCATGAAGTGTTACTAGAGGGCAGCAGTATGAACAAAAGAGCACACTGAGGCTTTTCTTCTGCTTGCTGACATGATTCTTGTTCATGGTGGTCTTGCAGGGCCTAAGGAGTGAAGGACTGCTTTGACTGAGGGGATGAGGAATGGCAGGCCTGTATTTGTGGTGAAGGGGGAATATTTGGAAGGTAAACAGCAAGATGAAAACGTCAAAGCATATATGTTTGCTGAGTGATTGAGTCTGTGTGTCACTTGTCTCTTTGAAGGGACATGTGAGAAAGGAACAGCAGCACCATAGACTTCAGATGGGAGAGAGCAAGCAAGGATTAATATTTCCCTCAAATCCAAATACTTACAGTACCTCAAAGATGACAAGTGCGATATGATGTTCTGCAATTGTAAGGATTTGCCATGTGTGGTAGATAAATATGCATAGTTAGTGAGGTTTTTCCCAGAATGTGAGTATCGTTAGGCTGGCAAATGTCAGGCACTCCTTTGGGAGTATGAGGCCAAGAACAAATTTGGGAAGTTTGCTACAGTCATCTGTAGGATCGAAAGACACTGGGGAATCGTTACAGAGGGAGCCAGGCTTCACAAAATGTGGTAACAGTTGGACAGAAATCTTTAGCAGGGATTTTTGTCTACCCCCAATGTGGGACCAGGACCGCAGTACCTCTGTGTCTCTGAAACATATTTTGACCTCTGGACACCACCATCTCAATACCCCTCAAATGTTCCCCCCTGGTACCCCAGCTTTGGTAGTGCATCAACCAGGTTTCAATCATTTGAGTGACCACAAACACCCTTCCTATGTGCCTTCCATTTACATTCAGTCAGTAACCCAGCTGCTTCGTTCGCTGTTCAATCTCAAGTGACAGTTGGATGCACATTGCAGGGGTATACAGGCATATACCGTACTGTACAGACCCTCTCAGTACAGCCAGACTACACTTCTTAAAATCATAAATACATGTTTTGCCCAACAGTAAGGCCAGGCCTTTCCTCTGTAGTTCATGGCCAACGTAAGGAGGAAAACATCAACTGAAGAGCATGCCAAAATTCTCTACAGACACTGCCAATCCTCACACTTTTGCCTATTCGCATGCTGAGGTTATTCACTATGAACCACCAAACCAATTGCAACAGTAGCCTCTCCCTGCCTCATTCGTATGCTTCGATGCCACCTTTATTTAGCAAGTGTTAGTGCTCTCGGATTTTGTAGCGCGATTCGCTATAGCCTCTGTTTTCAACAGAAATGTCCTAAAGGTACCTATACCAATCTGCAGGGTGGGGAGGAAGGGGGCTGCTGCTGCTGGCAGTAACATTTTGGGGCACCCCACCTGCAAAAATACAGCCAAATGCTCCTTGTTTTACCTTTCAATAGCATAACTGCAGCATAATCGTATGGTGACCCCTGTTGTTAATAGAAACTGTCAAACAGCTTCTTGCCCCCCCGTTGCCCCTAACCATTTGGGGTACACCCCATGAGGGAGGATCAGAGCAATACAAACTAATGGTAGCCCCTCAAAAAGTACCTGGAAGCCAAGCCATTGTGTGCACCTCATCGCCTTCACGTTGCGCCCAAGCATCTTTTAATACTGCTCCCCCAAATTTTGACTGCCCCCTCCCAACAGAAATCAGAGAGTATGGGGAGGGTGCAGTAAAAAAGTATTTGCAGTACCCCACAATAAGTCAGGATCCTCCTCCACCTATTCCTCTGCTCTCTGAACCCACCCATTTTGCCCAGGCTCCGCCTATACCCCTCCTCTCTGACCCCTCCCACTCTGACTAGGCTCCTCCTATACCCCTCCTCTCTGACCCAGCTCCTCCTATACTCCTCCTCTCTGACCCCACCCACTCTGACTTGGCTCCTCCTCCTCACAACACCTGTTCCCTTTCTTTCACCTCTCTCTGTTCAGGCCACACATATTTTACTTACCAGCCAATCTGCAATCCCTCATTCAAAAGGCATGATTCCACTCTTACACAACACACAGACACATTTTACTTACCAATTGGCCATTTAGGCCCACCTTCAACTTACCTCTGCTCTGCCACCATCAATCACCTGGTGCCAAACCCGGGATTCGAACCCTGGTTGCCTGCATGGAAGGCAGGTACTTACCCACTGGACCACACTGGTTTCCATGTAAGTAGCTTATCAAATTGTCCTTATGTCATGGTCATCCTTTTCATGTGCAATGGAAGCCGCAGGGAAGGACACCAAGGCCTGCATGTTGCTTATAGTTACTACTGCAATCCTCTAGTCCACTAAGGAGCTATAGCTCAAAGGTAAGTCTTGTACCTTTGCTGCGGACAGCCCTCACAGGCCAGGGTTCGAATCCTGCCAATGCTGTAGAGGTATCCCAAGGTGGAAATTTTCAAAAAGTGAATGTTTTTTTTTTTGCTAAGATTTTTTTTTACTTGGTAACAGAGGAGAAAAGTGGACACTCTTTTTGGCATGTGTGTCTCAAAATTTCAAATGTTTTCCCTCATGACCTTCTACCAACCTCCCTATTTCTCAAGTAGGTGCAATAGGGACAAGGCCTTATTTTCCTTTATCAATGTCTTCATTCTTTGTCCTTTAAGTTTGGTGAATTGCAGAGTGCAATTGTGGTATTGGGGGTTATAACTGAGCACAAGAATGCGAGGAAGGTGCTACACTTATTGTAAAATAGGTTGGATGATTGTGATTTTTCATTTTGGTGTGAGCCACTCGCTCAAATCAGGGGTTTGGTGCCAGTGAGCTTGGATAGAAATAAAGGTCAAGTATGAGCTCTGGCTAATGAAATGATGGGTCAAGTTTGAGGCAAGCTAGAGTCCATTTATTAGGTGCAATAAGAAGCCAGAAAGATTGTTTCCTTTAAGAGACAGACAAGGGCAGAGTCAAGCCTTTGCTCTAATAGGTCTGCATCATCCCTGCTGCAGGATGTGAAGGAATGGACCTCCACAGCAATGCGCTGTGCCGGGCTGGGCTGGGCTGCGCTGGCCTGGGCTGGGCCTGCCCTGGCACTGTGAATTAATCACCCACCTCCTTCCTTTGAGGAACGCTCACGAACGCCCACGAACGCCCTTGTTCTGTATACAGGCTGACAGCAGGCAATTTAGGACCCTGCTAAATGAGGGTGATGTCCCCATGTGCTTCCTTCAAGTGGCAAAATCCTTCGTCTAAGGCAGGTGGGCTTTTTAAAAATTTGGTTGAAGACCATATGTTGGAGGCGGTATCACGGCACAAGCCGCCGACCGTCTCAGAAGAAAGTATGCATGGGAGAATATTATTTGCATAGGACAGCCCTCTTCTCAGTCCCATTCTTATGCTGCAGTTGCCATGAAGTGTTACTAGAGGGCAGCAGTATGAACAAAAGAGCACACTGAGGCTTTTCTTCTGCTTGCTGACATGATTATTGTTCATGGTGGTCTTGCAGGGCCTAAGGAGTGAAGGACTGCTTTGACTGAGGGGATGAGGAATGGCAGGCCTGTATTTGTGGTGAAGGGGGAATATTTGGAAGGTAAACAGCAAGATGAAAACGTCAAAGCATATATGTTTGCTGAGTGATTGAGTCTGTGTGTCACTTGTCTCTTTGAAGGGACATGTGAGAAAGGAACAGCAGCACCATAGACTTCAGATGGGAGAGAGCAAGCAAGGATTAATATTTCCCTCAAATCCAAATACTTACAGTACCTCAAAGATGACAAGTGCGATATGATGTTCTGCAATTGTAAGGATTTGCCATGTGTGGTAGATAAATATGCATAGTTAGTGAGGTTTTTCCCAGAATGTGAGTATCGTTAGGCTGGCAAATGTCAGGCACTCCTTTGGGAGTATGAGGCCAAGAACAAATTTGGGAAGTTTGCTACAGTCATCTGTAGGATCGAAAGACACTGGGGAATCGTTACAGAGGGAGCCAGGCTTCACAAAATGTGGTAACAGTTGGACAGAAATCTTTAGCAGGGACTTTTGTCTACCCCCAATGTGGGACCAGGACCGCAGTACCTCTGTGTCTCTGAAACATATTTTGACCTCTGGACACCACCATCTCAATACCCCTCAAATGTTCCCCCCTGGTACCCCAGCTTTGGTAGTGCATCAACCAGGTTTCAATCATTTGAGTGACCACAAACACCCTTCCTATGTGCCTTCCATTTACATTCAGTCAGTAACCCAGCTGCTTCGTTCGCTGTTCAATCTCAAGTGACAGTTGGATGCACATTGCAGGGGTATACAGGCATTTACCGTACTGTACAGACCCTCTCAGTGCAGCCAGACTACACTTCTTAAAATCATAAATACATGTTTTGCCCAACAGTAAGGCCAGGCCTTTCCTCTGTAGTTCATGGCCAACATAAGGAGGAAAACATCAACTGAAGAGCATGCCAAAATTCTCTACAGACACTGCCAATCCTCACACTTTTGCCTATTCGCATGCTGAGGTTATTCACTATGAACCACCAAACCAATTGCAACAGTAGCCTCTCCCTGCCTCATTCGTATGCTTCGATGCCACCTTTATTTAGCAAGTGTTAGTGCTCTCGGATTATGTAGCGCGATTCGCTATAGCCTCTGTTTTCAACAGAAATGTCCTAAAGGTACCTATACCAATCTGCAGTGTGGGGAGGAAGGGGGCTGCTGCTGCTGGCAGTAACATTTTGGGGCACCCCACCTGAAAAAATACAGCCAAATGCTCCTTGTTTTACCTTTCAATAGCATAACTGCAGCATAATCGTATGGTGACCCCTGTTGTTAATAGAAACTGTCAAACAGCTTCTTGCCCCCCCCGTTGCCCCTAACCATTTGGGGTACACCCCATGAGGGAGGATCAGAGCAATACAAACTAATGGTAGCCCCTCAAAAAGTACCTGGAAGCCAAGCCATTGTGTGCACCTCATCGCCTTCACGTTGCGCCCAAGCACCTTTTAATACTGCTCCCCCAAATTTTGACTGCCCCCTCCCAACAGAAATCAGAGAGTATGGGGAGGGTGCAGTAAAAAAGTATTTGCAGTACCCCACAATAAGTCAGGATCCTCCTCCACCTATTCCTCTGCTCTCTGAACCCACCCATTCTGCCCAGGCTCCGCCTATACCCCTCCTCTCTGACCCCACCCACTCTGACTAGGCTCCTCCTATAACCCTCCTCTCTGACCCAGCTCCTCCTATACTCCTCCTCTCTGACCCCACCCACTCTGACTTGGCTCCTCCTCCTCACAACACCTGTTCCCTTTCTTTCACCTCTCTCTGTTCAGGCCACACATATTTTACTTACCAACCAATCTGCAATCCCTCATTCACTAGGCATGATTCCACTCTTACACAACACACAGACACATTTTACTTACCAATTGGCCATTTAGGCCCACCTCCAACTTACCTCTGCTCTGCCACCATCAGTCACCTGGTGCCGAACCCGGGATTCGAACCCTGGTTGCCTGCATGGAAGGCAGGTACTTACCCACTGGACCACACTGGTTTCCATGTAAGTAGCTTATCAAATTGTCCTTATGTCATGGTCATCCTTTTCATGTGCAATGGAAGCCGCAGGGAAGGACACCAAGGCCTGCATGTTGCTTATAGTTACTACTGCAATCCTCTAGACCACTAAGGAGCTATAGCTCAAAGGTAAGTCTTGTACCTTTGCTGCGGACAGCCCTCACAGGCCAGGGTTCGAATCCTGCCAATGCTGTAGAGGTATCCCAAGGTGGAAATTTTCAAAAAGTGAATGTTTTTTTTTTTGCTAAGATTTTTTTTTACTTGGTAACAGAGGAGAAAAGTGGACACTCTTTTTGGCATGCGTGTCTCAAAATTTCAAATGTTTTCCCTCATGACCTTCTACCAACCTCCCTATTTCTCAAGTAGGTGCAATAGGGACAAGGCCTTATTTTCCTTTATGAATGTCTTCATTCTTTGTCCTTTAAGTTTGGTGAATTGCAGAGTGCAATTGTGGTATTGGGGGTTATAACTGAGCACAAGAATGCGAGGAAGGTGCTACACTTATTGTAAAATAGGTTGGATGATTGTGATTTTTCATTTTGGTGTGAGCCACTCGCTCAAATCAGGGGTTTGGTGCCAGTGAGCTTGGATAGAAATAAAGGTCAAGTATGAGCTCTGGCTAATGAAATGATGGGTCAAGTTTGAGGCAAGCTAGAGTCCATTTATTAGGTGCAATAAGAAGCTAGAAAGATTGTTTCCTTTAAGAGACAGACAAGGGCAGAGTCAAGCCTTTGCTCTAGTAGGTCTGCATCATCCCTGCTGCAGGATGTGAAGGAATGGACCTCCACAGCAATGCGCTGTGCCGGGCTGGGCTGCGCTGGCCTGGGCTGGGCCTGCCCTGGCACTGTGAATTAATCACCCACCTCCTTCCTTTGAGGAACGCTCACGAACGCCCACGAACGCCCTTGTTCTGTATACAGGCTGACAGCAGGCAATTTAGGACCCTGCTAAATGAGGGTGATGTCCCCATGTGCTTCCTTCAAGTGGCAAAATCCTTCGTCTAAGGCAGGTGGGCTTTTTAAAAATTTGGTTGAAGACCATATGTTGGAGGCGGTATCACGGCACAAGCCGCCGACCGTCTCAGAAGAAAGTATGCATGGGAGAATATTATTTGCATAGGACAGCCCTCTTCTCAGTCCCATTCTTATGCTGCAGTTGCCATGAAGTGTTACTAGAGGGCAGCAGTATGAACAAAAGAGCACACTGAGGCTTTTCTTCTGCTTGCTGACATGATTCTTGTTCATGGTGGTCTTGCAGGGCCTAAGGAGTGAAGGACTGCTTTGACTGAGGGGATGAGGAATGGCAGGCCTGTATTTGTGGTGAAGGGGGAATATTTGGAAGGTAAACAGCAAGATGAAAACGTCAAAGCATATATGTTTGCTGAGTGATTGAGTCTGTGTGTCACTTGTCTCTTTGAAGGGACATGTGAGAAAGGAACAGCAGCACCATAGACTTCAGATGGGAGAGAGCAAGCAAGGATTAATATTTCCCTCAAATCCAAATACTTACAGTACCTCAAAGATGACAAGTGCGATATGATGTTCTGCAATTGTAAGGATTTGCCATGTGTGGTAGATAAATATGCATAGTTAGTGAGGTTTTTCCCAGAATGTGAGTATCGTTAGGCTGGCAAATGTCAGGCACTCCTTTGGGAGTATGAGGCCAAGAACAAATTTGGGAAGTTTGCTACAGTCATCTGTAGGATCGAAAGACACTGGGGAATCGTTACAGAGGGAGCCAGGCTTCACAAAATGTGGTAACAGTTGGACAGAAATCTTTAGCAGGGACTTTTGTCTACCCCCAATGTGGGACCAGGACCGCAGTACCTCTGTGTCTCTGAAACATATTTTGACCTCTGGACACCACCATCTCAATACCCCTCAAATGTTCCCCCCTGGTACCCCAGCTTTGGTAGTGCATCAACCAGGTTTCAATCATTTGAGTGACCACAAACACCCTTCCTATGTGCCTTCCATTTACATTCAGTCAGTAACCCAGCTGCTTCGTTCGCTGTTCAATCTCAAGTGACAGTTGGATGCACATTGCAGGGGTATACAGGCATTTACCGTACTGTACAGACCCTCTCAGTGCAGCCAGACTACACTTCTTAAAATCATAAATACATGTTTTGCCCAACAGTAAGGCCAGGCCTTTCCTCTGTAGTTCATGGCCAACATAAGGAGGAAAACATCAACTGAAGAGCATGCCAAAATTCTCTACAGACACTGCCAATCCTCACACTTTTGCCTATTCGCATGCTGAGGTTATTCACTATGAACCACCAAACCAATTGCAACAGTAGCCTCTCCCTGCCTCATTCGTATGCTTCGATGCCACCTTTATTTAGCAAGTGTTAGTGCTCTCGGATTATGTAGCGCGATTCGCTATAGCCTCTGTTTTCAACAGAAATGTCCTAAAGGTACCTATACCAATCTGCAGTGTGGGGAGGAAGGGGGCTGCTGCTGCTGGCAGTAACATTTTGGGGCACCCCACCTGAAAAAATACAGCCAAATGCTCCTTGTTTTACCTTTCAATAGCATAACTGCAGCATAATCGTATGGTGACCCCTGTTGTTAATAGAAACTGTCAAACAGCTTCTTGCCCCCCCCCGTTGCCCCTAACCATTTGGGGTACACCCCATGAGGGAGGATCAGAGCAATACAAACTAATGGTAGCCCCTCAAAAAGTACCTGGAAGCCAAGCCATTGTGTGCACCTCATCGCCTTCACGTTGCGCCCAAGAACCTTTTAATACTGCTCCCCCAAATTTTGACTGCCCCCTCCCAACAGAAATCAGAGAGTATGGGGAGGGTGCAGTAAAAAAGTATTTGCAGTACCCCACAATAAGTCAGGCTCCTCCTCCACCTATTCCTCTGCTCTCTGAACCCACCCATTCTGCCCAGGCTCCGCCTATACCCCTCCTCTCTGACCCCACCCACTCTGACTAGGCTCTTCCTATACCCCTCCTCTCTGCCCAGGCTCTGCCTATACTCCTCCTCTCTGACCCCACCCACTCTGACTTGGCTCCTCCTATGCTCCTCCTCTCTGACCCCTCCCACTCTGACTAGGCTCCTCCTATACCCCTCCTCTCTGACCCAGCTCCTCCTATACTCCTCCTCTCTGACCCCACCCACTCTGACTTGGCTCCTCCTCCTCACAACACCTGTTCTCTTTCTTTCACCTCTCTCTGTTCAGGCCACACATATTTTACTTACCAACCAATCTGCAATCCCTCATTCACTAGGCATGTTTCCACTCTTACACAACACACAGACACATTTTACTTACCAATTGGCCATTTAGGCCCACATCCAACTTACCTCTGCTCTGCCACCATCAGTCACCTGGTGCCGAACCCGGGATTCGAACCCTGGTTGCCTGCATGGAAGGCAGGTACTTACCCACTGGACCACACTGGTTTCCATGTAAGTAGCTTATCAAATTGTCCTTATGTCATGGTCATCCTTTTCATGTGCAATGGAAGCCGCAGGGAAGGACACCAAGGCCTGCATGTTGCTTATAGTTACTACTGCAATCCTCTAGACCACTAAGGAGCTATAGCTCAAAGGTAAGTCTTGTACCTTTGCTGCGGACAGCCCTCACAGGCCAGGGTTCGAATCCTGCCAATGCTGTAGAGGTATCCCAAGGTGGAAATTTTCAAAAAGTGAATTTTTTTTTTTGCTAAGATTTTTTTTTACTTGGTAACAGAGGAGAAAAGTGGGCACTCTTTTTGGCATGTGTGTCTCAAAATTTCAAATGTTTTCCCTCATGACCTTCTACCAACCTCCCTATTTCTCAAGTAGGTGCAATAGGGACAAGGCCTTATTTTCCTTTATCAATGTCTTCATTCTTTGTCCTTTAAGTTTGGTGAATTGCAGAGTGCAATTGTGGTATTGGGGGTTATAACTGAGCACAAGAATGCGAGGAAGGTGCTACACTTATTGTAAAATAGGTTGGATGATTGTGATTTTTCATTTTGGTGTGAGCCACTCGCTCAAATCAGGGGTTTGGTGCCAGTGAGCTTGGATAGAAATAAAGGTCAAGTATGAGCTCTGGCTAATGAAATGATGGGTCAAGTTTGAGGCAAGCTAGAGTCCATTTATTAGGTGCAATAAGAAGCTAGAAAGATTGTTTCCTTTAAGAGACAGACAAGGGCAGAGTCAAGCCTTTGCTCTAGTAGGTCTGCATCATCCCTGCTGCAGGATGTGAAGGAATGGACCTCCACAGCAATGCGCTGTGCCGGGCTGGGCTGCGCTGGCCTGGGCTGGGCTGGGCCTGCCCTGGCACTGTGAATTAATCACCCACCTCCTTCCTTTGAGGAACGCTCACGAACGCCCACGAACGCCCTTGTTCTGTATACAGGCTGACAGCAGGCAATTTAGGACCCTGCTAAATGAGGGTGATGTCCCCATGTGCTTCCTTCAAGTGGCAAAATCCTTCGTCTAAGGCAGGTGGGCTTTTTAAAAATTTGGTTGAAGACCATATGTTGGAGGCGGTATCACGGCACAAGCCGCCGACCGTCTCAGAAGAAAGTATGCATGGGAGAATATTATTTGCATAGGACAGCCCTCTTCTCAGTCCCATTCTTATGCTGCAGTTGCCATGAAGTGTTACTAGAGGGCAGCAGTATGAACAAAAGAGTACACTGAGGCTTTTCTTCTGCTTGCTGACATGATTATTGTTCATGGTGGTCTTGCAGGGCCTAAGGAGTGAAGGACTGCTTTGACTGAGGGGATGAGGAATGGCAGGCCTGTATTTGTGGTGAAGGGGGAATATTTGGAAGGTAAACAGCAAGATGAAAACGTCAAAGCATATATGTTTGCTGAGTGATTGAGTCTGTGTGTCACTTGTCTCTTTGAAGGGACATGTGAGAAAGGAACAGCAGCACCATAGACTTCAGATGGGAGAGAGCAAGCAAGGATTAATATTTCCCTCAAATCCAAATACTTACAGTACCTCAAAGATGACAAGTGCGATATGATGTTCTGCAATTGTAAGGATTTGCCATGTGTGGTAGATAAATATGCATAGTTAGTGAGGTTTTTCCCAGAATGTGAGTATCGTTAGGCTGGCAAATGTCAGGCACTCCTTTGGGAGTATGAGGCCAAGAACAAATTTGGGAAGTTTGCTACAGTCATCTGTAGGATCGAAAGACACTGGGGAATCGTTACAGAGGGAGCCAGGCTTCACAAAATGTGGTAACAGTTGGACAGAAATCTTTAGCAGGGACTTTTGTCTACCCCCAATGTGGGACCAGGACCGCAGTACCTCTGTGTCTCTGAAACATATTTTGACCTCTGGACACCACCATCTCAATACCCCTCAAATGTTCCCCCCTGGTACCCCAGCTTTGGTAGTGCATCAACCAGGTTTCAATCATTTGAGTGACCACAAACACCCTTCCTATGTGCCTTCCATTTACATTCAGTCAGTAACCCAGCTGCTTCGTTCGCTGTTCAATCTCAAGTGACAGTTGGATGCACATTGCAGGGGTATACAGGCATTTACCGTACTGTACAGACCCTCTCAGTGCAGCCAGACTACACTTCTTAAAATCATAAATACATGTTTTGCCCAACAGTAAGGCCAGGCCTTTCCTCTGTAGTTCATGGCCAACATAAGGAGGAAAACATCAACTGAAGAGCATGCCAAAATTCTCTACAGACACTGCCAATCCTCACACTTTTGCCTATTCGCATGCTGAGGTTATTCACTATGAACCACCAAACCAATTGCAACAGTAGCCTCTCCCTGCCTCATTCGTATGCTTCGATGCCACCTTTATTTAGCAAGTGTTAGTGCTCTCGGATTATGTAGCGCGATTCGCTATAGCCTCTGTTTTCAACAGAAATGTCCTAAAGGTACCTATACCAATCTGCAGTGTGGGGAGGAAGGGGGCTGCTGCTGCTGGCAGTAACATTTTGGGGCACCACACCTGAAAAAATACAGCCAAATGCTCCTTGTTTTACCTTTCAATAGCATAACTGCAGCATAATCGTATGGTGACCCCTGTTGTTAATAGAAACTGTCAAACAGCTTCTTGCCCCCCCCGTTGCCCCTAACCATTTGGGGTACACCCCATGAGGGAGGATCAGAGCAATACAAACTAATGGTAGCCCCTCAAAAAGTACCTGGAAGCCAAGCCATTGTGTGCACCTCATCGCCTCACGTTGCGCCCAAGCACCTTTTAATACTGCTCCCCCAAATTTTGACTGCCCCCTCCCAACAGAAATCAGAGAGTATGGGGAGGGTGCAGTAAAAAAGTATTTGCAGTACCCCACAATAAGTCAGGATCCTCCTCCACCTATTCCTCTGCTCTCTGAACCCACCCATTCTGCCCAGGCTCCGCCTATACCCCTCCTCTCTGACCCCACCCACTCTGACTAGGCTCCTCCTATAACCCTCCTCTCTGACCCAGCTCCTCCTATACTCCTCCTCTCTGACCCCACCCACTCTGACTTGGCTCCTCCTCCTCACAACACCTGTTCCCTTTCTTTCACCTCTCTCTGTTCAGGCCACACATATTTTACTTACCAACCAATCTGCAATCCCTCATTCACTAGGCATGATTCCACTCTTACACAACACACAGACACATTTTACTTACCAATTGGCCATTTAGGCCCACCTCCAACTTACCTCTGCTCTGCCACCATCAGTCACCTGGTGCCGAACCCGGGATTCGAACCCTGGTTGCCTGCATGGAAGGCAGGTACTTACCCACTGGACCACACTGGTTTCCATGTAAGTAGCTTATCAAATTGTCCTTATGTCATGGTCATCCTTTTCATGTGCAATGGAAGCCGCAGGGAAGGACACCAAGGCCTGCATGTTGCTTATAGTTACTACTGCAATCCTCTAGACCACTAAGGAGCTATAGCTCAAAGGTAAGTCTTGTACCTTTGCTGCGGACAGCCCTCACAGGCCAGGGTTCGAATCCTGCCAATGCTGTAGAGGTATCCCAAGGTGGAAATTTTCAAAAAGTGAATGTTTTTTTTTTTGCTAAGATTTTTTTTTACTTGGTAACAGAGGAGAAAAGTGGACACTCTTTTTGGCATGCGTGTCTCAAAATTTCAAATGTTTTCCCTCATGACCTTCTACCAACCTCCCTATTTCTCAAGTAGGTGCAATAGGGACAAGGCCTTATTTTCCTTTATGAATGTCTTCATTCTTTGTCCTTTAAGTTTGGTGAATTGCAGAGTGCAATTGTGGTATTGGGGGTTATAACTGAGCACAAGAATGCGAGGAAGGTGCTACACTTATTGTAAAATAGGTTGGATGATTGTGATTTTTCATTTTGGTGTGAGCCACTCGCTCAAATCAGGGGTTTGGTGCCAGTGAGCTTGGATAGAAATAAAGGTCAAGTATGAGCTCTGGCTAATGAAATGATGGGTCAAGTTTGAGGCAAGCTAGAGTCCATTTATTAGGTGCAATAAGAAGCTAGAAAGATTGTTTCCTTTAAGAGACAGACAAGGGCAGAGTCAAGCCTTTGCTCTAGTAGGTCTGCATCATCCCTGCTGCAGGATGTGAAGGAATGGACCTCCACAGCAATGCGCTGTGCCGGGCTGGGCTGCGCTGGCCTGGGCTGGGCTGGGCCTGCCCTGGCACTGTGAATTAATCACCCACCTCCTTCCTTTGAGGAACGCTCACGAACGCCCACGAACGCCCTTGTTCTGTATACAGGCTGACAGCAGGCAATTTAGGACCCTGCTAAATGAGGGTGATGTCCCCATGTGCTTCCTTCAAGTGGCAAAATCCTTCGTCTAAGGCAGGTGGGCTTTTTAAAAATTTGGTTGAAGACCATATGTTGGAGGCGGTATCACGGCACAAGCCGCCGACCGTCTCAGAAGAAAGTATGCATGGGAGAATATTATTTGCATAGGACAGCCCTCTTCTCAGTCCCATTCTTATGCTGCAGTTGCCATGAAGTGTTACTAGAGGGCAGCAGTATGAACAAAAGAGCACACTGAGGCTTTTCTTCTGCTTGCTGACATGATTATTGTTCATGGTGGTCTTGCAGGGCCTAAGGAGTGAAGGACTGCTTTGACTGAGGGGATGAGGAATGGCAGGCCTGTATTTGTGGTGAAGGGGGAATATTTGGAAGGTAAACAGCAAGATGAAAACGTCAAAGCATATATGTTTGCTGAGTGATTGAGTCTGTGTGTCACTTGTCTCTTTGAAGGGACATGTGAGAAAGGAACAGCAGCACCATAGACTTCAGATGGGAGAGAGCAAGCAAGGATTAATATTTCCCTCAAATCCAAATACTTACAGTACCTCAAAGATGACAAGTGCGATATGATGTTCTGCAATTGTAAGGATTTGCCATGTGTGGTAGATAAATATGCATAGTTAGTGAGGTTTTTCCCAGAATGTGAGTATCGTTAGGCTGGCAAATGTCAGGCACTCCTTTGGGAGTATGAGGCCAAGAACAAATTTGGGAAGTTTGCTACAGTCATCTGTAGGATCGAAAGACACTGGGGAATCGTTACAGAGGGAGCCAGGCTTCACAAAATGTGGTAACAGTTGGACAGAAATCTTTAGCAGGGACTTTTGTCTACCCCCAATGTGGGACCAGGACCGCAGTACCTCTGTGTCTCTGAAACATATTTTGACCTCTGGACACCACCATCTCAATACCCCTCAAATGTTCCCCCCTGGTACCCCAGCTTTGGTAGTGCATCAACCAGGTTTCAATCATTTGAGTGACCACAAACACCCTTCCTATGTGCCTTCCATTTACATTCAGTCAGTAACCCAGCTGCTTCGTTCGCTGTTCAATCTCAAGTGACAGTTGGATGCACATTGCAGGGGTATACAGGCATTTACCGTACTGTACAGACCCTCTCAGTGCAGCCAGACTACACTTCTTAAAATCATAAATACATGTTTTGCCCAACAGTAAGGCCAGGCCTTTCCTCTGTAGTTCATGGCCAACATAAGGAGGAAAACATCAACTGAAGAGCATGCCAAAATTCTCTACAGACACTGCCAATCCTCACACTTTTGCCTATTCGCATGCTGAGGTTATTCACTATGAACCACCAAACCAATTGCAACAGTAGCCTCTCCCTGCCTCATTCGTATGCTTCGATGCCACCTTTATTTAGCAAGTGTTAGTGCTCTCGGATTATGTAGCGCGATTCGCTATAGCCTCTGTTTTCAACAGAAATGTCCTAAAGGTACCTATACCAATCTGCAGTGTGGGGAGGAAGGGGGCTGCTGCTGCTGGCAGTAACATTTTGGGGCACCCCACCTGAAAAAATACAGCCAAATGCTCCTTGTTTTACCTTTCAATAGCATAACTGCAGCATAATCGTATGGTGACCCCTGTTGTTAATAGAAACTGTCAAACAGCTTCTTGCCCCCCCCGTTGCCCCTAACCATTTGGGGTACACCCCATGAGGGAGGATCAGAGCAATACAAACTAATGGTAGCCCCTCAAAAAGTACCTGGAAGCCAAGCCATTGTGTGCACCTCATCGCCTTCACGTTGCGCCCAAGCACCTTTTAATACTGCTCCCCCAAATTTTGACTGCCCCCTCCCAACAGAAATCAGAGAGTATGGGGAGGGTGCAGTAAAAAAGTATTTGCAGTACCCCACAATAAGTCAGGATCCTCCTCCACCTATTCCTCTGCTCTCTGAACCCACCCATTCTGCCCAGGCTCCGCCTATACCCCTCCTCTCTGACCCCACCCACTCTGACTAGGCTCCTCCTATAACCCTCCTCTCTGACCCAGCTCCTCCTATACTCCTCCTCTCTGACCCCACCCACTCTGACTTGGCTCCTCCTCCTCACAACACCTGTTCCCTTTCTTTCACCTCTCTCTGTTCAGGCCACACATATTTTACTTACCAACCAATCTGCAATCCCTCATTCACTAGGCATGATTCCACTCTTACACAACACACAGACACATTTTACTTACCAATTGGCCATTTAGGCCCACCTCCAACTTACCTCTGCTCTGCCACCATCAGTCACCTGGTGCCGAACCCGGGATTCGAACCCTGGTTGCCTGCATGGAAGGCAGGTACTTACCCACTGGACCACACTGGTTTCCATGTAAGTAGCTTATCAAATTGTCCTTATGTCATGGTCATCCTTTTCATGTGCAATGGAAGCCGCAGGGAAGGACACCAAGGCCTGCATGTTGCTTATAGTTACTACTGCAATCCTCTAGACCACTAAGGAGCTATAGCTCAAAGGTAAGTCTTGTACCTTTGCTGCGGACAGCCCTCACAGGCCAGGGTTCGAATCCTGCCAATGCTGTAGAGGTATCCCAAGGTGGAAATTTTCAAAAAGTGAATGTTTTTTTTTTTGCTAAGATTTTTTTTTACTTGGTAACAGAGGAGAAAAGTGGACACTCTTTTTGGCATGCGTGTCTCAAAATTTCAAATGTTTTCCCTCATGACCTTCTACCAACCTCCCTATTTCTCAAGTAGGTGCAATAGGGACAAGGCCTTATTTTCCTTTATGAATGTCTTCATTCTTTGTCCTTTAAGTTTGGTGAATTGCAGAGTGCAATTGTGGTATTGGGGGTTATAACTGAGCACAAGAATGCGAGGAAGGTGCTACACTTATTGTAAAATAGGTTGGATGATTGTGATTTTTCATTTTGGTGTGAGCCACTCGCTCAAATCAGGGGTTTGGTGCCAGTGAGCTTGGATAGAAATAAAGGTCAAGTATGAGCTCTGGCTAATGAAATGATGGGTCAAGTTTGAGGCAAGCTAGAGTCCATTTATTAGGTGCAATAAGAAGCTAGAAAGATTGTTTCCTTTAAGAGACAGACAAGGGCAGAGTCAAGCCTTTGCTCTAGTAGGTCTGCATCATCCCTGCTGCAGGATGTGAAGGAATGGACCTCCACAGCAATGCGCTGTGCCGGGCTGGGCTGCGCTGGCCTGGGCTGGGCCTGCCCTGGCACTGTGAATTAATCACCCACCTCCTTCCTTTGAGGAACGCTCACGAACGCCCACGAACGCCCTTGTTCTGTATACAGGCTGACAGCAGGCAATTTAGGACCCTGCTAAATGAGGGTGATGTCCCCATGTGCTTCCTTCAAGTGGCAAAATCCTTCGTCTAAGGCAGGTGGGCTTTTTAAAAATTTGGTTGAAGACCATATGTTGGAGGCGGTATCACGGCACAAGCCGCCGACCGTCTCAGAAGAAAGTGTGCATGGGAGGATATTATTTGCATAGGACAGCCCTCTTCTCAGTCCCATTCTTATGCTGCAGTTGCCATGAAGTGTTACTAGAGGGCAGCAGTATGAACAAAAGAGCACACTGAGGCTTTTCTTCTGCTTGCTGACATGATTCTTGTTCATGGTGGTCTTGCAGGGCCTAAGGAGTGAAGGACTGCTTTGACTGAGGGGATGAGGAATGGCAGGCCTGTATTTGTGGTGAAGGGGGAATATTTGGAAGGTAAACAGCAAGATGAAAACGTCAAAGCATATATGTTTGCTGAGTGATTGAGTCTGTGTGTCACTTGTCTCTTTGAAGGGACATGTGAGAAAGGAACAGCAGCACCATAGACTTCAGATGGGAGAGAGCAAGCAAGGATTAATATTTCCCTCAAATCCAAATACTTACAGTACCTCAAAGATGACAAGTGCGATATGATGTTCTGCAATTGTAAGGATTTGCCATGTGTGGTAGATAAATATGCATAGTTAGTGAGGTTTTTCCCAGAATGTGAGTATCGTTAGGCTGGCAAATGTCAGGCACTCCTTTGGGAGTATGAGGCCAAGAACAAATTTGGGAAGTTTGCTACAGTCATCTGTAGGATCGAAAGACACTGGGGAATCGTTACAGAGGGAGCCAGGCTTCACAAAATGTGGTAACAGTTGGACAGAAATCTTTAGCAGGGATTTTTGTCTACCCCCAATGTGGGACCAGGACCGCAGTACCTCTGTGTCTCTGAAACATATTTTGACCTCTGGACACCACCATCTCAATACCCCTCAAATGTTCCCCCCTGGTACCCCAGCTTTGGTAGTGCATCAACCAGGTTTCAATCATTTGAGTGACCACAAACACCCTTCCTATGTGCCTTCCATTTACATTCAGTCAGTAACCCAGCTGCTTCGTTCGCTGTTCAATCTCAAGTGACAGTTGGATGCACATTGCAGGGGTATACAGGCATATACCGTACTGTACAGACCCTCTCAGTACAGCCAGACTACACTTCTTAAAATCATAAATACATGTTTTGCCCAACAGTAAGGCCAGGCCTTTCCTCTGTAGTTCATGGCCAACGTAAGGAGGAAAACATCAACTGAAGAGCATGCCAAAATTCTCTACAGACACTGCCAATCCTCACACTTTTGCCTATTCGCATGCTGAGGTTATTCACTATGAACCACCAAACCAATTGCAACAGTAGCCTCTCCCTGCCTCATTCGTATGCTTCGATGCCACCTTTATTTAGCAAGTGTTAGTGCTCTCGGATTTTGTAGCGCGATTCGCTATAGCCTCTGTTTTCAACAGAAATGTCCTAAAGGTACCTATACCAATCTGCAGGGTGGGGAGGAAGGGGGCTGCTGCTGCTGGCAGTAACATTTTGGGGCACCCCACCTGCAAAAATACAGCCAAATGCTCCTTGTTTTACCTTTCAATAGCATAACTGCAGCATAATCGTATGGTGACCCCTGTTGTTAATAGAAACTGTCAAACAGCTTCTTGCCCCCCCGTTGCCCCTAACCATTTGGGGTACACCCCATGAGGGAGGATCAGAGCAATACAAACTAATGGTAGCCCCTCAAAAAGTACCTGGAAGCCAAGCCATTGTGTGCACCTCATCGCCTTCACGTTGCGCCCAAGCATCTTTTAATACTGCTCCCCCAAATTTTGACTGCCCCCTCCCAACAGAAATCAGAGAGTATGGGGAGGGTGCAGTAAAAAAGTATTTGCAGTACCCCACAATAAGTCAGGATCCTCCTCCACCTATTCCTCTGCTCTCTGAACCCACCCATTTTGCCCAGGCTCCGCCTATACCCCTCCTCTCTGACCCCTCCCACTCTGACTAGGCTCCTCCTATACCCCTCCTCTCTGACCCAGCTCCTCCTATACTCCTCCTCTCTGACCCCACCCACTCTGACTTGGCTCCTCCTCCTCACAACACCTGTTCCCTTTCTTTCACCTCTCTCTGTTCAGGCCACACATATTTTACTTACCAGCCAATCTGCAATCCCTCATTCAAAAGGCATGATTCCACTCTTACACAACACACAGACACATTTTACTTACCAATTGGCCATTTAGGCCCACCTTCAACTTACCTCTGCTCTGCCACCATCAATCACCTGGTGCCAAACCCGGGATTCGAACCCTGGTTGCCTGCATGGAAGGCAGGTACTTACCCACTGGACCACACTGGTTTCCATGTAAGTAGCTTATCAAATTGTCCTTATGTCATGGTCATCCTTTTCATGTGCAATGGAAGCCGCAGGGAAGGACACCAAGGCCTGCATGTTGCTTATAGTTACTACTGCAATCCTCTAGACCACTAAGGAGCTATAGCTCAAAGGTAAGTCTTGTACCTTTGGTGCGGACAGCCCTCACAGGCCAGGGTTCGAATCCTGCCAATGCTGTAGAGGTATCCCAAGGTGGAAATTTTCAAAAAGTGAATGTTTTTTTTTTTGCTAAGATTTTTTTTTACTTGGTAACAGAGGAGAAAAGTGGACACTCTTTTTGGCATGCGTGTCTCAAAATTTCAAATGTTTTCCCTCATGACCTTCTACCAACCTCCCTATTTCTCAAGTAGGTGCAATAGGGACAAGGCCTTATTTTCCTTTATGAATGTCTTCATTCTTTGTCCTTTAAGTTTGGTGAATTGCAGAGTGCAATTGTGGTATTGGGGGTTATAACTGAGCACAAGAATGCGAGGAAGGTGCTACACTTATTGTAAAATAGGTTGGATGATTGTGATTTTTCATTTTGGTGTGAGCCACTCGCTCAAATCAGGGGTTTGGTGCCAGTGAGCTTGGATAGAAATAAAGGTCAAGTATGAGCTCTGGCTAATGAAATGATGGGTCAAGTTTGAGGCAAGCTAGAGTCCATTTATTAGGTGCAATAAGAAGCTAGAAAGATTGTTTCCTTTAAGAGACAGACAAGGGCAGAGTCAAGCCTTTGCTCTAGTAGGTCTGCATCATCCCTGCTGCAGGATGTGAAGGAATGGACCTCCACAGCAATGCGCTGTGCCGGGCTGGGCTGCGCTGGCCTGGGCTGGGCTGGGCCTGCCCTGGCACTGTGAATTAATCACCCACCTCCTTCCTTTGAGGAACGCTCACGAACGCCCACGAACGCCCTTGTTCTGTATACAGGCTGACAGCAGGCAATTTAGGACCCTGCTAAATGAGGGTGATGTCCCCATGTGCTTCCTTCAAGTGGCAAAATCCTTCGTCTAAGGCAGGTGGGCTTTTTAAAAATTTGGTTGAAGACCATATGTTGGAGGCGGTATCACGGCACAAGCCGCCGACCGTCTCAGAAGAAAGTATGCATGGGAGAATATTATTTGCATAGGACAGCCCTCTTCTCAGTCCCATTCTTATGCTGCAGTTGCCATGAAGTGTTACTAGAGGGCAGCAGTATGAACAAAAGAGCACACTGAGGCTTTTCTTCTGCTTGCTGACATGATTATTGTTCATGGTGGTCTTGCAGGGCCTAAGGAGTGAAGGACTGCTTTGACTGAGGGGATGAGGAATGGCAGGCCTGTATTTGTGGTGAAGGGGGAATATTTGGAAGGTAAACAGCAAGATGAAAACGTCAAAGCATATATGTTTGCTGAGTGATTGAGTCTGTGTGTCACTTGTCTCTTTGAAGGGACATGTGAGAAAGGAACAGCAGCACCATAGACTTCAGATGGGAGAGAGCAAGCAAGGATTAATATTTCCCTCAAATCCAAATACTTACAGTACCTCAAAGATGACAAGTGCGATATGATGTTCTGCAATTGTAAGGATTTGCCATGTGTGGTAGATAAATATGCATAGTTAGTGAGGTTTTTCCCAGAATGTGAGTATCGTTAGGCTGGCAAATGTCAGGCACTCCTTTGGGAGTATGAGGCCAAGAACAAATTTGGGAAGTTTGCTACAGTCATCTGTAGGATCGAAAGACACTGGGGAATCGTTACAGAGGGAGCCAGGCTTCACAAAATGTGGTAACAGTTGGACAGAAATCTTTAGCAGGGACTTTTGTCTACCCCCAATGTGGGACCAGGACCGCAGTACCTCTGTGTCTCTGAAACATATTTTGACCTCTGGACACCACCATCTCAATACCCCTCAAATGTTCCCCCCTGGTACCCCAGCTTTGGTAGTGCATCAACCAGGTTTCAATCATTTGAGTGACCACAAACACCCTTCCTATGTGCCTTCCATTTACATTCAGTCAGTAACCCAGCTGCTTCGTTCGCTGTTCAATCTCAAGTGACAGTTGGATGCACATTGCAGGGGTATACAGGCATTTACCGTACTGTACAGACCCTCTCAGTGCAGCCAGACTACACTTCTTAAAATCATAAATACATGTTTTGCCCAACAGTAAGGCCAGGCCTTTCCTCTGTAGTTCATGGCCAACATAAGGAGGAAAACATCAACTGAAGAGCATGCCAAAATTCTCTACAGACACTGCCAATCCTCACACTTTTGCCTATTCGCATGCTGAGGTTATTCACTATGAACCACCAAACCAATTGCAACAGTAGCCTCTCCCTGCCTCATTCGTATGCTTCGATGCCACCTTTATTTAGCAAGTGTTAGTGCTCTCGGATTATGTAGCGCGATTCGCTATAGCCTCTGTTTTCAACAGAAATGTCCTAAAGGTACCTATACCAATCTGCAGTGTGGGGAGGAAGGGGGCTGCTGCTGCTGGCAGTAACATTTTGGGGCACCCCACCTGAAAAAATACAGCCAAATGCTCCTTGTTTTACCTTTCAATAGCATAACTGCAGCATAATCGTATGGTGACCCCTGTTGTTAATAGAAACTGTCAAACAGCTTCTTGCCCCCCCCGTTGCCCCTAACCATTTGGGGTACACCCCATGAGGGAGGATCAGAGCAATACAAACTAATGGTAGCCCCTCAAAAAGTACCTGGAAGCCAAGCCATTGTGTGCACCTCATCGCCTTCACGTTGCGCCCAAGCACCTTTTAATACTGCTCCCCCAAATTTTGACTGCCCCCTCCCAACAGAAATCAGAGAGTATGGGGAGGGTGCAGTAAAAAAGTATTTGCAGTACCCCACAATAAGTCAGGATCCTCCTCCACCTATTCCTCTGCTCTCTGAACCCACCCATTCTGCCCAGGCTCCGCCTATACCCCTCCTCTCTGACCCCACCCACTCTGACTAGGCTCCTCCTATAACCCTCCTCTCTGACCCAGCTCCTCCTATACTCCTCCTCTCTGACCCCACCCACTCTGACTTGGCTCCTCCTCCTCACAACACCTGTTCCCTTTCTTTCACCTCTCTCTGTTCAGGCCACACATATTTTACTTACCAACCAATCTGCAATCCCTCATTCACTAGGCATGATTCCACTCTTACACAACACACAGACACATTTTACTTACCAATTGGCCATTTAGGCCCACCTCCAACTTACCTCTGCTCTGCCACCATCAGTCACCTGGTGCCGAACCCGGGATTCGAACCCTGGTTGCCTGCATGGAAGGCAGGTACTTACCCACTGGACCACACTGGTTTCCATGTAAGTAGCTTATCAAATTGTCCTTATGTCATGGTCATCCTTTTCATGTGCAATGGAAGCCGCAGGGAAGGACACCAAGGCCTGCATGTTGCTTATAGTTACTACTGCAATCCTCTAGACCACTAAGGAGCTATAGCTCAAAGGTAAGTCTTGTACCTTTGCTGCGGACAGCCCTCACAGGCCAGGGTTCGAATCCTGCCAATGCTGTAGAGGTATCCCAAGGTGGAAATTTTCAAAAAGTGAATGTTTTTTTTTTTGCTAAGATTTTTTTTTACTTGGTAACAGAGGAGAAAAGTGGACACTCTTTTTGGCATGCGTGTCTCAAAATTTCAAATGTTTTCCCTCATGACCTTCTACCAACCTCCCTATTTCTCAAGTAGGTGCAATAGGGACAAGGCCTTATTTTCCTTTATGAATGTCTTCATTCTTTGTCCTTTAAGTTTGGTGAATTGCAGAGTGCAATTGTGGTATTGGGGGTTATAACTGAGCACAAGAATGCGAGGAAGGTGCTACACTTATTGTAAAATAGGTTGGATGATTGTGATTTTTCATTTTGGTGTGAGCCACTCGCTCAAATCAGGGGTTTGGTGCCAGTGAGCTTGGATAGAAATAAAGGTCAAGTATGAGCTCTGGCTAATGAAATGATGGGTCAAGTTTGAGGCAAGCTAGAGTCCATTTATTAGGTGCAATAAGAAGCTAGAAAGATTGTTTCCTTTAAGAGACAGACAAGGGCAGAGTCAAGCCTTTGCTCTAGTAGGTCTGCATCATCCCTGCTGCAGGATGTGAAGGAATGGACCTCCACAGCAATGCGCTGTGCCGGGCTGGGCTGCGCTGGCCTGGGCTGGGCCTGCCCTGGCACTGTGAATTAATCACCCACCTCCTTCCTTTGAGGAACGCTCACGAACGCCCACGAACGCCCTTGTTCTGTATACAGGCTGACAGCAGGCAATTTAGGACCCTGCTAAATGAGGGTGATGTCCCCATGTGCTTCCTTCAAGTGGCAAAATCCTTCGTCTAAGGCAGGTGGGCTTTTTAAAAATTTGGTTGAAGACCATATGTTGGAGGCGGTATCACGGCACAAGCCGCCGACCGTCTCAGAAGAAAGTGTGCATGGGAGGATATTATTTGCATAGGACAGCCCTCTTCTCAGTCCCATTCTTATGCTGCAGTTGCCATGAAGTGTTACTAGAGGGCAGCAGTATGAACAAAAGAGCACACTGAGGCTTTTCTTCTGCTTGCTGACATGATTCTTGTTCATGGTGGTCTTGCAGGGCCTAAGGAGTGAAGGACTGCTTTGACTGAGGGGATGAGGAATGGCAGGCCTGTATTTGTGGTGAAGGGGGAATATTTGGAAGGTAAACAGCAAGATGAAAACGTCAAAGCATATATGTTTGCTGAGTGATTGAGTCTGTGTGTCACTTGTCTCTTTGAAGGGACATGTGAGAAAGGAACAGCAGCACCATAGACTTCAGATGGGAGAGAGCAAGCAAGGATTAATATTTCCCTCAAATCCAAATACTTACAGTACCTCAAAGATGACAAGTGCGATATGATGTTCTGCAATTGTAAGGATTTGCCATGTGTGGTAGATAAATATGCATAGTTAGTGAGGTTTTTCCCAGAATGTGAGTATCGTTAGGCTGGCAAATGTCAGGCACTCCTTTGGGAGTATGAGGCCAAGAACAAATTTGGGAAGTTTGCTACAGTCATCTGTAGGATCGAAAGACACTGGGGAATCGTTACAGAGGGAGCCAGGCTTCACAAAATGTGGTAACAGTTGGACAGAAATCTTTAGCAGGGATTTTTGTCTACCCCCAATGTGGGACCAGGACCGCAGTACCTCTGTGTCTCTGAAACATATTTTGACCTCTGGACACCACCATCTCAATACCCCTCAAATGTTCCCCCCTGGTACCCCAGCTTTGGTAGTGCATCAACCAGGTTTCAATCATTTGAGTGACCACAAACACCCTTCCTATGTGCCTTCCATTTACATTCAGTCAGTAACCCAGCTGCTTCGTTCGCTGTTCAATCTCAAGTGACAGTTGGATGCACATTGCAGGGGTATACAGGCATATACCGTACTGTACAGACCCTCTCAGTACAGCCAGACTACACTTCTTAAAATCATAAATACATGTTTTGCCCAACAGTAAGGCCAGGCCTTTCCTCTGTAGTTCATGGCCAACGTAAGGAGGAAAACATCAACTGAAGAGCATGCCAAAATTCTCTACAGACACTGCCAATCCTCACACTTTTGCCTATTCGCATGCTGAGGTTATTCACTATGAACCACCAAACCAATTGCAACAGTAGCCTCTCCCTGCCTCATTCGTATGCTTCGATGCCACCTTTATTTAGCAAGTGTTAGTGCTCTCGGATTTTGTAGCGCGATTCGCTATAGCCTCTGTTTTCAACAGAAATGTCCTAAAGGTACCTATACCAATCTGCAGGGTGGGGAGGAAGGGGGCTGCTGCTGCTGGCAGTAACATTTTGGGGCACCCCACCTGCAAAAATACAGCCAAATGCTCCTTGTTTTACCTTTCAATAGCATAACTGCAGCATAATCGTATGGTGACCCCTGTTGTTAATAGAAACTGTCAAACAGCTTCTTGCCCCCCCGTTGCCCCTAACCATTTGGGGTACACCCCATGAGGGAGGATCAGAGCAATACAAACTAATGGTAGCCCCTCAAAAAGTACCTGGAAGCCAAGCCATTGTGTGCACCTCATCGCCTTCACGTTGCGCCCAAGCATCTTTTAATACTGCTCCCCCAAATTTTGACTGCCCCCTCCCAACAGAAATCAGAGAGTATGGGGAGGGTGCAGTAAAAAAGTATTTGCAGTACCCCACAATAAGTCAGGATCCTCCTCCACCTATTCCTCTGCTCTCTGAACCCACCCATTTTGCCCAGGCTCCGCCTATACCCCTCCTCTCTGACCCCTCCCACTCTGACTAGGCTCCTCCTATACCCCTCCTCTCTGACCCAGCTCCTCCTATACTCCTCCTCTCTGACCCCACCCACTCTGACTTGGCTCCTCCTCCTCACAACACCTGTTCCCTTTCTTTCACCTCTCTCTGTTCAGGCCACACATATTTTACTTACCAGCCAATCTGCAATCCCTCATTCAAAAGGCATGATTCCACTCTTACACAACACACAGACACATTTTACTTACCAATTGGCCATTTAGGCCCACCTTCAACTTACCTCTGCTCTGCCACCATCAATCACCTGGTGCCAAACCCGGGATTCGAACCCTGGTTGCCTGCATGGAAGGCAGGTACTTACCCACTGGACCACACTGGTTTCCATGTAAGTAGCTTATCAAATTGTCCTTATGTCATGGTCATCCTTTTCATGTGCAATGGAAGCCGCAGGGAAGGACACCAAGGCCTGCATGTTGCTTATAGTTACTACTGCAATCCTCTAGACCACTAAGGAGCTATAGCTCAAAGGTAAGTCTTGTACCTTTGGTGCGGACAGCCCTCACAGGCCAGGGTTCGAATCCTGCCAATGCTGTAGAGGTATCCCAAGGTGGAAATTTTCAAAAAGTGAATGTTTTTTTTTTTGCTAAGATTTTTTTTTACTTGGTAACAGAGGAGAAAAGTGGACACTCTTTTTGGCATGTGTGTCTCAAAATTTCAAATGTTTTCCCTCATGACCTTCTACCAACCTCCCTATTTCTCAAGTAGGTGCAATAGTGACAAGGCCTTATTTTCCTTTATCAATGTCTTCATTCTTTGTCCTTTAAGTTTGGTGAATTGCAGAGTGCAATTGTGGTATTGGGGGTTATAACTGAGCACAAGAATGCGAGGAAGGTGCTACACTTATTGTAAAATAGGTTGGATGATGGTGATTTTTCATTTTGGTGTGAGCCATTCGCTCAAATCAGGGGTTTGGTCCCAGTGAGCTTGGATAGAAATAAAGGTCAAGTATGAGCTCTGGCTAATGAAATGATGGGTCAAGTTTGAGGCAAGCTAGAGTCCATTTATTAGGTGCAACAATAAGCTAGAAAGATTGTTTCCTTTAAGAGACTGACAAGGGCAGAGTCAAGCCTTTGCTCTAGTAGGTCTGCATCATCCCTGCTGCAGGATGTGAAGGAATGGACCTCCACAGCAATGCGCTGTGCCGGGCTGGGCTGCGCTGGCCTGGGCTGGGCCTGCCCTGGCACTGTGAATTAATCACCCACCTCCTTCCTTTGAGGAACGCTCACGAACGCCCACGAACGCCCTTGTTCTGTATACAGGCTGACAGCAGGCAATTTAGGACCCTGCTAAATGAGGGTGATGTCCCCATGTGCTTCCTTCAAGTGGCAAAATCCTTCGTCTAAGGCAGGTGGGCTTTTTAAAAATTTGGTTGAAGACCATATGTTGGAGGCGGTATCACGGCACAAGCCGCCGACCGTCTCAGAAGAAAGTGTGCATGGGAGGATATTATTTGCATAGGACAGCCCTCTTCTCAGTCCCATTCTTATGCTGCAGTTGCCATGAAGTGTTACTAGAGGGCAGCAGTATGAACAAAAGAGCACACTGAGGCTTTTCTTCTGCTTGCTGACATGATTCTTGTTCATGGTGGTCTTTCAGGGCCTAAGGAGTGAAGGACTGCTTTGACTGAGGGGATGAGGAATGGCAGGCCTGTATTTGTGGTGAAGGGGGAATATTTGGAAGGTAAACAGCAAGATGAAAACGTCAAAGCATATATGTTTGCTGAGTGATTGAGTCTGTGTGTCACTTGTCTCTTTGAAGGGACATGTGAGAAAGGAACAGCAGCACCATAGACTTCAGATGGGATAGAGCAAGCAAGGATTAATATTTCCCTCAAATCCAAATACTTACAGTACCTCAAAGATGACAAGTGCGATATGATGTTCTGCAATTGTAAGGATTTGCCATGTGTGGTAGATAAATATGCATAGTTAGTGAGGTTTTTCCCAGAATGTGAGTATCGTTAGGCTGGCAAATGTCAGGCACTCCTTTGGGAGTATGAGGCCAAGAACAAATTTGGGAAGTTTGCTACAGTCATCTGTAGGATCGAAAGACACTGGGGAATCGTTACAGAGGGAGCCAGGCTTCACAAAATGTGGTAACAGTTGGACAGAAATCTTTAGCAGGGACTTTTGTCTACCCCCAATGTGGGACCAGGACCGCAGTACCTCTGTGTCTCTGAAACATATTTTGACCTCTGGACACCACCATCTCAATACCCCTCAAATGTTCCCCCCTGGTACCCCAGCTTTGGTAGTGCATCAACCAGGTTTCAATCATTTGAGTGACCACAAACACCCTTCCTATGTGCCTTCCATTTACATTCAGTCAGTAACCCAGCTGCTTCGTTCGCTGTTCAATCTCAAGTGACAGTTGGATGCACATTGCAGGGGTATACAGGCATTTACCGTACTGTACAGACCCTCTCAGTACAGCCAGACTACACTTCTTAAAATCATAAATACATGTTTTGCCCAACAGTAAGGCCAGGCCTTTCCTCTGTAGTTCATGGCCAACGTAAGGAGGAAAACATCAACTGAAGAGCATGCCAAAATTCTCTACAGACACTGCCAATCCTCACACTTTTGCCTATTCGCATGCTGAGGTTATTCACTATGAACCACCAAACCAATTGCAACAGTAGCCTCTCCCTGCCTCATTCGTATGCTTCGATGCCACCTTTATTTAGCAAGTGTTAGTGCTCTCGGATTTTGTAGCGCGATTCGCTATAGCCTCTGTTTTCAACAGAAATGTCCTAAAGGTACCTATACCAATCTGCAGGGTGGGGAGGAAGGGGGCTGCTGCTGCTGGCAGTAACATTTTGGGGCACCCCACCTGCAAAAATACAGCCAAATGCTCCTTGTTTTACCTTTCAATAGCATAACTGCAGCATAATCGTATGGTGACCCCTGTTGTTAATAGAAACTGTCAAACAGCTTCTTGCCCCCCCGTTGCCCCTAACCATTTGGGGTACACCCCATGAGGGAGGATCAGAGCAATACAAACTAATGGTAGCCCCTCAAAAAGTACCTGGAAGCCAAGCCATTGTGTGCACCTCATCGCCTTCACGTTGCGCCCAAGCACCTTTTAATACTGCTCCCCCAAATTTTGACTGCCCCCTCCCAACAGAAATCAGAGAGTATGGGGAGGGTGCAGTAAAAAAGTATTTGCAGTACCCCACAATAAGTCAGGATCCTCCTCCACCTATTCCTCTGCTCTCTGAACCCACCCATTCTGCCCAGGCTCCGCCTATACCCCTCCTCTCTGACCCCACCCACTCTGACTAGGCTCCTCCTATAACCCTCCTCTCTGACCCAGCTCCTCCTATACTCCTCCTCTCTGACCCCACCCACTCTGACTTGGCTCCTCCTCCTCACAACACCTGTTCCCTTTCTTTCACCTCTCTCTGTTCAGGCCACACATATTTTACTTACCAACCAATCTGCAATCCCTCATTCACTAGGCATGATTCCACTCTTACACAACACACAGACACATTTTACTTACCAATTGGCCATTTAGGCCCACCTCCAACTTACCTCTGCTCTGCCACCATCAGTCACCTGGTGCCGAACCCGGGATTCGAACCCTGGTTGCCTGCATGGAAGGCAGGTACTTACCCACTGGACCACACTGGTTTCCATGTAAGTAGCTTATCAAATTGTCCTTATGTCATGGTCATCCTTTTCATGTGCAATGGAAGCCGCAGGGAAGGACACCAAGGCCTGCATGTTGCTTATAGTTACTACTGCAATCCTCTAGTCCACTAAGGAGCTATAGCTCAAAGGTAAGTCTTGTACCTTTGCTGCGGACAGCCCTCACAGGCCAGGGTTCGAATCCTGCCAATGCTGTAGAGGTATCCCAAGGTGGAAATTTTCAAAAAGTGAATGTTTTTTTTTTTGCTAAGATTTTTTTTTACTTGGTAACAGAGGAGAAAAGTGGACACTCTTTTTGGCATGTGTGTCTCAAAATTTCAAATGTTTTCCCTCATGACCTTCTACCAACCTCCCTATTTCTCAAGTAGGTGCAATAGGGACAAGGCCTTATTTTCCTTTATCAATGTCTTCATTCTTTGTCCTTTAAGTTTGGTGAATTGCAGAGTGCAATTGTGGTATTGGGGGTTATAACTGAGCACAAGAATGCGAGGAAGGTGCTACACTTATTGTAAAATAGGTTGGATGATTGTGATTTTTCATTTTGGTGTGAGCCACTCGCTCAAATCAGGGGTTTGGTGCCAGTGAGCTTGGATAGAAATAAAGGTCAAGTATGAGCTCTGGCTAATGAAATGATGGGTCAAGTTTGAGGCAAGCTAGAGTCCATTTATTAGGTGCAATAAGAAGCCAGAAAGATTGTTTCCTTTAAGAGACAGACAAGGGCAGAGTCAAGCCTTTGCTCTAATAGGTCTGCATCATCCCTGCTGCAGGATGTGAAGGAATGGACCTCCACAGCAATGCGCTGTGCCGGGCTGGGCTGGGCTGCGCTGGCCTGGGCTGGGCCTGCCCTGGCACTGTGAATTAATCACCCACCTCCTTCCTTTGAGGAACGCTCACGAACGCCCACGAACGCCCTTGTTCTGTATACAGGCTGACAGCAGGCAATTTAGGACCCTGCTAAATGAGGGTGATGTCCCCATGTGCTTCCTTCAAGTGGCAAAATCCTTCGTCTAAGGCAGGTGGGCTTTTTAAAAATTAGGTTGAAGACCATATGTTGGAGGCGGTATCACGGCACAAGCCGCCGACCGTCTCAGAAGAAAGTATGCATGGGAGAATATTATTTGCATAGGACAGCCCTCTTCTCAGTCCCATTCTTATGCTGCAGTTGCCATGAAGTGTTACTAGAGGGCAGCAGTATGAACAAAAGAGCACACTGAGGCTTTTCTTCTGCTTGCTGACATGATTATTGTTCATGGTGGTCTTGCAGGGCCTAAGGAGTGAAGGACTGCTTTGACTGAGGGGATGAGGAATGGCAGGCCTGTATTTGTGGTGAAGGGGGAATATTTGGAAGGTAAACAGCAAGATGAAAACGTCAAAGCATATATGTTTGCTGAGTGATTGAGTCTGTGTGTCACTTGTCTCTTTGAAGGGACATGTGAGAAAGGAACAGCAGCACCATAGACTTCAGATGGGAGAGAGCAAGCAAGGATTAATATTTCCCTCAAATCCAAATACTTACAGTACCTCAAAGATGACAAGTGCGATATGATGTTCTGCAATTGTAAGGATTTGCCATGTGTGGTAGATAAATATGCATAGTTAGTGAGGTTTTTCCCAGAATGTGAGTATCGTTAGGCTGGCAAATGTCAGGCACTCCTTTGGGAGTATGAGGCCAAGAACAAATTTGGGAAGTTTGCTACAGTCATCTGTAGGATCGAAAGACACTGGGGAATCGTTACAGAGGGAGCCAGGCTTCACAAAATGTGGTAACAGTTGGACAGAAATCTTTAGCAGGGACTTTTGTCTACCCCCAATGTGGGACCAGGACCGCAGTACCTCTGTGTCTCTGAAACATATTTTGACCTCTGGACACCACCATCTCAATACCCCTCAAATGTTCCCCCCTGGTACCCCAGCTTTGGTAGTGCATCAACCAGGTTTCAATCATTTGAGTGACCACAAACACCCTTCCTATGTGCCTTCCATTTACATTCAGTCAGTAACCCAGCTGCTTCGTTCGCTGTTCAATCTCAAGTGACAGTTGGATGCACATTGCAGGGGTATACAGGCATTTACCGTACTGTACAGACCCTCTCAGTGCAGCCAGACTACACTTCTTAAAATCATAAATACATGTTTTGCCCAACAGTAAGGCCAGGCCTTTCCTCTGTAGTTCATGGCCAACATAAGGAGGAAAACATCAACTGAAGAGCATGCCAAAATTCTCTACAGACACTGCCAATCCTCACACTTTTGCCTATTCGCATGCTGAGGTTATTCACTATGAACCACCAAACCAATTGCAACAGTAGCCTCTCCCTGCCTCATTCGTATGCTTCGATGCCACCTTTATTTAGCAAGTGTTAGTGCTCTCGGATTATGTAGCGCGATTCGCTATAGCCTCTGTTTTCAACAGAAATGTCCTAAAGGTACCTATACCAATCTGCAGTGTGGGGAGGAAGGGGGCTGCTGCTGCTGGCAGTAACATTTTGGGGCACCCCACCTGAAAAAATACAGCCAAATGCTCCTTGTTTTACCTTTCAATAGCATAACTGCAGCATAATCGTATGGTGACCCCTGTTGTTAATAGAAACTGTCAAACAGCTTCTTGCCCCCCCCGTTGCCCCTAACCATTTGGGGTACACCCCATGAGGGAGGATCAGAGCAATACAAACTAATGGTAGCCCCTCAAAAAGTACCTGGAAGCCAAGCCATTGTGTGCACCTCATCGCCTTCACGTTGCGCCCAAGCACCTTTTAATACTGCTCCCCCAAATTTTGACTGCCCCCTCCCAACAGAAATCAGAGAGTATGGGGAGGGTGCAGTAAAAAAGTATTTGCAGTACCCCACAATAAGTCAGGATCCTCCTCCACCTATTCCTCTGCTCTCTGAACCCACCCATTCTGCCCAGGCTCCGCCTATACCCCTCCTCTCTGACCCCACCCACTCTGACTAGGCTCCTCCTATAACCCTCCTCTCTGACCCAGCTCCTCCTATACTCCTCCTCTCTGACCCCACCCACTCTGACTTGGCTCCTCCTCCTCACAACACCTGTTCCCTTTCTTTCACCTCTCTCTGTTCAGGCCACACATATTTTACTTACCAACCAATCTGCAATCCCTCATTCACTAGGCATGATTCCACTCTTACACAACACACAGACACATTTTACTTACCAATTGGCCATTTAGGCCCACCTCCAACTTACCTCTGCTCTGCCACCATCAGTCACCTGGTGCCGAACCCGGGATTCGAACCCTGGTTGCCTGCATGGAAGGCAGGTACTTACCCACTGGACCACACTGGTTTCCATGTAAGTAGCTTATCAAATTGTCCTTATGTCATGGTCATCCTTTTCATGTGCAATGGAAGCCGCAGGGAAGGACACCAAGGCCTGCATGTTGCTTATAGTTACTACTGCAATCCTCTAGACCACTAAGGAGCTATAGCTCAAAGGTAAGTCTTGTACCTTTGCTGCGGACAGCCCTCACAGGCCAGGGTTCGAATCCTGCCAATGCTGTAGAGGTATCCCAAGGTGGAAATTTTCAAAAAGTGAATGTTTTTTTTTTTGCTAAGATTTTTTTTTACTTGGTAACAGAGGAGAAAAGTGGACACTCTTTTTGGCATGCGTGTCTCAAAATTTCAAATGTTTTCCCTCATGACCTTCTACCAACCTCCCTATTTCTCAAGTAGGTGCAATAGGGACAAGGCCTTATTTTCCTTTATGAATGTCTTCATTCTTTGTCCTTTAAGTTTGGTGAATTGCAGAGTGCAATTGTGGTATTGGGGGTTATAACTGAGCACAAGAATGCGAGGAAGGTGCTACACTTATTGTAAAATAGGTTGGATGATTGTGATTTTTCATTTTGGTGTGAGCCACTCGCTCAAATCAGGGGTTTGGTGCCAGTGAGCTTGGATAGAAATTAAGGTCAAGTATGAGCTCTGGCTAATGAAATGATGGGTCAAGTTTGAGGCAAGCTAGAGTCCATTTATTAGGTGCAATAAGAAGCTAGAAAGATTGTTTCCTTTAAGAGACAGACAAGGGCAGAGTCAAGCCTTTGCTCTAGTAGGTCTGCATCATCCCTGCTGCAGGATGTGAAGGAATGGACCTCCACAGCAATGCGCTGTGCCGGGCTGGGCTGCGCTGGCCTGGGCTGGGCCTGCCCTGGCACTGTGAATTAATCACCCACCTCCTTCCTTTGAGGAACGCTCACGAACGCCCACGAACGCCCTTGTTCTGTATACAGGCTGACAGCAGGCAATTTAGGACCCTGCTAAATGAGGGTGATGTCCCCATGTGCTTCCTTCAAGTGGCAAAATCCTTCGTCTAAGGCAGGTGGGCTTTTTAAAAATTTGGTTGAAGACCATATGTTGGAGGCGGTATCACGGCACAAGCCGCCGACCGTCTCAGAAGAAAGTATGCATGGGAGAATATTATTTGCATAGGACAGCCCTCTTCTCAGTCCCATTCTTATGCTGCAGTTGCCATGAAGTGTTACTAGAGGGCAGCAGTATGAACAAAAGAGCACACTGAGGCTTTTCTTCTGCTTGCTGACATGATTCTTGTTCATGGTGGTCTTGCAGGGCCTAAGGAGTGAAGGACTGCTTTGACTGAGGGGATGAGGAATGGCAGGCCTGTATTTGTGGTGAAGGGGGAATATTTGGAAGGTAAACAGCAAGATGAAAACGTCAAAGCATATATGTTTGCTGAGTGATTGAGTCTGTGTGTCACTTGTCTCTTTGAAGGGACATGTGAGAAAGGAACAGCAGCACCATAGACTTCAGATGGGAGAGAGCAAGCAAGGATTAATATTTCCCTCAAATCCAAATACTTACAGTACCTCAAAGATGACAAGTGCGATATGATGTTCTGCAATTGTAAGGATTTGCCATGTGTGGTAGATAAATATGCATAGTTAGTGAGGTTTTTCCCAGAATGTGAGTATCGTTAGGCTGGCAAATGTCAGGCACTCCTTTGGGAGTATGAGGCCAAGAACAAATTTGGGAAGTTTGCTACAGTCATCTGTAGGATCGAAAGACACTGGGGAATCGTTACAGAGGGAGCCAGGCTTCACAAAATGTGGTAACAGTTGGACAGAAATCTTTAGCAGGGACTTTTGTCTACCCCCAATGTGGGACCAGGACCGCAGTACCTCTGTGTCTCTGAAACATATTTTGACCTCTGGACACCACCATCTCAATACCCCTCAAATGTTCCCCCCTGGTACCCCAGCTTTGGTAGTGCATCAACCAGGTTTCAATCATTTGAGTGACCACAAACACCCTTCCTATGTGCCTTCCATTTACATTCAGTCAGTAACCCAGCTGCTTCGTTCGCTGTTCAATCTCAAGTGACAGTTGGATGCACATTGCAGGGGTATACAGGCATTTACCGTACTGTACAGACCCTCTCAGTGCAGCCAGACTACACTTCTTAAAATCATAAATACATGTTTTGCCCAACAGTAAGGCCAGGCCTTTCCTCTGTAGTTCATGGCCAACATAAGGAGGAAAACATCAACTGAAGAGCATGCCAAAATTCTCTACAGACACTGCCAATCCTCACACTTTTGCCTATTCGCATGCTGAGGTTATTCACTATGAACCACCAAACCAATTGCAACAGTAGCCTCTCCCTGCCTCATTCGTATGCTTCGATGCCACCTTTATTTAGCAAGTGTTAGTGCTCTCGGATTATGTAGCGCGATTCGCTATAGCCTCTGTTTTCAACAGAAATGTCCTAAAGGTACCTATACCAATCTGCAGTGTGGGGAGGAAGGGGGCTGCTGCTGCTGGCAGTAACATTTTGGGGCACCCCACCTGAAAAAATACAGCCAAATGCTCCTTGTTTTACCTTTCAATAGCATAACTGCAGCATAATCGTATGGTGACCCCTGTTGTTAATAGAAACTGTCAAACAGCTTCTTGCCCCCCCCCGTTGCCCCTAACCATTTGGGGTACACCCCATGAGGGAGGATCAGAGCAATACAAACTAATGGTAGCCCCTCAAAAAGTACCTGGAAGCCAAGCCATTGTGTGCACCTCATCCCCTTCACGTTGCGCCCAAGAACCTTTTAATACTGCTCCCCCAAATTTTGACTGCCCCCTCCCAACAGAAATCAGAGAGTATGGGGAGGGTGCAGTAAAAAAGTATTTGCAGTACCCCACAATAAGTCAGGCTCCTCCTCCACCTATTCCTCTGCTCTCTGAACCCACCCATTCTGCCCAGGCTCCGCCTATACCCCTCCTCTCTGACCCCACCCACTCTGACTAGGCTCCTCCTATGCTCCTCCTCTCTGACCCCTCCCACTCTGACTAGGCTCCTCCTATACCCCTCCTCTCTGACCCAGCTCCTCCTATACTCCTCCTCTCTGACCCCACCCACTCTGACTTGGCTCCTCCTCCTCACAACACCTGTTCTCTTTCTTTCACCTCTCTCTGTTCAGGCCACACATATTTTACTTACCAACCAATCTGCAATCCCTCATTCACTAGGCATGTTTCCACTCTTACACAACACACAGACACATTTTACTTACCAATTGGCCATTTAGGCCCACATCCAACTTACCTCTGCTCTGCCACCATCAGTCACCTGGTGCCGAACCCGGGATTCGAACCCTGGTTGCCTGCATGGAAGGCAGGTACTTACCCACTGGACCACACTGGTTTCCATGTAAGTAGCTTATCAAATTGTCCTTATGTCATGGTCATCCTTTTCATGTGCAATGGAAGCCGCAGGGAAGGACACCAAGGCCTGCATGTTGCTTATAGTTACTACTGCAATCCTCTAGACCACTAAGGAGCTATAGCTCAAAGGTAAGTCTTGTACCTTTGCTGCGGACAGCCCTCACAGGCCAGGGTTCGAATCCTGCCAATGCTGTAGAGGTATCCCAAGGTGGAAATTTTCAAAAAGTGAATTTTTTTTTTTTGCTAAGATTTTTTTTTACTTGGTAACAGAGGAGAAAAGTGGGCACTCTTTTTGGCATGTGTGTCTCAAAATTTCAAATGTTTTCCCTCATGACCTTCTACCAACCTCCCTATTTCTCAAGTAGGTGCAATAGGGACAAGGCCTTATTTTCCTTTATCAATGTCTTCATTCTTTGTCCTTTAAGTTTGGTGAATTGCAGAGTGCAATTGTGGTATTGGGGGTTATAACTGAGCACAAGAATGCGAGGAAGGTGCTACACTTATTGTAAAATAGGTTGGATGATTGTGATTTTTCATTTTGGTGTGAGCCACTCGCTCAAATCAGGGGTTTGGTGCCAGTGAGCTTGGATAGAAATAAAGGTCAAGTATGAGCTCTGGCTAATGAAATGATGGGTCAAGTTTGAGGCAAGCTAGAGTCCATTTATTAGGTGCAATAAGAAGCTAGAAAGATTGTTTCCTTTAAGAGACAGACAAGGGCAGAGTCAAGCCTTTGCTCTAGTAGGTCTGCATCATCCCTGCTGCAGGATGTGAAGGAATGGACCTCCACAGCAATGCGCTGTGCCGGGCTGGGCTGCGCTGGCCTGGGCTGGGCTGGGCCTGCCCTGGCACTGTGAATTAATCACCCACCTCCTTCCTTTGAGGAACGCTCACGAACGCCCACGAACGCCCTTGTTCTGTATACAGGCTGACAGCAGGCAATTTAGGACCCTGCTAAATGAGGGTGATGTCCCCATGTGCTTCCTTCAAGTGGCAAAATCCTTCGTCTAAGGCAGGTGGGCTTTTTAAAAATTTGGTTGAAGACCATATGTTGGAGGCGGTATCACGGCACAAGCCGCCGACCGTCTCAGAAGAAAGTATGCATGGGAGAATATTATTTGCATAGGACAGCCCTCTTCTCAGTCCCATTCTTATGCTGCAGTTGCCATGAAGTGTTACTAGAGGGCAGCAGTATGAACAAAAGAGCACACTGAGGCTTTTCTTCTGCTTGCTGACATGATTATTGTTCATGGTGGTCTTGCAGGGCCTAAGGAGTGAAGGACTGCTTTGACTGAGGGGATGAGGAATGGCAGGCCTGTATTTGTGGTGAAGGGGGAATATTTGGAAGGTAAACAGCAAGATGAAAACGTCAAAGCATATATGTTTGCTGAGTGATTGAGTCTGTGTGTCACTTGTCTCTTTGAAGGGACATGTGAGAAAGGAACAGCAGCACCATAGACTTCAGATGGGAGAGAGCAAGCAAGGATTAATATTTCCCTCAAATCCAAATACTTACAGTACCTCAAAGATGACAAGTGCGATATGATGTTCTGCAATTGTAAGGATTTGCCATGTGTGGTAGATAAATATGCATAGTTAGTGAGGTTTTTCCCAGAATGTGAGTATCGTTAGGCTGGCAAATGTCAGGCACTCCTTTGGGAGTATGAGGCCAAGAACAAATTTGGGAAGTTTGCTACAGTCATCTGTAGGATCGAAAGACACTGGGGAATCGTTACAGAGGGAGCCAGGCTTCACAAAATGTGGTAACAGTTGGACAGAAATCTTTAGCAGGGACTTTTGTCTACCCCCAATGTGGGACCAGGACCGCAGTACCTCTGTGTCTCTGAAACATATTTTGACCTCTGGACACCACCATCTCAATACCCCTCAAATGTTCCCCCCTGGTACCCCAGCTTTGGTAGTGCATCAACCAGGTTTCAATCATTTGAGTGACCACAAACACCCTTCCTATGTGCCTTCCATTTACATTCAGTCAGTAACCCAGCTGCTTCGTTCGCTGTTCAATCTCAAGTGACAGTTGGATGCACATTGCAGGGGTATACAGGCATTTACCGTACTGTACAGACCCTCTCAGTGCAGCCAGACTACACTTCTTAAAATCATAAATACATGTTTTGCCCAACAGTAAGGCCAGGCCTTTCCTCTGTAGTTCATGGCCAACATAAGGAGGAAAACATCAACTGAAGAGCATGCCAAAATTCTCTACAGACACTGCCAATCCTCACACTTTTGCCTATTCGCATGCTGAGGTTATTCACTATGAACCACCAAACCAATTGCAACAGTAGCCTCTCCCTGCCTCATTCGTATGCTTCGATGCCACCTTTATTTAGCAAGTGTTAGTGCTCTCGGATTATGTAGCGCGATTCGCTATAGCCTCTGTTTTCAACAGAAATGTCCTAAAGGTACCTATACCAATCTGCAGTGTGGGGAGGAAGGGGGCTGCTGCTGCTGGCAGTAACATTTTGGGGCACCCCACCTGAAAAAATACAGCCAAATGCTCCTTGTTTTACCTTTCAATAGCATAACTGCAGCATAATCGTATGGTGACCCCTGTTGTTAATAGAAACTGTCAAACAGCTTCTTGCCCCCCCCGTTGCCCCTAACCATTTGGGGTACACCCCATGAGGGAGGATCAGAGCAATACAAACTAATGGTAGCCCCTCAAAAAGTACCTGGAAGCCAAGCCATTGTGTGCACCTCATCGCCTTCACGTTGCGCCCAAGCACCTTTTAATACTGCTCCCCCAAATTTTGACTGCCCCCTCCCAACAGAAATCAGAGAGTATGGGGAGGGTGCAGTAAAAAAGTATTTGCAGTACCCCACAATAAGTCAGGATCCTCCTCCACCTATTCCTCTGTTCTCTGAACCCACCCATTCTGCCCAGGCTCCGCCTATACCCCTCCTCTCTGACCCCACCCACTCTGACTAGGCTCCTCCTATAACCCTCCTCTCTGACCCAGCTCCTCCTATACTCCTCCTCTCTGACCCCACCCACTCTGACTTGGCTCCTCCTCCTCACAACACCTGTTCCCTTTCTTTCACCTCTCTCTGTTCAGGCCACACATATTTTACTTACCAACCAATCTGCAATCCCTCATTCACTAGGCATGATTCCACTCTTACACAACACACAGACACATTTTACTTACCAATTGGCCATTTAGGCCCACCTCCAACTTACCTCTGCTCTGCCACCATCAGTCACCTGGTGCCGAACCCGGGATTCGAACCCTGGTTGCCTGCATGGAAGGCAGGTACTTACCCACTGGACCACACTGGTTTCCATGTAAGTAGCTTATCAAATTGTCCTTATGTCATGGTCATCCTTTTCATGTGCAATGGAAGCCGCAGGGAAGGACACCAAGGCCTGCATGTTGCTTATAGTTACTACTGCAATCCTCTAGACCACTAAGGAGCTATAGCTCAAAGGTAAGTCTTGTACCTTTGCTGCGGACAGCCCTCACAGGCCAGGGTTCGAATCCTGCCAATGCTGTAGAGGTATCCCAAGGTGGAAATTTTCAAAAAGTGAATGTTTTTTTTTTTGCTAAGATTTTTTTTTACTTGGTAACAGAGGAGAAAAGTGGACACTCTTTTTGGCATGCGTGTCTCAAAATTTCAAATGTTTTCCCTCATGACCTTCTACCAACCTCCCTATTTCTCAAGTAGGTGCAATAGGGACAAGGCCTTATTTTCCTTTATGAATGTCTTCATTCTTTGTCCTTTAAGTTTGGTGAATTGCAGAGTGCAATTGTGGTATTGGGGGTTATAACTGAGCACAAGAATGCGAGGAAGGTGCTACACTTATTGTAAAATAGGTTGGATGATTGTGATTTTTCATTTTGGTGTGAGCCACTCGCTCAAATCAGGGGTTTGGTGCCAGTGAGCTTGGATAGAAATAAAGGTCAAGTATGAGCTCTGGCTAATGAAATGATGGGTCAAGTTTGAGGCAAGCTAGAGTCCATTTATTAGGTGCAATAAGAAGCTAGAAAGATTGTTTCCTTTAAGAGACAGACAAGGGCAGAGTCAAGCCTTTGCTCTAGTAGGTCTGCATCATCCCTGCTGCAGGATGTGAAGGAATGGACCTCCACAGCAATGCGCTGTGCCGGGCTGGGCTGGGCTGCGCTGGCCTGGGCTGGGCCTGCCCTGGCACTGTGAATTAATCACCCACCTCCTTCCTTTGAGGAACGCTCACGAACGCCCACGAACGCCCTTGTTCTGTATACAGGCTGACAGCAGGCAATTTAGGACCCTGCTAAATGAGGGTGATGTCCCCATGTGCTTCCTTCAAGTGGCAAAATCCTTCGTCTAAGGCAGGTGGGCTTTTTAAAAATTTGGTTGAAGACCATATGTTGGAGGCGGTATCACGGCACAAGCCGCCGACCGTCTCAGAAGAAAGTATGCATGGGAGAATATTATTTGCATAGGACAGCCCTCTTCTCAGTCCCATTCTTATGCTGCAGTTGCCATGAAGTGTTACTAGAGGGCAGCAGTATGAACAAAAGAGCACACTGAGGCTTTTCTTCTGCTTGCTGACATGATTCTTGTTCATGGTGGTCTTGCAGGGCCTAAGGAGTGAAGGACTGCTTTGACTGAGGGGATGAGGAATGGCAGGCCTGTATTTGTGGTGAAGGGGGAATATTTGGAAGGTAAACAGCAAGATGAAAACGTCAAAGCATATATGTTTGCTGAGTGATTGAGTCTGTGTGTCACTTGTCTCTTTGAAGGGACATGTGAGAAAGGAACAGCAGCACCATAGACTTCAGATGGGAGAGAGCAAGCAAGGATTAATATTTCCCTCAAATCCAAATACTTACAGTACCTCAAAGATGACAAGTGCGATATGATGTTCTGCAATTGTAAGGATTTGCCATGTGTGGTAGATAAATATGCATAGTTAGTGAGGTTTTTCCCAGAATGTGAGTATCGTTAGGCTGGCAAATGTCAGGCACTCCTTTGGGAGTATGAGGCCAAGAACAAATTTGGGAAGTTTGCTACAGTCATCTGTAGGATCGAAAGACACTGGGGAATCGTTACAGAGGGAGCCAGGCTTCACAAAATGTGGTAACAGTTGGACAGAAATCTTTAGCAGGGACTTTTGTCTACCCCCAATGTGGGACCAGGACCGCAGTACCTCTGTGTCTCTGAAACATATTTTGACCTCTGGACACCACCATCTCAATACCCCTCAAATGTTCCCCCCTGGTACCCCAGCTTTGGTAGTGCATCAACCAGGTTTCAATCATTTGAGTGACCACAAACACCCTTCCTATGTGCCTTCCATTTACATTCAGTCAGTAACCCAGCTGCTTCGTTCGCTGTTCAATCTCAAGTGACAGTTGGATGCACATTGCAGGGGTATACAGGCATTTACCGTACTGTACAGACCCTCTCAGTGCAGCCAGACTACACTTCTTAAAATCATAAATACATGTTTTGCCCAACAGTAAGGCCAGGCCTTTCCTCTGTAGTTCATGGCCAACATAAGGAGGAAAACATCAACTGAAGAGCATGCCAAAATTCTCTACAGACACTGCCAATCCTCACACTTTTGCCTATTCGCATGCTGAGGTTATTCACTATGAACCACCAAACCAATTGCAACAGTAGCCTCTCCCTGCCTCATTCGTATGCTTCGATGCCACCTTTATTTAGCAAGTGTTAGTGCTCTCGGATTATGTAGCGCGATTCGCTATAGCCTCTGTTTTCAACAGAAATGTCCTAAAGGTACCTATACCAATCTGCAGTGTGGGGAGGAAGGGGGCTGCTGCTGCTGGCAGTAACATTTTGGGGCACCCCACCTGAAAAAATACAGCCAAATGCTCCTTGTTTTACCTTTCAATAGCATAACTGCAGCATAATCGTATGGTGACCCCTGTTGTTAATAGAAACTGTCAAACAGCTTCTTGCCCCCCCCGTTGCCCCTAACCATTTGGGGTACACCCCATGAGGGAGGATCAGAGCAATACAAACTAATGGTAGCCCCTCAAAAAGTACCTGGAAGCCAAGCCATTGTGTGCACCTCATCGCCTTCACGTTGCGCCCAAGCACCTTTTAATACTGCTCCCCCAAATTTTGACTGCCCCCTCCCAACAGAAATCAGAGAGTATGGGGAGGGTGCAGTAAAAAAGTATTTGCAGTACCCCACAATAAGTCAGGATCCTCCTCCACCTATTCCTCTGCTCTCTGAACCCACCCATTCTGCCCAGGCTCCGCCTATACCCCTCCTCTCTGACCCCACCCACTCTGACTAGGCTCCTCCTATAACCCTCCTCTCTGACCCAGCTCCTCCTATACTCCTCCTCTCTGACCCCACCCACTCTGACTTGGCTCCTCCTCCTCACAACACCTGTTCCCTTTCTTTCACCTCTCTCTGTTCAGGCCACACATATTTTACTTACCAACCAATCTGCAATCCCTCATTCACTAGGCATGATTCCACTCTTACACAACACACAGACACATTTTACTTACCAATTGGCCATTTAGGCCCACCTCCAACTTACCTCTGCTCTGCCACCATCAGTCACCTGGTGCCGAACCCGGGATTCGAACCCTGGTTGCCTGCATGGAAGGCAGGTACTTACCCACTGGACCACACTGGTTTCCATGTAAGTAGCTTATCAAATTGTCCTTATGTCATGGTCATCCTTTTCATGTGCAATGGAAGCCGCAGGGAAGGACACCAAGGCCTGCATGTTGCTTATAGTTACTACTGCAATCCTCTAGACCACTAAGGAGCTATAGCTCAAAGGTAAGTCTTGTACCTTTGCTGCGGACAGCCCTCACAGGCCAGGGTTCGAATCCTGCCAATGCTGTAGAGGTATCCCAAGGTGGAAATTTTCAAAAAGTGAATGTTTTTTTTTTTGCTAAGATTTTTTTTTACTTGGTAACAGAGGAGAAAAGTGGACACTCTTTTTGGCATGCGTGTCTCAAAATTTCAAATGTTTTCCCTCATGACCTTCTACCAACCTCCCTATTTCTCAAGTAGGTGCAATAGGGACAAGGCCTTATTTTCCTTTATGAATGTCTTCATTCTTTGTCCTTTAAGTTTGGTGAATTGCAGAGTGCAATTGTGGTATTGGGGGTTATAACTGAGCACAAGAATGCGAGGAAGGTGCTACACTTATTGTAAAATAGGTTGGATGATTGTGATTTTTCATTTTGGTGTGAGCCACTCGCTCAAATCAGGGGTTTGGTGCCAGTGAGCTTGGATAGAAATAAAGGTCAAGTATGAGCTCTGGCTAATGAAATGATGGGTCAAGTTTGAGGCAAGCTAGAGTCCATTTATTAGGTGCAATAAGAAGCTAGAAAGATTGTTTCCTTTAAGAGACAGACAAGGGCAGAGTCAAGCCTTTGCTCTAGTAGGTCTGCATCATCCCTGCTGCAGGATGTGAAGGAATGGACCTCCACAGCAATGCGCTGTGCCGGGCTGGGCTGCGCTGGCCTGGGCTGGGCCTGCCCTGGCACTGTGAATTAATCACCCACCTCCTTCCTTTGAGGAACGCTCACGAACGCCCACGAACGCCCTTGTTCTGTATACAGGCTGACAGCAGGCAATTTAGGACCCTGCTAAATGAGGGTGATGTCCCCATGTGCTTCCTTCAAGTGGCAAAATCCTTCGTCTAAGGCAGGTGGGCTTTTTAAAAATTTGGTTGAAGACCATATGTTGGAGGCGGTATCACGGCACAAGCCGCCGACCGTCTCAGAAGAAAGTATGCATGGGAGAATATTATTTGCATAGGACAGCCCTCTTCTCAGTCCCATTCTTATGCTGCAGTTGCCATGAAGTGTTACTAGAGGGCAGCAGTATGAACAAAAGAGCACACTGAGGCTTTTCTTCTGCTTGCTGACATGATTCTTGTTCATGGTGGTCTTGCAGGGCCTAAGGAGTGAAGGACTGCTTTGACTGAGGGGATGAGGAATGGCAGGCCTGTATTTGTGGTGAAGGGGGAATATTTGGAAGGTAAACAGCAAGATGAAAACGTCAAAGCATATATGTTTGCTGAGTGATTGAGTCTGTGTGTCACTTGTCTCTTTGAAGGGACATGTGAGAAAGGAACAGCAGCACCATAGACTTCAGATGGGAGAGAGCAAGCAAGGATTAATATTTCCCTCAAATCCAAATACTTACAGTACCTCAAAGATGACAAGTGCGATATGATGTTCTGCAATTGTAAGGATTTGCCATGTGTGGTAGATAAATATGCATAGTTAGTGAGGTTTTTCCCAGAATGTGAGTATCGTTAGGCTGGCAAATGTCAGGCACTCCTTTGGGAGTATGAGGCCAAGAACAAATTTGGGAAGTTTGCTACAGTCATCTGTAGGATCGAAAGACACTGGGGAATCGTTACAGAGGGAGCCAGGCTTCACAAAATGTGGTAACAGTTGGACAGAAATCTTTAGCAGGGACTTTTGTCTACCCCCAATGTGGGACCAGGACCGCAGTACCTCTGTGTCTCTGAAACATATTTTGACCTCTGGACACCACCATCTCAATACCCCTCAAATGTTCCCCCCTGGTACCCCAGCTTTGGTAGTGCATCAACCAGGTTTCAATCATTTGAGTGACCACAAACACCCTTCCTATGTGCCTTCCATTTACATTCAGTCAGTAACCCAGCTGCTTCGTTCGCTGTTCAATCTCAAGTGACAGTTGGATGCACATTGCAGGGGTATACAGGCATTTACCGTACTGTACAGACCCTCTCAGTGCAGCCAGACTACACTTCTTAAAATCATAAATACATGTTTTGCCCAACAGTAAGGCCAGGCCTTTCCTCTGTAGTTCATGGCCAACATAAGGAGGAAAACATCAACTGAAGAGCATGCCAAAATTCTCTACAGACACTGCCAATCCTCACACTTTTGCCTATTCGCATGCTGAGGTTATTCACTATGAACCACCAAACCAATTGCAACAGTAGCCTCTCCCTGCCTCATTCGTATGCTTCGATGCCACCTTTATTTAGCAAGTGTTAGTGCTCTCGGATTATGTAGCGCGATTCGCTATAGCCTCTGTTTTCAACAGAAATGTCCTAAAGGTACCTATACCAATCTGCAGTGTGGGGAGGAAGGGGGCTGCTGCTGCTGGCAGTAACATTTTGGGGCACCCCACCTGAAAAAATACAGCCAAATGCTCCTTGTTTTACCTTTCAATAGCATAACTGCAGCATAATCGTATGGTGACCCCTGTTGTTAATAGAAACTGTCAAACAGCTTCTTGCCCCCCCCCGTTGCCCCTAACCATTTGGGGTACACCCCATGAGGGAGGATCAGAGCAATACAAACTAATGGTAGCCCCTCAAAAAGTACCTGGAAGCCAAGCCATTGTGTGCACCTCATCGCCTTCACGTTGCGCCCAAGAACCTTTTAATACTGCTCCCCCAAATTTTGACTGCCCCCTCCCAACAGAAATCAGAGAGTATGGGGAGGGTGCAGTAAAAAAGTATTTGCAGTACCCCACAATAAGTCAGGCTCCTCCTCCACCTATTCCTCTGCTCTCTGAACCCACCCATTCTGCCCAGGCTCCGCCTATACCCCTCCTCTCTGACCCCACCCACTCTGACTAGGCTCTTCCTATACCCCTCCTCTCTGCCCAGGCTCTGCCTATACTCCTCCTCTCTGACCCCACCCACTCTGACTTGGCTCCTCCTATGCTCCTCCTCTCTGACCCCTCCCACTCTGACTAGGCTCCTCCTATACCCCTCCTCTCTGACCCAGCTCCTCCTATACTCCTCCTCTCTGACCCCACCCACTCTGACTTGGCTCCTCCTCCTCACAACACCTGTTCTCTTTCTTTCACCTCTCTCTGTTCAGGCCACACATATTTTACTTACCAACCAATCTGCAATCCCTCATTCACTAGGCATGTTTCCACTCTTACACAACACACAGACACATTTTACTTACCAATTGGCCATTTAGGCCCACATCCAACTTACCTCTGCTCTGCCACCATCAGTCACCTGGTGCCGAACCCGGGATTCGAACCCTGGTTGCCTGCATGGAAGGCAGGTACTTACCCACTGGACCACACTGGTTTCCATGTAAGTAGCTTATCAAATTGTCCTTATGTCATGGTCATCCTTTTCATGTGCAATGGAAGCCGCAGGGAAGGACACCAAGGCCTGCATGTTGCTTATAGTTACTACTGCAATCCTCTAGACCACTAAGGAGCTATAGCTCAAAGGTAAGTCTTGTACCTTTGCTGCGGACAGCCCTCACAGGCCAGGGTTCGAATCCTGCCAATGCTGTAGAGGTATCCCAAGGTGGAAATTTTCAAAAAGTGAATTTTTTTTTTTTGCTAAGATTTTTTTTTACTTGGTAACAGAGGAGAAAAGTGGGCACTCTTTTTGGCATGTGTGTCTCAAAATTTCAAATGTTTTCCCTCATGACCTTCTACCAACCTCCCTATTTCTCAAGTAGGTGCAATAGGGACAAGGCCTTATTTTCCTTTATCAATGTCTTCATTCTTTGTCCTTTAAGTTTGGTGAATTGCAGAGTGCAATTGTGGTATTGGGGGTTATAACTGAGCACAAGAATGCGAGGAAGGTGCTACACTTATTGTAAAATAGGTTGGATGATTGTGATTTTTCATTTTGGTGTGAGCCACTCGCTCAAATCAGGGGTTTGGTGCCAGTGAGCTTGGATAGAAATAAAGGTCAAGTATGAGCTCTGGCTAATGAAATGATGGGTCAAGTTTGAGGCAAGCTAGAGTCCATTTATTAGGTGCAATAAGAAGCTAGAAAGATTGTTTCCTTTAAGAGACAGACAAGGGCAGAGTCAAGCCTTTGCTCTAGTAGGTCTGCATCATCCCTGCTGCAGGATGTGAAGGAATGGACCTCCACAGCAATGCGCTGTGCCGGGCTGGGCTGCGCTGGCCTGGGCTGGGCTGGGCCTGCCCTGGCACTGTGAATTAATCACCCACCTCCTTCCTTTGAGGAACGCTCACGAACGCCCACGAACGCCCTTGTTCTGTATACAGGCTGACAGCAGGCAATTTAGGACCCTGCTAAATGAGGGTGATGTCCCCATGTGCTTCCTTCAAGTGGCAAAATCCTTCGTCTAAGGCAGGTGGGCTTTTTAAAAATTTGGTTGAAGACCATATGTTGGAGGCGGTATCACGGCACAAGCCGCCGACCGTCTCAGAAGAAAGTATGCATGGGAGAATATTATTTGCATAGGACAGCCCTCTTCTCAGTCCCATTCTTATGCTGCAGTTGCCATGAAGTGTTACTAGAGGGCAGCAGTATGAACAAAAGAGCACACTGAGGCTTTTCTTCTGCTTGCTGACATGATTATTGTTCATGGTGGTCTTGCAGGGCCTAAGGAGTGAAGGACTGCTTTGACTGAGGGGATGAGGAATGGCAGGCCTGTATTTGTGGTGAAGGGGGAATATTTGGAAGGTAAACAGCAAGATGAAAACGTCAAAGCATATATGTTTGCTGAGTGATTGAGTCTGTGTGTCACTTGTCTCTTTGAAGGGACATGTGAGAAAGGAACAGCAGCACCATAGACTTCAGATGGGAGAGAGCAAGCAAGGATTAATATTTCCCTCAAATCCAAATACTTACAGTACCTCAAAGATGACAAGTGCGATATGATGTTCTGCAATTGTAAGGATTTGCCATGTGTGGTAGATAAATATGCATAGTTAGTGAGGTTTTTCCCAGAATGTGAGTATCGTTAGGCTGGCAAATGTCAGGCACTCCTTTGGGAGTATGAGGCCAAGAACAAATTTGGGAAGTTTGCTACAGTCATCTGTAGGATCGAAAGACACTGGGGAATCGTTACAGAGGGAGCCAGGCTTCACAAAATGTGGTAACAGTTGGACAGAAATCTTTAGCAGGGACTTTTGTCTACCCCCAATGTGGGACCAGGACCGCAGTACCTCTGTGTCTCTGAAACATATTTTGACCTCTGGACACCACCATCTCAATACCCCTCAAATGTTCCCCCCTGGTACCCCAGCTTTGGTAGTGCATCAACCAGGTTTCAATCATTTGAGTGACCACAAACACCCTTCCTATGTGCCTTCCATTTACATTCAGTCAGTAACCCAGCTGCTTCGTTCGCTGTTCAATCTCAAGTGACAGTTGGATGCACATTGCAGGGGTATACAGGCATTTACCGTACTGTACAGACCCTCTCAGTGCAGCCAGACTACACTTCTTAAAATCATAAATACATGTTTTGCCCAACAGTAAGGCCAGGCCTTTCCTCTGTAGTTCATGGCCAACATAAGGAGGAAAACATCAACTGAAGAGCATGCCAAAATTCTCTACAGACACTGCCAATCCTCACACTTTTGCCTATTCGCATGCTGAGGTTATTCACTATGAACCACCAAACCAATTGCAACAGTAGCCTCTCCCTGCCTCATTCGTATGCTTCGATGCCACCTTTATTTAGCAAGTGTTAGTGCTCTCGGATTATGTAGCGCGATTCGCTATAGCCTCTGTTTTCAACAGAAATGTCCTAAAGGTACCTATACCAATCTGCAGTGTGGGGAGGAAGGGGGCTGCTGCTGCTGGCAGTAACATTTTGGGGCACCCCACCTGAAAAAATACAGCCAAATGCTCCTTGTTTTACCTTTCAATAGCATAACTGCAGCATAATCGTATGGTGACCCCTGTTGTTAATAGAAACTGTCAAACAGCTTCTTGCCCCCCCCGTTGCCCCTAACCATTTGGGGTACACCCCATGAGGGAGGATCAGAGCAATACAAACTAATGGTAGCCCCTCAAAAAGTACCTGGAAGCCAAGCCATTGTGTGCACCTCATCGCCTTCACGTTGCGCCCAAGCACCTTTTAATACTGCTCCCCCAAATTTTGACTGCCCCCTCCCAACAGAAATCAGAGAGTATGGGGAGGGTGCAGTAAAAAAGTATTTGCAGTACCCCACAATAAGTCAGGATCCTCCTCCACCTATTCCTCTGCTCTCTGAACCCACCCATTCTGCCCAGGCTCCGCCTATACCCCTCCTCTCTGACCCCACCCACTCTGACTAGGCTCCTCCTATAACCCTCCTCTCTGACCCAGCTCCTCCTATACTCCTCCTCTCTGACCCCACCCACTCTGACTTGGCTCCTCCTCCTCACAACACCTGTTCCCTTTCTTTCACCTCTCTCTGTTCAGGCCACACATATTTTACTTACCAACCAATCTGCAATCCCTCATTCACTAGGCATGATTCCACTCTTACACAACACACAGACACATTTTACTTACCAATTGGCCATTTAGGCCCACCTCCAACTTACCTCTGCTCTGCCACCATCAGTCACCTGGTGCCGAACCCGGGATTCGAACCCTGGTTGCCTGCATGGAAGGCAGGTACTTACCCACTGGACCACACTGGTTTCCATGTAAGTAGCTTATCAAATTGTCCTTATGTCATGGTCATCCTTTTCATGTGCAATGGAAGCCGCAGGGAAGGACACCAAGGCCTGCATGTTGCTTATAGTTACTACTGCAATCCTCTAGACCACTAAGGAGCTATAGCTCAAAGGTAAGTCTTGTACCTTTGCTGCGGACAGCCCTCACAGGCCAGGGTTCGAATCCTGCCAATGCTGTAGAGGTATCCCAAGGTGGAAATTTTCAAAAAGTGAATGTTTTTTTTTTTGCTAAGATTTTTTTTTACTTGGTAACAGAGGAGAAAAGTGGACACTCTTTTTGGCATGCGTGTCTCAAAATTTCAAATGTTTTCCCTCATGACCTTCTACCAACCTCCCTATTTCTCAAGTAGGTGCAATAGGGACAAGGCCTTATTTTCCTTTATGAATGTCTTCATTCTTTGTCCTTTAAGTTTGGTGAATTGCAGAGTGCAATTGTGGTATTGGGGGTTATAACTGAGCACAAGAATGCGAGGAAGGTGCTACACTTATTGTAAAATAGGTTGGATGATTGTGATTTTTCATTTTGGTGTGAGCCACTCGCTCAAATCAGGGGTTTGGTGCCAGTGAGCTTGGATAGAAATAAAGGTCAAGTATGAGCTCTGGCTAATGAAATGATGGGTCAAGTTTGAGGCAAGCTAGAGTCCATTTATTAGGTGCAATAAGAAGCTAGAAAGATTGTTTCCTTTAAGAGACAGACAAGGGCAGAGTCAAGCCTTTGCTCTAGTAGGTCTGCATCATCCCTGCTGCAGGATGTGAAGGAATGGACCTCCACAGCAATGCGCTGTGCCGGGCTGGGCTGCGCTGGCCTGGGCTGGGCCTGCCCTGGCACTGTGAATTAATCACCCACCTCCTTCCTTTGAGGAACGCTCACGAACGCCCACGAACGCCCTTGTTCTGTATACAGGCTGACAGCAGGCAATTTAGGACCCTGCTAAATGAGGGTGATGTCCCCATGTGCTTCCTTCAAGTGGCAAAATCCTTCGTCTAAGGCAGGTGGGCTTTTTAAAAATTTGGTTGAAGACCATATGTTGGAGGCGGTATCACGGCACAAGCCGCCGACCGTCTCAGAAGAAAGTATGCATGGGAGAATATTATTTGCATAGGACAGCCCTCTTCTCAGTCCCATTCTTATGCTGCAGTTGCCATGAAGTGTTACTAGAGGGCAGCAGTATGAACAAAAGAGCACACTGAGGCTTTTCTTCTGCTTGCTGACATGATTCTTGTTCATGGTGGTCTTGCAGGGCCTAAGGAGTGAAGGACTGCTTTGACTGAGGGGATGAGGAATGGCAGGCCTGTATTTGTGGTGAAGGGGGAATATTTGGAAGGTAAACAGCAAGATGAAAACGTCAAAGCATATATGTTTGCTGAGTGATTGAGTCTGTGTGTCACTTGTCTCTTTGAAGGGACATGTGAGAAAGGAACAGCAGCACCATAGACTTCAGATGGGAGAGAGCAAGCAAGGATTAATATTTCCCTCAAATCCAAATACTTACAGTACCTCAAAGATGACAAGTGCGATATGATGTTCTGCAATTGTAAGGATTTGCCATGTGTGGTAGATAAATATGCATAGTTAGTGAGGTTTTTCCCAGAATGTGAGTATCGTTAGGCTGGCAAATGTCAGGCACTCCTTTGGGAGTATGAGGCCAAGAACAAATTTGGGAAGTTTGCTACAGTCATCTGTAGGATCGAAAGACACTGGGGAATCGTTACAGAGGGAGCCAGGCTTCACAAAATGTGGTAACAGTTGGACAGAAATCTTTAGCAGGGACTTTTGTCTACCCCCAATGTGGGACCAGGACCGCAGTACCTCTGTGTCTCTGAAACATATTTTGACCTCTGGACACCACCATCTCAATACCCCTCAAATGTTCCCCCCTGGTACCCCAGCTTTGGTAGTGCATCAACCAGGTTTCAATCATTTGAGTGACCACAAACACCCTTCCTATGTGCCTTCCATTTACATTCAGTCAGTAACCCAGCTGCTTCGTTCGCTGTTCAATCTCAAGTGACAGTTGGATGCACATTGCAGGGGTATACAGGCATTTACCGTACTGTACAGACCCTCTCAGTGCAGCCAGACTACACTTCTTAAAATCATAAATACATGTTTTGCCCAACAGTAAGGCCAGGCCTTTCCTCTGTAGTTCATGGCCAACATAAGGAGGAAAACATCAACTGAAGAGCATGCCAAAATTCTCTACAGACACTGCCAATCCTCACACTTTTGCCTATTCGCATGCTGAGGTTATTCACTATGAACCACCAAACCAATTGCAACAGTAGCCTCTCCCTGCCTCATTCGTATGCTTCGATGCCACCTTTATTTAGCAAGTGTTAGTGCTCTCGGATTATGTAGCGCGATTCGCTATAGCCTCTGTTTTCAACAGAAATGTCCTAAAGGTACCTATACCAATCTGCAGTGTGGGGAGGAAGGGGGCTGCTGCTGCTGGCAGTAACATTTTGGGGCACCCCACCTGAAAAAATACAGCCAAATGCTCCTTGTTTTACCTTTCAATAGCATAACTGCAGCATAATCGTATGGTGACCCCTGTTGTTAATAGAAACTGTCAAACAGCTTCTTGCCCCCCCCCGTTGCCCCTAACCATTTGGGGTACACCCCATGAGGGAGGATCAGAGCAATACAAACTAATGGTAGCCCCTCAAAAAGTACCTGGAAGCCAAGCCATTGTGTGCACCTCATCGCCTTCACGTTGCGCCCAAGAACCTTTTAATACTGCTCCCCCAAATTTTGACTGCCCCCTCCCAACAGAAATCAGAGAGTATGGGGAGGGTGCAGTAAAAAAGTATTTGCAGTACCCCACAATAAGTCAGGCTCCTCCTCCACCTATTCCTCTGCTCTCTGAACCCACCCATTCTGCCCAGGCTCCGCCTATACCCCTCCTCTCTGACCCCACCCACTCTGACTAGGCTCTTCCTATACCCCTCCTCTCTGCCCAGGCTCTGCCTATACTCCTCCTCTCTGACCCCACCCACTCTGACTTGGCTCCTCCTATGCTCCTCCTCTCTGACCCCTCCCACTCTGACTAGGCTCCTCCTATACCCCTCCTCTCTGACCCAGCTCCTCCTATACTCCTCCTCTCTGACCCCACCCACTCTGACTTGGCTCCTCCTCCTCACAACACCTGTTCCCTTTCTTTCACCTCTCTCTGTTCAGGCCACACATATTTTACTTACCAACCAATCTGCAATCCCTCATTCACTAGGCATGATTCCACTCTTACACAACACACAGACACATTTTACTTACCAATTGGCCATTTAGGCCCACCTCCAACTTACCTCTGCTCTGCCACCATCAGTCACCTGGTGCCGAACCCGGGATTCGAACCCTGGTTGCCTGCATGGAAGGCAGGTACTTACCCACTGGACCACACTGGTTTCCATGTAAGTAGCTTATCAAATTGTCCTTATGTCATGGTCATCCTTTTCATGTGCAATGGAAGCCGCAGGGAAGGACACCAAGGCCTGCATGTTGCTTATAGTTACTACTGCAATCCTCTAGACCACTAAGGAGCTATAGCTCAAAGGTAAGTCTTGTACCTTTGCTGCGGACAGCCCTCACAGGCCAGGGTTCGAATCCTGCCAATGCTGTAGAGGTATCCCAAGGTGGAAATTTTCAAAAAGTGAATGTTTTTTTTTTTGCTAAGATTTTTTTTTACTTGGTAACAGAGGAGAAAAGTGGACACTCTTTTTGGCATGCGTGTCTCAAAATTTCAAATGTTTTCCCTCATGACCTTCTACCAACCTCCCTATTTCTCAAGTAGGTGCAATAGGGACAAGGCCTTATTTTCCTTTATGAATGTCTTCATTCTTTGTCCTTTAAGTTTGGTGAATTGCAGAGTGCAATTGTGGTATTGGGGGTTATAACTGAGCACAAGAATGCGAGGAAGGTGCTACACTTATTGTAAAATAGGTTGGATGATTGTGATTTTTCATTTTGGTGTGAGCCACTCGCTCAAATCAGGGGTTTGGTGCCAGTGAGCTTGGATAGAAATAAAGGTCAAGTATGAGCTCTGGCTAATGAAATGATGGGTCAAGTTTGAGGCAAGCTAGAGTCCATTTATTAGGTGCAATAAGAAGCTAGAAAGATTGTTTCCTTTAAGAGACAGACAAGGGCAGAGTCAAGCCTTTGCTCTAGTAGGTCTGCATCATCCCTGCTGCAGGATGTGAAGGAATGGACCTCCACAGCAATGCGCTGTGCCGGGCTGGGCTGCGCTGGCCTGGGCTGGGCCTGCCCTGGCACTGTGAATTAATCACCCACCTCCTTCCTTTGAGGAACGCTCACGAACGCCCACGAACGCCCTTGTTCTGTATACAGGCTGACAGCAGGCAATTTAGGACCCTGCTAAATGAGGGTGATGTCCCCATGTGCTTCCTTCAAGTGGCAAAATCCTTCGTCTAAGGCAGGTGGGCTTTTTAAAAATTTGGTTGAAGACCATATGTTGGAGGCGGTATCACGGCACAAGCCGCCGACCGTCTCAGAAGAAAGTATGCATGGGAGAATATTATTTGCATAGGACAGCCCTCTTCTCAGTCCCATTCTTATGCTGCAGTTGCCATGAAGTGTTACTAGAGGGCAGCAGTATGAACAAAAGAGCACACTGAGGCTTTTCTTCTGCTTGCTGACATGATTCTTGTTCATGGTGGTCTTGCAGGGCCTAAGGAGTGAAGGACTGCTTTGACTGAGGGGATGAGGAATGGCAGGCCTGTATTTGTGGTGAAGGGGGAATATTTGGAAGGTAAACAGCAAGATGAAAACGTCAAAGCATATATGTTTGCTGAGTGATTGAGTCTGTGTGTCACTTGTCTCTTTGAAGGGACATGTGAGAAAGGAACAGCAGCACCATAGACTTCAGATGGGAGAGAGCAAGCAAGGATTAATATTTCCCTCAAATCCAAATACTTACAGTACCTCAAAGATGACAAGTGCGATATGATGTTCTGCAATTGTAAGGATTTGCCATGTGTGGTAGATAAATATGCATAGTTAGTGAGGTTTTTCCCAGAATGTGAGTATCGTTAGGCTGGCAAATGTCAGGCACTCCTTTGGGAGTATGAGGCCAAGAACAAATTTGGGAAGTTTGCTACAGTCATCTGTAGGATCGAAAGACACTGGGGAATCGTTACAGAGGGAGCCAGGCTTCACAAAATGTGGTAACAGTTGGACAGAAATCTTTAGCAGGGACTTTTGTCTACCCCCAATGTGGGACCAGGACCGCAGTACCTCTGTGTCTCTGAAACATATTTTGACCTCTGGACACCACCATCTCAATACCCCTCAAATGTTCCCCCCTGGTACCCCAGCTTTGGTAGTGCATCAACCAGGTTTCAATCATTTGAGTGACCACAAACACCCTTCCTATGTGCCTTCCATTTACATTCAGTCAGTAACCCAGCTGCTTCGTTCGCTGTTCAATCTCAAGTGACAGTTGGATGCACATTGCAGGGGTATACAGGCATTTACCGTACTGTACAGACCCTCTCAGTGCAGCCAGACTACACTTCTTAAAATCATAAATACATGTTTTGCCCAACAGTAAGGCCAGGCCTTTCCTCTGTAGTTCATGGCCAACATAAGGAGGAAAACATCAACTGAAGAGCATGCCAAAATTCTCTACAGACACTGCCAATCCTCACACTTTTGCCTATTCGCATGCTGAGGTTATTCACTATGAACCACCAAACCAATTGCAACAGTAGCCTCTCCCTGCCTCATTCGTATGCTTCGATGCCACCTTTATTTAGCAAGTGTTAGTGCTCTCGGATTATGTAGCGCGATTCGCTATAGCCTCTGTTTTCAACAGAAATGTCCTAAAGGTACCTATACCAATCTGCAGTGTGGGGAGGAAGGGGGCTGCTGCTGCTGGCAGTAACATTTTGGGGCACCCCACCTGAAAAAATACAGCCAAATGCTCCTTGTTTTACCTTTCAATAGCATAACTGCAGCATAATCGTATGGTGACCCCTGTTGTTAATAGAAACTGTCAAACAGCTTCTTGCCCCCCCCCGTTGCCCCTAACCATTTGGGGTACACCCCATGAGGGAGGATCAGAGCAATACAAACTAATGGTAGCCCCTCAAAAAGTACCTGGAAGCCAAGCCATTGTGTGCACCTCATCGCCTTCACGTTGCGCCCAAGAACCTTTTAATACTGCTCCCCCAAATTTTGACTGCCCCCTCCCAACAGAAATCAGAGAGTATGGGGAGGGTGCAGTAAAAAAGTATTTGCAGTACCCCACAATAAGTCAGGCTCCTCCTCCACCTATTCCTCTGCTCTCTGAACCCACCCATTCTGCCCAGGCTCCGCCTATACCCCTCCTCTCTGACCCCACCCACTCTGACTAGGCTCTTCCTATACCCCTCCTCTCTGCCCAGGCTCTGCCTATACTCCTCCTCTCTGACCCCACCCACTCTGACTTGGCTCCTCCTATGCTCCTCCTCTCTGACCCCTCCCACTCTGACTAGGCTCCTCCTATACCCCTCCTCTCTGACCCAGCTCCTCCTATACTCCTCCTCTCTGACCCCACCCACTCTGACTTGGCTCCTCCTCCTCACAACACCTGTTCTCTTTCTTTCACCTCTCTCTGTTCAGGCCACACATATTTTACTTACCAACCAATCTGCAATCCCTCATTCACTAGGCATGTTTCCACTCTTACACAACACACAGACACATTTTACTTACCAATTGGCCATTTAGGCCCACATCCAACTTACCTCTGCTCTGCCACCATCAGTCACCTGGTGCCGAACCCGGGATTCGAACCCTGGTTGCCTGCATGGAAGGCAGGTACTTACCCACTGGACCACACTGGTTTCCATGTAAGTAGCTTATCAAATTGTCCTTATGTCATGGTCATCCTTTTCATGTGCAATGGAAGCCGCAGGGAAGGACACCAAGGCCTGCATGTTGCTTATAGTTACTACTGCAATCCTCTAGACCACTAAGGAGCTATAGCTCAAAGGTAAGTCTTGTACCTTTGCTGCGGACAGCCCTCACAGGCCAGGGTTCGAATCCTGCCAATGCTGTAGAGGTATCCCAAGGTGGAAATTTTCAAAAAGTGAATTTTTTTTTTTTGCTAAGATTTTTTTTTACTTGGTAACAGAGGAGAAAAGTGGGCACTCTTTTTGGCATGTGTGTCTCAAAATTTCAAATGTTTTCCCTCATGACCTTCTACCAACCTCCCTATTTCTCAAGTAGGTGCAATAGGGACAAGGCCTTATTTTCCTTTATCAATGTCTTCATTCTTTGTCCTTTAAGTTTGGTGAATTGCAGAGTGCAATTGTGGTATTGGGGGTTATAACTGAGCACAAGAATGCGAGGAAGGTGCTACACTTATTGTAAAATAGGTTGGATGATTGTGATTTTTCATTTTGGTGTGAGCCACTCGCTCAAATCAGGGGTTTGGTGCCAGTGAGCTTGGATAGAAATAAAGGTCAAGTATGAGCTCTGGCTAATGAAATGATGGGTCAAGTTTGAGGCAAGCTAGAGTCCATTTATTAGGTGCAATAAGAAGCTAGAAAGATTGTTTCCTTTAAGAGACAGACAAGGGCAGAGTCAAGCCTTTGCTCTAGTAGGTCTGCATCATCCCTGCTGCAGGATGTGAAGGAATGGACCTCCACAGCAATGCGCTGTGCCGGGCTGGGCTGCGCTGGCCTGGGCTGGGCTGGGCCTGCCCTGGCACTGTGAATTAATCACCCACCTCCTTCCTTTGAGGAACGCTCACGAACGCCCACGAACGCCCTTGTTCTGTATACAGGCTGACAGCAGGCAATTTAGGACCCTGCTAAATGAGGGTGATGTCCCCATGTGCTTCCTTCAAGTGGCAAAATCCTTCGTCTAAGGCAGGTGGGCTTTTTAAAAATTTGGTTGAAGACCATATGTTGGAGGCGGTATCACGGCACAAGCCGCCGACCGTCTCAGAAGAAAGTATGCATGGGAGAATATTATTTGCATAGGACAGCCCTCTTCTCAGTCCCATTCTTATGCTGCAGTTGCCATGAAGTGTTACTAGAGGGCAGCAGTATGAACAAAAGAGCACACTGAGGCTTTTCTTCTGCTTGCTGACATGATTATTGTTCATGGTGGTCTTGCAGGGCCTAAGGAGTGAAGGACTGCTTTGACTGAGGGGATGAGGAATGGCAGGCCTGTATTTGTGGTGAAGGGGGAATATTTGGAAGGTAAACAGCAAGATGAAAACGTCAAAGCATATATGTTTGCTGAGTGATTGAGTCTGTGTGTCACTTGTCTCTTTGAAGGGACATGTGAGAAAGGAACAGCAGCACCATAGACTTCAGATGGGAGAGAGCAAGCAAGGATTAATATTTCCCTCAAATCCAAATACTTACAGTACCTCAAAGATGACAAGTGCGATATGATGTTCTGCAATTGTAAGGATTTGCCATGTGTGGTAGATAAATATGCATAGTTAGTGAGGTTTTTCCCAGAATGTGAGTATCGTTAGGCTGGCAAATGTCAGGCACTCCTTTGGGAGTATGAGGCCAAGAACAAATTTGGGAAGTTTGCTACAGTCATCTGTAGGATCGAAAGACACTGGGGAATCGTTACAGAGGGAGCCAGGCTTCACAAAATGTGGTAACAGTTGGACAGAAATCTTTAGCAGGGACTTTTGTCTACCCCCAATGTGGGACCAGGACCGCAGTACCTCTGTGTCTCTGAAACATATTTTGACCTCTGGACACCACCATCTCAATACCCCTCAAATGTTCCCCCCTGGTACCCCAGCTTTGGTAGTGCATCAACCAGGTTTCAATCATTTGAGTGACCACAAACACCCTTCCTATGTGCCTTCCATTTACATTCAGTCAGTAACCCAGCTGCTTCGTTCGCTGTTCAATCTCAAGTGACAGTTGGATGCACATTGCAGGGGTATACAGGCATTTACCGTACTGTACAGACCCTCTCAGTGCAGCCAGACTACACTTCTTAAAATCATAAATACATGTTTTGCCCAACAGTAAGGCCAGGCCTTTCCTCTGTAGTTCATGGCCAACATAAGGAGGAAAACATCAACTGAAGAGCATGCCAAAATTCTCTACAGACACTGCCAATCCTCACACTTTTGCCTATTCGCATGCTGAGGTTATTCACTATGAACCACCAAACCAATTGCAACAGTAGCCTCTCCCTGCCTCATTCGTATGCTTCGATGCCACCTTTATTTAGCAAGTGTTAGTGCTCTCGGATTATGTAGCGCGATTCGCTATAGCCTCTGTTTTCAACAGAAATGTCCTAAAGGTACCTATACCAATCTGCAGTGTGGGGAGGAAGGGGGCTGCTGCTGCTGGCAGTAACATTTTGGGGCACCCCACCTGAAAAAATACAGCCAAATGCTCCTTGTTTTACCTTTCAATAGCATAACTGCAGCATAATCGTATGGTGACCCCTGTTGTTAATAGAAACTGTCAAACAGCTTCTTGCCCCCCCCGTTGCCCCTAACCATTTGGGGTACACCCCATGAGGGAGGATCAGAGCAATACAAACTAATGGTAGCCCCTCAAAAAGTACCTGGAAGCCAAGCCATTGTGTGCACCTCATCGCCTTCACGTTGCGCCCAAGCACCTTTTAATACTGCTCCCCCAAATTTTGACTGCCCCCTCCCAACAGAAATCAGAGAGTATGGGGAGGGTGCAGTAAAAAAGTATTTGCAGTACCCCACAATAAGTCAGGATCCTCCTCCACCTATTCCTCTGCTCTCTGAACCCACCCATTCTGCCCAGGCTCCGCCTATACCCCTCCTCTCTGACCCCACCCACTCTGACTAGGCTCCTCCTATAACCCTCCTCTCTGACCCAGCTCCTCCTATACTCCTCCTCTCTGACCCCACCCACTCTGACTTGGCTCCTCCTCCTCACAACACCTGTTCCCTTTCTTTCACCTCTCTCTGTTCAGGCCACACATATTTTACTTACCAACCAATCTGCAATCCCTCATTCACTAGGCATGATTCCACTCTTACACAACACACAGACACATTTTACTTACCAATTGGCCATTTAGGCCCACCTCCAACTTACCTCTGCTCTGCCACCATCAGTCACCTGGTGCCGAACCCGGGATTCGAACCCTGGTTGCCTGCATGGAAGGCAGGTACTTACCCACTGGACCACACTGGTTTCCATGTAAGTAGCTTATCAAATTGTCCTTATGTCATGGTCATCCTTTTCATGTGCAATGGAAGCCGCAGGGAAGGACACCAAGGCCTGCATGTTGCTTATAGTTACTACTGCAATCCTCTAGACCACTAAGGAGCTATAGCTCAAAGGTAAGTCTTGTACCTTTGCTGCGGACAGCCCTCACAGGCCAGGGTTCGAATCCTGCCAATGCTGTAGAGGTATCCCAAGGTGGAAATTTTCAAAAAGTGAATGTTTTTTTTTTTGCTAAGATTTTTTTTTACTTGGTAACAGAGGAGAAAAGTGGACACTCTTTTTGGCATGCGTGTCTCAAAATTTCAAATGTTTTCCCTCATGACCTTCTACCAACCTCCCTATTTCTCAAGTAGGTGCAATAGGGACAAGGCCTTATTTTCCTTTATGAATGTCTTCATTCTTTGTCCTTTAAGTTTGGTGAATTGCAGAGTGCAATTGTGGTATTGGGGGTTATAACTGAGCACAAGAATGCGAGGAAGGTGCTACACTTATTGTAAAATAGGTTGGATGATTGTGATTTTTCATTTTGGTGTGAGCCACTCGCTCAAATCAGGGGTTTGGTGCCAGTGAGCTTGGATAGAAATAAAGGTCAAGTATGAGCTCTGGCTAATGAAATGATGGGTCAAGTTTGAGGCAAGCTAGAGTCCATTTATTAGGTGCAATAAGAAGCTAGAAAGATTGTTTCCTTTAAGAGACAGACAAGGGCAGAGTCAAGCCTTTGCTCTAGTAGGTCTGCATCATCCCTGCTGCAGGATGTGAAGGAATGGACCTCCACAGCAATGCGCTGTGCCGGGCTGGGCTGCGCTGGCCTGGGCTGGGCCTGCCCTGGCACTGTGAATTAATCACCCACCTCCTTCCTTTGAGGAACGCTCACGAACGCCCACGAACGCCCTTGTTCTGTATACAGGCTGACAGCAGGCAATTTAGGACCCTGCTAAATGAGGGTGATGTCCCCATGTGCTTCCTTCAAGTGGCAAAATCCTTCGTCTAAGGCAGGTGGGCTTTTTAAAAATTTGGTTGAAGACCATATGTTGGAGGCGGTATCACGGCACAAGCCGCCGACCGTCTCAGAAGAAAGTATGCATGGGAGAATATTATTTGCATAGGACAGCCCTCTTCTCAGTCCCATTCTTATGCTGCAGTTGCCATGAAGTGTTACTAGAGGGCAGCAGTATGAACAAAAGAGCACACTGAGGCTTTTCTTCTGCTTGCTGACATGATTCTTGTTCATGGTGGTCTTGCAGGGCCTAAGGAGTGAAGGACTGCTTTGACTGAGGGGATGAGGAATGGCAGGCCTGTATTTGTGGTGAAGGGGGAATATTTGGAAGGTAAACAGCAAGATGAAAACGTCAAAGCATATATGTTTGCTGAGTGATTGAGTCTGTGTGTCACTTGTCTCTTTGAAGGGACATGTGAGAAAGGAACAGCAGCACCATAGACTTCAGATGGGAGAGAGCAAGCAAGGATTAATATTTCCCTCAAATCCAAATACTTACAGTACCTCAAAGATGACAAGTGCGATATGATGTTCTGCAATTGTAAGGATTTGCCATGTGTGGTAGATAAATATGCATAGTTAGTGAGGTTTTTCCCAGAATGTGAGTATCGTTAGGCTGGCAAATGTCAGGCACTCCTTTGGGAGTATGAGGCCAAGAACAAATTTGGGAAGTTTGCTACAGTCATCTGTAGGATCGAAAGACACTGGGGAATCGTTACAGAGGGAGCCAGGCTTCACAAAATGTGGTAACAGTTGGACAGAAATCTTTAGCAGGGACTTTTGTCTACCCCCAATGTGGGACCAGGACCGCAGTACCTCTGTGTCTCTGAAACATATTTTGACCTCTGGACACCACCATCTCAATACCCCTCAAATGTTCCCCCCTGGTACCCCAGCTTTGGTAGTGCATCAACCAGGTTTCAATCATTTGAGTGACCACAAACACCCTTCCTATGTGCCTTCCATTTACATTCAGTCAGTAACCCAGCTGCTTCGTTCGCTGTTCAATCTCAAGTGACAGTTGGATGCACATTGCAGGGGTATACAGGCATTTACCGTACTGTACAGACCCTCTCAGTGCAGCCAGACTACACTTCTTAAAATCATAAATACATGTTTTGCCCAACAGTAAGGCCAGGCCTTTCCTCTGTAGTTCATGGCCAACATAAGGAGGAAAACATCAACTGAAGAGCATGCCAAAATTCTCTACAGACACTGCCAATCCTCACACTTTTGCCTATTCGCATGCTGAGGTTATTCACTATGAACCACCAAACCAATTGCAACAGTAGCCTCTCCCTGCCTCATTCGTATGCTTCGATGCCACCTTTATTTAGCAAGTGTTAGTGCTCTCGGATTATGTAGCGCGATTCGCTATAGCCTCTGTTTTCAACAGAAATGTCCTAAAGGTACCTATACCAATCTGCAGTGTGGGGAGGAAGGGGGCTGCTGCTGCTGGCAGTAACATTTTGGGGCACCCCACCTGAAAAAATACAGCCAAATGCTCCTTGTTTTACCTTTCAATAGCATAACTGCAGCATAATCGTATGGTGACCCCTGTTGTTAATAGAAACTGTCAAACAGCTTCTTGCCCCCCCCGTTGCCCCTAACCATTTGGGGTACACCCCATGAGGGAGGATCAGAGCAATACAAACTAATGGTAGCCCCTCAAAAAGTACCTGGAAGCCAAGCCATTGTGTGCACCTCATCGCCTTCACGTTGCGCCCAAGAACCTTTTAATACTGCTCCCCCAAATTTTGACTGCCCCCTCCCAACAGAAATCAGAGAGTATGGGGAGGGTGCAGTAAAAAAGTATTTGCAGTACCCCACAATAAGTCAGGCTCCTCCTCCACCTATTCCTCTGCTCTCTGAACCCACCCATTCTGCCCAGGCTCCGCCTATACCCCTCCTCTCTGACCCCACCCACTCTGACTAGGCTCTTCCTATACCCCTCCTCTCTGCCCAGGCTCTGCCTATACTCCTCCTCTCTGACCCCACCCACTCTGACTTGGCTCCTCCTATGCTCCTCCTCTCTGACCCCTCCCACTCTGACTAGGCTCCTCCTATACCCCTCCTCTCTGACCCAGCTCCTCCTATACTCCTCCTCTCTGACCCCACCCACTCTGACTTGGCTCCTCCTCCTCACAACACCTGTTCTCTTTCTTTCACCTCTCTCTGTTCAGGCCACACATATTTTACTTACCAACCAATCTGCAATCCCTCATTCACTAGGCATGTTTCCACTCTTACACAACACACAGACACATTTTACTTACCAATTGGCCATTTAGGCCCACATCCAACTTACCTCTGCTCTGCCACCATCAGTCACCTGGTGCCGAACCCGGGATTCGAACCCTGGTTGCCTGCATGGAAGGCAGGTACTTACCCACTGGACCACACTGGTTTCCATGTAAGTAGCTTATCAAATTGTCCTTATGTCATGGTCATCCTTTTCATGTGCAATGGAAGCCGCAGGGAAGGACACCAAGGCCTGCATGTTGCTTATAGTTACTACTGCAATCCTCTAGACCACTAAGGAGCTATAGCTCAAAGGTAAGTCTTGTACCTTTGCTGCGGACAGCCCTCACAGGCCAGGGTTCGAATCCTGCCAATGCTGTAGAGGTATCCCAAGGTGGAAATTTTCAAAAAGTGAATTTTTTTTTTTTGCTAAGATTTTTTTTTACTTGGTAACAGAGGAGAAAAGTGGGCACTCTTTTTGGCATGTGTGTCTCAAAATTTCAAATGTTTTCCCTCATGACCTTCTACCAACCTCCCTATTTCTCAAGTAGGTGCAATAGGGACAAGGCCTTATTTTCCTTTATCAATGTCTTCATTCTTTGTCCTTTAAGTTTGGTGAATTGCAGAGTGCAATTGTGGTATTGGGGGTTATAACTGAGCACAAGAATGCGAGGAAGGTGCTACACTTATTGTAAAATAGGTTGGATGATTGTGATTTTTCATTTTGGTGTGAGCCACTCGCTCAAATCAGGGGTTTGGTGCCAGTGAGCTTGGATAGAAATAAAGGTCAAGTATGAGCTCTGGCTAATGAAATGATGGGTCAAGTTTGAGGCAAGCTAGAGTCCATTTATTAGGTGCAATAAGAAGCTAGAAAGATTGTTTCCTTTAAGAGACAGACAAGGGCAGAGTCAAGCCTTTGCTCTAGTAGGTCTGCATCATCCCTGCTGCAGGATGTGAAGGAATGGACCTCCACAGCAATGCGCTGTGCCGGGCTGGGCTGCGCTGGCCTGGGCTGGGCTGGGCCTGCCCTGGCACTGTGAATTAATCACCCACCTCCTTCCTTTGAGGAACGCTCACGAACGCCCACGAACGCCCTTGTTCTGTATACAGGCTGACAGCAGGCAATTTAGGACCCTGCTAAATGAGGGTGATGTCCCCATGTGCTTCCTTCAAGTGGCAAAATCCTTCGTCTAAGGCAGGTGGGCTTTTTAAAAATTTGGTTGAAGACCATATGTTGGAGGCGGTATCACGGCACAAGCCGCCGACCGTCTCAGAAGAAAGTATGCATGGGAGAATATTATTTGCATAGGACAGCCCTCTTCTCAGTCCCATTCTTATGCTGCAGTTGCCATGAAGTGTTACTAGAGGGCAGCAGTATGAACAAAAGAGCACACTGAGGCTTTTCTTCTGCTTGCTGACATGATTATTGTTCATGGTGGTCTTGCAGGGCCTAAGGAGTGAAGGACTGCTTTGACTGAGGGGATGAGGAATGGCAGGCCTGTATTTGTGGTGAAGGGGGAATATTTGGAAGGTAAACAGCAAGATGAAAACGTCAAAGCATATATGTTTGCTGAGTGATTGAGTCTGTGTGTCACTTGTCTCTTTGAAGGGACATGTGAGAAAGGAACAGCAGCACCATAGACTTCAGATGGGAGAGAGCAAGCAAGGATTAATATTTCCCTCAAATCCAAATACTTACAGTACCTCAAAGATGACAAGTGCGATATGATGTTCTGCAATTGTAAGGATTTGCCATGTGTGGTAGATAAATATGCATAGTTAGTGAGGTTTTTCCCAGAATGTGAGTATCGTTAGGCTGGCAAATGTCAGGCACTCCTTTGGGAGTATGAGGCCAAGAACAAATTTGGGAAGTTTGCTACAGTCATCTGTAGGATCGAAAGACACTGGGGAATCGTTACAGAGGGAGCCAGGCTTCACAAAATGTGGTAACAGTTGGACAGAAATCTTTAGCAGGGACTTTTGTCTACCCCCAATGTGGGACCAGGACCGCAGTACCTCTGTGTCTCTGAAACATATTTTGACCTCTGGACACCACCATCTCAATACCCCTCAAATGTTCCCCCCTGGTACCCCAGCTTTGGTAGTGCATCAACCAGGTTTCAATCATTTGAGTGACCACAAACACCCTTCCTATGTGCCTTCCATTTACATTCAGTCAGTAACCCAGCTGCTTCGTTCGCTGTTCAATCTCAAGTGACAGTTGGATGCACATTGCAGGGGTATACAGGCATTTACCGTACTGTACAGACCCTCTCAGTGCAGCCAGACTACACTTCTTAAAATCATAAATACATGTTTTGCCCAACAGTAAGGCCAGGCCTTTCCTCTGTAGTTCATGGCCAACATAAGGAGGAAAACATCAACTGAAGAGCATGCCAAAATTCTCTACAGACACTGCCAATCCTCACACTTTTGCCTATTCGCATGCTGAGGTTATTCACTATGAACCACCAAACCAATTGCAACAGTAGCCTCTCCCTGCCTCATTCGTATGCTTCGATGCCACCTTTATTTAGCAAGTGTTAGTGCTCTCGGATTATGTAGCGCGATTCGCTATAGCCTCTGTTTTCAACAGAAATGTCCTAAAGGTACCTATACCAATCTGCAGTGTGGGGAGGAAGGGGGCTGCTGCTGCTGGCAGTAACATTTTGGGGCACCCCACCTGAAAAAATACAGCCAAATGCTCCTTGTTTTACCTTTCAATAGCATAACTGCAGCATAATCGTATGGTGACCCCTGTTGTTAATAGAAACTGTCAAACAGCTTCTTGCCCCCCCCCGTTGCCCCTAACCATTTGGGGTACACCCCATGAGGGAGGATCAGAGCAATACAAACTAATGGTAGCCCCTCAAAAAGTACCTGGAAGCCAAGCCATTGTGTGCACCTCATCGCCTTCACGTTGCGCCCAAGAACCTTTTAATACTGCTCCCCCAAATTTTGACTGCCCCCTCCCAACAGAAATCAGAGAGTATGGGGAGGGTGCAGTAAAAAAGTATTTGCAGTACCCCACAATAAGTCAGGCTCCTCCTCCACCTATTCCTCTGCTCTCTGAACCCACCCATTCTGCCCAGGCTCCGCCTATACCCCTCCTCTCTGACCCCACCCACTCTGACTAGGCTCTTCCTATACCCCTCCTCTCTGCCCAGGCTCTGCCTATACTCCTCCTCTCTGACCCCACCCACTCTGACTTGGCTCCTCCTATGCTCCTCCTCTCTGACCCCTCCCACTCTGACTAGGCTCCTCCTATACCCCTCCTCTCTGACCCAGCTCCTCCTATACTCCTCCTCTCTGACCCCACCCACTCTGACTTGGCTCCTCCTCCTCACAACACCTGTTCTCTTTCTTTCACCTCTCTCTGTTCAGGCCACACATATTTTACTTACCAACCAATCTGCAATCCCTCATTCACTAGGCATGTTTCCACTCTTACACAACACACAGACACATTTTACTTACCAATTGGCCATTTAGGCCCACATCCAACTTACCTCTGCTCTGCCACCATCAGTCACCTGGTGCCGAACCCGGGATTCGAACCCTGGTTGCCTGCATGGAAGGCAGGTACTTACCCACTGGACCACACTGGTTTCCATGTAAGTAGCTTATCAAATTGTCCTTATGTCATGGTCATCCTTTTCATGTGCAATGGAAGCCGCAGGGAAGGACACCAAGGCCTGCATGTTGCTTATAGTTACTACTGCAATCCTCTAGACCACTAAGGAGCTATAGCTCAAAGGTAAGTCTTGTACCTTTGCTGCGGACAGCCCTCACAGGCCAGGGTTCGAATCCTGCCAATGCTGTAGAGGTATCCCAAGGTGGAAATTTTCAAAAAGTGAATTTTTTTTTTTTGCTAAGATTTTTTTTTACTTGGTAACAGAGGAGAAAAGTGGGCACTCTTTTTGGCATGTGTGTCTCAAAATTTCAAATGTTTTCCCTCATGACCTTCTACCAACCTCCCTATTTCTCAAGTAGGTGCAATAGGGACAAGGCCTTATTTTCCTTTATCAATGTCTTCATTCTTTGTCCTTTAAGTTTGGTGAATTGCAGAGTGCAATTGTGGTATTGGGGGTTATAACTGAGCACAAGAATGCGAGGAAGGTGCTACACTTATTGTAAAATAGGTTGGATGATTGTGATTTTTCATTTTGGTGTGAGCCACTCGCTCAAATCAGGGGTTTGGTGCCAGTGAGCTTGGATAGAAATAAAGGTCAAGTATGAGCTCTGGCTAATGAAATGATGGGTCAAGTTTGAGGCAAGCTAGAGTCCATTTATTAGGTGCAATAAGAAGCTAGAAAGATTGTTTCCTTTAAGAGACAGACAAGGGCAGAGTCAAGCCTTTGCTCTAGTAGGTCTGCATCATCCCTGCTGCAGGATGTGAAGGAATGGACCTCCACAGCAATGCGCTGTGCCGGGCTGGGCTGCGCTGGCCTGGGCTGGGCTGGGCCTGCCCTGGCACTGTGAATTAATCACCCACCTCCTTCCTTTGAGGAACGCTCACGAACGCCCACGAACGCCCTTGTTCTGTATACAGGCTGACAGCAGGCAATTTAGGACCCTGCTAAATGAGGGTGATGTCCCCATGTGCTTCCTTCAAGTGGCAAAATCCTTCGTCTAAGGCAGGTGGGCTTTTTAAAAATTTGGTTGAAGACCATATGTTGGAGGCGGTATCACGGCACAAGCCGCCGACCGTCTCAGAAGAAAGTATGCATGGGAGAATATTATTTGCATAGGACAGCCCTCTTCTCAGTCCCATTCTTATGCTGCAGTTGCCATGAAGTGTTACTAGAGGGCAGCAGTATGAACAAAAGAGCACACTGAGGCTTTTCTTCTGCTTGCTGACATGATTATTGTTCATGGTGGTCTTGCAGGGCCTAAGGAGTGAAGGACTGCTTTGACTGAGGGGATGAGGAATGGCAGGCCTGTATTTGTGGTGAAGGGGGAATATTTGGAAGGTAAACAGCAAGATGAAAACGTCAAAGCATATATGTTTGCTGAGTGATTGAGTCTGTGTGTCACTTGTCTCTTTGAAGGGACATGTGAGAAAGGAACAGCAGCACCATAGACTTCAGATGGGAGAGAGCAAGCAAGGATTAATATTTCCCTCAAATCCAAATACTTACAGTACCTCAAAGATGACAAGTGCGATATGATGTTCTGCAATTGTAAGGATTTGCCATGTGTGGTAGATAAATATGCATAGTTAGTGAGGTTTTTCCCAGAATGTGAGTATCGTTAGGCTGGCAAATGTCAGGCACTCCTTTGGGAGTATGAGGCCAAGAACAAATTTGGGAAGTTTGCTACAGTCATCTGTAGGATCGAAAGACACTGGGGAATCGTTACAGAGGGAGCCAGGCTTCACAAAATGTGGTAACAGTTGGACAGAAATCTTTAGCAGGGACTTTTGTCTACCCCCAATGTGGGACCAGGACCGCAGTACCTCTGTGTCTCTGAAACATATTTTGACCTCTGGACACCACCATCTCAATACCCCTCAAATGTTCCCCCCTGGTACCCCAGCTTTGGTAGTGCATCAACCAGGTTTCAATCATTTGAGTGACCACAAACACCCTTCCTATGTGCCTTCCATTTACATTCAGTCAGTAACCCAGCTGCTTCGTTCGCTGTTCAATCTCAAGTGACAGTTGGATGCACATTGCAGGGGTATACAGGCATTTACCGTACTGTACAGACCCTCTCAGTGCAGCCAGACTACACTTCTTAAAATCATAAATACATGTTTTGCCCAACAGTAAGGCCAGGCCTTTCCTCTGTAGTTCATGGCCAACATAAGGAGGAAAACATCAACTGAAGAGCATGCCAAAATTCTCTACAGACACTGCCAATCCTCACACTTTTGCCTATTCGCATGCTGAGGTTATTCACTATGAACCACCAAACCAATTGCAACAGTAGCCTCTCCCTGCCTCATTCGTATGCTTCGATGCCACCTTTATTTAGCAAGTGTTAGTGCTCTCGGATTATGTAGCGCGATTCGCTATAGCCTCTGTTTTCAACAGAAATGTCCTAAAGGTACCTATACCAATCTGCAGTGTGGGGAGGAAGGGGGCTGCTGCTGCTGGCAGTAACATTTTGGGGCACCCCACCTGAAAAAATACAGCCAAATGCTCCTTGTTTTACCTTTCAATAGCATAACTGCAGCATAATCGTATGGTGACCCCTGTTGTTAATAGAAACTGTCAAACAGCTTCTTGCCCCCCCCGTTGCCCCTAACCATTTGGGGTACACCCCATGAGGGAGGATCAGAGCAATACAAACTAATGGTAGCCCCTCAAAAAGTACCTGGAAGCCAAGCCATTGTGTGCACCTCATCGCCTTCACGTTGCGCCCAAGCACCTTTTAATACTGCTCCCCCAAATTTTGACTGCCCCCTCCCAACAGAAATCAGAGAGTATGGGGAGGGTGCAGTAAAAAAGTATTTGCAGTACCCCACAATAAGTCAGGATCCTCCTCCACCTATTCCTCTGCTCTCTGAACCCACCCATTCTGCCCAGGCTCCGCCTATACCCCTCCTCTCTGACCCCACCCACTCTGACTAGGCTCCTCCTATAACCCTCCTCTCTGACCCAGCTCCTCCTATACTTCTCCTCTCTGACCCCACCCACTCTGACTTGGCTCCTCCTCCTCACAACACCTGTTCCCTTTCTTTCACCTCTCTCTGTTCAGGCCACACATATTTTACTTACCAACCAATCTGCAATCCCTCATTCACTAGGCATGATTCCACTCTTACACAACACACAGACACATTTTACTTACCAATTGGCCATTTAGGCCCACCTCCAACTTACCTCTGCTCTGCCACCATCAGTCACCTGGTGCCGAACCCGGGATTCGAACCCTGGTTGCCTGCATGGAAGGCAGGTACTTACCCACTGGACCACACTGGTTTCCATGTAAGTAGCTTATCAAATTGTCCTTATGTCATGGTCATCCTTTTCATGTGCAATGGAAGCCGCAGGGAAGGACACCAAGGCCTGCATGTTGCTTATAGTTACTACTGCAATCCTCTAGACCACTAAGGAGCTATAGCTCAAAGGTAAGTCTTGTACCTTTGCTGCGGACAGCCCTCACAGGCCAGGGTTCGAATCCTGCCAATGCTGTAGAGGTATCCCAAGGTGGAAATTTTCAAAAAGTGAATGTTTTTTTTTTTGCTAAGATTTTTTTTTACTTGGTAACAGAGGAGAAAAGTGGACACTCTTTTTGGCATGCGTGTCTCAAAATTTCAAATGTTTTCCCTCATGACCTTCTACCAACCTCCCTATTTCTCAAGTAGGTGCAATAGGGACAAGGCCTTATTTTCCTTTATGAATGTCTTCATTCTTTGTCCTTTAAGTTTGGTGAATTGCAGAGTGCAATTGTGGTATTGGGGGTTATAACTGAGCACAAGAATGCGAGGAAGGTGCTACACTTATTGTAAAATAGGTTGGATGATTGTGATTTTTCATTTTGGTGTGAGCCACTCGCTCAAATCAGGGGTTTGGTGCCAGTGAGCTTGGATAGAAATAAAGGTCAAGTATGAGCTCTGGCTAATGAAATGATGGGTCAAGTTTGAGGCAAGCTAGAGTCCATTTATTAGGTGCAATAAGAAGCTAGAAAGATTGTTTCCTTTAAGAGACAGACAAGGGCAGAGTCAAGCCTTTGCTCTAGTAGGTCTGCATCATCCCTGCTGCAGGATGTGAAGGAATGGACCTCCACAGCAATGCGCTGTGCCGGGCTGGGCTGCGCTGGCCTGGGCTGGGCCTGCCCTGGCACTGTGAATTAATCACCCACCTCCTTCCTTTGAGGAACGCTCACGAACGCCCACGAACGCCCTTGTTCTGTATACAGGCTGACAGCAGGCAATTTAGGACCCTGCTAAATGAGGGTGATGTCCCCATGTGCTTCCTTCAAGTGGCAAAATCCTTCGTCTAAGGCAGGTGGGCTTTTTAAAAATTTGGTTGAAGACCATATGTTGGAGGCGGTATCACGGCACAAGCCGCCGACCGTCTCAGAAGAAAGTATGCATGGGAGAATATTATTTGCATAGGACAGCCCTCTTCTCAGTCCCATTCTTATGCTGCAGTTGCCATGAAGTGTTACTAGAGGGCAGCAGTATGAACAAAAGAGCACACTGAGGCTTTTCTTCTGCTTGCTGACATGATTCTTGTTCATGGTGGTCTTGCAGGGCCTAAGGAGTGAAGGACTGCTTTGACTGAGGGGATGAGGAATGGCAGGCCTGTATTTGTGGTGAAGGGGGAATATTTGGAAGGTAAACAGCAAGATGAAAACGTCAAAGCATATATGTTTGCTGAGTGATTGAGTCTGTGTGTCACTTGTCTCTTTGAAGGGACATGTGAGAAAGGAACAGCAGCACCATAGACTTCAGATGGGAGAGAGCAAGCAAGGATTAATATTTCCCTCAAATCCAAATACTTACAGTACCTCAAAGATGACAAGTGCGATATGATGTTCTGCAATTGTAAGGATTTGCCATGTGTGGTAGATAAATATGCATAGTTAGTGAGGTTTTTCCCAGAATGTGAGTATCGTTAGGCTGGCAAATGTCAGGCACTCCTTTGGGAGTATGAGGCCAAGAACAAATTTGGGAAGTTTGCTACAGTCATCTGTAGGATCGAAAGACACTGGGGAATCGTTACAGAGGGAGCCAGGCTTCACAAAATGTGGTAACAGTTGGACAGAAATCTTTAGCAGGGACTTTTGTCTACCCCCAATGTGGGACCAGGACCGCAGTACCTCTGTGTCTCTGAAACATATTTTGACCTCTGGACACCACCATCTCAATACCCCTCAAATGTTCCCCCCTGGTACCCCAGCTTTGGTAGTGCATCAACCAGGTTTCAATCATTTGAGTGACCACAAACACCCTTCCTATGTGCCTTCCATTTACATTCAGTCAGTAACCCAGCTGCTTCGTTCGCTGTTCAATCTCAAGTGACAGTTGGATGCACATTGCAGGGGTATACAGGCATTTACCGTACTGTACAGACCCTCTCAGTGCAGCCAGACTACACTTCTTAAAATCATAAATACATGTTTTGCCCAACAGTAAGGCCAGGCCTTTCCTCTGTAGTTCATGGCCAACATAAGGAGGAAAACATCAACTGAAGAGCATGCCAAAATTCTCTACAGACACTGCCAATCCTCACACTTTTGCCTATTCGCATGCTGAGGTTATTCACTATGAACCACCAAACCAATTGCAACAGTAGCCTCTCCCTGCCTCATTCGTATGCTTCGATGCCACCTTTATTTAGCAAGTGTTAGTGCTCTCGGATTATGTAGCGCGATTCGCTATAGCCTCTGTTTTCAACAGAAATGTCCTAAAGGTACCTATACCAATCTGCAGTGTGGGGAGGAAGGGGGCTGCTGCTGCTGGCAGTAACATTTTGGGGCACCCCACCTGAAAAAATACAGCCAAATGCTCCTTGTTTTACCTTTCAATAGCATAACTGCAGCATAATCGTATGGTGACCCCTGTTGTTAATAGAAACTGTCAAACAGCTTCTTGCCCCCCCCCGTTGCCCCTAACCATTTGGGGTACACCCCATGAGGGAGGATCAGAGCAATACAAACTAATGGTAGCCCCTCAAAAAGTACCTGGAAGCCAAGCCATTGTGTGCACCTCATCGCCTTCACGTTGCGCCCAAGAACCTTTTAATACTGCTCCCCCAAATTTTGACTGCCCCCTCCCAACAGAAATCAGAGAGTATGGGGAGGGTGCAGTAAAAAAGTATTTGCAGTACCCCACAATAAGTCAGGCTCCTCCTCCACCTATTCCTCTGCTCTCTGAACCCACCCATTCTGCCCAGGCTCCGCCTATACCCCTCCTCTCTGACCCCACCCACTCTGACTAGGCTCTTCCTATACCCCTCCTCTCTGCCCAGGCTCTGCCTATACTCCTCCTCTCTGACCCCACCCACTCTGACTTGGCTCCTCCTATGCTCCTCCTCTCTGACCCCTCCCACTCTGACTAGGCTCCTCCTATACCCCTCCTCTCTGACCCAGCTCCTCCTATACTCCTCCTCTCTGACCCCACCCACTCTGACTTGGCTCCTCCTCCTCACAACACCTGTTCTCTTTCTTTCACCTCTCTCTGTTCAGGCCACACATATTTTACTTACCAACCAATCTGCAATCCCTCATTCACTAGGCATGTTTCCACTCTTACACAACACACAGACACATTTTACTTACCAATTGGCCATTTAGGCCCACATCCAACTTACCTCTGCTCTGCCACCATCAGTCACCTGGTGCCGAACCCGGGATTCGAACCCTGGTTGCCTGCATGGAAGGCAGGTACTTACCCACTGGACCACACTGGTTTCCATGTAAGTAGCTTATCAAATTGTCCTTATGTCATGGTCATCCTTTTCATGTGCAATGGAAGCCGCAGGGAAGGACACCAAGGCCTGCATGTTGCTTATAGTTACTACTGCAATCCTCTAGACCACTAAGGAGCTATAGCTCAAAGGTAAGTCTTGTACCTTTGCTGCGGACAGCCCTCACAGGCCAGGGTTCGAATCCTGCCAATGCTGTAGAGGTATCCCAAGGTGGAAATTTTCAAAAAGTGAATTTTTTTTTTTTGCTAAGATTTTTTTTTACTTGGTAACAGAGGAGAAAAGTGGGCACTCTTTTTGGCATGTGTGTCTCAAAATTTCAAATGTTTTCCCTCATGACCTTCTACCAACCTCCCTATTTCTCAAGTAGGTGCAATAGGGACAAGGCCTTATTTTCCTTTATCAATGTCTTCATTCTTTGTCCTTTAAGTTTGGTGAATTGCAGAGTGCAATTGTGGTATTGGGGGTTATAACTGAGCACAAGAATGCGAGGAAGGTGCTACACTTATTGTAAAATAGGTTGGATGATTGTGATTTTTCATTTTGGTGTGAGCCACTCGCTCAAATCAGGGGTTTGGTGCCAGTGAGCTTGGATAGAAATAAAGGTCAAGTATGAGCTCTGGCTAATGAAATGATGGGTCAAGTTTGAGGCAAGCTAGAGTCCATTTATTAGGTGCAATAAGAAGCTAGAAAGATTGTTTCCTTTAAGAGACAGACAAGGGCAGAGTCAAGCCTTTGCTCTAATAGGTCTGCATCATCCCTGCTGCAGGATGTGAAGGAATGGACCTCCACAGCAATGCGCTGTGCCGGGCTGGGCTGGGCTGCGCTGGCCTGGGCTGGGCCTGCCCTGGCACTGTGAATTAATCACCCACCTCCTTCCTTTGAGGAACGCTCACGAACGCCCACGAACGCCCTTGTTCTGTATACAGGCTGACAGCAGGCAATTTAGGACCCTGCTAAATGAGGGTGATGTCCCCATGTGCTTCCTTCAAGTGGCAAAATCCTTCGTCTAAGGCAGGTGGGCTTTTTAAAAATTTGGTTGAAGACCATATGTTGGAGGCGGTATCACGGCACAAGCCGCCGACCGTCTCAGAAGAAAGTATGCATGGGAGAATATTATTTGCATAGGACAGCCCTCTTCTCAGTCCCATTCTTATGCTGCAGTTGCCATGAAGTGTTACTAGAGGGCAGCAGTATGAACAAAAGAGCACACTGAGGCTTTTCTTCTGCTTGCTGACATGATTATTGTTCATGGTGGTCTTGCAGGGCCTAAGGAGTGAAGGACTGCTTTGACTGAGGGGATGAGGAATGGCAGGCCTGTATTTGTGGTGAAGGGGGAATATTTGGAAGGTAAACAGCAAGATGAAAACGTCAAAGCATATATGTTTGCTGAGTGATTGAGTCTGTGTGTCACTTGTCTCTTTGAAGGGACATGTGAGAAAGGAACAGCAGCACCATAGACTTCAGATGGGAGAGAGCAAGCAAGGATTAATATTTCCCTCAAATCCAAATACTTACAGTACCTCAAAGATGACAAGTGCGATATGATGTTCTGCAATTGTAAGGATTTGCCATGTGTGGTAGATAAATATGCATAGTTAGTGAGGTTTTTCCCAGAATGTGAGTATCGTTAGGCTGGCAAATGTCAGGCACTCCTTTGGGAGTATGAGGCCAAGAACAAATTTGGGAAGTTTGCTACAGTCATCTGTAGGATCGAAAGACACTGGGGAATCGTTACAGAGGGAGCCAGGCTTCACAAAATGTGGTAACAGTTGGACAGAAATCTTTAGCAGGGACTTTTGTCTACCCCCAATGTGGGACCAGGACCGCAGTACCTCTGTGTCTCTGAAACATATTTTGACCTCTGGACACCACCATCTCAATACCCCTCAAATGTTCCCCCCTGGTACCCCAGCTTTGGTAGTGCATCAACCAGGTTTCAATCATTTGAGTGACCACAAACACCCTTCCTATGTGCCTTCCATTTACATTCAGTCAGTAACCCAGCTGCTTCGTTCGCTGTTCAATCTCAAGTGACAGTTGGATGCACATTGCAGGGGTATACAGGCATTTACCGTACTGTACAGACCCTCTCAGTGCAGCCAGACTACACTTCTTAAAATCATAAATACATGTTTTGCCCAACAGTAAGGCCAGGCCTTTCCTCTGTAGTTCATGGCCAACATAAGGAGGAAAACATCAACTGAAGAGCATGCCAAAATTCTCTACAGACACTGCCAATCCTCACACTTTTGCCTATTCGCATGCTGAGGTTATTCACTATGAACCACCAAACCAATTGCAACAGTAGCCTCTCCCTGCCTCATTCGTATGCTTCGATGCCACCTTTATTTAGCAAGTGTTAGTGCTCTCGGATTATGTAGCGCGATTCGCTATAGCCTCTGTTTTCAACAGAAATGTCCTAAAGGTACCTATACCAATCTGCAGTGTGGGGAGGAAGGGGGCTGCTGCTGCTGGCAGTAACATTTTGGGGCACCCCACCTGAAAAAATACAGCCAAATGCTCCTTGTTTTACCTTTCAATAGCATAACTGCAGCATAATCGTATGGTGACCCCTGTTGTTAATAGAAACTGTCAAACAGCTTCTTGCCCCCCCCGTTGCCCCTAACCATTTGGGGTACACCCCATGAGGGAGGATCAGAGCAATACAAACTAATGGTAGCCCCTCAAAAAGTACCTGGAAGCCAAGCCATTGTGTGCACCTCATCGCCTTCACGTTGCGCCCAAGCACCTTTTAATACTGCTCCCCCAAATTTTGACTGCCCCCTCCCAACAGAAATCAGAGAGTATGGGGAGGGTGCAGTAAAAAAGTATTTGCAGTACCCCACAATAAGTCAGGATCCTCCTCCACCTATTCCTCTGCTCTCTGAACCCACCCATTCTGCCCAGGCTCCACCTATACCCCTCCTCTCTGACCCCACCCACTCTGACTAGGCTCCTCCTATAACCCTCCTCTCTGACCCAGCTCCTCCTATACTCCTCCTCTCTGACCCCACCCACTCTGACTTGGCTCCTCCTCCTCACAACACCTGTTCCCTTTCTTTCACCTCTCTCTGTTCAGGCCACACATATTTTACTTACCAACCAATCTGCAATCCCTCATTCACTAGGCATGATTCCACTCTTACACAACACACAGACACATTTTACTTACCAATTGGCCATTTAGGCCCACCTCCAACTTACCTCTGCTCTGCCACCATCAGTCACCTGGTGCCGAACCCGGGATTCGAACCCTGGTTGCCTGCATGGAAGGCAGGTACTTACCCACTGGACCACACTGGTTTCCATGTAAGTAGCTTATCAAATTGTCCTTATGTCATGGTCATCCTTTTCATGTGCAATGGAAGCCGCAGGGAAGGACACCAAGGCCTGCATGTTGCTTATAGTTACTACTGCAATCCTCTAGACCACTAAGGAGCTATAGCTCAAAGGTAAGTCTTGTACCTTTGCTGCGGACAGCCCTCACAGGCCAGGGTTCGAATCCTGCCAATGCTGTAGAGGTATCCCAAGGTGGAAATTTTCAAAAAGTGAATGTTTTTTTTTTTGCTAAGATTTTTTTTTACTTGGTAACAGAGGAGAAAAGTGGACACTCTTTTTGGCATGCGTGTCTCAAAATTTCAAATGTTTTCCCTCATGACCTTCTACCAACCTCCCTATTTCTCAAGTAGGTGCAATAGGGACAAGGCCTTATTTTCCTTTATGAATGTCTTCATTCTTTGTCCTTTAAGTTTGGTGAATTGCAGAGTGCAATTGTGGTATTGGGGGTTATAACTGAGCACAAGAATGCGAGGAAGGTGCTACACTTATTGTAAAATAGGTTGGATGATTGTGATTTTTCATTTTGGTGTGAGCCACTCGCTCAAATCAGGGGTTTGGTGCCAGTGAGCTTGGATAGAAATAAAGGTCAAGTATGAGCTCTGGCTAATGAAATGATGGGTCAAGTTTGAGGCAAGCTAGAGTCCATTTATTAGGTGCAATAAGAAGCTAGAAAGATTGTTTCCTTTAAGAGACAGACAAGGGCAGAGTCAAGCCTTTGCTCTAGTAGGTCTGCATCATCCCTGCTGCAGGATGTGAAGGAATGGACCTCCACAGCAATGCGCTGTGCCGGGCTGGGCTGCGCTGGCCTGGGCTGGGCCTGCCCTGGCACTGTGAATTAATCACCCACCTCCTTCCTTTGAGGAACGCTCACGAACGCCCACGAACGCCCTTGTTCTGTATACAGGCTGACAGCAGGCAATTTAGGACCCTGCTAAATGAGGGTGATGTCCCCATGTGCTTCCTTCAAGTGGCAAAATCCTTCGTCTAAGGCAGGTGGGCTTTTTAAAAATTTGGTTGAAGACCATATGTTGGAGGCGGTATCACGGCACAAGCCGCCGACCGTCTCAGAAGAAAGTATGCATGGGAGAATATTATTTGCATAGGACAGCCCTCTTCTCAGTCCCATTCTTATGCTGCAGTTGCCATGAAGTGTTACTAGAGGGCAGCAGTATGAACAAAAGAGCACACTGAGGCTTTTCTTCTGCTTGCTGACATGATTCTTGTTCATGGTGGTCTTGCAGGGCCTAAGGAGTGAAGGACTGCTTTGACTGAGGGGATGAGGAATGGCAGGCCTGTATTTGTGGTGAAGGGGGAATATTTGGAAGGTAAACAGCAAGATGAAAACGTCAAAGCATATATGTTTGCTGAGTGATTGAGTCTGTGTGTCACTTGTCTCTTTGAAGGGACATGTGAGAAAGGAACAGCAGCACCATAGACTTCAGATGGGAGAGAGCAAGCAAGGATTAATATTTCCCTCAAATCCAAATACTTACAGTACCTCAAAGATGACAAGTGCGATATGATGTTCTGCAATTGTAAGGATTTGCCATGTGTGGTAGATAAATATGCATAGTTAGTGAGGTTTTTCCCAGAATGTGAGTATCGTTAGGCTGGCAAATGTCAGGCACTCCTTTGGGAGTATGAGGCCAAGAACAAATTTGGGAAGTTTGCTACAGTCATCTGTAGGATCGAAAGACACTGGGGAATCGTTACAGAGGGAGCCAGGCTTCACAAAATGTGGTAACAGTTGGACAGAAATCTTTAGCAGGGACTTTTGTCTACCCCCAATGTGGGACCAGGACCGCAGTACCTCTGTGTCTCTGAAACATATTTTGACCTCTGGACACCACCATCTCAATACCCCTCAAATGTTCCCCCCTGGTACCCCAGCTTTGGTAGTGCATCAACCAGGTTTCAATCATTTGAGTGACCACAAACACCCTTCCTATGTGCCTTCCATTTACATTCAGTCAGTAACCCAGCTGCTTCGTTCGCTGTTCAATCTCAAGTGACAGTTGGATGCACATTGCAGGGGTATACAGGCATTTACCGTACTGTACAGACCCTCTCAGTGCAGCCAGACTACACTTCTTAAAATCATAAATACATGTTTTGCCCAACAGTAAGGCCAGGCCTTTCCTCTGTAGTTCATGGCCAACATAAGGAGGAAAACATCAACTGAAGAGCATGCCAAAATTCTCTACAGACACTGCCAATCCTCACACTTTTGCCTATTCGCATGCTGAGGTTATTCACTATGAACCACCAAACCAATTGCAACAGTAGCCTCTCCCTGCCTCATTCGTATGCTTCGATGCCACCTTTATTTAGCAAGTGTTAGTGCTCTCGGATTATGTAGCGCGATTCGCTATAGCCTCTGTTTTCAACAGAAATGTCCTAAAGGTACCTATACCAATCTGCAGTGTGGGGAGGAAGGGGGCTGCTGCTGCTGGCAGTAACATTTTGGGGCACCCCACCTGAAAAAATACAGCCAAATGCTCCTTGTTTTACCTTTCAATAGCATAACTGCAGCATAATCGTATGGTGACCCCTGTTGTTAATAGAAACTGTCAAACAGCTTCTTGCCCCCCCCCGTTGCCCCTAACCATTTGGGGTACACCCCATGAGGGAGGATCAGAGCAATACAAACTAATGGTAGCCCCTCAAAAAGTACCTGGAAGCCAAGCCATTGTGTGCACCTCATCGCCTTCACGTTGCGCCCAAGAACCTTTTAATACTGCTCCCCCAAATTTTGACTGCCCCCTCCCAACAGAAATCAGAGAGTATGGGGAGGGTGCAGTAAAAAAGTATTTGCAGTACCCCACAATAAGTCAGGCTCCTCCTCCACCTATTCCTCTGCTCTCTGAACCCACCCATTCTGCCCAGGCTCCGCCTATACCCCTCCTCTCTGACCCCACCCACTCTGACTAGGCTCTTCCTATACCCCTCCTCTCTGCCCAGGCTCTGCCTATACTCCTCCTCTCTGACCCCACCCACTCTGACTTGGCTCCTCCTATGCTCCTCCTCTCTGACCCCTCCCACTCTGACTAGGCTCCTCCTATACCCCTCCTCTCTGACCCAGCTCCTCCTATACTCCTCCTCTCTGACCCCACCCACTCTGACTTGGCTCCTCCTCCTCACAACACCTGTTCTCTTTCTTTCACCTCTCTCTGTTCAGGCCACACATATTTTACTTACCAACCAATCTGCAATCCCTCATTCACTAGGCATGTTTCCACTCTTACACAACACACAGACACATTTTACTTACCAATTGGCCATTTAGGCCCACATCCAACTTACCTCTGCTCTGCCACCATCAGTCACCTGGTGCCGAACCCGGGATTCGAACCCTGGTTGCCTGCATGGAAGGCAGGTACTTACCCACTGGACCACACTGGTTTCCATGTAAGTAGCTTATCAAATTGTCCTTATGTCATGGTCATCCTTTTCATGTGCAATGGAAGCCGCAGGGAAGGACACCAAGGCCTGCATGTTGCTTATAGTTACTACTGCAATCCTCTAGACCACTAAGGAGCTATAGCTCAAAGGTAAGTCTTGTACCTTTGCTGCGGACAGCCCTCACAGGCCAGGGTTCGAATCCTGCCAATGCTGTAGAGGTATCCCAAGGTGGAAATTTTCAAAAAGTGAATTTTTTTTTTTTGCTAAGATTTTTTTTTACTTGGTAACAGAGGAGAAAAGTGGGCACTCTTTTTGGCATGTGTGTCTCAAAATTTCAAATGTTTTCCCTCATGACCTTCTACCAACCTCCCTATTTCTCAAGTAGGTGCAATAGGGACAAGGCCTTATTTTCCTTTATCAATGTCTTCATTCTTTGTCCTTTAAGTTTGGTGAATTGCAGAGTGCAATTGTGGTATTGGGGGTTATAACTGAGCACAAGAATGCGAGGAAGGTGCTACACTTATTGTAAAATAGGTTGGATGATTGTGATTTTTCATTTTGGTGTGAGCCACTCGCTCAAATCAGGGGTTTGGTGCCAGTGAGCTTGGATAGAAATAAAGGTCAAGTATGAGCTCTGGCTAATGAAATGATGGGTCAAGTTTGAGGCAAGCTAGAGTCCATTTATTAGGTGCAATAAGAAGCTAGAAAGATTGTTTCCTTTAAGAGACAGACAAGGGCAGAGTCAAGCCTTTGCTCTAGTAGGTCTGCATCATCCCTGCTGCAGGATGTGAAGGAATGGACCTCCACAGCAATGCGCTGTGCCGGGCTGGGCTGCGCTGGCCTGGGCTGGGCTGGGCCTGCCTTGGCACTGTGAATTAATCACCCACCTCCTTCCTTTGAGGAACGCTCACGAACGCCCACGAACGCCCTTGTTCTGTATACAGGCTGACAGCAGGCAATTTAGGACCCTGCTAAATGAGGGTGATGTCCCCATGTGCTTCCTTCAAGTGGCAAAATCCTTCGTCTAAGGCAGGTGGGCTTTTTAAAAATTTGGTTGAAGACCATATGTTGGAGGCGGTATCACGGCACAAGCCGCCGACCGTCTCAGAAGAAAGTATGCATGGGAGAATATTATTTGCATAGGACAGCCCTCTTCTCAGTCCCATTCTTATGCTGCAGTTGCCATGAAGTGTTACTAGAGGGCAGCAGTATGAACAAAAGAGCACACTGAGGCTTTTCTTCTGCTTGCTGACATGATTATTGTTCATGGTGGTCTTGCAGGGCCTAAGGAGTGAAGGACTGCTTTGACTGAGGGGATGAGGAATGGCAGGCCTGTATTTGTGGTGAAGGGGGAATATTTGGAAGGTAAACAGCAAGATGAAAACGTCAAAGCATATATGTTTGCTGAGTGATTGAGTCTGTGTGTCACTTGTCTCTTTGAAGGGACATGTGAGAAAGGAACAGCAGCACCATAGACTTCAGATGGGAGAGAGCAAGCAAGGATTAATATTTCCCTCAAATCCAAATACTTACAGTACCTCAAAGATGACAAGTGCGATATGATGTTCTGCAATTGTAAGGATTTGCCATGTGTGGTAGATAAATATGCATAGTTAGTGAGGTTTTTCCCAGAATGTGAGTATCGTTAGGCTGGCAAATGTCAGGCACTCCTTTGGGAGTATGAGGCCAAGAACAAATTTGGGAAGTTTGCTACAGTCATCTGTAGGATCGAAAGACACTGGGGAATCGTTACAGAGGGAGCCAGGCTTCACAAAATGTGGTAACAGTTGGACAGAAATCTTTAGCAGGGACTTTTGTCTACCCCCAATGTGGGACCAGGACCGCAGTACCTCTGTGTCTCTGAAACATATTTTGACCTCTGGACACCACCATCTCAATACCCCTCAAATGTTCCCCCCTGGTACCCCAGCTTTGGTAGTGCATCAACCAGGTTTCAATCATTTGAGTGACCACAAACACCCTTCCTATGTGCCTTCCATTTACATTCAGTCAGTAACCCAGCTGCTTCGTTCGCTGTTCAATCTCAAGTGACAGTTGGATGCACATTGCAGGGGTATACAGGCATTTACCGTACTGTACAGACCCTCTCAGTGCAGCCAGACTACACTTCTTAAAATCATAAATACATGTTTTGCCCAACAGTAAGGCCAGGCCTTTCCTCTGTAGTTCATGGCCAACATAAGGAGGAAAACATCAACTGAAGAGCATGCCAAAATTCTCTACAGACACTGCCAATCCTCACACTTTTGCCTATTCGCATGCTGAGGTTATTCACTATGAACCACCAAACCAATTGCAACAGTAGCCTCTCCCTGCCTCATTCGTATGCTTCGATGCCACCTTTATTTAGCAAGTGTTAGTGCTCTCGGATTATGTAGCGCGATTCGCTATAGCCTCTGTTTTCAACAGAAATGTCCTAAAGGTACCTATACCAATCTGCAGTGTGGGGAGGAAGGGGGCTGCTGCTGCTGGCAGTAACATTTTGGGGCACCCCACCTGAAAAAATACAGCCAAATGCTCCTTGTTTTACCTTTCAATAGCATAACTGCAGCATAATCGTATGGTGACCCCTGTTGTTAATAGAAACTGTCAAACAGCTTCTTGCCCCCCCCCGTTGCCCCTAACCATTTGGGGTACACCCCATGAGGGAGGATCAGAGCAATACAAACTAATGGTAGCCCCTCAAAAAGTACCTGGAAGCCAAGCCATTGTGTGCACCTCATCGCCTTCACGTTGCGCCCAAGAACCTTTTAATACTGCTCCCCCAAATTTTGACTGCCCCCTCCCAACAGAAATCAGAGAGTATGGGGAGGGTGCAGTAAAAAAGTATTTGCAGTACCCCACAATAAGTCAGGCTCCTCCTCCACCTATTCCTCTGCTCTCTGAACCCACCCATTCTGCCCAGGCTCCGCCTATACCCCTCCTCTCTGACCCCACCCACTCTGACTAGGCTCTTCCTATACCCCTCCTCTCTGCCCAGGCTCTGCCTATACTCCTCCTCTCTGACCCCACCCACTCTGACTTGGCTCCTCCTATGCTCCTCCTCTCTGACCCCTCCCACTCTGACTAGGCTCCTCCTATACCCCTCCTCTCTGACCCAGCTCCTCCTATACTCCTCCTCTCTGACCCCACCCACTCTGACTTGGCTCCTCCTCCTCACAACACCTGTTCTCTTTCTTTCACCTCTCTCTGTTCAGGCCACACATATTTTACTTACCAACCAATCTGCAATCCCTCATTCACTAGGCATGTTTCCACTCTTACACAACACACAGACACATTTTACTTACCAATTGGCCATTTAGGCCCACATCCAACTTACCTCTGCTCTGCCACCATCAGTCACCTGGTGCCGAACCCGGGATTCGAACCCTGGTTGCCTGCATGGAAGGCAGGTACTTACCCACTGGACCACACTGGTTTCCATGTAAGTAGCTTATCAAATTGTCCTTATGTCATGGTCATCCTTTTCATGTGCAATGGAAGCCGCAGGGAAGGACACCAAGGCCTGCATGTTGCTTATAGTTACTACTGCAATCCTCTAGACCACTAAGGAGCTATAGCTCAAAGGTAAGTCTTGTACCTTTGCTGCGGACAGCCCTCACAGGCCAGGGTTCGAATCCTGCCAATGCTGTAGAGGTATCCCAAGGTGGAAATTTTCAAAAAGTGAATTTTTTTTTTTTGCTAAGATTTTTTTTTACTTGGTAACAGAGGAGAAAAGTGGGCACTCTTTTTGGCATGTGTGTCTCAAAATTTCAAATGTTTTCCCTCATGACCTTCTACCAACCTCCCTATTTCTCAAGTAGGTGCAATAGGGACAAGGCCTTATTTTCCTTTATCAATGTCTTCATTCTTTGTCCTTTAAGTTTGGTGAATTGCAGAGTGCAATTGTGGTATTGGGGGTTATAACTGAGCACAAGAATGCGAGGAAGGTGCTACACTTATTGTAAAATAGGTTGGATGATTGTGATTTTTCATTTTGGTGTGAGCCACTCGCTCAAATCAGGGGTTTGGTGCCAGTGAGCTTGGATAGAAATAAAGGTCAAGTATGAGCTCTGGCTAATGAAATGATGGGTCAAGTTTGAGGCAAGCTAGAGTCCATTTATTAGGTGCAATAAGAAGCTAGAAAGATTGTTTCCTTTAAGAGACAGACAAGGGCAGAGTCAAGCCTTTGCTCTAGTAGGTCTGCATCATCCCTGCTGCAGGATGTGAAGGAATGGACCTCCACAGCAATGCGCTGTGCCGGGCTGGGCTGCGCTGGCCTGGGCTGGGCTGGGCCTGCCCTGGCACTGTGAATTAATCACCCACCTCCTTCCTTTGAGGAACGCTCACGAACGCCCACGAACGCCCTTGTTCTGTATACAGGCTGACAGCAGGCAATTTAGGACCCTGCTAAATGAGGGTGATGTCCCCATGTGCTTCCTTCAAGTGGCAAAATCCTTCGTCTAAGGCAGGTGGGCTTTTTAAAAATTTGGTTGAAGACCATATGTTGGAGGCGGTATCACGGCACAAGCCGCCGACCGTCTCAGAAGAAAGTATGCATGGGAGAATATTATTTGCATAGGACAGCCCTCTTCTCAGTCCCATTCTTATGCTGCAGTTGCCATGAAGTGTTACTAGAGGGCAGCAGTATGAACAAAAGAGCACACTGAGGCTTTTCTTCTGCTTGCTGACATGATTATTGTTCATGGTGGTCTTGCAGGGCCTAAGGAGTGAAGGACTGCTTTGACTGAGGGGATGAGGAATGGCAGGCCTGTATTTGTGGTGAAGGGGGAATATTTGGAAGGTAAACAGCAAGATGAAAACGTCAAAGCATATATGTTTGCTGAGTGATTGAGTCTGTGTGTCACTTGTCTCTTTGAAGGGACATGTGAGAAAGGAACAGCAGCACCATAGACTTCAGATGGGAGAGAGCAAGCAAGGATTAATATTTCCCTCAAATCCAAATACTTACAGTACCTCAAAGATGACAAGTGCGATATGATGTTCTGCAATTGTAAGGATTTGCCATGTGTGGTAGATAAATATGCATAGTTAGTGAGGTTTTTCCCAGAATGTGAGTATCGTTAGGCTGGCAAATGTCAGGCACTCCTTTGGGAGTATGAGGCCAAGAACAAATTTGGGAAGTTTGCTACAGTCATCTGTAGGATCGAAAGACACTGGGGAATCGTTACAGAGGGAGCCAGGCTTCACAAAATGTGGTAACAGTTGGACAGAAATCTTTAGCAGGGACTTTTGTCTACCCCCAATGTGGGACCAGGACCGCAGTACCTCTGTGTCTCTGAAACATATTTTGACCTCTGGACACCACCATCTCAATACCCCTCAAATGTTCCCCCCTGGTACCCCAGCTTTGGTAGTGCATCAACCAGGTTTCAATCATTTGAGTGACCACAAACACCCTTCCTATGTGCCTTCCATTTACATTCAGTCAGTAACCCAGCTGCTTCGTTCGCTGTTCAATCTCAAGTGACAGTTGGATGCACATTGCAGGGGTATACAGGCATTTACCGTACTGTACAGACCCTCTCAGTGCAGCCAGACTACACTTCTTAAAATCATAAATACATGTTTTGCCCAACAGTAAGGCCAGGCCTTTCCTCTGTAGTTCATGGCCAACATAAGGAGGAAAACATCAACTGAAGAGCATGCCAAAATTCTCTACAGACACTGCCAATCCTCACACTTTTGCCTATTCGCATGCTGAGGTTATTCACTATGAACCACCAAACCAATTGCAACAGTAGCCTCTCCCTGCCTCATTCGTATGCTTCGATGCCACCTTTATTTAGCAAGTGTTAGTGCTCTCGGATTATGTAGCGCGATTCGCTATAGCCTCTGTTTTCAACAGAAATGTCCTAAAGGTACCTATACCAATCTGCAGTGTGGGGAGGAAGGGGGCTGCTGCTGCTGGCAGTAACATTTTGGGGCACCCCACCTGAAAAAATACAGCCAAATGCTCCTTGTTTTACCTTTCAATAGCATAACTGCAGCATAATCGTATGGTGACCCCTGTTGTTAATAGAAACTGTCAAACAGCTTCTTGCCCCCCCCGTTGCCCCTAACCATTTGGGGTACACCCCATGAGGGAGGATCAGAGCAATACAAACTAATGGTAGCCCCTCAAAAAGTACCTGGAAGCCAAGCCATTGTGTGCACCTCATCGCCTTCACGTTGCGCCCAAGCACCTTTTAATACTGCTCCCCCAAATTTTGACTGCCCCCTCCCAACAGAAATCAGAGAGTATGGGGAGGGTGCAGTAAAAAAGTATTTGCAGTACCCCACAATAAGTCAGGATCCTCCTCCACCTATTCCTCTGCTCTCTGAACCCACCCATTCTGCCCAGGCTCCGCCTATACCCCTCCTCTCTGACCCCACCCACTCTGACTAGGCTCCTCCTATAACCCTCCTCTCTGACCCAGCTCCTCCTATACTCCTCCTCTCTGACCCCACCCACTCTGACTTGGCTCCTCCTCCTCACAACACCTGTTCCCTTTCTTTCACCTCTCTCTGTTCAGGCCACACATATTTTACTTACCAACCAATCTGCAATCCCTCATTCACTAGGCATGATTCCACTCTTACACAACACACAGACACATTTTACTTACCAATTGGCCATTTAGGCCCACCTCCAACTTACCTCTGCTCTGCCACCATCAGTCACCTGGTGCCGAACCCGGGATTCGAACCCTGGTTGCCTGCATGGAAGGCAGGTACTTACCCACTGGACCACACTGGTTTCCATGTAAGTAGCTTATCAAATTGTCCTTATGTCATGGTCATCCTTTTCATGTGCAATGGAAGCCGCAGGGAAGGACACCAAGGCCTGCATGTTGCTTATAGTTACTACTGCAATCCTCTAGACCACTAAGGAGCTATAGCTCAAAGGTAAGTCTTGTACCTTTGCTGCGGACAGCCCTCACAGGCCAGGGTTCGAATCCTGCCAATGCTGTAGAGGTATCCCAAGGTGGAAATTTTCAAAAAGTGAATGTTTTTTTTTTTGCTAAGATTTTTTTTTACTTGGTAACAGAGGAGAAAAGTGGACACTCTTTTTGGCATGCGTGTCTCAAAATTTCAAATGTTTTCCCTCATGACCTTCTACCAACCTCCCTATTTCTCAAGTAGGTGCAATAGGGACAAGGCCTTATTTTCCTTTATGAATGTCTTCATTCTTTGTCCTTTAAGTTTGGTGAATTGCAGAGTGCAATTGTGGTATTGGGGGTTATAACTGAGCACAAGAATGCGAGGAAGGTGCTACACTTATTGTAAAATAGGTTGGATGATTGTGATTTTTCATTTTGGTGTGAGCCACTCGCTCAAATCAGGGGTTTGGTGCCAGTGAGCTTGGATAGAAATAAAGGTCAAGTATGAGCTCTGGCTAATGAAATGATGGGTCAAGTTTGAGGCAAGCTAGAGTCCATTTATTAGGTGCAATAAGAAGCTAGAAAGATTGTTTCCTTTAAGAGACAGACAAGGGCAGAGTCAAGCCTTTGCTCTAGTAGGTCTGCATCATCCCTGCTGCAGGATGTGAAGGAATGGACCTCCACAGCAATGCGCTGTGCCGGGCTGGGCTGCGCTGGCCTGGGCTGGGCCTGCCCTGGCACTGTGAATTAATCACCCACCTCCTTCCTTTGAGGAACGCTCACGAACGCCCACGAACGCCCTTGTTCTGTATACAGGCTGACAGCAGGCAATTTAGGACCCTGCTAAATGAGGGTGATGTCCCCATGTGCTTCCTTCAAGTGGCAAAATCCTTCGTCTAAGGCAGGTGGGCTTTTTAAAAATTTGGTTGAAGACCATATGTTGGAGGCGGTATCACGGCACAAGCCGCCGACCGTCTCAGAAGAAAGTATGCATGGGAGAATATTATTTGCATAGGACAGCCCTCTTCTCAGTCCCATTCTTATGCTGCAGTTGCCATGAAGTGTTACTAGAGGGCAGCAGTATGAACAAAAGAGCACACTGAGGCTTTTCTTCTGCTTGCTGACATGATTCTTGTTCATGGTGGTCTTGCAGGGCCTAAGGAGTGAAGGACTGCTTTGACTGAGGGGATGAGGAATGGCAGGCCTGTATTTGTGGTGAAGGGGGAATATTTGGAAGGTAAACAGCAAGATGAAAACGTCAAAGCATATATGTTTGCTGAGTGATTGAGTCTGTGTGTCACTTGTCTCTTTGAAGGGACATGTGAGAAAGGAACAGCAGCACCATAGACTTCAGATGGGAGAGAGCAAGCAAGGATTAATATTTCCCTCAAATCCAAATACTTACAGTACCTCAAAGATGACAAGTGCGATATGATGTTCTGCAATTGTAAGGATTTGCCATGTGTGGTAGATAAATATGCATAGTTAGTGAGGTTTTTCCCAGAATGTGAGTATCGTTAGGCTGGCAAATGTCAGGCACTCCTTTGGGAGTATGAGGCCAAGAACAAATTTGGGAAGTTTGCTACAGTCATCTGTAGGATCGAAAGACACTGGGGAATCGTTACAGAGGGAGCCAGGCTTCACAAAATGTGGTAACAGTTGGACAGAAATCTTTAGCAGGGACTTTTGTCTACCCCCAATGTGGGACCAGGACCGCAGTACCTCTGTGTCTCTGAAACATATTTTGACCTCTGGACACCACCATCTCAATACCCCTCAAATGTTCCCCCCTGGTACCCCAGCTTTGGTAGTGCATCAACCAGGTTTCAATCATTTGAGTGACCACAAACACCCTTCCTATGTGCCTTCCATTTACATTCAGTCAGTAACCCAGCTGCTTCGTTCGCTGTTCAATCTCAAGTGACAGTTGGATGCACATTGCAGGGGTATACAGGCATTTACCGTACTGTACAGACCCTCTCAGTGCAGCCAGACTACACTTCTTAAAATCATAAATACATGTTTTGCCCAACAGTAAGGCCAGGCCTTTCCTCTGTAGTTCATGGCCAACATAAGGAGGAAAACATCAACTGAAGAGCATGCCAAAATTCTCTACAGACACTGCCAATCCTCACACTTTTGCCTATTCGCATGCTGAGGTTATTCACTATGAACCACCAAACCAATTGCAACAGTAGCCTCTCCCTGCCTCATTCGTATGCTTCGATGCCACCTTTATTTAGCAAGTGTTAGTGCTCTCGGATTATGTAGCGCGATTCGCTATAGCCTCTGTTTTCAACAGAAATGTCCTAAAGGTACCTATACCAATCTGCAGTGTGGGGAGGAAGGGGGCTGCTGCTGCTGGCAGTAACATTTTGGGGCACCCCACCTGAAAAAATACAGCCAAATGCTCCTTGTTTTACCTTTCAATAGCATAACTGCAGCATAATCGTATGGTGACCCCTGTTGTTAATAGAAACTGTCAAACAGCTTCTTGCCCCCCCCCGTTGCCCCTAACCATTTGGGGTACACCCCATGAGGGAGGATCAGAGCAATACAAACTAATGGTAGCCCCTCAAAAAGTACCTGGAAGCCAAGCCATTGTGTGCACCTCATCGCCTTCACGTTGCGCCCAAGAACCTTTTAATACTGCTCCCCCAAATTTTGACTGCCCCCTCCCAACAGAAATCAGAGAGTATGGGGAGGGTGCAGTAAAAAAGTATTTGCAGTACCCCACAATAAGTCAGGCTCCTCCTCCACCTATTCCTCTGCTCTCTGAACCCACCCATTCTGCCCAGGCTCCGCCTATACCCCTCCTCTCTGACCCCACCCACTCTGACTAGGCTCTTCCTATACCCCTCCTCTCTGCCCAGGCTCTGCCTATACTCCTCCTCTCTGACCCCACCCACTCTGACTTGGCTCCTCCTATGCTCCTCCTCTCTGACCCCTCCCACTCTGACTAGGCTCCTCCTATACCCCTCCTCTCTGACCCAGCTCCTCCTATACTCCTCCTCTCTGACCCCACCCACTCTGACTTGGCTCCTCCTCCTCACAACACCTGTTCTCTTTCTTTCACCTCTCTCTGTTCAGGCCACACATATTTTACTTACCAACCAATCTGCAATCCCTCATTCACTAGGCATGTTTCCACTCTTACACAACACACAGACACATTTTACTTACCAATTGGCCATTTAGGCCCACATCCAACTTACCTCTGCTCTGCCACCATCAGTCACCTGGTGCCGAACCCGGGATTCGAACCCTGGTTGCCTGCATGGAAGGCAGGTACTTACCCACTGGACCACACTGGTTTCCATGTAAGTAGCTTATCAAATTGTCCTTATGTCATGGTCATCCTTTTCATGTGCAATGGAAGCCGCAGGGAAGGACACCAAGGCCTGCATGTTGCTTATAGTTACTACTGCAATCCTCTAGACCACTAAGGAGCTATAGCTCAAAGGTAAGTCTTGTACCTTTGCTGCGGACAGCCCTCACAGGCCAGGGTTCGAATCCTGCCAATGCTGTAGAGGTATCCCAAGGTGGAAATTTTCAAAAAGTGAATTTTTTTTTTTTGCTAAGATTTTTTTTTACTTGGTAACAGAGGAGAAAAGTGGGCACTCTTTTTGGCATGTGTGTCTCAAAATTTCAAATGTTTTCCCTCATGACCTTCTACCAACCTCCCTATTTCTCAAGTAGGTGCAATAGGGACAAGGCCTTATTTTCCTTTATCAATGTCTTCATTCTTTGTCCTTTAAGTTTGGTGAATTGCAGAGTGCAATTGTGGTATTGGGGGTTATAACTGAGCACAAGAATGCGAGGAAGGTGCTACACTTATTGTAAAATAGGTTGGATGATTGTGATTTTTCATTTTGGTGTGAGCCACTCGCTCAAATCAGGGGTTTGGTGCCAGTGAGCTTGGATAGAAATAAAGGTCAAGTATGAGCTCTGGCTAATGAAATGATGGGTCAAGTTTGAGGCAAGCTAGAGTCCATTTATTAGGTGCAATAAGAAGCTAGAAAGATTGTTTCCTTTAAGAGACAGACAAGGGCAGAGTCAAGCCTTTGCTCTAGTAGGTCTGCATCATCCCTGCTGCAGGATGTGAAGGAATGGACCTCCACAGCAATGCGCTGTGCCGGGCTGGGCTGCGCTGGCCTGGGCTGGGCTGGGCTGGGCCTGCCTTGGCACTGTGAATTAATCACCCACCTCCTTCCTTTGAGGAACGCTCACGAACGCCCACGAACGCCCTTGTTCTGTATACAGGCTGACAGCAGGCAATTTAGGACCCTGCTAAATGAGGGTGATGTCCCCATGTGCTTCCTTCAAGTGGCAAAATCCTTCGTCTAAGGCAGGTGGGCTTTTTAAAAATTTGGTTGAAGACCATATGTTGGAGGCGGTATCACGGCACAAGCCGCCGACCGTCTCAGAAGAAAGTATGCATGGGAGAATATTATTTGCATAGGACAGCCCTCTTCTCAGTCCCATTCTTATGCTGCAGTTGCCATGAAGTGTTACTAGAGGGCAGCAGTATGAACAAAAGAGCACACTGAGGCTTTTCTTCTGCTTGCTGACATGATTATTGTTCATGGTGGTCTTGCAGGGCCTAAGGAGTGAAGGACTGCTTTGACTGAGGGGATGAGGAATGGCAGGCCTGTATTTGTGGTGAAGGGGGAATATTTGGAAGGTAAACAGCAAGATGAAAACGTCAAAGCATATATGTTTGCTGAGTGATTGAGTCTGTGTGTCACTTGTCTCTTTGAAGGGACATGTGAGAAAGGAACAGCAGCACCATAGACTTCAGATGGGAGAGAGCAAGCAAGGATTAATATTTCCCTCAAATCCAAATACTTACAGTACCTCAAAGATGACAAGTGCGATATGATGTTCTGCAATTGTAAGGATTTGCCATGTGTGGTAGATAAATATGCATAGTTAGTGAGGTTTTTCCCAGAATGTGAGTATCGTTAGGCTGGCAAATGTCAGGCACTCCTTTGGGAGTATGAGGCCAAGAACAAATTTGGGAAGTTTGCTACAGTCATCTGTAGGATCGAAAGACACTGGGGAATCGTTACAGAGGGAGCCAGGCTTCACAAAATGTGGTAACAGTTGGACAGAAATCTTTAGCAGGGACTTTTGTCTACCCCCAATGTGGGACCAGGACCGCAGTACCTCTGTGTCTCTGAAACATATTTTGACCTCTGGACACCACCATCTCAATACCCCTCAAATGTTCCCCCCTGGTACCCCAGCTTTGGTAGTGCATCAACCAGGTTTCAATCATTTGAGTGACCACAAACACCCTTCCTATGTGCCTTCCATTTACATTCAGTCAGTAACCCAGCTGCTTCGTTCGCTGTTCAATCTCAAGTGACAGTTGGATGCACATTGCAGGGGTATACAGGCATTTACCGTACTGTACAGACCCTCTCAGTGCAGCCAGACTACACTTCTTAAAATCATAAATACATGTTTTGCCCAACAGTAAGGCCAGGCCTTTCCTCTGTAGTTCATGGCCAACATAAGGAGGAAAACATCAACTGAAGAGCATGCCAAAATTCTCTACAGACACTGCCAATCCTCACACTTTTGCCTATTCGCATGCTGAGGTTATTCACTATGAACCACCAAACCAATTGCAACAGTAGCCTCTCCCTGCCTCATTCGTATGCTTCGATGCCACCTTTATTTAGCAAGTGTTAGTGCTCTCGGATTATGTAGCGCGATTCGCTATAGCCTCTGTTTTCAACAGAAATGTCCTAAAGGTACCTATACCAATCTGCAGTGTGGGGAGGAAGGGGGCTGCTGCTGCTGGCAGTAACATTTTGGGGCACCCCACCTGAAAAAATACAGCCAAATGCTCCTTGTTTTACCTTTCAATAGCATAACTGCAGCATAATCGTATGGTGACCCCTGTTGTTAATAGAAACTGTCAAACAGCTTCTTGCCCCCCCCCGTTGCCCCTAACCATTTGGGGTACACCCCATGAGGGAGGATCAGAGCAATACAAACTAATGGTAGCCCCTCAAAAAGTACCTGGAAGCCAAGCCATTGTGTGCACCTCATCGCCTTCACGTTGCGCCCAAGAACCTTTTAATACTGCTCCCCCAAATTTTGACTGCCCCCTCCCAACAGAAATCAGAGAGTATGGGGAGGGTGCAGTAAAAAAGTATTTGCAGTACCCCACAATAAGTCAGGCTCCTCCTCCACCTATTCCTCTGCTCTCTGAACCCACCCATTCTGCCCAGGCTCCGCCTATACCCCTCCTCTCTGACCCCACCCACTCTGACTAGGCTCTTCCTATACCCCTCCTCTCTGCCCAGGCTCTGCCTATACTCCTCCTCTCTGACCCCACCCACTCTGACTTGGCTCCTCCTATGCTCCTCCTCTCTGACCCCTCCCACTCTGACTAGGCTCCTCCTATACCCCTCCTCTCTGACCCAGCTCCTCCTATACTCCTCCTCTCTGACCCCACCCACTCTGACTTGGCTCCTCCTCCTCACAACACCTGTTCTCTTTCTTTCACCTCTCTCTGTTCAGGCCACACATATTTTACTTACCAACCAATCTGCAATCCCTCATTCACTAGGCATGTTTCCACTCTTACACAACACACAGACACATTTTACTTACCAATTGGCCATTTAGGCCCACATCCAACTTACCTCTGCTCTGCCACCATCAGTCACCTGGTGCCGAACCCGGGATTCGAACCCTGGTTGCCTGCATGGAAGGCAGGTACTTACCCACTGGACCACACTGGTTTCCATGTAAGTAGCTTATCAAATTGTCCTTATGTCATGGTCATCCTTTTCATGTGCAATGGAAGCCGCAGGGAAGGACACCAAGGCCTGCATGTTGCTTATAGTTACTACTGCAATCCTCTAGACCACTAAGGAGCTATAGCTCAAAGGTAAGTCTTGTACCTTTGCTGCGGACAGCCCTCACAGGCCAGGGTTCGAATCCTGCCAATGCTGTAGAGGTATCCCAAGGTGGAAATTTTCAAAAAGTGAATTTTTTTTTTTTGCTAAGATTTTTTTTTACTTGGTAACAGAGGAGAAAAGTGGGCACTCTTTTTGGCATGTGTGTCTCAAAATTTCAAATGTTTTCCCTCATGACCTTCTACCAACCTCCCTATTTCTCAAGTAGGTGCAATAGGGACAAGGCCTTATTTTCCTTTATCAATGTCTTCATTCTTTGTCCTTTAAGTTTGGTGAATTGCAGAGTGCAATTGTGGTATTGGGGGTTATAACTGAGCACAAGAATGCGAGGAAGGTGCTACACTTATTGTAAAATAGGTTGGATGATTGTGATTTTTCATTTTGGTGTGAGCCACTCGCTCAAATCAGGGGTTTGGTGCCAGTGAGCTTGGATAGAAATAAAGGTCAAGTATGAGCTCTGGCTAATGAAATGATGGGTCAAGTTTGAGGCAAGCTAGAGTCCATTTATTAGGTGCAATAAGAAGCTAGAAAGATTGTTTCCTTTAAGAGACAGACAAGGGCAGAGTCAAGCCTTTGCTCTAGTAGGTCTGCATCATCCCTGCTGCAGGATGTGAAGGAATGGACCTCCACAGCAATGCGCTGTGCCGGGCTGGGCTGCGCTGGCCTGGGCTGGGCTGGGCCTGCCCTGGCACTGTGAATTAATCACCCACCTCCTTCCTTTGAGGAACGCTCACGAACGCCCACGAACGCCCTTGTTCTGTATACAGGCTGACAGCAGGCAATTTAGGACCCTGCTAAATGAGGGTGATGTCCCCATGTGCTTCCTTCAAGTGGCAAAATCCTTCGTCTAAGGCAGGTGGGCTTTTTAAAAATTTGGTTGAAGACCATATGTTGGAGGCGGTATCACGGCACAAGCCGCCGACCGTCTCAGAAGAAAGTATGCATGGGAGAATATTATTTGCATAGGACAGCCCTCTTCTCAGTCCCATTCTTATGCTGCAGTTGCCATGAAGTGTTACTAGAGGGCAGCAGTATGAACAAAAGAGCACACTGAGGCTTTTCTTCTGCTTGCTGACATGATTATTGTTCATGGTGGTCTTGCAGGGCCTAAGGAGTGAAGGACTGCTTTGACTGAGGGGATGAGGAATGGCAGGCCTGTATTTGTGGTGAAGGGGGAATATTTGGAAGGTAAACAGCAAGATGAAAACGTCAAAGCATATATGTTTGCTGAGTGATTGAGTCTGTGTGTCACTTGTCTCTTTGAAGGGACATGTGAGAAAGGAACAGCAGCACCATAGACTTCAGATGGGAGAGAGCAAGCAAGGATTAATATTTCCCTCAAATCCAAATACTTACAGTACCTCAAAGATGACAAGTGCGATATGATGTTCTGCAATTGTAAGGATTTGCCATGTGTGGTAGATAAATATGCATAGTTAGTGAGGTTTTTCCCAGAATGTGAGTATCGTTAGGCTGGCAAATGTCAGGCACTCCTTTGGGAGTATGAGGCCAAGAACAAATTTGGGAAGTTTGCTACAGTCATCTGTAGGATCGAAAGACACTGGGGAATCGTTACAGAGGGAGCCAGGCTTCACAAAATGTGGTAACAGTTGGACAGAAATCTTTAGCAGGGACTTTTGTCTACCCCCAATGTGGGACCAGGACCGCAGTACCTCTGTGTCTCTGAAACATATTTTGACCTCTGGACACCACCATCTCAATACCCCTCAAATGTTCCCCCCTGGTACCCCAGCTTTGGTAGTGCATCAACCAGGTTTCAATCATTTGAGTGACCACAAACACCCTTCCTATGTGCCTTCCATTTACATTCAGTCAGTAACCCAGCTGCTTCGTTCGCTGTTCAATCTCAAGTGACAGTTGGATGCACATTGCAGGGGTATACAGGCATTTACCGTACTGTACAGACCCTCTCAGTGCAGCCAGACTACACTTCTTAAAATCATAAATACATGTTTTGCCCAACAGTAAGGCCAGGCCTTTCCTCTGTAGTTCATGGCCAACATAAGGAGGAAAACATCAACTGAAGAGCATGCCAAAATTCTCTACAGACACTGCCAATCCTCACACTTTTGCCTATTCGCATGCTGAGGTTATTCACTATGAACCACCAAACCAATTGCAACAGTAGCCTCTCCCTGCCTCATTCGTATGCTTCGATGCCACCTTTATTTAGCAAGTGTTAGTGCTCTCGGATTATGTAGCGCGATTCGCTATAGCCTCTGTTTTCAACAGAAATGTCCTAAAGGTACCTATACCAATCTGCAGTGTGGGGAGGAAGGGGGCTGCTGCTGCTGGCAGTAACATTTTGGGGCACCCCACCTGAAAAAATACAGCCAAATGCTCCTTGTTTTACCTTTCAATAGCATAACTGCAGCATAATCGTATGGTGACCCCTGTTGTTAATAGAAACTGTCAAACAGCTTCTTGCCCCCCCCGTTGCCCCTAACCATTTGGGGTACACCCCATGAGGGAGGATCAGAGCAATACAAACTAATGGTAGCCCCTCAAAAAGTACCTGGAAGCCAAGCCATTGTGTGCACCTCATCGCCTTCACGTTGCGCCCAAGCACCTTTTAATACTGCTCCCCCAAATTTTGACTGCCCCCTCCCAACAGAAATCAGAGAGTATGGGGAGGGTGCAGTAAAAAAGTATTTGCAGTACCCCACAATAAGTCAGGATCCTCCTCCACCTATTCCTCTGCTCTCTGAACCCACCCATTCTGCCCAGGCTCCGCCTATACCCCTCCTCTCTGACCCCACCCACTCTGACTAGGCTCCTCCTATAACCCTCCTCTCTGACCCAGCTCCTCCTATACTCCTCCTCTCTGACCCCACCCACTCTGACTTGGCTCCTCCTCCTCACAACACCTGTTCCCTTTCTTTCACCTCTCTCTGTTCAGGCCACACATATTTTACTTACCAACCAATCTGCAATCCCTCATTCACTAGGCATGATTCCACTCTTACACAACACACAGACACATTTTACTTACCAATTGGCCATTTAGGCCCACCTCCAACTTACCTCTGCTCTGCCACCATCAGTCACCTGGTGCCGAACCCGGGATTCGAACCCTGGTTGCCTGCATGGAAGGCAGGTACTTACCCACTGGACCACACTGGTTTCCATGTAAGTAGCTTATCAAATTGTCCTTATGTCATGGTCATCCTTTTCATGTGCAATGGAAGCCGCAGGGAAGGACACCAAGGCCTGCATGTTGCTTATAGTTACTACTGCAATCCTCTAGACCACTAAGGAGCTATAGCTCAAAGGTAAGTCTTGTACCTTTGCTGCGGACAGCCCTCACAGGCCAGGGTTCGAATCCTGCCAATGCTGTAGAGGTATCCCAAGGTGGAAATTTTCAAAAAGTGAATGTTTTTTTTTTTGCTAAGATTTTTTTTTACTTGGTAACAGAGGAGAAAAGTGGACACTCTTTTTGGCATGCGTGTCTCAAAATTTCAAATGTTTTCCCTCATGACCTTCTACCAACCTCCCTATTTCTCAAGTAGGTGCAATAGGGACAAGGCCTTATTTTCCTTTATGAATGTCTTCATTCTTTGTCCTTTAAGTTTGGTGAATTGCAGAGTGCAATTGTGGTATTGGGGGTTATAACTGAGCACAAGAATGCGAGGAAGGTGCTACACTTATTGTAAAATAGGTTGGATGATTGTGATTTTTCATTTTGGTGTGAGCCACTCGCTCAAATCAGGGGTTTGGTGCCAGTGAGCTTGGATAGAAATAAAGGTCAAGTATGAGCTCTGGCTAATGAAATGATGGGTCAAGTTTGAGGCAAGCTAGAGTCCATTTATTAGGTGCAATAAGAAGCTAGAAAGATTGTTTCCTTTAAGAGACAGACAAGGGCAGAGTCAAGCCTTTGCTCTAGTAGGTCTGCATCATCCCTGCTGCAGGATGTGAAGGAATGGACCTCCACAGCAATGCGCTGTGCCGGGCTGGGCTGCGCTGGCCTGGGCTGGGCCTGCCCTGGCACTGTGAATTAATCACCCACCTCCTTCCTTTGAGGAACGCTCACGAACGCCCACGAACGCCCTTGTTCTGTATACAGGCTGACAGCAGGCAATTTAGGACCCTGCTAAATGAGGGTGATGTCCCCATGTGCTTCCTTCAAGTGGCAAAATCCTTCGTCTAAGGCAGGTGGGCTTTTTAAAAATTTGGTTGAAGACCATATGTTGGAGGCGGTATCACGGCACAAGCCGCCGACCGTCTCAGAAGAAAGTATGCATGGGAGAATATTATTTGCATAGGACAGCCCTCTTCTCAGTCCCATTCTTATGCTGCAGTTGCCATGAAGTGTTACTAGAGGGCAGCAGTATGAACAAAAGAGCACACTGAGGCTTTTCTTCTGCTTGCTGACATGATTCTTGTTCATGGTGGTCTTGCAGGGCCTAAGGAGTGAAGGACTGCTTTGACTGAGGGGATGAGGAATGGCAGGCCTGTATTTGTGGTGAAGGGGGAATATTTGGAAGGTAAACAGCAAGATGAAAACGTCAAAGCATATATGTTTGCTGAGTGATTGAGTCTGTGTGTCACTTGTCTCTTTGAAGGGACATGTGAGAAAGGAACAGCAGCACCATAGACTTCAGATGGGAGAGAGCAAGCAAGGATTAATATTTCCCTCAAATCCAAATACTTACAGTACCTCAAAGATGACAAGTGCGATATGATGTTCTGCAATTGTAAGGATTTGCCATGTGTGGTAGATAAATATGCATAGTTAGTGAGGTTTTTCCCAGAATGTGAGTATCGTTAGGCTGGCAAATGTCAGGCACTCCTTTGGGAGTATGAGGCCAAGAACAAATTTGGGAAGTTTGCTACAGTCATCTGTAGGATCGAAAGACACTGGGGAATCGTTACAGAGGGAGCCAGGCTTCACAAAATGTGGTAACAGTTGGACAGAAATCTTTAGCAGGGACTTTTGTCTACCCCCAATGTGGGACCAGGACCGCAGTACCTCTGTGTCTCTGAAACATATTTTGACCTCTGGACACCACCATCTCAATACCCCTCAAATGTTCCCCCCTGGTACCCCAGCTTTGGTAGTGCATCAACCAGGTTTCAATCATTTGAGTGACCACAAACACCCTTCCTATGTGCCTTCCATTTACATTCAGTCAGTAACCCAGCTGCTTCGTTCGCTGTTCAATCTCAAGTGACAGTTGGATGCACATTGCAGGGGTATACAGGCATTTACCGTACTGTACAGACCCTCTCAGTGCAGCCAGACTACACTTCTTAAAATCATAAATACATGTTTTGCCCAACAGTAAGGCCAGGCCTTTCCTCTGTAGTTCATGGCCAACATAAGGAGGAAAACATCAACTGAAGAGCATGCCAAAATTCTCTACAGACACTGCCAATCCTCACACTTTTGCCTATTCGCATGCTGAGGTTATTCACTATGAACCACCAAACCAATTGCAACAGTAGCCTCTCCCTGCCTCATTCGTATGCTTCGATGCCACCTTTATTTAGCAAGTGTTAGTGCTCTCGGATTATGTAGCGCGATTCGCTATAGCCTCTGTTTTCAACAGAAATGTCCTAAAGGTACCTATACCAATCTGCAGTGTGGGGAGGAAGGGGGCTGCTGCTGCTGGCAGTAACATTTTGGGGCACCCCACCTGAAAAAATACAGCCAAATGCTCCTTGTTTTACCTTTCAATAGCATAACTGCAGCATAATCGTATGGTGACCCCTGTTGTTAATAGAAACTGTCAAACAGCTTCTTGCCCCCCCCCGTTGCCCCTAACCATTTGGGGTACACCCCATGAGGGAGGATCAGAGCAATACAAACTAATGGTAGCCCCTCAAAAAGTACCTGGAAGCCAAGCCATTGTGTGCACCTCATCGCCTTCACGTTGCGCCCAAGAACCTTTTAATACTGCTCCCCCAAATTTTGACTGCCCCCTCCCAACAGAAATCAGAGAGTATGGGGAGGGTGCAGTAAAAAAGTATTTGCAGTACCCCACAATAAGTCAGGCTCCTCCTCCACCTATTCCTCTGCTCTCTGAACCCACCCATTCTGCCCAGGCTCCGCCTATACCCCTCCTCTCTGACCCCACCCACTCTGACTAGGCTCTTCCTATACCCCTCCTCTCTGCCCAGGCTCTGCCTATACTCCTCCTCTCTGACCCCACCCACTCTGACTTGGCTCCTCCTATGCTCCTCCTCTCTGACCCCTCCCACTCTGACTAGGCTCCTCCTATACCCCTCCTCTCTGACCCAGCTCCTCCTATACTCCTCCTCTCTGACCCCACCCACTCTGACTTGGCTCCTCCTCCTCACAACACCTGTTCTCTTTCTTTCACCTCTCTCTGTTCAGGCCACACATATTTTACTTACCAACCAATCTGCAATCCCTCATTCACTAGGCATGTTTCCACTCTTACACAACACACAGACACATTTTACTTACCAATTGGCCATTTAGGCCCACATCCAACTTACCTCTGCTCTGCCACCATCAGTCACCTGGTGCCGAACCCGGGATTCGAACCCTGGTTGCCTGCATGGAAGGCAGGTACTTACCCACTGGACCACACTGGTTTCCATGTAAGTAGCTTATCAAATTGTCCTTATGTCATGGTCATCCTTTTCATGTGCAATGGAAGCCGCAGGGAAGGACACCAAGGCCTGCATGTTGCTTATAGTTACTACTGCAATCCTCTAGACCACTAAGGAGCTATAGCTCAAAGGTAAGTCTTGTACCTTTGCTGCGGACAGCCCTCACAGGCCAGGGTTCGAATCCTGCCAATGCTGTAGAGGTATCCCAAGGTGGAAATTTTCAAAAAGTGAATTTTTTTTTTTTGCTAAGATTTTTTTTTACTTGGTAACAGAGGAGAAAAGTGGGCACTCTTTTTGGCATGTGTGTCTCAAAATTTCAAATGTTTTCCCTCATGACCTTCTACCAACCTCCCTATTTCTCAAGTAGGTGCAATAGGGACAAGGCCTTATTTTCCTTTATCAATGTCTTCATTCTTTGTCCTTTAAGTTTGGTGAATTGCAGAGTGCAATTGTGGTATTGGGGGTTATAACTGAGCACAAGAATGCGAGGAAGGTGCTACACTTATTGTAAAATAGGTTGGATGATTGTGATTTTTCATTTTGGTGTGAGCCACTCGCTCAAATCAGGGGTTTGGTGCCAGTGAGCTTGGATAGAAATAAAGGTCAAGTATGAGCTCTGGCTAATGAAATGATGGGTCAAGTTTGAGGCAAGCTAGAGTCCATTTATTAGGTGCAATAAGAAGCTAGAAAGATTGTTTCCTTTAAGAGACAGACAAGGGCAGAGTCAAGCCTTTGCTCTAATAGGTCTGCATCATCCCTGCTGCAGGATGTGAAGGAATGGACCTCCACAGCAATGCGCTGTGCCGGGCTGGGCTGGGCTGCGCTGGCCTGGGCTGGGCCTGCCCTGGCACTGTGAATTAATCACCCACCTCCTTCCTTTGAGGAACGCTCACGAACGCCCACGAACGCCCTTGTTCTGTATACAGGCTGACAGCAGGCAATTTAGGACCCTGCTAAATGAGGGTGATGTCCCCATGTGCTTCCTTCAAGTGGCAAAATCCTTCGTCTAAGGCAGGTGGGCTTTTTAAAAATTTGGTTGAAGACCATATGTTGGAGGCGGTATCACGGCACAAGCCGCCGACCGTCTCAGAAGAAAGTATGCATGGGAGAATATTATTTGCATAGGACAGCCCTCTTCTCAGTCCCATTCTTATGCTGCAGTTGCCATGAAGTGTTACTAGAGGGCAGCAGTATGAACAAAAGAGCACACTGAGGCTTTTCTTCTGCTTGCTGACATGATTATTGTTCATGGTGGTCTTGCAGGGCCTAAGGAGTGAAGGACTGCTTTGACTGAGGGGATGAGGAATGGCAGGCCTGTATTTGTGGTGAAGGGGGAATATTTGGAAGGTAAACAGCAAGATGAAAACGTCAAAGCATATATGTTTGCTGAGTGATTGAGTCTGTGTGTCACTTGTCTCTTTGAAGGGACATGTGAGAAAGGAACAGCAGCACCATAGACTTCAGATGGGAGAGAGCAAGCAAGGATTAATATTTCCCTCAAATCCAAATACTTACAGTACCTCAAAGATGACAAGTGCGATATGATGTTCTGCAATTGTAAGGATTTGCCATGTGTGGTAGATAAATATGCATAGTTAGTGAGGTTTTTCCCAGAATGTGAGTATCGTTAGGCTGGCAAATGTCAGGCACTCCTTTGGGAGTATGAGGCCAAGAACAAATTTGGGAAGTTTGCTACAGTCATCTGTAGGATCGAAAGACACTGGGGAATCGTTACAGAGGGAGCCAGGCTTCACAAAATGTGGTAACAGTTGGACAGAAATCTTTAGCAGGGACTTTTGTCTACCCCCAATGTGGGACCAGGACCGCAGTACCTCTGTGTCTCTGAAACATATTTTGACCTCTGGACACCACCATCTCAATACCCCTCAAATGTTCCCCCCTGGTACCCCAGCTTTGGTAGTGCATCAACCAGGTTTCAATCATTTGAGTGACCACAAACACCCTTCCTATGTGCCTTCCATTTACATTCAGTCAGTAACCCAGCTGCTTCGTTCGCTGTTCAATCTCAAGTGACAGTTGGATGCACATTGCAGGGGTATACAGGCATTTACCGTACTGTACAGACCCTCTCAGTGCAGCCAGACTACACTTCTTAAAATCATAAATACATGTTTTGCCCAACAGTAAGGCCAGGCCTTTCCTCTGTAGTTCATGGCCAACATAAGGAGGAAAACATCAACTGAAGAGCATGCCAAAATTCTCTACAGACACTGCCAATCCTCACACTTTTGCCTATTCGCATGCTGAGGTTATTCACTATGAACCACCAAACCAATTGCAACAGTAGCCTCTCCCTGCCTCATTCGTATGCTTCGATGCCACCTTTATTTAGCAAGTGTTAGTGCTCTCGGATTATGTAGCGCGATTCGCTATAGCCTCTGTTTTCAACAGAAATGTCCTAAAGGTACCTATACCAATCTGCAGTGTGGGGAGGAAGGGGGCTGCTGCTGCTGGCAGTAACATTTTGGGGCACCCCACCTGAAAAAATACAGCCAAATGCTCCTTGTTTTACCTTTCAATAGCATAACTGCAGCATAATCGTATGGTGACCCCTGTTGTTAATAGAAACTGTCAAACAGCTTCTTGCCCCCCCCGTTGCCCCTAACCATTTGGGGTACACCCCATGAGGGAGGATCAGAGCAATACAAACTAATGGTAGCCCCTCAAAAAGTACCTGGAAGCCAAGCCATTGTGTGCACCTCATCGCCTTCACGTTGCGCCCAAGCACCTTTTAATACTGCTCCCCCAAATTTTGACTGCCCCCTCCCAACAGAAATCAGAGAGTATGGGGAGGGTGCAGTAAAAAAGTATTTGCAGTACCCCACAATAAGTCAGGATCCTCCTCCACCTATTCCTCTGCTCTCTGAACCCACCCATTCTGCCCAGGCTCCGCCTATACCCCTCCTCTCTGACCCCACCCACTCTGACTAGGCTCCTCCTATAACCCTCCTCTCTGACCCAGCTCCTCCTATACTCCTCCTCTCTGACCCCACCCACTCTGACTTGGCTCCTCCTCCTCACAACACCTGTTCCCTTTCTTTCACCTCTCTCTGTTCAGGCCACACATATTTTACTTACCAACCAATCTGCAATCCCTCATTCACTAGGCATGATTCCACTCTTACACAACACACAGACACATTTTACTTACCAATTGGCCATTTAGGCCCACCTCCAACTTACCTCTGCTCTGCCACCATCAGTCACCTGGTGCCGAACCCGGGATTCGAACCCTGGTTGCCTGCATGGAAGGCAGGTACTTACCCACTGGACCACACTGGTTTCCATGTAAGTAGCTTATCAAATTGTCCTTATGTCATGGTCATCCTTTTCATGTGCAATGGAAGCCGCAGGGAAGGACACCAAGGCCTGCATGTTGCTTATAGTTACTACTGCAATCCTCTAGACCACTAAGGAGCTATAGCTCAAAGGTAAGTCTTGTACCTTTGCTGCGGACAGCCCTCACAGGCCAGGGTTCGAATCCTGCCAATGCTGTAGAGGTATCCCAAGGTGGAAATTTTCAAAAAGTGAATGTTTTTTTTTTTGCTAAGATTTTTTTTTACTTGGTAACAGAGGAGAAAAGTGGACACTCTTTTTGGCATGCGTGTCTCAAAATTTCAAATGTTTTCCCTCATGACCTTCTACCAACCTCCCTATTTCTCAAGTAGGTGCAATAGGGACAAGGCCTTATTTTCCTTTATGAATGTCTTCATTCTTTGTCCTTTAAGTTTGGTGAATTGCAGAGTGCAATTGTGGTATTGGGGGTTATAACTGAGCACAAGAATGCGAGGAAGGTGCTACACTTATTGTAAAATAGGTTGGATGATTGTGATTTTTCATTTTGGTGTGAGCCACTCGCTCAAATCAGGGGTTTGGTGCCAGTGAGCTTGGATAGAAATAAAGGTCAAGTATGAGCTCTGGCTAATGAAATGATGGGTCAAGTTTGAGGCAAGCTAGAGTCCATTTATTAGGTGCAATAAGAAGCTAGAAAGATTGTTTCCTTTAAGAGACAGACAAGGGCAGAGTCAAGCCTTTGCTCTAGTAGGTCTGCATCATCCCTGCTGCAGGATGTGAAGGAATGGACCTCCACAGCAATGCGCTGTGCCGGGCTGGGCTGCGCTGGCCTGGGCTGGGCCTGCCCTGGCACTGTGAATTAATCACCCACCTCCTTCCTTTGAGGAACGCTCACGAACGCCCACGAACGCCCTTGTTCTGTATACAGGCTGACAGCAGGCAATTTAGGACCCTGCTAAATGAGGGTGATGTCCCCATGTGCTTCCTTCAAGTGGCAAAATCCTTCGTCTAAGGCAGGTGGGCTTTTTAAAAATTTGGTTGAAGACCATATGTTGGAGGCGGTATCACGGCACAAGCCGCCGACCGTCTCAGAAGAAAGTATGCATGGGAGAATATTATTTGCATAGGACAGCCCTCTTCTCAGTCCCATTCTTATGCTGCAGTTGCCATGAAGTGTTACTAGAGGGCAGCAGTATGAACAAAAGAGCACACTGAGGCTTTTCTTCTGCTTGCTGACATGATTCTTGTTCATGGTGGTCTTGCAGGGCCTAAGGAGTGAAGGACTGCTTTGACTGAGGGGATGAGGAATGGCAGGCCTGTATTTGTGGTGAAGGGGGAATATTTGGAAGGTAAACAGCAAGATGAAAACGTCAAAGCATATATGTTTGCTGAGTGATTGAGTCTGTGTGTCACTTGTCTCTTTGAAGGGACATGTGAGAAAGGAACAGCAGCACCATAGACTTCAGATGGGAGAGAGCAAGCAAGGATTAATATTTCCCTCAAATCCAAATACTTACAGTACCTCAAAGATGACAAGTGCGATATGATGTTCTGCAATTGTAAGGATTTGCCATGTGTGGTAGATAAATATGCATAGTTAGTGAGGTTTTTCCCAGAATGTGAGTATCGTTAGGCTGGCAAATGTCAGGCACTCCTTTGGGAGTATGAGGCCAAGAACAAATTTGGGAAGTTTGCTACAGTCATCTGTAGGATCGAAAGACACTGGGGAATCGTTACAGAGGGAGCCAGGCTTCACAAAATGTGGTAACAGTTGGACAGAAATCTTTAGCAGGGACTTTTGTCTACCCCCAATGTGGGACCAGGACCGCAGTACCTCTGTGTCTCTGAAACATATTTTGACCTCTGGACACCACCATCTCAATACCCCTCAAATGTTCCCCCCTGGTACCCCAGCTTTGGTAGTGCATCAACCAGGTTTCAATCATTTGAGTGACCACAAACACCCTTCCTATGTGCCTTCCATTTACATTCAGTCAGTAACCCAGCTGCTTCGTTCGCTGTTCAATCTCAAGTGACAGTTGGATGCACATTGCAGGGGTATACAGGCATTTACCGTACTGTACAGACCCTCTCAGTGCAGCCAGACTACACTTCTTAAAATCATAAATACATGTTTTGCCCAACAGTAAGGCCAGGCCTTTCCTCTGTAGTTCATGGCCAACATAAGGAGGAAAACATCAACTGAAGAGCATGCCAAAATTCTCTACAGACACTGCCAATCCTCACACTTTTGCCTATTCGCATGCTGAGGTTATTCACTATGAACCACCAAACCAATTGCAACAGTAGCCTCTCCCTGCCTCATTCGTATGCTTCGATGCCACCTTTATTTAGCAAGTGTTAGTGCTCTCGGATTATGTAGCGCGATTCGCTATAGCCTCTGTTTTCAACAGAAATGTCCTAAAGGTACCTATACCAATCTGCAGTGTGGGGAGGAAGGGGGCTGCTGCTGCTGGCAGTAACATTTTGGGGCACCCCACCTGAAAAAATACAGCCAAATGCTCCTTGTTTTACCTTTCAATAGCATAACTGCAGCATAATCGTATGGTGACCCCTGTTGTTAATAGAAACTGTCAAACAGCTTCTTGCCCCCCCCCGTTGCCCCTAACCATTTGGGGTACACCCCATGAGGGAGGATCAGAGCAATACAAACTAATGGTAGCCCCTCAAAAAGTACCTGGAAGCCAAGCCATTGTGTGCACCTCATCGCCTTCACGTTGCGCCCAAGAACCTTTTAATACTGCTCCCCCAAATTTTGACTGCCCCCTCCCAACAGAAATCAGAGAGTATGGGGAGGGTGCAGTAAAAAAGTATTTGCAGTACCCCACAATAAGTCAGGCTCCTCCTCCACCTATTCCTCTGCTCTCTGAACCCACCCATTCTGCCCAGGCTCCGCCTATACCCCTCCTCTCTGACCCCACCCACTCTGACTAGGCTCTTCCTATACCCCTCCTCTCTGCCCAGGCTCTGCCTATACTCCTCCTCTCTGACCCCACCCACTCTGACTTGGCTCCTCCTATGCTCCTCCTCTCTGACCCCTCCCACTCTGACTAGGCTCCTCCTATACCCCTCCTCTCTGACCCAGCTCCTCCTATACTCCTCCTCTCTGACCCCACCCACTCTGACTTGGCTCCTCCTCCTCACAACACCTGTTCTCTTTCTTTCACCTCTCTCTGTTCAGGCCACACATATTTTACTTACCAACCAATCTGCAATCCCTCATTCACTAGGCATGTTTCCACTCTTACACAACACACAGACACATTTTACTTACCAATTGGCCATTTAGGCCCACATCCAACTTACCTCTGCTCTGCCACCATCAGTCACCTGGTGCCGAACCCGGGATTCGAACCCTGGTTGCCTGCATGGAAGGCAGGTACTTACCCACTGGACCACACTGGTTTCCATGTAAGTAGCTTATCAAATTGTCCTTATGTCATGGTCATCCTTTTCATGTGCAATGGAAGCCGCAGGGAAGGACACCAAGGCCTGCATGTTGCTTATAGTTACTACTGCAATCCTCTAGACCACTAAGGAGCTATAGCTCAAAGGTAAGTCTTGTACCTTTGCTGCGGACAGCCCTCACAGGCCAGGGTTCGAATCCTGCCAATGCTGTAGAGGTATCCCAAGGTGGAAATTTTCAAAAAGTGAATTTTTTTTTTTTGCTAAGATTTTTTTTTACTTGGTAACAGAGGAGAAAAGTGGGCACTCTTTTTGGCATGTGTGTCTCAAAATTTCAAATGTTTTCCCTCATGACCTTCTACCAACCTCCCTATTTCTCAAGTAGGTGCAATAGGGACAAGGCCTTATTTTCCTTTATCAATGTCTTCATTCTTTGTCCTTTAAGTTTGGTGAATTGCAGAGTGCAATTGTGGTATTGGGGGTTATAACTGAGCACAAGAATGCGAGGAAGGTGCTACACTTATTGTAAAATAGGTTGGATGATTGTGATTTTTCATTTTGGTGTGAGCCACTCGCTCAAATCAGGGGTTTGGTGCCAGTGAGCTTGGATAGAAATAAAGGTCAAGTATGAGCTCTGGCTAATGAAATGATGGGTCAAGTTTGAGGCAAGCTAGAGTCCATTTATTAGGTGCAATAAGAAGCTAGAAAGATTGTTTCCTTTAAGAGACAGACAAGGGCAGAGTCAAGCCTTTGCTCTAGTAGGTCTGCATCATCCCTGCTGCAGGATGTGAAGGAATGGACCTCCACAGCAATGCGCTGTGCCGGGCTGGGCTGCGCTGGCCTGGGCTGGGCTGGGCCTGCCCTGGCACTGTGAATTAATCACCCACCTCCTTCCTTTGAGGAACGCTCACGAACGCCCACGAACGCCCTTGTTCTGTATACAGGCTGACAGCAGGCAATTTAGGACCCTGCTAAATGAGGGTGATGTCCCCATGTGCTTCCTTCAAGTGGCAAAATCCTTCGTCTAAGGCAGGTGGGCTTTTTAAAAATTTGGTTGAAGACCATATGTTGGAGGCGGTATCACGGCACAAGCCGCCGACCGTCTCAGAAGAAAGTATGCATGGGAGAATATTATTTGCATAGGACAGCCCTCTTCTCAGTCCCATTCTTATGCTGCAGTTGCCATGAAGTGTTACTAGAGGGCAGCAGTATGAACAAAAGAGCACACTGAGGCTTTTCTTCTGCTTGCTGACATGATTATTGTTCATGGTGGTCTTGCAGGGCCTAAGGAGTGAAGGACTGCTTTGACTGAGGGGATGAGGAATGGCAGGCCTGTATTTGTGGTGAAGGGGGAATATTTGGAAGGTAAACAGCAAGATGAAAACGTCAAAGCATATATGTTTGCTGAGTGATTGAGTCTGTGTGTCACTTGTCTCTTTGAAGGGACATGTGAGAAAGGAACAGCAGCACCATAGACTTCAGATGGGAGAGAGCAAGCAAGGATTAATATTTCCCTCAAATCCAAATACTTACAGTACCTCAAAGATGACAAGTGCGATATGATGTTCTGCAATTGTAAGGATTTGCCATGTGTGGTAGATAAATATGCATAGTTAGTGAGGTTTTTCCCAGAATGTGAGTATCGTTAGGCTGGCAAATGTCAGGCACTCCTTTGGGAGTATGAGGCCAAGAACAAATTTGGGAAGTTTGCTACAGTCATCTGTAGGATCGAAAGACACTGGGGAATCGTTACAGAGGGAGCCAGGCTTCACAAAATGTGGTAACAGTTGGACAGAAATCTTTAGCAGGGACTTTTGTCTACCCCCAATGTGGGACCAGGACCGCAGTACCTCTGTGTCTCTGAAACATATTTTGACCTCTGGACACCACCATCTCAATACCCCTCAAATGTTCCCCCCTGGTACCCCAGCTTTGGTAGTGCATCAACCAGGTTTCAATCATTTGAGTGACCACAAACACCCTTCCTATGTGCCTTCCATTTACATTCAGTCAGTAACCCAGCTGCTTCGTTCGCTGTTCAATCTCAAGTGACAGTTGGATGCACATTGCAGGGGTATACAGGCATTTACCGTACTGTACAGACCCTCTCAGTGCAGCCAGACTACACTTCTTAAAATCATAAATACATGTTTTGCCCAACAGTAAGGCCAGGCCTTTCCTCTGTAGTTCATGGCCAACATAAGGAGGAAAACATCAACTGAAGAGCATGCCAAAATTCTCTACAGACACTGCCAATCCTCACACTTTTGCCTATTCGCATGCTGAGGTTATTCACTATGAACCACCAAACCAATTGCAACAGTAGCCTCTCCCTGCCTCATTCGTATGCTTCGATGCCACCTTTATTTAGCAAGTGTTAGTGCTCTCGGATTATGTAGCGCGATTCGCTATAGCCTCTGTTTTCAACAGAAATGTCCTAAAGGTACCTATACCAATCTGCAGTGTGGGGAGGAAGGGGGCTGCTGCTGCTGGCAGTAACATTTTGGGGCACCCCACCTGAAAAAATACAGCCAAATGCTCCTTGTTTTACCTTTCAATAGCATAACTGCAGCATAATCGTATGGTGACCCCTGTTGTTAATAGAAACTGTCAAACAGCTTCTTGCCCCCCCCGTTGCCCCTAACCATTTGGGGTACACCCCATGAGGGAGGATCAGAGCAATACAAACTAATGGTAGCCCCTCAAAAAGTACCTGGAAGCCAAGCCATTGTGTGCACCTCATCGCCTTCACGTTGCGCCCAAGCACCTTTTAATACTGCTCCCCCAAATTTTGACTGCCCCCTCCCAACAGAAATCAGAGAGTATGGGGAGGGTGCAGTAAAAAAGTATTTGCAGTACCCCACAATAAGTCAGGATCCTCCTCCACCTATTCCTCTGCTCTCTGAACCCACCCATTCTGCCCAGGCTCCGCCTATACCCCTCCTCTCTGACCCCACCCACTCTGACTAGGCTCCTCCTATAACCCTCCTCTCTGACCCAGCTCCTCCTATACTCCTCCTCTCTGACCCCACCCACTCTGACTTGGCTCCTCCTCCTCACAACACCTGTTCCCTTTCTTTCACCTCTCTCTGTTCAGGCCACACATATTTTACTTACCAACCAATCTGCAATCCCTCATTCACTAGGCATGATTCCACTCTTACACAACACACAGACACATTTTACTTACCAATTGGCCATTTAGGCCCACCTCCAACTTACCTCTGCTCTGCCACCATCAGTCACCTGGTGCCGAACCCGGGATTCGAACCCTGGTTGCCTGCATGGAAGGCAGGTACTTACCCACTGGACCACACTGGTTTCCATGTAAGTAGCTTATCAAATTGTCCTTATGTCATGGTCATCCTTTTCATGTGCAATGGAAGCCGCAGGGAAGGACACCAAGGCCTGCATGTTGCTTATAGTTACTACTGCAATCCTCTAGACCACTAAGGAGCTATAGCTCAAAGGTAAGTCTTGTACCTTTGCTGCGGACAGCCCTCACAGGCCAGGGTTCGAATCCTGCCAATGCTGTAGAGGTATCCCAAGGTGGAAATTTTCAAAAAGTGAATGTTTTTTTTTTTGCTAAGATTTTTTTTTACTTGGTAACAGAGGAGAAAAGTGGACACTCTTTTTGGCATGCGTGTCTCAAAATTTCAAATGTTTTCCCTCATGACCTTCTACCAACCTCCCTATTTCTCAAGTAGGTGCAATAGGGACAAGGCCTTATTTTCCTTTATGAATGTCTTCATTCTTTGTCCTTTAAGTTTGGTGAATTGCAGAGTGCAATTGTGGTATTGGGGGTTATAACTGAGCACAAGAATGCGAGGAAGGTGCTACACTTATTGTAAAATAGGTTGGATGATTGTGATTTTTCATTTTGGTGTGAGCCACTCGCTCAAATCAGGGGTTTGGTGCCAGTGAGCTTGGATAGAAATAAAGGTCAAGTATGAGCTCTGGCTAATGAAATGATGGGTCAAGTTTGAGGCAAGCTAGAGTCCATTTATTAGGTGCAATAAGAAGCTAGAAAGATTGTTTCCTTTAAGAGACAGACAAGGGCGGAGTCAAGCCTTTGCTCTAGTAGGTCTGCATCATCCCTGCTGCAGGATGTGAAGGAATGGACCTCCACAGCAATGCGCTGTGCCGGGCTGGGCTGCGCTGGCCTGGGCTGGGCCTGCCCTGGCACTGTGAATTAATCACCCACCTCCTTCCTTTGAGGAACGCTCACGAACGCCCACGAACGCCCTTGTTCTGTATACAGGCTGACAGCAGGCAATTTAGGACCCTGCTAAATGAGGGTGATGTCCCCATGTGCTTCCTTCAAGTGGCAAAATCCTTCGTCTAAGGCAGGTGGGCTTTTTAAAAATTTGGTTGAAGACCATATGTTGGAGGCGGTATCACGGCACAAGCCGCCGACCGTCTCAGAAGAAAGTATGCATGGGAGAATATTATTTGCATAGGACAGCCCTCTTCTCAGTCCCATTCTTATGCTGCAGTTGCCATGAAGTGTTACTAGAGGGCAGCAGTATGAACAAAAGAGCACACTGAGGCTTTTCTTCTGCTTGCTGACATGATTCTTGTTCATGGTGGTCTTGCAGGGCCTAAGGAGTGAAGGACTGCTTTGACTGAGGGGATGAGGAATGGCAGGCCTGTATTTGTGGTGAAGGGGGAATATTTGGAAGGTAAACAGCAAGATGAAAACGTCAAAGCATATATGTTTGCTGAGTGATTGAGTCTGTGTGTCACTTGTCTCTTTGAAGGGACATGTGAGAAAGGAACAGCAGCACCATAGACTTCAGATGGGAGAGAGCAAGCAAGGATTAATATTTCCCTCAAATCCAAATACTTACAGTACCTCAAAGATGACAAGTGCGATATGATGTTCTGCAATTGTAAGGATTTGCCATGTGTGGTAGATAAATATGCATAGTTAGTGAGGTTTTTCCCAGAATGTGAGTATCGTTAGGCTGGCAAATGTCAGGCACTCCTTTGGGAGTATGAGGCCAAGAACAAATTTGGGAAGTTTGCTACAGTCATCTGTAGGATCGAAAGACACTGGGGAATCGTTACAGAGGGAGCCAGGCTTCACAAAATGTGGTAACAGTTGGACAGAAATCTTTAGCAGGGACTTTTGTCTACCCCCAATGTGGGACCAGGACCGCAGTACCTCTGTGTCTCTGAAACATATTTTGACCTCTGGACACCACCATCTCAATACCCCTCAAATGTTCCCCCCTGGTACCCCAGCTTTGGTAGTGCATCAACCAGGTTTCAATCATTTGAGTGACCACAAACACCCTTCCTATGTGCCTTCCATTTACATTCAGTCAGTAACCCAGCTGCTTCGTTCGCTGTTCAATCTCAAGTGACAGTTGGATGCACATTGCAGGGGTATACAGGCATTTACCGTACTGTACAGACCCTCTCAGTGCAGCCAGACTACACTTCTTAAAATCATAAATACATGTTTTGCCCAACAGTAAGGCCAGGCCTTTCCTCTGTAGTTCATGGCCAACATAAGGAGGAAAACATCAACTGAAGAGCATGCCAAAATTCTCTACAGACACTGCCAATCCTCACACTTTTGCCTATTCGCATGCTGAGGTTATTCACTATGAACCACCAAACCAATTGCAACAGTAGCCTCTCCCTGCCTCATTCGTATGCTTCGATGCCACCTTTATTTAGCAAGTGTTAGTGCTCTCGGATTATGTAGCGCGATTCGCTATAGCCTCTGTTTTCAACAGAAATGTCCTAAAGGTACCTATACCAATCTGCAGTGTGGGGAGGAAGGGGGCTGCTGCTGCTGGCAGTAACATTTTGGGGCACCCCACCTGAAAAAATACAGCCAAATGCTCCTTGTTTTACCTTTCAATAGCATAACTGCAGCATAATCGTATGGTGACCCCTGTTGTTAATAGAAACTGTCAAACAGCTTCTTGCCCCCCCCCGTTGCCCCTAACCATTTGGGGTACACCCCATGAGGGAGGATCAGAGCAATACAAACTAATGGTAGCCCCTCAAAAAGTACCTGGAAGCCAAGCCATTGTGTGCACCTCATCGCCTTCACGTTGCGCCCAAGAACCTTTTAATACTGCTCCCCCAAATTTTGACTGCCCCCTCCCAACAGAAATCAGAGAGTATGGGGAGGGTGCAGTAAAAAAGTATTTGCAGTACCCCACAATAAGTCAGGCTCCTCCTCCACCTATTCCTCTGCTCTCTGAACCCACCCATTCTGCCCAGGCTCCGCCTATACCCCTCCTCTCTGACCCCACCCACTCTGACTAGGCTCTTCCTATACCCCTCCTCTCTGCCCAGGCTCTGCCTATACTCCTCCTCTCTGACCCCACCCACTCTGACTTGGCTCCTCCTATGCTCCTCCTCTCTGACCCCTCCCACTCTGACTAGGCTCCTCCTATACCCCTCCTCTCTGACCCAGCTCCTCCTATACTCCTCCTCTCTGACCCCACCCACTCTGACTTGGCTCCTCCTCCTCACAACACCTGTTCTCTTTCTTTCACCTCTCTCTGTTCAGGCCACACATATTTTACTTACCAACCAATCTGCAATCCCTCATTCACTAGGCATGTTTCCACTCTTACACAACACACAGACACATTTTACTTACCAATTGGCCATTTAGGCCCACATCCAACTTACCTCTGCTCTGCCACCATCAGTCACCTGGTGCCGAACCCGGGATTCGAACCCTGGTTGCCTGCATGGAAGGCAGGTACTTACCCACTGGACCACACTGGTTTCCATGTAAGTAGCTTATCAAATTGTCCTTATGTCATGGTCATCCTTTTCATGTGCAATGGAAGCCGCAGGGAAGGACACCAAGGCCTGCATGTTGCTTATAGTTACTACTGCAATCCTCTAGACCACTAAGGAGCTATAGCTCAAAGGTAAGTCTTGTACCTTTGCTGCGGACAGCCCTCACAGGCCAGGGTTCGAATCCTGCCAATGCTGTAGAGGTATCCCAAGGTGGAAATTTTCAAAAAGTGAATTTTTTTTTTTTGCTAAGATTTTTTTTTACTTGGTAACAGAGGAGAAAAGTGGGCACTCTTTTTGGCATGTGTGTCTCAAAATTTCAAATGTTTTCCCTCATGACCTTCTACCAACCTCCCTATTTCTCAAGTAGGTGCAATAGGGACAAGGCCTTATTTTCCTTTATCAATGTCTTCATTCTTTGTCCTTTAAGTTTGGTGAATTGCAGAGTGCAATTGTGGTATTGGGGGTTATAACTGAGCACAAGAATGCGAGGAAGGTGCTACACTTATTGTAAAATAGGTTGGATGATTGTGATTTTTCATTTTGGTGTGAGCCACTCGCTCAAATCAGGGGTTTGGTGCCAGTGAGCTTGGATAGAAATAAAGGTCAAGTATGAGCTCTGGCTAATGAAATGATGGGTCAAGTTTGAGGCAAGCTAGAGTCCATTTATTAGGTGCAATAAGAAGCTAGAAAGATTGTTTCCTTTAAGAGACAGACAAGGGCAGAGTCAAGCCTTTGCTCTAGTAGGTCTGCATCATCCCTGCTGCAGGATGTGAAGGAATGGACCTCCACAGCAATGCGCTGTGCCGGGCTGGGCTGCGCTGGCCTGGGCTGGGCTGGGCCTGCCCTGGCACTGTGAATTAATCACCCACCTCCTTCCTTTGAGGAACGCTCACGAACGCCCACGAACGCCCTTGTTCTGTATACAGGCTGACAGCAGGCAATTTAGGACCCTGCTAAATGAGGGTGATGTCCCCATGTGCTTCCTTCAAGTGGCAAAATCCTTCGTCTAAGGCAGGTGGGCTTTTTAAAAATTTGGTTGAAGACCATATGTTGGAGGCGGTATCACGGCACAAGCCGCCGACCGTCTCAGAAGAAAGTATGCATGGGAGAATATTGTTTGCATAGGACAGCCCTCTTCTCAGTCCCATTCTTATGCTGCAGTTGCCATGAAGTGTTACTAGAGGGCAGCAGTATGAACAAAAGAGCACACTGAGGCTTTTCTTCTGCTTGCTGACATGATTATTGTTCATGGTGGTCTTGCAGGGCCTAAGGAGTGAAGGACTGCTTTGACTGAGGGGATGAGGAATGGCAGGCCTGTATTTGTGGTGAAGGGGGAATATTTGGAAGGTAAACAGCAAGATGAAAACGTCAAAGCATATATGTTTGCTGAGTGATTGAGTCTGTGTGTCACTTGTCTCTTTGAAGGGACATGTGAGAAAGGAACAGCAGCACCATAGACTTCAGATGGGAGAGAGCAAGCAAGGATTAATATTTCCCTCAAATCCAAATACTTACAGTACCTCAAAGATGACAAGTGCGATATGATGTTCTGCAATTGTAAGGATTTGCCATGTGTGGTAGATAAATATGCATAGTTAGTGAGGTTTTTCCCAGAATGTGAGTATCGTTAGGCTGGCAAATGTCAGGCACTCCTTTGGGAGTATGAGGCCAAGAACAAATTTGGGAAGTTTGCTACAGTCATCTGTAGGATCGAAAGACACTGGGGAATCGTTACAGAGGGAGCCAGGCTTCACAAAATGTGGTAACAGTTGGACAGAAATCTTTAGCAGGGACTTTTGTCTACCCCCAATGTGGGACCAGGACCGCAGTACCTCTGTGTCTCTGAAACATATTTTGACCTCTGGACACCACCATCTCAATACCCCTCAAATGTTCCCCCCTGGTACCCCAGCTTTGGTAGTGCATCAACCAGGTTTCAATCATTTGAGTGACCACAAACACCCTTCCTATGTGCCTTCCATTTACATTCAGTCAGTAACCCAGCTGCTTCGTTCGCTGTTCAATCTCAAGTGACAGTTGGATGCACATTGCAGGGGTATACAGGCATTTACCGTACTGTACAGACCCTCTCAGTGCAGCCAGACTACACTTCTTAAAATCATAAATACATGTTTTGCCCAACAGTAAGGCCAGGCCTTTCCTCTGTAGTTCATGGCCAACATAAGGAGGAAAACATCAACTGAAGAGCATGCCAAAATTCTCTACAGACACTGCCAATCCTCACACTTTTGCCTATTCGCATGCTGAGGTTATTCACTATGAACCACCAAACCAATTGCAACAGTAGCCTCTCCCTGCCTCATTCGTATGCTTCGATGCCACCTTTATTTAGCAAGTGTTAGTGCTCTCGGATTATGTAGCGCGATTCGCTATAGCCTCTGTTTTCAACAGAAATGTCCTAAAGGTACCTATACCAATCTGCAGTGTGGGGAGGAAGGGGGCTGCTGCTGCTGGCAGTAACATTTTGGGGCACCCCACCTGAAAAAATACAGCCAAATGCTCCTTGTTTTACCTTTCAATAGCATAACTGCAGCATAATCGTATGGTGACCCCTGTTGTTAATAGAAACTGTCAAACAGCTTCTTGCCCCCCCCGTTGCCCCTAACCATTTGGGGTACACCCCATGAGGGAGGATCAGAGCAATACAAACTAATGGTAGCCCCTCAAAAAGTACCTGGAAGCCAAGCCATTGTGTGCACCTCATCGCCTTCACGTTGCGCCCAAGCACCTTTTAATACTGCTCCCCCAAATTTTGACTGCCCCCTCCCAACAGAAATCAGAGAGTATGGGGAGGGTGCAGTAAAAAAGTATTTGCAGTACCCCACAATAAGTCAGGATCCTCCTCCACCTATTCCTCTGCTCTCTGAACCCACCCATTCTGCCCAGGCTCCGCCTATACCCCTCCTCTCTGACCCCACCCACTCTGACTAGGCTCCTCCTATAACCCTCCTCTCTGACCCAGCTCCTCCTATACTCCTCCTCTCTGACCCCACCCACTCTGACTTGGCTCCTCCTCCTCACAACACCTGTTCCCTTTCTTTCACCTCTCTCTGTTCAGGCCACACATATTTTACTTACCAACCAATCTGCAATCCCTCATTCACTAGGCATGATTCCACTCTTACACAACACACAGACACATTTTACTTACCAATTGGCCATTTAGGCCCACCTCCAACTTACCTCTGCTCTGCCACCATCAGTCACCTGGTGCCGAACCCGGGATTCGAACCCTGGTTGCCTGCATGGAAGGCAGGTACTTACCCACTGGACCACACTGGTTTCCATGTAAGTAGCTTATCAAATTGTCCTTATGTCATGGTCATCCTTTTCATGTGCAATGGAAGCCGCAGGGAAGGACACCAAGGCCTGCATGTTGCTTATAGTTACTACTGCAATCCTCTAGACCACTAAGGAGCTATAGCTCAAAGGTAAGTCTTGTACCTTTGCTGCGGACAGCCCTCACAGGCCAGGGTTCGAATCCTGCCAATGCTGTAGAGGTATCCCAAGGTGGAAATTTTCAAAAAGTGAATGTTTTTTTTTTTGCTAAGATTTTTTTTTACTTGGTAACAGAGGAGAAAAGTGGACACTCTTTTTGGCATGCGTGTCTCAAAATTTCAAATGTTTTCCCTCATGACCTTCTACCAACCTCCCTATTTCTCAAGTAGGTGCAATAGGGACAAGGCCTTATTTTCCTTTATGAATGTCTTCATTCTTTGTCCTTTAAGTTTGGTGAATTGCAGAGTGCAATTGTGGTATTGGGGGTTATAACTGAGCACAAGAATGCGAGGAAGGTGCTACACTTATTGTAAAATAGGTTGGATGATTGTGATTTTTCATTTTGGTGTGAGCCACTCGCTCAAATCAGGGGTTTGGTGCCAGTGAGCTTGGATAGAAATAAAGGTCAAGTATGAGCTCTGGCTAATGAAATGATGGGTCAAGTTTGAGGCAAGCTAGAGTCCATTTATTAGGTGCAATAAGAAGCTAGAAAGATTGTTTCCTTTAAGAGACAGACAAGGGCAGAGTCAAGCCTTTGCTCTAGTAGGTCTGCATCATCCCTGCTGCAGGATGTGAAGGAATGGACCTCCACAGCAATGCGCTGTGCCGGGCTGGGCTGCGCTGGCCTGGGCTGGGCCTGCCCTGGCACTGTGAATTAATCACCCACCTCCTTCCTTTGAGGAACGCTCACGAACGCCCACGAACGCCCTTGTTCTGTATACAGGCTGACAGCAGGCAATTTAGGACCCTGCTAAATGAGGGTGATGTCCCCATGTGCTTCCTTCAAGTGGCAAAATCCTTCGTCTAAGGCAGGTGGGCTTTTTAAAAATTTGGTTGAAGACCATATGTTGGAGGCGGTATCACGGCACAAGCCGCCGACCGTCTCAGAAGAAAGTATGCATGGGAGAATATTATTTGCATAGGACAGCCCTCTTCTCAGTCCCATTCTTATGCTGCAGTTGCCATGAAGTGTTACTAGAGGGCAGCAGTATGAACAAAAGAGCACACTGAGGCTTTTCTTCTGCTTGCTGACATGATTCTTGTTCATGGTGGTCTTGCAGGGCCTAAGGAGTGAAGGACTGCTTTGACTGAGGGGATGAGGAATGGCAGGCCTGTATTTGTGGTGAAGGGGGAATATTTGGAAGGTAAACAGCAAGATGAAAACGTCAAAGCATATATGTTTGCTGAGTGATTGAGTCTGTGTGTCACTTGTCTCTTTGAAGGGACATGTGAGAAAGGAACAGCAGCACCATAGACTTCAGATGGGAGAGAGCAAGCAAGGATTAATATTTCCCTCAAATCCAAATACTTACAGTACCTCAAAGATGACAAGTGCGATATGATGTTCTGCAATTGTAAGGATTTGCCATGTGTGGTAGATAAATATGCATAGTTAGTGAGGTTTTTCCCAGAATGTGAGTATCGTTAGGCTGGCAAATGTCAGGCACTCCTTTGGGAGTATGAGGCCAAGAACAAATTTGGGAAGTTTGCTACAGTCATCTGTAGGATCGAAAGACACTGGGGAATCGTTACAGAGGGAGCCAGGCTTCACAAAATGTGGTAACAGTTGGACAGAAATCTTTAGCAGGGACTTTTGTCTACCCCCAATGTGGGACCAGGACCGCAGTACCTCTGTGTCTCTGAAACATATTTTGACCTCTGGACACCACCATCTCAATACCCCTCAAATGTTCCCCCCTGGTACCCCAGCTTTGGTAGTGCATCAACCAGGTTTCAATCATTTGAGTGACCACAAACACCCTTCCTATGTGCCTTCCATTTACATTCAGTCAGTAACCCAGCTGCTTCGTTCGCTGTTCAATCTCAAGTGACAGTTGGATGCACATTGCAGGGGTATACAGGCATTTACCGTACTGTACAGACCCTCTCAGTGCAGCCAGACTACACTTCTTAAAATCATAAATACATGTTTTGCCCAACAGTAAGGCCAGGCCTTTCCTCTGTAGTTCATGGCCAACATAAGGAGGAAAACATCAACTGAAGAGCATGCCAAAATTCTCTACAGACACTGCCAATCCTCACACTTTTGCCTATTCGCATGCTGAGGTTATTCACTATGAACCACCAAACCAATTGCAACAGTAGCCTCTCCCTGCCTCATTCGTATGCTTCGATGCCACCTTTATTTAGCAAGTGTTAGTGCTCTCGGATTATGTAGCGCGATTCGCTATAGCCTCTGTTTTCAACAGAAATGTCCTAAAGGTACCTATACCAATCTGCAGTGTGGGGAGGAAGGGGGCTGCTGCTGCTGGCAGTAACATTTTGGGGCACCCCACCTGAAAAAATACAGCCAAATGCTCCTTGTTTTACCTTTCAATAGCATAACTGCAGCATAATCGTATGGTGACCCCTGTTGTTAATAGAAACTGTCAAACAGCTTCTTGCCCCCCCCCGTTGCCCCTAACCATTTGGGGTACACCCCATGAGGGAGGATCAGAGCAATACAAACTAATGGTAGCCCCTCAAAAAGTACCTGGAAGCCAAGCCATTGTGTGCACCTCATCGCCTTCACGTTGCGCCCAAGAACCTTTTAATACTGCTCCCCCAAATTTTGACTGCCCCCTCCCAACAGAAATCAGAGAGTATGGGGAGGGTGCAGTAAAAAAGTATTTGCAGTACCCCACAATAAGTCAGGCTCCTCCTCCACCTATTCCTCTGCTCTCTGAACCCACCCATTCTGCCCAGGCTCCGCCTATACCCCTCCTCTCTGACCCCACCCACTCTGACTAGGCTCTTCCTATACCCCTCCTCTCTGCCCAGGCTCTGCCTATACTCCTCCTCTCTGACCCCACCCACTCTGACTTGGCTCCTCCTATGCTCCTCCTCTCTGACCCCTCCCACTCTGACTAGGCTCCTCCTATACCCCTCCTCTCTGACCCAGCTCCTCCTATACTCCTCCTCTCTGACCCCACCCACTCTGACTTGGCTCCTCCTCCTCACAACACCTGTTCTCTTTCTTTCACCTCTCTCTGTTCAGGCCACACATATTTTACTTACCAACCAATCTGCAATCCCTCATTCACTAGGCATGTTTCCACTCTTACACAACACACAGACACATTTTACTTACCAATTGGCCATTTAGGCCCACATCCAACTTACCTCTGCTCTGCCACCATCAGTCACCTGGTGCCGAACCCGGGATTCGAACCCTGGTTGCCTGCATGGAAGGCAGGTACTTACCCACTGGACCACACTGGTTTCCATGTAAGTAGCTTATCAAATTGTCCTTATGTCATGGTCATCCTTTTCATGTGCAATGGAAGCCGCAGGGAAGGACACCAAGGCCTGCATGTTGCTTATAGTTACTACTGCAATCCTCTAGACCACTAAGGAGCTATAGCTCAAAGGTAAGTCTTGTACCTTTGCTGCGGACAGCCCTCACAGGCCAGGGTTCGAATTCTGCCAATGCTGTAGAGGTATCCCAAGGTGGAAATTTTCAAAAAGTGAATTTTTTTTTTTTGCTAAGATTTTTTTTTACTTGGTAACAGAGGAGAAAAGTGGGCACTCTTTTTGGCATGTGTGTCTCAAAATTTCAAATGTTTTCCCTCATGACCTTCTACCAACCTCCCTATTTCTCAAGTAGGTGCAATAGGGACAAGGCCTTATTTTCCTTTATCAATGTCTTCATTCTTTGTCCTTTAAGTTTGGTGAATTGCAGAGTGCAATTGTGGTATTGGGGGTTATAACTGAGCACAAGAATGCGAGGAAGGTGCTACACTTATTGTAAAATAGGTTGGATGATTGTGATTTTTCATTTTGGTGTGAGCCACTCGCTCAAATCAGGGGTTTGGTGCCAGTGAGCTTGGATAGAAATAAAGGTCAAGTATGAGCTCTGGCTAATGAAATGATGGGTCAAGTTTGAGGCAAGCTAGAGTCCATTTATTAGGTGCAATAAGAAGCTAGAAAGATTGTTTCCTTTAAGAGACAGACAAGGGCAGAGTCAAGCCTTTGCTCTAATAGGTCTGCATCATCCCTGCTGCAGGATGTGAAGGAATGGACCTCCACAGCAATGCGCTGTGCCGGGCTGGGCTGGGCTGCGCTGGCCTGGGCTGGGCCTGCCCTGGCACTGTGAATTAATCACCCACCTCCTTCCTTTGAGGAACGCTCACGAACGCCCACGAACGCCCTTGTTCTGTATACAGGCTGACAGCAGGCAATTTAGGACCCTGCTAAATGAGGGTGATGTCCCCATGTGCTTCCTTCAAGTGGCAAAATCCTTCGTCTAAGGCAGGTGGGCTTTTTAAAAATTTGGTTGAAGACCATATGTTGGAGGCGGTATCACGGCACAAGCCGCCGACCGTCTCAGAAGAAAGTATGCATGGGAGAATATTATTTGCATAGGACAGCCCTCTTCTCAGTCCCATTCTTATGCTGCAGTTGCCATGAAGTGTTACTAGAGGGCAGCAGTATGAACAAAAGAGCACACTGAGGCTTTTCTTCTGCTTGCTGACATGATTCTTGTTCATGGTGGTCTTGCAGGGCCTAAGGAGTGAAGGACTGCTTTGACTGAGGGGATGAGGAATGGCAGGCCTGTATTTGTGGTGAAGGGGGAATATTTGGAAGGTAAACAGCAAGATGAAAACGTCAAAGCATATATGTTTGCTGAGTGATTGAGTCTGTGTGTCACTTGTCTCTTTGAAGGGACATGTGAGAAAGGAACAGCAGCACCATAGACTTCAGATGGGAGAGAGCAAGCAAGGATTAATATTTCCCTCAAATCCAAATACTTACAGTACCTCAAAGATGACAAGTGCGATATGATGTTCTGCAATTGTAAGGATTTGCCATGTGTGGTAGATAAATATGCATAGTTAGTGAGGTTTTTCCCAGAATGTGAGTATCGTTAGGCTGGCAAATGTCAGGCACTCCTTTGGGAGTATGAGGCCAAGAACAAATTTGGGAAGTTTGCTACAGTCATCTGTAGGATCGAAAGACACTGGGGAATCGTTACAGAGGGAGCCAGGCTTCACAAAATGTGGTAACAGTTGGACAGAAATCTTTAGCAGGGACTTTTGTCTACCCCCAATGTGGGACCAGGACCGCAGTACCTCTGTGTCTCTGAAACATATTTTGACCTCTGGACACCACCATCTCAATACCCCTCAAATGTTCCCCCCTGGTACCCCAGCTTTGGTAGTGCATCAACCAGGTTTCAATCATTTGAGTGACCACAAACACCCTTCCTATGTGCCTTCCATTTACATTCAGTCAGTAACCCAGCTGCTTCGTTCGCTGTTCAATCTCAAGTGACAGTTGGATGCACATTGCAGGGGTATACAGGCATTTACCGTACTGTACAGACCCTCTCAGTGCAGCCAGACTACACTTCTTAAAATCATAAATACATGTTTTGCCCAACAGTAAGGCCAGGCCTTTCCTCTGTAGTTCATGGCCAACATAAGGAGGAAAACATCAACTGAAGAGCATGCCAAAATTCTCTACAGACACTGCCAATCCTCACACTTTTGCCTATTCGCATGCTGAGGTTATTCACTATGAACCACCAAACCAATTGCAACAGTAGCCTCTCCCTGCCTCATTCGTATGCTTCGATGCCACCTTTATTTAGCAAGTGTTAGTGCTCTCGGATTATGTAGCGCGATTCGCTATAGCCTCTGTTTTCAACAGAAATGTCCTAAAGGTACCTATACCAATCTGCAGTGTGGGGAGGAAGGGGGCTGCTGCTGCTGGCAGTAACATTTTGGGGCACCCCACCTGAAAAAATACAGCCAAATGCTCCTTGTTTTACCTTTCAATAGCATAACTGCAGCATAATCGTATGGTGACCCCTGTTGTTAATAGAAACTGTCAAACAGCTTCTTGCCCCCCCCGTTGCCCCTAACCATTTGGGGTACACCCCATGAGGGAGGATCAGAGCAATACAAACTAATGGTAGCCCCTCAAAAAGTACCTGGAAGCCAAGCCATTGTGTGCACCTCATCGCCTTCACGTTGCGCCCAAGCACCTTTTAATACTGCTCCCCCAAATTTTGACTGCCCCCTCCCAACAGAAATCAGAGAGTATGGGGAGGGTGCAGTAAAAAAGTATTTGCAGTACCCCACAATAAGTCAGGATCCTCCTCCACCTATTCCTCTGCTCTCTGAACCCACCCATTCTGCCCAGGCTCCGCCTATACCCCTCCTCTCTGACCCCACCCACTCTGACTAGGCTCTTCCTATACCCCTCCTCTCTGCCCAGGCTCTGCCTATACTCCTCCTCTCTGACCCCACCCACTCTGACTTGGCTCCTCCTATGCTCCTCCTCTCTGACCCCTCCCACTCTGACTAGGCTCCTCCTATACCCCTCCTCTCTGACCCAGCTCCTCCTATACTCCTCCTCTCTGACCCCACCCACTCTGACTTGGCTCCTCCTCCTCACAACACCTGTTCTCTTTCTTTCACCTCTCTCTGTTCAGGCCACACATATTTTACTTACCAACCAATCTGCAATCCCTCATTCACTAGGCATGTTTCCACTCTTACACAACACACAGACACATTTTACTTACCAATTGGCCATTTAGGCCCACATCCAACTTACCTCTGCTCTGCCACCATCAGTCACCTGGTGCCGAACCCGGGATTCGAACCCTGGTTGCCTGCATGGATGGCAGGTACTTACCCACTGGACCACACTGGTTTCCATGTAAGTAGCTTATCAAATTGTCCTTATGTCATGGTCATCCTTTTCATGTGCAATGGAAGCCGCAGGGAAGGACACCAAGGCCTGCATGTTGCTTATAGTTACTACTGCAATCCTCTAGACCACTAAGGAGCTATAGCTCAAAGGTAAGTCTTGTACCTTTGCTGCGGACAGCCCTCACAGGCCAGGGTTCGAATCCTGCCAATGCTGTAGAGGTATCCCAAGGTGGAAATTTTCAAAAAGTGAATTTTTTTTTTTTGCTAAGATTTTTTTTTACTTGGTAACAGAGGAGAAAAGTGGGCACTCTTTTTGGCATGTGTGTCTCAAAATTTCAAATGTTTTCCCTCATGACCTTCTACCAACCTCCCTATTTCTCAAGTAGGTGCAATAGGGACAAGGCCTTATTTTCCTTTATCAATGTCTTCATTCTTTGTCCTTTAAGTTTGGTGAATTGCAGAGTGCAATTGTGGTATTGGGGGTTATAACTGAGCACAAGAATGCGAGGAAGGTGCTACACTTATTGTAAAATAGGTTGGATGATTGTGATTTTTCATTTTGGTGTGAGCCACTCGCTCAAATCAGGGGTTTGGTGCCAGTGAGCTTGGATAGAAATAAAGGTCAAGTATGAGCTCTGGCTAATGAAATGATGGGTCAAGTTTGAGGCAAGCTAGAGTCCATTTATTAGGTGCAATAAGAAGCTAGAAAGATTGTTTCCTTTAAGAGACAGACAAGGGCAGAGTCAAGCCTTTGCTCTAATAGGTCTGCATCATCCCTGCTGCAGGATGTGAAGGAATGGACCTCCACAGCAATGCGCTGTGCCGGGCTGGGCTGGGCTGCGCTGGCCTGGGCTGGGCCTGCCCTGGCACTGTGAATTAATCACCCACCTCCTTCCTTTGAGGAACGCTCACGAACGCCCACGAACGCCCTTGTTCTGTATACAGGCTGACAGCAGGCAATTTAGGACCCTGCTAAATGAGGGTGATGTCCCCATGTGCTTCCTTCAAGTGGCAAAATCCTTCGTCTAAGGCAGGTGGGCTTTTTAAAAATTTGGTTGAAGACCATATGTTGGAGGCGGTATCACGGCACAAGCCGCCGACCGTCTCAGAAGAAAGTATGCATGGGAGAATATTATTTGCATAGGACAGCCCTCTTCTCAGTCCCATTCTTATGCTGCAGTTGCCATGAAGTGTTACTAGAGGGCAGCAGTATGAACAAAAGAGCACACTGAGGCTTTTCTTCTGCTTGCTGACATGATTATTGTTCATGGTGGTCTTGCAGGGCCTAAGGAGTGAAGGACTGCTTTGACTGAGGGGATGAGGAATGGCAGGCCTGTATTTGTGGTGAAGGGGGAATATTTGGAAGGTAAACAGCAAGATGAAAACGTCAAAGCATATATGTTTGCTGAGTGATTGAGTCTGTGTGTCACTTGTCTCTTTGAAGGGACATGTGAGAAAGGAACAGCAGCACCATAGACTTCAGATGGGAGAGAGCAAGCAAGGATTAATATTTCCCTCAAATCCAAATACTTACAGTACCTCAAAGATGACAAGTGCGATATGATGTTCTGCAATTGTAAGGATTTGCCATGTGTGGTAGATAAATATGCATAGTTAGTGAGGTTTTTCCCAGAATGTGAGTATCGTTAGGCTGGCAAATGTCAGGCACTCCTTTGGGAGTATGAGGCCAAGAACAAATTTGGGAAGTTTGCTACAGTCATCTGTAGGATCGAAAGACACTGGGGAATCGTTACAGAGGGAGCCAGGCTTCACAAAATGTGGTAACAGTTGGACAGAAATCTTTAGCAGGGACTTTTGTCTACCCCCAATGTGGGACCAGGACCGCAGTACCTCTGTGTCTCTGAAACATATTTTGACCTCTGGACACCACCATCTCAATACCCCTCAAATGTTCCCCCCTGGTACCCCAGCTTTGGTAGTGCATCAACCAGGTTTCAATCATTTGAGTGACCACAAACACCCTTCCTATGTGCCTTCCATTTACATTCAGTCAGTAACCCAGCTGCTTCGTTCGCTGTTCAATCTCAAGTGACAGTTGGATGCACATTGCAGGGGTATACAGGCATTTACCGTACTGTACAGACCCTCTCAGTGCAGCCAGACTACACTTCTTAAAATCATAAATACATGTTTTGCCCAACAGTAAGGCCAGGCCTTTCCTCTGTAGTTCATGGCCAACATAAGGAGGAAAACATCAACTGAAGAGCATGCCAAAATTCTCTACAGACACTGCCAATCCTCACACTTTTGCCTATTCGCATGCTGAGGTTATTCACTATGAACCACCAAACCAATTGCAACAGTAGCCTCTCCCTGCCTCATTCGTATGCTTCGATGCCACCTTTATTTAGCAAGTGTTAGTGCTCTCGGATTATGTAGCGCGATTCGCTATAGCCTCTGTTTTCAACAGAAATGTCCTAAAGGTACCTATACCAATCTGCAGTGTGGGGAGGAAGGGGGCTGCTGCTGCTGGCAGTAACATTTTGGGGCACCCCACCTGAAAAAATACAGCCAAATGCTCCTTGTTTTACCTTTCAATAGCATAACTGCAGCATAATCGTATGGTGACCCCTGTTGTTAATAGAAACTGTCAAACAGCTTCTTGCCCCCCCCGTTGCCCCTAACCATTTGGGGTACACCCCATGAGGGAGGATCAGAGCAATACAAACTAATGGTAGCCCCTCAAAAAGTACCTGGAAGCCAAGCCATTGTGTGCACCTCATCGCCTTCACGTTGCGCCCAAGCACCTTTTAATACTGCTCCCCCAAATTTTGACTGCCCCCTCCCAACAGAAATCAGAGAGTATGGGGAGGGTGCAGTAAAAAAGTATTTGCAGTACCCCACAATAAGTCAGGATCCTCCTCCACCTATTCCTCTGCTCTCTGAACCCACCCATTCTGCCCAGGCTCCGCCTATACCCCTCCTCTCTGACCCCACCCACTCTGACTAGGCTCCTCCTATAACCCTCCTCTCTGACCCAGCTCCTCCTATACTCCTCCTCTCTGACCCCACCCACTCTGACTTGGCTCCTCCTCCTCACAACACCTGTTCCCTTTCTTTCACCTCTCTCTGTTCAGGCCACACATATTTTACTTACCAACCAATCTGCAATCCCTCATTCACTAGGCATGATTCCACTCTTACACAACACACAGACACATTTTACTTACCAATTGGCCATTTAGGCCCACCTCCAACTTACCTCTGCTCTGCCACCATCAGTCACCTGGTGCCGAACCCGGGATTCGAACCCTGGTTGCCTGCATGGAAGGCAGGTACTTACCCACTGGACCACACTGGTTTCCATGTAAGTAGCTTATCAAATTGTCCTTATGTCATGGTCATCCTTTTCATGTGCAATGGAAGCCGCAGGGAAGGACACCAAGGCCTGCATGTTGCTTATAGTTACTACTGCAATCCTCTAGACCATTAAGGAGCTATAGCTCAAAGGTAAGTCTTGTACCTTTGCTGCGGACAGCCCTCACAGGCCAGGGTTCGAATCCTGCCAATGCTGTAGAGGTATCCCAAGGTGGAAATTTTCAAAAAGTGAATGTTTTTTTTTTTGCTAAGATTTTTTTTTACTTGGTAACAGAGGAGAAAAGTGGACACTCTTTTTGGCATGCGTGTCTCAAAATTTCAAATGTTTTCCCTCATGACCTTCTACCAACCTCCCTATTTCTCAAGTAGGTGCAATAGGGACAAGGCCTTATTTTCCTTTATGAATGTCTTCATTCTTTGTCCTTTAAGTTTGGTGAATTGCAGAGTGCAATTGTGGTATTGGGGGTTATAACTGAGCACAAGAATGCGAGGAAGGTGCTACACTTATTGTAAAATAGGTTGGATGATTGTGATTTTTCATTTTGGTGTGAGCCACTCGCTCAAATCAGGGGTTTGGTGCCAGTGAGCTTGGATAGAAATAAAGGTCAAGTATGAGCTCTGGCTAATGAAATGATGGGTCAAGTTTGAGGCAAGCTAGAGTCCATTTATTAGGTGCAATAAGAAGCTAGAAAGATTGTTTCCTTTAAGAGACAGACAAGGGCAGAGTCAAGCCTTTGCTCTAGTAGGTCTGCATCATCCCTGCTGCAGGATGTGAAGGAATGGACCTCCACAGCAATGCGCTGTGCCGGGCTGGGCTGCGCTGGCCTGGGCTGGGCCTGCCCTGGCACTGTGAATTAATCACCCACCTCCTTCCTTTGAGGAACGCTCACGAACGCCCACGAACGCCCTTGTTCTGTATACAGGCTGACAGCAGGCAATTTAGGACCCTGCTAAATGAGGGTGATGTCCCCATGTGCTTCCTTCAAGTGGCAAAATCCTTCGTCTAAGGCAGGTGGGCTTTTTAAAAATTTGGTTGAAGACCATATGTTGGAGGCGGTATCACGGCACAAGCCGCCGACCGTCTCAGAAGAAAGTATGCATGGGAGAATATTATTTGCATAGGACAGCCCTCTTCTCAGTCCCATTCTTATGCTGCAGTTGCCATGAAGTGTTACTAGAGGGCAGCAGTATGAACAAAAGAGCACACTGAGGCTTTTCTTCTGCTTGCTGACATGATTCTTGTTCATGGTGGTCTTGCAGGGCCTAAGGAGTGAAGGACTGCTTTGACTGAGGGGATGAGGAATGGCAGGCCTGTATTTGTGGTGAAGGGGGAATATTTGGAAGGTAAACAGCAAGATGAAAACGTCAAAGCATATATGTTTGCTGAGTGATTGAGTCTGTGTGTCACTTGTCTCTTTGAAGGGACATGTGAGAAAGGAACAGCAGCACCATAGACTTCAGATGGGAGAGAGCAAGCAAGGATGAATATTTCCCTCAAATCCAAATACTTACAGTACCTCAAAGATGACAAGTGCGATATGATGTTCTGCAATTGTAAGGATTTGCCATGTGTGGTAGATAAATATGCATAGTTAGTGAGGTTTTTCCCAGAATGTGAGTATCGTTAGGCTGGCAAATGTCAGGCACTCCTTTGGGAGTATGAGGCCAAGAACAAATTTGGGAAGTTTGCTACAGTCATCTGTAGGATCGAAAGACACTGGGGAATCGTTACAGAGGGAGCCAGGCTTCACAAAATGTGGTAACAGTTGGACAGAAATCTTTAGCAGGGACTTTTGTCTACCCCCAATGTGGGACCAGGACCGCAGTACCTCTGTGTCTCTGAAACATATTTTGACCTCTGGACACCACCATCTCAATACCCCTCAAATGTTCCCCCCTGGTACCCCAGCTTTGGTAGTGCATCAACCAGGTTTCAATCATTTGAGTGACCACAAACACCCTTCCTATGTGCCTTCCATTTACATTCAGTCAGTAACCCAGCTGCTTCGTTCGCTGTTCAATCTCAAGTGACAGTTGGATGCACATTGCAGGGGTATACAGGCATTTACCGTACTGTACAGACCCTCTCAGTGCAGCCAGACTACACTTCTTAAAATCATAAATACATGTTTTGCCCAACAGTAAGGCCAGGCCTTTCCTCTGTAGTTCATGGCCAACATAAGGAGGAAAACATCAACTGAAGAGCATGCCAAAATTCTCTACAGACACTGCCAATCCTCACACTTTTGCCTATTCGCATGCTGAGGTTATTCACTATGAACCACCAAACCAATTGCAACAGTAGCCTCTCCCTGCCTCATTCGTATGCTTCGATGCCACCTTTATTTAGCAAGTGTTAGTGCTCTCGGATTATGTAGCGCGATTCGCTATAGCCTCTGTTTTCAACAGAAATGTCCTAAAGGTACCTATACCAATCTGCAGTGTGGGGAGGAAGGGGGCTGCTGCTGCTGGCAGTAACATTTTGGGGCACCCCACCTGAAAAAATACAGCCAAATGCTCCTTGTTTTACCTTTCAATAGCATAACTGCAGCATAATCGTATGGTGACCCCTGTTGTTAATAGAAACTGTCAAACAGCTTCTTGCCCCCCCCCGTTGCCCCTAACCATTTGGGGTACACCCCATGAGGGAGGATCAGAGCAATACAAACTAATGGTAGCCCCTCAAAAAGTACCTGGAAGCCAAGCCATTGTGTGCACCTCATCGCCTTCACGTTGCGCCCAAGAACCTTTTAATACTGCTCCCCCAAATTTTGACTGCCCCCTCCCAACAGAAATCAGAGAGTATGGGGAGGGTGCAGTAAAAAAGTATTTGCAGTACCCCACAATAAGTCAGGCTCCTCCTCCACCTATTCCTCTGCTCTCTGAACCCACCCATTCTGCCCAGGCTCCGCCTATACCCCTCCTCTCTGACCCCACCCACTCTGACTAGGCTCTTCCTATACCCCTCCTCTCTGCCCAGGCTCTGCCTATACTCCTCCTCTCTGACCCCACCCACTCTGACTTGGCTCCTCCTATGCTCCTCCTCTCTGACCCCTCCCACTCTGACTAGGCTCCTCCTATACCCCTCCTCTCTGACCCAGCTCCTCCTATACTCCTCCTCTCTGACCCCACCCACTCTGACTTGGCTCCTCCTCCTCACAACACCTGTTCTCTTTCTTTCACCTCTCTCTGTTCAGGCCACACATATTTTACTTACCAACCAATCTGCAATCCCTCATTCACTAGGCATGTTTCCACTCTTACACAACACACAGACACATTTTACTTACCAATTGGCCATTTAGGCCCACATCCAACTTACCTCTGCTCTGCCACCATCAGTCACCTGGTGCCGAACCCGGGATTCGAACCCTGGTTGCCTGCATGGAAGGCAGGTACTTACCCACTGGACCACACTGGTTTCCATGTAAGTAGCTTATCAAATTGTCCTTATGTCATGGTCATCCTTTTCATGTGCAATGGAAGCCGCAGGGAAGGACACCAAGGCCTGCATGTTGCTTATAGTTACTACTGCAATCCTCTAGACCACTAAGGAGCTATAGCTCAAAGGTAAGTCTTGTACCTTTGCTGCGGACAGCCCTCACAGGCCAGGGTTCGAATCCTGCCAATGCTGTAGAGGTATCCCAAGGTGGAAATTTTCAAAAAGTGAATTTTTTTTTTTTGCTAAGATTTTTTTTTACTTGGTAACAGAGGAGAAAAGTGGGCACTCTTTTTGGCATGTGTGTCTCAAAATTTCAAATGTTTTCCCTCATGACCTTCTACCAACCTCCCTATTTCTCAAGTAGGTGCAATAGGGACAAGGCCTTATTTTCCTTTATCAATGTCTTCATTCTTTGTCCTTTAAGTTTGGTGAATTGCAGAGTGCAATTGTGGTATTGGGGGTTATAACTGAGCACAAGAATGCGAGGAAGGTGCTACACTTATTGTAAAATAGGTTGGATGATTGTGATTTTTCATTTTGGTGTGAGCCACTCGCTCAAATCAGGGGTTTGGTGCCAGTGAGCTTGGATAGAAATAAAGGTCAAGTATGAGCTCTGGCTAATGAAATGATGGGTCAAGTTTGAGGCAAGCTAGAGTCCATTTATTAGGTGCAATAAGAAGCTAGAAAGATTGTTTCCTTTAAGAGACAGACAAGGGCAGAGTCAAGCCTTTGCTCTAGTAGGTCTGCATCATCCCTGCTGCAGGATGTGAAGGAATGGACCTCCACAGCAATGCGCTGTGCCGGGCTGGGCTGCGCTGGCCTGGGCTGGGCTGGGCCTGCCCTGGCACTGTGAATTAATCACCCACCTCCTTCCTTTGAGGAACGCTCACGAACGCCCACGAACGCCCTTGTTCTGTATACAGGCTGACAGCAGGCAATTTAGGACCCTGCTAAATGAGGGTGATGTCCCCATGTGCTTCCTTCAAGTGGCAAAATCCTTCGTCTAAGGCAGGTGGGCTTTTTAAAAATTTGGTTGAAGACCATATGTTGGAGGCGGTATCACGGCACAAGCCGCCGACCGTCTCAGAAGAAAGTATGCATGGGAGAATATTATTTGCATAGGACAGCCCTCTTCTCAGTCCCATTCTTATGCTGCAGTTGCCATGAAGTGTTACTAGAGGGCAGCAGTATGAACAAAAGAGCACACTGAGGCTTTTCTTCTGCTTGCTGACATGATTATTGTTCATGGTGGTCTTGCAGGGCCTAAGGAGTGAAGGACTGCTTTGACTGAGGGGATGAGGAATGGCAGGCCTGTATTTGTGGTGAAGGGGGAATATTTGGAAGGTAAACAGCAAGATGAAAACGTCAAAGCATATATGTTTGCTGAGTGATTGAGTCTGTGTGTCACTTGTCTCTTTGAAGGGACATGTGAGAAAGGAACAGCAGCACCATAGACTTCAGATGGGAGAGAGCAAGCAAGGATTAATATTTCCCTCAAATCCAAATACTTACAGTACCTCAAAGATGACAAGTGCGATATGATGTACTGCAATTGTAAGGATTTGCCATGTGTGGTAGATAAATATGCATAGTTAGTGAGGTTTTTCCCAGAATGTGAGTATCGTTAGGCTGGCAAATGTCAGGCACTCCTTTGGGAGTATGAGGCCAAGAACAAATTTGGGAAGTTTGCTACAGTCATCTGTAGGATCGAAAGACACTGGGGAATCGTTACAGAGGGAGCCAGGCTTCACAAAATGTGGTAACAGTTGGACAGAAATCTTTAGCAGGGACTTTTGTCTACCCCCAATGTGGGACCAGGACCGCAGTACCTCTGTGTCTCTGAAACATATTTTGACCTCTGGACACCACCATCTCAATACCCCTCAAATGTTCCCCCCTGGTACCCCAGCTTTGGTAGTGCATCAACCAGGTTTCAATCATTTGAGTGACCACAAACACCCTTCCTATGTGCCTTCCATTTACATTCAGTCAGTAACCCAGCTGCTTCGTTCGCTGTTCAATCTCAAGTGACAGTTGGATGCACATTGCAGGGGTATACAGGCATTTACCGTACTGTACAGACCCTCTCAGTGCAGCCAGACTACACTTCTTAAAATCATAAATACATGTTTTGCCCAACAGTAAGGCCAGGCCTTTCCTCTGTAGTTCATGGCCAACATAAGGAGGAAAACATCAACTGAAGAGCATGCCAAAATTCTCTACAGACACTGCCAATCCTCACACTTTTGCCTATTCGCATGCTGAGGTTATTCACTATGAACCACCAAACCAATTGCAACAGTAGCCTCTCCCTGCCTCATTCGTATGCTTCGATGCCACCTTTATTTAGCAAGTGTTAGTGCTCTCGGATTATGTAGCGCGATTCGCTATAGCCTCTGTTTTCAACAGAAATGTCCTAAAGGTACCTATACCAATCTGCAGTGTGGGGAGGAAGGGGGCTGCTGCTGCTGGCAGTAACATTTTGGGGCACCCCACCTGAAAAAATACAGCCAAATGCTCCTTGTTTTACCTTTCAATAGCATAACTGCAGCATAATCGTATGGTGACCCCTGTTGTTAATAGAAACTGTCAAACAGCTTCTTGCCCCCCCCCGTTGCCCCTAACCATTTGGGGTACACCCCATGAGGGAGGATCAGAGCAATACAAACTAATGGTAGCCCCTCAAAAAGTACCTGGAAGCCAAGCCATTGTGTGCACCTCATCGCCTTCACGTTGCGCCCAAGAACCTTTTAATACTGCTCCCCCAAATTTTGACTGCCCCCTCCCAACAGAAATCAGAGAGTATGGGGAGGGTGCAGTAAAAAAGTATTTGCAGTACCCCACAATAAGTCAGGCTCCTCCTCCACCTATTCCTCTGCTCTCTGAACCCACCCATTCTGCCCAGGCTCCGCCTATACCCCTCCTCTCTGACCCCACCCACTCTGACTAGGCTCTTCCTATACCCCTCCTCTCTGCCCAGGCTCTGCCTATACTCCTCCTCTCTGACCCCACCCACTCTGACTTGGCTCCTCCTATGCTCCTCCTCTCTGACCCCTCCCACTCTGACTAGGCTCCTCCTATACCCCTCCTCTCTGACCCAGCTCCTCCTATACTCCTCCTCTCTGACCCCACCCACTCTGACTTGGCTCCTCCTCCTCACAACACCTGTTCTCTTTCTTTCACCTCTCTCTGTTCAGGCCACACATATTTTACTTACCAACCAATCTGCAATCCCTCATTCACTAGGCATGTTTCCACTCTTACACAACACACAGACACATTTTACTTACCAATTGGCCATTTAGGCCCACATCCAACTTACCTCTGCTCTGCCACCATCAGTCACCTGGTGCCGAACCCGGGATTCGAACCCTGGTTGCCTGCATGGAAGGCAGGTACTTACCCACTGGACCACACTGGTTTCCATGTAAGTAGCTTATCAAATTGTCCTTATGTCATGGTCATCCTTTTCATGTGCAATGGAAGCCGCAGGGAAGGACACCAAGGCCTGCATGTTGCTTATAGTTACTACTGCAATCCTCTAGACCACTAAGGAGCTATAGCTCAAAGGTAAGTCTTGTACCTTTGCTGCGGACAGCCCTCACAGGCCAGGGTTCGAATCCTGCCAATGCTGTAGAGGTATCCCAAGGTGGAAATTTTCAAAAAGTGAATTTTTTTTTTTTGCTAAGATTTTTTTTTACTTGGTAACAGAGGAGAAAAGTGGGCACTCTTTTTGGCATGTGTGTCTCAAAATTTCAAATGTTTTCCCTCATGACCTTCTACCAACCTCCCTATTTCTCAAGTAGGTGCAATAGGGACAAGGCCTTATTTTCCTTTATCAATGTCTTCATTCTTTGTCCTTTAAGTTTGGTGAATTGCAGAGTGCAATTGTGGTATTGGGGGTTATAACTGAGCACAAGAATGCGAGGAAGGTGCTACACTTATTGTAAAATAGGTTGGATGATTGTGATTTTTCATTTTGGTGTGAGCCACTCGCTCAAATCAGGGGTTTGGTGCCAGTGAGCTTGGATAGAAATAAAGGTCAAGTATGAGCTCTGGCTAATGAAATGATGGGTCAAGTTTGAGGCAAGCTAGAGTCCATTTATTAGGTGCAATAAGAAGCTAGAAAGATTGTTTCCTTTAAGAGACAGACAAGGGCAGAGTCAAGCCTTTGCTCTAGTAGGTCTGCATCATCCCTGCTGCAGGATGTGAAGGAATGGACCTCCACAGCAATGCGCTGTGCCGGGCTGGGCTGCGCTGGCCTGGGCTGGGCTGGGCCTGCCCTGGCACTGTGAATTAATCACCCACCTCCTTCCTTTGAGGAACGCTCACGAACGCCCACGAACGCCCTTGTTCTGTATACAGGCTGACAGCAGGCAATTTAGGACCCTGCTAAATGAGGGTGATGTCCCCATGTGCTTCCTTCAAGTGGCAAAATCCTTCGTCTAAGGCAGGTGGGCTTTTTAAAAATTTGGTTGAAGACCATATGTTGGAGGCGGTATCACGGCACAAGCCGCCGACCGTCTCAGAAGAAAGTATGCATGGGAGAATATTATTTGCATAGGACAGCCCTCTTCTCAGTCCCATTCTTATGCTGCAGTTGCCATGAAGTGTTACTAGAGGGCAGCAGTATGAACAAAAGAGCACACTGAGGCTTTTCTTCTGCTTGCTGACATGATTATTGTTCATGGTGGTCTTGCAGGGCCTAAGGAGTGAAGGACTGCTTTGACTGAGGGGATGAGGAATGGCAGGCCTGTATTTGTGGTGAAGGGGGAATATTTGGAAGGTAAACAGCAAGATGAAAACGTCAAAGCATATATGTTTGCTGAGTGATTGAGTCTGTGTGTCACTTGTCTCTTTGAAGGGACATGTGAGAAAGGAACAGCAGCACCATAGACTTCAGATGGGAGAGAGCAAGCAAGGATTAATATTTCCCTCAAATCCAAATACTTACAGTACCTCAAAGATGACAAGTGCGATATGATGTTCTGCAATTGTAAGGATTTGCCATGTGTGGTAGATAAATATGCATAGTTAGTGAGGTTTTTCCCAGAATGTGAGTATCGTTAGGCTGGCAAATGTCAGGCACTCCTTTGGGAGTATGAGGCCAAGAACAAATTTGGGAAGTTTGCTACAGTCATCTGTAGGATCGAAAGACACTGGGGAATCGTTACAGAGGGAGCCAGGCTTCACAAAATGTGGTAACAGTTGGACAGAAATCTTTAGCAGGGACTTTTGTCTACCCCCAATGTGGGACCAGGACCGCAGTACCTCTGTGTCTCTGAAACATATTTTGACCTCTGGACACCACCATCTCAATACCCCTCAAATGTTCCCCCCTGGTACCCCAGCTTTGGTAGTGCATCAACCAGGTTTCAATCATTTGAGTGACCACAAACACCCTTCCTATGTGCCTTCCATTTACATTCAGTCAGTAACCCAGCTGCTTCGTTCGCTGTTCAATCTCAAGTGACAGTTGGATGCACATTGCAGGGGTATACAGGCATTTACCGTACTGTACAGACCCTCTCAGTGCAGCCAGACTACACTTCTTAAAATCATAAATACATGTTTTGCCCAACAGTAAGGCCAGGCCTTTCCTCTGTAGTTCATGGCCAACATAAGGAGGAAAACATCAACTGAAGAGCATGCCAAAATTCTCTACAGACACTGCCAATCCTCACACTTTTGCCTATTCGCATGCTGAGGTTATTCACTATGAACCACCAAACCAATTGCAACAGTAGCCTCTCCCTGCCTCATTCGTATGCTTCGATGCCACCTTTATTTAGCAAGTGTTAGTGCTCTCGGATTATGTAGCGCGATTCGCTATAGCCTCTGTTTTCAACAGAAATGTCCTAAAGGTACCTATACCAATCTGCAGTGTGGGGAGGAAGGGGGCTGCTGCTGCTGGCAGTAACATTTTGGGGCACCCCACCTGAAAAAATACAGCCAAATGCTCCTTGTTTTACCTTTCAATAGCATAACTGCAGCATAATCGTATGGTGACCCCTGTTGTTAATAGAAACTGTCAAACAGCTTCTTGCCCCCCCCCGTTGCCCCTAACCATTTGGGGTACACCCCATGAGGGAGGATCAGAGCAATACAAACTAATGGTAGCCCCTCAAAAAGTACCTGGAAGCCAAGCCATTGTGTGCACCTCATCGCCTTCACGTTGCGCCCAAGAACCTTTTAATACTGCTCCCCCAAATTTTGACTGCCCCCTCCCAACAGAAATCAGAGAGTATGGGGAGGGTGCAGTAAAAAAGTATTTGCAGTACCCCACAATAAGTCAGGCTCCTCCTCCACCTATTCCTCTGCTCTCTGAACCCACCCATTCTGCCCAGGCTCCGCCTATACCCCTCCTCTCTGACCCCACCCACTCTGACTAGGCTCTTCCTATACCCCTCCTCTCTGCCCAGGCTCTGCCTATACTCCTCCTCTCTGACCCCACCCACTCTGACTTGGCTCCTCCTATGCTCCTCCTCTCTGACCCCTCCCACTCTGACTAGGCTCCTCCTATACCCCTCCTCTCTGACCCAGCTCCTCCTATACTCCTCCTCTCTGACCCCACCCACTCTGACTTGGCTCCTCCTCCTCACAACACCTGTTCTCTTTCTTTCACCTCTCTCTGTTCAGGCCACACATATTTTACTTACCAACCAATCTGCAATCCCTCATTCACTAGGCATGTTTCCACTCTTACACAACACACAGACACATTTTACTTACCAATTGGCCATTTAGGCCCACATCCAACTTACCTCTGCTCTGCCACCATCAGTCACCTGGTGCCGAACCCGGGATTCGAACCCTGGTTGCCTGCATGGAAGGCAGGTACTTACCCACTGGACCACACTGGTTTCCATGTAAGTAGCTTATCAAATTGTCCTTATGTCATGGTCATCCTTTTCATGTGCAATGGAAGCCGCAGGGAAGGACACCAAGGCCTGCATGTTGCTTATAGTTACTACTGCAATCCTCTAGACCACTAAGGAGCTATAGCTCAAAGGTAAGTCTTGTACCTTTGCTGCGGACAGCCCTCACAGGCCAGGGTTCGAATCCTGCCAATGCTGTAGAGGTATCCCAAGGTGGAAATTTTCAAAAAGTGAATTTTTTTTTTTTGCTAAGATTTTTTTTTACTTGGTAACAGAGGAGAAAAGTGGGCACTCTTTTTGGCATGTGTGTCTCAAAATTTCAAATGTTTTCCCTCATGACCTTCTACCAACCTCCCTATTTCTCAAGTAGGTGCAATAGGGACAAGGCCTTATTTTCCTTTATCAATGTCTTCATTCTTTGTCCTTTAAGTTTGGTGAATTGCAGAGTGCAATTGTGGTATTGGGGGTTATAACTGAGCACAAGAATGCGAGGAAGGTGCTACACTTATTGTAAAATAGGTTGGATGATTGTGATTTTTCATTTTGGTGTGAGCCACTCGCTCAAATCAGGGGTTTGGTGCCAGTGAGCTTGGATAGAAATAAAGGTCAAGTATGAGCTCTGGCTAATGAAATGATGGGTCAAGTTTGAGGCAAGCTAGAGTCCATTTATTAGGTGCAATAAGAAGCTAGAAAGATTGTTTCCTTTAAGAGACAGACAAGGGCAGAGTCAAGCCTTTGCTCTAGTAGGTCTGCATCATCCCTGCTGCAGGATGTGAAGGAATGGACCTCCACAGCAATGCGCTGTGCCGGGCTGGGCTGCGCTGGCCTGGGCTGGGCTGGGCCTGCCCTGGCACTGTGAATTAATCACCCACCTCCTTCCTTTGAGGAACGCTCACGAACGCCCACGAACGCCCTTGTTCTGTATACAGGCTGACAGCAGGCAATTTAGGACCCTGCTAAATGAGGGTGATGTCCCCATGTGCTTCCTTCAAGTGGCAAAATCCTTCGTCTAAGGCAGGTGGGCTTTTTAAAAATTTGGTTGAAGACCATATGTTGGAGGCGGTATCACGGCACAAGCCGCCGACCGTCTCAGAAGAAAGTATGCATGGGAGAATATTATTTGCATAGGACAGCCCTCTTCTCAGTCCCATTCTTATGCTGCAGTTGCCATGAAGTGTTACTAGAGGGCAGCAGTATGAACAAAAGAGCACACTGAGGCTTTTCTTCTGCTTGCTGACATGATTCTTGTTCATGGTGGTCTTGCAGGGCCTAAGGAGTGAAGGACTGCTTTGACTGAGGGGATGAGGAATGGCAGGCCTGTATTTGTGGTGAAGGGGGAATATTTGGAAGGTAAACAGCAAGATGAAAACGTCAAAGCATATATGTTTGCTGAGTGATTGAGTCTGTGTGTCACTTGTCTCTTTGAAGGGACATGTGAGAAAGGAACAGCAGCACCATAGACTTCAGATGGGAGAGAGCAAGCAAGGATTAATATTTCCCTCAAATCCAAATACTTACAGTACCTCAAAGATGACAAGTGCGATATGATGTTCTGCAATTGTAAGGATTTGCCATGTGTGGTAGATAAATATGCATAGTTAGTGAGGTTTTTCCCAGAATGTGAGTATCGTTAGGCTGGCAAATGTCAGGCACTCCTTTGGGAGTATGAGGCCAAGAACAAATTTGGGAAGTTTGCTACAGTCATCTTTAGGATCGAAAGACACTGGGGAATCGTTACAGAGGGAGCCAGGCTTCACAAAATGTGGTAACAGTTGGACAGAAATCTTTAGCAGGGACTTTTGTCTACCCCCAATGTGGGACCAGGACCGCAGTACCTCTGTGTCTCTGAAACATATTTTGACCTCTGGACACCACCATCTCAATACCCCTCAAATGTTCCCCCCTGGTACCCCAGCTTTGGTAGTGCATCAACCAGGTTTCAATCATTTGAGTGACCACAAACACCCTTCCTATGTGCCTTCCATTTACATTCAGTCAGTAACCCAGCTGCTTCGTTCGCTGTTCAATCTCAAGTGACAGTTGGATGCACATTGCAGGGGTATACAGGCATTTACCGTACTGTACAGACCCTCTCAGTGCAGCCAGACTACACTTCTTAAAATCATAAATACATGTTTTGCCCAACAGTAAGGCCAGGCCTTTCCTCTGTAGTTCATGGCCAACATAAGGAGGAAAACATCAACTGAAGAGCATGCCAAAATTCTCTACAGACACTGCCAATCCTCACACTTTTGCCTATTCGCATGCTGAGGTTATTCACTATGAACCACCAAACCAATTGCAACAGTAGCCTCTCCCTGCCTCATTCGTATGCTTCGATGCCACCTTTATTTAGCAAGTGTTAGTGCTCTCGGATTTTGTAGCGCGATTCGCTATAGCCTCTGTTTTCAACAGAAATGTCCTAAAGGTACCTATACCAATCTGCAGTGTGGGGAGGAAGGGGGCTGCTGCTGCTGGCAGTAACATTTTGGGGCACCCCACCTGAAAAAATACAGCCAAATGCTCCTTGTTTTACCTTTCAATAGCATAACTGCAGCATAATCGTATGGTGACCCCTGTTGTTAATAGAAACTGTCAAACAGCTTCTTGCCCCCCCCCGTTGCCCCTAACCATTTGGGGTACACCCCATGAGGGAGGATCAGAGCAATACAAACTAATGGTAGCCCCTCAAAAAGTACCTGGAAGCCAAGCCATTGTGTGCACCTCATCGCCTTCACGTTGCGCCCAAGCACCTTTTAATACTGCTCCCCCAAATTTTGACTGCCCCCTCCCAACAGAAATCAGAGAGTATGGGGAGGGTGCAGTAAAAAAGTATTTGCAGTACCCCACAATAAGTCAGGATCCTCCTCCACCTATTCCTCTGCTCTCTGAACCCACCCATTCTGCCCAGGCTCCGCCTATACCCCTCCTCTCTGACCCCACCCACTCTGACTAGGCTCTTCCTATACCCCTCCTCTCTGCCCAGGCTCCGCCTATACTCCTCCTCTCTGACCCCACCCACTCTGACTTGGCTCCTCCTATGCTCCTCCTCTCTGACCCCTCCCACTCTGACTAGGCTCCTCCTATACCCCTCCTCTCTGACCCAGCTCCTCCTATACTCCTCCTCTCTGACCCCACCCACTCTGACTTGGCTCCTCCTCCTCACAACACCTGTTCCCTTTCTTTCACCTCTCTCTGTTCAGGCCACACATATTTTACTTACCAACCAATCTGCAATCCCTCATTCACTAGGCATGATTCCACACTTACACAACACACAGACACATTTTACTTACCAATTGGCCATTTAGGCCCACCTCCAACTTACCTCTGCTCTGCCACCATCAGTCACCTGGTGCCGAACCCGGGATTCGAACCCTGGTTGCCTGCATGGAAGGCAGGTACTTACCCACTGGACCACACTGGTTTCCATGTAAGTAGCTTATCAAATTGTCCTTATGTCATGGTCATCCTTTTCATGTGCAATGGAAGCCACAGGGAAGGACACCAAGGCCTGCATGTTGCTTATAGTTACTACTGCAATCCTCTAGACCACTAAGGAGCTATAGCTCAAAGGTAAGTCTTGTACCTTTGGTGCGGACAGCCCTCACAGGCCAGGGTTCGAATCCTGCCAATGCTGTAGAGGTATCCCAAGGTAGAAATTTTCAAAAAGTTAATGTTTTTTTTTTGCTAAGATTTTTTTTTACTTGGTAACAGAGGAGAAAAGTGGACACTCTTTTTGGCATGTGTGTCTCAAAATTTCAAATGTTTTCCCTCATGACCTTCTACCAACCTCCCTATTTCTCAAGTAGGTGCAATAGGGACAAGGCCTTATTTTCCTTTATCAATGTCTTCATTCTTTGTCCTTTAAGTTTGGTGAATTGCAGAGTGCAATTGTGGTATTGGGGGTTATAACTGAGCACAAGAATGCGAGGAAGGTGCTACACTTATTGTAAAATAGGTTGGATGATGGTGATTTTTCATTTTGGTGTGAGCCATTCGCTCAAATCAGGGGTTTGGTCCCAGTGAGCTTGGATAGAAATAAAGGTCAAGTATGAGCTCTGGCTAATGAAATGATGGGTCAAGTTTGAGGCAAGCTAGAGTCCATTTATTAGGTGCAATAAGAAGCTAGAAAGATTGTTTCCTTTAAGAGACAGACAAGGGCAGAGTCAAGCCTTTGCTCTAGTAGGTCTGCATCATCCCTGCTGCAGGATGTGAAGGAATGGACCTCCACAGCAATGCGCTGTGCCGGGCTGGGCTGCGCTGGCCTGGGCTGGGCTGGGCCTGCCCTGGCACTGTGAATTAATCACCCACCTCCTTCCTTTGAGGAACGCTCACGAACGCCCACGAACGCCCTTGTTCTGTATACAGGCTGACAGCAGGCAATTTAGGACCCTGCTAAATGAGGGTGATGTCCCCATGTGCTTCCTTCAAGTGGCAAAATCCTTCGTCTAAGGCAGGTGGGCTTTTTAAAAATTTGGTTGAAGACCATATGTTGGAGGCGGTATCACGGCACAAGCCGCCGACCGTCTCAGAAGAAAGTGTGCATGGGAGGATATTATTTGCATAGGACAGCTCTCTTCTCAGTCCCATTCTTATGCTGCAGTTGCCATGAAGTGTTACTAGAGGGCAGCAGTATGAACAAAAGAGCACACTGAGGCTTTTCTTCTGCTTGCTGACATGATTCTTGTTCATGGTGGTCTTGCAGGGCCTAAGGAGTGAAGGACTGCTTTGACTGAGGGGATGAGGAATGGCAGGCCTGTATTTGCGGTGAAGGGGGAATATTTGGAAGGTAAACAGCAAGATGAAAACGTCAAAGCATATATGTTTGCTGAGTGATTGAGTCTGTGTGTCACTTGTCTCTTTGAAGGGACATGTGAGAAAGGAACAGCAGCACCATAGACTTCAGATGGGAGAGAGCAAGCAAGGATTAATATTTCCCTCAAATCCAAATACTTACAGTACCTCAAAGATGACAAGTGCGATATGATGTTCTGCAATTGTAAGGATTTGCCATGTGTGGTAGATAAATATGCATAGTTAGTGAGGTTTCTCCCAGAATGTGAGTATCGTTAGGCTGGCAAATGTCAGGCACTCCTTTGGGAGTATGAGGCCAAGAACAAATTTGGGAAGTTTGCTACAGTCATCTGTAGGATCGAAAGACACTGGGGAATCGTTACAGAGGGAGCCAGGCTTCACAAAATGTGGTAACAGTTGGACAGAAATCTTTAGCAGGGACTTTTGTCTACCCCCAATGTGGGACCAGGACCGCAGTACCTCTGTGTCTCTGAAACATATTTTGACCTCTGGACACCACCATCTCAATACCCCTCAAATGTTCCCCCCTGGTACCCCAGCTTTGGTAGTGCATCAACCAGGTTTCAATCATTTGAGTGACCACAAACACCCTTCCTATGTGCCTTCCATTTACATTCAGTCAGTAACCCAGCTGCTTCGTTCGCTGTTCAATCTCAAGTGACAGTTGGATGCACATTGCAGGGGTATACAGGCATTTACCGTACTGTACAGACCCTCTCAGTGCAGCCAGACTACACTTCTTAAAATCATAAATACATGTTTTGCCCAACAGTAAGGCCAGGCCTTTCCTCTGTAGTTCATGGCCAACATAAGGAGGAAAACATCAACTGAAGAGCATGCCAAAATTCTCTACAGACACTGCCAATCCTCACACTTTTGCCTATTCGCATGCTGAGGTTATTCACTATGAACCACCAAACCAATTGCAACAGTAGCCTCTCCCTGCCTCATTCGTATGCTTCGATGCCACCTTTATTTAGCAAGTGTTAGTGCTCTCGGATTTTGTAGCGCGATTCGCTATAGCCTCTGTTTTCAACAGAAATGTCCTAAAGGTACCTATACCAATCTGCAGTGTGGGGAGGAAGGGGGCTGCTGCTGCTGGCAGTAACATTTTGGGGCACCCCACCTGAAAAAATACAGCCAAATGCTCCTTGTTTTACCTTTCAATAGCATAACTGCAGCATAATCGTATGGTGACCCCTGTTGTTAATAGAAACTGTCAAACAGCTTCTTGCCCCCCCCGTTGCCCCTAACCATTTGGGGTACACCCCATGAGGGAGGATCAGAGCAATACAAACTAATGGTAGCCCCTCAAAAAGTACCTGGAAGCCAAGCCATTGTGTGCACCTCATCGCCTTCACGTTGCGCCCAAGCACCTTTTAATACTGCTCCCCCAAATTTTGACTGCCCCCTCCCAACAGAAATCAGAGAGTATGGGGAGGGTGCAGTAAAAAAGTATTTGCAGTACCCCACAATAAGTCAGGATCCTCCTCCACCTATTCCTCTGCTCTCTGAACCCACCCATTCTGCCCAGGCTCCGCCTATACCCCTCCTCTCTGACCCCACCCACTCTGACTAGGCTCTTCCTATACCCCTCCTCTCTGCCCAGGCTCCGCCTATACTCCTCCTCTCTGACCCCACCCACTCTGACTTGGCTCCTCCTATGCTCCTCCTCTCTGACCCCTCCCACTCTGACTAGGCTCCTCCTATACCCCTCCTCTCTGACCCAGCTCCTCCTATACTCCTCCTCTCTGACCCCACCCACTCTGACTTAGCTCCTCCTCCTCACAACACCTGTTCCCTTTCTTTCACCTCTCTCTGTTCAGGCCACACATATTTTACTTACCAACCAATCTGCAATCCCTCATTCACTAGGCATGATTCCACTCTTACACAACACACAGACACATTTTACTTACCAATTGGCCATTTAGGCCAACCTCCAACTTACCTCTGCTCTGCCACCATCAGTCACCTGGTGCCGAACCCGGGATTCAAACCCTGGTTGCCTGCATGGAAGGCAGGTACTTACCCACTGGACCACACTGGTTTCCATGTAAGTAGCTTATCAAATTGTCCTTATGTCATGGTCATCCTTTTCATGTGCAATGGAAGCCGCAGGGAAGGACACCCAGGCCTGCATGTTGCTTATAGTTACTACTGCAATCCTCTAGACCACTAAGGAGCTATAGCTCAAAGGTAAGTCTTGTACCTTTGGTGCGGACAGCCCTCACAGGCCAGGGTTCGAATCCTGCCAATGCTGTAGAGGTATCCCAAGGTGGAAATTTTCAAAAAGTGAATGTTTTTTTTTTTGCTAAGATTTTTTTTTACTTGGTAACAGAGGAGAAAAGTGGACACTCTTTTTGGCATGTGTGTCTCAAAATTTCAAATGTTTTCCCTCATGACCTTCTACCAACCTCCCTATTTCTCAAGTAGGTGCAATAGGGACAAGGCCTTATTTTCCTTTATCAATGTCTTCATTCTTTGTCCTTTAACCACTTGGACGCTAAGGGCCTGAGGCCTCTATAATGAGATTTCCATTGAAATGAATGGGCAGTGCATGACAAGTTACCCTTGTCATTAGCATCCAAGTGGTTAAGTTTGGTGAATTGCAGAGTGCAATTGTGGTATTGGGGGTTATAACTGAGCACAAGAATGCGAGGAAGGTGCTACACTTATTGTAAAATAGGTTGGATGATGGTGATTTTTCATTTTGGTGTGAGCCATTCGCTCAAATCAGGGGTTTGGTCCCAGTGAGCTTGGATAGAAATAAAGGTCAAGTATGAGCTCTGGCTAATGAAATGATGGGTCAAGTTTGAGGCAAGCTAGAGTCCATTTATTAGGTGCAATAAGAAGCTAGAAAGATTGTTTCCTTTAAGAGACAGATAAGGGCAGAGTCAAGCCTTTGCTCTAGTAGGTCTGCATCATCCCTGCTGCAGGATGTGAAGGAATGGACCTCCACAGCAATGCGCTGTGCCGGGCCGGGCTGGGCTGCGCTGGCCTGGGCTGGGCCTGCCCTGGCACTGTGAATTAATCACCCACCTCCTTCCTTTGAGGAACGCTCACGAACGCCCACGAACGCCCTTGTTCTGTATACAGGCTGACAGCAGGCAATTTAGGACCCTGCTAAATGAGGGTGATGTCCCCATGTGCTTCCTTCAAGTGGCAAAATCCTTCGTCTAAGGCAGGTGGGCTTTTTAAAAATTTGGTTGAAGACCATATGTTGGAGGCGGTATCACGGCACAAGCCGCCGACCGTCTCAGAAGAAAGTATGCATGGGAGAATATTATTTGCATAGGACAGACCTCTTCTCAGTCCCATTCTTATGCTGCAGTTGCCATGAAGTGTTACTAGAGGGCAGCAGTATGAACAAAAGAGCACACTGAGGCTTTTCTTCTGCTTGCTGACATGATTCTTGTTCATGGTGGTCTTGCAGGGCCTAAGGAGTGAAGGACTGCTTTGACTGAGGGGATGAGGAATGGCAGGCCTGTATTTGTGGTGAAGGGGGAATATTTGGAAGGTAAACAGCAAGATGAAAACGTCAAAGCATATATGTTTGCTGAGTGATTGAGTCTGTGTGTCACTTGTCTCTTTGAAGGGACATGTGAGAAAGGAACGGCAGCACCATAGACTTCAGATGGGAGAGAGCAAGCAAGGATTAATATTTCCCTCAAATCCAAATACTTACAGTACCTCAAAGATGACAAGTGCGATATGATGTTCTGCAATTGTAAGGATTTGCCATGTGTGGTAGATAAATATGCATAGTTAGTGAGGTTTTTCCCAGAATGTGAGTATCGTTAGGCTGGCAAATGTCAGGCACTCCTTTGGGAGTATGAGGCCAAGAACAAATTTGGGAAGTTTGCTACAGTCATCTGTAGGATCGAAAGACACTGGGGAATCGTTACAGAGGGAGCCAGGCTTCACAAAATGTGGTAACAGTTGGACAGAAATCTTTAGCAGGGACTTTTGTCTACCCCCAATGTGGGACCAGGACCGCAGTACCTCTGTGTCTCTGAAACATATTTTGACCTCTGGACACCACCATCTCAATACCCCTCAAATGTTCCCCCCTGGTACCCCAGATTTGGTAGTGCATCAACCAGGTTTCAATCATTTGAGTGACCACAAACACCCTTCCTATGTGCCTTCCATTTACATTCAGTCAGTAACCCAGCTGCTTCGTTCGCTGTTCAATCTCAAGTGACAGTTGGATGCACATTGCAGGGGTATACAGGCATTTACCGTACTGTACAGACCCTCTCAGTACAGCCAGACTACACTTCTTAAAATCATAAATACATGTTTTGCCCAACAGTAAGGCCAGGCCTTTCCTCTGTAGTTCATGGCCAACGTATGGAGGAAAACATCAACTGAAGAGCATGCCAAAATTCTCTACAGACACTGCCAATCCTCACACTTTTGCCTATTCGCATGCTGAGGTTATTCACTATGAACCACCAAACCAATTGCAACAGTAGCCTCTCCCTGCCTCATTCGTATGCTTCGATGCCACCTTTATTTAGCAAGTGTTAGTGCTCTCGGATTTTGTAGCGCGATTCGCTATAGCCTCTGTTTTCAACAGAAATGTCCTAAAGGTACCTATACCAATCTGCAGGGTGGGGAGGAAGGGGGCTGCTGCTGCTGGCAGTAACATTTTGGGGCACCCCACCTGCAAAAATACAGCCAAATGCTCCTTGTTTTACCTTTCAATAGCATAACTGCAGCATAATCGTATGGTGACCCCTGTTGTTAATAGAAACTGTCAAACAGCTTCTTGCCCCCCCCGTTGCCCCTAACCATTTGGGGTACACCCCATGAGGGAGGATCAGAGCAATACAAACTAATGGTAGCCCCTCAAAAAGTACCTGGAAGCCAAGCCATTGTGTGCACCTCATCGCCTTCACGTTGCGCCCAAGCACCTTTTAATACTGCTCCCCCAAATTTTGACTGCCCCCTCCCAACAGAAATCAGAGAGTATGGGGAGGGTGCAGTAAAAAAGTATTTGCAGTACCCCACAATAAGTCAGGCTCCTCCTCCACCTATTCCTCTGCTCTCTGAACCCACCCATTCTGCCCAGGCTCCGCCTATACCCCTCCTCTCTGACCCCACCCACTCTGACTAGGCTCTTCCTATACCCCTCCTCTCTGCCCAGGCTCCGCCTATACTCCTCCTCTCTGACCCCACCCACTCTGACTTGGCTCCTCCTATGCTCCTCCTCTCTGACCCCTCCCACTCTGACTAGGCTCCTCCTATACCCCTCCTCTCTGACCCAGCTCCTCCTATACTCCTCCTCTCTGACCCCACCCACTCTGACTTGGCTCCTCCTCCTCACAACACCTGTTCTCTTTCTTTCACCTCTCTCTGTTCAGGCCACACATATTTTACTTACCAACCAATCTGCAATCCCTCATTCACTAGGCATGATTCCACTCTTACACAACACACAGACACATTTTACTTACCAATTGGCCATTTAGGCCCACCTCCAACTTACCTCTGCTCTGCCACCATCTGTCACCTGGTGCCGAACCCGGGATTCGAACCCTGGTTGCCTGCATGGAAGGCAGGTACTTACCCACTGGACCACACTGGTTTCCATGTAAGTAGCTTATCAAATTGTCCTTATGTCATGGTCATCCTTTTCATGTGCAATGGAAGCCGCAGGGAAGGACACCAAGGCCTGCATGTTGCTTATAGTTACTACTGCAATCCTCTAGACCACTAAGGAGCTATAGCTCAAAGGTAAGTCTTGTACCTTTGCTGCGGACAGCCCTCACAGGCCAGGGTTCGAATCCTGCCAATGCTGTAGAGGTATCCCAAGGTGGAAATTTTCAAAAAGTGAATGTTTTTTTTTTTGCTAAGATTTTTTTTTACTTGGTAACAGAGGAGAAAAGTGGGCACTCTTTTTGGCATGTGTGTCTCAAAATTTCAAATGTTTTCCCTCATGACCTTCTACCAACCTCCCTATTTCTCAAGTAGGTGCAATAGGGACAAGGCCTTATTTTCCTTTATCAATGTCTTCATTCTTTGTCCTTTAAGTTTGGTGAATTGCAGAGTGCAATTGTGGTATTGGGGGTTATAACTGAGCACAAGAATGCGAGGAAGGTGCTACACTTATTGTAAAATAGGTTGGATGATTGTGATTTTTCATTTTGGTGTGAGCCACTCGCTCAAATCAGGGGTTTGGTGCCAGTGAGCTTGGATAGAAATAAAGGTCAAGTATGAGCTCTGGCTAATGAAATGATGGGTCAAGTTTGAGGCAAGCTAGAGTCCATTTATTAGGTGCAATAAGAAGCTAGAAAGATTGTTTCCTTTAAGAGACAGACAAGGGCAGAGTCAAGCCTTTGCTCTAGTAGGTCTGCATCATCCCTGCTGCAGGATGTGAAGGAATGGACCTCCACAGCAATGCGCTGTGCCGGGCTGGGCTGCGCTGGCCTGGGCTGGGCTGGGCCTGCCCTGGCACTGTGAATTAATCACCCACCTCCTTCCTTTGAGGAACGCTCACGAACGCCCACGAACGCCCTTGTTCTGTATACAGGCTGACAGCAGGCAATTTAGGACCCTGCTAAATGAGGGTGATGTCCCCATGTGCTTCCTTCAAGTGGCAAAATCCTTCGTCTAAGGCAGGTGGGCTTTTTAAAAATTTGGTTGAAGACCATATGTTGGAGGCGGTATCACGGCACAAGCCGCCGACCGTCTCAGAAGAAAGTGTGCATGGGAGGATATTATTTGCATAGGACAGCCCTCTTCTCAGTCCCATTCTTATGCTGCAGTTGCCATGAAGTGTTACTAGAGGGCAGCAGTATGAACAAAAGAGCACACTGAGGCTTTTCTTCTGCTTGCTGACATGATTCTTGTTCATGGTGGTCTTGCAGGGCCTAAGGAGTGAAGGACTGCTTTGACTGAGGGGATGAGGAATGGCAGGCCTGTATTTGTGGTGAAGGGGGAATATTTGGAAGGTAAACAGCAAGATGAAAACGTCAAAGCATATATGTTTGCTGAGTGATTGAGTCTGTGTGTCACTTGTCTCTTTGAAGGGACATGTGAGAAAGGAACAGCAGCACCATAGACTTCAGATGGGAGAGAGCAAGCAAGGATTAATATTTCCCTCAAATCCAAATACTTACAGTACCTCAAAGATGACAAGTGCGATATGATGTTCTGCAATTGTAAGGATTTGCCATGTGTGGTAGATAAATATGCATAGTTAGTGAGGTTTTTCCCAGAATGTGAGTATCGTTAGGCTGGCAAATGTCAGGCACTCCTTTGGGAGTATGAGGCCAAGAACAAATTTGGGAAGTTTGCTACAGTCATCTGTAGGATCGAAAGACACTGGGGAATCGTTACAGAGGGAGCCAGGCTTCACAAAATGTGGTAACAGTTGGACAGAAATCTTTAGCAGGGACTTTTGTCTACCCCCAATGTGGGACCAGGACCGCAGTACCTCTGTGTCTCTGAAACATATTTTGACCTCTGGACACCACCATCTCAATACCCCTCAAATGTTCCCCCCTGGTACCCCAGCTTTGGTAGTGCATCAACCAGGTTTCAATCATTTGAGTGACCACAAACACCCTTCCTATGTGCCTTCCATTTACATTCAGTCAGTAACCCAGCTGCTTCGTTCGCTGTTCAATCTCAAGTGACAGTTGGATGCACATTGCAGGGGTATACAGGCATTTACCGTACTGTACAGACCCTCTCAGTACAGCCAGACTACACTTCTTAAAATCATAAATACATGTTTTGCCCAACAGTAAGGCCAGGCCTTTCCTCTGTAGTTCATGGCCAACATAAGGAGGAAAACATCAACTGAAGAGCATGCCAAAATTCTCTACAGACACTGCCAATCCTCACACTTTTGCCTATTCGCATGCTGAGGTTATTCACTATGAACCACCAAACCAATTGCAACAGTAGCCTCTCCCTGCCTCATTCGTATGCTTCGATGCCACCTTTATTTAGCAAGTGTTAGTGCTCTCGGATTTTGTAGCGCGATTCGCTATAGCCTCTGTTTTCAACAGAAATGTCCTAAAGGTACCTATACCAATCTGCAGTGTGGGGAGGAAGGGGGCTGCTGCTGCTGGCAGTAACATTTTGGGGCACCCCACCTGAAAAAATACAGCCAAATGCTCCTTGTTTTACCTTTCAATAGCATAACTGCAGCATAATCGTATGGTGACCCCTGTTGTTAATAGAAACTGTCAAACAGCTTCTTGCCCCCCCCGTTGCCCCTAACCATTTGGGGTACACCCCATGAGGGAGGATCAGAGCAATACAAACTAATGGTAGCCCCTCAAAAAGTACCTGGAAGCCAAGCCATTGTGTGCACCTCATCGCCTTCACGTTGCGCCCAAGCACCTTTTAATACTGCTCCCCCAAATTTTGACTGCCCCCTCCCAACAGAAATCAGAGAGTATGGGGAGGGTGCAGTAAAAAAGTATTTGCAGTACCCCACAATAAGTCAGGATCCTCCTCCACCTATTCCTCTGCTCTCTGAACCCACCCATTCTGCCCAGGCTCCGCCTATACCCCTCCTCTCTGACCCCACCCACTCTGACTAGGCTCTTCCTATACCCCTCCTCTCTGCCCAGGCTCCGCCTATACTCCTCCTCTCTGACCCCACCCACTCTGACTTGGCTCAGCCTATGCTCCACCTCTCTGACCCCTCCCACTCTGACTAGGCTCCTCCTATACCCCTCCTCTCTGACCCAGCTCCTCCTATACTCCTCCTCTCTGACCCCACCCACTCTGACTTGGCTCCTCCTCCTCACAACACCTGTTCCCTTTCTTTCACCTCTCTCTGTTCAGGCCACACATATTTTACTTACCAACCAATCTGCAATCCCTCATTCACTAGGCATGATTCCACACTTACACAACACACAGACACATTTTACTTACCAATTGGCCATTTAGGCCCACCTCCAACTTACCTCTGCTCTGCCACCATCAGTCACCTGGTGCCGAGCCCGGGATTCAAACCCTGGTTGCCTGCATGGAAGGCAGGTACTTACCCACTGGACCACACTGGTTTCCATGTAAGTAGCTTATCAAATTGTCCCTATGTCATGGTCATCCTTTTCATGTGCAATGGAAGCCGCAGGGAAGGACACCCAGGCCTGCATGTTGCTTATAGTTACTACTGCAATCCTCTAGACCACTAAGGAGCTATAGCTCAAAGGTAAGTCTTGTACCTTTGGTGCGGACAGCCCTCACAGGCCAGGGTTCGAATCCTGCCAATGCTGTAGAGGTATCCCAAGGTGGAAATTTTCAAAAAGTGAATGTTTTTTTTTGTTGCTAAGATTTTTTTTTACTTGGTAACAGAGGAGAAAAGTGGACACTCTTTTTGGCATGTGTGTCTCAAAATTTCAAATGTTTTCCCTCATGACCTTCTACCAACCTCCCTATTTCTCAAGTAGGTGCAATAGGGACAAGGCCTTATTTTCCTTTATCAATGTCTTCATTCTTTGTCCTTTAACCACTTGGACGCTAAGGGCCTGAGGCCTCTATAATGAGATTTCCATTGAAATGAATGGGCAGTGCATGACAAGTAACCCTTGTCATTAGCATCCAAGTGGTTAAGTTTGGTGAATTGCAGAGTGCAATTGTGGTATTGGGGGTTATAACTGAGCACAAGAATGCGAGGAAGGTGCTACACTTATTGTAAAATAGGTTGGATGATGGTGATTTTTCATTTTGGTGTGAGCCATTCGCTCAAATCAGGGGTTTGGTCCCAGTGAGCTTGGATAGAAATAAAGGTCAAGTATGAGCTCTGGCTAATGAAATGATGGGTCAAGTTTGAGGCAAGCTAGAGTCCATTTATTAGGTGCAATAAGAAGCTAGAAAGATTGTTTCCTTTAAGAGACAGATAAGGGCAGAGTCAAGCCTTTGCTCTAGTAGGTCTGCATCATCCCTGCTGCAGGATGTGAAGGAATGGACCTCCACAGCAATGCGCTGTGCCGGGCTGGGCTGCGCTGGCCTGGGCTGGGCCTGCCCTGGCACTGTGAATTAATCACCCACCTCCTTCCTTTGAGGAACGCTCACGAACGCCCACGAACGCCCTTGTTCTGTATACAGGCTGACAGCAGGCAATTTAGGACCCTGCTAAATGAGGGTGATGTCCCCATGTGCTTCCTTCAAGTGGCAAAATCCTTTGTCTAAGGCAGGTGGGCTTTTTAAAAATTTGGTTGAAGACCATATGTTGGAGGCGGTATCACGGCACAAGCCGCCGACCGTCTCAGAAGAAAGTGTGCATGGGAGGATATTATTTGCATAGGACAGCCCTCTTCTCAGTCCCATTCTTATGCTGCAGTTGCCATGAAGTGTTACTAGAGGGCAGCAGTATGAACAAAAGAGCACACTGAGGCTTTTCTTCTGCTTGCTGACATGATTCTTGTTCATGGTGGTCTTGCAGGGCCTAAGGAGTGAAGGACTGCTTTGACTGAGGGGATGAGGAATAGCAGGCCTGTATTTGTGGTGAAGGGGGAATATTTGGAAGGTAAACAGCAAGATGAAAACGTCAAAGCATATATGTTTGCTGAGTGATTGAGTCTGTGTGTCACTTGTCTCTTTGAAGGGACATGTGAGAAAGGAACAGCAGCACCATAGACTTCAGATGGGAGAGAGCAAGCAAGGATTAATATTTCCCTCAAATCCAAATACTTACAGTACCTCAAAGATGACAAGTGCGATATGATGTTCTGCAATTGTAAGGATTTGCCATGTGTGGTAGATAAATATGCATAGTTAGTGAGGTTTTTCCCAGAATGTGAGTATCGTTAGGCTGGCAAATGTCAGGCACTCCTTTGGGAGTATGAGGCCAAGAACAAATTTGGGAAGTTTGCTACAGTCATCTGTAGGATCGAAAGACACTGGGGAATCGTTACAGAGGGAGCCAGGCTTCACAAAATGTGGTAACAGTTGGACAGAAATCTTTAGCAGGGACTTTTGTCTACCCCCAATGTGGGACCAGGACCGCAGTACCTCTGTGTCTCTGAAACATATTTTGACCTCTGGACACCACCATCTCAATACCCCTCAAATGTTCCCCCCTGGTACCCCAGCTTTGGTAGTGCATCAACCAGGTTTCAATCATTTGAGTGACCACAAACACCCTTCCTATGTGCCTTCCATTTACATTCAGTCAGTAACCCAGCTGCTTCGTTCGCTGTTCAATCTCAAGTGACAGTTGGATGCACATTGCAGGGGTATACAGGCATTTACCGTACTGTACAGACCCTCTCAGTGCAGCCAGACTACACTTCTTAAAATCATAAATACATGTTTTGCCCAACAGTAAGGCCAGGCCTTTCCTCTGTAGTTCATGGCCAACATAAGGAGGAAAACATCAACTGAAGAGCATGCCAAAATTCTCTACAGACACTGCCAATCCTCACACTTTTGCCTATTCGCATGCTGAGGTTATTCACTATGAACCACCAAACCAATTGCAACAGTAGCCTCTCCCTGCCTCATTCGTATGCTTCGATGCCACCTTTATTTAGCAAGTGTTAGTGCTCTCGGATTTTGTAGCGCGATTCGCTATAGCCTCTGTTTTCAACAGAAATGTCCTAAAGGTACCTATACCAATCTGCAGTGTGGGGAGGAAGGGGGCTGCTGCTGCTGGCAGTAACATTTTGGGGCACCCCACCTGAAAAAATACAGCCAAATGCTCCTTGTTTTACCTTTCAATAGCATAACTGCAGCATAATCGTATGGTGACCCCTGTTGTTAATAGAAACTGTCAAACAGCTTCTTGCCCCCCCCCGTTGCCCCTAACCATTTGGGGTACACCCCATGAGGGAGGATCAGAGCAATACAAACTAATGGTAGCCCCTCAAAAAGTACCTGGAAGCCAAGCCATTGTGTGCACCTCATCGCCTTCACGTTGCGCCCAAGCACCTTTTAATACTGCTCCCCCAAATTTTGACTGCCCCCTCCCAACAGAAATCAGAGAGTATGGGGAGGGTGCAGTAAAAAAGTATTTGCAGTACCCCACAATAAGTCAGGATCCTCCTCCACCTATTCCTCTGCTCTCTGAACCCACCCATTCTGCCCAGGCTCCGCCTATACCCCTCCTCTCTGACCCCACCCACTCTGACTAGGCTCTTCCTATACCCCTCCTCTCTGCCCAGGCTCCGCCTATACTCCTCCTCTCTGACCCCACCCACTCTGACTTGGCTCCTCCTATGCTCCTCCTCTCTGACCCCTCCCACTCTGACTAGGCTCCTCCTATACCCCTCCTCTCTGACCCAGCTCCTCCTATACTCCTCCTCTCTGACCCCACCCACTCTGACTTAGCTCCTCCTCCTCACAACACCTGTTCCCTTTCTTTCACCTCTCTCTGTTCAGGCCACACATATTTTACTTACCAACCAATCTGCAATCCCTCATTCACTAGGCATGATTCCACTCTTACACAACACACAGACACATTTTACTTACCAATTGGCCATTTAGGCCAACCTCCAACTTACCTCTGCTCTGCCACCATCAGTCACCTGGTGCCGAACCCGGGATTCAAACCCTGGTTGCCTGCATGGAAGGCAGGTACTTGCCCACTGGACCACACTGGTTTCCATGTAAGTAGCTTATCAAATTGTCCTTATGTCATGGTCATCCTTTTCATGTGCAATGGAAGCCGCAGGGAAGGACACCCAGGCCTGCATGTTGCTTATAGTTACTACTGCAATCCTCTAGACCACTAAGGAGCTATAGCTCAAAGGTAAGTCTTGTACCTTTGGTGCGGACAGCCCTCACAGGCCAGGGTTCGAATCCTGCCAATGCTGTAGAGGTATCCCAAGGTGGAAATTTTCAAAAAGTGAATGTTTTTTTTTTTGCTAAGATTTTTTTTTACTTGGTAACAGAGGAGAAAAGTGGACACTCTTTTTGGCATGTGTGTCTCAAAATTTCAAATGTTTTCCCTCATGACCTTCTACCAACCTCCCTATTTCTCAAGTAGGTGCAATAGGGACAAGGCCTTATTTTCCTTTATCAATGTCTTCATTCTTTGTCCTTTAACCACTTGGACGCTAAGGGCCTGAGGCCTCTATAATGAGATTTCCATTGAAATGAATGGGCAGTGCATGACAAGTTACCCTTGTCATTAGCATCCAAGTGGTTAAGTTTGGTGAATTGCAGAGTGCAATTGTGGTATTGGGGGTTATAACTGAGCACAAGAATGCGAGGAAGGTGCTACACTTATTGTAAAATAGGTTGGATGATGGTGATTTTTCATTTTGGTGTGAGCCATTCGCTCAAATCAGGGGTTTGGTCCCAGTGAGCTTGGATAGAAATAAAGGTCAAGTATGAGCTCTGGCTAATGAAATGATGGGTCAAGTTTGAGGCAAGCTAGAGTCCATTTATTAGGTGCAATAAGAAGCTAGAAAGATTGTTTCCTTTAAGAGACAGATAAGGGCAGAGTCAAGCCTTTGCTCTAGTAGGTCTGCATCATCCCTGCTGCAGGATGTGAAGGAATGGACCTCCACAGCAATGCGCTGTGCCGGGCTGGGCTGGGCTGCGCTGGCCTGGGCTGGGCCTGCCCTGGCACTGTGAATTAATCACCCACCTCCTTCCTTTGAGGAACGCTCACGAACGCCCACGAACGCCCTTGTTCTGTATACAGGCTGACAGCAGGCAATTTAGGACCCTGCTAAATGAGGGTGATGTCCCCATGTGCTTCCTTCAAGTGGCAAAATCCTTCGTCTAAGGCAGGTGGGCTTTTTAAAAATTTGGTTGAAGACCATATGTTGGAGGCGGTATCACGGCACAAGCCGCCGACCGTCTCAGAAGAAAGTGTGCATGGGAGGATATTATTTGCATAGGACAGCCCTCTTCTCAGTCCCATTCTTATGCTGCAGTTGCCATGAAGTGTTACTAGAGGGCAGCAGTATGAACAAAAGAGCACACTGAGGCTTTTCTTCTGCTTGCTGACATGATTCTTGTTCATGGTGGTCTTGCAGGGCCTAAGGAGTGAAGGACTGCTTTGACTGAGGGGATGAGGAATGGCAGGCCTGTATTTGTGGTGAAGGGGGAATATTTGGAAGGTAAACAGCAAGATGAAAACGTCAAAGCATATATGTTTGCTGAGTGATTGAGTCTGTGTGTCACTTGTCTCTTTGAAGGGACATGTGAGAAAGGAACAGCAGCACCATAGACTTCAGATGGGAGAGAGCAAGCAAGGATTAATATTTCCCTCAAATCCAAATACTTACAGTACCTCAAAGATGACAAGTGCGATATGATGTTCTGCAATTGTAAGGATTTGCCATGTGTGGTAGATAAATATGCATAGTTAGTGAGGTTTTTCCCAGAATGTGAGTATCGTTAGGCTGGCAAATGTCAGGCACTCCTTTGGGAGTATGAGGCCAAGAACAAATTTGGGAAGTTTGCTACAGTCATCTGTAGGATCGAAAGACACTGGGGAATCGTTACAGAGGGAGCCAGGCTTCACAAAATGTGGTAACAGTTGGACAGAAATCTTTAGCAGGGACTTTTGTCTACCCCCAATGTGGGACCAGGACCGCAGTACCTCTGTGTCTCTGAAACATATTTTGACCTCTGGACACCACCATCTCAATACCCCTCAAATGTTCCCCCCTGGTACCACAGCTTTGGTAGTGCATCAACCAGGTTTCAATCATTTGAGTGACCACAAACACCCTTCCTATGTGCCTTCCATTTACATTCAGTCAGTAACCCAGCTGCTTCGTTCGCTGTTCAATCTCAAGTGACAGTTGGATGCACATTGCAGGGGTATACAGGCATTTACCGTACTGTACAGACCCTCTCAGTACAGCCAGACTACACTTCTTAAAATCATAAATACATGTTTTGCCCAACAGTAAGGCCAGGCCTTTCCTCTGTAGTTCATGGCCAACATAAGGAGGAAAACATCAACTGAAGAGCATGCCAAAATTCTCTACAGACACTGCCAATCCTCACACTTTTGCCTATTCGCATGCTGAGGTTATTCACTATGAACCACCAAACCAATTGCAACAGTAGCCTCTCCCTGCCTCATTCGTATGCTTCGATGCCACCTTTATTTAGCAAGTGTTAGTGCTCTCGGATTTTGTAGCGCGATTCGCTATAGCCTCTGTTTTCAACAGAAATGTCCTAAAGGTACCTATACCAATCTGCAGGGTGGGGAGGAAGGGGGCTGCTGCTGCTGGCAGTAACATTTTGGGGCACCCCACCTGCAAAAATACAGCCAAATGCTCCTTGTTTTACCTTTCAATAGCATAACTGCAGCATAATCGTATGGTGACCCCTGTTGTTAATAGAAACTGTCAAACAGCTTCTTGCCCCCCCGTTGCCCCTAACCATTTGGGGTACACCCCATGAGGGAGGATCAGAGCAATACAAACTAATGGTAGCCCCTCAAAAAGTACCTGGAAGCCAAGCCATTGTGTGCACCTCATCGCCTTCACGTTGCGCCCAAGCACCTTTTAATACTGCTCCCCCAAATTTTGACTGCCCCCTCCCAACAGAAATCAGAGAGTATGGGGAGGGTGCAGTAAAAAAGTATTTGCAGTACCCCACAATAAGTCAGGATCCTCCTCCACCTATTCCTCTGCTCTCTGAACCCACCCATTCTGCCCAGGCTCCGCCTATACCCCTCCTCTCTGACCCCACCCACTCTGACTAGGCTCTTCCTATACCCCTCCTCTCTGACCCCTCCCACTCTGACTAGGCTCCTCCTATACCCCTCCTCTCTGACCCAGCTCCTCCTATACTCCTCCTCTCCTCTCCCCACCCACTCTGACTTGGCTCCTCCTAACACCTGTTCCCTTTCTTTCACCTCTCTCTGTTCAGGCCACACATATTTTACTTACCAACCAATCTGCAATCCCTCATTCACTAGGCATGATTCCACTCTTACACAACACACAGACACATTTTACTTACCAATTGGCCATTTAGGCCCACCTCCAACTTACCTCTGCTCTGCCACCATCAGTCACCTGGTGCCGAACCCGGGATTCGAACCCTGGTTGCCTGCATGGAAGGCAGGTACTTACCCACTGGACCACACTGGTTTCCATGTAAGTAGCTTATCAAATTGTCCTTATGTCATGGTCATCCTTTTCATGTGCAATGGAAGCCGCAGGGAAGGACACCAAGGCCTGCATGTTGCTTATAGTTACTACTGCAATCCTCTAGACCACTAAGGAGCTATAGCTCAAAGGTAAGTCTTGTACCTTTGCTGCGGACAGCCCTCACAGGCCAGGGTTCGAATCCTGCCAATGCTGTAGAGGTATCCCAAGGTGGAAATTTTCAAAAAGTGAATGTTTTTTTTTTTGCTAAGATTTTTTTTTACTTGGTAACAGAGGAGAAAAGTGGACACTCTTTTTGGCATGTGTGTCTCAAAATTTCAAATGTTTTCCCTCATGACCTTCTACCAACCTCCCTATTTCTCAAGTAGGTGCAATAGGGACAAGGCCTTATTTTCCTTTATCAATGTCTTCATTCTTTGTCCTTTAACCACTTGGACGCTAAGGGCCTGAGTCCTCTATAATGAGATTTCCATTGAAATGAATGGGCAGTGCATGACAAGTTACCCTTGTCATTAGCATCCAAGTGGTTAAGTTTGGTGAATTGCAGAGTGCAATTGTGGTATTGGGGGTTATAACTGAGCACAAGAATGCGAGGAAGGTGCTACACTTATTGTAAACTAGGTTGGATGATGGTGATTTTTCATTTTGGTGTGAGCCATTCGCTCAAATCAGGGGTTTGGTCCCAGTGAGCTTGGATAGAAATAAAGGTCAAGTATGAGCTCTGGCTAATGAAATGATGGGTCAAGTTTGAGGCAAGCTAGAGTCCATTTATTAGGTGCAATAAGAAGCTAGAAAGATTGTTTCCTTTAAGAGACAGATAAGGGCAGAGTCAAGCCTTTGCTCTAGTAGGTCTGCATCATCCCTGCTGCAGGATGTGAAGGAATGGACCTCCACAGCAATGCGCTGTGCCGGGCTGGGCTGCGCTGGCCTGGGCTGGGCCTGCCCTGGCACTGTGAATTAATCACCCACCTCCTTCCTTTGAGGAACGCTCACGAACGCCCACGAACGCCCTTGTTCTGTATACAGGCTGACAGCAGGCAATTTAGGACCCTGCTAAATGAGGGTGATGTCCCCATGTGCTTCCTTCAAGTGGCAAAATCCTTCGTCTAAGGCAGGTGGGCTTTTTAAAAATTTGGTTGAAGACCATATGTTGGAGGCGGTATCACGGCACAAGCCGCCGACCGTCTCAGAAGAAAGTGTGCATGGGAGGATATTATTTGCATAGGACAGCCCTCTTCTCAGTCCCATTCTTATGCTGCAGTTGCCATGAAGTGTTACTAGAGGGCAGCAGTATGAACAAAAGAGCACACTGAGGCTTTTCTTCTGCTTGCTGACATGATTCTTGTTCATGGTGGTCTTGCAGGGCCTAAGGAGTGAAGGACTGCTTTGACTGAGGGGATGAGGAATGGCAGGCCTGTATTTGTGGTGAAGGGGGAATATTTGGAAGGTAAACAGCAAGATGAAAACGTCAAAGCATATATGTTTGCTGAGTGATTGAGTCTGTGTGTCACTTGTCTCTTTGAAGGGACATGTGAGAAAGGAACAGCAGCACCATAGACTTCAGATGGGAGAGAGCAAGCAAGGATTAATATTTCCCTCAAATCCAAATACTTACAGTACCTCAAAGATGACAAGTGCGATATGATGTTCTGCAATTGTAAGGATTTGCCATGTGTGGTAGATAAATATGCATAGTTAGTGAGGTTTTTCCCAGAATGTGAGTATCGTTAGGCTGGCAAATGTCAGGCACTCCTTTGGGAGTATGAGGCCAAGAACAAATTTGGGAAGTTTGCTACAGTCATCTGTAGGATCGAAAGACACTGGGGAATCGTTACAGAGGGAGCCAGGCTTCACAAAATGTGGTAACAGTTGGACAGAAATCTTTAGCAGGGACTTTTGTCTACCCCCAATGTGGGACCAGGACCGCAGTACCTCTGTGTCTCTGAAACATATTTTGACCTCTGGACACCACCATCTCAATACCCCTCAAATGTTCCCCCCTGGTACCCCAGCTTTGGTAGTGCATCAACCAGGTTTCAATCATTTGAGTGACCACAAACACCCTTCCTATGTGCCTTCCATTTACATTCAGTCAGTAACCCAGCTGCTTCGTTCGCTGTTCAATCTCAAGTGACAGTTGGATGCACATTGCAGGGGTATACAGGCATTTACCGTACTGTACAGACCCTCTCAGTACAGCCAGACTACACTTCTTAAAATCATAAATACATGTTTTGCCCAACAGTAAGGCCAGGCCTTTCCTCTGTAGTTCATGGCCAACATAAGGAGGAAAACATCAACTGAAGAGCATGCCAAAATTCTCTACAGACACTGCCAATCCTCACACTTTTGCCTATTCGCATGCTGAGGTTATTCACTATGAACCACCAAACCAATTGCAACAGTAGCCTCTCCCTGCCTCATTCGTATGCTTCGATGCCACCTTTATTTAGCAAGTGTTAGTGCTCTCGGATTTTGTAGCGCGATTCGCTATAGCCTCTGTTTTCAACAGAAATGTCCTAAAGGTACCTATACCAATCTGCAGGGTGGGGAGGAAGGGGGCTGCTGCTGCTGGCAGTAACATTTTGGGGCACCCCACCTGCAAAAATACAGCCAAATGCTCCTTGTTTTACCTTTCAATAGCATAACTGCAGCATAATCGTATGGTGACCCCTGTTGTTAATAGAAACTGTCAAACAGCTTCTTGCCCCCCCGTTGCCCCTAACCATTTGGGGTACACCCCATGAGGGAGGATCAGAGCAATACAAACTAATGGTAGCCCCTCAAAAAGTACCTGGAAGCCAAGCCATTGTGTGCACCTCATCGCCTTCACGTTGCGCCCAAGCACCTTTTAATACTGCTCCCCCAAATTTTGACTGCCCCCTCCCAACAGAAATCAGAGAGTATGGGGAGGGTGCAGTAAAAAAGTATTTGCAGTACCCCACAATAAGTCAGGATCCTCCTCCACCTATTCCTCTGCTCTCTGAACCCACCCATTCTGCCCAGGCTCCGCCTATACCCCTCCTCTCTGACCCCTCCCACTCTGACTAGGCTCCTCCTATACCCCTCCTCTCTGACCCAGCTCCTCCTATACTCCTCCTCTCCTCTCCCCACCCACTCTGACTTGGCTCCTCCTCCTCACAACACCTGTTCCCTTTCTTTCACCTCTCTCTGTTCAGGCCACACATATTTTACTTACCAACCAATCTGCAATCCCTCATTCACTAGGCATGATTCCACTCTTACACAACACACAGACACATTTTACTTACCAATTGGCCATTTAGGCCCACCTCCAACTTACCTCTGCTCTGCCACCATCAGTCACCTGGTGCCGAACCCGGGATTCAAACCCTGGATGCCTGCATGGAAGGCAGGTACTTACCCACTGGACCACACTGGTTTCCATGTAAGTAGCTTATCAAATTGTCCTTATGTCATGGTCATCCTTTTCATGTGCAATGGAAGCCGCAGGGAAGGACACCAAGGCCTGCATGTTGCTTATAGTTACTACTGCAATCCTCTAGACCACTAAGGAGCTATAGCTCAAAGGTAAGTCTTGTACCTTTGCTGCGGACAGCCCTCACAGGCCAGGGTTCGAATCCTGCCAATGCTGTAGAGGTATCCCAAGGTGGAAATTTTCAAAAAGTGAATGTTTTTTTTTTTGCTAAGATTTTTTTTTACTTGGTAACAGAGGAGAAAAGTGGACACTCTTTTTGGCATGTGTGTCTCAAAATTTCAAATGTTTTCCCTCATGACCTTCTACCAACCTCCCTATTTCTCAAGTAGGTGCAATAGGGACAAGGCCTTATTTTCCTTTATCAATGTCTTCATTCTTTGTCCTTTAAGTTTGGTGAATTGCAGAGTGCAATTGTGGTATTGGGGGTTATAACTGAGCACAAGAATGCGAGGAAGGCGCTACACTTATTGTAAAATAGGTTGGATGATTGTGATTTTTCATTTTGGTGTGAGCCACTCGCTCAAATCAGGGGTTTGGTGCCAGTGAGCTTGGATAGAAATAAAGGTCAAGTATGAGCTCTGGCTAATGAAATGATGGGTCAAGTTTGAGGCAAGCTAGAGTCCATTTATTAGGTGCAATAAGAAGCTAGAAAGATTGTTTCCTTTAAGAGACAGACAAGGGCAGAGTCAAGCCTTTGCTCTAGTAGGTCTGCATCATCCCTGCTGCAGGATGTGAAGGAATGGACCTCCACAGCAATGCGCTGTGCCGGGCTGGGCTGCGCTGGCCTGGGCTGGGCCTGCCCTGGCACTGTGAATTAATCACCCACCTCCTTCCTTTGAGGAACGCTCACGAACGCCCACGAACGCCCTTGTTCTGTATACAGGCTGACAGCAGGCAATTTAGGACCCTGCTAAATGAGGGTGATGTCCCCATGTGCTTCCTTCAAGTGGCAAAATCCTTCGTCTAAGGCAGGTGGGCTTTTTAAAAATTTGGTTGAAGACCATATGTTGGAGGCGGTATCACGGCACAAGCCGCCGACCGTCTCAGAAGAAAGTATGCATGGGAGAATATTATTTGCATAGGACAGCCCTCTTCTCAGTCCCATTCTTATGCTGCAGTTGCCATGAAGTGTTACTAGAGGGCAGCAGTATGAACAAAAGAGCACACTGAGGCTTTTCTTCTGCTTGCTGACATGATTCTTGTTCATGGTGGTCTTGCAGGGCCTAAGGAGTGAAGGACTGCTTTGACTGAGGGGATGAGGAATGGCAGGCCTGTATTTGTGGTGAAGGGGGAATATTTGGAAGGTAAACAGCAAGATGAAAACGTCAAAGCATATATGTTTGCTGAGTGATTGAGTCTGTGTGTCACTTGTCTCTTTGAAGGGACATGTGAGAAAGGAACGGCAGCACCATAGACTTCAGATGGGAGAGAGCAAGCAAGGATTAATATTTCCCTCAAATCCAAATACTTACAGTACCTCAAAGATGACAAGTGCGATATGATGTTCTGCAATTGTAAGGATTTGCCATGTGTGGTAGATAAATATGCATAGTTAGTGAGGTTTTTCCCAGAATGTGAGTATCGTTAGGCTGGCAAATGTCAGGCACTCCTTTGGGAGTATGAGGCCAAGAACAAATTTGGGAAGTTTGCTACAGTCATCTGTAGGATCGAAAGACACTGGGGAATCGTTACAGAGGGAGCCAGGCTTCACAAAATGTGGTAACAGTTGGACAGAAATCTTTAGCAGGGACTTTTGTCTACCCCCAATGTGGGACCAGGACCGCAGTACCTCTGTGTCTCTGAAACATATTTTGACCTCTGGACACCACCATCTCAATACCCCTCAAATGTTCCCCCCTGGTACCCCAGATTTGGTAGTGCATCAACCAGGTTTCAATCATTTGAGTGACCACAAACACCCTTCCTATGTGCCTTCCATTTACATTCAGTCAGTAACCCAGCTGCTTCGTTCGCTGTTCAATCTCAAGTGACAGTTGGATGCACATTGCAGGGGTATACAGGCATTTACCGTACTGTACAGACCCTCTCAGTGCAGCCAGACTACACTTCTTAAAATCATAAATACATGTTTTGCCCAACAGTAAGGCCAGGCCTTTCCTCTGTAGTTCATGGCCAACATAAGGAGGAAAACATCAACTGAAGAGCATTCCAAAATTCTCTACAGACACTGCCAATCCTCACACTTTTGCCTATTCGCATGCTGAGGTTATTCACTATGAACCACCAAACCAATTGCAACAGTAGCCTCTCCCTGCCTCATTCGTATGCTTCGATGCCACCTTTATTTAGCAAGTGTTAGTGCTCTCGGATTTTGTAGCGCGATTCGCTATAACCTCTGTTTTCAACAGAAATGTCCTAAAGGTACCTATACCAATCTGCAGTGTGGGGAGGAAGGGGGCTGCTGCTGCTGGCAGTAACATTTTGGGGCACCCCACCTGAAAAAATACAGCCAAATGCTCCTTGTTTTACCTTTCAATAGCATAACTGCAGCATAATCGTATGGTGACCCCTGTTGTTAATAGAAACTGTCAAACAGCTTCTTGCCCCCCCCCGTTGCCCCTAACCATTTGGGGTACACCCCATGAGGGAGGATCAGAGCAATACAAACTAATGGTAGCCCCTCAAAAAGTACCTGGAAGCCAAGCCATTGTGTGCACCTCATCGCCTTCACGTTGCGCCCCAGCACCTTTTAATACTGCTCCCCCAAATTTTGACTGCCCCCTCCCAACAGAAATCAGAGAGTATGGGGAGGGTGCAGTAAAAAAGTATTTGCAGTACCCCACAATAAGTCAGGATCCTCCTCCACCTATTCCTCTGCTCTCTGAACCCACCCATTCTGCCCAGGCTCCGCCTATACCCCTCCTCTCTGACCCCACCCACTCTGACTAGGCTCTTCCTATACCCCTCCTCTCTGCCCAGGCTCCGCCTATACTCCTCCTCTCTGACCCCACCCACTCTGACTTGGCCCAGCCTATGCTCCACCTCTCTGACCCCTCCCACTCTGACTAGGCTCCTCCTATACCCCTCCTCTCTGACCCAGCTCCTCCTATACTCCTCCTCTCTGACCCCACCCACTCTGACTTGGCTCCTCCTCCTCACAACACCTGTTCCCTTTCTTTCACCTCTCTCTGTTCAGGCCACACATATTTTACTTACCAACCAATCTGCAATCCCTCATTCACTAGGCATGATTCCACTCTTACACAACACACAGACACATTTTACTTACCAATTGGCCATTTAGGCCCACCTCCAACTTACCTCTGCTCTGCCACCATCAGTCACCTGGTGCCGAACCCGGGATTCAAACCCTGGTTGCCTGCATGGAAGGCAGGTACTTACCCACTGGACCACACTGGTTTCCATGTAAGTAGCTTATCAAATTGTCCCTATGTCATGGTCATCCTTTTCATGTGCAATGGAAGCCGCAGGGAAGGACACCCAGGCCTGCATGTTGCTTATAGTTACTACTGCAATCCTCTAGACCACTAAGGAGCTATAGCTCAAAGGTAAGTCTTGTACCTTTGGTGCGGACAGCCCTCACAGGCCAGGGTTCGAATCCTGCCAATGCTGTAGAGGTATCCCAAGGTGGAAATTTTCAAAAAGTGAATGTTTTTTTTTTTGCTAAGATTTTTTTTTACTTGGTAACAGAGGAGAAAAGTGGACACTCTTTTTGGCATGTGTGTCTCAAAATTTCAAATGTTTTCCCTCATGACCTTCTACCAACCTCCCTATTTCTCAAGTAGGTGCAATAGGGACAAGGCCTTATTTTCCTTTATCAATGTCTTCATTCTTTGTCCTTTAACCACTTGGACGCTAAGGGCCTGAGGCCTCTATAATGAGATTTCCATTGAAATGAATGGGCAGTGCATGACAAGTTACCCTTGTCATTAGCATCCAAGTGGTTAAGTTTGGTGAATTGCAGAGTGCAATTGTGGTATTGGGGGTTATAACTGAGCACAAGAATGCGAGGAAGGTGCTACACTTATTGTAAAATAGGTTGGATGATGGTGATTTTTCATTTTGGTGTGAGCCATTCGCTCAAATCAGGGGTTTGGTCCCAGTGAGCTTGGATAGAAATAAAGGTCAAGTATGAGCTCTGGCTAATGAAATGATGGGTCAAGTTTGAGGCAAGCTAGAGTCCATTTATTAGGTGCAATAAGAAGCTAGAAAGATTGTTTCCTTTAAGAGACAGATAAGGGCAGAGTCAAGCCTTTGCTCTAGTAGGTCTGCATCATCCCTGCTGCAGGATGTGAAGGAATGGACCTCCACAGCAATGCGCTGTGCCGGGCTGGGCTGCGCTGGCCTGGGCTGGGCCTGCCCTGGCACTGTGAATTAATCACCCACCTCCTTCCTTTGAGGAACGCTCACGAACGCCCACGAACGCCCTTGTTCTGTATACAGGCTGACAGCAGGCAATTTAGGACCCTGCTAAATGAGGGTGATGTCCCCATGTGCTTCCTTCAAGTGGCAAAATCCTTTGTCTAAGGCAGGTGGGCTTTTTAAAAATTTGGTTGAAGACCATATGTTGGAGGCGGTATCACGGCACAAGCCGCCGACCGTCTCAGAAGAAAGTGTGCATGGGAGGATATTATTTGCATAGGACAGCCCTCTTCTCAGTCCCATTCTTATGCTGCAGTTGCCATGAAGTGTTACTAGAGGGCAGCAGTATGAACAAAAGAGCACACTGAGGCTTTTCTTCTGCTTGCTGACATGATTCTTGTTCATGGTGGTCTTGCAGGGCCTAAGGAGTGAAGGACTGCTTTGACTGAGGGGATGAGGAATAGCAGGCCTGTATTTGTGGTGAAGGGGGAATATTTGGAAGGTAAACAGCAAGATGAAAACGTCAAAGCATATATGTTTGCTGAGTGATTGAGTCTGTGTGTCACTTGTCTCTTTGAAGGGACATGTGAGAAAGGAACAGCAGCACCATAGACTTCAGATGGGAGAGAGCAAGCAAGGATTAATATTTCCCTCAAATCCAAATACTTACAGTACCTCAAAGATGACAAGTGCGATATGATGTTCTGCAATTGTAAGGATTTGCCATGTGTGGTAGATAAATATGCATAGTTAGTGAGGTTTTTCCCAGAATGTGAGTATCGTTAGGCTGGCAAATGTCAGGCACTCCTTTGGGAGTATGAGGCCAAGAACAAATTTGGGAAGTTTGCTACAGTCATCTGTAGGATCGAAAGACACTGGGGAATCGTTACAGAGGGAGCCAGGCTTCACAAAATGTGGTAACAGTTGGACAGAAATCTTTAGCAGGGACTTTTGTCTACCCCCAATGTGGGACCAGGACCGCAGTACCTCTGTGTCTCTGAAACATATTTTGACCTCTGGACACCACCATCTCAATACCCCTCAAATGTTCCCCCCTGGTACCCCAGCTTTGGTAGTGCATCAACCAGGTTTCAATCATTTGAGTGACCACAAACACCCTTCCTATGTGCCTTCCATTTACATTCAGTCAGTAACCCAGCTGCTTCGTTCGCTGTTCAATCTCAAGTGACAGTTGGATGCACATTGCAGGGGTATACAGGCATTTACCGTACTGTACAGACCCTCTCAGTGCAGCCAGACTACACTTCTTAAAATCATAAATACATGTTTTGCCCAACAGTAAGGCCAGGCCTTTCCTCTGTAGTTCATGGCCAACATAAGGAGGAAAACATCAACTGAAGAGCATGCCAAAATTCTCTACAGACACTGCCAATCCTCACACTTTTGCCTATTCGCATGCTGAGGTTATTCACTATGAACCACCAAACCAATTGCAACAGTAGCCTCTCCCTGCCTCATTCGTATGCTTCGATGCCACCTTTATTTAGCAAGTGTTAGTGCTCTCGGATTTTGTAGCGCGATTCGCTATAGCCTCTGTTTTCAACAGAAATGTCCTAAAGGTACCTATACCAATCTGCAGTGTGGGGAGGAAGGGGGCTGCTGCTGCTGGCAGTAACATTTTGGGGCACCCCACCTGAAAAAATACAGCCAAATGCTCCTTGTTTTACCTTTCAATAGCATAACTGCAGCATAATCGTATGGTGACCCCTGTTGTTAATAGAAACTGTCAAACAGCTTCTTGCCCCCCCCCGTTGCCCCTAACCATTTGGGGTACACCCCATGAGGGAGGATCAGAGCAATACAAACTAATGGTAGCCCCTCAAAAAGTACCTGGAAGCCAAGCCATTGTGTGCACCTCATCGCCTTCACGTTGCGCCCAAGCACCTTTTAATACTGCTCCCCCAAATTTTGACTGCCCCCTCCCAACAGAAATCAGAGAGTATGGGGAGGGTGCAGTAAAAAAGTATTTGCAGTACCCCACAATAAGTCAGGATCCTCCTCCACCTATTCCTCTGCTCTCTGAACCCACCCATTCTGCCCAGGCTCCGCCTATACCCCTCCTCTCTGACCCCACCCACTCTGACTAGGCTCTTCCTATACCCCTCCTCTCTGCCCAGGCTCCGCCTATACTCCTCCTCTCTGACCCCACCCACTCTGACTTGGCTCCTCCTATGCTCCTCCTCTCTGACCCCTCCCACTCTGACTAGGCTCCTCCTATACCCCTCCTCTCTGACCCAGCTCCTCCTATACTCCTCCTCTCTGACCCCACCCACTCTGACTTAGCTCCTCCTCCTCACAACACCTGTTCCCTTTCTTTCACCTCTCTCTGTTCAGGCCACACATATTTTACTTACCAACCAATCTGCAATCCCTCATTCACTAGGCATGATTCCACTCTTACACAACACACAGACACATTTTACTTACCAATTGGCCATTTAGGCCAACCTCCAACTTACCTCTGCTCTGCCACCATCAGTCACCTGGTGCCGAACCCGGGATTCAAACCCTGGTTGCCTGCATGGAAGGCAGGTACTTGCCCACTGGACCACACTGGTTTCCATGTAAGTAGCTTATCAAATTGTCCTTATGTCATGGTCATCCTTTTCATGTGCAATGGAAGCCGCAGGGAAGGACACCCAGGCCTGCATGTTGCTTATAGTTACTACTGCAATCCTCTAGACCACTAAGGAGCTATAGCTCAAAGGTAAGTCTTGTACCTTTGGTGCGGACAGCCCTCACAGGCCAGGGTTCGAATCCTGCCAATGCTGTAGAGGTATCCCAAGGTGGAAATTTTCAAAAAGTGAATGTTTTTTTTTTTGCTAAGATTTTTTTTTACTTGGTAACAGAGGAGAAAAGTGGACACTCTTTTTGGCATGTGTGTCTCAAAATTTCAAATGTTTTCCCTCATGACCTTCTACCAACCTCCCTATTTCTCAAGTAGGTGCAATAGGGACAAGGCCTTATTTTCCTTTATCAATGTCTTCATTCTTTGTCCTTTAACCACTTGGACGCTAAGGGCCTGAGGCCTCTATAATGAGATTTCCATTGAAATGAATGGGCAGTGCATGACAAGTTACCCTTGTCATTAGCATCCAAGTGGTTAAGTTTGGTGAATTGCAGAGTGCAATTGTGGTATTGGGGGTTATAACTGAGCACAAGAATGCGAGGAAGGTGCTACACTTATTGTAAAATAGGTTGGATGATGGTGATTTTTCATTTTGGTGTGAGCCATTCGCTCAAATCAGGGGTTTGGTCCCAGTGAGCTTGGATAGAAATAAAGGTCAAGTATGAGCTCTGGCTAATGAAATGATGGGTCAAGTTTGAGGCAAGCTAGAGTCCATTTATTAGGTGCAATAAGAAGCTAGAAAGATTGTTTCCTTTAAGAGACAGATAAGGGCAGAGTCAAGCCTTTGCTCTAGTAGGTCTGCATCATCCCTGCTGCAGGATGTGAAGGAATGGACCTCCACAGCAATGCGCTGTGCCGGGCTGGGCTGGGCTGCGCTGGCCTGGGCTGGGCCTGCCCTGGCACTGTGAATTAATCACCCACCTCCTTCCTTTGAGGAACGCTCACGAACGCCCACGAACGCCCTTGTTCTGTATACAGGCTGACAGCAGGCAATTTAGGACCCTGCTAAATGAGGGTGATGTCCCCATGTGCTTCCTTCAAGTGGCAAAATCCTTCGTCTAAGGCAGGTGGGCTTTTTAAAAATTTGGTTGAAGACCATATGTTGGAGGCGGTATCACGGCACAAGCCGCCGACCGTCTCAGAAGAAAGTGTGCATGGGAGGATATTATTTGCATAGGACAGCCCTCTTCTCAGTCCCATTCTTATGCTGCAGTTGCCATGAAGTGTTACTAGAGGGCAGCAGTATGAACAAAAGAGCACACTGAGGCTTTTCTTCTGCTTGCTGACATGATTCTTGTTCATGGTGGTCTTGCAGGGCCTAAGGAGTGAAGGACTGCTTTGACTGAGGGGATGAGGAATGGCAGGCCTGTATTTGTGGTGAAGGGGGAATATTTGGAAGGTAAACAGCAAGATGAAAACGTCAAAGCATATATGTTTGCTGAGTGATTGAGTCTGTGTGTCACTTGTCTCTTTGAAGGGACATGTGAGAAAGGAACAGCAGCACCATAGACTTCAGATGGGAGAGAGCAAGCAAGGATTAATATTTCCCTCAAATCCAAATACTTACAGTACCTCAAAGATGACAAGTGCGATATGATGTTCTGCAATTGTAAGGATTTGCCATGTGTGGTAGATAAATATGCATAGTTAGTGAGGTTTTTCCCAGAATGTGAGTATCGTTAGGCTGGCAAATGTCAGGCACTCCTTTGGGAGTATGAGGCCAAGAACAAATTTGGGAAGTTTGCTACAGTCATCTGTAGGATCGAAAGACACTGGGGAATCGTTACAGAGGGAGCCAGGCTTCACAAAATGTGGTAACAGTTGGACAGAAATCTTTAGCAGGGACTTTTGTCTACCCCCAATGTGGGACCAGGACCGCAGTACCTCTGTGTCTCTGAAACATATTTTGACCTCTGGACACCACCATCTCAATACCCCTCAAATGTTCCCCCCTGGTACCACAGCTTTGGTAGTGCATCAACCAGGTTTCAATCATTTGAGTGACCACAAACACCCTTCCTATGTGCCTTCCATTTACATTCAGTCAGTAACCCAGCTGCTTCGTTCGCTGTTCAATCTCAAGTGACAGTTGGATGCACATTGCAGGGGTATACAGGCATTTACCGTACTGTACAGACCCTCTCAGTACAGCCAGACTACACTTCTTAAAATCATAAATACATGTTTTGCCCAACAGTAAGGCCAGGCCTTTCCTCTGTAGTTCATGGCCAACATAAGGAGGAAAACATCAACTGAAGAGCATGCCAAAATTCTCTACAGACACTGCCAATCCTCACACTTTTGCCTATTCGCATGCTGAGGTTATTCACTATGAACCACCAAACCAATTGCAACAGTAGCCTCTCCCTGCCTCATTCGTATGCTTCGATGCCACCTTTATTTAGCAAGTGTTAGTGCTCTCGGATTTTGTAGCGCGATTCGCTATAGCCTCTGTTTTCAACAGAAATGTCCTAAAGGTACCTATACCAATCTGCAGGGTGGGGAGGAAGGGGGCTGCTGCTGCTGGCAGTAACATTTTGGGGCACCCCACCTGCAAAAATACAGCCAAATGCTCCTTGTTTTACCTTTCAATAGCATAACTGCAGCATAATCGTATGGTGACCCCTGTTGTTAATAGAAACTGTCAAACAGCTTCTTGCCCCCCCGTTGCCCCTAACCATTTGGGGTACACCCCATGAGGGAGGATCAGAGCAATACAAACTAATGGTAGCCCCTCAAAAAGTACCTGGAAGCCAAGCCATTGTGTGCACCTCATCGCCTTCACGTTGCGCCCAAGCACCTTTTAATACTGCTCCCCCAAATTTTGACTGCCCCCTCCCAACAGAAATCAGAGAGTATGGGGAGGGTGCAGTAAAAAAGTATTTGCAGTACCCCACAATAAGTCAGGATCCTCCTCCACCTATTCCTCTGCTCTCTGAACCCACCCATTCTGCCCAGGCTCCGCCTATACCCCTCCTCTCTGACCCCACCCACTCTGACTAGGCTCTTCCTATACCCCTCCTCTCTGACCCCTCCCACTCTGACTAGGCTCCTCCTATACCCCTCCTCTCTGACCCAGCTCCTCCTATACTCCTCCTCTCCTCTCCCCACCCACTCTGACTTGGCTCCTCCTAACACCTGTTCCCTTTCTTTCACCTCTCTCTGTTCAGGCCACACATATTTTACTTACCAACCAATCTGCAATCCCTCATTCACTAGGCATGATTCCACTCTTACACAACACACAGACACATTTTACTTACCAATTGGCCATTTAGGCCCACCTCCAACTTACCTCTGCTCTGCCACCATCAGTCACCTGGTGCCGAACCCGGGATTCGAACCCTGGTTGCCTGCATGGAAGGCAGGTACTTACCCACTGGACCACACTGGTTTCCATGTAAGTAGCTTATCAAATTGTCCTTATGTCATGGTCATCCTTTTCATGTGCAATGGAAGCCGCAGGGAAGGACACCAAGGCCTGCATGTTGCTTATAGTTACTACTGCAATCCTCTAGACCACTAAGGAGCTATAGCTCAAAGGTAAGTCTTGTACCTTTGCTGCGGACAGCCCTCACAGGCCAGGGTTCGAATCCTGCCAATGCTGTAGAGGTATCCCAAGGTGGAAATTTTCAAAAAGTGAATGTTTTTTTTTTTGCTAAGATTTTTTTTTACTTGGTAACAGAGGAGAAAAGTGGACACTCTTTTTGGCATGTGTGTCTCAAAATTTCAAATGTTTTCCCTCATGACCTTCTACCAACCTCCCTATTTCTCAAGTAGGTGCAATAGGGACAAGGCCTTATTTTCCTTTATCAATGTCTTCATTCTTTGTCCTTTAACCACTTGGACGCTAAGGGCCTGAGTCCTCTATAATGAGATTTCCATTGAAATGAATGGGCAGTGCATGACAAGTTACCCTTGTCATTAGCATCCAAGTGGTTAAGTTTGGTGAATTGCAGAGTGCAATTGTGGTATTGGGGGTTATAACTGAGCACAAGAATGCGAGGAAGGTGCTACACTTATTGTAAACTAGGTTGGATGATGGTGATTTTTCATTTTGGTGTGAGCCATTCGCTCAAATCAGGGGTTTGGTCCCAGTGAGCTTGGATAGAAATAAAGGTCAAGTATGAGCTCTGGCTAATGAAATGATGGGTCAAGTTTGAGGCAAGCTAGAGTCCATTTATTAGGTGCAATAAGAAGCTAGAAAGATTGTTTCCTTTAAGAGACAGATAAGGGCAGAGTCAAGCCTTTGCTCTAGTAGGTCTGCATCATCCCTGCTGCAGGATGTGAAGGAATGGACCTCCACAGCAATGCGCTGTGCCGGGCTGGGCTGCGCTGGCCTGGGCTGGGCCTGCCCTGGCACTGTGAATTAATCACCCACCTCCTTCCTTTGAGGAACGCTCACGAACGCCCACGAACGCCCTTGTTCTGTATACAGGCTGACAGCAGGCAATTTAGGACCCTGCTAAATGAGGGTGATGTCCCCATGTGCTTCCTTCAAGTGGCAAAATCCTTCGTCTAAGGCAGGTGGGCTTTTTAAAAATTTGGTTGAAGACCATATGTTGGAGGCGGTATCACGGCACAAGCCGCCGACCGTCTCAGAAGAAAGTGTGCATGGGAGGATATTATTTGCATAGGACAGCCCTCTTCTCAGTCCCATTCTTATGCTGCAGTTGCCATGAAGTGTTACTAGAGGGCAGCAGTATGAACAAAAGAGCACACTGAGGCTTTTCTTCTGCTTGCTGACATGATTCTTGTTCATGGTGGTCTTGCAGGGCCTAAGGAGTGAAGGACTGCTTTGACTGAGGGGATGAGGAATGGCAGGCCTGTATTTGTGGTGAAGGGGGAATATTTGGAAGGTAAACAGCAAGATGAAAACGTCAAAGCATATATGTTTGCTGAGTGATTGAGTCTGTGTGTCACTTGTCTCTTTGAAGGGACATGTGAGAAAGGAACAGCAGCACCATAGACTTCAGATGGGAGAGAGCAAGCAAGGATTAATATTTCCCTCAAATCCAAATACTTACAGTACCTCAAAGATGACAAGTGCGATATGATGTTCTGCAATTGTAAGGATTTGCCATGTGTGGTAGATAAATATGCATAGTTAGTGAGGTTTTTCCCAGAATGTGAGTATCGTTAGGCTGGCAAATGTCAGGCACTCCTTTGGGAGTATGAGGCCAAGAACAAATTTGGGAAGTTTGCTACAGTCATCTGTAGGATCGAAAGACACTGGGGAATCGTTACAGAGGGAGCCAGGCTTCACAAAATGTGGTAACAGTTGGACAGAAATCTTTAGCAGGGACTTTTGTCTACCCCCAATGTGGGACCAGGACCGCAGTACCTCTGTGTCTCTGAAACATATTTTGACCTCTGGACACCACCATCTCAATACCCCTCAAATGTTCCCCCCTGGTACCCCAGCTTTGGTAGTGCATCAACCAGGTTTCAATCATTTGAGTGACCACAAACACCCTTCCTATGTGCCTTCCATTTACATTCAGTCAGTAACCCAGCTGCTTCGTTCGCTGTTCAATCTCAAGTGACAGTTGGATGCACATTGCAGGGGTATACAGGCATTTACCGTACTGTACAGACCCTCTCAGTACAGCCAGACTACACTTCTTAAAATCATAAATACATGTTTTGCCCAACAGTAAGGCCAGGCCTTTCCTCTGTAGTTCATGGCCAACATAAGGAGGAAAACATCAACTGAAGAGCATGCCAAAATTCTCTACAGACACTGCCAATCCTCACACTTTTGCCTATTCGCATGCTGAGGTTATTCACTATGAACCACCAAACCAATTGCAACAGTAGCCTCTCCCTGCCTCATTCGTATGCTTCGATGCCACCTTTATTTAGCAAGTGTTAGTGCTCTCGGATTTTGTAGCGCGATTCGCTATAGCCTCTGTTTTCAACAGAAATGTCCTAAAGGTACCTATACCAATCTGCAGGGTGGGGAGGAAGGGGGCTGCTGCTGCTGGCAGTAACATTTTGGGGCACCCCACCTGCAAAAATACAGCCAAATGCTCCTTGTTTTACCTTTCAATAGCATAACTGCAGCATAATCGTATGGTGACCCCTGTTGTTAATAGAAACTGTCAAACAGCTTCTTGCCCCCCCGTTGCCCCTAACCATTTGGGGTACACCCCATGAGGGAGGATCAGAGCAATACAAACTAATGGTAGCCCCTCAAAAAGTACCTGGAAGCCAAGCCATTGTGTGCACCTCATCGCCTTCACGTTGCGCCCAAGCACCTTTTAATACTGCTCCCCCAAATTTTGACTGCCCCCTCCCAACAGAAATCAGAGAGTATGGGGAGGGTGCAGTAAAAAAGTATTTGCAGTACCCCACAATAAGTCAGGATCCTCCTCCACCTATTCCTCTGCTCTCTGAACCCACCCATTCTGCCCAGGCTCCGCCTATACCCCTCCTCTCTGACCCCTCCCACTCTGACTAGGCTCCTCCTATACCCCTCCTCTCTGACCCAGCTCCTCCTATACTCCTCCTCTCCTCTCCCCACCCACTCTGACTTGGCTCCTCCTCCTCACAACACCTGTTCCCTTTCTTTCACCTCTCTCTGTTCAGGCCACACATATTTTACTTACCAACCAATCTGCAATCCCTCATTCACTAGGCATGATTCCACTCTTACACAACACACAGACACATTTTACTTACCAATTGGCCATTTAGGCCCACCTCCAACTTACCTCTGCTCTGCCACCATCAGTCACCTGGTGCCGAACCCGGGATTCGAACCCTGGATGCCTGCATGGAAGGCAGGTACTTACCCACTGGACCACACTGGTTTCCATGTAAGTAGCTTATCAAATTGTCCTTATGTCATGGTCATCCTTTTCATGTGCAATGGAAGCCGCAGGGAAGGACACCAAGGCCTGCATGTTGCTTATAGTTACTACTGCAATCCTCTAGACCACTAAGGAGCTATAGCTCAAAGGTAAGTCTTGTACCTTTGCTGCGGACAGCCCTCACAGGCCAGGGTTCGAATCCTGCCAATGCTGTAGAGGTATCCCAAGGTGGAAATTTTCAAAAAGTGAATGTTTTTTTTTTTGCTAAGATTTTTTTTTACTTGGTAACAGAGGAGAAAAGTGGACACTCTTTTTGGCATGTGTGTCTCAAAATTTCAAATGTTTTCCCTCATGACCTTCTACCAACCTCCCTATTTCTCAAGTAGGTGCAATAGGGACAAGGCCTTATTTTCCTTTATCAATGTCTTCATTCTTTGTCCTTTAAGTTTGGTGAATTGCAGAGTGCAATTGTGGTATTGGGGGTTATAACTGAGCACAAGAATGCGAGGAAGGCGCTACACTTATTGTAAAATAGGTTGGATGATTGTGATTTTTCATTTTGGTGTGAGCCACTCGCTCAAATCAGGGGTTTGGTGCCAGTGAGCTTGGATAGAAATAAAGGTCAAGTATGAGCTCTGGCTAATGAAATGATGGGTCAAGTTTGAGGCAAGCTAGAGTCCATTTATTAGGTGCAATAAGAAGCTAGAAAGATTGTTTCCTTTAAGAGACAGACAAGGGCAGAGTCAAGCCTTTGCTCTAGTAGGTCTGCATCATCCCTGCTGCAGGATGTGAAGGAATGGACCTCCACAGCAATGCGCTGTGCCGGGCTGGGCTGCGCTGGCCTGGGCTGGGCCTGCCCTGGCACTGTGAATTAATCACCCACCTCCTTCCTTTGAGGAACGCTCACGAACGCCCACGAACGCCCTTGTTCTGTATACAGGCTGACAGCAGGCAATTTAGGACCCTGCTAAATGAGGGTGATGTCCCCATGTGCTTCCTTCAAGTGGCAAAATCCTTCGTCTAAGGCAGGTGGGCTTTTTAAAAATTTGGTTGAAGACCATATGTTGGAGGCGGTATCACGGCACAAGCCGCCGACCGTCTCAGAAGAAAGTATGCATGGGAGAATATTATTTGCATAGGACAGCCCTCTTCTCAGTCCCATTCTTATGCTGCAGTTGCCATGAAGTGTTACTAGAGGGCAGCAGTATGAACAAAAGAGCACACTGAGGCTTTTCTTCTGCTTGCTGACATGATTCTTGTTCATGGTGGTCTTGCAGGGCCTAAGGAGTGAAGGACTGCTTTGACTGAGGGGATGAGGAATGGCAGGCCTGTATTTGTGGTGAAGGGGGAATATTTGGAAGGTAAACAGCAAGATGAAAACGTCAAAGCATATATGTTTGCTGAGTGATTGAGTCTGTGTGTCACTTGTCTCTTTGAAGGGACATGTGAGAAAGGAACGGCAGCACCATAGACTTCAGATGGGAGAGAGCAAGCAAGGATTAATATTTCCCTCAAATCCAAATACTTACAGTACCTCAAAGATGACAAGTGCGATATGATGTTCTGCAATTGTAAGGATTTGCCATGTGTGGTAGATAAATATGCATAGTTAGTGAGGTTTTTCCCAGAATGTGAGTATCGTTAGGCTGGCAAATGTCAGGCACTCCTTTGGGAGTATGAGGCCAAGAACAAATTTGGGAAGTTTGCTACAGTCATCTGTAGGATCGAAAGACACTGGGGAATCGTTACAGAGGGAGCCAGGCTTCACAAAATGTGGTAACAGTTGGACAGAAATCTTTAGCAGGGACTTTTGTCTACCCCCAATGTGGGACCAGGACCGCAGTACCTCTGTGTCTCTGAAACATATTTTGACCTCTGGACACCACCATCTCAATACCCCTCAAATGTTCCCCCCTGGTACCCCAGATTTGGTAGTGCATCAACCAGGTTTCAATCATTTGAGTGACCACAAACACCCTTCCTATGTGCCTTCCATTTACATTCAGTCAGTAACCCAGCTGCTTCGTTCGCTGTTCAATCTCAAGTGACAGTTGGATGCACATTGCAGGGGTATACAGGCATTTACCGTACTGTACAGACCCTCTCAGTGCAGCCAGACTACACTTCTTAAAATCATAAATACATGTTTTGCCCAACAGTAAGGCCAGGCCTTTCCTCTGTAGTTCATGGCCAACATAAGGAGGAAAACATCAACTGAAGAGCATTCCAAAATTCTCTACAGACACTGCCAATCCTCACACTTTTGCCTATTCGCATGCTGAGGTTATTCACTATGAACCACCAAACCAATTGCAACAGTAGCCTCTCCCTGCCTCATTCGTATGCTTCGATGCCACCTTTATTTAGCAAGTGTTAGTGCTCTCGGATTTTGTAGCGCGATTCGCTATAACCTCTGTTTTCAACAGAAATGTCCTAAAGGTACCTATACCAATCTGCAGTGTGGGGAGGAAGGGGGCTGCTGCTGCTGGCAGTAACATTTTGGGGCACCCCACCTGAAAAAATACAGCCAAATGCTCCTTGTTTTACCTTTCAATAGCATAACTGCAGCATAATCGTATGGTGACCCCTGTTGTTAATAGAAACTGTCAAACAGCTTCTTGCCCCCCCCCGTTGCCCCTAACCATTTGGGGTACACCCCATGAGGGAGGATCAGAGCAATACAAACTAATGGTAGCCCCTCAAAAAGTACCTGGAAGCCAAGCCATTGTGTGCACCTCATCGCCTTCACGTTGCGCCCCAGCACCTTTTAATACTGCTCCCCCAAATTTTGACTGCCCCCTCCCAACAGAAATCAGAGAGTATGGGGAGGGTGCAGTAAAAAAGTATTTGCAGTACCCCACAATAAGTCAGGATCCTCCTCCACCTATTCCTCTGCTCTCTGAACCCACCCATTCTGCCCAGGCTCCGCCTATACCCCTCCTCTCTGACCCCACCCACTCTGACTAGGCTCTTCCTATACCCCTCCTCTCTGCCCAGGCTCCGCCTATACTCCTCCTCTCTGACCCCACCCACTCTGACTTGGCCCAGCCTATGCTCCACCTCTCTGACCCCTCCCACTCTGACTAGGCTCCTCCTATACCCCTCCTCTCTGACCCAGCTCCTCCTATACTCCTCCTCTCTGACCCCACCCACTCTGACTTGGCTCCTCCTCCTCACAACACCTGTTCCCTTTCTTTCACCTCTCTCTGTTCAGGCCACACATATTTTACTTACCAACCAATCTGCAATCCCTCATTCACTAGGCATGATTCCACTCTTACACAACACACAGACACATTTTACTTACCAATTGGCCATTTAGGCCCACCTCCAACTTACCTCTGCTCTGCCACCATCAGTCACCTGGTGCCGAACCCGGGATTCAAACCCTGGTTGCCTGCATGGAAGGCAGGTACTTACCCACTGGACCACACTGGTTTCCATGTAAGTAGCTTATCAAATTGTCCCTATGTCATGGTCATCCTTTTCATGTGCAATGGAAGCCGCAGGGAAGGACACCCAGGCCTGCATGTTGCTTATAGTTACTACTGCAATCCTCTAGACCACTAAGGAGCTATAGCTCAAAGGTAAGTCTTGTACCTTTGGTGCGGACAGCCCTCACAGGCCAGGGTTCGAATCCTGCCAATGCTGTAGAGGTATCCCAAGGTGGAAATTTTCAAAAAGTGAATGTTTTTTTTTTTGCTAAGATTTTTTTTTACTTGGTAACAGAGGAGAAAAGTGGACACTCTTTTTGGCATGTGTGTCTCAAAATTTCAAATGTTTTCCCTCATGACCTTCTACCAACCTCCCTATTTCTCAAGTAGGTGCAATAGGGACAAGGCCTTATTTTCCTTTATCAATGTCTTCATTCTTTGTCCTTTAACCACTTGGACGCTAAGGGCCTGAGGCCTCTATAATGAGATTTCCATTGAAATGAATGGGCAGTGCATGACAAGTTACCCTTGTCATTAGCATCCAAGTGGTTAAGTTTGGTGAATTGCAGAGTGCAATTGTGGTATTGGGGGTTATAACTGAGCACAAGAATGCGAGGAAGGTGCTACACTTATTGTAAAATAGGTTGGATGATGGTGATTTTTCATTTTGGTGTGAGCCATTCGCTCAAATCAGGGGTTTGGTCCCAGTGAGCTTGGATAGAAATAAAGGTCAAGTATGAGCTCTGGCTAATGAAATGATGGGTCAAGTTTGAGGCAAGCTAGAGTCCATTTATTAGGTGCAATAAGAAGCTAGAAAGATTGTTTCCTTTAAGAGACAGATAAGGGCAGAGTCAAGCCTTTGCTCTAGTAGGTCTGCATCATCCCTGCTGCAGGATGTGAAGGAATGGACCTCCACAGCAATGCGCTGTGCCGGGCTGGGCTGCGCTGGCCTGGGCTGGGCCTGCCCTGGCACTGTGAATTAATCACCCACCTCCTTCCTTTGAGGAACGCTCACGAACGCCCACGAACGCCCTTGTTCTGTATACAGGCTGACAGCAGGCAATTTAGGACCCTGCTAAATGAGGGTGATGTCCCCATGTGCTTCCTTCAAGTGGCAAAATCCTTTGTCTAAGGCAGGTGGGCTTTTTAAAAATTTGGTTGAAGACCATATGTTGGAGGCGGTATCACGGCACAAGCCGCCGACCGTCTCAGAAGAAAGTGTGCATGGGAGGATATTATTTGCATAGGACAGCCCTCTTCTCAGTCCCATTCTTATGCTGCAGTTGCCATGAAGTGTTACTAGAGGGCAGCAGTATGAACAAAAGAGCACACTGAGGCTTTTCTTCTGCTTGCTGACATGATTCTTGTTCATGGTGGTCTTGCAGGGCCTAAGGAGTGAAGGACTGCTTTGACTGAGGGGATGAGGAATGGCAGGCCTGTATTTGTGGTGAAGGGGGAATATTTGGAAGGTAAACAGCAAGATGAAAACGTCAAAGCATATATGTTTGCTGAGTGATTGAGTCTGTGTGTCACTTGTCTCTTTGAAGGGACATGTGAGAAAGGAACAGCAGCACCATAGACTTCAGATGGGAGAGAGCAAGCAAGGATTAATATTTCCCTCAAATCCAAATACTTACAGTACCTCAAAGATGACAAGTGCGATATGATGTTCTGCAATTGTAAGGATTTGCCATGTGTGGTAGATAAATATGCATAGTTAGTGAGGTTTTTCCCAGAATGTGAGTATCGTTAGGCTGGCAAATGTCAGGCACTCCTTTGGGAGTATGAGGCCAAGAACAAATTTGGGAAGTTTGCTACAGTCATCTGTAGGATCGAAAGACACTGGGGAATCGTTACAGAGGGAGCCAGGCTTCACAAAATGTGGTAACAGTTGGACAGAAATCTTTAGCAGGGACTTTTGTCTGCCCCCAATGTGGGACCAGGACCGCAGTACCTCTGTGTCTCTGAAACATATTTTGACCTCTGGACACCACCATCTCAATACCCCTCAAATGTTCCCCCCTGGTACCCCAGCTTTGGTAGTGCATCAACCAGGTTTCAATCATTTGAGTGACCACAAACACCCTTCCTATGTGCCTTCCATTTACATTCAGTCAGTAACCCAGCTGCTTCGTTCGCTGTTCAATCTCAAGTGACAGTTGGATGCACATTGCAGGGGTATACAGGCATTTACCGTACTGTACAGACCCTCTCAGTGCAGCCAGACTACACTTCTTAAAATCATAAATACATGTTTTGCCCAACAGTAAGGCCAGGCCTTTCCTCTGTAGTTCATGGCCAACATAAGGAGGAAAACATCAACTGAAGAGCATGCCAAAATTCTCTACAGACACTGCCAATCCTCACACTTTTGCCTATTCGCATGCTGAGGTTATTCACTATGAACCACCAAACCAATTGCAACAGTAGCCTCTCCCTGCCTCATTCGTATGCTTCGATGCCACCTTTATTTAGCAAGTGTTAGTGCTCTCGGATTTTGTAGCGCGATTCGCTATAGCCTCTGTTTTCAACAGAAATGTCCTAAAGGTACCTATACCAATCTGCAGTGTGGGGAGGAAGGGGGCTGCTGCTGCTGGCAGTAACATTTTGGGGCACCCCACCTGAAAAAATACAGCCAAATGCTCCTTGTTTTACCTTTCAATAGCATAACTGCAGCATAATCGTATGGTGACCCCTGTTGTTAATAGAAACTGTCAAACAGCTTCTTGCCCCCCCCCGTTGCCCCTAACCATTTGGGGTACACCCCATGAGGGAGGATCAGAGCAATACAAACTAATGGTAGCCCCTCAAAAAGTACCTGGAAGCCAAGCCATTGTGTGCACCTCATCGCCTTCACGTTGCGCCCAAGCACCTTTTAATACTGCTCCCCCAAATTTTGACTGCCCCCTCCCAACAGAAATCAGAGAGTATGGGGAGGGTGCAGTAAAAAAGTATTTGCAGTACCCCACAATAAGTCAGGATCCTCCTCCACCTATTCCTCTGCTCTCTGAACCCACCCATTCTGCCCAGGCTCCGCCTATACCCCTCCTCTCTGACCCCACCCACTCTGACTAGGCTCTTCCTATACCCCTCCTCTCTGACCCCTCCCACTCTGACTAGGCTCCTCCTATACCCCTCCTCTCTGACCCAGCTCCTCCTATACTCCTCCTCTCCTCTCCCCACCCACTCTGACTTGGCTCCTCCTCCTCACAACACCTGTTCCCTTTCTTTCACCTCTCTCTGTTCAGGCCACACATATTTTACTTACCAACCAATCTGCAATCCCTCATTCACTAGGCATGATTCCACTCTTACACAACACACAGACACATTTTACTTACCAATTGGCCATTTAGGCCCACCTCCAACTTACCTCTGCTCTGCCACCATCAGTCACCTGGTGCCGAACCCGGGATTCGAACCCTGGTTGCCTGCATGGAAGGCAGGTACTTACCCACTGGACCACACTGGTTTCCATGTAAGTAGCTTATCAAATTGTCCTTATGTCATGGTCATCCTTTTCATGTGCAATGGAAGCCGCAGGGAAGGACACCAAGGCCTGCATGTTGCTTATAGTTACTACTGCAATCCTCTAGACCACTAAGGAGCTATAGCTCAAAGGTAAGTCTTGTACCTTTGCTGCGGACAGCCCTCACAGGCCAGGGTTCGAATCCTGCCAATGCTGTAGAGGTATCCCAAGGTGGAAATTTTCAAAAAGTGAATGTTTTTTTTTTTGCTAAGATTTTTTTTTACTTGGTAACAGAGGAGAAAAGTGGACACTCTTTTTGGCATGTGTGTCTCAAAATTTCAAATGTTTTCCCTCATGACCTTCTACCAACCTCCCTATTTCTCAAGTAGGTGCAATAGGGACAAGGCCTTATTTTCCTTTATCAATGTCTTCATTCTTTGTCCTTTAAGTTTGGTGAATTGCAGAGTGCAATTGTGGTATTGGGGGTTATAACTGAGCACAAGAATGCGAGGAAGGTGCTACACTTATTGTAAAATAGGTTGGATGATTGTGATTTTTCATTTTGGTGTGAGACACTCGCTCAAATCAGGGGTTTGGTGCCAGTGAGCTTGGATAGAAATAAAGGTCAAGTATGAGCTCTGGCTAATGAAATGATGGGTCAAGTTTGAGGCAAGCTAGAGTCCATTTATTAGGTGCAATAAGAAGCTAGAAAGATTGTTTCCTTTAAGAGACAGACAAGGGCAGAGTCAAGCCTTTGCTCTAGTAGGTCTGCATCATCCCTGCTGCAGGATGTGAAGGAATGGACCTCCACAGCAATGCGCTGTGCCGGGCTGGGCTGCGCTGGCCTGGGCTGGGCCTGCCCTGGCACTGTGAATTAATCACCCACCTCCTTCCTTTGAGGAACGCTCACGAACGCCCACGAACGCCCTTGTTCTGTATACAGGCTGACAGCAGGCAATTTAGGACCCTGCTAAATGAGGGTGATGTACCCATGTGCTTCCTTCAAGTGGCAAAATCCTTCGTCTAAGGCAGGTGGGCTTTTTAAAAATTTGGTTGAAGACCATATGTTGGAGGCGGTATCACGGCACAAGCCGCCGACCGTCTCAGAAGAAAGTATGCATGGGAGAATATTATTTGCATAGGACAGCCCTCTTCTCAGTCCCATTCTTATGCTGCAGTTGCCATGAAGTGTTACTAGAGGGCAGCAGTATGAACAAAAGAGCACACTGAGGCTTTTCTTCTGCTTGCTGACATGATTCTTGTTCATGGTGGTCTTGCAGGGCCTAAGGAGTGAAGGACTGCTTTGACTGAGGGGATGAGGAATGGCAGGCCTGTATTTGTGGTGAAGGGGGAATATTTGGAAGGTAAACAGCAAGATGAAAACGTCAAAGCATATATGTTTGCTGAGTGATTGAGTCTGTGTGTCACTTGTCTCTTTGAAGGGACATGTGAGAAAGGAACGGCAGCACCATAGACTTCAGATGGGAGAGAGCAAGCAAGGATTAATATTTCCCTCAAATCCAAATACTTACAGTACCTCAAAGATGACAAGTGCGATATGATGTTCTGCAATTGTAAGGATTTGCCATGTGTGGTAGATAAATATGCATAGTTAGTGAGGTTTTTCCCAGAATGTGAGTATCGTTAGGCTGGCAAATGTCAGGCACTCCTTTGGGAGTATGAGGCCAAGAACAAATTTGGGAAGTTTGCTACAGTCATCTGTAGGATCGAAAGACACTGGGGAATCGTTACAGAGGGAGCCAGGCTTCACAAAATGTGGTAACAGTTGGACAGAAATCTTTAGCAGGGACTTTTGTCTACCCCCAATGTGGGACCAGGACCGCAGTACCTCTGTGTCTCTGAAACATATTTTGACCTCTGGACACCACCATCTCAATACCCCTCAAATGTTCCCCCCTGGTACCCCAGATTTGGTAGTGCATCAACCAGGTTTCAATCATTTGAGTGACCACAAACACCCTTCCTATGTGCCTTCCATTTACATTCAGTCAGTAACCCAGCTGCTTCGTTCGCTGTTCAATCTCAAGTGACAGTTGGATGCACATTGCAGGGGTATACAGGCATTTACCGTACTGTACAGACCCTCTCAGTGCAGCCAGACTACACTTCTTAAAATCATAAATACATGTTTTGCCCAACAGTAAGGCCAGGCCTTTCCTCTGTAGTTCATGGCCAACATAAGGAGGAAAACATCAACTGAAGAGCATGCCAAAATTCTCTACAGACACTGCCAATCCTCACACTTTTGCCTATTCGCATGCTGAGGTTATTCACTATGAACCACCAAACCAATTGCAACAGTAGCCTCTCCCTGCCTCATTCGTATGCTTCGATGCCACCTTTATTTAGCAAGTGTTAGTGCTCTCGGATTTTGTAGCGCGATTCGCTATAGCCTCTGTTTTCAACAGAAATGTCCTAAAGGTACCTATACCAATCTGCAGTGTGGGGAGGAAGGGGGCTGCTGCTGCTGGCAGTAACATTTTGGGGCACCCCACCTGAAAAAATACAGCCAAATGCTCCTTGTTTTACCTTTCAATAGCATAACTGCAGCATAATCGTATGGTGACCCCTGTTGTTAATAGAAACTGTCAAACAGCTTCTTGCCCCCCCCGTTGCCCCTAACCATTTGGGGTACACCCCATGAGGGAGGATCAGAGCAATACAAACTAATGGTAGCCCCTCAAAAAGTACCTGGAAGCCAAGCCATTGTGTGCACCTCATCGCCTTCACGTTGCGCCCAAGCACCTTTTAATACTGCTCCCCCAAATTTTGACTGCCCCCTCCCAACAGAAATCAGAGAGTATGGGGAGGGTGCAGTAAAAAAGTATTTGCAGTACCCCACAATAAGTCAGGATCCTCCTCCACCTATTCCTCTGCTCTCTGAACCCACCCATTCTGCCCAGGCTCCACCTATACCCCTCCTCTCTGACCCCACCCACTCTGACTAGGCTCTTCCTATACCCCTCCTCTCTGCCCAGGCTCCGCCTATACTCCTCCTCAGTGACCCCACCCACTCTGACTTGGCTCAGCCTATGCTCCACCTCTCTGACCCCTCCCACTCTGACTAGGCTCCTCCTATACCCCTCCTCTCTGACCCAGCTCCTCCTATACTCCTCCTCTCTGACCCCACCCACTCTGACTTGGCTCCTCCTCCTCACAACACCTGTTCCCTTTCTTTCACCTCTCTCTGTTCAGGCCACACATATTTTACTTACCAACCAATCTGCAATCCCTCATTCACTAGGCATGATTCCACACTTACACAACACACAGACACATTTTACTTACCAATTGGCCATTTAGGCCCACCTCCAACTTACCTCTGCTCTGCCACCATCAGTCACCTGGTGCCGAACCCGGGATTCGAACCCTGGTTGCCTGCATGGAAGGCAGGTACTTACCCACTGGACCACACTGGTTTCCATGTAAGTAGCTTATCAAATTGTCCTTATGTCATGGTCATCCTTTTCATGTGCAATGGAAGCCGCAGGGAAGGACACCAAGGCCTGCATGTTGCTTATAGTTACTACTGCAATCCTCTAGACCACTAAGGAGCTATAGCTCAAAGGTAAGTCTTGTACCTTTGGTGCGGACAGCCCTCACAGGCCAGGGTTCGAATCCTGCCAATGCTGTAGAGGTATCCCAAGGTAGAAATTTTCAAAAAGTGAATGTTTTTTTTTTGCTAAGATTTTTTTTTACTTGGTAACAGAGGAGAAAAGTGGACACTCTTTTTGGCATGTGTGTCTCAAAATTTCAAATGTTTTCCCTCATGACCTTCTACCAACCTCCCTATTTCTCAAGTAGGTGCAATAGGGACAAGGCCTTATTTTCCTTTATCAATGTCTTCATTCTTTGTCCTTTAAGTTTGGTGAATTGCAGAGTGCAATTGTGGTATTGGGGGTTATAACTGAGCACAAGAATGCGAGGAAGGTGCTACACTTATTGTAAAATAGGTTGGATGATGGTGATTTTTCATTTTGGTGTGAGCCATTCGCTCAAATCAGGGGTTTGGTCCCAGTGAGCTTGGATAGAAATAAAGGTCAAGTATGAGCTCTGGCTAATGAAATGATGGGTCAAGTTTGAGGCAAGCTAGAGTCCATTTATTAGGTGCAATAAGAAGCTAGAAAGATTGTTTCCTTTAAGAGACAGACAAGGGCAGAGTCAAGCCTTTGCTCTAGTAGGTCTGCATCATCCCTGCTGCAGGATGTGAAGGAATGGACCTCCACAGCAATGCGCTGTGCCGGGCTGGGCTGCTCTGGCCTGGGCTGGGCTGGGCCTGCCCTGGCACTGTGAATTAATCACCCACCTCCTTCCTTTGAGGAACGCTCACGAACGCCCACGAACGCCCTTGTTCTGTATACAGGCTGACAGCAGGCAATTTAGGACCCTGCTAAATGAGGGTGATGTCCCCATGTGCTTCCTTCAAGTGGCAAAATCCTTCGTCTAAGGCAGGTGGGCTTTTTAAAAATTTGGTTGAAGACCATATGTTGGAGGCGGTATCACGGCACAAGCCGCCGACCGTCTCTGAAGAAAGTGTGCATGGGAGGATATTATTTGCATAGGACAGCTCTCTTCTCAGTCCCATTCTTATGCTGCAGTTGCCATGAAGTGTTACTAGAGGGCAGCAGTATGAACAAAAGAGCACACTGAGGCTTTTCTTCTGCTTGCTGACATGATTCTTGTTCATGGTGGTCTTGCAGGGCCTAAGGAGTGAAGGACTGCTTTGACTGAGGGGATGAGGAATGGCAGGCCTGTATTTGTGGTGAAGGGGGAATATTTGGAAGGTAAACAGCAAGATGAAAACGTCAAAGCATATATGTTTGCTGAGTGATTGAGTCTGTGTGTCACTTGTCTCTTTGAAGGGACATGTGAGAAAGGAACAGCAGCACCATAGACTTCAGATGGGAGAGAGCAAGCAAGGATTAATATTTCCCTCAAATCCAAATACTTACAGTACCTCAAAGATGACAAGTGCGATATGATGTTCTGCAATTGTAAGGATTTGCCATGTGTGGTAGATAAATATGCATAGTTAGTGAGGTTTTTCCCAGAATGTGAGTATCGTTAGGCTGGCAAATGTCAGGCACTCCTTTGGGAGTATGAGGCCAAGAACAAATTTGGGAAGTTTGCTACAGTCATCTGTAGGATCGAAAGACACTGGGGAATCATTACAGAGGGAGCCAGGCTTCACAAAATGTGGTAACAGTTGGACAGAAATCTTTAGCAGGGACTTTTGTCTACCCCCAATGTGGGACCAGGACCGCAGTACCTCTGTGTCTCTGAAACATATTTTGACCTCTGGACACCACCATCTCAATACCCCTCAAATGTTCCCCCCTGGTACCCCAGCTTTGGTAGTGCATCAACCAGGTTTCAATCATTTGAGTGACCACAAACACCCTTCCTATGTGCCTTCCATTTACATTCAGTCAGTAACCCAGCTGCTTCGTTCGCTGTTCAATCTCAAGTGACAGTTGGATGCACATTGCAGGGGTATACAGGCATTTACCGTACTGTACAGACCCTCTCAGTACAGCCAGACTACACTGCTTAAAATCATAAATACATGTTTTGCCCAACAGTAAGGCCAGGCCTTTCCTCTGTAGTTCATGGCCAACGTAAGGAGGAAAACATCAACTGAAGAGCATGCCAAAATTCTCTACAGACACTGCCAATCCTCACACTTTTGCCTATTCGCATGCTGAGGTTATTCACTATGAACCACCAAACCAATTGCAACAGTAGCCTCTCCCTGCCTCATTCGTATGCTTCGATGCCACCTTTATTTAGCAAGTGTTAGTGCTCTCGGATTTTGTAGCGCGATTCGCTATAGCCTCTGTTTTCAACAGAAATGTCCTAAAGGTACCTATACCAATCTGCAGGGTGGGGAGGAAGGGGGCTGCTGCTGCTGGCAGTAACATTTTGGGGCACCCCACCTGCAAAAATACAGCCAAATGCTCCTTGTTTTACCTTTCAATAGCATAACTGCAGCATAATCGTATGGTGACCCCTGTTGTTAATAGAAACTGTCAAACAGCTTCTTGCCCCCCCGTTGCCCCTAACCATTTGGGGTACACCCCATGAGGGAGGATCAGAGCAATACAAACTAATGGTAGCCCCTCAAAAAGTACCTGGAAGCCAAGCCATTGTGTGCACCTCATCGCCTTCACGTTGCGCCCAAGCACCTTTTAATACTGCTCCCCCAAATTTTGACTGCCCCCTCCCAACAGAAATCAGAGAGTATGGGGAGGGTGCAGTAAAAAAGTATTTGCAGTACCCCACAATAAGTCAGGATCCTCCTCCACCTATTCCTCTGCTCTCTGAACCCACCCATTCTGCCCAGGCTCTGCCTATACCCCTCTTCTCTGACCCCACCCACTCTGACTAGGCTCCTCCTATACCCCTCCTCTCTGACCCAGCTCCTCCTATACTCCTCCTCTCTGACCCCACCCACTCTGACTTAGCTCCTCCTCCTCACAACACCTGTTCCCTTTCTTTCACCTCTCTCTGTTCAGGCCACACATATTTTACTTACCAACCAATCTGCAATCCCACATTCACTAGGCATGATTCCACTCTTACACAACACACAGACACATTTTTCTTACCAATTGGCCATTTAGGCCAACCTCCAACTTACCTCTGCTCTGCCACCATCAGTCACCTGGTGCCGAACCCGGGATTCAAACCCTGGTTGCCTGCATGGAAGGCAGGTACTTACCCACTGGACCACACTGGTTTCCATGTAAGTAGCTTATCAAATTGTCCTTATGTCATGGTCATCCTTTTCATGTGCAATGGAAGCCGCAGGGAAGGACACCCAGGCCTGCATGTTGCTTATAGTTACTACTGCAATCCTCTAGACCACTAAGGAGCTATAGCTCAAAGGTAAGTCTTGTACCTTTGGTGCGGACAGCCCTCACAGGCCAGGGTTCGAATCCTGCCAATGCTGTGGAGGTATCCCAAGGTGGAAATTTTCAAAACGTGAACGTTTTTTTTTTTGCTAAGATTTTTTTTTACTTGGTAACAGAGGAGAAAAGTGGACACTCTTTTTGGCATGTGTGTCTCAAAATTTCAAATGTTTTCCCTCATGACCTTCTACCAACCTCCCTATTTCTCAAGTAGGTGCAATAGGGACAAGGCCTTATTTTCCTTTATCAATGTCTTCATTCTTTGTCCTTTAAGTTTGGTGAATTGCAGAGTGCAATTGTGGTATTGGGGGTTATAACTGAGCACAAGAATGCGAGGAAGGTGCTACACTTATTGTAAAATAGGTTGGATGATGGTAATTTTTCATTTTGGTGTGAGCCATTCGCTCAAATCAGGGGTTTGGTCCCAGTGAGCTTGGATAGAAATAAAGGTCAAGTATGAGCTCTGGCTAATGAAATGATGGGTCAAGTTTGAGGCAAGCTAGAGTCCATTTATTAGGTGCAATAAGAAGCTAGAAAGATTGTTTCCTTTAAGAGACAGACAAGGGCAGAGTCAAGCCTTTGCTCTAGTAGGTCTGCATCATCCCTGCTGCAGGATGTGAAGGAATGGACCTCCACAGCAATGCGCTGTGCCGGGCTGGGCTGCGCTGGCCTGGGCTGGGCCTGCCCTGGCACTGTGAATTAATCACCCACCTCCTTCCTTTGAGGAACGCTCACGAACGCCCACGAACGCCCTTGTTCTGTATACAGGCTGACAGCAGGCAATTTAGGACCCTGCTAAATGAGGGTGATGTCCCCATGTGCTTCCTTCAAGTGGCAAAATCCTTCGTCTAAGGCAGGTGGGCTTTTTAAAAATTTGGTTGAAGACCATATGTTGGAGGCGGTATCACGGCACAAGCCGCCGACCGTCTCAGAAGAAAGTGTGCATGGGAGGATATTATTTGCATAGGACAGCCCTCTTCTCAGTCCCATTCTTATGCTGCAGTTGCCATGAAGTGTTACTAGAGGGCAGCAGTATGAACAAAAGAGCACACTGAGGCTTTTCTTCTGCTTGCTGACATGATTCTTGTTCATGGTGGCCTTGCAGGGCCTAAGGAGTGAAGGACTGCTTTGACTGAGGGGATGAGGAATGGCAGGCCTGTATTTGTGGTGAAGGGGGAATATTTGGAAGGTAAACAGCAAGATGAAAACGTCAAAGCATATATGTTTGCTGAGTGATTGAGTCTGTGTGTCACTTGTCTCTTTGAAGGGACATGTGAGAAAGGAACAGCAGCACCATAGACTTCAGATGGGAGAGAGCAAGCAAGGATTAATATTTCCCTCAAATCCAAATACTTACAGTACCTCAAAGATGACAAGTGCGATATGATGTTCTGCAATTGTAAGGATTTGCCATGTGTGGTAGATAAATATGCATAGTTAGTGAGGTTTTTCCCAGAATGTGAGTATCGTTAGGCTGGCAAATGTCAGGCACTCCTTTGGGAGTATGAGGCCAAGAACAAATTTGGGAAGTTTGCTACAGTCATCTGTAGGATCGAAAGACACTGGGGAATCGTTACAGAGGGAGCCAGGCTTCACAAAATGTGGTAACAGTTGGACAGAAATCTTTAGCAGGGACTTTTGTCTACCCCCAATGTGGGACCAGGACCGCAGTACCTCTGTGTCTCTGAAACATATTTTGACCTCTGGACACCACCATCTCAATACCCCTCAAATGTTCCCCCCTGGTACCCCAGCTTTGGTAGTGCATCAACCAGGTTTCAATCATTTGAGTGACCACAAACACCCTTCCTATGTGCCTTCCATTTACATTCAGTCAGTAACCCAGCTGCTTCGTTCGCTGTTCAATCTCAAGTGACAGTTGGATGCACATTGCAGGGGTATACAGGCATTTACCGTACTGTACAGACCCTCTCAGTGCAGCCAGACTACACTTCTTAAAATCATAAATACATGTTTTGCCCAACAGTAAGGCCAGGCCTTTCCTCTGTAGTTCATGGCCAACATAAGGAGGAAAACATCAACTGAAGAGCATGCCAAAATTCTCTACAGACACTGCCAATCCTCACACTTTTGCCTATTCGCATGCTGAGGTTATTCACTATGAACCACCAAACCAATTGCAACAGTAGCCTCTCCCTGCCTCATTCGTATGCTTCGATGCCACCTTTATTTAGCAAGTGTTAGTGCTCTCGGATTTTGTAGCGCGATTCGCTATAGCCTCTGTTTTCAACAGAAATGTCCTAAAGGTACCTATACCAATCTGCAGTGTGGGGAGGAAGGGGGCTGCTGCTGCTGGCAGTAACATTTTGGGGCACCCCACCTGAAAAAATACAGCCAAATGCTCCTTGTTTTACCTTTCAATAGCATAACTGCAGCATAATCGTATGGTGACCCCTGTTGTTAATAGAAACTGTCAAACAGCTTCTTGCCCCCCCCGTTGCCCCTAACCATTTGGGGTACACCCCACGAGGGAGGATCAGAGCAATACAAACTAATGGTAGCCCCTCAAAAAGTACCTGGAAGCCAAGCCATTGTGTGCACCTCATCGCCTTCACGTTGCGCCCAAGCACCATTTAATACTGCTCCCCCAAATTTTGACTGCCCCCTCCCAACAGAAATCAGAGAGTATGGGGAGGGTGCAGTAAAAAAGTATTTGCAGTACCCCACAATAAGTCAGGATCCTCCTCCACCTATTCCTCTGCTCTCTGAACCCACCCATTCTGCCCAGGTTCCGCCTATACCCCTCCTCTCTGACCCCACCCACTCTGACTAGGCTCTTCCTATACCCCTCCTCTCTGCCCAGGCTCCGCCTATACTCCTCCTCTCTGACCCCACCCACTCTGACTTGGCTCCTCCTATGCTCCTCCTCTCTGACCCCTCCCACTCTGACTAGGCTCCTCCTATACCCCTCCTCTCTGACCCAGCTCCTCCTATACTCCTCCTCTCCTCTCCCCACCCACTCTGACTTGGCTCCTCCTCCTCACAACACCTGTTCCCTTTCTTTCACCTCTCTCTGTTCAGGCCACACATATTTTACTTACCAACCAATCTGCAATCCCTCATTCACTAGGCATGATTCCACTCTTACACAACACACAGACACATTTTACTTACCAATTGGCCATTTAGGCCCACCTCCAACTTACCTCTGCTCTGCCACCATCAGTCACCTGGTGCCGAACCCGGGATTCGAACCCTGGTTGCCTGCATGGAAGGCAGGTACTTACCCACTGGACCACACTGGTTTCCATGTAAGTAGCTTATCAAATTGTCCTTATGTCATGGTCATCCTTTTCATGTGCAATGGAAGCCGCAGGGAAGGACACCAAGGCCTGCATGTTGCTTATAGTTACTACTGCAATCCTCTAGACCACTAAGGAGCTATAGCTCAAAGGTAAGTCTTGTACCTTTGCTGCGGACAGCCCTCACAGGCCAGGGTTCGAATCCTGCCAATGCTGTAGAGGTATCCCAAGGTAGAAATTTTCAAAAAGTGAATGTTTTTTTTTTTGCTAAGATTTTTTTTTACTTGGTAACAGAGGAGAAAAGTGGACACTCTTTTTGGCATGTGTGTCTCAAAATTTCAAATGTTTTCCCTCATGACCTTCTACCAACCTCCCTATTTCTCAAGTAGGTGCAATAGGGACAAGGCCTTATTTTCCTTTATCAATGTCTTCATTCTTTGTCCTTTAAGTTTGGTGAATTGCAGAGTGCAATTGTGGTATTGGGGGTTATAACTGAGCACAAGAATGCGAGGAAGGTGCTACACTTATTGTAAAATAGGTTGGATGATTGTGATTTTTCATTTTGGTGTGAGCCACTCGCTCAAATCAGGGGTTTGGTGCCAGTGAGCTTGGATAGAAATAAAGGTCAAGTATGAGCTCTGGCTAATGAAATGATGGGTCAAGTTTGAGGCAAGCTAGAGTCCATTTATTAGGTGCAATAAGAAGCTAGAAAGATTGTTTCCTTCAAGAGACAGACAAGGGCAGAGTCAAGCCTTTGCTCTAGTAGGTCTGCATCATCCCTGCTGCAGGATGTGAAGGAATGGACCTCCACAGCAATGCGCTGTGCCGGGCTGGGCTGCGCTGGCCTGGGCTGGGCCTGCCCTGGCACTGTGAATTAATCACCCACCTCCTTCCTTTGAGGAACGCTCACGAACGCCCACGAACGCCCTTGTTCTGTATACAGGCTGACAGCAGGCAATTTAGGACCCTGCTAAATGAGGGTGATGTCCCCATGTGCTTCCTTCAAGTGGCAAAATCCTTCGTCTAAGGCAGGTGGGCTTTTTAAAAATTTGGTTGAAGACCATATGTTGGAGGCGGTATCACGGCACAAGCCGCCGACCGTCTCAGAAGAAAGTATGCATGGGAGAATATTATTTGCATAGGACAGACCTCTTCTCAGTCCCATTCTTATGCTGCAGTTGCCATGAAGTGTTACTAGAGGGCAGCAGTATGAACAAAAGAGCACACTGAGGCTTTTCTTCTGCTTGCTGACATGATTCTTGTTCATGGTGGTCTTGCAGGGCCTAAGGAGTGAAGGACTGCTTTGACTGAGGGGATGAGGAATGGCAGGCCTGTATTTGTGGTGAAGGGGGAATATTTGGAAGGTAAACAGCAAGATGAAAACGTCAAAGCATATATGTTTGCTGAGTGATTGAGTCTGTGTGTCACTTGTCTCTTTGAAGGGACATGTGAGAAAGGAACGGCAGCACCATAGACTTCAGATGGGAGAGAGCAAGCAAGGATTAATATTTCCCTCAAATCCAAATACTTACAGTACCTCAAAGATGACAAGTGCGATATGATGTTCTGCAATTGTAAGGATTTGCCATGTGTGGTAGATAAATATGCATAGTTAGTGAGGTTTTTCCCAGAATGTGAGTATCGTTAGGCTGGCAAATGTCAGGCACTCCTTTGGGAGTATGAGGCCAAGAACAAATTTGGGAAGTTTGCTACAGTCATCTGTAGGATCGAAAGACACTGGGGAATCGTTACAGAGGGAGCCAGGCTTCACAAAATGTGGTAACAGTTGGACAGAAATCTTTAGCAGGGACTTTTGTCTACCCCCAATGTGGGACCAGGACCGCAGTACCTCTGTGTCTCTGAAACATATTTTGACCTCTGGACACCACCATCTCAATACCCCTCAAATGTTCCCCCCTGGTACCCCAGATTTGGTAGTGCATCAACCAGGTTTCAATCATTTGAGTGACCACAAACACCCTTCCTATGTGCCTTCCATTTACATTCAGTCAGTAACCCAGCTGCTTCGTTCGCTGTTCAATCTCAAGTGACAGTTGGATGCACATTGCAGGGGTATACAGGCATTTACCGTACTGTACAGACCCTCTCAGTACAGCCAGACTACACTTCTTAAAATCATAAATACATGTTTTGCCCAACAGTAAGGCCAGGCCTTTCCTCTGTAGTTCATGGCCAACGTATGGAGGAAAACATCAACTGAAGAGCATGCCAAAATTCTCTACAGACACTGCCAATCCTCACACTTTTGCCTATTCGCATGCTGAGGTTATTCACTATGAACCACCAAACCAATTGCAACAGTAGCCTCTCCCTGCCTCATTCGTATGCTTCGATGCCACCTTTATTTAGCAAGTGTTAGTGCTCTCGGATTTTGTAGCGCGATTCGCTATAGCCTCTGTTTTCAACAGAAATGTCCTAAAGGTACCTATACCAATCTGCAGGGTGGGGAGGAAGGGGGCTGCTGCTGCTGGCAGTAACATTTTGGGGCACCCCACCTGCAAAAATACAGCCAAATGCTCCTTGTTTTACCTTTCAATAGCATAACTGCAGCATAATCGTATGGTGACCCCTGTTGTTAATAGAAACTGTCAAACAGCTTCTTGCCCCCCCCCGTTGCCCCTAACCATTTGGGGTACACCCCATGAGGGAGGATCAGAGCAATACAAACTAATGGTAGCCCCTCAAAAAGTACCTGGAAGCCAAGCCATTGTGTGCACCTCATCGCCTTCACGTTGCGCCCAAGCACCTTTTAATACTGCTCCCCCAAATTTTGACTGCCCCCTCCCAACAGAAATCAGAGAGTATGGGGAGGGTGCAGTAAAAAAGTATTTGCAGTACCCCACAATAAGTCAGGCTCCTCCTCCACCTATTCCTCTGCTCTCTGAACCCACCCATTCTGCCCAGGCTCCGCCTATACCCCTCCTCTCTGACCCCACCCACTCTGACTAGGCTCTTCCTATACCCCTCCTCTCTGCCCAGGCTCCGCCTATACTCCTCCTCTCTGACCCCACCCACTCTGACTTGGCTCCTCCTATGCTCCTCCTCTCTGACCCCTCCCACTCTGACTAGGCTCCTCCTATACCCCTCCTCTCTGACCCAGCTCCTCCTATACTCCTCCTCTCTGACCCCACCCACTCTGACTTGGCTCCTCCTCCTCACAACACCTGTTCTCTTTCTTTCACCTCTCTCTGTTCAGGCCACACATATTTTACTTACCAACCAATCTGCAATCCCTCATTCACTAGGCATGATTCCACTCTTACACAACACACAGACACATTTTACTTACCAATTGGCCATTTAGGCCCACCTCCAACTTACCTCTGCTCTGCCACCATCTGTCACCTGGTGCCGAACCCGGGATTCGAACCCTGGTTGCCTGCATGGAAGGCAGGTACTTACCCACTGGACCACACTGGTTTCCATGTAAGTAGCTTATCAAATTGTCCTTATGTCATGGTCATCCTTTTCATGTGCAATGGAAGCCGCAGGGAAGGACACCAAGGCCTGCATGTTGCTTATAGTTACTACTGCAATCCTCTAGACCACTAAGGAGCTATAGCTCAAAGGTAAGTCTTGTACCTTTGCTGCGGACAGCCCTCACAGGCCAGGGTTCGAATCCTGCCAATGCTGTAGAGGTATCCCAAGGTGGAAATTTTCAAAAAGTGAATGTTTTTTTTTTTGCTAAGATTTTTTTTTACTTGGTAACAGAGGAGAAAAGTGGGCACTCTTTTTGGCATGCGTGTCTCAAAATTTCAAATGTTTTCCCTCATGACCTTCTACCAACCTCCCTATTTCTCAAGTAGGTGCAATAGGGACAAGGCCTTATTTTCCTTTATCAATGTCTTCATTCTTTGTCCTTTAAGTTTGGTGAATTGCAGAGTGCAATTGTGGTATTGGGGGTTATAACTGAGCACAAGAATGCGAGGAAGGTGCTACACTTATTGTAAAATAGGTTGGATGATTGTGATTTTTCATTTTGGTGTGAGCCACTCGCTCAAATCAGGGGTTTGGTGCCAGTGAGCTTGGATAGAAATAAAGGTCAAGTATGAGCTCTGGCTAATGAAATGATGGGTCAAGTTTGAGGCAAGCTAGAGTCCATTTATTAGGTGCAATAAGAAGCTAGAAAGATTGTTTGCTTTAAGAGACAGACAAGGGCAGAGTCAAGCCTTTGCTCTAGTAGGTCTGCATCATCCCTGCTGCAGGATGTGAAGGAATGGACCTCCACAGCAATGCGCTGTGCCGGGCTGGGCTGCGCTGGCCTGGGCTGGGCTGGGCCTGCCCTGGCACTGTGAATTAATCACCCACCTCCTTCCTTTGAGGAACGCTCACGAACGCCCACGAACGCCCTTGTTCTGTATACAGGCTGACAGCAGGCAATTTAGGACCCTGCTAAATGAGGGTGATGTCCCCATGTGCTTCCTTCAAGTGGCAAAATCCTTCGTCTAAGGCAGGTGGGCTTTTTAAAAATTTGGTTGAAGACCATATGTTGGAGGCGGTATCACGGCACAAGCCGCCGACCGTCTCAGAAGAAAGTGTGCATGGGAGGATATTATTTGCATAGGACAGCCCTCTTCTCAGTCCCATTCTTATGCTGCAGTTGCCATGAAGTGTTACTAGAGGGCAGCAGTATGAACAAAAGAGCACACTGAGGCTTTTCTTCTGCTTGCTGACATGATTCTTGTTCATGGTGGTCTTGCAGGGCCTAAGGAGTGAAGGACTGCTTTGACTGAGGGGATGAGGAATGGCAGGCCTGTATTTGTGGTGAAGGGGGAATATTTGGAAGGTAAACAGCAAGATGAAAACGTCAAAGCATATATGTTTGCTGAGTGATTGAGTCTGTGTGTCACTTGTCTCTTTGAAGGGACATGTGAGAAAGGAACAGCAGCACCATAGACTTCAGATGGGAGAGAGCAAGCAAGGATTAATATTTCCCTCAAATCCAAATACTTACAGTACCTCAAAGATGACAAGTGCGATATGATGTTCTGCAATTGTAAGGATTTGCCATGTGTGGTAGATAAATATGCATAGTTAGTGAGGTTTTTCCCAGAATGTGAGTATCGTTAGGCTGGCAAATGTCAGGCACTCCTTTGGGAGTATGAGGCCAAGAACAAATTTGGGAAGTTTGCTACAGTCATCTGTAGGATCGAAAGACACTGGGGAATCGTTACAGAGGGAGCCAGGCTTCACAAAATGTGGTAACAGTTGGACAGAAATCTTTAGCAGGGACTTTTGTCTACCCCCAATGTGGGACCAGGACCGCAGTACCTCTGTGTCTCTGAAACATATTTTGACCTCTGGACACCACCATCTCAATACCCCTCAAATGTTCCCCCCTGGTACCCCAGCTTTGGTAGTGCATCAACCAGGTTTCAATCATTTGAGTGACCACAAACACCCTTCCTATGTGCCTTCCATTTACATTCAGTCAGTAACCCAGCTGCTTCGTTCGCTGTTCAATCTCAAGTGACAGTTGGATGCACATTGCAGGGGTATACAGGCATTTACCGTACTGTACAGACCCTCTCAGTACAGCCAGACTACACTTCTTAAAATCATAAATACATGTTTTGCCCAACAGTAAGGCCAGGCCTTTCCTCTGTAGTTCATGGCCAACATAAGGAGGAAAACATCAACTGAAGAGCATGCCAAAATTCTCTACAGACACTGCCAATCCTCACACTTTTGCCTATTCGCATGCTGAGGTTATTCACTATGAACCACCAAACCAATTGCAACAGTAGCCTCTCCCTGCCTCATTCGTATGCTTCGATGCCACCTTTATTTAGCAAGTGTTAGTGCTCTCGGATTTTGTAGCGCGATTCGCTATAGCCTCTGTTTTCAACAGAAATGTCCTAAAGGTACCTATACCAATCTGCAGTGTGGGGAGGAAGGGGGCTGCTGCTGCTGGCAGTAACATTTTGGGGCACCCCACCTGAAAAAATACAGCCAAATGCTCCTTGTTTTACCTTTCAATAGCATAACTGCAGCATAATCGTATGGTGACCCCTGTTGTTAATAGAAACTGTCAAACAGCTTCTTGCCCCCCCCGTTGCCCCTAACCATTTGGGGTACACCCCATGAGGGAGGATCAGAGCAATACAAACTAATGGTAGCCCCTCAAAAAGTACCTGGAAGCCAAGCCATTGTGTGCACCTCATCGCCTTCACGTTGCGCCCAAGCACCTTTTAATACTGCTCCCCCAAATTTTGACTGCCCCCTCCCAACAGAAATCAGAGAGTATGGGGAGGGTGCAGTAAAAAAGTATTTGCAGTACCCCACAATAAGTCAGGATCCTCCTCCACCTATTCCTCTGCTCTCTGAACCCACCCATTCTGCCCAGGCTCCGCCTATACCCCTCCTCTCTGACCCCACCCACTCTGACTAGGCTCTTCCTATACCCCTCCTCTCTGCCCAGGCTCCGCCTATACTCCTCCTCTCTGACCCCACCCACTCTGACTTGGCTCAGCCTATGCTCCACCTCTCTGACCCCTCCCACTCTGACTAGGCTCCTCCTATACCCCTCCTCTCTGACCCAGCTCCTCCTATACTCCTCCTCTCTGACCCCACCCACTCTGACTTGGCTCCTCCTCCTCACAACACCTGTTCCCTTTCTTTCACCTCTCTCTGTTCAGGCCACACATATTTTACTTACCAACCAATCTGCAATCCCTCATTCACTAGGCATGATTCCACACTTACACAACACACAGACACATTTTACTTACCAATTGGCCATTTAGGCCCACCTCCAACTTACCTCTGCTCTGCCACCATCAGTCACCTGGTGCCGAACCCGGGATTCAAACCCTGGTTGCCTGCATGGAAGGCAGGTACTTACCCACTGGACCACACTGGTTTCCATGTAAGTAGCTTATCAAATTGTCCCTATGTCATGGTCATCCTTTTCATGTGCAATGGAAGCCGCAGGGAAGGACACCCAGGCCTGCATGTTGCTTATAGTTACTACTGCAATCCTCTAGACCACTAAGGAGCTATAGCTCAAAGGTAAGTCTTGTACCTTTGGTGCGGACAGCCCTCACAGGCCAGGGTTCGAATCCTGCCAATGCTGTAGAGGTATCCCAAGGTGGAAATTTTCAAAAAGTGAATGTTTTTTTTTTTGCTAAGATTTTTTTTTACTTGGTAACAGAGGAGAAAAGTGGACACTCTTTTTGGCATGTGTGTCTCAAAATTTCAAATGTTTTCCCTCATGACCTTCTACCAACCTCCCTATTTCTCAAGTAGGTGCAATAGGGACAAGGCCTTATTTTCCTTTATCAATGTCTTCATTCTTTGTCCTTTAACCACTTGGACGCTAAGGGCCTGAGGCCTCTATAATGAGATTTCCATTGAAATGAATGGGCAGTGCATGACAAGTAACCCTTGTCATTAGCATCCAAGTGGTTAAGTTTGGTGAATTGCAGAGTGCAATTGTGGTATTGGGGGTTATAACTGAGCACAAGAATGCGAGGAAGGTGCTACACTTATTGTAAAATAGGTTGGATGATGGTGATTTTTCATTTTGGTGTGAGCCATTCGCTCAAATCAGGGGTTTGGTCCCAGTGAGCTTGGATAGAAATAAAGGTCAAGTATGAGCTCTGGCTAATGAAATGATGGGTCAAGTTTGAGGCAAGCTAGAGTCCATTTATTAGGTGCAATAAGAAGCTAGAAAGATTGTTTCCTTTAAGAGACAGATAAGGGCAGAGTCAAGCCTTTGCTCTAGTAGGTCTGCATCATCCCTGCTGCAGGATGTGAAGGAATGGACCTCCACAGCAATGCGCTGTGCCGGGCTGGGCTGCGCTGGCCTGGGCTGGGCCTGCCCTGGCACTGTGAATTAATCACCCACCTCCTTCCTTTGAGGAACGCTCACGAACGCCCACGAACGCCCTTGTTCTGTATACAGGCTGACAGCAGGCAATTTAGGACCCTGCTAAATGAGGGTGATGTCCCCATGTGCTTCCTTCAAGTGGCAAAATCCTTTGTCTAAGGCAGGTGGGCTTTTTAAAAATTTGGTTGAAGACCATATGTTGGAGGCGGTATCACGGCACAAGCCGCCGACCGTCTCAGAAGAAAGTGTGCATGGGAGGATATTATTTGCATAGGACAGCCCTCTTCTCAGTCCCATTCTTATGCTGCAGTTGCCATGAAGTGTTACTAGAGGGCAGCAGTATGAACAAAAGAGCACACTGAGGCTTTTCTTCTGCTTGCTGACATGATTCTTGTTCATGGTGGTCTTGCAGGGCCTAAGGAGTGAAGGACTGCTTTGACTGAGGGGATGAGGAATAGCAGGCCTGTATTTGTGGTGAAGGGGGAATATTTGGAAGGTAAACAGCAAGATGAAAACGTCAAAGCATATATGTTTGCTGAGTGATTGAGTCTGTGTGTCACTTGTCTCTTTGAAGGGACATGTGAGAAAGGAACAGCAGCACCATAGACTTCAGATGGGAGAGAGCAAGCAAGGATTAATATTTCCCTCAAATCCAAATACTTACAGTACCTCAAAGATGACAAGTGCGATATGATGTTCTGCAATTGTAAGGATTTGCCATGTGTGGTAGATAAATATGCATAGTTAGTGAGGTTTTTCCCAGAATGTGAGTATCGTTAGGCTGGCAAATGTCAGGCACTCCTTTGGGAGTATGAGGCCAAGAACAAATTTGGGAAGTTTGCTACAGTCATCTGTAGGATCGAAAGACACTGGGGAATCGTTACAGAGGGAGCCAGGCTTCACAAAATGTGGTAACAGTTGGACAGAAATCTTTAGCAGGGACTTTTGTCTACCCCCAATGTGGGACCAGGACCGCAGTACCTCTGTGTCTCTGAAACATATTTTGACCTCTGGACACCACCATCTCAATACCCCTCAAATGTTCCCCCCTGGTACCCCAGCTTTGGTAGTGCATCAACCAGGTTTCAATCATTTGAGTGACCACAAACACCCTTCCTATGTGCCTTCCATTTACATTCAGTCAGTAACCCAGCTGCTTCGTTCGCTGTTCAATCTCAAGTGACAGTTGGATGCACATTGCAGGGGTATACAGGCATTTACCGTACTGTACAGACCCTCTCAGTGCAGCCAGACTACACTTCTTAAAATCATAAATACATGTTTTGCCCAACAGTAAGGCCAGGCCTTTCCTCTGTAGTTCATGGCCAACATAAGGAGGAAAACATCAACTGAAGAGCATGCCAAAATTCTCTACAGACACTGCCAATCCTCACACTTTTGCCTATTCGCATGCTGAGGTTATTCACTATGAACCACCAAACCAATTGCAACAGTAGCCTCTCCCTGCCTCATTCGTATGCTTCGATGCCACCTTTATTTAGCAAGTGTTAGTGCTCTCGGATTTTGTAGCGCGATTCGCTATAGCCTCTGTTTTCAACAGAAATGTCCTAAAGGTACCTATACCAATCTGCAGTGTGGGGAGGAAGGGGGCTGCTGCTGCTGGCAGTAACATTTTGGGGCACCCCACCTGAAAAAATACAGCCAAATGCTCCTTGTTTTACCTTTCAATAGCATAACTGCAGCATAATCGTATGGTGACCCCTGTTGTTAATAGAAACTGTCAAACAGCTTCTTGCCCCCCCCCGTTGCCCCTAACCATTTGGGGTACACCCCATGAGGGAGGATCAGAGCAATACAAACTAATGGTAGCCCCTCAAAAAGTACCTGGAAGCCAAGCCATTGTGTGCACCTCATCGCCTTCACGTTGCGCCCAAGCACCTTTTAATACTGCTCCCCCAAATTTTGACTGCCCCCTCCCAACAGAAATCAGAGAGTATGGGGAGGGTGCAGTAAAAAAGTATTTGCAGTACCCCACAATAAGTCAGGATCCTCCTCCACCTATTCCTCTGCTCTCTGAACCCACCCATTCTGCCCAGGCTCCGCCTATACCCCTCCTCTCTGACCCCACCCACTCTGACTAGGCTCTTCCTATACCCCTCCTCTCTGCCCAGGCTCCGCCTATACTCCTCCTCTCTGACCCCACCCACTCTGACTTGGCTCCTCCTATGCTCCTCCTCTCTGACCCCTCCCACTCTGACTAGGCTCCTCCTATACCCCTCCTCTCTGACCCAGCTCCTCCTATACTCCTCCTCTCTGACCCCACCCACTCTGACTTAGCTCCTCCTCCTCACAACACCTGTTCCCTTTCTTTCACCTCTCTCTGTTCAGGCCACACATATTTTACTTACCAACCAATCTGCAATCCCTCATTCACTAGGCATGATTCCACTCTTACACAACACACAGACACATTTTACTTACCAATTGGCCATTTAGGCCAACCTCCAACTTACCTCTGCTCTGCCACCATCAGTCACCTGGTGCCGAACCCGGGATTCAAACCCTGGTTGCCTGCATGGAAGGCAGGTACTTGCCCACTGGACCACACTGGTTTCCATGTAAGTAGCTTATCAAATTGTCCTTATGTCATGGTCATCCTTTTCATGTGCAATGGAAGCCGCAGGGAAGGACACCCAGGCCTGCATGTTGCTTATAGTTACTACTGCAATCCTCTAGACCACTAAGGAGCTATAGCTCAAAGGTAAGTCTTGTACCTTTGGTGCGGACAGCCCTCACAGGCCAGGGTTCGAATCCTGCCAATGCTGTAGAGGTATCCCAAGGTGGAAATTTTCAAAAAGTGAATGTTTTTTTTTTTGCTAAGATTTTTTTTTACTTGGTAACAGAGGAGAAAAGTGGACACTCTTTTTGGCATGTGTGTCTCAAAATTTCAAATGTTTTCCCTCATGACCTTCTACCAACCTCCCTATTTCTCAAGTAGGTGCAATAGGGACAAGGCCTTATTTTCCTTTATCAATGTCTTCATTCTTTGTCCTTTAACCACTTGGACGCTAAGGGCCTGAGGCCTCTATAATGAGATTTCCATTGAAATGAATGGGCAGTGCATGACAAGTTACCCTTGTCATTAGCATCCAAGTGGTTAAGTTTGGTGAATTGCAGAGTGCAATTGTGGTATTGGGGGTTATAACTGAGCACAAGAATGCGAGGAAGGTGCTACACTTATTGTAAAATAGGTTGGATGATGGTGATTTTTCATTTTGGTGTGAGCCATTCGCTCAAATCAGGGGTTTGGTCCCAGTGAGCTTGGATAGAAATAAAGGTCAAGTATGAGCTCTGGCTAATGAAATGATGGGTCAAGTTTGAGGCAAGCTAGAGTCCATTTATTAGGTGCAATAAGAAGCTAGAAAGATTGTTTCCTTTAAGAGACAGATAAGGGCAGAGTCAAGCCTTTGCTCTAGTAGGTCTGCATCATCCCTGCTGCAGGATGTGAAGGAATGGACCTCCACAGCAATGCGCTGTGCCGGGCTGGGCTGGGCTGCGCTGGCCTGGGCTGGGCCTGCCCTGGCACTGTGAATTAATCACCCACCTCCTTCCTTTGAGGAACGCTCACGAACGCCCACGAACGCCCTTGTTCTGTATACAGGCTGACAGCAGGCAATTTAGGACCCTGCTAAATGAGGGTGATGTCCCCATGTGCTTCCTTCAAGTGGCAAAATCCTTCGTCTAAGGCAGGTGGGCTTTTTAAAAATTTGGTTGAAGACCATATGTTGGAGGCGGTATCACGGCACAAGCCGCCGACCGTCTCAGAAGAAAGTGTGCATGGGAGGATATTATTTGCATAGGACAGCCCTCTTCTCAGTCCCATTCTTATGCTGCAGTTGCCATGAAGTGTTACTAGAGGGCAGCAGTATGAACAAAAGAGCACACTGAGGCTTTTCTTCTGCTTGCTGACATGATTCTTGTTCATGGTGGTCTTGCAGGGCCTAAGGAGTGAAGGACTGCTTTGACTGAGGGGATGAGGAATGGCAGGCCTGTATTTGTGGTGAAGGGGGAATATTTGGAAGGTAAACAGCAAGATGAAAACGTCAAAGCATATATGTTTGCTGAGTGATTGAGTCTGTGTGTCACTTGTCTCTTTGAAGGGACATGTGAGAAAGGAACAGCAGCACCATAGACTTCAGATGGGAGAGAGCAAGCAAGGATTAATATTTCCCTCAAATCCAAATACTTACAGTACCTCAAAGATGACAAGTGCGATATGATGTTCTGCAATTGTAAGGATTTGCCATGTGTGGTAGATAAATATGCATAGTTAGTGAGGTTTTTCCCAGAATGTGAGTATCGTTAGGCTGGCAAATGTCAGGCACTCCTTTGGGAGTATGAGGCCAAGAACAAATTTGGGAAGTTTGCTACAGTCATCTGTAGGATCGAAAGACACTGGGGAATCGTTACAGAGGGAGCCAGGCTTCACAAAATGTGGTAACAGTTGGACAGAAATCTTTAGCAGGGACTTTTGTCTACCCCCAATGTGGGACCAGGACCGCAGTACCTCTGTGTCTCTGAAACATATTTTGACCTCTGGACACCACCATCTCAATACCCCTCAAATGTTCCCCCCTGGTACCCCAGCTTTGGTAGTGCATCAACCAGGTTTCAATCATTTGAGTGACCACAAACACCCTTCCTATGTGCCTTCCATTTACATTCAGTCAGTAACCCAGCTGCTTCGTTCGCTGTTCAATCTCAAGTGACAGTTGGATGCACATTGCAGGGGTATACAGGCATTTACCGTACTGTACAGACCCTCTCAGTACAGCCAGACTACACTTCTTAAAATCATAAATACATGTTTTGCCCAACAGTAAGGCCAGGCCTTTCCTCTGTAGTTCATGGCCAACATAAGGAGGAAAACATCAACTGAAGAGCATGCCAAAATTCTCTACAGACACTGCCAATCCTCACACTTTTGCCTATTCGCATGCTGAGGTTATTCACTATGAACCACCAAACCAATTGCAACAGTAGCCTCTCCCTGCCTCATTCGTATGCTTCGATGCCACCTTTATTTAGCAAGTGTTAGTGCTCTCGGATTTTGTAGCGCGATTCGCTATAGCCTCTGTTTTCAACAGAAATGTCCTAAAGGTACCTATACCAATCTGCAGGGTGGGGAGGAAGGGGGCTGCTGCTGCTGGCAGTAACATTTTGGGGCACCCCACCTGCAAAAATACAGCCAAATGCTCCTTGTTTTACCTTTCAATAGCATAACTGCAGCATAATCGTATGGTGACCCCTGTTGTTAATAGAAACTGTCAAACAGCTTCTTGCCCCCCCGTTGCCCCTAACCATTTGGGGTACACCCCATGAGGGAGGATCAGAGCAATACAAACTAATGGTAGCCCCTCAAAAAGTACCTGGAAGCCAAGCCATTGTGTGCACCTCATCGCCTTCACGTTGCGCCCAAGCACCTTTTAATACTGCTCCCCCAAATTTTGACTGCCCCCTCCCAACAGAAATCAGAGAGTATGGGGAGGGTGCAGTAAAAAAGTATTTGCAGTACCCCACAATAAGTCAGGATCCTCCTCCACCTATTCCTCTGCTCTCTGAACCCACCCATTCTGCCCAGGCTCCGCCTATACCCCTCCTCTCTGACCCCACCCACTCTGACTAGGCTCTTCCTATACCCCTCCTCTCTGACCCCTCCCACTCTGACTAGGCTCCTCCTATACCCCTCCTCTCTGACCCAGCTCCTCCTATACTCCTCCTCTCCTCTCCCCACCCACTCTGACTTGGCTCCTCCTCCTCACAACACCTGTTCCCTTTCTTTCACCTCTCTCTGTTCAGGCCACACATATTTTACTTACCAACCAATCTGCAATCCCTCATTCACTAGGCATGATTCCACTCTTACACAACACACAGACACATTTTACTTACCAATTGGCCATTTAGGCCCACCTCCAACTTACCTCTGCTCTGCCACCATCAGTCACCTGGTGCCGAACCCGGGATTCGAACCCTGGTTGCCTGCATGGAAGGCAGGTACTTACCCACTGGACCACACTGGTTTCCATGTAAGTAGCTTATCAAATTGTCCTTATGTCATGGTCATCCTTTTCATGTGCAATGGAAGCCGCAGGGAAGGACACCAAGGCCTGCATGTTGCTTATAGTTACTACTGCAATCCTCTAGACCACTAAGGAGCTATAGCTCAAAGGTAAGTCTTGTACCTTTGCTGCGGACAGCCCTCACAGGCCAGGGTTCGAATCCTGCCAATGCTGTAGAGGTATCCCAAGGTGGAAATTTTCAAAAAGTGAATGTTTTTTTTTTTGCTAAGATTTTTTTTTACTTGGTAACAGAGGAGAAAAGTGGACACTCTTTTTGGCATGTGTGTCTCAAAATTTCAAATGTTTTCCCTCATGACCTTCTACCAACCTCCCTATTTCTCAAGTAGGTGCAATAGGGACAAGGCCTTATTTTCCTTTATCAATGTCTTCATTCTTTGTCCTTTAACCACTTGGACGCTAAGGGCCTGAGTCCTCTATAATGAGATTTCCATTGAAATGAATGGGCAGTGCATGACAAGTTACCCTTGTCATTAGCATCCAAGTGGTTAAGTTTGGTGAATTGCAGAGTGCAATTGTGGTATTGGGGGTTATAACTGAGCACAAGAATGCGAGGAAGGTGCTACACTTATTGTAAAATAGGTTGGATGATGGTGATTTTTCATTTTGGTGTGAGCCATTCGCTCAAATCAGGGGTTTGGTCCCAGTGAGCTTGGATAGAAATAAAGGTCAAGTATGAGCTCTGGCTAATGAAATGATGGGTCAAGTTTGAGGCAAGCTAGAGTCCATTTATTAGGTGCAATAAGAAGCTAGAAAGATTGTTTCCTTTAAGAGACAGATAAGGGCAGAGTCAAGCCTTTGCTCTAGTAGGTCTGCATCATCCCTGCTGCAGGATGTGAAGGAATGGACCTCCACAGCAATGCGCTGTGCCGGGCTGGGCTGCGCTGGCCTGGGCTGGGCCTGCCCTGGCACTGTGAATTAATCACCCACCTCCTTCCTTTGAGGAACGCTCACGAACGCCCACGAACGCCCTTGTTCTGTATACAGGCTGACAGCAGGCAATTTAGGACCCTGCTAAATGAGGGTGATGTCCCCATGTGCTTCCTTCAAGTGGCAAAATCCTTCGTCTAAGGCAGGTGGGCTTTTTAAAAATTTGGTTGAAGACCATATGTTGGAGGCGGTATCACGGCACAAGCCGCCGACCGTCTCAGAAGAAAGTGTGCATGGGAGGATATTATTTGCATAGGACAGCCCTCTTCTCAGTCCCATTCTTATGCTGCAGTTGCCATGAAGTGTTACTAGAGGGCAGCAGTATGAACAAAAGAGCACACTGAGGCTTTTCTTCTGCTTGCTGACATGATTCTTGTTCATGGTGGTCTTGCAGGGCCTAAGGAGTGAAGGACTGCTTTGACTGAGGGGATGAGGAATGGCAGGCCTGTATTTGTGGTGAAGGGGGAATATTTGGAAGGTAAACAGCAAGATGAAAACGTCAAAGCATATATGTTTGCTGAGTGATTGAGTCTGTGTGTCACTTGTCTCTTTGAAGGGACATGTGAGAAAGGAACAGCAGCACCATAGACTTCAGATGGGAGAGAGCAAGCAAGGATTAATATTTCCCTCAAATCCAAATACTTACAGTACCTCAAAGATGACAAGTGCGATATGATGTTCTGCAATTGTAAGGATTTGCCATGTGTGGTAGATAAATATGCATAGTTAGTGAGGTTTTTCCCAGAATGTGAGTATCGTTAGGCTGGCAAATGTCAGGCACTCCTTTGGGAGTATGAGGCCAAGAACAAATTTGGGAAGTTTGCTACAGTCATCTGTAGGATCGAAAGACACTGGGGAATCGTTACAGAGGGAGCCAGGCTTCACAAAATGTGGTAACAGTTGGACAGAAATCTTTAGCAGGGACTTTTGTCTACCCCCAATGTGGGACCAGGACCGCAGTACCTCTGTGTCTCTGAAACATATTTTGACCTCTGGACACCACCATCTCAATACCCCTCAAATGTTCCCCCCTGGTACCCCAGCTTTGGTAGTGCATCAACCAGGTTTCAATCATTTGAGTGACCACAAACACCCTTCCTATGTGCCTTCCATTTACATTCAGTCAGTAACCCAGCTGCTTCGTTCGCTGTTCAATCTCAAGTGACAGTTGGATGCACATTGCAGGGGTATACAGGCATTTACCGTACTGTACAGACCCTCTCAGTACAGCCAGACTACACTTCTTAAAATCATAAATACATGTTTTGCCCAACAGTAAGGCCAGGCCTTTCCTCTGTAGTTCATGGCCAACATAAGGAGGAAAACATCAACTGAAGAGCATGCCAAAATTCTCTACAGACACTGCCAATCCTCACACTTTTGCCTATTCGCATGCTGAGGTTATTCACTATGAACCACCAAACCAATTGCAACAGTAGCCTCTCCCTGCCTCATTCGTATGCTTCGATGCCACCTTTATTTAGCAAGTGTTAGTGCTCTCGGATTTTGTAGCGCGATTCGCTATAGCCTCTGTTTTCAACAGAAATGTCCTAAAGGTACCTATACCAATCTGCAGGGTGGGGAGGAAGGGGGCTGCTGCTGCTGGCAGTAACATTTTGGGGCACCCCACCTGCAAAAATACAGCCAAATGCTCCTTGTTTTACCTTTCAATAGCATAACTGCAGCATAATCGTATGGTGACCCCTGTTGTTAATAGAAACTGTCAAACAGCTTCTTGCCCCCCCGTTGCCCCTAACCATTTGGGGTACACCCCATGAGGGAGGATCAGAGCAATACAAACTAATGGTAGCCCCTCAAAAAGTACCTGGAAGCCAAGCCATTGTGTGCACCTCATCGCCTTCACGTTGCGCCCAAGCACCTTTTAATACTGCTCCCCCAAATTTTGACTGCCCCCTCCCAACAGAAATCAGAGAGTATGGGGAGGGTGCAGTAAAAAAGTATTTGCAGTACCCCACAATAAGTCAGGATCCTCCTCCACCTATTCCTCTGCTCTCTGAACCCACCCATTCTGCCCAGGCTCCGCCTATACCCCTCCTCTCTGACCCCTCCCACTCTGACTAGGCTCCTCCTATACCCCTCCTCTCTGACCCAGCTCCTCCTATACTCCTCCTCTCCTCTCCCCACCCACTCTGACTTGGCTCCTCCTCCTCACAACACCTGTTCCCTTTCTTTCACCTCTCTCTGTTCAGGCCACACATATTTTACTTACCAACCAATCTGCAATCCCTCATTCACTAGGCATGATTCCACTCTTACACAACACACAGACACATTTTACTTACCAATTGGCCATTTAGGCCCACCTCCAACTTACCTCTGCTCTGCCACCATCAGTCACCTGGTGCCGAACCCGGGATTCGAACCCTGGATGCCTGCATGGAAGGCAGGTACTTACCCACTGGACCACACTGGTTTCCATGTAAGTAGCTTATCAAATTGTCCTTATGTCATGGTCATCCTTTTCATGTGCAATGGAAGCCGCAGGGAAGGACACCAAGGCCTGCATGTTGCTTATAGTTACTACTGCAATCCTCTAGACCACTAAGGAGCTATAGCTCAAAGGTAAGTCTTGTACCTTTGCTGCGGACAGCCCTCACAGGCCAGGGTTCGATTCGAATCCTGCCAATGCTGTAGAGGTATCCCAAGGTGGAAATTTTCAAAAAGTGAATGTTTTTTTTTTTGCTAAGATTTTTTTTTACTTGGTAACAGAGGAGAAAAGTGGACACTCTTTTTGGCATGTGTGTCTCAAAATTTCAAATGTTTTCCCTCATGACCTTCTACCAACCTCCCTATTTCTCAAGTAGGTGCAATAGGGACAAGGCCTTATTTTCCTTTATCAATGTCTTCATTCTTTGTCCTTTAAGTTTGGTGAATTGCAGAGTGCAATTGTGGTATTGGGGGTTATAACTGAGCACAAGAATGCGAGGAAGGTGCTACACTTATTGTAAAATAGGTTGGATGATTGTGATTTTTCATTTTGGTGTGAGCCACTCGCTCAAATCAGGGGTTTGGTGCCAGTGAGCTTGGATAGAAATAAAGGTCAAGTATGAGCTCTGGCTAATGAAATGATGGGTCAAGTTTGAGGCAAGCTAGAGTCCATTTATTAGGTGCAATAAGAAGCTAGAAAGATTGTTTCCTTTAAGAGACAGACAAGGGCAGAGTCAAGCCTTTGCTCTAGTAGGTCTGCATCATCCCTGCTGCAGGATGTGAAGGAATGGACCTCCACAGCAATGCGCTGTGCCGGGCTGGGCTGCGCTGGCCTGGGCTGGGCCTGCCCTGGCACTGTGAATTAATCACCCACCTCCTTCCTTTGAGGAACGCTCACGAACGCCCACGAACGCCCTTGTTCTGTATACAGGCTGACAGCAGGCAATTTAGGACCCTGCTAAATGAGGGTGATGTACCCATGTGCTTCCTTCAAGTGGCAAAATCCTTCGTCTAAGGCAGGTGGGCTTTTTAAAAATTTGGTTGAAGACCATATGTTGGAGGCGGTATCACGGCACAAGCCGCCGACCGTCTCAGAAGAAAGTATGCATGGGAGAATATTATTTGCATAGGACAGCCCTCTTCTCAGTCCCATTCTTATGCTGCAGTTGCCATGAAGTGTTACTAGAGGGCAGCAGTATGAACAAAAGAGCACACTGAGGCTTTTCTTCTGCTTGCTGACATGATTCTTGTTCATGGTGGTCTTGCAGGGCCTAAGGAGTGAAGGACTGCTTTGACTGAGGGGATGAGGAATGGCAGGCCTGTATTTGTGGTGAAGGGGGAATATTTGGAAGGTAAACAGCAAGATGAAAACGTCAAAGCATATATGTTTGCTGAGTGATTGAGTCTGTGTGTCACTTGTCTCTTTGAAGGGACATGTGAGAAAGGAACGGCAGCACCATAGACTTCAGATGGGAGAGAGCAAGCAAGGATTAATATTTCCCTCAAATCCAAATACTTACAGTACCTCAAAGATGACAAGTGCGATATGATGTTCTGCAATTGTAAGGATTTGCCATGTGTGGTAGATAAATATGCATAGTTAGTGAGGTTTTTCCCAGAATTTGAGTATCGTTAGGCTGGCAAATGTCAGGCACTCCTTTGGGAGTATGAGGCCAAGAACAAATTTGGGAAGTTTGCTACAGTCATCTGTAGGATCGAAAGACACTGGGGAATCGTTACAGAGGGAGCCAGGCTTCACAAAATGTGGTAACAGTTGGACAGAAATCTTTAGCAGGGACTTTTGTCTACCCCCAATGTGGGACCAGGACCGCAGTACCTCTGTGTCTCTGAAACATATTTTGACCTCTGGACACCACCATCTCAATACCCCTCAAATGTTCCCCCCTGGTACCCCAGATTTGGTAGTGCATCAACCAGGTTTCAATCATTTGAGTGACCACAAACACCCTTCCTATGTGCCTTCCATTTACATTCAGTCAGTAACCCAGCTGCTTCGTTCGCTGTTCAATCTCAAGTGACAGTTGGATGCACATTGCAGGGGTATACAGGCATTTACCGTACTGTACAGACCCTCTCAGTGCAGCCAGACTACACTTCTTAAAATCATAAATACATGTTTTGCCCAACAGTAAGGCCAGGCCTTTCCTCTGTAGTTCATGGCCAACATAAGGAGGAAAACATCAACTGAAGAGCATGCCAAAATTCTCTACAGACACTGCCAATCCTCACACTTTTGCCTATTCGCATGCTGAGGTTATTCACTATGAACCACCAAACCAATTGCAACAGTAGCCTCTCCCTGCCTCATTCGTATGCTTCGATGCCACCTTTATTTAGCAAGTGTTAGTGCTCTCGGATTTTGTAGCGCGATTCGCTATAGCCTCTGTTTTCAACAGAAATGTCCTAAAGGTACCTATACCAATCTGCAGTGTGGGGAGGAAGGGGGCTGCTGCTGCTGGCAGTAACATTTTGGGGCACCCCACCTGAAAAAATACAGCCAAATGCTCCTTGTTTTACCTTTCAATAGCATAACTGCAGCATAATCGTATGGTGACCCCTGTTGTTAATAGAAACTGTCAAACAGCTTCTTGCCCCCCCCGTTGCCCCTAACCATTTGGGGTACACCCCATGAGGGAGGATCAGAGCAATACAAACTAATGGTAGCCCCTCAAAAAGTACCTGGAAGCCAAGCCATTGTGTGCACCTCATCGCCTTCACGTTGCGCCCAAGCACCTTTTAATACTGCTCCCCCAAATTTTGACTGCCCCCTCCCAACAGAAATCAGAGAGTATGGGGAGGGTGCAGTAAAAAAGTATTTGCAGTACCCCACAATAAGTCAGGATCCTCCTCCACCTATTCCTCTGCTCTCTGAACCCACCCATTCTGCCCAGGCTCCACCTATACCCCTCCTCTCTGACCCCACCCACTCTGACTAGGCTCTTCCTATACCCCTCCTCTCTGCCCAGGCTCCGCCTATACTCCTCCTCAGTGACCCCACCCACTCTGACTTGGCTCAGCCTATGCTCCACCTCTCTGACCCCTCCCACTCTGACTAGGCTCCTCCTATACCCCTCCTCTCTGACCCAGCTCCTCCTATACTCCTCCTCTCTGACCCCACCCACTCTGACTTGGCTCCTCCTCCTCACAACACCTGTTCCCTTTCTTTCACCTCTCTCTGTTCAGGCCACACATATTTTACTTACCAACCAATCTGCAATCCCTCATTCACTAGGCATGATTCCACACTTACACAACACACAGACACATTTTACTTACCAATTGGCCATTTAGGCCCACCTCCAACTTACCTCTGCTCTGCCACCATCAGTCACCTGGTGCCGAACCCGGGATTCGAACCCTGGTTGCCTGCATGGAAGGCAGGTACTTACCCACTGGACCACACTGGTTTCCATGTAAGTAGCTTATCAAATTGTCCTTATGTCATGGTCATCCTTTTCATGTGCAATGGAAGCCGCAGGGAAGGACACCAAGGCCTGCATGTTGCTTATAGTTACTACTGCAATCCTCTAGACCACTAAGGAGCTATAGCTCAAAGGTAAGTCTTGTACCTTTGGTGCGGACAGCCCTCACAGGCCAGGGTTCGAATCCTGCCAATGCTGTAGAGGTATCCCAAGGTAGAAATTTTCAAAAAGTGAATGTTTTTTTTTTGCTAAGATTTTTTTTTACTTGGTAACAGAGGAGAAAAGTGGACACTCTTTTTGGCATGTGTGTCTCAAAATTTCAAATGTTTTCCCTCATGACCTTCTACCAACCTCCCTATTTCTCAAGTAGGTGCAATAGGGACAAGGCCTTATTTTCCTTTATCAATGTCTTCATTCTTTGTCCTTTAAGTTTGGTGAATTGCAGAGTGCAATTGTGGTATTGGGGGTTATAACTGAGCACAAGAATGCGAGGAAGGTGCTACACTTATTGTAAAATAGGTTGGATGATGGTGATTTTTCATTTTGGTGTGAGCCATTCGCTCAAATCAGGGGTTTGGTCCCAGTGAGCTTGGATAGAAATAAAGGTCAAGTATGAGCTCTGGCTAATGAAATGATGGGTCAAGTTTGAGGCAAGCTAGAGTCCATTTATTAGGTGCAATAAGAAGCTAGAAAGATTGTTTCCTTTAAGAGACAGACAAGGGCAGAGTCAAGCCTTTGCTCTAGTAGGTCTGCATCATCCCTGCTGCAGGATGTGAAGGAATGGACCTCCACAGCAATGCGCTGTGCCGGGCTGGGCTGCTCTGGCCTGGGCTGGGCTGGGCCTGCCCTGGCACTGTGAATTAATCACCCACCTCCTTCCTTTGAGGAACGCTCACGAACGCCCACGAACGCCCTTGTTCTGTATACAGGCTGACAGCAGGCAATTTAGGACCCTGCTAAATGAGGGTGATGTCCCCATGTGCTTCCTTCAAGTGGCAAAATCCTTCGTCTAAGGCAGGTGGGCTTTTTAAAAATTTGGTTGAAGACCATATGTTGGAGGCGGTATCACGGCACAAGCCGCCGACCGTCTCAGAAGAAAGTGTGCATGGGAGGATATTATTTGCATAGGACAGCTCTCTTCTCAGTCCCATTCTTATGCTGCAGTTGCCATGAAGTGTTACTAGAGGGCAGCAGTATGAACAAAAGAGCACACTGAGGCTTTTCTTCTGCTTGCTGACATGATTCTTGTTCATGGTGGTCTTGCAGGGCCTAAGGAGTGAAGGACTGCTTTGACTGAGGGGATGAGGAATGGCAGGCCTGTATTTGTGGTGAAGGGGGAATATTTGGAAGGTAAACAGCAAGATGAAAACGTCAAAGCATATATGTTTGCTGAGTGATTGAGTCTGTGTGTCACTTGTCTCTTTGAAGGGACATGTGAGAAAGGAACAGCAGCACCATAGACTTCAGATGGGAGAGAGCAAGCAAGGATTAATATTTCCCTCAAATCCAAATACTTACAGTACCTCAAAGATGACAAGTGCGATATGATGTTCTGCAATTGTAAGGATTTGCCATGTGTGGTAGATAAATATGCATAGTTAGTGAGGTTTTTCCCAGAATGTGAGTATCGTTAGGCTGGCAAATGTCAGGCACTCCTTTGGGAGTATGAGGCCAAGAACAAATTTGGGAAGTTTGCTACAGTCATCTGTAGGATCGAAAGACACTGGGGAATCATTACAGAGGGAGCCAGGCTTCACAAAATGTGGTAACAGTTGGACAGAAATCTTTAGCAGGGACTTTTGTCTACCCCCAATGTGGGACCAGGACCGCAGTACCTCTGTGTCTCTGAAACATATTTTGACCTCTGGACACCACCATCTCAATACCCCTCAAATGTTCCCCCCTGGTACCCCAGCTTTGGTAGTGCATCAACCAGGTTTCAATCATTTGAGTGACCACAAACACCCTTCCTATGTGCCTTCCATTTACATTCAGTCAGTAACCCAGCTGCTTCGTTCGCTGTTCAATCTCAAGTGACAGTTGGATGCACATTGCAGGGGTATACAGGCATTTACCGTACTGTACAGACCCTCTCAGTACAGCCAGACTACACTGCTTAAAATCATAAATACATGTTTTGCCCAACAGTAAGGCCAGGCCTTTCCTCTGTAGTTCATGGCCAACGTAAGGAGGAAAACATCAACTGAAGAGCATGCCAAAATTCTCTACAGACACTGCCAATCCTCACACTTTTGCCTATTCGCATGCTGAGGTTATTCACTATGAACCACCAAACCAATTGCAACAGTAGCCTCTCCCTGCCTCATTCGTATGCTTCGATGCCACCTTTATTTAGCAAGTGTTAGTGCTCTCGGATTTTGTAGCGCGATTCGCTATAGCCTCTGTTTTCAACAGAAATGTCCTAAAGGTACCTATACCAATCTGCAGGGTGGGGAGGAAGGGGGCTGCTGCTGCTGGCAGTAACATTTTGGGGCACCCCACCTGCAAAAATACAGCCAAATGCTCCTTGTTTTACCTTTCAATAGCATAACTGCAGCATAATCGTATGGTGACCCCTGTTGTTAATAGAAACTGTCAAACAGCTTCTTGCCCCCCCGTTGCCCCTAACCATTTGGGGTACACCCCATGAGGGAGGATCAGAGCAATACAAACTAATGGTAGCCCCTCAAAAAGTACCTGGAAGCCAAGCCATTGTGTGCACCTCATCGCCTTCACGTTGCGCCCAAGCACCTTTTAATACTGCTCCCCCAAATTTTGACTGCCCCCTCCCAACAGAAATCAGAGAGTATGGGGAGGGTGCAGTAAAAAAGTATTTGCAGTACCCCACAATAAGTCAGGATCCTCCTCCACCTATTCCTCTGCTCTCTGAACCCACCCATTCTGCCCAGGCTCTGCCTATACCCCTCTTCTCTGACCCCACCCACTCTGACTAGGCTCCTCCTATACCCCTCCTCTCTGACCCAGCTCCTCCTATACTCCTCCTCTCTGACCCCACCCACTCTGACTTAGCTCCTCCTCCTCACAACACCTGTTCCCTTTCTTTCACCTCTCTCTGTTCAGGCCACACATATTTTACTTACCAACCAATCTGCAATCCCACATTCACTAGGCATGATTCCACTCTTACACAACACACAGACACATTTTTCTTACCAATTGGCCATTTAGGCCAACCTCCAACTTACCTCTGCTCTGCCACCATCAGTCACCTGGTGCCGAACCCGGGATTCAAACCCTGGTTGCCTGCATGGAAGGCAGGTACTTACCCACTGGACCACACTGGTTTCCATGTAAGTAGCTTATCAAATTGTCCTTATGTCATGGTCATCCTTTTCATGTGCAATGGAAGCCGCAGGGAAGGACACCCAGGCCTGCATGTTGCTTATAGTTACTACTGCAATCCTCTAGACCACTAAGGAGCTATAGCTCAAAGGTAAGTCTTGTACCTTTGGTGCGGACAGCCCTCACAGGCCAGGGTTCGAATCCTGCCAATGCTGTGGAGGTATCCCAAGGTGGAAATTTTCAAAACGTGAACGTTTTTTTTTTTGCTAAGATTTTTTTTTACTTGGTAACAGAGGAGAAAAGTGGACACTCTTTTTGGCATGTGTGTCTCAAAATTTCAAATGTTTTCCCTCATGACCTTCTACCAACCTCCCTATTTCTCAAGTAGGTGCAATAGGGACAAGGCCTTATTTTCCTTTATCAATGTCTTCATTCTTTGTCCTTTAAGTTTGGTGAATTGCAGAGTGCAATTGTGGTATTGGGGGTTATAACTGAGCACAAGAATGCGAGGAAGGTGCTACACTTATTGTAAAATAGGTTGGATGATGGTAATTTTTCATTTTGGTGTGAGCCATTCGCTCAAATCAGGGGTTTGGTCCCAGTGAGCTTGGATAGAAATAAAGGTCAAGTATGAGCTCTGGCTAATGAAATGATGGGTCAAGTTTGAGGCAAGCTAGAGTCCATTTATTAGGTGCAATAAGAAGCTAGAAAGATTGTTTCCTTTAAGAGACAGACAAGGGCAGAGTCAAGCCTTTGCTCTAGTAGGTCTGCATCATCCCTGCTGCAGGATGTGAAGGAATGGACCTCCACAGCAATGCGCTGTGCCGGGCTGGGCTGCGCTGGCCTGGGCTGGGCCTGCCCTGGCACTGTGAATTAATCACCCACCTCCTTCCTTTGAGGAACGCTCACGAACGCCCACGAACGCCCTTGTTCTGTATACAGGCTGACAGCAGGCAATTTAGGACCCTGCTAAATGAGGGTGATGTCCCCATGTGCTTCCTTCAAGTGGCAAAATCCTTCGTCTAAGGCAGGTGGGCTTTTTAAAAATTTGGTTGAAGACCATATGTTGGAGGCGGTATCACGGCACAAGCCGCCGACCGTCTCAGAAGAAAGTGTGCATGGGAGGATATTATTTGCATAGGACAGCCCTCTTCTCAGTCCCATTCTTATGCTGCAGTTGCCATGAAGTGTTACTAGAGGGCAGCAGTATGAACAAAAGAGCACACTGAGGCTTTTCTTCTGCTTGCTGACATGATTCTTGTTCATGGTGGCCTTGCAGGGCCTAAGGAGTGAAGGACTGCTTTGACTGAGGGGATGAGGAATGGCAGGCCTGTATTTGTGGTGAAGGGGGAATATTTGGAAGGTAAACAGCAAGATGAAAACGTCAAAGCATATATGTTTGCTGAGTGATTGAGTCTGTGTGTCACTTGTCTCTTTGAAGGGACATGTGAGAAAGGAACAGCAGCACCATAGACTTCAGATGGGAGAGAGCAAGCAAGGATTAATATTTCCCTCAAATCCAAATACTTACAGTACCTCAAAGATGACAAGTGCGATATGATGTTCTGCAATTGTAAGGATTTGCCATGTGTGGTAGATAAATATGCATAGTTAGTGAGGTTTTTCCCAGAATGTGAGTATCGTTAGGCTGGCAAATGTCAGGCACTCCTTTGGGAGTATGAGGCCAAGAACAAATTTGGGAAGTTTGCTACAGTCATCTGTAGGATCGAAAGACACTGGGGAATCGTTACAGAGGGAGCCAGGCTTCACAAAATGTGGTAACAGTTGGACAGAAATCTTTAGCAGGGACTTTTGTCTACCCCCAATGTGGGACCAGGACCGCAGTACCTCTGTGTCTCTGAAACATATTTTGACCTCTGGACACCACCATCTCAATACCCCTCAAATGTTCCCCCCTGGTACCCCAGCTTTGGTAGTGCATCAACCAGGTTTCAATCATTTGAGTGACCACAAACACCCTTCCTATGTGCCTTCCATTTACATTCAGTCAGTAACCCAGCTGCTTCGTTCGCTGTTCAATCTCAAGTGACAGTTGGATGCACATTGCAGGGGTATACAGGCATTTACCGTACTGTACAGACCCTCTCAGTGCAGCCAGACTACACTTCTTAAAATCATAAATACATGTTTTGCCCAACAGTAAGGCCAGGCCTTTCCTCTGTAGTTCATGGCCAACATAAGGAGGAAAACATCAACTGAAGAGCATGCCAAAATTCTCTACAGACACTGCCAATCCTCACACTTTTGCCTATTCGCATGCTGAGGTTATTCACTATGAACCACCAAACCAATTGCAACAGTAGCCTCTCCCTGCCTCATTCGTATGCTTCGATGCCACCTTTATTTAGCAAGTGTTAGTGCTCTCGGATTTTGTAGCGCGATTCGCTATAGCCTCTGTTTTCAACAGAAATGTCCTAAAGGTACCTATACCAATCTGCAGTGTGGGGAGGAAGGGGGCTGCTGCTGCTGGCAGTAACATTTTGGGGCACCCCACCTGAAAAAATACAGCCAAATGCTCCTTGTTTTACCTTTCAATAGCATAACTGCAGCATAATCGTATGGTGACCCCTGTTGTTAATAGAAACTGTCAAACAGCTTCTTGCCCCCCCCGTTGCCCCTAACCATTTGGGGTACACCCCACGAGGGAGGATCAGAGCAATACAAACTAATGGTAGCCCCTCAAAAAGTACCTGGAAGCCAAGCCATTGTGTGCACCTCATCGCCTTCACGTTGCGCCCAAGCACCATTTAATACTGCTCCCCCAAATTTTGACTGCCCCCTCCCAACAGAAATCAGAGAGTATGGGGAGGGTGCAGTAAAAAAGTATTTGCAGTACCCCACAATAAGTCAGGATCCTCCTCCACCTATTCCTCTGCTCTCTGAACCCACCCATTCTGCCCAGGTTCCGCCTATACCCCTCCTCTCTGACCCCACCCACTCTGACTAGGCTCTTCCTATACCCCTCCTCTCTGCCCAGGCTCCGCCTATACTCCTCCTCTCTGACCCCACCCACTCTGACTTGGCTCCTCCTATGCTCCTCCTCTCTGACCCCTCCCACTCTGACTAGGCTCCTCCTATACCCCTCCTCTCGGTCCCAGCTCCTCCTATACTCCTCCTCTCTGACCCCACCCACTCTGACTTGGCTCCTCCTCCTCACAACACCTGTTCCCTTTCTTTCACCTCTCTCTGTTCAGGCCACACATATTTTACTTACCAACCAATCTGCAATCCCTCATTCACTAGGCATGATTCCACTCTTACACAACACACAGACACATTTTACTTACCAATTGGCCATTTAGGCCCACCTCCAACTTACCTCTGCTCTGCCACCATCAGTCACCTGGTGCCGAACCCGGGATTCGAACCCTGGTTGCCTGCATGGAAGGCAGGTACTTACCCACTGGACCACACTGGTTTCCATGTAAGTAGCTTATCAAATTGTCCTTATGTCATGGTCATCCTTTTCATGTGCAATGGAAGCCGCAGGGAAGGACACCAAGGCCTGCATGTTGCTTATAGTTACTACTGCAATCCTCTAGACCACTAAGGAGCTATAGCTCAAAGGTAAGTCTTGTACCTTTGCTGCGGACAGCCCTCACAGGCCAGGGTTCGAATCCTGCCAATGCTGTAGAGGTATCCCAAGGTAGAAATTTTCAAAAAGTGAATGTTTTTTTTTTTGCTAAGATTTTTTTTTACTTGGTAACAGAGGAGAAAAGTGGACACTCTTTTTGGCATGTGTGTCTCAAAATTTCAAATGTTTTCCCTCATGACCTTCTACCAACCTCCCTATTTCTCAAGTAGGTGCAATAGGGACAAGGCCTTATTTTCCTTTATCAATGTCTTCATTCTTTGTCCTTTAACCACTTGGACGCTAAGGGCCTGAGGCCTCTATAATGAGATTTCCATTGAAATGAATGGGCAGTGCATGACAAGTTACCCTTGTCATTAGCATCCAAGTGGTTAAGTTTGGTGAATTGCAGAGTGCAATTGTGGTATTGGGGGTTATAACTGAGCACAAGAATGCGAGGAAGGTGCTACACTTATTGTAAAATAGGTTGGATGATGGTGATTTTTCATTTTGGTGTGAGCCATTCGCTCAAATCAGGGGTTTGGTCCCAGTGAGCTTGGATAGAAATAAAGGTCAAGTATGAGCTCTGGCTAATGAAATGATGGGTCAAGTTTGAGGCAAGCTAGAGTCCATTTATTAGGTGCAATAAGAAGCTAGAAAGATTGTTTCCTTTAAGAGACAGACAAGGGCAGAGTCAAGCCTTTGCTCTAGTAGGTCTGCATCATCCCTGCTGCAGGATGTGAAGGAATGGACCTCCACAGCAATGCGCTGTGCCGGGCTGGGCTGCGCTGGCCTGGGCTGGGCCTGCCCTGGCACTGTGAATTAATCACCCACTTCCTTCCTTTGAGGAACGCTCACGAACGCCCACGAACGCCCTTGTTCTGTATACAGGCTGACAGCAGGCAATTTAGGACCCTGCTAAATGAGGGTGATGTCCCCATGTGCTTCCTTCAAGTGGCAAAATCCTTCGTCTAAGGCAGGTGGGCTTTTTAAAAATTTGGTTGAAGACCATATGTTGGAGGCGGTATCACGGCACAAGCCGCCGACCGTCTCAGAAGAAAGTGTGCATGGGAGGATATTATTTGCATAGGACAGCCCTCTTCTCAGTCCCATTCTTATGCTGCAGTTGCCATGAAGTGTTACTAGAGGGCAGCAGTATGAACAAAAGAGCACACTGAGGCTTTTCTTCTGCTTGCTGACATGATTCTTGTTCATGGTGGTCTTGCAGGGCCTAAGGAGTGAAGGACTGCTTTGACTGAGGGGATGAGGAATGGCAGGCCTGTATTTGTGGTGAAGGGGGAATATTTGGAAGGTAAACAGCAAGATGAAAACGTCAAAGCATATATGTTTGCTGAGTGATTGAGTCTGTGTGTCACTTGTCTCTTTGAAGGGACATGTGAGAAAGGAACAGCAGCACCATAGACTTCAGATGGGATAGAGCAAGCAAGGATTAATATTTCCCTCAAATCCAAATACTTACAGTACCTCAAAGATGACAAGTGCGATATGATGTTCTGCAATTGTAAGGATTTGCCATGTGTGGTAGATAAATATGCATAGTTAGTGAGGTTTTTCCCAGAATGTGAGTATCGTTAGGCTGGCAAATGTCAGGCACTCCTTTGGGAGTATGAGGCCAAGAACAAATTTGGGAAGTTTGCTACAGTCATCTGTAGGATCGAAAGACACTGGGGAATCGTTACAGAGGGAGCCAGGCTTCACAAAATGTGGTAACAGTTGGACAGAAATTTTTAGCAGGGACTTTTGTCTACCCCCAATGTGGGACCAGGACCGCAGTACCTCTGTGTCTCTGAAACATATTTTGACCTCTGGACACCACCATCTCAATACCCCTCAAATGTTCCCCCCTGGTACCCCAGCTTTGGTAGTGCATCAACCAGGTTTCAATCATTTGAGTGACCACAAACACCCTTCCTATGTGCCTTCCATTTACATTCAGTCAGTAACCCAGCTGCTTCGTTCGCTGTTCAATCTCAAGTGACAGTTGGATGCACATTGCAGGGGTATACAGGCATTTACCGTACTGTACAGACCCTCTCAGTACAGCCAGACTACACTTCTTAAAATCATAAATACATGTTTTGCCCAACAGTAAGGCCAGGCCTTTCCTCTGTAGTTCATGGCCAACGTAAGGAGGAAAACATCAACTGAAGAGCATGCCAAAATTCTCTACAGACACTGCCAATCCTCACACTTTTGCCTATTCGCATGCTGAGGTTATTCACTATGAACCACCAAACCAATTGCAACAGTAGCCTCTCCCTGCCTCATTCGTATGCTTCGATGCCACCTTTATTTAGCAAGTGTTAGTGCTCTCGGATTTTGTAGCGCGATTCGCTATAGCCTCTGTTTTCAACAGAAATGTCCTAAAGGTACCTATACCAATCTGCAGTGTGGGGAGGAAGGGGGCTGCTGCTGCTGGCAGTAAAATTTTGGGGCACCCCACCTGAAAAAATACAGCCAAATGCTCCTTGTTTTACCTTTCAATAGCATAACTGCAGCATAATCGTATGGTGACCCCTGTTGTTAATAGAAACTGTCAAACAGCTTCTTGCCCCCCCGTTGCCCCTAACCATTTGGGGTACACCCCGTGAGGGAGGATCAGAGCAATACAAACTAATGGTAGCCCCTCAAAAAGTACCTGGAAGCCAAGCCATTGTGTGCACCTCATCGCATTCACGTTGCGCCCAAGCACCTTTTAATACTGCTCCCCCAAATTTTGACTGCCCCCTCCCAACAGAAATCAGAGAGTATGGGGAGGGTGCAGTAAAAAAGTATTTGCAGTACCCCACAATAAGTCAGGATCCTCCTCCACCTATTCCTCTGCTCTCTGACCCCACCCACTCTGACTTGGCTCCTCCTATGCTCCTCCTCTCTGACCCCTCCCACTATGACTAGGCTCCTCCTATACCCCTCCTCTCTGACCCAGCTCCTCCTATACTCCTCCTCTCTGACCCCACCCACTCTGACTTGGCTCCTCCTCCTCACAACACCTGTTCCCTTTCTTTCACCTCTCTCTGTTCAGGCCACACATATTTTACTTACCAACCAATCTGCAATCCCTCATTCACTAGGCATGATTCCACTCTTACACAACACACAGACACATTTTACTTACCAATTGGCCATTTAGGCCCACCGCCAACTTACCTCTGCTCTGCCACCATCAGTCACCTGGTGCCGAACCCGGGATTCGAACCCTGGTTGCCTGCATGGAAGGCAGGTACTTACCCACTGGACCACACTGGTTTCCATGTAAGTAGCTTATCAAATTGTCCTTATGTCATGGTCATCCTTTTCATGTGCAATGGAAGCCGCAGGGAAGGACACCAAGGCCTGCATGTTGCTTATAGTTACTACTGCAATCCTCTAGACCACTAAGGAGCTATAGCTCAAAGGTAAGTCTTGTACCTTTGCTGCGGACAGCCCTCACAGGCCAGGGTTCGAATCCTGCCAATGCTGTAGAGGTATCCCAAGGTAGAAATTTTCAAAAAGTGAATGTTTTTTTTTTGCTAAGATTTTTTTTTACTTGGTAACAGAGGAGAAAAGTGGACACTCTTTTTGGCATGTGTGTCTCAAAATTTCAAATGTTTTCCCTCATGACCTTCTACCAACCTCCCTATTTCTCAAGTAGGTGCAATAGGGACAAGGCCTTATTTTCCTTTATCAATGTCTTCATTCTTTGTCCTTTAAGTTTGGTGAATTGCAGAGTGCAATTGTGGTATTGGGGGTTATAACTGAGCACAAGAATGCGAGGAAGGTGCTACACTTATTGTAAAATAGGTTGGATGATGGTGATTTTTCATTTTGGTGTGAGCCATTCGCTCAAATCAGGGGTTCGGTCCCAGTGAGCTTGGATAGAAATAAAGGTCAAGTATGAGCTCTGGCTAATGAAATGATGGGTCAAGTTTGAGGCAAGCTAGAGTCCATTTATTAGGTGCAATAAGAAGCTAGAAAGATTGTTTCCTTTAAGAGACAGACAAGGGCAGAGTCAAGCCTTTGCTCTAGTAGGTCTGCATCATCCCTGCTGCAGGATGTGAAGGAATGGACCTCCACAGCAATGCGCTGTGCCGGGCTGGGCTGCGCTGGCCTGGGCTGGGCCTGCCCTGGCACTGTGAATTAATCACCCACCTCCTTCCTTTGAGGAACGCTCACGAACGCCCACGAACGCCCTTGTTCTGTATACAGGCTGACAGCAGGCAATTTAGGACCCTGCTAAATGAGGGTGATGTACCCATGTGCTTCCTTCAAGTGGCAAAATCCTTCGTCTAAGGCAGGTGGGCTTTTTAAAAATTTGGTTGAAGACCATATGTTGGAGGCGGTATCACGGCACAAGCCGCCGACCGTCTCAGAAGAAAGTATGCATGGGAGAATATTATTTGCATAGGACAGCCCTCTTCTCAGTCCCATTCTTATGCTGCAGTTGCCATGAAGTGTTACTAGAGGGCAGCAGTATGAACAAAAGAGCACACTGAGGCTTTTCTTCTGCTTGCTGACATGATTCTTGTTCATGGTGGTCTTGCAGGGCCTAAGGAGTGAAGGACTGCTTTGACTGAGGGGATGAGGAATGGCAGGCCTGTATTTGTGGTGAAGGGGGAATATTTGGAAGGTAAACAGCAAGATGAAAACGTCAAAGCATATATGTTTGCTGAGTGATTGAGTCTGTGTGTCACTTGTCTCTTTGAAGGGACATGTGAGAAAGGAACAGCAGCACCATAGACTTCAGATGGGAGAGAGCAAGCAAGGATTAATATTTCCCTCAAATCCAAATACTTACAGTACCTCAAAGATGACAAGTGCGATATGATGTTCTGCAATTGTAAGGATTTGCCATGTGTGGTAGATAAATATGCATAGTTAGTGAGGTTTTTCCCAGAATGTGAGTATCGTTAGGCTGGCAAATGTCAGGCACTCCTTTGGGAGTATGAGGCCAAGAACAAATTTGGGAAGTTTGCTACAGTCATCTGTAGGATCGAAAGACACTGGGGAATCGTTACAGAGGGAGCCAGGCTTCACAAAATGTGGTAACAGTTGGACAGAAATTTTTAGCAGGGACTTTTGTCTACCCCCAATGTGGGACCAGGACCGCAGTACCTCTGTGTCTCTGAAACATATTTTGACCTCTGGACACCACCATCTCAATACCCCTCAAATGTTCCCCCCTGGTACCCCAGCTTTGGTAGTGCATCAACCAGGTTTCAATCATTTGAGTGACCACAAACACCCTTCCTATGTGCCTTCCATTTACATTCAGTCAGTAACCCAGCTGCTTCGTTCGCTGTTCAATCTCAAGTGACAGTTGGATGCACATTGCAGGGGTATACAGGCATTTACCGTACTGTACAGACCCTCTCAGTACAGCCAGACTACACTTCTTAAAATCATAAATACATGTTTTGCCCAACAGTAAGGCCAGGCCTTTCCTCTGTAGTTCATGGCCAACGTAAGGAGGAAAACATCAACTGAAGAGCATGCCAAAATTCTCTACAGACACTGCCAATCCTCACACTTTTGCCTATTCGCATGCTGAGGTTATTCACTATGAACCACCAAACCAATTGCAACAGTAGCCTCTCCCTGCCTCATTCGTATGCTTCGATGCCACCTTTATTTAGCAAGTGTTAGTGCTCTCGGATTTTGTAGCGCGATTCGCTATAGCCTCTGTTTTCAACAGAAATGTCCTAAAGGTACCTATACCAATCTGCAGGGTGGGGAGGAAGGGGGCTGCTGCTGCTGGCAGTAACATTTTGGGGCACCCCACCTGCAAAAATACAGCCAAATGCTCCTTGTTTTACCTTTCAATAGCATAACTGCAGCATAATCGTATGGTGACCCCTGTTGTTAATAGAAACTGTCAAACAGCTTCTTGCCCCCCCGTTGCCCCTAACCATTTGGGGTACACCCCGTGAGGGAGGATCAGAGCAATACAAACTAATGGTAGCCCCTCAAAAAGTACCTGGAAGTCAAGCCATTGTGTGCACCTCATCGCATTCACGTTGCGCCCAAGCACCTTTTAATACTGCTCCCCCAAATTTTGACTGCCCCCTCCCAACAGAAATCAGAGAGTATGGGGAGGGTGCAGTAAAAAAGTATTTGCAGTACCCCACAATAAGTCAGGATCCTCCTCCACCTATTCCTCTGCTCTCTGACCCCACCCACTCTGACTTGGCTCCTCCTATGCTCCTCCTCTCTGACCCCTCCCACTATGACTAGGCTCCTCCTATACCCCTCCTCTCTGACCCAGCTCCTCCTATACTCCTCCTCTCTGACCCCACCCACTCTGACTTGGCTCCTCCTCCTCACAACACCTGTTCCCTTTCTTTCACCTCTCTCTGTTCAGGCCACACATATTTTACTTACCAACCAATCTGCAATCCCTCATTCACTAGGCATGATTCCACTCTTACACAACACACAGACACATTTTACTTACCAATTGGCCATTTAGGCCCACCGCCAACTTACCTCTGCTCTGCCACCATCAGTCACCTGGTGCCGAACCCGGGATTCGAACCCTGGTTGCCTGCATGGAAGGCAGGTACTTACCCACTGGACCACACTGGTTTCCATGTAAGTAGCTTATCAAATTGTCCTTATGTCATGGTCATCCTTTTCATGTGCAATGGAAGCCGCAGGGAAGGACACCAAGGCCTGCATGTTGCTTATAGTTACTACTGCAATCCTCTAGACCACTAAGGAGCTATAGCTCAAAGGTAAGTCTTGTACCTTTGCTGCGGACAGCCCTCACAGGCCAGGGTTCGAATCCTGCCAATGCTGTAGAGGTATCCCAAGGTAGAAATTTTCAAAAAGTGAATGTTTTTTTTTTGCTAAGATTTTTTTTTACTTGGTAACAGAGGAGAAAAGTGGACACTCTTTTTGGCATGTGTGTCTCAAAATTTCAAATGTTTTCCCTCATGACCTTCTACCAACCTCCCTATTTCTCAAGTAGGTGCAATAGGGACAAGGCCTTATTTTCCTTTATCAATGTCTTCATTCTTTGTCCTTTAAGTTTGGTGAATTGCAGAGTGCAATTGTGGTATTGGGGGTTATAACTGAGCACAAGAATGCGAGGAAGGTGCTACACTTATTGTAAAATAGGTTGGATGATGGTGATTTTTCATTTTGGTGTGAGCCATTCGCTCAAATCAGGGGTTTGGTCCCAGTGAGCTTGGATAGAAATAAAGGTCAAGTATGAGCTCTGGCTAATGAAATGATGGGTCAAGTTTGAGGCAAGCTAGAGTCCATTTATTAGGTGCAATAAGAAGCTAGAAAGATTGTTTCCTTTAAGAGACAGACAAGGGCAGAGTCAAGCCTTTGCTCTAGTAGGTCTGCATCATCCCTGCTGCAGGATGTGAAGGAATGGACCTCCACAGCAATGCGCTGTGCCGGGCTGGGCTGCGCTGGCCTGGGCTGGGCCTGCCCTGGCACTGTGAATTAATCACCCACCTCCTTCCTTTGAGGAACGCCCACGAACGCCCTTGTTCTGTATACAGGCTGACAGCAGGCAATTTAGGACCCTGCTAAATGAGGGTGATGTCCCCATGTGCTTCCTTCAAGTGGCAAAATCCTTCGTCTAAGGCAGGTGGGCTTTTTGAAAATTTGGTTGAAGACCATATGTTGGAGGCGGTATCACGGCACAAGCCGCCGACCGTCTCAGAAGAAAGTGTGCATGGGAGGATATTATTTGCATAGGACAGCCCTCTTCTCAGTCCCATTCTTATGCTGCAGTTGCCATGAAGTGTTACTAGAGGGCAGCAGTATGAACAAAAGAGCACACTGAGGCTTTTCTTCTGCTTGCTGACATGATTCTTGTTCATGGTGGTCTTGCAGGGCCTAAGGAGTGAAGGACTGCTTTGACTGAGGGGATGAGGAATGGCAGGCCTGTATTTGTGGTGAAGGGGGAATATTTGGAAGGTAAACAGCAAGATGAAAACGTCAAAGCATATATGTTTGCTGAGTGATTGAGTCTGTGTGTCACTTGTCTCTTTGAAGGGACATGTGAGAAAGGAACAGCAGCACCATAGACTTCAGATGGGATAGAGCAAGCAAGGATTAATATTTCCCTCAAATCCAAATACTTACAGTACCTCAAAGATGACAAGTGCGATATGATGTTCTGCAATTGTAAGGATTTGCCATGTGTGGTAGATAAATATGCATAGTTAGTGAGGTTTTTCCCAGAATGTGAGTATCGTTAGGCTGGCAAATGTCAGGCACTCCTTTGGGAGTATGAGGCCAAGAACAAATTTGGGAAGTTTGCTACAGTCATCTGTAGGATCGAAAGACACTGGGGAATCGTTACAGAGGGAGCCAGGCTTCACAAAATGTGGTAACAGTTGGACAGAAATTTTTAGCAGGGACTTTTGTCTACCCCCAATGTGGGACCAGGACCGCAGTACCTCTGTGTCTCTGAAACATATTTTGACCTCTGGACACCACCATCTCAATACCCCTCAAATGTTCCCCCCTGGTACCCCAGCTTTGGTAGTGCATCAACCAGGTTTCAATCATTTGAGTGACCACAAACACCCTTCCTATGTGCCTTCCATTTACATTCAGTCAGTAACCCAGCTGCTTCGTTCGCTGTTCAATCTCAAGTGACAGTTGGATGCACATTGCAGGGGTATACAGGCATTTACCGTACTGTACAGACCCTCTCAGTACAGCCAGACTACACTTCTTAAAATCATAAATACATGTTTTGCCCAACAGTAAGGCCAGGCCTTTCCTCTGTAGTTCATGGCCAACGTAAGGAGGAAAACATCAACTGAAGAGCATGCCAAAATTCTCTACAGACACTGCCAATCCTCACACTTTTGCCTATTCGCATGCTGAGGTTATTCACTATGAACCACCAAACCAATTGCAACAGTAGCCTCTCCCTGCCTCATTCGTATGCTTCGATGCCACCTTTATTTAGCAAGTGTTAGTGCTCTCGGATTTTGTAGCGCGATTCGCTATAGCCTCTGTTTTCAACAGAAATGTCCTAAAGGTACCTATACCAATCTGCAGTGTGGGGAGGAAGGGGGCTGCTGCTGCTGGCAGTAAAATTTTGGGGCACCCCACCTGAAAAAATACAGCCAAATGCTCCTTGTTTTACCTTTCAATAGCATAACTGCAGCATAATCGTATGGTGACCCCTGTTGTTAATAGAAACTGTCAAACAGCTTCTTGCCCCCCCGTTGCCCCTAACCATTTGGGGTACACCCCGTGAGGGAGGATCAGAGCAATACAAACTAATGGTAGCCCCTCAAAAAGTACCTGGAAGCCAAGCCATTGTGTGCACCTCATCGCATTCACGTTGCGCCCAAGCACCTTTTAATACTGCTCCCCCAAATTTTGACTGCCCCCTCCCAACAGAAATCAGAGAGTATGGGGAGGGTGCAGTAAAAAAGTATTTGCAGTACCCCACAATAAGTCAGGATCCTCCTCCACCTATTCCTCTGCTCTCTGACCCCACCCACTCTGACTTGGCTCCTCCTATGCTCCTCCTCTCTGACCCCTCCCACTATGACTAGGCTCCTCCTATACCCCTCCTCTCTGACCCAGCTCCTCCTATACTCCTCCTCTCTGACCCCACCCACTCTGACTTGGCTCCTCCTCCTCACAACACCTGTTCCCTTTCTTTCACCTCTCTCTGTTCAGGCCACACATATTTTACTTACCAACCAATCTGCAATCCCTCATTCACTAGGCATGATTCCACTCTTACACAACACACAGACACATTTTACTTACCAATTGGCCATTTAGGCCCACCGCCAACTTACCTCTGCTCTGCCACCATCAGTCACCTGGTGCCGAACCCGGGATTCGAACCCTGGTTGCCTGCATGGAAGGCAGGTACTTACCCACTGGACCACACTGGTTTCCATGTAAGTAGCTTATCAAATTGTCCTTATGTCATGGTCATCCTTTTCATGTGCAATGGAAGCCGCAGGGAAGGACACCAAGGCCTGCATGTTGCTTATAGTTACTACTGCAATCCTCTAGACCACTAAGGAGCTATAGCTCAAAGGTAAGTCTTGTACCTTTGCTGCGGACAGCCCTCACAGGCCAGGGTTCGAATCCTGCCAATGCTGTAGAGGTATCCCAAGGTAGAAATTTTCAAAAAGTGAATGTTTTTTTTTTGCTAAGATTTTTTTTTACTTGGTAACAGAGGAGAAAAGTGGACACTCTTTTTGGCATGTGTGTCTCAAAATTTCAAATGTTTTCCCTCATGACCTTCTACCAACCTCCCTATTTCTCAAGTAGGTGCAATAGGGACAAGGCCTTATTTTCCTTTATCAATGTCTTCATTCTTTGTCCTTTAAGTTTGGTGAATTGCAGAGTGCAATTGTGGTATTGGGGGTTATAACTGAGCACAAGAATGCGAGGAAGGTGCTACACTTATTGTAAAATAGGTTGGATGATGGTGATTTTTCATTTTGGTGTGAGCCATTCGCTCAAATCAGGGGTTCGGTCCCAGTGAGCTTGGATAGAAATAAAGGTCAAGTATGAGCTCTGGCTAATGAAATGATGGGTCAAGTTTGAGGCAAGCTAGAGTCCATTTATTAGGTGCAATAAGAAGCTAGAAAGATTGTTTCCTTTAAGAGACAGACAAGGGCAGAGTCAAGCCTTTGCTCTAGTAGGTCTGCATCATCCCTGCTGCAGGATGTGAAGGAATGGACCTCCACAGCAATGCGCTGTGCCGGGCTGGGCTGCGCTGGCCTGGGCTGGGCCTGCCCTGGCACTGTGAATTAATCACCCACCTCCTTCCTTTGAGGAACGCTCACGAACGCCCACGAACGCCCTTGTTCTGTATACAGGCTGACAGCAGGCAATTTAGGACCCTGCTAAATGAGGGTGATGTACCCATGTGCTTCCTTCAAGTGGCAAAATCCTTCGTCTAAGGCAGGTGGGCTTTTTAAAAATTTGGTTGAAGACCATATGTTGGAGGCGGTATCACGGCACAAGCCGCCGACCGTCTCAGAAGAAAGTATGCATGGGAGAATATTATTTGCATAGGACAGCCCTCTTCTCAGTCCCATTCTTATGCTGCAGTTGCCATGAAGTGTTACTAGAGGGCAGCAGTATGAACAAAAGAGCACACTGAGGCTTTTCTTCTGCTTGCTGACATGATTCTTGTTCATGGTGGTCTTGCAGGGCCTAAGGAGTGAAGGACTGCTTTGACTGAGGGGATGAGGAATGGCAGGCCTGTATTTGTGGTGAAGGGGGAATATTTGGAAGGTAAACAGCAAGATGAAAACGTCAAAGCATATATGTTTGCTGAGTGATTGAGTCTGTGTGTCACTTGTCTCTTTGAAGGGACATGTGAGAAAGGAACAGCAGCACCATAGACTTCAGATGGGAGAGAGCAAGCAAGGATTAATATTTCCCTCAAATCCAAATACTTACAGTACCTCAAAGATGACAAGTGCGATATGATGTTCTGCAATTGTAAGGATTTGCCATGTGTGGTAGATAAATATGCATAGTTAGTGAGGTTTTTCCCAGAATGTGAGTATCGTTAGGCTGGCAAATGTCAGGCACTCCTTTGGGAGTATGAGGCCAAGAACAAATTTGGGAAGTTTGCTACAGTCATCTGTAGGATCGAAAGACACTGGGGAATCGTTACAGAGGGAGCCAGGCTTCACAAAATGTGGTAACAGTTGGACAGAAATTTTTAGCAGGGACTTTTGTCTACCCCCAATGTGGGACCAGGACCGCAGTACCTCTGTGTCTCTGAAACATATTTTGACCTCTGGACACCACCATCTCAATACCCCTCAAATGTTCCCCCCTGGTACCCCAGCTTTGGTAGTGCATCAACCAGGTTTCAATCATTTGAGTGACCACAAACACCCTTCCTATGTGCCTTCCATTTACATTCAGTCAGTAACCCAGCTGCTTCGTTCGCTGTTCAATCTCAAGTGACAGTTGGATGCACATTGCAGGGGTATACAGGCATTTACCGTACTGTACAGACCCTCTCAGTACAGCCAGACTACACTTCTTAAAATCATAAATACATGTTTTGCCCAACAGTAAGGCCAGGCCTTTCCTCTGTAGTTCATGGCCAACGTAAGGAGGAAAACATCAACTGAAGAGCATGCCAAAATTCTCTACAGACACTGCCAATCCTCACACTTTTGCCTATTCGCATGCTGAGGTTATTCACTATGAACCACCAAACCAATTGCAACAGTAGCCTCTCCCTGCCTCATTCGTATGCTTCGATGCCACCTTTATTTAGCAAGTGTTAGTGCTCTCGGATTTTGTAGCGCGATTCGCTATAGCCTCTGTTTTCAACAGAAATGTCCTAAAGGTACCTATACCAATCTGCAGGGTGGGGAGGAAGGGGGCTGCTGCTGCTGGCAGTAACATTTTGGGGCACCCCACCTGCAAAAATACAGCCAAATGCTCCTTGTTTTACCTTTCAATAGCATAACTGCAGCATAATCGTATGGTGACCCCTGTTGTTAATAGAAACTGTCAAACAGCTTCTTGCCCCCCCGTTGCCCCTAACCATTTGGGGTACACCCCGTGAGGGAGGATCAGAGCAATACAAACTAATGGTAGCCCCTCAAAAAGTACCTGGAAGTCAAGCCATTGTGTGCACCTCATCGCATTCACGTTGCGCCCAAGCACCTTTTAATACTGCTCCCCCAAATTTTGACTGCCCCCTCCCAACAGAAATCAGAGAGTATGGGGAGGGTGCAGTAAAAAAGTATTTGCAGTACCCCACAATAAGTCAGGATCCTCCTCCACCTATTCCTCTGCTCTCTGACCCCACCCACTCTGACTTGGCTCCTCCTATGCTCCTCCTCTCTGACCCCTCCCACTATGACTAGGCTCCTCCTATACCCCTCCTCTCTGACCCAGCTCCTCCTATACTCCTCCTCTCTGACCCCACCCACTCTGACTTGGCTCCTCCTCCTCACAACACCTGTTCCCTTTCTTTCACCTCTCTCTGTTCAGGCCACACATATTTTACTTACCAACCAATCTGCAATCCCTCATTCACTAGGCATGATTCCACTCTTACACAACACACAGACACATTTTACTTACCAATTGGCCATTTAGGCCCACCGCCAACTTACCTCTGCTCTGCCACCATCAGTCACCTGGTGCCGAACCCGGGATTCGAACCCTGGTTGCCTGCATGGAAGGCAGGTACTTACCCACTGGACCACACTGGTTTCCATGTAAGTAGCTTATCAAATTGTCCTTATGTCATGGTCATCCTTTTCATGTGCAATGGAAGCCGCAGGGAAGGACACCAAGGCCTGCATGTTGCTTATAGTTACTACTGCAATCCTCTAGACCACTAAGGAGCTATAGCTCAAAGGTAAGTCTTGTACCTTTGCTGCGGACAGCCCTCACAGGCCAGGGTTCGAATCCTGCCAATGCTGTAGAGGTATCCCAAGGTAGAAATTTTCAAAAAGTGAATGTTTTTTTTTTGCTAAGATTTTTTTTTACTTGGTAACAGAGGAGAAAAGTGGACACTCTTTTTGGCATGTGTGTCTCAAAATTTCAAATGTTTTCCCTCATGACCTTCTACCAACCTCCCTATTTCTCAAGTAGGTGCAATAGGGACAAGGCCTTATTTTCCTTTATCAATGTCTTCATTCTTTGTCCTTTAAGTTTGGTGAATTGCAGAGTGCAATTGTGGTATTGGGGGTTATAACTGAGCACAAGAATGCGAGGAAGGTGCTACACTTATTGTAAAATAGGTTGGATGATGGTGATTTTTCATTTTGGTGTGAGCCATTCGCTCAAATCAGGGGTTTGGTCCCAGTGAGCTTGGATAGAAATAAAGGTCAAGTATGAGCTCTGGCTAATGAAATGATGGGTCAAGTTTGAGGCAAGCTAGAGTCCATTTATTAGGTGCAATAAGAAGCTAGAAAGATTGTTTCCTTTAAGAGACAGACAAGGGCAGAGTCAAGCCTTTGCTCTAGTAGGTCTGCATCATCCCTGCTGCAGGATGTGAAGGAATGGACCTCCACAGCAATGCGCTGTGCCGGGCTGGGCTGCGCTGGCCTGGGCTGGGCCTGCCCTGGCACTGTGAATTAATCACCCACCTCCTTCCTTTGAGGAACGCCCACGAACGCCCTTGTTCTGTATACAGGCTGACAGCAGGCAATTTAGGACCCTGCTAAATGAGGGTGATGTCCCCATGTGCTTCCTTCAAGTGGCAAAATCCTTCGTCTAAGGCAGGTGGGCTTTTTGAAAATTTGGTTGAAGACCATATGTTGGAGGCGGTATCACGGCACAAGCCGCCGACCGTCTCAGAAGAAAGTGTGCATGGGAGGATATTATTTGCATAGGACAGCCCTCTTCTCAGTCCCATTCTTATGCTGCAGTTGCCATGAAGTGTTACTAGAGGGCAGCAGTATGAACAAAAGAGCACACTGAGGCTTTTCTTCTGCTTGCTGACATGATTCTTGTTCATGGTGGTCTTGCAGGGCCTAAGGAGTGAAGGACTGCTTTGACTGAGGGGATGAGGAATGGCAGGCCTGTATTTGTGGTGAAGGGGGAATATTTGGAAGGTAAACAGCAAGATGAAAACGTCAAAGCATATATGTTTGCTGAGTGATTGAGTCTGTGTGTCACTTGTCTCTTTGAAGGGACATGTGAGAAAGGAACAGCAGCACCATAGACTTCAGATGGGATAGAGCAAGCAAGGATTAATATTTCCCTCAAATCCAAATACTTACAGTACCTCAAAGATGACAAGTGCGATATGATGTTCTGCAATTGTAAGGATTTGCCATGTGTGGTAGATAAATATGCATAGTTAGTGAGGTTTTTCCCAGAATGTGAGTATCGTTAGGCTGGCAAATGTCAGGCACTCCTTTGGGAGTATGAGGCCAAGAACAAATTTGGGAAGTTTGCTACAGTCATCTGTAGGATCGAAAGACACTGGGGAATCGTTACAGAGGGAGCCAGGCTTCACAAAATGTGGTAACAGTTGGACAGAAATTTTTAGCAGGGACTTTTGTCTACCCCCAATGTGGGACCAGGACCGCAGTACCTCTGTGTCTCTGAAACATATTTTGACCTCTGGACACCACCATCTCAATACCCCTCAAATGTTCCCCCCTGGTACCCCAGCTTTGGTAGTGCATCAACCAGGTTTCAATCATTTGAGTGACCACAAACACCCTTCCTATGTGCCTTCCATTTACATTCAGTCAGTAACCCAGCTGCTTCGTTCGCTGTTCAATCTCAAGTGACAGTTGGATGCACATTGCAGGGGTATACAGGCATTTACCGTACTGTACAGACCCTCTCAGTACAGCCAGACTACACTTCTTAAAATCATAAATACATGTTTTGCCCAACAGTAAGGCCAGGCCTTTCCTCTGTAGTTCATGGCCAACGTAAGGAGGAAAACATCAACTGAAGAGCATGCCAAAATTCTCTACAGACACTGCCAATCCTCACACTTTTGCCTATTCGCATGCTGAGGTTATTCACTATGAACCACCAAACCAATTGCAACAGTAGCCTCTCCCTGCCTCATTCGTATGCTTCGATGCCACCTTTATTTAGCAAGTGTTAGTGCTCTCGGATTTTGTAGCGCGATTCGCTATAGCCTCTGTTTTCAACAGAAATGTCCTAAAGGTACCTATACCAATCTGCAGTGTGGGGAGGAAGGGGGCTGCTGCTGCTGGCAGTAAAATTTTGGGGCACCCCACCTGAAAAAATACAGCCAAATGCTCCTTGTTTTACCTTTCAATAGCATAACTGCAGCATAATCGTATGGTGACCCCTGTTGTTAATAGAAACTGTCAAACAGCTTCTTGCCCCCCCGTTGCCCCTAACCATTTGGGGTACACCCCGTGAGGGAGGATCAGAGCAATACAAACTAATGGTAGCCCCTCAAAAAGTACCTGGAAGCCAAGCCATTGTGTGCACCTCATCGCATTCACGTTGCGCCCAAGCACCTTTTAATACTGCTCCCCCAAATTTTGACTGCCCCCTCCCAACAGAAATCAGAGAGTATGGGGAGGGTGCAGTAAAAAAGTATTTGCAGTACCCCACAATAAGTCAGGATCCTCCTCCACCTATTCCTCTGCTCTCTGACCCCACCCACTCTGACTTGGCTCCTCCTATGCTCCTCCTCTCTGACCCCTCCCACTATGACTAGGCTCCTCCTATACCCCTCCTCTCTGACCCAGCTCCTCCTATACTCCTCCTCTCTGACCCCACCCACTCTGACTTGGCTCCTCCTCCTCACAACACCTGTTCCCTTTCTTTCACCTCTCTCTGTTCAGGCCACACATATTTTACTTACCAACCAATCTGCAATCCCTCATTCACTAGGCATGATTCCACTCTTACACAACACACAGACACATTTTACTTACCAATTGGCCATTTAGGCCCACCGCCAACTTACCTCTGCTCTGCCACCATCAGTCACCTGGTGCCGAACCCGGGATTCGAACCCTGGTTGCCTGCATGGAAGGCAGGTACTTACCCACTGGACCACACTGGTTTCCATGTAAGTAGCTTATCAAATTGTCCTTATGTCATGGTCATCCTTTTCATGTGCAATGGAAGCCGCAGGGAAGGACACCAAGGCCTGCATGTTGCTTATAGTTACTACTGCAATCCTCTAGACCACTAAGGAGCTATAGCTCAAAGGTAAGTCTTGTACCTTTGCTGCGGACAGCCCTCACAGGCCAGGGTTCGAATCCTGCCAATGCTGTAGAGGTATCCCAAGGTAGAAATTTTCAAAAAGTGAATGTTTTTTTTTTGCTAAGATTTTTTTTTACTTGGTAACAGAGGAGAAAAGTGGACACTCTTTTTGGCATGTGTGTCTCAAAATTTCAAATGTTTTCCCTCATGACCTTCTACCAACCTCCCTATTTCTCAAGTAGGTGCAATAGGGACAAGGCCTTATTTTCCTTTATCAATGTCTTCATTCTTTGTCCTTTAAGTTTGGTGAATTGCAGAGTGCAATTGTGGTATTGGGGGTTATAACTGAGCACAAGAATGCGAGGAAGGTGCTACACTTATTGTAAAATAGGTTGGATGATGGTGATTTTTCATTTTGGTGTGAGCCATTCGCTCAAATCAGGGGTTCGGTCCCAGTGAGCTTGGATAGAAATAAAGGTCAAGTATGAGCTCTGGCTAATGAAATGATGGGTCAAGTTTGAGGCAAGCTAGAGTCCATTTATTAGGTGCAATAAGAAGCTAGAAAGATTGTTTCCTTTAAGAGACAGACAAGGGCAGAGTCAAGCCTTTGCTCTAGTAGGTCTGCATCATCCCTGCTGCAGGATGTGAAGGAATGGACCTCCACAGCAATGCGCTGTGCCGGGCTGGGCTGCGCTGGCCTGGGCTGGGCCTGCCCTGGCACTGTGAATTAATCACCCACCTCCTTCCTTTGAGGAACGCTCACGAACGCCCACGAACGCCCTTGTTCTGTATACAGGCTGACAGCAGGCAATTTAGGACCCTGCTAAATGAGGGTGATGTACCCATGTGCTTCCTTCAAGTGGCAAAATCCTTCGTCTAAGGCAGGTGGGCTTTTTAAAAATTTGGTTGAAGACCATATGTTGGAGGCGGTATCACGGCACAAGCCGCCGACCGTCTCAGAAGAAAGTATGCATGGGAGAATATTATTTGCATAGGACAGCCCTCTTCTCAGTCCCATTCTTATGCTGCAGTTGCCATGAAGTGTTACTAGAGGGCAGCAGTATGAACAAAAGAGCACACTGAGGCTTTTCTTCTGCTTGCTGACATGATTCTTGTTCATGGTGGTCTTGCAGGGCCTAAGGAGTGAAGGACTGCTTTGACTGAGGGGATGAGGAATGGCAGGCCTGTATTTGTGGTGAAGGGGGAATATTTGGAAGGTAAACAGCAAGATGAAAACGTCAAAGCATATATGTTTGCTGAGTGATTGAGTCTGTGTGTCACTTGTCTCTTTGAAGGGACATGTGAGAAAGGAACAGCAGCACCATAGACTTCAGATGGGAGAGAGCAAGCAAGGATTAATATTTCCCTCAAATCCAAATACTTACAGTACCTCAAAGATGACAAGTGCGATATGATGTTCTGCAATTGTAAGGATTTGCCATGTGTGGTAGATAAATATGCATAGTTAGTGAGGTTTTTCCCAGAATGTGAGTATCGTTAGGCTGGCAAATGTCAGGCACTCCTTTGGGAGTATGAGGCCAAGAACAAATTTGGGAAGTTTGCTACAGTCATCTGTAGGATCGAAAGACACTGGGGAATCGTTACAGAGGGAGCCAGGCTTCACAAAATGTGGTAACAGTTGGACAGAAATTTTTAGCAGGGACTTTTGTCTACCCCCAATGTGGGACCAGGACCGCAGTACCTCTGTGTCTCTGAAACATATTTTGACCTCTGGACACCACCATCTCAATACCCCTCAAATGTTCCCCCCTGGTACCCCAGCTTTGGTAGTGCATCAACCAGGTTTCAATCATTTGAGTGACCACAAACACCCTTCCTATGTGCCTTCCATTTACATTCAGTCAGTAACCCAGCTGCTTCGTTCGCTGTTCAATCTCAAGTGACAGTTGGATGCACATTGCAGGGGTATACAGGCATTTACCGTACTGTACAGACCCTCTCAGTACAGCCAGACTACACTTCTTAAAATCATAAATACATGTTTTGCCCAACAGTAAGGCCAGGCCTTTCCTCTGTAGTTCATGGCCAACGTAAGGAGGAAAACATCAACTGAAGAGCATGCCAAAATTCTCTACAGACACTGCCAATCCTCACACTTTTGCCTATTCGCATGCTGAGGTTATTCACTATGAACCACCAAACCAATTGCAACAGTAGCCTCTCCCTGCCTCATTCGTATGCTTCGATGCCACCTTTATTTAGCAAGTGTTAGTGCTCTCGGATTTTGTAGCGCGATTCGCTATAGCCTCTGTTTTCAACAGAAATGTCCTAAAGGTACCTATACCAATCTGCAGGGTGGGGAGGAAGGGGGCTGCTGCTGCTGGCAGTAACATTTTGGGGCACCCCACCTGCAAAAATACAGCCAAATGCTCCTTGTTTTACCTTTCAATAGCATAACTGCAGCATAATCGTATGGTGACCCCTGTTGTTAATAGAAACTGTCAAACAGCTTCTTGCCCCCCCGTTGCCCCTAACCATTTGGGGTACACCCCGTGAGGGAGGATCAGAGCAATACAAACTAATGGTAGCCCCTCAAAAAGTACCTGGAAGTCAAGCCATTGTGTGCACCTCATCGCATTCACGTTGCGCCCAAGCACCTTTTAATACTGCTCCCCCAAATTTTGACTGCCCCCTCCCAACAGAAATCAGAGAGTATGGGGAGGGTGCAGTAAAAAAGTATTTGCAGTACCCCACAATAAGTCAGGATCCTCCTCCACCTATTCCTCTGCTCTCTGACCCCACCCACTCTGACTTGGCTCCTCCTATGCTCCTCCTCTCTGACCCCTCCCACTATGACTAGGCTCCTCCTATACCCCTCCTCTCTGACCCAGCTCCTCCTATACTCCTCCTCTCTGACCCCACCCACTCTGACTTGGCTCCTCCTCCTCACAACACCTGTTCCCTTTCTTTCACCTCTCTCTGTTCAGGCCACACATATTTTACTTACCAACCAATCTGCAATCCCTCATTCACTAGGCATGATTCCACTCTTACACAACACACAGACACATTTTACTTACCAATTGGCCATTTAGGCCCACCGCCAACTTACCTCTGCTCTGCCACCATCAGTCACCTGGTGCCGAACCCGGGATTCGAACCCTGGTTGCCTGCATGGAAGGCAGGTACTTACCCACTGGACCACACTGGTTTCCATGTAAGTAGCTTATCAAATTGTCCTTATGTCATGGTCATCCTTTTCATGTGCAATGGAAGCCGCAGGGAAGGACACCAAGGCCTGCATGTTGCTTATAGTTACTACTGCAATCCTCTAGACCACTAAGGAGCTATAGCTCAAAGGTAAGTCTTGTACCTTTGCTGCGGACAGCCCTCACAGGCCAGGGTTCGAATCCTGCCAATGCTGTAGAGGTATCCCAAGGTAGAAATTTTCAAAAAGTGAATGTTTTTTTTTTGCTAAGATTTTTTTTTACTTGGTAACAGAGGAGAAAAGTGGACACTCTTTTTGGCATGTGTGTCTCAAAATTTCAAATGTTTTCCCTCATGACCTTCTACCAACCTCCCTATTTCTCAAGTAGGTGCAATAGGGACAAGGCCTTATTTTCCTTTATCAATGTCTTCATTCTTTGTCCTTTAAGTTTGGTGAATTGCAGAGTGCAATTGTGGTATTGGGGGTTATAACTGAGCACAAGAATGCGAGGAAGGTGCTACACTTATTGTAAAATAGGTTGGATGATGGTGATTTTTCATTTTGGTGTGAGCCATTCGCTCAAATCAGGGGTTTGGTCCCAGTGAGCTTGGATAGAAATAAAGGTCAAGTATGAGCTCTGGCTAATGAAATGATGGGTCAAGTTTGAGGCAAGCTAGAGTCCATTTATTAGGTGCAATAAGAAGCTAGAAAGATTGTTTCCTTTAAGAGACAGACAAGGGCAGAGTCAAGCCTTTGCTCTAGTAGGTCTGCATCATCCCTGCTGCAGGATGTGAAGGAATGGACCTCCACAGCAATGCGCTGTGCCGGGCTGGGCTGCGCTGGCCTGGGCTGGGCCTGCCCTGGCACTGTGAATTAATCACCCACCTCCTTCCTTTGAGGAACGCCCACGAACGCCCTTGTTCTGTATACAGGCTGACAGCAGGCAATTTAGGACCCTGCTAAATGAGGGTGATGTCCCCATGTGCTTCCTTCAAGTGGCAAAATCCTTCGTCTAAGGCAGGTGGGCTTTTTAAAAATTTGGTTGAAGACCATATGTTGGAGGCGGTATCACGGCACAAGCCGCCGACCGTCTCAGAAGAAAGTATGCATGGGAGAATATTATTTGCATAGGACAGCCCTCTTCTCAGTCCCATTCTTATGCTGCAGTTGCCATGAAGTGTTACTAGAGGGCAGCAGTATGAACAAAAGAGCACACTGAGGCTTTTCTTCTGCTTGCTGACATGATTCTTGTTCATGGTGGTCTTGCAGGGCCTAAGGAGTGAAGGACTGCTTTGACTGAGGGGATGAGGAATGGCAGGCCTGTATTTGTGGTGAAGGGGGAATATTTGGAAGGTAAACAGCAAGATGAAAACGTCAAAGCATATATGTTTGCTGAGTGATTGAGTCTGTGTGTCACTTGTCTCTTTGAAGGGACATGTGAGAAAGGAACAGCAGCACCATAGACTTCAGATGGGAGAGAGCAAGCAAGGATTAATATTTCCCTCAAATCCAAATACTTACAGTACCTCAAAGATGACAAGTGCGATATGATGTTCTGCAATTGTAAGGATTTGCCATGTGTGGTAGATAAATATGCATAGTTAGTGAGGTTTTTCCCAGAATGTGAGTATCGTTAGGCTGGCAAATGTCAGGCACTCCTTTGGGAGTATGAGGCCAAGAACAAATTTGGGAAGTTTGCTACAGTCATCTGTAGGATCGAAAGACACTGGGGAATCGTTACAGAGGGAGCCAGGCTTCACAAAATGTGGTAACAGTTGGACAGAAATCTTTAGCAGGGACTTTTGTCTACCCCCAATGTGGGACCAGGACCGCAGTACCTCTGTGTCTCTGAAACATATTTTGACCTCTGGACACCACCATCTCAATACCCCTCAAATGTTCCCCCCTGGTACCCCAGCTTTGGTAGTGCATCAACCAGGTTTCAATCATTTGAGTGACCACAAACACCCTTCCTATGTGCCTTCCATTTACATTCAGTCAGTAACCCAGCTGCTTCGTTCGCTGTTCAATCTCAAGTGACAGTTGGATGCACATTGCAGGGGTATACAGGCATTTACCGTACTGTACAGACCCTCTCAGTGCAGCCAGACTACACTTCTTAAAATCATAAATACATGTTTTGCCCAACAGTAAGGCCAGGCCTTTCCTCTGTAGTTCATGGCCAACATAAGGAGGAAAACATCAACTGAAGAGCATGCCAAAATTCTCTACAGACACTGCCAATCCTCACACTTTTGCCTATTCGCATGCTGAGGTTATTCACTATGAACCACCAAACCAATTGCAACAGTAGCCTCTCCCTGCCTCATTCGTATGCTTCGATGCCACCTTTATTTAGCAAGTGTTAGTGCTCTCGGATTTTGTAGCGCGATTCGCTATAGCCTCTGTTTTCAACAGAAATGTCCTAAAGGTACCTATACCAATCTGCAGTGTGGGGAGGAAGGGGGCTGCTGCTGCTGGCAGTAACATTTTGGGGCACCCCACCTGAAAAAATACAGCCAAATGCTCCTTGTTTTACCTTTCAATAGCATAACTGCAGCATAATCGTATGGTGACCCCTGTTGTTAATAGAAACTGTCAAACAGCTTCTTGCCCCCCCCGTTGCCCCTAACCATTTGGGGTACACCCCATGAGGGAGGATCAGAGCAATACAAACTAATGGTAGCCCCTCAAAAAGTACCTGGAAGCCAAGCCATTGTGTGCACCTCATCGCCTTCACGTTGCGCCCAAGCACCTTTTAATACTGCTCCCCCAAATTTTGACTGCCCCCTCCCAACAGAAATCAGAGAGTATGGGGAGGGTGCAGTAAAAAAGTATTTGCAGTACCCCACAATAAGTCAGGATCCTCCTCCGCCTATACCCCTCCTCTCTGACCCCACCCACTCTGACTAGGCTCTTCCTATACCCCTCCTCTCTGCCCAGGCTCCGCCTATACTCCTCCTCTCTGACCCCACCCTCTCTGACTTGGCTCCTCCTATGCTCCTCCTCTCTGACCCCTCCCACTCTGACTAGGCTCCTCCTATACCCCTCCTCTCTGACCCAGCTCCTCCTATACTCCTCCTCTCTGACCCCACCCACTCTGACTTGGCTCCTCCTCCTCACAACACCTGTTCCCTTTCTTTCACCTCTCTCTGTTCAGGCCACACATATTTTACTTACCAACCAATCTGCAATCCCTCATTCACTAGGCATGATTCCACACTTACACAACACACAGACACATTTTACTTACCAATTGGCCATTTAGGCCCACCTCCAACTTACCTCTGCTCTGCCACCATCAGTCACCTGGTGCCGAACCCGGGATTCGAACCCTGGTTGCCTGCATGGAAGGCAGGTACTTACCCACTGGACCACACTGGTTTCCATGTAAGTAGCTTATAAAATTGTCCTTATGTCATGGTCATCCTTTTCATGTGCAATGGAAGCCGCAGGGAAGGACACCAAGGCCTGCATGTTGCTTATAGTTACTACTGCAATCCTCTAGACCACTAAGGAGCTATAGCTCAAAGGTAAGTCTTGTACCTTTGGTGCGGACAGCCCTCACAGGCCAGGGTTCGAATCCTGCCAATGCTGTAGAGGTATCCCAAGGTAGAAATTTTCAAAAAGTGAATGTTTTTTTTTTGCTAAGATTTTTTTTTACTTGGTAACAGAGGAGAAAAGTGGACACTCTTTTTGGCATGTGTGTCTCAAAATTTCAAATGTTTTCCCTCATGACCTTCTACCAACCTCCCTATTTCTCAAGTAGGTGCAATAGGGACAAGGCCTTATTTTCCTTTATCAATGTCTTCATTCTTTGTCCTTTAAGTTTGGTGAATTGCAGAGTGCAATTGTGGTATTGGGGGTTATAACTGAGCACAAGAATGCGAGGAAGGTGCTACACTTATTGTAAAATAGGTTGGATGATGGTGATTTTTCATTTTGGTGTGAGCCATTCGCTCAAATCAGGGGTTTGGTCCCAGTGAGCTTGGATAGAAATAAAGGTCAAGTATGAGCTCTGGCTAATGAAATGGTGGGTCAAGTTCGAGGCAAGCTAGAGTCCATTTATTAGGTGCAATAAGAAGCTAGAAAGATTGTTTCCTTTAAGAGACAGACAAGGGCAGAGTCAAGCCTTTGCTCTAGTAGGTCTGCATCATCCCTGCTGCAGGATGTGAAGGAATGGACCTCCACAGCAATGCGCTGTGCCGGGCTGGGCTGCGCTGGCCTGGGCTGGGCTGGGCCTGCCCTGGCACTGTGAATTAATCACCCACCTCCTTCCTTTGAGGAACGCTCACGAACGCCCACGAACGCCCTTGTTCTGTATACAGGCTGACAGCAGGCAATTTAGGACCCTGCTAAATGAGGGTGATGTCCCCATGTGCTTCCTTCAAGTGGCAAAATCCTTCGTCTAAGGCAGGTGGGCTTTTTAAAAATTTGGTTGAAGACCATATGTTGGAGGCGGTATCACGGCACAAGCCGCCGACCGTCTCAGAAGAAAGTGTGCATGGGAGGATATTATTTGCATAGGACAGCCCTCTTCTCAGTCCCATTCTTATGCTGCAGTTGCCATGAAGTGTTACTAGAGGGCAGCAGTATGAACAAAAGAGCACACTGAGGCTTTTCTTCTGCTTGCTGACATGATTCTTGTTCATGGTGGTCTTGCAGGGCCTAAGGAGTGAAGGACTGCTTTGACTGAGGGGATGAGGAATGGCAGGCCTGTATTTGTGGTGAAGGGGGAATATTTGGAAGGTAAACAGCAAGATGAAAACGTCAAAGCATATATGTTTGCTGAGTGATTGAGTCTGTGTGTCACTTGTCTCTTTGAAGGGACATGTGAGAAAGGAACAGCAGCACCATAGACTTCAGATGGGAGAGAGCAAGCAAGGATTAATATTTCCCTCAAATCCAAATACTTACAGTACCTCAAAGATGACAAGTGCGATATGATGTTCTGCAATTGTAAGGATTTGCCATGTGTGGTAGATAAATATGCATAGTTAGTGAGGTTTTTCCCAGAATGTGAGTATCGTTAGGCTGGCAAATGTCAGGCACTCCTTTGGGAGTATGAGGCCAAGAACAAATTTGGGAAGTTTGCTACAGTCATCTGTAGGATCGAAAGACACTGGGGAATCGTTACAGAGGGAGCCAGGCTTCACAAAATGTGGTAACAGTTGGACAGAAATTTTTAGCAGGGACTTTTGTCTACCCCCAATGTGGGACCAGGACCGCAGTACCTCTGTGTCTCTGAAACATATTTTGACCTCTGGACACCACCATCTCAATACCCCTCAAATGTTCCCCCCTGGTACCCCAGCTTTGGTAGTGCATCAACCAGGTTTCAATCATTTGAGTGACCACAAACACCCTTCCTATGTGCCTTCCATTTACATTCAGTCAGTAACCCAGCTGCTTCGTTCGCTGTTCAATCTCAAGTGACAGTTGGATGCACATTGCAGGGGTATACAGGCATTTACCGTACTGTACAGACCCTCTCAGTACAGCCAGACTACACTTCTTAAAATCATAAATACATGTTTTGCCCAACAGTAAGGCCAGGCCTTTCCTCTGTAGTTCATGGCCAACGTAAGGAGGAAAACATCAACTGAAGAGCATGCCAAAATTCTCTACAGACACTGCCAATCCTCACACTTTTGCCTATTCGCATGCTGAGGTTATTCACTATGAACCACCAAACCAATTGCAACAGTAGCCTCTCCCTGCCTCATTCGTATGCTTCGATGCCACCTTTATTTAGCAAGTGTTAGTGCTCTCGGATTTTGTAGCGCGATTCGCTATAGCCTCTGTTTTCAACAGAAATGTCCTAAAGGTACCTATACCAATCTGCAGGGTGGGGAGGAAGGGGGCTGCTGCTGCTGGCAGTAACATTTTGGGGCACCCCACCTGCAAAAATACAGCCAAATGCTCCTTGTTTTACCTTTCAATAGCATAACTGCAGCATAATCGTATGGTGACCCCTGTTGTTAATAGAAACTGTCAAACAGCTTCTTGCCCCCCCGTTGCCCCTAACCATTTGGGGTACACCCCGTGAGGGAGGATCAGAGCAATACAAACTAATGGTAGCCCCTCAAAAAGTACCTGGAAGTCAAGCCATTGTGTGCACCTCATCGCATTCACGTTGCGCCCAAGCACCTTTTAATACTGCTCCCCCAAATTTTGACTGCCCCCTCCCAACAGAAATCAGAGAGTATGGGGAGGGTGCAGTAAAAAAGTATTTGCAGTACCCCACAATAAGTCAGGATCCTCCTCCACCTATTCCTCTGCTCTCTGACCCCACCCACTCTGACTTGGCTCCTCCTATGCTCCTCCTCTCTGACCCCTCCCACTATGACTAGGCTCCTCCTATACCCCTCCTCTCTGACCCAGCTCCTCCTATACTCCTCCTCTCTGACCCCACCCACTCTGACTTGGCTCCTCCTCCTCACAACACCTGTTCCCTTTCTTTCACCTCTCTCTGTTCAGGCCACACATATTTTACTTACCAACCAATCTGCAATCCCTCATTCACTAGGCATGATTCCACTCTTACACAACACACAGACACATTTTACTTACCAATTGGCCATTTAGGCCCACCGCCAACTTACCTCTGCTCTGCCACCATCAGTCACCTGGTGCCGAACCCGGGATTCGAACCCTGGTTGCCTGCATGGAAGGCAGGTACTTACCCACTGGACCACACTGGTTTCCATGTAAGTAGCTTATCAAATTGTCCTTATGTCATGGTCATCCTTTTCATGTGCAATGGAAGCCGCAGGGAAGGACACCAAGGCCTGCATGTTGCTTATAGTTACTACTGCAATCCTCTAGACCACTAAGGAGCTATAGCTCAAAGGTAAGTCTTGTACCTTTGCTGCGGACAGCCCTCACAGGCCAGGGTTCGAATCCTGCCAATGCTGTAGAGGTATCCCAAGGTAGAAATTTTCAAAAAGTGAATGTTTTTTTTTTGCTAAGATTTTTTTTTACTTGGTAACAGAGGAGAAAAGTGGACACTCTTTTTGGCATGTGTGTCTCAAAATTTCAAATGTTTTCCCTCATGACCTTCTACCAACCTCCCTATTTCTCAAGTAGGTGCAATAGGGACAAGGCCTTATTTTCCTTTATCAATGTCTTCATTCTTTGTCCTTTAAGTTTGGTGAATTGCAGAGTGCAATTGTGGTATTGGGGGTTATAACTGAGCACAAGAATGCGAGGAAGGTGCTACACTTATTGTAAAATAGGTTGGATGATGGTGATTTTTCATTTTGGTGTGAGCCATTCGCTCAAATCAGGGGTTTGGTCCCAGTGAGCTTGGATAGAAATAAAGGTCAAGTATGAGCTCTGGCTAATGAAATGATGGGTCAAGTTTGAGGCAAGCTAGAGTCCATTTATTAGGTGCAATAAGAAGCTAGAAAGATTGTTTCCTTTAAGAGACAGACAAGGGCAGAGTCAAGCCTTTGCTCTAGTAGGTCTGCATCATCCCTGCTGCAGGATGTGAAGGAATGGACCTCCACAGCAATGCGCTGTGCCGGGCTGGGCTGCGCTGGCCTGGGCTGGGCCTGCCCTGGCACTGTGAATTAATCACCCACCTCCTTCCTTTGAGGAACGCCCACGAACGCCCTTGTTCTGTATACAGGCTGACAGCAGGCAATTTAGGACCCTGCTAAATGAGGGTGATGTCCCCATGTGCTTCCTTCAAGTGGCAAAATCCTTCGTCTAAGGCAGGTGGGCTTTTTAAAAATTTGGTTGAAGACCATATGTTGGAGGCGGTATCACGGCACAAGCCGCCGACCGTCTCAGAAGAAAGTATGCATGGGAGAATATTATTTGCATAGGACAGCCCTCTTCTCAGTCCCATTCTTATGCTGCAGTTGCCATGAAGTGTTACTAGAGGGCAGCAGTATGAACAAAAGAGCACACTGAGGCTTTTCTTCTGCTTGCTGACATGATTCTTGTTCATGGTGGTCTTGCAGGGCCTAAGGAGTGAAGGACTGCTTTGACTGAGGGGATGAGGAATGGCAGGCCTGTATTTGTGGTGAAGGGGGAATATTTGGAAGGTAAACAGCAAGATGAAAACGTCAAAGCATATATGTTTGCTGAGTGATTGAGTCTGTGTGTCACTTGTCTCTTTGAAGGGACATGTGAGAAAGGAACAGCAGCACCATAGACTTCAGATGGGAGAGAGCAAGCAAGGATTAATATTTCCCTCAAATCCAAATACTTACAGTACCTCAAAGATGACAAGTGCGATATGATGTTCTGCAATTGTAAGGATTTGCCATGTGTGGTAGATAAATATGCATAGTTAGTGAGGTTTTTCCCAGAATGTGAGTATCGTTAGGCTGGCAAATGTCAGGCACTCCTTTGGGAGTATGAGGCCAAGAACAAATTTGGGAAGTTTGCTACAGTCATCTGTAGGATCGAAAGACACTGGGGAATCGTTACAGAGGGAGCCAGGCTTCACAAAATGTGGTAACAGTTGGACAGAAATCTTTAGCAGGGACTTTTGTCTACCCCCAATGTGGGACCAGGACCGCAGTACCTCTGTGTCTCTGAAACATATTTTGACCTCTGGACACCACCATCTCAATACCCCTCAAATGTTCCCCCCTGGTACCCCAGCTTTGGTAGTGCATCAACCAGGTTTCAATCATTTGAGTGACCACAAACACCCTTCCTATGTGCCTTCCATTTACATTCAGTCAGTAACCCAGCTGCTTCGTTCGCTGTTCAATCTCAAGTGACAGTTGGATGCACATTGCAGGGGTATACAGGCATTTACCGTACTGTACAGACCCTCTCAGTGCAGCCAGACTACACTTCTTAAAATCATAAATACATGTTTTGCCCAACAGTAAGGCCAGGCCTTTCCTCTGTAGTTCATGGCCAACATAAGGAGGAAAACATCAACTGAAGAGCATGCCAAAATTCTCTACAGACACTGCCAATCCTCACACTTTTGCCTATTCGCATGCTGAGGTTATTCACTATGAACCACCAAACCAATTGCAACAGTAGCCTCTCCCTGCCTCATTCGTATGCTTCGATGCCACCTTTATTTAGCAAGTGTTAGTGCTCTCGGATTTTGTAGCGCGATTCGCTATAGCCTCTGTTTTCAACAGAAATGTCCTAAAGGTACCTATACCAATCTGCAGTGTGGGGAGGAAGGGGGCTGCTGCTGCTGGCAGTAACATTTTGGGGCACCCCACCTGAAAAAATACAGCCAAATGCTCCTTGTTTTACCTTTCAATAGCATAACTGCAGCATAATCGTATGGTGACCCCTGTTGTTAATAGAAACTGTCAAACAGCTTCTTGCCCCCCCCGTTGCCCCTAACCATTTGGGGTACACCCCATGAGGGAGGATCAGAGCAATACAAACTAATGGTAGCCCCTCAAAAAGTACCTGGAAGCCAAGCCATTGTGTGCACCTCATCGCCTTCACGTTGCGCCCAAGCACCTTTTAATACTGCTCCCCCAAATTTTGACTGCCCCCTCCCAACAGAAATCAGAGAGTATGGGGAGGGTGCAGTAAAAAAGTATTTGCAGTACCCCACAATAAGTCAGGATCCTCCTCCGCCTATACCCCGCCTCTCTGACCCCACCCACTCTGACTAGGCTCTTCCTATACCCCTCCTCTCTGCCCAGGCTCCGCCTATACTCCTCCTCTCTGACCCCACCCTCTCTGACTTGGCTCCTCCTATGCTCCTCCTCTCTGACCCCTCCCACTCTGACTAGGCTCCTCCTATACCCCTCCTCTCTGACCCAGCTCCTCCTATACTCCTCCTCTCTGACCCCACCCACTCTGACTTGGCTCCTCCTCCTCACAACACCTGTTCCCTTTCTTTCACCTCTCTCTGTTCAGGCCACACATATTTTACTTACCAACCAATCTGCAATCCCTCATTCACTAGGCATGATTCCACACTTACACAACACACAGACACATTTTACTTACCAATTGGCCATTTAGGCCCACCTCCAACTTACCTCTGCTCTGCCACCATCAGTCACCTGGTGCCGAACCCGGGATTCGAACCCTGGTTGCCTGCATGGAAGGCAGGTACTTACCCACTGGACCACACTGGTTTCCATGTAAGTAGCTTATAAAATTGTCCTTATGTCATGGTCATCCTTTTCATGTGCAATGGAAGCCGCAGGGAAGGACACCAAGGCCTGCATGTTGCTTATAGTTACTACTGCAATCCTCTAGACCACTAAGGAGCTATAGCTCAAAGGTAAGTCTTGTACCTTTGGTGCGGACAGCCCTCACAGGCCAGGGTTCGAATCCTGCCAATGCTGTAGAGGTATCCCAAGGTAGAAATTTTCAAAAAGTGAATGTTTTTTTTTTGCTAAGATTTTTTTTTACTTGGTAACAGAGGAGAAAAGTGGACACTCTTTTTGGCATGTGTGTCTCAAAATTTCAAATGTTTTCCCTCATGACCTTCTACCAACCTCCCTATTTCTCAAGTAGGTGCAATAGGGACAAGGCCTTATTTTCCTTTATCAATGTCTTCATTCTTTGTCCTTTAAGTTTGGTGAATTGCAGAGTGCAATTGTGGTATTGGGGGTTATAACTGAGCACAAGAATGCGAGGAAGGTGCTACACTTATTGTAAAATAGGTTGGATGATGGTGATTTTTCATTTTGGTGTGAGCCATTCGCTCAAATCAGGGGTTTGGTCCCAGTGAGCTTGGATAGAAATAAAGGTCAAGTATGAGCTCTGGCTAATGAAATGGTGGGTCAAGTTCGAGGCAAGCTAGAGTCCATTTATTAGGTGCAATAAGAAGCTAGAAAGATTGTTTCCTTTAAGAGACAGACAAGGGCAGAGTCAAGCCTTTGCTCTAGTAGGTCTGCATCATCCCTGCTGCAGGATGTGAAGGAATGGACCTCCACAGCAATGCGCTGTGCCGGGCTGGGCTGCGCTGGCCTGGGCTGGGCTGGGCCTGCCCTGGCACTGTGAATTAATCACCCACCTCCTTCCTTTGAGGAACGCTCACGAACGCCCACGAACGCCCTTGTTCTGTATACAGGCTGACAGCAGGCAATTTAGGACCCTGCTAAATGAGGGTGATGTACCCATGTGCTTCCTTCAAGTGGCAAAATCCTTCGTCTAAGGCAGGTGGGCTTTTTAAAAATTTGGTTGAAGACCATATGTTGGAGGCGGTATCACGGCACAAGCCGCCGACCGTCTCAGAAGAAAGTATGCATGGGAGAATATTATTTGCATAGGACAGCCCTCTTCTCAGTCCCATTCTTATGCTGCAGTTGCCATGAAGTGTTACTAGAGGGCAGCAGTATGAACAAAAGAGCACACTGAGGCTTTTCTTCTGCTTGCTGACATGATTCTTGTTCATGGTGGTCTTGCAGGGCCTAAGGAGTGAAGGACTGCTTTGACTGAGGGGATGAGGAATGGCAGGCCTGTATTTGTGGTGAAGGGGGAATATTTGGAAGGTAAACAGCAAGATGAAAACGTCAAAGCATATATGTTTGCTGAGTGATTGAGTCTGTGTGTCACTTGTCTCTTTGAAGGGACATGTGAGAAAGGAACAGCAGCACCATAGACTTCAGATGGGAGAGAGCAAGCAAGGATTAATATTTCCCTCAAATCCAAATACTTACAGTACCTCAAAGATGACAAGTGCGATATGATGTTCTGCAATTGTAAGGATTTGCCATGTGTGGTAGATAAATATGCATAGTTAGTGAGGTTTTTCCCAGAATGTGAGTATCGTTAGGCTGGCAAATGTCAGGCACTCCTTTGGGAGTATGAGGCCAAGAACAAATTTGGGAAGTTTGCTACAGTCATCTGTAGGATCGAAAGACACTGGGGAATCATTACAGAGGGAGCCAGGCTTCACAAAATGTGGTAACAGTTGGACAGAAATCTTTAGCAGGGACTTTTGTCTACCCCCAATGTGGGACCAGGACCGCAGTACCTCTGTGTCTCTGAAACATATTTTGACCTCTGGACACCACCATCTCAATACCCCTCAAATGTTCCCCCCTGGTACCCCAGCTTTGGTAGTGCATCAACCAGGTTTCAATCATTTGAGTGACCACAAACACCCTTCCTATGTGCCTTCCATTTACATTCAGTCAGTAACCCAGCTGCTTCGTTCGCTGTTCAATCTCAAGTGACAGTTGGATGCACATTGCAGGGGTATACAGGCATTTACCGTACTGTACAGACCCTCTCAGTACAGCCAGACTACACTTCTTAAAATCATAAATACATGTTTTGCCCAACAGTAGGCCAGGCCTTTCCTCTGTAGTTCATGGCCAACATAAGGAGGAAAACATCAACTGAAGAGCATGCCAAAATTCTCTACAGACACTGCCAATCCTCACACTTTTGCCTATTCGCATGCTGAGGTTATTCACTATGAACCACCAAACCAATTGCAACAGTAGCCTCTCCCTGCCTCATTCGTATGCTTCGATGCCACCTTTATTTAGCAAGTGTTAGTGCTCTCGGATTTTGTAGCGCGATTCGCTATAGCCTCTGTTTTCAACAGAATTGTCCTAAAGGTACCTATACCAATCTGCAGTGTGGGGAGGAAGGGGGCTGCTGCTGCTGGCAGTAACATTTTGGGGCACCCCACCTGCAAAAATACAGCCAAATGCTCCTTGTTTTACCTTTCAATAGCATAACTGCAGCATAATCGTATGGTGACCCCTGTTGTTAATAGAAACTGTCAAACAGCTTCTTGCCCCCCCGTTGCCCCTAACCATTTGGGGTACACCCCGTGAGGGAGGATCAGAGCAATACAAACTAATGGTAGCCCCTCAAAAAGTACCTGGAAGCCAAGCCATTGTGTGCACCTCATCGCCTTCACGTTGCGCCCAAGCACCTTTTAATACTGCTCCCCCAAATTTTGACTGCCCCCTCCCAACAGAAATCAGAGAGTATGGGGAGGGTGCAGTAAAAAAGTATTTGCAGTACCCCACAATAAGTCAGGATCCTCCTCTACCTATTCCTCTGCTCTCTGACCCCACCCACTCTGACTTGGCTCCTCCTATGCTCCTCCTCTCTGACCCCTCCCACTATGACTAGGCTCCTCCTATACCCCTCCTCTCTGACCCAGCTCCTCCTATACTCCTCCTCTCTGACCCCACCCACTCTGACTTGGCTCCTCCTCCTCACAACACCTGTTCCCTTTCTTTCACCTCTCTCTGTTCAGGCCACACATATTTTACTTACCAACCAATCTGCAATCCCTCATTCACTAGGCATGATTCCACTCTTACACAACACACAGACACATTTTACTTACCAATTGGCCATTTACGCCCACCGCCAACTTACCTCTGCTCTGCCACCATCAGTCACCTGGTGCCGAACCCGGGATTCGAACCCTGGTTGCCTGCATGGAAGGCAGGTACTTACCCACTGGACCACACTGGTTTCCATGTAAGTAGCTTATCAAATTGTCCTTATGTCATGGTCATCCTTTTCATGTGCAATGGAAGCCGCAGGGAAGGACACCAAGGCCTGCATGTTGCTTATAGTTACTACTGCAATCCTCTAGACCACTAAGGAGCTATAGCTCAAAGGTAAGTCTTGTACCTTTGGTGCGGACAGCCCTCACAGGCCAGGGTTCGAATCCTGCCAATGCTGTAGAGGTATCCCAAGGTAGAAATTTTCAAAAAGTGAATGTTTTTTTTTTGCTAAGATTTTTTTTTACTTGGTAACAGAGGAGAAAAGTGGACACTCTTTTTGGCATGTGTGTCTCAAAATTTCAAATGTTTTCCCTCATGACCTTCTACCAACCTCCCTATTTCTCAAGTAGGTGCAATAGGGACAAGGCCTTATTTTCCTTTATCAATGTCTTCATTCTTTGTCCTTTAAGTTTGGTGAATTGCAGAGTGCAATTGTGGTATTGGGGGTTATAACTGAGCACAAGAATGCGAGGAAGGTGCTACACTTATTGTAAAATAGGTTGGATGATGGTGATTTTTCATTTTGGTGTGAGCCATTCGCTCAAATCAGGGGTTTGGTCCCAGTGAGCTTGGATAGAAATAAAGGTCAAGTATGAGCTCTGGCTAATGAAATGATGGGTCAAGTTTGAGGCAAGCTAGAGTCCATTTATTAGGTGCAATAAGAAGCTAGAAAGATTGTTTCCTTTAAGAGACAGACAAGGGCAGAGTCAAGCCTTTGCTCTAGTAGGTCTGCATCATCCCTGCTGCAGGATGTGAAGGAATGGACCTCCACAGCAATGCGCTGTGCCGGGCTGGGCTGCGCTGGCCTGGGCTGGGCTGGGCCTGCCCTGGCACTGTGAATTAATCACCCACCTCCTTCCTTTGAGGAACGCTCACGAACGCCCACGAACGCCCTTGTTCTGTATACAGGCTGACAGCAGGCAATTTAGGACCCTGCTAAATGAGGGTGATGTCCCCATGTGCTTCCTTCAAGTGGCAAAATCCTTCGTCTAAGGCAGGTGGGCTTTTTAAAAATTTGGTTGAAGACCATATGTTGGAGGCGGTATCACGGCACAAGCCGCCGACCGTCTCAGAAGAAAGTATGCATGGGAGAATATTATTTGCATAGGACAGCCCTCTTCTCAGTCCCATTCTTATGCTGCAGTTGCCATGAAGTGTTACTAGAGGGCAGCAGTATGAACAAAAGAGCACACTGAGGCTTTTCTTCTGCTTGCTGACATGATTCTTGTTCATGGTGGTCTTGCAGGGCCTAAGGAGTGAAGGACTGCTTTGACTGAGGGGATGAGGAATGGCAGGCCTGTATTTGTGGTGAAGGGGGAATATTTGGAAGGTAAACAGCAAGATGAAAACGTCAAAGCATATATGTTTGCTGAGTGATTGAGTCTGTGTGTCACTTGTCTCTTTGAAGGGACATGTGAGAAAGGAACAGCAGCACCATAGACTTCAGATGGGAGAGAGCAAGCAAGGATTAATATTTCCCTCAAATCCAAATACTTACAGTACCTCAAAGATGACAAGTGCGATATGATGTTCTGCAATTGTAAGGATTTGCCATGTGTGGTAGATAAATATGCATAGTTAGTGAGGTTTTTCCCAGAATGTGAGTATCGTTAGGCTGGCAAATGTCAGGCACTCCTTTGGGAGTATGAGGCCAAGAACAAATTTGGGAAGTTTGCTACAGTCATCTGTAGGATCGAAAGACACTGGGGAATCGTTACAGAGGGAGCCAGGCTTCACAAAATGTGGTAACAGTTGGACAGAAATCTTTAGCAGGGACTTTTGTCTACCCCCAATGTGGGACCAGGACCGCAGTACCTCTGTGTCTCTGAAACATATTTTGACCTCTGGACACCACCATCTCAATACCCCTCAAATGTTCCCCCCTTTTACCCCAGCTTTGGTAGTGCATCAACCAGGTTTCAATCATTTGAGTGACCACAAACACCCTTCCTATGTGCCTTCCATTTACATTCAGTCAGTAACCCAGCTGCTTCGTTCGCTGTTCAATCTCAAGTGACAGTTGGATGCACATTGCAGGGGTATACAGGCATTTACCGTACTGTACAGACCCTCTCAGTGCAGCCAGACTACACTTCTTAAAATCATAAATACATGTTTTGCCCAACAGTAAGGCCAGGCCTTTCCTCTGTAGTTCATGGCCAACATAAGGAGGAAAACATCAACTGAAGAGCATGCCAAAATTCTCTACAGACACTGCCAATCCTCACACTTTTGCCTATTCGCATGCTGAGGTTATTCACTATGAACCACCAAACCAATTGCAACAGTAGCCTCTCCCTGCCTCATTCGTATGCTTCGATGCCACCTTTATTTAGCAAGTGTTAGTGCTCTCGGATTTTGTAGCGCGATTCGCTATAGCCTCTGTTTTCAACAGAAATGTCCTAAAGGTACCTATACCAATCTGCAGTGTGGGGAGGAAGGGGGCTGCTGCTGCTGGCAGTAACATTTTGGGGCACCCCACCTGAAAAAATACAGCCAAATGCTCCTTGTTTTACCTTTCAATAGCATAACTGCAGCATAATCGTATGGTGACCCCTGTTGTTAATAGAAACTGTCAAACAGCTTCTTGCCCCCCCCCGTTGCCCCTAACCATTTGGGGTACACCCCATGAGGGAGGATCAGAGCAATACAAACTAATGGTAGCCCCTCAAAAAGTACCTGGAAGCCAAGCCATTGTGTGCACCTCATCGCCTTCACGTTGCGCCCAAGCACCTTTTAATACTGCTCCCCCAAATTTTGACTGCCCCCTCCCAACAGAAATCAGAGAGTATGGGGAGGGTGCAGTAAAAAAGTATTTGCAGTACCCCACAATAAGTCAGGATCCTCCTCCACCTATTCCTCTGCTCTCTGAACCCACCCATTCTGCCCAGGCTCCGCCTATACCCCTCCTCTCTGACCCCACCCACTCTGACTAGGCTCCTCCTATACCCCTCCTCTCTGACCCAGCTCCTCCTATACTCCTCCTCTCTGACCCCACCCACTCTGACTTAGCTCCTCCTCCTCACAACACCTGTTCCCTTTCTTTCACCTCTCTCTGTTCAGGCCACACATATTTTACTTACCAACCAATCTGCAATCCCTCATTCACTAGGCACGATTCCACTCTTACACAACACACAGACACATTTTATTTACCAATTGGCCATTTAGGCCAACCTCCAACTTACCTCTGCCACCATCAGTCACCTGGTGCCGAACCCGGGATTCAAACCCTGGTTGCCTGCATGGAAGGCAGGTACTTACCCACTGGACCACACTGGTTTCCATGTAAGTAGCTTATCAAATTGTCCTTATGTCATGGTCATCCTTTTCATGTGCAATGGAAGCCGCAGGGAAGGACACCCAGGCCTGCATGTTGCTTATAGTTACTACTGCAATCCTCTAGACCACTAAGGAGCTATAGCTCAAAGGTAAGTCTTGTACCTTTGGTGCGGACAGCCCTCACAGGCCAGGGTTCGAATCCTGCCAATGCTGTAGAGGTATCCCAAGGTGGAAATTTTCAAAAAGTGAATGTTTTTTTTTTTGCTAAGATTTTTTTTTACTTGGTAACAGAGGAGAAAAGTGGACACTCTTTTTGGCATGTGTGTCTCAAAATTTCAAATGTTTTCCCTCATGACCTTCTACCAACCTCCCTATTTCTCAAGTAGGTGCAATAGGGACAAGGCCTTATTTTCCTTTATCAATGTCTTCATTCTTTGTCCTTTAAGTTTGGTGAATTGCAGAGTGCAATTGTGGTATTGGGGGTTATAACTGAGCACAAGAATGCGAGGAAGGTGCTACACTTATTGTAAAATAGGTTGGATGATGGTGATTTTTCATTTTGGTGTGAGCCATTCGCTCAAATCAGGGGTTTGGTCCCAGTGAGCTTGGATAGAAATAAAGGTCAAGTATGAGCTCTGGCTAATGAAATGATGGGTCAAGTTTGAGGCAAGCTAGAGTCCATTTATTAGGTGCAATAAGAAGCTAGAAAGATTGTTTCCTTTAAGAGACAGACAAGGGCAGAGTCAAGCCTTTGCTCTAGTAGGTCTGCATCATCCCTGCTGCAGGATGTGAAGGAATGGACCTCCACAGCAATGCGCTGTGCCGGGCTGGGCTGCGCTGGCCTGGGCTGGGCTGGGCCTGCCCTGGCACTGTGAATTAATCACCCACCTCCTTCCTTTGAGGAACGCTCACGAACGCCCACGAACGCCCTTGTTCTGTATACAGGCTGACAGCAGGCAATTTAGGACCCTGCTAAATGAGGGTGATGTCCCCATGTGCTTCCTTCAAGTGGCAAAATCCTTCGTCTAAGGCAGGTGGGCTTTTTAAAAATTTGGTTGAAGACCATATGTTGGAGGCGGTATCACGGCACAAGCCGCCGACCGTCTCAGAAGAAAGTATGCATGGGAGAATATTATTTGCATAGGACAGCCCTCTTCTCAGTCCCATTCTTATGCTGCAGTTGCCATGAAGTGTTACTAGAGGGCAGCAGTATGAACAAAAGAGCACACTGAGGCTTTTCTTCTGCTTGCTGACATGATTCTTGTTCATGGTGGTCTTGCAGGGCCTAAGGAGTGAAGGACTGCTTTGACTGAGGGGATGAGGAATGGCAGGCCTGTATTTGTGGTGAAGGGGGTATATTTGGAAGGTAAACAGCAAGATGAAAACGTCAAAGCATATATGTTTGCTGAGTGATTGAGTCTGTGTGTCACTTGTCTCTTTGAAGGGACATGTGAGAAAGGAACAGCAGCACCATAGACTTCAGATGGGAGAGAGCAAGCAAGGATTAATATTTCCCTCAAATCCAAATACTTACAGTACCTCAAAGATGACAAGTGCGATATGATGTTCTGCAATTGTAAGGATTTGCCATGTGTGGTAGATAAATATGCATAGTTAGTGAGGTTTTTCCCAGAATGTGAGTATCGTTAGGCTGGCAAATGTCAGGCACTCCTTTGGGAGTATGAGGCCAAGAACAAATTTGGGAAGTTTGCTACAGTCATCTGTAGGATCGAAAGACACTGGGGAATCGTTACAGAGGGAGCCAGGCTTCACAAAATGTGGTAACAGTTGGACAGAAATCTTTAGCAGGGACTTTTGTCTACCCCCAATGTGGGACCAGGACCGCAGTACCTCTGTGTCTCTGAAACATATTTTGACCTCTGGACACCACCATCTCAATACCCCTCAAATGTTCCCCCCTGGTACCCCAGCTTTGGTAGTGCATCAACCAGGTTTCAATCATTTGAGTGACCACAAACACCCTTCCTATGTGCCTTCCATTTACATTCAGTCAGTAACCCAGCTGCTTCGTTCGCTGTTCAATCTCAAGTGACAGTTGGATGCACATTGCAGGGGTATACAGGCATTTACCGTACTGTACAGACCCTCTCAGTGCAGCCAGACTACACTTCTTAAAATCATAAATACATGTTTTGCCCAACAGTAAGGCCAGGCCTTTCCCCTGTAGTTCATGGCCAACATAAGGAGGAAAACATCAACTGAAGAGCATGCCAAAATTCTCTACAGACACTGCCAATCCTCACACTTTTGCCTATTCGCATGCTGAGGTTATTCACTATGAACCACCAAACCAATTGCAACAGTAGCCTCTCCCTGCCTCATTCGTATGCTTCGATGCCACCTTTATTTAGCAAGTGTTAGTGCTCTCGGATTTTGTAGCGCGATTCGCTATAGCCTCTGTTTTCAACAGAAATGTCCTAAAGGTACCTATACCAATCTGCAGTGTGGGGAGGAAGGGGGCTGCTGCTGCTGGCAGTAACATTTTGGGGCACCCCACCTGAAAAAATACAGCCAAATGCTCCTTGTTTTACCTTTCAATAGCATAACTGCAGCATAATCGTATGGTGACCCCTGTTGTTAATAGACACTGTCAAACAGCTTCTTGCCCCCCCCGTTGCCCCTAACCATTTGGGGTACACCCCATGAGGGAGGATCAGAGCAATACAAACTAATGGTAGGCCCTCAAAAAGTACCTGGAAGCCAAGCCATTGTGTGCACCTCATCGCCTTCACGTTGCGCCCAAGCACCTTTTAATACTGCTCCCCCAAATTTTGACTGCCCCCTCCCAACAGAAATCAGAGAGTATGGGGAGGGTGCAGTAAAAAAGTATTTGCAGTACCCCACAATAAGTCAGGATCCTCCTCCGCCTATACCCCTCCTCTCTGACCCCACCCACTCTGACTAGGCTCTTCCTATACCCCTCCTCTCTGCCCAGGCTCCGCCTATACTCCTCCTCTCTGACCCCACCCTCTCTGACTTGGCTCCTCCTATGCTCCTCCTCTCTGACCCATCCCACTCTGACTAGGCTCCTCGACTCTGACCCAGCTCCTCCTATACTCCTCCTCTCTGACCCCACCCACTCTGACTTGGCTCCTCCTCCTCACAACACCTGTTCCCTTTCTTTCACCTCTCTCTGTTCAGGCCACACATATTTTACTTACCAACCAATCTGCAATCCCTCATTCACTAGGCATGATTCCACACTTACACAACACACAGACACATTTTACTTACCAATTGGCCATTTAGGCCCACCTCCAACTTACCTCTGCTCTGCCACCATCAGTCACCTGGTGCCGAACCCGGGATTCGAACCCTGGTTGCCTGCATGGAAGGCAGGTACTTACCCACTGGACCACACTGGTTTCCATGTAAGTAGCTTATAAAATTGTCCTTATGTCATGGTCATCCTTTTCATGTGCAATGGAAGCCGCAGGGAAGGACACCAAGGCCTGCATGTTGCTTATAGTTACTACTGCAATCCTCTAGACCACTAAGGAGCTATAGCTCAAAGGTAAGTCTTGTACCTTTGGTGCAGACAGCCCTCACAGGCCAGGGTTCGAATCCTGCCAATGCTGTAGAGGTATCCCAAGGTAGAAATTTTCAAAAAGTGAATGTTTTTTTTTTGCTAAGATTTTTTTTTACTTGGTAACAGAGGAGAAAAGTGGACACTCTTTTTGGCATGTGTGTCTCAAAATTTCAAATGTTTTCCCTCATGACCTTCTACCAACCTCCCTATTTCTCAAGTAGGTGCAATAGGGACAAGGCCTTATTTTCCTTTATCAATGTCTTCATTCTTTGTCCTTTAAGTTTGGTGAATTGCAGAGTGCAATTGTGGTATTGGGGGTTATAACTGAGCACAAGAATGCGAGGAAGGTGCTACACTTATTGTAAAATAGGTTGGATGATGGTGATTTTTCATTTTGGTGTGAGCCATTCGCTCAAATCAGGGGTTTGGTCCCAGTGAGCTTGGATAGAAATAAAGGTCAAGTATAAGCTCTGGCTAATGAAATGGTGGGTCAAGTTCGAGGCAAGCTAGAGTCCATTTATTAGGTGCAATAAGAAGCTAGAAAGATTGTTTCCTTTAAGAGACAGACAAGGGCAGAGTCAAGCCTTTGCTCTAGTAGGTCTGCATCATCCCTGCTGCAGGATGTGAAGGAATGGACCTCCACAGCAATGCGCTGTGCCGGGCTGGGCTGCGCTGGCCTGGGCTGGGCTGGGCCTGCCCTGGCACTGTGAATTAATCACCCTCCTCCTTCCTTTGAGGAACGCTCACGAACGCCCACGAACGCCCTTGTTCTGTATACAGGCTGACAGCAGGCAATTTAGGACCCTGCTAAATGAGGGTGATGTACCCATGTGCTTCCTTCAAGTGGCAAAATCCTTCGTCTAAGGCAGGTGGGCTTTTTAAAAATTTGGTTGAAGACCATATGTTGGAGGCGGTATCACGGCACAAGCCGCCGACCGTCTCAGAAGAAAGTATGCATGGGAGAATATTATTTGCATAGGACAGCCCTCTTCTCAGTCCCATTCTTATGCTGCAGTTGCCATGAAGTGTTACTAGAGGGCAGCAGTATGAACAAAAGAGCACACTGAGGCTTTTCTTCTGCTTGCTGACATGATTCTTGTTCATGGTGGTCTTGCAGGGCCTAAGGAGTGAAGGACTGCTTTGACTGAGGGGATGAGGAATGGCAGGCCTGTATTTGTGGTGAAGGGGGAATATTTGGAAGGTAAACAGCAAGATGAAAACGTCAAAGCATATATGTTTGCTGAGTGATTGAGTCTGTGTGTCACTTGTCTCTTTGAAGGGACATGTGAGAAAGGAACAGCAGCACCATAGACTTCAGATGGGAGAGAGCAAGCAAGGATTAATATTTCCCTCAAATCCAAATACTTACAGTACCTCAAAGATGACAAGTGCGATATGATGTTCTGCAATTGTAAGGATTTGCCATGTGTGGTAGATAAATATGCATAGTTAGTGAGGTTTTTCCCAGAATGTGAGTATCGTTAGGCTGGCAAATGTCAGGCACTCCTTTGGGAGTATGAGGCCAAGAACAAATTTGGGAAGTTTGCTACAGTCATCTGTAGGATCGAAAGACACTGGGGAATCGTTACAGAGGGAGCCAGGCTTCACAAAATGTGGTAACAGTTGGACAGAAATCTTTAGCAGGGACTTTTGTCTACCCCCAATGTGGGACCAGGACCGCAGTACCTCTGTGTCTCTGAAACATATTTTGACCTCTGGACACCACCATCTCAATACCCCTCAAATGTTCCCCCCTGGTACCCCAGCTTTGGTAGTGCATCAACCAGGTTTCAATCATTTGAGTGACCACAAACACCCTTCCTATGTGCCTTCCATTTACATTCAGTCAGTAACCCAGCTGCTTCGTTCGCTGTTCAATCTCAAGTGACAGTTGGATGCACATTGCAGGGGTATACAGGCATTTACCGTACTGTACAGACCCTCTCAGTACAGCCAGACTACACTTCTTAAAATCATAAATACATGTTTTGCCCAACAGTAGGCCAGGCCTTTCCTCTGTAGTTCATGGCCAACATAAGGAGGAAAACATCAACTGAAGAGCATGCCAAAATTCTCTACAGACACTGCCAATCCTCACACTTTTGCCTATTCGCATGCTGAGGTTATTCACTATGAACCACCAAACCAATTGCAACAGTAGCCTCTCCCTGCCTCATTCGTATGCTTCGATGCCACCTTTATTTAGCAAGTGTTAGTGCTCTCGGATTTTGTAGCGCGATTCGCTATAGCCTCTGTTTTCAACAGAAATGTCCTAAAGGTACCTATACCAATCTGCAGTGTGGGGAGGAAGGGGGCTGCTGCTGCTGGCAGTAACATTTTGGGGCACCCCACCTGAAAAAATACAGCCAAATGCTCCTTGTTTTACCTTTCAATAGCATAACTGCAGCATAATCGTATGGTGACCCCTGTTGTTAATAGAAACTGTCAAACAGCTTCTTGCCCCCCCCGTTGCCCCTAACCATTTGGGGTACACCCCATGAGGGAGGATCAGAGCAATACAAACTAATGGTAGCCCCTCAAAAAGTACCTGGAAGCCAAGCCATTGTGTGCACCTCATCGCCTTCACGTTGCGCCCAAGCACCTTTTAATACTGCTCCCCCAAATTTTGACTGCCCCCTCCCAACAGAAATCAGAGAGTATGGGGAGGGTGCAGTAAAAAAGTATTTGCAGTACCCCACAATAAGTCAGGATCCTCCTCCACCTATTCCTCTGCTCTCTGAACCCACCCATTCTGCCCAGGCTCCGCCTATACCCCTCCTCTCTGACCCCACCCACTCTGACTAGGCTCTTCCTATACCCCTCCTCTCTGCCCAGGCTCCGCCTATACTCCTCCTCTCTGACCCCACCCACTCTGACTTGGCTCCTCCTATGCTCCTCCTCTCTGACCCCTCCCACTCTGACTAGGCTCCTCCTATACCCCTCCTCTCTGACCCAGCTCCTCCTATACTCCTCCTCTCTGACCCCACCCACTCTGACTTGGCTCCTCCTCCTCACAACACCTGTTCCCTTTCTTTCACCTCTCTCTGTTCAGGCCACACATATTTTACTTACCAACCAATCTGCAATCCCTCATTCACTAGGCATGATTCCACACTTACACAACACACAGACACATTTTACTTACCAATTGGCCATTTAGGCCCACCTCCAACTTACCTCTGCTCTGCCTCCATCAATCACCTGGTGCCAAACCCGGGATTCGAACCCTGGTTGCCTGTATGGAAGGCAGGTACTTACCCACTGGACCACACTGGTTTCCATGTAAGTAGCTTATCAAATTGTCCTTATGTCATGGTCATCCTTTTCATGTGCAATGGAAGCCGCACGGAAGGACACCAAGGCCTGCATGTTGCTTATAGTTACTACTGCAATCCTCTAGACCACTAAGGAGCTATAGCTCAAAGGTAAGTCTTGTACCTTTGGTGCGGACAGCCCTCGCAGGCCAGGGTTCGAATCCTGCCAATGCTGTAGAGGTATCCCAAGGTAGAAATTTTCAAAAAGTGAATGTTTTTTTTTTTGCTAAGATTTTTTTTTTACTTGGTAACAGAGGAGAAAAGTGGACACTCTTTTTGGCATGTGTGTCTCAAAATTTCAAATGTTTTCCCTCATGACCTTCTACCAACCTCCCTATTTCTCAAGTAGGTGCAATAGGGACAAGGCCTTATTTTCCTTTATCAATGTCTTCATTCTTTGTCCTTTAAGTTTTTGGGTGAATTGCAGAGTGCAATTGTGGTATTGGGGGTTATAACTGAGCACAAGAATGCGAGGAAGGTGCTACACTTATTGTAAAATAGGTTGGATGATGGTGATTTTTCATTTTGGTGTGAGCCATTCGCTCAAATCAGGGGTTTGGTCCCAGTGAGCTTGGATAGAAATAAAGGTCAAGTATGAGCTCTGGCTAATGAAATGATGGGTCAAGTTTGAGGCAAGCTAGAGTCCATTTATTAGGTGCAATAAGAAGCTAGAAAGATTGTTTCCTTTAAGAGACAGACAAGGGCAGAGTCAAGCCTTTGCTCTAGTAGGTCTGCATCATCCCTGCTGCAGGATGTGAAGGAATGGACCTCCACAGCAATGCGCTGTGCCGGGCTGGGCTGCGCTGGCCTGGGCTGGGCCTGCCCTGGCACTGTGAATTAATCACCCACCTCCTTCCTTTGAGGAACGCTCACGAACACCCACAAACACCCTTGTTCTGTATACAGGCTGACAGCAGGCAATTTAGGACCCTGCTAAATGAGGGTGATGTCCCCATGTGCTTCCTTCAAGTGGCAAAATTCTTCGTCTAAGGCAGGTGGGCTTTTTAAAAATTTGGTTGAAGACCATATGTTGGAGGCGGTATCACGGCACAAGCCGCCGACCGTCTCAGAAGAAAGTGTGCATGGGAGGATATTATTTGCATAGGACAGCCCTCTTCTCAGTCCCATTCTTATGCTGCAGTTGCCATGAAGTGTTACTAGATGGCAGCAGTATGAACAAAAGAGCACACTGAGGCTTTTCTTCTGCTTGCTGACATGATTCTTGTTCATGGTGGTCTTGCAGGGCCTAAGGAGTGAAGGACTGCTTTGACTGAGGGGATGAGGAATGGCAGGCCTGTATTTGTGGTGAAGGGGGAATATTTGGAAGGTAAACAGCAAGATGAAAACGTCAAAGCATATATGTTTGCTGAGTGATTGAGTCTGTGTGTCACTTGTCTCTTTGAAGGGACATGTGAGAAAGGAACAGCAGCACCATAGACTTCAGATGGGAGAGAGCAAGCAAGGATTAATATTTCCCTCAAATCCAAATACTTACAGTACCTCAAAGATGACAAGTGCGATATGATGTTCTGCAATTGTAAGGATTTGCCATGTGTGGTAGATAAATATGCATAGTTAGTGAGGTTTTTCCCAGAATGTGAGTATCGTTAGGCTGGCAAATGTCAGGCACTCCTTTGGGAGTATGAGGCCAAGACCAAATTTGGGAAGTTTGCTACAGTCATCTGTAGGATCGAAAGACACTGGGGAATCGTTACAGAGGGAGCCAGGCTTCACAAAATGTGGTAACAGTTGGACAGAAATCTTTAGCAGGGACTTTTGTCTACCCCCAATGTGGGACCAGGACCGCAGTACCTCTGTGTCTCTGAAACATATTTTGACCTCTGGACACCACCATCTCAATACCCCTCAAATGTTCCCCCCTGGTACCCCAGCTTTGGTAGTGCATCAACCAGGTTTCAATCATTTGAGTGACCACAAACACCCTTCCTATGTGCCTTCCATTTACATTCAGTCAGTAACCCAGCTGCTTCGTTCGCTGTTCAATCTCAAGTGACAGTTGGATGCACATTGCAGGGGTATACAGGCATTTACCGTACTGTACAGACCCTCTCAGTGCAGCCAGACTACACTACTTAAAATCATAAATACATGTTTTGCCCAACAGTAAGGCCAGGCCTTTCCTCTGTAGTTCATGGCCAACATAAGGAGGAAAACATCAACTGAAGAGCATGCCAAAATTCTCTACAGACACTGCCAATCCTCACACTTTTGCCTATTCGCATGCTGAGGTTATTCACTATGAACCACCAAACCAATTGCAACAGTAGCCTCTCCCTGCCTCATTCGTATGCTTCGATGCCACCTTTATTTAGCAAGTGTTAGTGCTCTCGGATTTTGTAGCGCGATTCGCTATAGCCTCTGTTTTCAACAGAAATGTCCTAAAGGTACCTATACCAATCTGCAGTGTGGGGAGGAAGGGGGCTGCTGCTGCTGGCAGTAACATTTTGGGGCACCCCACCTGCAAAAATACAGCCAAATGCTCCTTGTTTTACCTTTCAATAGCATAACTGCAGCATAATCGTATGGTGACCCCTGTTGTTAATAGAAACTGTCAAACAGCTTCTTGCCCCCCCCGTTGCCCCTAACCATTTGGGGTACACCCCATGAGGGAGGATCAGAGCAATACAAACTAATGGTAGCCCCTCAAAAAGTACCTGGAAGCCAAGCCATTGTGTGCACCTCATCGCCTTCACGTTGCGCCCAAGCACCTTTTAATACTGCTCCCCCAAATTTTGACTGCCCCCTCCCAACAGAAATCAGAGAGTATGGGGAGGGTGCAGTAAAAAAGTATTTGCAGTACCCCACAATAAGTCAGGATCCTCCTCCACCTATTCCTCTGCTCTCTGAACCCACCCATTCTGCCCAGGCTCCGCCTATACCCCTCCTCTCTGACCCCACCCACTCTGACTAGGCTCTTCCTATACCCCTCCTCTCTGACCCCTCCCACTCTGACTAGGCTCCTCCTATACCCCTCCTCTCTGACCCAGCTCCTCCTATACTCCTCCTCTCTGACCCCACCCACTCTGACTTGGCTCCTCCTCCTCACAACACCTGTTCCCTTTCTTTCACCTCTCTCTGTTCAGGCCACACATATTTTACTTACCAACCAATCTGCAATCCCTCATTCACTAGGCATGATTCCACTCTTACACAACACACAGACACATTTTACTTACCAATTGGCCATTTAGGCCCACCTCCAACTTACCTCTGCTCTGCCACCATCAGTCACCTGGTGCCGAACCCGGGATTCGAACCCTGGTTGCCTGCATGGAAGGCAGGTACTTACCCACTGGACCACACTGGTTTCCATGTAAGTAGCTTATCAAATTGTCCTTATGTCATGGTCATCCTTTTCATGTGCAATGGAAGCCGCAGGGAAGGACACCAAGGCCTGCATGTTGCTTATAGTTACTACTGCAATCCTCTAGACCACTAAGGAGCTATAGCTCAAAGGTAAGTCTTGTACCTTTGGTGCGGACAGCCCTCACAGGCCAGGGTTCGAATCCTGCCAATGCTGTAGAGGTATCCCAAGGTGGAAATTTTCAAAAAGTGAATGTTTTTTTTTTTGCTAAGATTTTTTTTTACTTGGTAACAGAGGAGAAAAGTGGACACTCTTTTTGGCATGTGTGTCTCAAAATTTCAAATGTTTTCCCTCATGACCTTCTACCAACCTCCCTATTTCTCAAGTAGGTGCAATAGGGACAAGGCCTTATTTTCCTTTATCAATGTCTTCATTCTTTGTCCTTTAAGTTTGGTGAATTGCAGAGTGCAATTGTGGTATTGGGGTTTATAACTGAGCACAAGAATGCGAGGAAGGTGCTACACTTATTGTAAAATAGGTTGGATGATTGTGATTTTTCATTTTGGTGTGAGGCACTCGCTCAAATCAGGGGTTTGGTGCCAGTGAGCTTGGATAGAAATAAAGGTCAAGTATGAGCTCTGGCTAATGAAATGATGGGTCAAGTTTGAGGCAAGCTAGAGTCCATTTATTAGGTGCAATAAGAAGCTAGAAAGATTGTTTCCTTTAAGAGACAGACAAGGGCAGAGTCAAGCCTTTGCTCTAGTAGGTCTGCATCATCCCTGCTGCAGGATGTGAAGGAATGGACCTCCACAGCAATGCGCTGTGCCGGGCTGGGCTGCGCTGGCCTGGGCTGGGCTGGGCCTGCCCTGGCACTGTGAATTAATCACCCACCTCCTTCCTTTGAGGAACGCTCACGAACGCCCACGAACGCCCTTGTTCTGTATACAGGCTGACAGCAGGCAATTTAGGACCCTGCTAAATGAGGGTGATGTCCCCATGTGCTTCCTTCAAGTGGCAAAATCCTTCGTCTAAGGCAGGTGGGCTTTTTAAAAATTTGGTTGAAGACCATATGTTGGAGGCGGTATCACGGCACAAGCCGCCGACCGTCTCAGAAGAAAGTATGCATGGGAGAATATTATTTGCATAGGACAGCCCTCTTCTCAGTCCCATTCTTATGCTGCAGTTGCCATGAAGTGTTACTAGAGGGCAGCAGTATGAACAAAAGAGCACACTGAGGCTTTTCTTCTGCTTGCTGACATGATTCTTGTTCATGGTGGTCTTGCAGGGCCTAAGGAGTGAAGGACTGCTTTGACTGAGGGGATGAGGAATGGCAGGCCTGTATTTGTGGTGAAGGGGGTATATTTGGAAGGTAAACAGCAAGATGAAAACGTCAAAGCATATATGTTTGCTGAGTGATTGAGTCTGTGTGTCACTTGTCTCTTTGAAGGGACATGTGAGAAAGGAACAGCAGCACCATAGACTTCAGATGGGAGAGAGCAAGCAAGGATTAATATTTCCCTCAAATCCAAATACTTACAGTACCTCAAAGATGACAAGTGCGATATGATGTTCTGCAATTGTAAGGATTTGCCATGTGTGGTAGATAAATATGCATAGTTAGTGAGGTTTTTCCCAGAATGTGAGTATCGTTAGGCTGGCAAATGTCAGGCACTCCTTTGGGAGTATGAGGCCAAGAACAAATTTGGGAAGTTTGCTACAGTCATCTGTAGGATCGAAAGACACTGGGGAATCGTTACAGAGGGAGCCAGGCTTCACAAAATGTGGTAACAGTTGGACAGAAATCTTTAGCAGGGACTTTTGTCTACCCCCAATGTGGGACCAGGACCGCAGTACCTCTGTGTCTCTGAAACATATTTTGACCTCTGGACACCACCATCTCAATACCCCTCAAATGTTCCCCCCTGGTACCCCAGCTTTGGTAGTGCATCAACCAGGTTTCAATCATTTGAGTGACCACAAACACCCTTCCTATGTGCCTTCCATTTACATTCAGTCAGTAACCCAGCTGCTTCGTTCGCTGTTCAATCTCAAGTGACAGTTGGATGCACATTGCAGGGGTATACAGGCATTTACCGTACTGTACAGACCCTCTCAGTGCAGCCAGACTACACTTCTTAAAATCATAAATACATGTTTTGCCCAACAGTAAGGCCAGGCCTTTCCCCTGTAGTTCATGGCCAACATAAGGAGGAAAACATCAACTGAAGAGCATGCCAAAATTCTCTACAGACACTGCCAATCCTCACACTTTTGCCTATTCGCATGCTGAGGTTATTCACTATGAACCACCAAACCAATTGCAACAGTAGCCTCTCCCTGCCTCATTCGTATGCTTCGATGCCACCTTTATTTAGCAAGTGTTAGTGCTCTCGGATTTTGTAGCGCGATTCGCTATAGCCTCTGTTTTCAACAGAAATGTCCTAAAGGTACCTATACCAATCTGCAGTGTGGGGAGGAAGGGGGCTGCTGCTGCTGGCAGTAACATTTTGGGGCACCCCACCTGAAAAAATACAGCCAAATGCTCCTTGTTTTACCTTTCAATAGCATAACTGCAGCATAATCGTATGGTGACCCCTGTTGTTAATAGACACTGTCAAACAGCTTCTTGCCCCCCCCGTTGCCCCTAACCATTTGGGGTACACCCCATGAGGGAGGATCAGAGCAATACAAACTAATGGTAGGCCCTCAAAAAGTACCTGGAAGCCAAGCCATTGTGTGCACCTCATCGCCTTCACGTTGCGCCCAAGCACCTTTTAATACTGCTCCCCCAAATTTTGACTGCCCCCTCCCAACAGAAATCAGAGAGTATGGGGAGGGTGCAGTAAAAAAGTATTTGCAGTACCCCACAATAAGTCAGGATCCTCCTCCGCCTATACCCCTCCTCTCTGACCCCACCCACTCTGACTAGGCTCTTCCTATACCCCTCCTCTCTGCCCAGGCTCCGCCTATACTCCTCCTCTCTGACCCCACCCTCTCTGACTTGGCTCCTCCTATGCTCCTCCTCTCTGACCCATCCCACTCTGACTAGGCTCCTCGACTCTGACCCAGCTCCTCCTATACTCCTCCTCTCTGACCCCACCCACTCTGACTTGGCTCCTCCTCCTCACAACACCTGTTCCCTTTCTTTCACCTCTCTCTGTTCAGGCCACACATATTTTACTTACCAACCAATCTGCAATCCCTCATTCACTAGGCATGATTCCACACTTACACAACACACAGACACATTTTACTTACCAATTGGCCATTTAGGCCCACCTCCAACTTACCTCTGCTCTGCCACCATCAGTCACCTGGTGCCGAACCCGGGATTCGAACCCTGGTTGCCTGCATGGAAGGCAGGTACTTACCCACTGGACCACACTGGTTTCCATGTAAGTAGCTTATAAAATTGTCCTTATGTCATGGTCATCCTTTTCATGTGCAATGGAAGCCGCAGGGAAGGACACCAAGGCCTGCATGTTGCTTATAGTTACTACTGCAATCCTCTAGACCACTAAGGAGCTATAGCTCAAAGGTAAGTCTTGTACCTTTGGTGCAGACAGCCCTCACAGGCCAGGGTTCGAATCCTGCCAATGCTGTAGAGGTATCCCAAGGTAGAAATTTTCAAAAAGTGAATGTTTTTTTTTTGCTAAGATTTTTTTTTACTTGGTAACAGAGGAGAAAAGTGGACACTCTTTTTGGCATGTGTGTCTCAAAATTTCAAATGTTTTCCCTCATGACCTTCTACCAACCTCCCTATTTCTCAAGTAGGTGCAATAGGGACAAGGCCTTATTTTCCTTTATCAATGTCTTCATTCTTTGTCCTTTAAGTTTGGTGAATTGCAGAGTGCAATTGTGGTATTGGGGGTTATAACTGAGCACAAGAATGCGAGGAAGGTGCTACACTTATTGTAAAATAGGTTGGATGATGGTGATTTTTCATTTTGGTGTGAGCCATTCGCTCAAATCAGGGGTTTGGTCCCAGTGAGCTTGGATAGAAATAAAGGTCAAGTATAAGCTCTGGCTAATGAAATGGTGGGTCAAGTTCGAGGCAAGCTAGAGTCCATTTATTAGGTGCAATAAGAAGCTAGAAAGATTGTTTCCTTTAAGAGACAGACAAGGGCTGCGCTGGCCTGGGCTGGGCCTGCCCTGGCACTGTGAATTAATCACCCACCTCCTTCCTTTGAGGAACGCTCACGAACACCCACAAACACCCTTGTTCTGTATACAGGCTGACAGCAGGCAATTTAGGACCCTGCTAAATGAGGGTGATGTCCCCATGTGCTTCCTTCAAGTGGCAAAATCCTTCGTCTAAGGCAGGTGGGCTTTTTAAAAATTTGGTTGAAGACCATATGTTGGAGGCGGTATCACGGCACAAGCCGCCGACCGTCTCAGAAGAAAGTGTGCATGGGAGGATATTATTTGCATAGGACAGCCCTCTTCTCAGTCCCATTCTTATGCTGCAGTTGCCATGAAGTGTTACTAGATGGCAGCAGTATGAACAAAAGAGCACACTGAGGCTTTTCTTCTGCTTGCTGACATGATTCTTGTTCATGGTGGTCTTGCAGGGCCTAAGGAGTGAAGGACTGCTTTGACTGAGGGGATGAGGAATGGCAGGCCTGTATTTGTGGTGAAGGGGGAATATTTGGAAGGTAAACAGCAAGATGAAAACGTCAAAGCATATATGTTTGCTGAGTGATTGAGTCTGTGTGTCACTTGTCTCTTTGAAGGGACATGTGAGAAAGGAACAGCAGCACCATAGACTTCAGATGGGAGAGAGCAAGCAAGGATTAATATTTCCCTCAAATCCAAATACTTACAGTACCTCAAAGATGACAAGTGCGATATGATGTTCTGCAATTGTAAGGATTTGCCATGTGTGGTAGATAAATATGCATAGTTAGTGAGGTTTTTCCCAGAATGTGAGTATCGTTAGGCTGGCAAATGTCAGGCACTCCTTTGGGAGTATGAGGCCAAGACCAAATTTGGGAAGTTTGCTACAGTCATCTGTAGGATCGAAAGACACTGGGGAATCGTTACAGAGGGAGCCAGGCTTCACAAAATGTGGTAACAGTTGGACAGAAATCTTTAGCAGGGACTTTTGTCTACCCCCAATGTGGGACCAGGACCGCAGTACCTCTGTGTCTCTGAAACATATTTTGACCTCTGGACACCACCATCTCAATACCCCTCAAATGTTCCCCCCTGGTACCCCAGCTTTGGTAGTGCATCAACCAGGTTTCAATCATTTGAGTGACCACAAACACCCTTCCTATGTGCCTTCCATTTACATTCAGTCAGTAACCCAGCTGCTTCGTTCGCTGTTCAATCTCAAGTGACAGTTGGATGCACATTGCAGGGGTATACAGGCATTTACCGTACTGTACAGACCCTCTCAGTGCAGCCAGACTACACTACTTAAAATCATAAATACATGTTTTGCCCAACAGTAAGGCCAGGCCTTTCCTCTGTAGTTCATGGCCAACATAAGGAGGAAAACATCAACTGAAGAGCATGCCAAAATTCTCTACAGACACTGCCAATCCTCACACTTTTGCCTATTCGCATGCTGAGGTTATTCACTATGAACCACCAAACCAATTGCAACAGTAGCCTCTCCCTGCCTCATTCGTATGCTTCGATGCCACCTTTATTTAGCAAGTGTTAGTGCTCTCGGATTTTGTAGCGCGATTCGCTATAGCCTCTGTTTTCAACAGAAATGTCCTAAAGGTACCTATACCAATCTGCAGTGTGGGGAGGAAGGGGGCTGCTGCTGCTGGCAGTAACATTTTGGGGCACCCCACCTGCAAAAATACAGCCAAATGCTCCTTGTTTTACCTTTCAATAGCATAACTGCAGCATAATCGTATGGTGACCCCTGTTGTTAATAGAAACTGTCAAACAGCTTCTTGCCCCCCCCGTTGCCCCTAACCATTTGGGGTACACCCCATGAGGGAGGATCAGAGCAATACAAACTAATGGTAGCCCCTCAAAAAGTACCTGGAAGCCAAGCCATTGTGTGCACCTCATCGCCTTCACGTTGCGCCCAAGCACCTTTTAATACTGCTCCCCCAAATTTTGACTGCCCCCTCCCAACAGAAATCAGAGAGTATGGGGAGGGTGCAGTAAAAAAGTATTTGCAGTACCCCACAATAAGTCAGGATCCTCCTCCACCTATTCCTCTGCTCTCTGAACCCACCCATTCTGCCCAGGCTCCGCCTATACCCCTCCTCTCTGACCCCACCCACTCTGACTAGGCTCTTCCTATACCCCTCCTCTCTGACCCCTCCCACTCTGACTAGGCTCCTCCTATACCCCTCCTCTCTGACCCAGCTCCTCCTATACTCCTCCTCTCTGACCCCACCCACTCTGACTTGGCTCCTCCTCCTCACAACACCTGTTCCCTTTCTTTCACCTCTCTCTGTTCAGGCCACACATATTTTACTTACCAACCAATCTGCAATCCCTCATTCACTAGGCATGATTCCACTCTTACACAACACACAGACACATTTTACTTACCAATTGGCCATTTAGGCCCACCTCCAACTTACCTCTGCTCTGCCACCATCAGTCACCTGGTGCCGAACCCGGGATTCGAACCCTGGTTGCCTGCATGGAAGGCAGGTACTTACCCACTGGACCACACTGGTTTCCATGTAAGTAGCTTATCAAATTGTCCTTATGTCATGGTCATCCTTTTCATGTGCAATGGAAGCCGCAGGGAAGGACACCAAGGCCTGCATGTTGCTTATAGTTACTACTGCAATCCTCTAGACCACTAAGGAGCTATAGCTCAAAGGTAAGTCTTGTACCTTTGGTGCGGACAGCCCTCACAGGCCAGGGTTCGAATCCTGCCAATGCTGTAGAGGTATCCCAAGGTGGAAATTTTCAAAAAGTGAATGTTTTTTTTTTTGCTAAGATTTTTTTTTACTTGGTAACAGAGGAGAAAAGTGGACACTCTTTTTGGCATGTGTGTCTCAAAATTTCAAATGTTTTCCCTCATGACCTTCTACCAACCTCCCTATTTCTCAAGTAGGTGCAATAGGGACAAGGCCTTATTTTCCTTTATCAATGTCTTCATTCTTTGTCCTTTAAGTTTGGTGAATTGCAGAGTGCAATTGTGGTATTGGGGTTTATAACTGAGCACAAGAATGCGAGGAAGGTGCTACACTTATTGTAAAATAGGTTGGATGATTGTGATTTTTCATTTTGGTGTGAGGCACTCGCTCAAATCAGGGGTTTGGTGCCAGTGAGCTTGGATAGAAATAAAGGTCAAGTATGAGCTCTGGCTAATGAAATGATGGGTCAAGTTTGAGGCAAGCTAGAGTCCATTTATTAGGTGCAATAAGAAGCTAGAAAGATTGTTTCCTTTAAGAGACAGACAAGGGCAGAGTCAAGCCTTTGCTCTAGTAGGTCTGCATCATCCCTGCTGCAGGATGTGAAGGAATGGACCTCCACAGCAATGCGCTGTGCCGGGCTGGGCTGCGCTGGCCTGGGCTGGGCCTGCCCTGGCACTGTGAATTAATCACCCACCTCCTTCCTTTGAGGAACGCTCACGAACGCCCACGAACGCCCTTGTTCTGTATACAGGCTGACAGCAGGCAATTTAGGACCCTGCTAAATGAGGGTGATGTCCCCATGTGCTTCCTTCAAGTGGCAAAATCCTTCGTCTAAGGCAGGTGGGCTTTTTAAAAATTTGGTTGAAGACCATATGTTGGAGGCGGTATCACGGCACAAGCCGCCGACCGTCTCAGAAGAAAGTGTGCATGGGAGGATATTATTTGCATAGGACAGCCCTCTTCTCAGTCCCATTCTTATGCTGCAGTTGCCATGAAGTGTTACTAGAGGGCAGCAGTATGAACAAAAGAGCACACTGAGGCTTTTCTTCTGCTTGCTGACATGATTCTTGTTCATGGTGGTCTTGCAGGGCCTAAGGAGTGAAGGACTGCTTTGACTGAGGGGATGAGGAATGGCAGGCCTGTATTTGTGGTGAAGGGGGAATATTTGGAAGGTAAACAGCAAGATGAAAACGTCAAAGCATATATGTTTGCTGAGTGATTGAGTCTGTGTGTCACTTGTCTCTTTGAAGGGACATGTGAGAAAGGAACAGCAGCACCATAGACTTCAGATGGGAGAGAGCAAGCAAGGATTAATATTTCCCTCAAATCCAAATACTTACAGTACCTCAAAGATGACAAGTGCGATATGATGTTCTGCAATTGTAAGGATTTGCCATGTGTGGTAGATAAATATGCATAGTTAGTGAGGTTTTTCCCAGAATGTGAGTATCGTTAGGCTGGCAAATGTCAGGCACTCCTTTGGGAGTATGAGGCCAAGAACAAATTTGGGAAGTTTGCTACAGTCATCTGTAGGATCGAAAGACACTGGGGAATCGTTACAGAGGGAGCCAGGCTTCACAAAATGTGGTAACAGTTGGACAGAAATCTTTAGCAGGGACTTTTGTCTACCCCCAATGTGGGACCAGGACCGCAGTACCTCTGTGTCTCTGAAACATATTTTGACCTCTGGACACCACCATCTCAATACCCCTCAAATGTTCCCCCCTGGTACCCCAGCTTTGGTAGTGCATCAACCAGGTTTCAATCATTTGAGTGACCACAAACACCCTTCCTATGTGCCTTCCATTTACATTCAGTCAGTAACCCAGCTGCTTCGTTCGCTGTTCAATCTCAAGTGACAGTTGGATGCACATTGCAGGGGTATACAGGCATTTACCGTACTGTACAGACCCTCTCAGTACAGCCAGACTACACTTCTTAAAATCATAAATACATGTTTTGCCCAACAGTAGGCCAGGCCTTTCCTCTGTAGTTCATGGCCAACATAAGGAGGAAAACATCAACTGAAGAGCATGCCAAAATTCTCTACAGACACTGCCAATCCTCACACTTTTGCCTATTCGCATGCTGAGGTTATTCACTATGAACCACCAAACCAATTGCAACAGTAGCCTCTCCCTGCCTCATTCGTATGCTTCGATGCCACCTTTATTTAGCAAGTGTTAGTGCTCTCGGATTTTGTAGTGCGATTCGCTATAGCCTCTGTTTTCAACAGAAATGTCCTAAAGGTACCTATACCAATCTGCAGGGTGGGGAGGAAGGGGGCTGCTGCTGCTGGCAGTAACATTTTGGGGCACACCACCTGCAAAAATACAGCCAAATGCTCCTTGTTTTACCTTTCAATAGCATAACTGCAGCATAATCGTATGGTGACCCCTGTTGTTAATAGAAACTGTCAAACAGCTTCTTGCCCCCCGTTGCCCCTAACCATTTGGGGTACACCCCATGAGGGAGGATCAGAGCAATACAAACTAATGGTAGCCCCTCAAAAAGTACCTGGAAGCCAAGCCATTGTGTGCACCTCATCGCCTTCACGTTGCGCCCAAGCACCTTTTAATACTGCTCCCCCAAATTTTGACTGCCCCCTCCCAACAGAAATCAGAGAGTATGGGGAGGGTGCAGTAAAAAAGTATTTGCAGTACCCCACAATAAGTCAGGATCCTCCTCCACCTATTCCTCTGCTCTCTGAACCCACCCATTCTGCCCAGGCTCCGCCTATACCCCTCCTCTCTGACCCCACCCACTCTGACTAGGCTCTTCCTATACCCCTCCTCTCTGCCCAGGCTCTGCCTATACTCCTCCTCTCTGACCCCACCCACTCTGACTTGGCTCCTCCTATACCACTCCTCTCTGACCCAGCTCCTCCTATACTCCTCCTCTCTGACCCCACCCACTCTGACTTGGCTCCTCCTCCTCACAACACCTGTTCCCTTTCTTTCACCTCTCTCTGTTCAGGCCACACATATTTTACTTACCAACCAATCTGCAATCCCTCATTCACTAGGCATGATTCCACTCTTACACAACACACAGACACATTTTACTTACCAATTGGCCATTTAGGCCCACCTCCAACTTACCTCTGCTATGCCACCATCAGTCACCTGGTGCCAAACCCGGGATTCGAACCCTGGTTGCCTGTATGGAAGGCAGGTACTTACCCACTGGACCACACTGGTTTCCATGTAAGTAGCGTATCAAATTGTCCTTATGTCATGGTCATCCTTTTCATGTGCAATGGAAGCCGCAGGGAAGGACACCAAGGCCTGCATGTTGCTTATAGTTACTACTGCAATCCTCTAGACCACTAAGGAGCTATAGCTCAAAGGTAAGTCTTGTACCTTTGGTGCGGACAGCCCTCACAGGCCAGGGTTCGAATCCTGCCAATGCTGTAGAGGTATCCCAAGGTAGAAATTTTCAAAAAGTGAATGTTTTTTTTTTTGCTAAGATTTTTTTTTACTTGGTAACAGAGGAGAAAAGTGGACATTCTTTTTGGCATGTGTGTCTCAAAATTTCAAATGTTTTCCCTCATGACCTTCTACCAACCTCCCTATTTCTCAAGTATGTGCAATAGGGACAAGGCCTTATTTTCCTTTATCAATGTCTTCATTCTTTGTCCTTTAAGTTTTTGGGTGAATTGCAGAGTGCAATTGTGGTATTGGGGGTTATAACTGAGCACAAGAATGCGAGGAAGGTGCTACACTTATTGTAAAATAGGTTGGATGATGGTGATTTTTCATTTTGGTGTGAGCTATTCGCTCAAATCAGGGGTTTGGTCCCAGTGAGCTTGGATAGAAATAAAGGTCAAGTATGAGCTCTGGCTAATGAAATGATGGGTCAAGTTTGAGGCAAGCTAGAGTCCATTTATTAGGTGCAATAAGAAGCTAGAAAGATTGTTTCCTTTAAGAGACAGACAAGGGCAGAGTCAAGCCTTTGCTCTAGTAGGTCTGCATCATCCCTGCTGCAGGATGTGAAGGAATGGACCTCCACAGCAATGCGCTGTGCCGGGCTGGGCTGGGCTGCGCTGGCCTGGGCTGGGCCTGCCCTGGCACTGTGAATTAATCACCCACCTCCTTCCTTTGAGGAACGCTCACGAACGCCCACGAACGCCCACGAACGCCCTTGTTCTGTATACAGGCTGACAGCAGGCAATTTAGGACCCTGCTAAATGAGGGTGATGTCCCCATGTGCTTCCTTCAAGTGGCAAAATCCTTCGTCTAAGGCAGGTGGGCTTTTTAAATATTTGGTTGAAGACCATATGTTGGAGGCGGTATCACGGCACAAGCCGCCGACCGTCTCAGAAGAAAGTGTGCATGGGAGGATATTATTTGCATAGGACAGCCCTCTTCTCAGTCCCATTCTTATGCTGCAGTTGCAATGAAGTGTTACTAGAGGGCAGCAGTATGAACAAAAGAGCACACTGAGGCTTTTCTTCTGCTTGCTGACATGATTCGTGTTCATGGTGGTCTTGCAGGGCCTAAGGAGTGAAGGACTGCTTTGACTGAGGGGATGAGGAATGGCAGGCCTGTATTTGTGGTGAAGGGGGAATATTTGGAAGGTAAACAGCAAGATGAAAATGTCAAAGCATATATGTTTGCTGAGTGATTGAGTCTGTGTGTCACTTGTCTCTTTGAAGGGACACGTGAGAAAGGAACAGCAGCACCATAGACTTCAGATGGGAGAGAGCAAGCAAGGATTAATATTTCCCTCAAATCCAAATACTTACAGTACCTCAAAGATGACAAGTGCGATATGATGTTCTGCAATTGTAAGGATTTGCCATGTGTGGTAGATAAATATGCATAGTTAGTGAGGTTTTTCCCAGAATGTGAGTATCGTTAGGCTGGCAAATGTCAGGCACTCCTTTGGGAGTATGAGGCCAAGAACAAATTTGGGAAGTTTGCTACAGTCATCTGTAGGATCGAAAGACACTGGGGAATCGTTACAGAGGGAGCCAGGCTTCACAAAATGTGGTAACAGTTGGACAGAAATCTTTAGCAGGGACTTTTGTCTACCCCCAATGTGGGACCAGGACCGCAGTACCTCTGTGTCTCTGAAACATATTTTGACCTCTGGACACCACCATCTCAATACCCCTCAAATGTTCCCCCCTGGTACCCCAGCTTTGGTAGTGCATCAACCAGGTTTCAATCATTTGAGTGACCACAAACACCCTTTCTATGTGCCTTCCATTTACATTCAGTCAGTAACCCAGCTGCTTCGTTCGCTGTTCAATCTCAAGTGACAGTTGGATGCACATTGCAGGGGTATACAGGCATTTACCGTACTGTACAGACCCTCTCAGTGCAGCCAGACTACACTTCTTAAAATCATAAATACATGTTTTGCCCAACAGTAAGGCCAGGCCTTTCCTCTGTAGTTCATGGCCAACATAAGGAGGAAAACATCAACTGAAGAGCATGCCAAAATTCTCTACAGACACTGCCAATCCTCACACTTTTGCCTATTCGCATGCTGAGGTTATTCACTATGAACCACCAAACCAATTGCAACAGTAGCCTCTCCCTGCCTCATTCGTATGCTTCGATGCCACCTTTATTTAGCAAGTGTTAGTGCTCTCGGATTTTGTAGCGCGATTCGCTATAGCCTCTGTTTTCAACAGAAATGTCCTAAAGGTACCTATACCAATCTGCAGTGTGGGGAGGAAGGGGGCTGCTGCTGCTGGCAGTAACATTTTGGGGCACCCCACCTGAAAAAATACAGCCAAATGCTCCTTGTTTTACCTTTCAATAGCATAACTGCAGCATAATCGTATGGTGACCCCTGTTGTTAATAGAAACTGTCAAACAGCTTCTTGCCCCCCCCGTTGCCCCTAACCATTTGGGGTACACCCCATGAGGGAGGATCAGAGCAATACAAACTAATGGTAGCCCCTCAAAAAGTACCTGGAAGCCAAGCCATTGTGTGCACCTCATCGCCTTCACGTTGCGCCCAAGCACCTTTTAATACTGCTCCCCCAAATTTTGACTGCCCCCTCCCAACAGAAATCAGAGAGTATGTGGAGGGTGCAGTAAAAAAGTATTTGCAGTACCCCACAATAAGTCAGGATCCTCCTCCACCTATTCCTCTGCTCTCTGACCCCACCCACTCTGACTAAGCTCTTCCTATACCCCTCCTCTCTGCCCAGGCTCCGCCTATACTCCTCCTCTCTGACCCCACCCACTCTGACTTGGCTCCTCCTATGCTCCTCCTCTCTGACCCCTCCCACTCTGACTAGGCTCCTCCTATACCCCTCCTCTTTGACCCAGCTCCTCCTATACTCCTCCTCTCTGACCCCACCCACTCTGACTTGGCTCCTCCTCCTCACAACACCTGTTCCCTTTCTTTCACCTCTCTCTGTTCAGGCCACACATATTTTACTTACCAACCAATCTGCAATCCCTCATTCACTAGGCATGATTCCACTCTTACACAACACACAGACACATTTTACTTACCAATTGGCCATTTAGGCCCACCTCCAACTTACCTCTGCTCTGCCACCATCAGTCACCTGGTGCCGAACCCGGGATTCGAACCCTGGTTGCCTGCATAGAAGGCAGGTACTTACCCACTGGACCACACTGGTTTCCATGTAAGTAGCTTATCAAATTGTCCTTATGTCATGGTCATCCTTTTCATGTGCAATGGAAGCCGCAGGGAAGGACACCAAGGCCTGCATGTTGCTTATAGTTACTACTTCAATCCTCTAGACTACTAAGGAGCTATAGCTCAAAGGTAAGTCTTGTACCTTTGCTGCGGACAGCCCTCACAGGCCAGGGTTCGAATCCTGCCAATGCTGTAGAGGTATCCCAAGGTAGAAATTTTCAAAAAGTGAATGTTTTTTTTTTTTGCTAAGATTTTTTTTTACTTGGTAACAGAGGAGAAAAGTGGACACTCTTTTTGGCATGTGTGTCTCAAAATTTCAAATGTTTTCCCTCATGACCTTCTACCAACCTCCCTATTTCTCAAGTAGGTGCAATAGGGACAAGGCCTTATTTTCCTTTATCAATGTCTTCATTCTTTGTCCTTTAAGTTTGGTGAATTGCAGAGTGCAATTGTGGTATTGGGGGTTATAACTGAGCACAAGAATGCGAGGAAGGTGCTACACTTATTGTAAAATAGGTTGGATGATGGTGATTTTTCATTTTGGTGTGAGCCATTCGCTCAAATCAGGGGTTTGGTCCCAGTGAGCTTGGATAGAAATAAAGGTCAAGTATGAGCTCTGGCTAATGAAATGATGGGTCAAGTTTGAGGCAAGCTAGAGTCCATTTATTAGGTGCAATAAGAAGCTAGAAAGATTGTTTCCTTTAAGAGACAGACAAGGGCAGAGTCAAGCCTTTGCTCTAGTAGGTCTGCATCATCCCTGCTGCAGGATGTGAAGGAATGGACCTCCACAGCAATGCGCTGTGCCGGGCTGGGCTGCGCTGGCCTGGGCTGGGCTGGGCCTGCCCTGGCACTGTGAATTAATCACCCACCTCCTTCCTTTGAGGAACGCTCACGAACGCCCACGAACGCCCTTGTTCTGTATACAGGCTGACAGCAGGCAATTTAGGACCCTGCTAAATGAGGGTGATGTCCCCATGTGCTTCCTTCAAGTGGCAAAATCCTTCGTCTAAGGCAGGTGGGCTTTTTAAAAATTTGGTTGAAGACCATATGTTGGAGGCGGTATCACGGCACAAGCCGCCGACCGTCTCAGAAGAAAGTATGCATGGGAGAATATTATTTGCATAGGACAGCCCTCTTCTCAGTCCCATTCTTATGCTGCAGTTGCCATGAAGTGTTACTAGAGGGCAGCAGTATGAACAAAAGAGCACACTGAGGCTTTTCTTCTGCTTGCTGACATGATTCTTGTTCATGGTGGTCTTGCAGGGCCTAAGGAGTGAAGGACTGCTTTGACTGAGGGGATGAGGAATGGCAGGCCTGTATTTGTGGTGAAGGGGGTATATTTGGAAGGTAAACAGCAAGATGAAAACGTCAAAGCATATATGTTTGCTGAGTGATTGAGTCTGTGTGTCACTTGTCTCTTTGAAGGGACATGTGAGAAAGGAACAGCAGCACCATAGACTTCAGATGGGAGAGAGCAAGCAAGGATTAATATTTCCCTCAAATCCAAATACTTACAGTACCTCAAAGATGACAAGTGCGATATGATGTTCTGCAATTGTAAGGATTTGCCATGTGTGGTAGATAAATATGCATAGTTAGTGAGGTTTTTCCCAGAATGTGAGTATCGTTAGGCTGGCAAATGTCAGGCACTCCTTTGGGAGTATGAGGCCAAGAACAAATTTGGGAAGTTTGCTACAGTCATCTGTAGGATCGAAAGACACTGGGGAATCGTTACAGAGGGAGCCAGGCTTCACAAAATGTGGTAACAGTTGGACAGAAATCTTTAGCAGGGACTTTTGTCTACCCCCAATGTGGGACCAGGACCGCAGTACCTCTGTGTCTCTGAAACATATTTTGACCTCTGGACACCACCATCTCAATACCCCTCAAATGTTCCCCCCTGGTACCCCAGCTTTGGTAGTGCATCAACCAGGTTTCAATCATTTGAGTGACCACAAACACCCTTCCTATGTGCCTTCCATTTACATTCAGTCAGTAACCCAGCTGCTTCGTTCGCTGTTCAATCTCAAGTGACAGTTGGATGCACATTGCAGGGGTATACAGGCATTTACCGTACTGTACAGACCCTCTCAGTGCAGCCAGACTACACTTCTTAAAATCATAAATACATGTTTTGCCCAACAGTAAGGCCAGGCCTTTCCCCTGTAGTTCATGGCCAACATAAGGAGGAAAACATCAACTGAAGAGCATGCCAAAATTCTCTACAGACACTGCCAATCCTCACACTTTTGCCTATTCGCATGCTGAGGTTATTCACTATGAACCACCAAACCAATTGCAACAGTAGCCTCTCCCTGCCTCATTCGTATGCTTCGATGCCACCTTTATTTAGCAAGTGTTAGTGCTCTCGGATTTTGTAGCGCGATTCGCTATAGCCTCTGTTTTCAACAGAAATGTCCTAAAGGTACCTATACCAATCTGCAGTGTGGGGAGGAAGGGGGCTGCTGCTGCTGGCAGTAACATTTTGGGGCACCCCACCTGAAAAAATACAGCCAAATGCTCCTTGTTTTACCTTTCAATAGCATAACTGCAGCATAATCGTATGGTGACCCCTGTTGTTAATAGACACTGTCAAACAGCTTCTTGCCCCCCCCGTTGCCCCTAACCATTTGGGGTACACCCCATGAGGGAGGATCAGAGCAATACAAACTAATGGTAGGCCCTCAAAAAGTACCTGGAAGCCAAGCCATTGTGTGCACCTCATCGCCTTCACGTTGCGCCCAAGCACCTTTTAATACTGCTCCCCCAAATTTTGACTGCCCCCTCCCAACAGAAATCAGAGAGTATGGGGAGGGTGCAGTAAAAAAGTATTTGCAGTACCCCACAATAAGTCAGGATCCTCCTCCGCCTATACCCCTCCTCTCTGACCCCACCCACTCTGACTAGGCTCTTCCTATACCCCTCCTCTCTGCCCAGGCTCCGCCTATACTCCTCCTCTCTGACCCCACCCTCTCTGACTTGGCTCCTCCTATGCTCCTCCTCTCTGACCCATCCCACTCTGACTAGGCTCCTCGACTCTGACCCAGCTCCTCCTATACTCCTCCTCTCTGACCCCACCCACTCTGACTTGGCTCCTCCTCCTCACAACACCTGTTCCCTTTCTTTCACCTCTCTCTGTTCAGGCCACACATATTTTACTTACCAACCAATCTGCAATCCCTCATTCACTAGGCATGATTCCACACTTACACAACACACAGACACATTTTACTTACCAATTGGCCATTTAGGCCCACCTCCAACTTACCTCTGCTCTGCCACCATCAGTCACCTGGTGCCGAACCCGGGATTCGAACCCTGGTTGCCTGCATGGAAGGCAGGTACTTACCCACTGGACCACACTGGTTTCCATGTAAGTAGCTTATAAAATTGTCCTTATGTCATGGTCATCCTTTTCATGTGCAATGGAAGCCGCAGGGAAGGACACCAAGGCCTGCATGTTGCTTATAGTTACTACTGCAATCCTCTAGACCACTAAGGAGCTATAGCTCAAAGGTAAGTCTTGTACCTTTGGTGCAGACAGCCCTCACAGGCCAGGGTTCGAATCCTGCCAATGCTGTAGAGGTATCCCAAGGTAGAAATTTTCAAAAAGTGAATGTTTTTTTTTTGCTAAGATTTTTTTTTACTTGGTAACAGAGGAGAAAAGTGGACACTCTTTTTGGCATGTGTGTCTCAAAATTTCAAATGTTTTCCCTCATGACCTTCTACCAACCTCCCTATTTCTCAAGTAGGTGCAATAGGGACAAGGCCTTATTTTCCTTTATCAATGTCTTCATTCTTTGTCCTTTAAGTTTGGTGAATTGCAGAGTGCAATTGTGGTATTGGGGGTTATAACTGAGCACAAGAATGCGAGGAAGGTGCTACACTTATTGTAAAATAGGTTGGATGATGGTGATTTTTCATTTTGGTGTGAGCCATTCGCTCAAATCAGGGGTTTGGTCCCAGTGAGCTTGGATAGAAATAAAGGTCAAGTATAAGCTCTGGCTAATGAAATGGTGGGTCAAGTTCGAGGCAAGCTAGAGTCCATTTATTAGGTGCAATAAGAAGCTAGAAAGATTGTTTCCTTTAAGAGACAGACAAGGGCAGAGTCAAGCCTTTGCTCTAGTAGGTCTGCATCATCCCTGCTGCAGGATGTGAAGGAATGGACCTCCACAGCAATGCGCTGTGCCGGGCTGGGCTGCGCTGGCCTGGGCTGGGCTGGGCCTGCCCTGGCACTGTGAATTAATCACCCTCCTCCTTCCTTTGAGGAACGCTCACGAACGCCCACGAACGCCCTTGTTCTGTATACAGGCTGACAGCAGGCAATTTAGGACCCTGCTAAATGAGGGTGATGTACCCATGTGCTTCCTTCAAGTGGCAAAATCCTTCGTCTAAGGCAGGTGGGCTTTTTAAAAATTTGGTTGAAGACCATATGTTGGAGGCGGTATCACGGCACAAGCCGCCGACCGTCTCAGAAGAAAGTATGCATGGGAGAATATTATTTGCATAGGACAGCCCTCTTCTCAGTCCCATTCTTATGCTGCAGTTGCCATGAAGTGTTACTAGAGGGCAGCAGTATGAACAAAAGAGCACACTGAGGCTTTTCTTCTGCTTGCTGACATGATTCTTGTTCATGGTGGTCTTGCAGGGCCTAAGGAGTGAAGGACTGCTTTGACTGAGGGGATGAGGAATGGCAGGCCTGTATTTGTGGTGAAGGGGGAATATTTGGAAGGTAAACAGCAAGATGAAAACGTCAAAGCATATATGTTTGCTGAGTGATTGAGTCTGTGTGTCACTTGTCTCTTTGAAGGGACATGTGAGAAAGGAACAGCAGCACCATAGACTTCAGATGGGAGAGAGCAAGCAAGGATTAATATTTCCCTCAAATCCAAATACTTACAGTACCTCAAAGATGACAAGTGCGATATGATGTTCTGCAATTGTAAGGATTTGCCATGTGTGGTAGATAAATATGCATAGTTAGTGAGGTTTTTCCCAGAATGTGAGTATCGTTAGGCTGGCAAATGTCAGGCACTCCTTTGGGAGTATGAGGCCAAGAACAAATTTGGGAAGTTTGCTACAGTCATCTGTAGGATCGAAAGACACTGGGGAATCGTTACAGAGGGAGCCAGGCTTCACAAAATGTGGTAACAGTTGGACAGAAATCTTTAGCAGGGACTTTTGTCTACCCCCAATGTGGGACCAGGACCGCAGTACCTCTGTGTCTCTGAAACATATTTTGACCTCTGGACACCACCATCTCAATACCCCTCAAATGTTCCCCCCTGGTACCCCAGCTTTGGTAGTGCATCAACCAGGTTTCAATCATTTGAGTGACCACAAACACCCTTCCTATGTGCCTTCCATTTACATTCAGTCAGTAACCCAGCTGCTTCGTTCGCTGTTCAATCTCAAGTGACAGTTGGATGCACATTGCAGGGGTATACAGGCATTTACCGTACTGTACAGACCCTCTCAGTACAGCCAGACTACACTTCTTAAAATCATAAATACATGTTTTGCCCAACAGTAGGCCAGGCCTTTCCTCTGTAGTTCATGGCCAACATAAGGAGGAAAACATCAACTGAAGAGCATGCCAAAATTCTCTACAGACACTGCCAATCCTCACACTTTTGCCTATTCGCATGCTGAGGTTATTCACTATGAACCACCAAACCAATTGCAACAGTAGCCTCTCCCTGCCTCATTCGTATGCTTCGATGCCACCTTTATTTAGCAAGTGTTAGTGCTCTCGGATTTTGTAGCGCGATTCGCTATAGCCTCTGTTTTCAACAGAAATGTCCTAAAGGTACCTATACCAATCTGCAGTGTGGGGAGGAAGGGGGCTGCTGCTGCTGGCAGTAACATTTTGGGGCACCCCACCTGAAAAAATACAGCCAAATGCTCCTTGTTTTACCTTTCAATAGCATAACTGCAGCATAATCGTATGGTGACCCCTGTTGTTAATAGAAACTGTCAAACAGCTTCTTGCCCCCCCCGTTGCCCCTAACCATTTGGGGTACACCCCATGAGGGAGGATCAGAGCAATACAAACTAATGGTAGCCCCTCAAAAAGTACCTGGAAGCCAAGCCATTGTGTGCACCTCATCGCCTTCACGTTGCGCCCAAGCACCTTTTAATACTGCTCCCCCAAATTTTGACTGCCCCCTCCCAACAGAAATCAGAGAGTATGGGGAGGGTGCAGTAAAAAAGTATTTGCAGTACCCCACAATAAGTCAGGATCCTCCTCCACCTATTCCTCTGCTCTCTGAACCCACCCATTCTGCCCAGGCTCCGCCTATACCCCTCCTCTCTGACCCCACCCACTCTGACTAGGCTCTTCCTATACCCCTCCTCTCTGCCCAGGCTCCGCCTATACTCCTCCTCTCTGACCCCACCCACTCTGACTTGGCTCCTCCTATGCTCCTCCTCTCTGACCCCTCCCACTCTGACTAGGCTCCTCCTATACCCCTCCTCTCTGACCCAGCTCCTCCTATACTCCTCCTCTCTGACCCCACCCACTCTGACTTGGCTCCTCCTCCTCACAACACCTGTTCCCTTTCTTTCACCTCTCTCTGTTCAGGCCACACATATTTTACTTACCAACCAATCTGCAATCCCTCATTCACTAGGCATGATTCCACACTTACACAACACACAGACACATTTTACTTACCAATTGGCCATTTAGGCCCACCTCCAACTTACCTCTGCTCTGCCTCCATCAATCACCTGGTGCCAAACCCGGGATTCGAACCCTGGTTGCCTGTATGGAAGGCAGGTACTTACCCACTGGACCACACTGGTTTCCATGTAAGTAGCTTATCAAATTGTCCTTATGTCATGGTCATCCTTTTCATGTGCAATGGAAGCCGCACGGAAGGACACCAAGGCCTGCATGTTGCTTATAGTTACTACTGCAATCCTCTAGACCACTAAGGAGCTATAGCTCAAAGGTAAGTCTTGTACCTTTGGTGCGGACAGCCCTCGCAGGCCAGGGTTCGAATCCTGCCAATGCTGTAGAGGTATCCCAAGGTAGAAATTTTCAAAAAGTGAATGTTTTTTTTTTTGCTAAGATTTTTTTTTTACTTGGTAACAGAGGAGAAAAGTGGACACTCTTTTTGGCATGTGTGTCTCAAAATTTCAAATGTTTTCCCTCATGACCTTCTACCAACCTCCCTATTTCTCAAGTAGGTGCAATAGGGACAAGGCCTTATTTTCCTTTATCAATGTCTTCATTCTTTGTCCTTTAAGTTTTTGGGTGAATTGCAGAGTGCAATTGTGGTATTGGGGGTTATAACTGAGCACAAGAATGCGAGGAAGGTGCTACACTTATTGTAAAATAGGTTGGATGATGGTGATTTTTCATTTTGGTGTGAGCCATTCGCTCAAATCAGGGGTTTGGTCCCAGTGAGCTTGGATAGAAATAAAGGTCAAGTATGAGCTCTGGCTAATGAAATGATGGGTCAAGTTTGAGGCAAGCTAGAGTCCATTTATTAGGTGCAATAAGAAGCTAGAAAGATTGTTTCCTTTAAGAGACAGACAAGGGCAGAGTCAAGCCTTTGCTCTAGTAGGTCTGCATCATCCCTGCTGCAGGATGTGAAGGAATGGACCTCCACAGCAATGCGCTGTGCCGGGCTGGGCTGCGCTGGCCTGGGCTGGGCCTGCCCTGGCACTGTGAATTAATCACCCACCTCCTTCCTTTGAGGAACGCTCACGAACACCCACAAACACCCTTGTTCTGTATACAGGCTGACAGCAGGCAATTTAGGACCCTGCTAAATGAGGGTGATGTCCCCATGTGCTTCCTTCAAGTGGCAAAATCCTTCGTCTAAGGCAGGTGGGCTTTTTAAAAATTTGGTTGAAGACCATATGTTGGAGGCGGTATCACGGCACAAGCCGCCGACCGTCTCAGAAGAAAGTGTGCATGGGAGGATATTATTTGCATAGGACAGCCCTCTTCTCAGTCCCATTCTTATGCTGCAGTTGCCATGAAGTGTTACTAGATGGCAGCAGTATGAACAAAAGAGCACACTGAGGCTTTTCTTCTGCTTGCTGACATGATTCTTGTTCATGGTGGTCTTGCAGGGCCTAAGGAGTGAAGGACTGCTTTGACTGAGGGGATGAGGAATGGCAGGCCTGTATTTGTGGTGAAGGGGGAATATTTGGAAGGTAAACAGCAAGATGAAAACGTCAAAGCATATATGTTTGCTGAGTGATTGAGTCTGTGTGTCACTTGTCTCTTTGAAGGGACATGTGAGAAAGGAACAGCAGCACCATAGACTTCAGATGGGAGAGAGCAAGCAAGGATTAATATTTCCCTCAAATCCAAATACTTACAGTACCTCAAAGATGACAAGTGCGATATGATGTTCTGCAATTGTAAGGATTTGCCATGTGTGGTAGATAAATATGCATAGTTAGTGAGGTTTTTCCCAGAATGTGAGTATCGTTAGGCTGGCAAATGTCAGGCACTCCTTTGGGAGTATGAGGCCAAGACCAAATTTGGGAAGTTTGCTACAGTCATCTGTAGGATCGAAAGACACTGGGGAATCGTTACAGAGGGAGCCAGGCTTCACAAAATGTGGTAACAGTTGGACAGAAATCTTTAGCAGGGACTTTTGTCTACCCCCAATGTGGGACCAGGACCGCAGTACCTCTGTGTCTCTGAAACATATTTTGACCTCTGGACACCACCATCTCAATACCCCTCAAATGTTCCCCCCTGGTACCCCAGCTTTGGTAGTGCATCAACCAGGTTTCAATCATTTGAGTGACCACAAACACCCTTCCTATGTGCCTTCCATTTACATTCAGTCAGTAACCCAGCTGCTTCGTTCGCTGTTCAATCTCAAGTGACAGTTGGATGCACATTGCAGGGGTATACAGGCATTTACCGTACTGTACAGACCCTCTCAGTGCAGCCAGACTACACTACTTAAAATCATAAATACATGTTTTGCCCAACAGTAAGGCCAGGCCTTTCCTCTGTAGTTCATGGCCAACATAAGGAGGAAAACATCAACTGAAGAGCATGCCAAAATTCTCTACAGACACTGCCAATCCTCACACTTTTGCCTATTCGCATGCTGAGGTTATTCACTATGAACCACCAAACCAATTGCAACAGTAGCCTCTCCCTGCCTCATTCGTATGCTTCGATGCCACCTTTATTTAGCAAGTGTTAGTGCTCTCGGATTTTGTAGCGCGATTCGCTATAGCCTCTGTTTTCAACAGAAATGTCCTAAAGGTACCTATACCAATCTGCAGTGTGGGGAGGAAGGGGGCTGCTGCTGCTGGCAGTAACATTTTGGGGCACCCCACCTGCAAAAATACAGCCAAATGCTCCTTGTTTTACCTTTCAATAGCATAACTGCAGCATAATCGTATGGTGACCCCTGTTGTTAATAGAAACTGTCAAACAGCTTCTTGCCCCCCCCGTTGCCCCTAACCATTTGGGGTACACCCCATGAGGGAGGATCAGAGCAATACAAACTAATGGTAGCCCCTCAAAAAGTACCTGGAAGCCAAGCCATTGTGTGCACCTCATCGCCTTCACGTTGCGCCCAAGCACCTTTTAATACTGCTCCCCCAAATTTTGACTGCCCCCTCCCAACAGAAATCAGAGAGTATGGGGAGGGTGCAGTAAAAAAGTATTTGCAGTACCCCACAATAAGTCAGGATCCTCCTCCACCTATTCCTCTGCTCTCTGAACCCACCCATTCTGCCCAGGCTCCGCCTATACCCCTCCTCTCTGACCCCACCCACTCTGACTAGGCTCTTCCTATACCCCTCCTCTCTGACCCCTCCCACTCTGACTAGGCTCCTCCTATACCCCTCCTCTCTGACCCAGCTCCTCCTATACTCCTCCTCTCTGACCCCACCCACTCTGACTTGGCTCCTCCTCCTCACAACACCTGTTCCCTTTCTTTCACCTCTCTCTGTTCAGGCCACACATATTTTACTTACCAACCAATCTGCAATCCCTCATTCACTAGGCATGATTCCACTCTTACACAACACACAGACACATTTTACTTACCAATTGGCCATTTAGGCCCACCTCCAACTTACCTCTGCTCTGCCACCATCAGTCACCTGGTGCCGAACCCGGGATTCGAACCCTGGTTGCCTGCATGGAAGGCAGGTACTTACCCACTGGACCACACTGGTTTCCATGTAAGTAGCTTATCAAATTGTCCTTATGTCATGGTCATCCTTTTCATGTGCAATGGAAGCCGCAGGGAAGGACACCAAGGCCTGCATGTTGCTTATAGTTACTACTGCAATCCTCTAGACCACTAAGGAGCTATAGCTCAAAGGTAAGTCTTGTACCTTTGGTGCGGACAGCCCTCACAGGCCAGGGTTCGAATCCTGCCAATGCTGTAGAGGTATCCCAAGGTGGAAATTTTCAAAAAGTGAATGTTTTTTTTTTTGCTAAGATTTTTTTTTACTTGGTAACAGAGGAGAAAAGTGGACACTCTTTTTGGCATGTGTGTCTCAAAATTTCAAATGTTTTCCCTCATGACCTTCTACCAACCTCCCTATTTCTCAAGTAGGTGCAATAGGGACAAGGCCTTATTTTCCTTTATCAATGTCTTCATTCTTTGTCCTTTAAGTTTGGTGAATTGCAGAGTGCAATTGTGGTATTGGGGTTTATAACTGAGCACAAGAATGCGAGGAAGGTGCTACACTTATTGTAAAATAGGTTGGATGATTGTGATTTTTCATTTTGGTGTGAGGCACTCGCTCAAATCAGGGGTTTGGTGCCAGTGAGCTTGGATAGAAATAAAGGTCAAGTATGAGCTCTGGCTAATGAAATGATGGGTCAAGTTTGAGGCAAGCTAGAGTCCATTTATTAGGTGCAATAAGAAGCTAGAAAGATTGTTTCCTTTAAGAGACAGACAAGGGCAGAGTCAAGCCTTTGCTCTAGTAGGTCTGCATCATCCCTGCTGCAGGATGTGAAGGAATGGACCTCCACAGCAATGCGCTGTGCCGGGCTGGGCTGCGCTGGCCTGGGCTGGGCCTGCCCTGGCACTGTGAATTAATCACCCACCTCCTTCCTTTGAGGAACGCTCACGAACGCCCACGAACGCCCTTGTTCTGTATACAGGCTGACAGCAGGCAATTTAGGACCCTGCTAAATGAGGGTGATGTCCCCATGTGCTTCCTTCAAGTGGCAAAATCCTTCGTCTAAGGCAGGTGGGCTTTTTAAAAATTTGGTTGAAGACCATATGTTGGAGGCGGTATCACGGCACAAGCCGCCGACCGTCTCAGAAGAAAGTGTGCATGGGAGGATATTATTTGCATAGGACAGCCCTCTTCTCAGTCCCATTCTTATGCTGCAGTTGCCATGAAGTGTTACTAGAGGGCAGCAGTATGAACAAAAGAGCACACTGAGGCTTTTCTTCTGCTTGCTGACATGATTCTTGTTCATGGTGGTCTTGCAGGGCCTAAGGAGTGAAGGACTGCTTTGACTGAGGGGATGAGGAATGGCAGGCCTGTATTTGTGGTGAAGGGGGAATATTTGGAAGGTAAACAGCAAGATGAAAACGTCAAAGCATATATGTTTGCTGAGTGATTGAGTCTGTGTGTCACTTGTCTCTTTGAAGGGACATGTGAGAAAGGAACAGCAGCACCATAGACTTCAGATGGGAGAGAGCAAGCAAGGATTAATATTTCCCTCAAATCCAAATACTTACAGTACCTCAAAGATGACAAGTGCGATATGATGTTCTGCAATTGTAAGGATTTGCCATGTGTGGTAGATAAATATGCATAGTTAGTGAGGTTTTTCCCAGAATGTGAGTATCGTTAGGCTGGCAAATGTCAGGCACTCCTTTGGGAGTATGAGGCCAAGAACAAATTTGGGAAGTTTGCTACAGTCATCTGTAGGATCGAAAGACACTGGGGAATCGTTACAGAGGGAGCCAGGCTTCACAAAATGTGGTAACAGTTGGACAGAAATCTTTAGCAGGGACTTTTGTCTACCCCCAATGTGGGACCAGGACCGCAGTACCTCTGTGTCTCTGAAACATATTTTGACCTCTGGACACCACCATCTCAATACCCCTCAAATGTTCCCCCCTGGTACCCCAGCTTTGGTAGTGCATCAACCAGGTTTCAATCATTTGAGTGACCACAAACACCCTTCCTATGTGCCTTCCATTTACATTCAGTCAGTAACCCAGCTGCTTCGTTCGCTGTTCAATCTCAAGTGACAGTTGGATGCACATTGCAGGGGTATACAGGCATTTACCGTACTGTACAGACCCTCTCAGTACAGCCAGACTACACTTCTTAAAATCATAAATACATGTTTTGCCCAACAGTAAGGCCAGGCCTTTCCTCTGTAGTTCATGGCCAACATAAGGAGGAAAACATCAACTGAAGAGCATGCCAAAATTCTCTACAGACACTGCCAATCCTCACACTTTTGCCTATTCGCATGCTGAGGTTATTCACTATGAACCACCAAACCAATTGCAACAGTAGCCTCTCCCTGCCTCATTCGTATGCTTCGATGCCACCTTTATTTAGCAAGTGTTAGTGCTCTCGGATTTTGTAGTGCGATTCGCTATAGCCTCTGTTTTCAACAGAAATGTCCTAAAGGTACCTATACCAATCTGCAGGGTGGGGAGGAAGGGGGCTGCTGCTGCTGGCAGTAACATTTTGGGGCACACCACCTGCAAAAATACAGCCAAATGCTCCTTGTTTTACCTTTCAATAGCATAACTGCAGCATAATCGTATGGTGACCCCTGTTGTTAATAGAAACTGTCAAACAGCTTCTTGCCCCCCGTTGCCCCTAACCATTTGGGGTACACCCCATGAGGGAGGATCAGAGCAATACAAACTAATGGTAGCCCCTCAAAAAGTACCTGGAAGCCAAGCCATTGTGTGCACCTCATCGCCTTCACGTTGCGCCCAAGCACCTTTTAATACTGCTCCCCCAAATTTTGACTGCCCCCTCCCAACAGAAATCAGAGAGTATGGGGAGGGTGCAGTAAAAAAGTATTTGCAGTACCCCACAATAAGTCAGGATCCTCCTCCACCTATTCCTCTGCTCTCTGAACCCACCCATTCTGCCCAGGCTCCGCCTATACCCCTCCTCTCTGACCCCACCCACTCTGACTAGGCTCTTCCTATACCCCTCCTCTCTGCCCAGGCTCTGCCTATACTCCTCCTCTCTGACCCCACCCACTCTGACTTGGCTCCTCCTATACCACTCCTCTCTGACCCAGCTCCTCCTATACTCCTCCTCTCTGACCCCACCCACTCTGACTTGGCTCCTCCTCCTCACAACACCTGTTCCCTTTCTTTCACCTCTCTCTGTTCAGGCCACACATATTTTACTTACCAACCAATCTGCAATCCCTCATTCACTAGGCATGATTCCACTCTTACACAACACACAGACACATTTTACTTACCAATTGGCCATTTAGGCCCACCTCCAACTTACCTCTGCTATGCCACCATCAGTCACCTGGTGCCAAACCCGGGATTCGAACCCTGGTTGCCTGTATGGAAGGCAGGTACTTACCCACTGGACCACACTGGTTTCCATGTAAGTAGCGTATCAAATTGTCCTTATGTCATGGTCATCCTTTTCATGTGCAATGGAAGCCGCAGGGAAGGACACCAAGGCCTGCATGTTGCTTATAGTTACTACTGCAATCCTCTAGACCACTAAGGAGCTATAGCTCAAAGGTAAGTCTTGTACCTTTGGTGCGGACAGCCCTCACAGGCCAGGGTTCGAATCCTGCCAATGCTGTAGAGGTATCCCAAGGTAGAAATTTTCAAAAAGTGAATGTTTTTTTTTTTGCTAAGATTTTTTTTTACTTGGTAACAGAGGAGAAAAGTGGACATTCTTTTTGGCATGTGTGTCTCAAAATTTCAAATGTTTTCCCTCATGACCTTCTACCAACCTCCCTATTTCTCAAGTATGTGCAATAGGGACAAGGCCTTATTTTCCTTTATCAATGTCTTCATTCTTTGTCCTTTAAGTTTTTGGGTGAATTGCAGAGTGCAATTGTGGTATTGGGGGTTATAACTGAGCACAAGAATGCGAGGAAGGTGCTACACTTATTGTAAAATAGGTTGGATGATGGTGATTTTTCATTTTGGTGTGAGCTATTCGCTCAAATCAGGGGTTTGGTCCCAGTGAGCTTGGATAGAAATAAAGGTCAAGTATGAGCTCTGGCTAATGAAATGATGGGTCAAGTTTGAGGCAAGCTAGAGTCCATTTATTAGGTGCAATAAGAAGCTAGAAAGATTGTTTCCTTTAAGAGACAGACAAGGGCAGAGTCAAGCCTTTGCTCTAGTAGGTCTGCATCATCCCTGCTGCAGGATGTGAAGGAATGGACCTCCACAGCAATGCGCTGTGCCGGGCTGGGCTGGGCTGCGCTGGCCTGGGCTGGGCCTGCCCTGGCACTGTGAATTAATCACCCACCTCCTTCCTTTGAGGAACGCTCACGAACGCCCACGAACGCCCTTGTTCTGTATACAGGCTGACAGCAGGCAATTTAGGACCCTGCTAAATGAGGGTGATGTCCCCATGTGCTTCCTTCAAGTGGCAAAATCCTTCGTCTAAGGCAGGTGGGCTTTTTAAATATTTGGTTGAAGACCATATGTTGGAGGCGGTATCACGGCACAAGCCGCCGACCGTCTCAGAAGAAAGTGTGCATGGGAGGATATTATTTGCATAGGACAGCCCTCTTCTCAGTCCCATTCTTATGCTGCAGTTGCAATGAAGTGTTACTAGAGGGCAGCAGTATGAACAAAAGAGCACACTGAGGCTTTTCTTCTGCTTGCTGACATGATTCGTGTTCATGGTGGTCTTGCAGGGCCTAAGGAGTGAAGGACTGCTTTGACTGAGGGGATGAGGAATGGCAGGCCTGTATTTGTGGTGAAGGGGGAATATTTGGAAGGTAAACAGCAAGATGAAAATGTCAAAGCATATATGTTTGCTGAGTGATTGAGTCTGTGTGTCACTTGTCTCTTTGAAGGGACACGTGAGAAAGGAACAGCAGCACCATAGACTTCAGATGGGAGAGAGCAAGCAAGGATTAATATTTCCCTCAAATCCAAATACTTACAGTACCTCAAAGATGACAAGTGCGATATGATGTTCTGCAATTGTAAGGATTTGCCATGTGTGGTAGATAAATATGCATAGTTAGTGAGGTTTTTCCCAGAATGTGAGTATCGTTAGGCTGGCAAATGTCAGGCACTCCTTTGGGAGTATGAGGCCAAGAACAAATTTGGGAAGTTTGCTACAGTCATCTGTAGGATCGAAAGACACTGGGGAATCGTTACAGAGGGAGCCAGGCTTCACAAAATGTGGTAACAGTTGGACAGAAATCTTTAGCAGGGACTTTTGTCTACCCCCAATGTGGGACCAGGACCGCAGTACCTCTGTGTCTCTGAAACATATTTTGACCTCTGGACACCACCATCTCAATACCCCTCAAATGTTCCCCCCTGGTACCCCAGCTTTGGTAGTGCATCAACCAGGTTTCAATCATTTGAGTGACCACAAACACCCTTTCTATGTGCCTTCCATTTACATTCAGTCAGTAACCCAGCTGCTTCGTTCGCTGTTCAATCTCAAGTGACAGTTGGATGCACATTGCAGGGGTATACAGGCATTTACCGTACTGTACAGACCCTCTCAGTGCAGCCAGACTACACTTCTTAAAATCATAAATACATGTTTTGCCCAACAGTAAGGCCAGGCCTTTCCTCTGTAGTTCATGGCCAACATAAGGAGGAAAACATCAACTGAAGAGCATGCCAAAATTCTCTACAGACACTGCCAATCCTCACACTTTTGCCTATTCGCATGCTGAGGTTATTCACTATGAACCACCAAACCAATTGCAACAGTAGCCTCTCCCTGCCTCATTCGTATGCTTCGATGCCACCTTTATTTAGCAAGTGTTAGTGCTCTCGGATTTTGTAGCGCGATTCGCTATAGCCTCTGTTTTCAACAGAAATGTCCTAAAGGTACCTATACCAATCTGCAGTGTGGGGAGGAAGGGGGCTGCTGCTGCTGGCAGTAACATTTTGGGGCACCCCACCTGAAAAAATACAGCCAAATGCTCCTTGTTTTACCTTTCAATAGCATAACTGCAGCATAATCGTATGGTGACCCCTGTTGTTAATAGAAACTGTCAAACAGCTTCTTGCCCCCCCCGTTGCCCCTAACCATTTGGGGTACACCCCATGAGGGAGGATCAGAGCAATACAAACTAATGGTAGCCCCTCAAAAAGTACCTGGAAGCCAAGCCATTGTGTGCACCTCATCGCCTTCACGTTGCGCCCAAGCACCTTTTAATACTGCTCCCCCAAATTTTGACTGCCCCCTCCCAACAGAAATCAGAGAGTATGTGGAGGGTGCAGTAAAAAAGTATTTGCAGTACCCCACAATAAGTCAGGATCCTCCTCCACCTATTCCTCTGCTCTCTGACCCCACCCACTCTGACTAAGCTCTTCCTATACCCCTCCTCTCTGCCCAGGCTCCGCCTATACTCCTCCTCTCTGACCCCACCCACTCTGACTTGGCTCCTCCTATGCTCCTCCTCTCTGACCCCTCCCACTCTGACTAGGCTCCTCCTATACCCCTCCTCTTTGACCCAGCTCCTCCTATACTCCTCCTCTCTGACCCCACCCACTCTGACTTGGCTCCTCCTCCTCACAACACCTGTTCCCTTTCTTTCACCTCTCTCTGTTCAGGCCACACATATTTTACTTACCAACCAATCTGCAATCCCTCATTCACTAGGCATGATTCCACTCTTACACAACACACAGACACATTTTACTTACCAATTGGCCATTTAGGCCCACCTCCAACTTACCTCTGCTCTGCCACCATCAGTCACCTGGTGCCGAACCCGGGATTCGAACCCTGGATGCCTGCATAGAAGGCAGGTACTTACCCACTGGACCACACTGGTTTCCATGTAAGTAGCTTATCAAATTGTCCTTATGTCATGGTCATCCTTTTCATGTGCAATGGAAGCCGCAGGGAAGGACACCAAGGCCTGCATGTTGCTTATAGTTACTACTTCAATCCTCTAGACCACTAAGGAGCTATAGCTCAAAGGTAAGTCTTGTACCTTTGCTGCGGACAGCCCTCACAGGCCAGGGTTCGAATCCTGCCAATGCTGTAGAGGTATCCCAAGGTAGAAATTTTCAAAAAGTGAATGTTTTTTTTTTTTGCTAAGATTTTTTTTTACTTGGTAACAGAGGAGAAAAGTGGACACTCTTTTTGGCATGTGTGTCTCAAAATTTCAAATGTTTTCCCTCATGACCTTCTACCAACCTCCCTATTTCTCAAGTAGGTGCAATAGGGACAAGGCCTTATTTTCCTTTATCAATGTCTTCATTCTTTGTCCTTTAAGTTTGGTGAATTGCAGAGTGCAATTGTGGTATTGGGGGTTATAACTGAGCACAAGAATGCGAGGAAGGTGCTACACTTATTGTAAAATAGGTTGGATGATGGTGATTTTTCATTTTGGTGTGAGCCATTCGCTCAAATCAGGGGTTTGGTCCCAGTGAGCTTGGATAGAAATAAAGGTCAAGTATGAGCTCTGGCTAATGAAATGATGGGTCAAGTTTGAGGCAAGCTAGAGTCCATTTATTAGGTGCAATAAGAAGCTAGAAAGATTGTTTCCTTTAAGAGACAGACAAGGGCAGAGTCAAGCCTTTGCTCTAGTAGGTCTGCATCATCCCTGCTGCAGGATGTGAAGGAATGGACCTCCACAGCAATGCGCTGTGCCGGGCTGGGCTGCGCTGGCCTGGGCTGGGCTGGGCCTGCCCTGGCACTGTGAATTAATCACCCACCTCCTTCCTTTGAGGAACGCTCACGAACGCCCACGAACGCCCTTGTTCTGTATACAGGCTGACAGCAGGCAATTTAGGACCCTGCTAAATGAGGGTGATGTCCCCATGTGCTTCCTTCAAGTGGCAAAACCCTTCGTCTAAGGCAGGTGGGCTTTTTAAAAATTTGGTTGAAGACCATATGTTGGAGGCGGTATCACGGCACAAGCCGCCGACCGTCTCAGAAGAAAGTGTGCATGGGAGAATATTATTTGCATAGGACAGCCCTCTTCTCAGTCCCATTCTTATGCTGCAGTTGCCATGAAGTGTTACTAGAGGGCAGCAGTATGAACAAAAGAGCACACTGAGGCTTTTCTTCTGCTTGCTGACATGATTCTTGTTCATGGTGGTCTTGCGGGGCCTAAGGAGTGAAGGACTGCTTTGACTGAGGGGATGAGGAATGGCAGGCCTGTATTTGTGGTGAAGGGGGAATATTTGGAAGGTAAACAGCAAGATGAAAACGTCAAAGCATATATGTTTGCTGAGTGATTGAGTCTGTGTGTCACTTGTCTCTTTGAAGGGACATGTGAGAAAGGAACAGCAGCACCATAGACTTCAGATGGGAGAGAGCAAGCAAGGATTAATATTTCCCTCAAATCCAAATACTTACAGTACCTCAAAGATGACAAGTGCGATATGATGTTCTGCAATTGTAAGGATTTGCCATGTGTGGTAGATAAATATGCATAGTTAGTGAGGTTTTTCCCAGAATGTGAGTATCGTTAGGCTGGCAAATGTCAGGCACTCCTTTGGGAGTATGAGGCCAAGAACAAATTTGGGAAGTTTGCTACAGTCATCTGTAGGATCGAAAGACACTGGGGAATCGTTACAGAGGGAGCCAGGCTTCACAAAATGTGGTAACAGTTGGACAGAAATCTTTAGCAGGGACTTTTGTCTACCCCCAATGTGGGACCAGGACCGCAGTACCTCTGTGTCTCTGAAACATATTTTGACCTCTGGACACCACCATCTCAATACCCCTCAAATGTTCCCCCCTGGTACCCCAGCTTTGGTAGTGCATCAACCAGGTTTCAATCATTTGAGTGACCACAAACACCCTTCCTATGTGCCTTCCATTTACATTCAGTCAGTAACCCAGCTGCTTCGTTCGCTGTTCAATCTCAAGTGACAGTTGGATGCACATTGCAGGGGTATACAGGCATTTACCGTACTGTACAGACCCTCTCAGTGCAGCCAGACTACACTACTTAAAATCATAAATACATGTTTTGCCCAACAGTAAGGCCAGGCCTTTCCTCTGTAGTTCATGGCCAACATAAGGAGGAAAACATCAACTGAAGAGCATGCCAAAATTCTCTACAGACACTGCCAATCCTCACACTTTTGCCTATTCGCATGCTGAGGTTATTCACTATGAACCACCAAACCAATTGCAACAGTAGCCTCTCCCTGCCTCATTCGTATGCTTCGATGCCACCTTTATTTAGCAAGTGTTAGTGCTCTCGGATTTTGTAGCGCGATTCGCTATAGCCTCTGTTTTCAACAGAAATGTCCTAAAGGTACCTATACCAATCTGCAGTGTGGGGAGGAAGGGGGCTGCTGCTGCTGGCAGTAACATTTTGGGGCACCCCACCTGCAAAAATACAGCCAAATGCTCCTTGTTTTACCTTTCAATAGCATAACTGCAGCATAATCGTATGGTGACCCCTGTTGTTAATAGAAACTGTCAAACAGCTTCTTGCCCCCCCCGTTGCCCCTAACCATTTGGGGTACACCCCATGAGGGAGGATCAGAGCAATACAAACTAATGGTAGCCCCTCAAAAAGTACCTGGAAGCCAAGCCATTGTGTGCACCTCATCGCCTTCACGTTGCGCCCAAGCACCTTTTAATACTGCTCCCCCAAATTTTGACTGCCCCCTCCCAACAGAAATCAGAGAGTATGGGGAGGGTGCAGTAAAAAAGTATTTGCAGTACCCCACAATAAGTCAGGATCCTCCTCCACCTATTCCTCTGCTCTCTGAACCCACCCATTCTGCCCAGGCTCCGCCTATACCCCTCCTCTCTGACCCCACCCACTCTGACTAGGCTCTTCCTATTCCCCTCCTCTCTGCCCAGGCTCCGCCTATACTCCTCCTCTCTGACCCCACCCACTCTGACTTGGCTCCTCCTATGCTCCTCCTCTCTGACCCCTCCCACTCTGACTAGGCTCCTCCTATACCCCTCCTCTTTGACCCAGCTCCTCCTATACTCCTCCTCTCTGACCCCACCCACTCTGACTTGGCTCCTCCTCCTCACAACACCTGTTCCCTTTCTTTCACCTCTCTCTGTTCAGGCCACACATATTTTACTTACCAACCAATCTGCAATCCCTCATTCACTAGGCATGATTCCACTCTTACACAACACACAGACACATTTTACTTACCAATTGGCCATTTAGGCCCACCTCCAACTTACCTCTGCTCTGCCACCATCAGTCACCTGGTGCCGAACCCGGGATTCGAACCCTGGTTGCCTGCATAGAAGGCAGGTACTTACCCACTGGACCACACTGGTTTCCATGTAAGTAGCTTATCAAATTGTCCTTATGTCATGGTCATCCTTTTCATGTGCAATGGAAGCCGCAGGGAAGGACACCAAGGCCTGCATGTTGCTTATAGTTACTACTTCAATCCTCTAGACCACTAAGGAGCTATAGCTCAAAGGTAAGTCTTGTACCTTTGCTGCGGACAGCCCTCACAGGCCAGGGTTCGAATCCTGCCAATGCTGTAGAGGTATCCCAAGGTAGAAATTTTCAAAAAGTGAATGTTTTTTTTTTTTGCTAAGATTTTTTTTTACTTGGTAACAGAGGAGAAAAGTGGACACTCTTTTTGGCATGTGTGTCTCAAAATTTCAAATGTTTTCCCTCATGACCTTCTACCAACCTCCCTATTTCTCAAGTAGGTGCAATAGGGACAAGGCCTTATTTTCCTTTATCAATGTCTTCATTCTTTGTCCTTTAAGTTTGGTGAATTGCAGAGTGCAATTGTGGTATTGGGGGTTATAACTGAGCACAAGAATGCGAGGAAGGTGCTACACTTATTGTAAAATAGGTTGGATGATGGTGATTTTTCATTTTGGTGTGAGCCATTCGCTCAAATCAGGGGTTTGGTCCCAGTGAGCTTGGATAGAAATAAAGGTCAAGTATGAGCTCTGGCTAATGAAATGATGGGTCAAGTTTGAGGCAAGCTAGAGTCCATTTATTAGGTGCAATAAGAAGCTAGAAAGATTGTTTCCTTTAAGAGACAGACAAGGGCAGAGTCAAGCCTTTGCTCTAGTAGGTCTGCATCATCCCTGCTGCAGGATGTGAAGGAATGGACCTCCACAGCAATGCGCTGTGCCGGGCTGGGCTGCGCTGGCCTGGGCTGGGCCTGCCCTGGCACTGTGAATTAATCACCCACCTCCTTCCTTTGAGGAACGCTCACGAACACCCACAAACGCCCTTGTTCTGTATACAGGCTGACAGCAGGCAATTTAGGACCCTGCTAAATGAGGGTGATGTCCCCATGTGCTTCCTTCAAGTGGCAAAATCCTTCGTCTAAGGCAGGTGGGCTTTTTAAAAATTTGGTTGAAGACCATATGTTGGAGGCGGTATCACGGCACAAGCCGCCGACCGTCTCAGAAGAAAGTGTGCATGGGAGGATATTATTTGCATAGGACAGCCCTCTTCTCAGTCCCATTCTTATGCTGCAGTTGCCATGAAGTGTTACTAGAGGGCAGCAGTATGAACAAAAGAGCACACTGAGGCTTTTCTTCTGCTTGCTGACATGATTCTTGTTCATGGTGGTCTTGCAGGGCCTAAGGAGTGAAGGACTGCTTTGACTGAGGGGATGAGGAATGGCAGGCCTGTATTTGTGGTGAAGGGGGAATATTTGGAAGGTAAACAGCAAGATGAAAACGTCAAAGCATATATGTTTGCTGAGTGATTGAGTCTGTGTGTCACTTGTCTCTTTGAAGGGACATGTGAGAAAGGAACAGCAGCACCATAGACTTCAGATGGGAGAGAGCAAGCAAGGATTAATATTTCCCTCAAATCCAAATACTTACAGTACCTCAAAGATGACAAGTGCGATATGATGTTCTGCAATTGTAAGGATTTGCCATGTGTGGTAGATAAATATGCATAGTTAGTGAGGTTTTTCCCAGAATGTGAGTATCGTTAGGCTGGCAAATGTCAGGCACTCCTTTGGGAGTATGAGGCCAAGACCAAATTTGGGAAGTTTGCTACAGTCATCTGTAGGATCGAAAGACACTGGGGAATCGTTACAGAGGGAGCCAGGCTTCACAAAATGTGGTAACAGTTGGACAGAAATCTTTAGCAGGGACTTTTGTCTACCCCCAATGTGGGACCAGGACCGCAGTACCTCTGTGTCTCTGAAACATATTTTGACCTCTGGACACCACCATCTCAATACCCCTCAAATGTTCCCCCCTGGTACCCCAGCTTTGGTAGTGCATCAACCAGGTTTCAATCATTTGAGTGACCACAAACACCCTTCCTATGTGCCTTCCATTTACATTCAGTCAGTAACCCAGCTGCTTCGTTAGCTGTTCAATCTCAAGTGACAGTTGGATGCACATTGCAGGGGTATACAGGCATTTACCGTACTGTACAGACCCTCTCAGTGCAGCCAGACTACACTACTTAAAATCATAAATACATGTTTTGCCCAACAGTAAGGCCAGGCCTTTCCTCTGTAGTTCATGGCCAACATAAGGAGGAAAACATCAACTGAAGAGCATGCCAAAATTCTCTACAGACACTGCCAATCCTCACACTTTTGCCTATTCGCATGCTGAGGTTATTCACTATGAACCACCAAACCAATTGCAACAGTAGCCTCTCCCTGCCTCATTCGTATGCTTCGATGCCACCTTTATTTAGCAAGTGTTAGTGCTCTCGGATTTTGTAGCGCGATTCGCTATAGCCTCTGTTTTCAACAGAAATGTCCTAAAGGTACCTATACCAATCTGCAGTGTGGGGAGGAAGGGGGCTGCTGCTGGCAGTAACATTTTGGGGCACCCCACCTGCAAAAATACAGCCAAATGCTCCTTGTTTTACCTTTCAATAGCATAACTGCAGCATAATCGTATGGTGACCCCTGTTGTTAATAGAAACTGTCAAACAGCTTCTTGCCCCCCCCGTTGCCCCTAACCATTTGGGGTACACCCCATGAGGGAGGATCAGAGCAATACAAACTAATGGTAGCCCCTCTAAAAGTACCTGGAAGCCAAGCCATTGTGTGCACCTCATCGCCTTCACGTTGCGCCCAAGCACCTTTTAATACTGCTCCCCCAAATTTTGACTGCCCCCTCCCAACAGAAATCAGAGAGTATGGGGAGGGTGCAGTAAAAAAGTATTTGCAGTACCCCACAATAAGTCAGGATCCTCCTCCACCTATTCCTCTGCTCTCTGAACCCACCCATTCTGCCCAGGCTCCGCCTATACCCCTCCTCTCTGACCCCACCCACTCTGACTAGGCTCTTCCTATACCCCTCCTCTCTGACCCCTCCCACTCTGACTAGGCTACTCCTATACCCCTCCTCTCTGACCCAGCTCCTCCTATACTCCTCCTCTCTGACCCCACCCACTCTGACTTGGCTCCTCCTCCTCACAACACCTGTTCCCTTTCTTTCACCTCTCTCTGTTCAGGCCACACATATTTTACTTACCAACCAATCTGCAATCCCTCATTCACTAGGCATGATTCCACTCTTACACAACACACAGACACATTTTACTTACCAATTGGCCATTTAGGCCCACCTCCAACTTACCTCTGCTCTGCCACCATCAGTCACCTGGTGCCGAACCCGGGATTCGAACCCTGGTTGCCTGCATGGAAGGCAGGTACTTACCCACTGGACCACACTGGTTTCCATGTAAGTAGCTTATCAAATTGTCCTTATGTCATGGTCATCCTTTTCATGTGCAATGGAAGCCGCAGGGAAGGACACCAAGGCCTGCATGTTGCTTATAGTTACTACTGCAATCCTCTAGACCACTAAGGAGCTATAGCTCAAAGGTAAGTCTTGTACCTTTGGTGCGGACAGCCCTCACAGGCCAGGGTTCGAATCCTGCCAATGCTGTAGAGGTATCCCAAGGTGGAAATTTTCAAAAAGTGAATGTTTTTTTTTTTGCTAAGATTTTTTTTACTTGGTAACAGAGGAGAAAAGTGGACACTCTTTTTGGCATGTGTGTCTCAAAATTTCAAATGTTTTCCCTCATGACCTTCTACCAACCTCCCTATTTCTCAAGTAGGTGCAATAGGGACAAGGCCTTATTTTCCTTTATCAATGTCTTCATTCTTTGTCCTTTAAGTTTGGTGAATTGCAGAGTGCAATTGTGGTATTGGGGTTTATAACTGAGCACAAGAATGCGAGGAAGGTGCTACACTTATTGTAAAATAGGTTGGATGATTGTGATTTTTCATTTTGGTGTGAGGCACTCGCTCAAATCAGGGGTTTGGTGCCAGTGAGCTTGGATAGAAATAAAGGTCAAGTATGAGCTCTGGCTAATGAAATGATGGGTCAAGTTTGAGGCAAGCTAGAGTCCATTTATTAGGTGCAATAAGAAGCTAGAAAGATTGTTTCCTTTAAGAGACAGACAAGGGCAGAGTCAAGCCTTTGCTCTAGTAGGTCTGCATCATCCCTGCTGCAGGATGTGAAGGAATGGACCTCCACAGCAATGCGCTGTGCCGGGCTGGGCTGCGCTGGCCTGGGCTGGGCCTGCCCTGGCACTGTGAATTAATCACCCACCTCCTTCCTTTGAGGAACGCTCACGAACGCCCACGAACGCCCTTGTTCTGTATACTGGCTGACAGCAGGCAATTTAGGACCCTGCTAAATGAGGGTGATGTCCCCATGTGCTTCCTTCAAGTGGCAAAATCCTTCGTCTAAGGCAGGTGGGCTTTTTAAAAATTTGGTTGAAGACCATATGTTGGAGGCGGTATCACGGCACAAGCCGCCGACCGTCTCAGAAGAAAGTGTGCATGGGAGGATATTATTTGCATAGGACAGCCCTCTTCTCAGTCCCATTCTTATGCTGCAGTTGCCATGAAGTGTTACTAGAGGGCAGCAGTATGAACAAAAGAGCACACTGAGGCTTTTCTTCTGCTTGCTGACATGATTCTTGTTCATGGTGGTCTTGCAGGGCCTAAGGAGTGAAGGACTGCTTTGACTGAGGGGATGAGGAATGGCAGGCCTGTATTTGTGGTGAAGGGGGAATATTTGGAAGGTAAACAGCAAGATGAAAACGTCAAAGCATATATGTTTGCTGAGTGATTGAGTCTGTGTGTCACTTGTCTCTTTGAAGGGACATGTGAGAAAGGAACAGCAGCACCATAGACTTCAGATGGGAGAGAGCAAGCAAGGATTAATATTTCCCTCAAATCCAAATACTTACAGTACCTCAAAGATGACAAGTGCGATATGATGTTCTGCAATTGTAAGGATTTGCCATGTGTGGTAGATAAATATGCATAGTTAGTGAGGTTTTTCCCAGAATGTGAGTATCGTTAGGCTGGCAAATGTCAGGCACTCCTTTGGGAGTATGAGGCCAAGAACAAATTTGGGAAGTTTGCTACAGTCATCTGTAGGATCGAAAGACACTGGGGAATCGTTACAGAGGGAGCCAGGCTTCACAAAATGTGGTAACAGTTGGACAGAAATCTTTAGCAGGGACTTTTGTCTACCCCCAATGTGGGACCAGGACCGCAGTACCTCTGTGTCTCTGAAACATATTTTGACCTCTGGACACCACCATCTCAATACCCCTCAAATGTTCCCCCCTGGTACCCCAGCTTTGGTAGTGCATCAACCAGGTTTCAATCATTTGAGTGACCACAAACACCCTTCCTATGTGCCTTCCATTTACATTCAGTCAGTAACCCAGCTGCTTCGTTCGCTGTTCAATCTCAAGTGACAGTTGGATGCACATTGCAGGGGTATACAGGCATTTACCGTACTGTACAGACCCTCTCAGTACAGCCAGACTACACTTCTTAAAATCATAAATACATGTTTTGCCCAACAGTAAGGCCAGGCCTTTCCTCTGTAGTTCATGGCCAACATAAGGAGGAAAACATCAACTGAAGAGCATGCCAAAATTCTCTACAGACACTGCCAATCCTCACACTTTTGCCTATTCGCATGCTGAGGTTATTCACTATGAACCACCAAACCAATTGCAACAGTAGCCTCTCCCTGCCTCATTCGTATGCTTCGATGCCACCTTTATTTAGCAAGTGTTAGTGCTCTCGGATTTTGTAGCGCGATTCGCTATAGCCTCTGTTTTCAACAGAAATGTCCTAAAGGTACCTATACCAATCTGCAGGGTGGGGAGGAAGGGGGCTGCTGCTGCTGGCAGTAACATTTTGGGGCACACCACCTGCAAAAATACAGCCAAATGCTCCTTGTTTTACCTTTCAATAGCATAACTGCAGCATAATCGTATGGTGACCCCTGTTGTTAATAGAAACTGTCAAACAGCTTCTTGCCCCCCGTTGCCCCTAACCATTTGGGGTACACCCCATGAGGGAGGATCAGAGCAATACAAACTAATGGTAGCCCCTCAAAAAGTACCTGGAAGCCAAGCCATTGTGTGCACCTCATCGCCTTCACGTTGCGCCCAAGCACCTTTTAATACTGCTCCCCCAAATTTTGACTGCCCCCTCCCAACAGAAATCAGAGAGTATGGGGAGGGTGCAGTAAAAAAGTATTTGCAGTACCCCACAATAAGTCAGGATCCTCCTCCACCTATTCCTCTGCTCTCTGAACCCACCCATTCTGCCCAGGCTCCGCCTATACCCCTCCTCTCTGACCCCACCCACTCTGACTAGGCTCTTCCTATACCCCTCCTCTCTGCCCAGGCTCTGCCTATACTCCTCCTCTCTGACCCCACCCACTCTGACTTGGCTCCTCCTATACCACTCCTCTCTGACCCAGCTCCTCCTATACTCCTCCTCTCTGACCCCACCCACTCTGACTTGGCTCCTCCTCCTCACAACACCTGTTCCCTTTCTTTCACCTCTCTCTGTTCAGGACACACATATTTTACTTACCAACCAATTTGCAATCCCTCATTCACTAGGCATGATTCCACTCTTACACAACACACAGACACATTTTACTTACCAATTGGCCATTTAGGCCCACCTCCAACTTACCTCTGCTATGCCACCATCAGTCACCTGGTGCCAAACCCGGGATTCGAACCCTGGTTGCCTGTATGGAAGGCAGGTACTTACCCACTGGACCACACTGGTTTCCATGTAAGTAGCGTATCAAATTGTCCTTATGTCATGGTCATCCTTTTCATGTGCAATGGAAGCCGCAGGGAAGGACACCAAGGCCTGCATGTTGCTTATAGTTACTACTGCAATCCTCTAGACCACTAAGGAGCTATAGCTCAAAGGTAAGTCTTGTACCTTTGGTGCGGACAGCCCTCATAGGCCAGGGTTCGAATCCTGCCAATGCTGTAGAGGTATCCCAAGGTAGAAATTTTCAAAAAGTGAATGTTTTTTTTTTTGCTAAGATTTTTTTTTACTTGGTAACAGAGGAGAAAAGTGGACATTCTTTTTGGCATGTGTGTCTCAAAATTTCAAATGTTTTCCCTCATGACCTTCTACCAACCTCCCTATTTCTCAAGTAGGTGCAATAGGGACAAGGCCTTATTTTCCTTTATCAATGTCTTCATTCTTTGTCCTTTAAGTTTTTGGGTGAATTGCAGAGTGCAATTGTGGTATTGGGGGTTATAACTGAGCACAAGAATGCGAGGAAGGTGCTACACTTATTGTAAAATAGGTTGGATGATGGTGATTTTTCATTTTGGTGTGAGCTATTCGCTCAAATCAGGGGTTTGGTCCCAGTGAGCTTGGATAGAAATAAAGGTCAAGTATGAGCTCTGGCTAATGAAATGATGGGTCAAGTTTGAGGCAAGCTAGAGTCCATTTATTAGGTGCAATAAGAAGCTAGAAAGATTGTTTCCTTTAAGAGACAGACAAGGGCAGAGTCAAGCCTTTGCTCTAGTAGGTCTGCATCATCCCTGCTGCAGGATGTGAAGGAATGGACCTCCACAGCAATGCGCTGTGCCGGGCTGGGCTGCGCTGGCCTGGGCTGGGCCTGCCCTGGCACTGTGAATTAATCACCCACCTCCTTCCTTTGAGGAATGCTCACGAACGCCCACGAACGCCCTTGTTCTGTATACAGGCTGACAGCAGGCAATTTAGGACCCTGCTAAATGAGGGTGATGTCCCCATGTGCTTCCTTCAAGTGGCAAAATCCTTCGTCTAAGGCAGGTGGGCTTTTTAAATATTTGGTTGAAGACCATATGTTGGAGGCGGTATCACGGCACAAGCCGCCGACCGTCTCAGAAGAAAGTGTGCATGGGAGGATATTATTTGCATAGGACAGCCCTCTTCTCAGTCCCATTCTTATGCTGCAGTTGCAATGAAGTGTTACTAGAGGGCAGCAGTATGAACAAAAGAGCACACTGAGGCTTTTCTTCTGCTTGCTGACATGATTCGTGTTCATGGTGGTCTTGCAGGGCCTAAGGAGTGAAGGACTGCTTTGACTGAGGGGATGAGGAATGGCAGGCCTGTATTTGTGGTGAAGGGGGAATATTTGGAAGGTAAACAGCAAGATGAAAATGTCAAAGCATATATGTTTGCTGAGTGATTGAGTCTGTGTGTCACTTGTCTCTTTGAAGGGACACGTGAGAAAGGAACAGCAGCACCATAGACTTCAGATGGGAGAGAGCAAGCAAGGATTAATATTTCCCTCAAATCCAAATACTTACAGTACCTCAAAGATGACAAGTGCGATATGATGTTCTGCAATTGTAAGGATTTGCCATGTGTGGTAGATAAATATGCATAGTTAGTGAGGTTTTTCCCAGAATGTGAGTATCGTTAGGCTGGCAAATGTCAGGCACTCCTTTGGGAGTATGAGGCCAAGAACAAATTTGGGAAGTTTGCTACAGTCATCTGTAGGATCGAAAGACACTGGGGAATCGTTACAGAGGGAGCCAGGCTTCACAAAATGTGGTAACAGTTGGACAGAAATCTTTAGCAGGGACTTTTGTCTACCCCCAATGTGGGACCAGGACCGCAGTACCTCTGTGTCTCTGAAACATATTTTGACCTCTGGACACCACCATCTCAATACCCCTCAAATGTTCCCCCCTGGTACCCCAGCTTTGGTAGTGCATCAACCAGGTTTCAATCATTTGAGTGACCACAAACACCCTTTCTATGTGCCTTCCATTTACATTCAGTCAGTAACCCAGCTGCTTCGTTCGCTGTTCAATCTCAAGTGACAGTTGGATGCACATTGCAGGGGTATACAGGCATTTACCGTACTGTACAGACCCTCTCAGTGCAGCCAGACTACACTTCTTAAAATCATAAATACATGTTTTGCCCAACAGTAAGGCCAGGCCTTTCCTCTGTAGTTCATGGCCAACATAAGGAGGAAAACATCAACTGAAGAGCATGCCAAAATTCTCTACAGACACTGCCAATCCTCACACTTTTGCCTATTCGCATGCTGAGGTTATTCACTATGAACCACCAAACCAATTGCAACAGTAGCCTCTCCCTGCCTCATTCGTATGCTTCGATGCCACCTTTATTTAGCAAGTGTTAGTGCTCTCGGATTTTGTAGCGCGATTCGCTATAGCCTCTGTTTTCAACAGAAATGTCCTAAAGGTACCTATACCAATCTGCAGTGTGGGGAGGAAGGGGGCTGCTGCTGCTGGCAGTAACATTTTGGGGCACCCCACCTGAAAAAATACAGCCAAATGCTCCTTGTTTTACCTTTCAATAGCATAACTGCAGCATAATCGTATGGTGACCCCTGTTGTTAATAGAAACTGTCAAACAGCTTCTTGCCCCCCCCCGTTGCCCCTAACCATTTGGGGTACACCCCATGAGGGAGGATCAGAGCAATACAAACTAATGGTAGCCCCTCAAAAAGTACCTGGAAGCCAAGCCATTGTGTGCACCTCATCGCCTTCACGTTGCGCCCAAGCACCTTTTAATACTGCTCCCCCAAATTTTGACTGCCCCCTCCCAACAGAAATCAGAGAGTATGTGGAGGGTGCAGTAAAAAAGTATTTGCAGTACCCCACAATAAGTCAGGATCCTCCTCCACCTATTCCTCTGCTCTCTGACCCCACCCACTCTGACTAAGCTCTTCCTATACCCCTCCTCTCTGCCCAGGCTCCGCCTATACTCCTCCTCTCTGACCCCACCCACTCTGACTTGGCTCCTCCTATGCTCCTCCTCTCTGACCCCTCCCACTCTGACTAGGCTCCTCCTATACCCCTCCTCTCTGACCCAGCTCCTCCTATACTCCTCCTCTCTGACCCCACCCACTCTGACTTGGCTCCTCCTCCTCACAACACCTGTTCCCTTTCTTTCACCTCTCTCTGTTCAGGCCACACATATTTTACTTACCAACCAATCTGCAATCCCTCATTCACTAGGCATGATTCCACTCTTACACAACACACAGACACATTTTACTTACCAATTGCCCATTTAGGCCCACCTCCAACTTACCTCTGCTCTGCCACCATCAGTCACCTGGTGCCGAACCCGGGATTCGAACCCTGGTTGCCTGCATGGAAGGCAGGTATTTACCCACTGGACCACACTGGTTTCCATGTAAGTAGCTTATCAAATTGTCCTTATGTCATGGTCATCCTTTTCATGTGCAATGGAAGCCGCAGGGAAGGACACCAAGGCCTGCATGTTGCTTATAGTTACTACTGCAATCCTCTAGACCACTAAGGAGCTATAGCTCAAAGGTAAGTCTTGTACCTTTGCTGCGGACAGCCCTCACAGGCCAGGGTTCGAATCCTGCCAATGCTGTAGAGGTATCCCAAGGTAGAAATTTTCAAAAAGTGAATGTTTTTTTTTTGCTAAGATTTTTTTTAACTTGGTAACAGAGGAGAAAAGTGGACACTCTTTTTGGCATGTGTGTCTCAAAATTTCAAATGTTTTCCCTCATGACCTTCTACCAACCTCCCTATTTCTCAAGTAGGTGCAATAGGGACAAGGCCTGATTTTCCTTTATCAATGTCTTCATTCTTTGTCCTTTAAGTTTGGTGAATTGCAGAGTGCAATTGTGGTATTGGGGGTTATAACTGAGCACAAGAATGCGAGGAAGGTGCTACACTTATTGTAAAATAGGTTGGATGATGGTGATTTTTCATTTTGGTGTGAGCCATTCGCTCAAATCAGGGGTTTGGTCCCAGTGAGCTTGGATAGAAATAAAGGTCAAGTATGAGCTCTGGCTAATGAAATGATGGGTCAAGTTTGAGGCAAGCTAGAGTCCATTTATTAGGTGCAATAAGAAGCTAGAAAGATTGTTTCCTTTAAGAGACAGACAAGGGCAGAGTCAAGCCTTTGCTCTAGTAGGTCTGCATCATCCCTGCTGCAGGATGTGAAGGAATGGACCTCCACAGCAATGCGCTGTGCCGGGCTGGGCTGCGCTGGCCTGGGCTGGGCTGGGCCTGCCCTGGCACTGTGAACTAATCACCCACCTCCTTCCTTTGAGGAACGCTCACGAACGCCCACGAACGCCCTTGTTCTGTATACAGGCTGACAGCAGGCAATTTAGGACCCTGCTAAATGAGGGTGATGTCCCCATGTGCTTCCTTCAAGTGGCAAAATCCTTCGTCTAAGGCAGGTGGGCTTTTTAAAAATTTGGTTGAAGACCATATGTTGGAGGCGGTATCACGGCACAAGCCGCCGACCGTCTCAGAAGAAAGTGTGCATGGGAGAATATTATTTGCATAGGACAGCCCTCTTCTCAGTCCCATTCTTATGCTGCAGTTGCCATGAAGTGTTACTAGAGGGCAGCAGTATGAACAAAAGAGCACACTGAGGCTTTTCTTCTGCTTGCTGACATGATTCTTGTTCATGGTGGTCTTGCGGGGCCTAAGGAGTGAAGGACTGCTTTGACTGAGGGGATGAGGAATGGCAGGCCTGTATTTGTGGTGAAGGGGGAATATTTGGAAGGTAAACAGCAAGATGAAAACGTCAAAGCATATATGTTTGCTGAGTGATTGAGTCTGTGTGTCACTTGTCTCTTTGAAGGGACATGTGAGAAAGGAACAGCAGCACCATAGACTTCAGATGGGAGAGAGCAAGCAAGGATTAATATTTCCCTCAAATCCAAATACTTACAGTACCTCAAAGATGACAAGTGCGATATGATGTTCTGCAATTGTAAGGATTTGCCATGTGTGGTAGATAAATATGCATAGTTAGTGAGGTTTTTCCCAGAATGTGAGTATCGTTAGGCTGGCAAATGTCAGGCACTCCTTTGGGAGTATGAGGCCAAGAACAAATTTGGGAAGTTTGCTACAGTCATCTGTAGGATCGAAAGACACTGGGGAATCGTTACAGAGGGAGCCAGGCTTCACAAAATGTGGTAACAGTTGGACAGAAATCTTTAGCAGGGACTTTTGTCTACCCCCAATGTGGGACCAGGACCGCAGTACCTCTGTGTCTCTGAAACATATTTTGACCTCTGGACACCACCATCTCAATACCCCTCAAATGTTCCCCCCTGGTACCCCAGCTTTGGTAGTGCATCAACCAGGTTTCAATCATTTGAGTGACCACAAACACCCTTCCTATGTGCCTTCCATTTACATTCAGTCAGTAACCCAGCTGCTTCGTTCGCTGTTCAATCTCAAGTGACAGTTGGATGCATATTGCAGGGGTATACAGGCATTTACCATACTGTACAGACCCTCTCAGTACAGCCAGACTACACTTCTTAAAATCATAAATACATGTTTTGCCCAACAGTAAGGCCAGGCCTTTCCTCTGTAGTTCATGGCCAACATAAGGAGGAAAACATCAACTGAAGAGCATGCCAAAATTCTCTACAGACACTGCCAATCCTCACACTTTTGCCTATTCGCATGCTGAGGTTATTCACGATGAACCACCAAACCAATTGCAACAGTAGCCTCTCCCTGCCTCATTCGTATGCTTCGATGCCACCTTTATTTAGCAAGTGTTAGTGCTCTCGGATTTTGTAGCGCGATTCGCTATAGCCTCTGTTTTCAACAGAAATGTCCTAAAGGTACCTATACCAATCTGCAGGGTGGGGAGGAAGGGGGCTGCTGCTGCTGGCAGTAACATTTTGGGGCACCCCACCTGCAAAAATACAGCCAAATGCTCCTTGTTTTACCTTTCAATAGCATAACTGCAGCATAATCGTATGGTGACCCCTGTTGTTAATAGAAACTGTCAAACAGCTTCTTGCCCCCCCCGTTGCCCCTAACCATTTGGGGTACACCCCATGAGGGAGGATCAGAGCAATACAAACTAATGGTAGCCCCTCAAAAAGTACCTGGAAGCCAAGCCATTGTGTGCACCTCATCGCCTTCACGTTGCGCCCAAGCACCTTTTAATACTGCTCCCCCAAATTTTGACTGCCCCCTCCCAACAGAAATCAGAGAGTATGTGGAGGGTGCAGTAAAAAAGTATTTGCAGTACCCCACAATAAGTCAGGATCCTCCTCCACCTATTCCTCTGCTCTCTGACCCCACCCACTCTGACTAAGCTCTTCCTATACCCCTCCTCTCTGCCCAGGCTCCGCCTATACTCCTCCTCTCTGACCCCACCCACTCTGACTTGGCTCCTCCTATACTCCTCCTCTCTGACCCCACCCACTCTGACTTGGCTCCTCCTCCTCACAACACCTGTTCCCTTTCTTTCACCTCTCTCTGTTCAGGCCACACATATTTTACTTACCAACCAATCTGCAATCCCTCATTCACTAGGCATGATTCCACTCTTACACAACACACAGACACATTTTACTTACCAATTGGCCATTTAGGCCCACCTCCAACTTACCTCTGCTCTGCCACCATCAGTCACCTGGTGCCGAACCCGGGATTCGAACCCTGGTTGCCTGCATGGAAGGCAGGTACTTACCCACTGGACCACACTGGTTTCCATGTAAGTAGCTTATCAAATTGTCCTTATGTCATGGTCATCCTTTTCATGTGCAATGGAAGCCGCAGGGAAGGACACCAAGGCCTGCATGTTGCTTATAGTTACTACTGCAATCCTCTAGACCACTAAGGAGCTATAGCTCAAAGGTAAGTCTTGTACCTTTGCTGCGGACAGCCCTCACAGGCCAGGGTTCGAATCCTGCCAATGCTGTAGAGGTATCCCAAGGTAGAAATTTTCAAAAAGTGAATGTTTTTTTTTTGCTAAGATTTTTTTTTACTTGGTAACAGAGGAGAAAAGTGGACACTCTTTTTGGCATGTGTGTCTCAAAATTTCAAATGTTTTCCCTCATGACCTTCTACCAACCTCCCTATTTCTCAAGTAGGTGCAATAGGGACAAGGCCTTATTTTCCTTTATCAATGTCTTCATTCTTTGTCCTTTAAGTTTTTGGGTGAATTGCAGAGTGCAATTGTGGTATTGGGGGTTATAACTGAGCACAAGAATGCGAGGAAGGTGCTACACTTATTGTAAAATAGGTTGGATGATGGTGATTTTTCATTTTGGTGTGAGCTATTCGCTCAAATCAGGGGTTTGGTCCCAGTGAGCTTGGATAGAAATAAAGGTCAAGTATGAGCTCTGGCTAATGAAATGATGGGTCAAGTTTGAGGCAAGCTAGAGTCCATTTATTAGGTGCAATAAGAAGCTAGAAAGATTGTTTCCTTTAAGAGACAGACAAGGGCAGAGTCAAGCCTTTGCTCTAGTAGGTCTGCATCATCCCTGCTGCAGGATGTGAAGGAATGGACCTCCACAGCAATGCGCTGTGCCGGGCTGGGCTGCGCTGGCCTGGGCTGGGCCTGCCCTGGCACTGTGAATTAATCACCCACCTCCTTCCTTTGAGGAACGCTCACGAACGCCCACGAACGCCCTTGTTCTGTATACAGGCTGACAGCAGGCAATTTAGGACCCTGCTAAATGAGGGTGATGTCCCCATGTGCTTCCTTCAAGTTGCAAAATCCTTCGTCTAAGGCAGGTGGGCTTTTTAAATATTTGGTTGAAGACCATATGTTGGAGGCGGTATCACGGCACAAGCCGCCGACCGTCTCAGAAGAAAGTGTGCATGGGAGGATATTATTTGCATAGGACAGCCCTCTTCTCAGTCCCATTCTTATGCTGCAGTTGCAATGAAGTGTTACTAGAGGGCAGCAGTATGAACAAAAGAGCACACTGAGGCTTTTCTTCTGCTTGCTGACATGATTCGTGTTCATGGTGGTCTTGCAGGGCCTAAGGAGTGAAGGACTGCTTTGACTAAGGGGATGAGGAATGGCAGGCCTGTATTTGTGGTGAAGGGGGAATATTTGGAAGGTAAACAGCAAGATGAAAATGTCAAAGCATATATGTTTGCTGAGTGATTGAGTCTGTGTGTCACTTGTCTCTTTGAAGGGACACGTGAGAAAGGAACAGCAGCACCATAGACTTCAGATGGGAGAGAGCAAGCAAGGATTAATATTTCCCTCAAATCCAAATACTTACAGTACCTCAAAGATGACAAGTGCGATATGATGTTCTGCAATTGTAAGGATTTGCCATGTGTGGTAGATAAATATGCATAGTTAGTGAGGTTTTTCCCAGAATGTGAGTATCGTTAGGCTGGCAAATGTCAGGCACTCCTTTGGGAGTATGAGGCCAAGAACAAATTTGGGAAGTTTGCTACAGTCATCTGTAGGATCGAAAGACACTGGGGAATCGTTACAGAGGGAGCCAGGCTTCACAAAATGTGGTAACAGTTGGACAGAAATCTTTAGCAGGGACTTTTGTCTACCCCCAATGTGGGACCAGGACCGCAGTACCTCTGTGTCTCTGAAACATATTTTGACCTCTGGACACCACCATCTCAATACCCCTCAAATGTTCCCCCCTGGTACCCCAGCTTTGGTAGTGCATCAACCAGGTTTCAATCATTTGAGTGACCACAAACACCCTTTCTATGTGCCTTCCATTTACATTCAGTCAGTAACCCAGCTGCTTAGTTCGCTGTTCAATCTCAAGTGACAGTTGGATGCACATTGCAGGGGTATACAGGCATTTACCGTACTGTACAGACCCTCTCAGTGCAGCCAGACTACACTTCTTAAAATCATAAATACATGTTTTGCCCAACAGTAAGGCCAGGCCTTTCCTCTGTAGTTCATGGCCAACATAAGGAGGAAAACATCAACTGAAGAGCATGCCAAAATTCTCTACAGACACTGCCAATCCTCACACTTTTGCCTATTCGCATGCTGAGGTTATTCACGATGAACCACCAAACCAATTGCAACAGTAGCCTCTCCCTGCCTCATTCGTATGCTTCGATGCCACCTTTATTTAGCAAGTGTTAGTGCTCTCGGATTTTGTAGCGCGATTCGCTATAGCCTCTGTTTTCAACAGAAATGTCCTAAAGGTACCTATACCAATCTGCAGGGTGGGGAGGAAGGGGGCTGCTGCTGCTGGCAGTAACATTTTGGGGCACCCCACCTGCAAAAATACAGCCAAATGCTCCTTGTTTTACCTTTCAATAGCATAACTGCAGCATAATCGTATGGTGACCCCTGTTGTTAATAGAAACTGTCAAACAGCTTCTTGCCCCCCCCGTTGCCCCTAACCATTTGGGGTACACCCCATGAGGGAGGATCAGAGCAATACAAACTAATGGTAGCCCCTCAAAAAGTACCTGGAAGCCAAGCCATTGTGTGCACCTCATCGCCTTCACGTTGCGCCCAAGCACCTTTTAATACTGCTCCCCCAAATTTTGACTGCCCCCTCCCAACAGAAATCAGAGAGTATGTGGAGGGTGCAGTAAAAAAGTATTTGCAGTACCCCACAATAAGTCAGGATCCTCCTCCACCTATTCCTCTGCTCTCTGACCCCACCCACTCTGACTAAGCTCTTCCTATACCCCTCCTCTCTGCCCAGGCTCCGCCTATACTCTTCCTCTCTGACCCCACCCACTCTGACTTGGCTCCTCCTATACTCCTCCTCTCTGACCCCACCCACTCTGACTTGGCTCCTCCTCCTCACAACACCTGTTCCCTTTCTTTCACCTCTCTCTGTTCAGGCCACACATATTTTACTTACCAACCAATCTGCAATCCCTCATTCACTAGGCATGATTCCACTCTTACACAACACACAGACACATTTTACTTACCAATTGGCCATTTAGGCCCACCTCCAACTTACCTCTGCTCTGCCACCATCAGTCACCTGGTGCCGAACCCGGGATTCGAACCCTGGTTGCCTGCATGGAAGGCAGGTACTTACCCACTGGACCACACTGGTTTCCATGTAAGTAGCTTATCAAATTGTCCTTATGTCATGGTCATCCTTTTCATGTGCAATGGAAGCCGCAGGGAAGGACACCAAGGCCTGCATGTTGCTTATAGTTACTACTGCAATCCTCTAGACCACTAAGGAGCTATAGCTCAAAGGTAAGTCTTGTACCTTTGCTGCGGACAGCCCTCACAGGCCAGGGTTCGAATCCTGCCAATGCTGTAGAGGTATCCCAAGGTAGAAATTTTCAAAAAGTGAATGTTTTTTTTTTGCTAAGATTTTTTTTTACTTGGTAACAGAGGAGAAAAGTGGACACTCTTTTTGGCATGTGTGTCTCAAAATTTCAAATGTTTTCCCTCATGACCTTCTACCAACCTCCCTATTTCTCAAGTAGGTGCAATAGGGACAAGGCCTTATTTTCCTTTATCAATGTCTTCATTCTTTGTCCTTTAAGTTTTTGGGTGAATTGCAGAGTGCAATTGTGGTATTGGGGGTTATAACTGAGCACAAGAATGCGAGGAAGGTGCTACACTTATTGTAAAATAGGTTGGATGATGGTGATTTTTCATTTTGGTGTGAGCTATTCGCTCAAATCAGGGGTTTGGTCCCAGTGAGCTTGGATAGAAATAAAGGTCAAGTATGAGCTCTGGCTAATGAAATGATGGGTCAAGTTTGAGGCAAGCTAGAGTCCATTTATTAGGTGCAATAAGAAGCTAGAAAGATTGTTTCCTTTAAGAGACAGACAAGGGCAGAGTCAAGCCTTTGCTCTAGTAGGTCTGCATCATCCCTGCTGCAGGATGTGAAGGAATGGACCTCCACAGCAATGCGCTGTGCCGGGCTGGGCTGCGCTGGCCTGGGCTGGGCCTGCCCTGGCACTGTGAATTAATCACCCACCTCCTTCCTTTGAGGAACGCTCACGAACGCCCACGAACGCCCTTGTTCTGTATACAGGCTGACAGCAGGCAATTTAGGACCCTGCTAAATGAGGGTGATGTCCCCATGTGCTTCCTTCAAGTTGCAAAATCCTTCGTCTAAGGCAGGTGGGCTTTTTAAATATTTGGTTGAAGACCATATGTTGGAGGCGGTATCACGGCACAAGCCGCCGACCGTCTCAGAAGAAAGTGTGCATGGGAGGATATTATTTGCATAGGACAGCCCTCTTCTCAGTCCCATTCTTATGCTGCAGTTGCAATGAAGTGTTACTAGAGGGCAGCAGTATGAACAAAAGAGCACACTGAGGCTTTTCTTCTGCTTGCTGACATGATTCGTGTTCATGGTGGTCTTGCAGGGCCTAAGGAGTGAAGGACTGCTTTGACTAAGGGGATGAGGAATGGCAGGCCTGTATTTGTGGTGAAGGGGGAATATTTGGAAGGTAAACAGCAAGATGAAAATGTCAAAGCATATATGTTTGCTGAGTGATTGAGTCTGTGTGTCACTTGTCTCTTTGAAGGGACACGTGAGAAAGGAACAGCAGCACCATAGACTTCAGATGGGAGAGAGCAAGCAAGGATTAATATTTCCCTCAAATCCAAATACTTACAGTACCTCAAAGATGACAAGTGCGATATGATGTTCTGCAATTGTAAGGATTTGCCATGTGTGGTAGATAAATATGCATAGTTAGTGAGGTTTTTCCCAGAATGTGAGTATCGTTAGGCTGGCAAATGTCAGGCACTCCTTTGGGAGTATGAGGCCAAGAACAAATTTGGGAAGTTTGCTACAGTCATCTGTAGGATCGAAAGACACTGGGGAATCGTTACAGAGGGAGCCAGGCTTCACAAAATGTGGTAACAGTTGGACAGAAATCTTTAGCAGGGACTTTTGTCTACCCCCAATGTGGGACCAGGACCGCAGTACCTCTGTGTCTCTGAAACATATTTTGACCTCTGGACACCACCATCTCAATACCCCTCAAATGTTCCCCCCTGGTACCCCAGCTTTGGTAGTGCATCAACCAGGTTTCAATCATTTGAGTGACCACAAACACCCTTTCTATGTGCCTTCCATTTACATTCAGTCAGTAACCCAGCTGCTTAGTTCGCTGTTCAATCTCAAGTGACAGTTGGATGCACATTGCAGGGGTATACAGGCATTTACCGTACTGTACAGACCCTCTCAGTGCAGCCAGACTACACTTCTTAAAATCATAAATACATGTTTTGCCCAACAGTAAGGCCAGGCCTTTCCTCTGTAGTTCATGGCCAACATAAGGAGGAAAACATCAACTGAAGAGCATGCCAAAATTCTCTACAGACACTGCCAATCCTCACACTTTTGCCTATTCGCATGCTGAGGTTATTCACTATGAACCACCAAACCAATTGCAACAGTAGCCTCTCCCTGCCTCATTCGTATGCTTCGATGCCACCTTTATTTAGCAAGTGTTAGTGCTCTCGGATTTTGTAGCGCGATTCGCTATAGCCTCTGTTTTCAACAGAAATGTCCTAAAGGTACCTATACCAATCTGCAGTGTGGGGAGGAAGGGGGCTGCTGCTGCTGGCAGTAACATTTTGGGGCACCCCACCTGAAAAAATACAGCCAAATGCTCCTTGTTTTACCTTTCAATAGCATAACTGCAGCATAATCGTATGGTGACCCCTGTTGTTAATAGAAACTGTCAAACAGCTTCTTGCCCCCCCCCCGTTGCCCCTAACCATTTGGGGTACACCCCATGAGGGAGGATCAGAGCAATACAAACTAATGGTAGCCCCTCAAAAAGTACCTGGAAGCCAAGCCATTGTGTGCACCTCATCGCCTTCACGTTGCGCCCAAGCACCTTTTAATACTGCTCCCCCAAATTTTGACTGCCCCCTCCCAACAGAAATCAGAGAGTATGTGGAGGGTGCAGTAAAAAAGTATTTGCAGTACCCCACAATAAGTCAGGATCCTCCTCCACCTATTCCTCTGCTCTCTGACCCCACCCACTCTGACTAAGCTCTTCCTATACCCCTCCTCTCTGCCCAGGCTCCGCCTATACTCCTCCTCTCTGACCCCACCCACTCTGACTTGGCTCCTCCTATGCTCCTCCTCTCTGACCCCTCCCACTCTGACTAGGCTCCTCCTATACCCCTCCTCTCTGACCCAGCTCCTCCTATACTCCTCCTCTCTGACCCCACCCACTCTGACTTGGCTCCTCCTCCTCACAACACCTGTTCCCTTTCTTTCACCTCTCTCTGTTCAGGCCACACATATTTTACTTACCAACCAATCTGCAATCCCTCATTCACTAGGCATGATTCCACTCTTACACAACACACAGACACATTTTACTTACCAATTGCCCATTTAGGCCCACCTCCAACTTACCTCTGCTCTGCCACCATCAGTCACCTGGTGCCGAACCCGGGATTCGAACCCTGGTTGCCTGCATGGAAGGCAGGTACTTACCCACTGGACCACACTGGTTTCCATGTAAGTAGCTTATCAAATTGTCCTTATGTCATGGTCATCCTTTTCATGTGCAATGGAAGCCGCAGGGAAGGACACCAAGGCCTGCATGTTGCTTATAGTTACTACTGCAATCCTCTAGACCACTAAGGAGCTATAGCTCAAAGGTAAGTCTTGTACCTTTGCTGCGGACAGCCCTCACAGGCCAGGGTTCGAATCCTGCCAATGCTGTAGAGGTATCCCAAGGTAGAAATTTTCAAAAAGTGAATGTTTTTTTTTTGCTAAGATTTTTTTTTACTTGGTAACAGAGGAGAAAAGTGGACACTCTTTTTGGCATGTGTGTCTCAAAATTTCAAATGTTTTCCCTCATGACCTTCTACCAACCTCCCTATTTCTCAAGTAGGTGCAATAGGGACAAGGCCTGATTTTCCTTTATCAATGTCTTCATTCTTTGTCCTTTAAGTTTGGTGAATTGCAGAGTGCAATTGTGGTATTGGGGGTTATAACTGAGCACAAGAATGCGAGGAAGGTGCTACACTTATTGTAAAATAGGTTGGATGATGGTGATTTTTCATTTTGGTGTGAGCCATTCGCTCAAATCAGGGGTTTGGTCCCAGTGAGCTTGGATAGAAATAAAGGTCAAGTATGAGCTCTGGCTAATGAAATGATGGGTCAAGTTTGAGGCAAGCTAGAGTCCATTTATTAGGTGCAATAAGAAGCTAGAAAGATTGTTTCCTTTAAGAGACAGACAAGGGCAGAGTCAAGCCTTTGCTCTAGTAGGTCTGCATCATCCCTGCTGCAGGATGTGAAGGAATGGACCTCCACAGCAATGCGCTGTGCCGGGCTGGGCTGCGCTGGGCTGGGCTGGGCTGGGCTGGGCCTGCCCTGGCACTGTGAATTAATCACCCACCTCCTTCCTTTGAGGAACGCTCACGAACGCCCACGAACGCCCTTGTTCTGTATACAGGCTGACAGCAGGCAATTTAGGACCCTGCTAAATGAGGGTGATGTCCCCATGTGCTTCCTTCAAGTGGCAAAATCCTTCGTCTAAGGCAGGTGGGCTTTTTAAAAATTTGGTTGAAGACCATATGTTGGAGGCGGTATCACGGCACAAGCCGCCGACCGTCTCAGAAGAAAGTGTGCATGGGAGAATATTATTTGCATAGGACAGCCCTCTTCTCAGTCCCATTCTTATGCTGCAGTTGCCATGAAGTGTTACTAGAGGGCAGCAGTATGAACAAAAGAGCACACTGAGGCTTTTCTTCTGCTTGCTGACATGATTCTTGTTCATGGTGGTCTTGCGGGGCCTAAGGAGTGAAGGACTGCTTTGACTGAGGGGATGAGGAATGGCAGGCCTGTATTTGTGGTGAAGGGGGAATATTTGGAAGGTAAACAGCAAGATGAAAACGTCAAAGCATATATGTTTGCTGAGTGATTGAGTCTGTGTGTCACTTGTCTCTTTGAAGGGACATGTGAGAAAGGAACAGCAGCACCATAGACTTCAGATGGGAGAGAGCAAGCAAGGATTAATATTTCCCTCAAATCCAAATACTTACAGTACCTCAAAGATGACAAGTGCGATATGATGTTCTGCAATTGGAAGGATTTGCCATGTGTGGTAGATAAATATGCATAGTTAGTGAGGTTTTTCCCAGAATGTGAGTATCGTTAGGCTGGCAAATGTCAGGCACTCCTTTGGGAGTATGAGGCCAAGAACAAATTTGGGAAGTTTGCTACAGTCATCTGTAGGATCGAAAGACACTGGGGAATCGTTACAGAGGGAGCCAGGCTTCACAAAATGTGGTAACAGTTGGACAGAAATCTTTAGCAGGGACTTTTGTCTACCCCCAATGTGGGACCAGGACCGCAGTACCTCTGTGTCTCTGAAACATATTTTGACCTCTGGACACCACCATCTCAATACCCCTCAAATGTTCCCCCCTGGTACCCCAGCTTTGGTAGTGCATCAACCAGGTTTCAATCATTTGAGTGACCACAAACACCCTTCCTATGTGCCTTCCATTTACATTCAGTCAGTAACCCAGCTGCTTCGTTCGCTGTTCAATCTCAAGTGACAGTTGGATGCACATTGCAGGGGTATACAGGCATTTACCGTACTGTACAGACCCTCTCAGTGCAGCCAGACTACACTTCTTAAAATCATAAATACATGTTTTGCCCAACAGTAAGGCCAGGCCTTTCCTCTGTAGTTCATGGCCAACATAAGGAGGAAAACATCAACTGAAGAGCATGCCAAAATTCTCTACAGACACTGCCAATCCTCACACTTTTGCCTATTCGCATGCTGAGGTTATTCACTATGAACCTCCAAACCAATTGCAACAGTAGCCTCTCCCTGCCTCATTCGTATGCTTCGATGCCACCTTTATTTAGCAAGTGTTAGTGCTCTCGGATTTTGTAGCGCGATTCGCTATAGCCTCTGTTTTCAACAGAAATGTCCTAAAGGTACCTATACCAATCTGCAGTGTGGGGAGGAAGGGGGCTGCTGCTGCTGGCAGTAACATTTTGGGGCACCCCACCTGAAAAAATACAGCCAAATGCTCCTTGTTTTACCTTTCAATAGCATAACTGCAGCATAATCGTATGGTGACCCCTGTTGTTAATAGAAACTGTCAAACAGCTTCTTGCCCCCCCCGTTGCCCCTAACCATTTGGGGTACACCCCATGAGGGAGGATCAGAGCAATACAAACTAATGGTAGCCCCTCAAAAAGTACCTGGAAGCCAAGCCATTGTGTGCACCTCATCGCCTTCACGTTGCGCCCAAGCACCTTTTAATACTGCTCCCCCAAATTTTGACTGCCCCCTCCCAACAGAAATCAGAGAGTATGTGGAGGGTGCAGTAAAAAAGTATTTGCAGTACCCCACAATAAGTCAGGATCCTCCTCCACCTATTCCTCTGCTCTCTGACCCCACCCACTCTGACTAAGCTCTTCCTATACCCCTCCTCTCTGCCCAGGCTCCGCCTATACTCCTCCTCTCTGACCCCACCCACTCTGACTTGGCTCCTCCTATGCTCCTCCTCTCTGACCCCTCCCACTCAGACTAGGCTCCTCCTATACCCCTCCTCTCTGACCCAGCTCCTCCTATACTCCTCCTCTCTGACCCCACCCACTCTGACTTGGCTCCTCCTCCTCACAACACCTGTTCCCTTTCTTTCACCTCTCTCTGTTCAGGCCACACATATTTTACTTACCAACCAATCTGCAATCCCTCATTCACTAGGCATGATTCCACTCTTACACAACACACAGACACATTTTACTTACCAATTGCCCATTTAGGCCCACCTCCAACTTACCTCTGCTCTGCCACCATCAGTCACCTGGTGCCGAACCCGGGATTCGAACCCTGGTTGCCTGCATGGAAGGCAGGTACTTACCCACTGGACCACACTGGTTTCCATGTAAGTAGCTTATCAAATTGTCCTTATGTCATGGTCATCCTTTTCATGTGCAATGGAAGCCGCAGGGAAGGACACCAAGGCCTGCATGTTGCTTATAGTTACTACTGCAATCCTCTAGACCACTAAGGAGCTATAGCTCAAAGGTAAGTCTTGTACCTTTGCTGCGGACAGCCCTCACAGGCCAGGGTTCGAATCCTGCCAATGCTGTAGAGGTATCCCAAGGTAGAAATTTTCAAAAAGTGAATGTTTTTTTTTTGCTAAGATTTTTTTTTACTTGGTAACAGAGGAGAAAAGTGGACACTCTTTTTGGCATGTGTGTCTCAAAATTTCAAATGTTTTCCCTCATGACCTTCTACCAACCTCCCTATTTCTCAAGTAGGTGCAATAGGGACAAGGCCTGATTTTCCTTTATCAATGTCTTCATTCTTTGTCCTTTAAGTTTGGTGAATTGCAGAGTGCAATTGTGGTATTGGGGGTTATAACTGAGCACAAGAATGCGAGGAAGGTGCTACACTTATTGTAAAATAGGTTGGATGATGGTGATTTTTCATTTTGGTGTGAGCCATTCGCTCAAATCAGGGGTTTGGTCCCAGTGAGCTTGGATAGAAATAAAGGTCAAGTATGAGCTCTGGCTAATGAAATGATGGGTCAAGTTTGAGGCAAGCTAGAGTCCATTTATTAGGTGCAATAAGAAGCTAGAAAGATTGTTTCCTTTAAGAGACAGACAAGGGCAGAGTCAAGCCTTTGCTCTAGTAGGTCTGCATCATCCCTGCTGCAGGATGTGAAGGAATGGACCTCCACAGCAATGCGCTGTGCCGGGCTGGGCTGCGCTGGCCTGGGCTGGGCTGGGCTGGGCCTGCCCTGGCACTGTGAATTAATCACCCACCTCCTTCCTTTGAGGAACGCTCACGAACGCCCACGAACGCCCTTGTTCTGTATACAGGCTGACAGCAGGCAATTTAGGACCCTGCTAAATGAGGGTGATGTCCCCATGTGCTTCCTTCAAGTGGCAAAATCCTTCGTCTAAGGCAGGTGGGCTTTTTAAAAATTTGGTTGAAGACCATATGTTGGAGGCGGTATCACGGCACAAGCCGCCGACCATCTCAGAAGAAAGTGTGCATGGGAGAATATTATTTGCATAGGACAGCCCTCTTCTCAGTCCCATTCTTATGCTGCAGTTGCCATGAAGTGTTACTAGAGGGCAGCAGTATGAACAAAAGAGCACACTGAGGCTTTTCTTCTGCTTGCTGACATGATTCTTGTTCATGGTGGTCTTGCGGGGCCTAAGGAGTGAAGGACTGCTTTGACTGAGGGGATGAGGAATGGCAGGCCTGTATTTGTGGTGAAGGGGGAATATTTGGAAGGTAAACAGCAAGATGAAAACGTCAAAGCATATATGTTTGCTGAGTGATTGAGTCTGTGTGTCACTTGTCTCTTTGAAGGGACATGTGAGAAAGGAACAGCAGCACCATAGACTTCAGATGGGAGAGAGCAAGCAAGGATTAATATTTCCCTCAAATCCAAATACTTACAGTACCTCAAAGATGACAAGTGCGATATGATGTTCTGCAATTGTAAGGATTTGCCATGTGTGGTAGATAAATATGCATAGTTAGTGAGGTTTTTCCCAGAATGTGAGTATCGTTAGGCTGGCAAATGTCAGGCACTCCTTTGGGAGTATGAGGCCAAGAACAAATTTGGGAAGTTTGCTACAGTCATCTGTAGGATCGAAAGACACTGGGGAATCGTTACAGAGGGAGCCAGGCTTCACAAAATGTGGTAACAGTTGGACAGAAATCTTTAGCAGGGACTTTTGTCTACCCCCAATGTGGGACCAGGACCGCAGTACCTCTGTGTCTCTGAAACATATTTTGACCTCTGGACACCACCATCTCAATACCCCTCAAATGTTCCCCCCTGGTACCCCAGCTTTGGTAGTGCATCAACCAGGTTTCAATCATTTGAGTGACCACAAACACCCTTCCTATGTGCCTTCCATTTACATTCAGTCAGTAACCCAGCTGCTTCGTTCGCTGTTCAATCTCAAGTGACAGTTGGATGCACATTGCAGGGGTATACAGGCATTTACCGTACTGTACAGACCCTCTCAGTGCAGCCAGACTACACTTCTTAAAATCATAAATACATGTTTTGCCCAACAGTAAGGCCAGGCCTTTCCTCTGTAGTTCATGGCCAACATAAGGAGGAAAACATCAACTGAAGAGCATGCCAAAATTCTCTACAGACACTGCCAATCCTCACACTTTTGCCTATTCGCATGCTGAGGTTATTCACTATGAACCTCCAAACCAATTGCAACAGTAGCCTCTCCCTGCCTCATTCGTATGCTTCGATGCCACCTTTATTTAGCAAGTGTTAGTGCTCTCGGATTTTGTAGCGCGATTCGCTATAGCCTCTGTTTTCAACAGAAATGTCCTAAAGGTACCTATACCAATCTGCAGTGTGGGGAGGAAGGGGGCTGCTGCTGCTGGCAGTAACATTTTGGGGCACCCCACCTGAAAAAATACAGCCAAATGCTCCTTGTTTTACCTTTCAATAGCATAACTGCAGCATAATCGTATGGTGACCCCTGTTGTTAATAGAAACTGTCAAACAGCTTCTTGCCCCCCCCGTTGCCCCTAACCATTTGGGGTACACCCCATGAGGGAGGATCAGAGCAATACAAACTAATGGTAGCCCCTCAAAAAGTACCTGGAAGCCAAGCCATTGTGTGCACCTCATCGCCTTCACGTTGCGCCCAAGCACCTTTTAATACTGCTCCCCCAAATTTTGACTGCCCCCTCCCAACAGAAATCAGAGAGTATGTGGAGGGTGCAGTAAAAAAGTATTTGCAGTACCCCACAATAAGTCAGGATCCTCCTCCACCTATTCCTCTGCTCTCTGACCCCACCCACTCTGACTAAGCTCTTCCTATACCCCTCCTCTCTGCCCAGGCTCCGCCTATACTCCTCCTCTCTGACCCCACCCACTCTGACTTGGCTCCTCCTATACTCCTCCTCTCTGACCCCACCCACTCTGACTTGGCTCCTCCTCCTCACAACACCTGTTCCCTTTCTTTCACCTCTCTCTGTTCAGGCCACACATATTTTACTTACCAACCAATCTGCAATCCCTCATTCACTAGGCATGATTCCACTCTTACACAACACACAGACACATTTTACTTACCAATTGGCCATTTAGGCCCACCTCCAACTTACCTCTGCTCTGCCACCATCAGTCACCTGGTGCCGAACCCGGGATTCGAACCCTGGTTGCCTGCATGGAAGGCAGGTACTTACCCACTGGACCACACTGGTTTCCATGTAAGTAGCTTATCAAATTGTCCTTATGTCATGGTCATCCTTTTCATGTGCAATGGAAGCCGCAGGGAAGGACACCAAGGCCTGCATGTTGCTTATAGTTACTACTGCAATCCTCTAGACCACTAAGGAGCTATAGCTCAAAGGTAAGTCTTGTACCTTTGCTGCGGACAGCCCTCACAGGCCAGGGTTCGAATCCTGCCAATGCTGTAGAGGTATCCCAAGGTAGAAATTTTCAAAAAGTGAATGTTTTTTTTTTGCTAAGATTTTTTTTTACTTGGTAACAGAGGAGAAAAGTGGACACTCTTTTTGGCATGTGTGTCTCAAAATTTCAAATGTTTTCCCTCATGACCTTCTACCAACCTCCCTATTTCTCAAGTAGGTGCAATAGGGACAAGGCCTTATTTTCCTTTATCAATGTCTTCATTCTTTGTCCTTTAAGTTTTTGGGTGAATTGCAGAGTGCAATTGTGGTATTGGGGGTTATAACTGAGCACAAGAATGCGAGGAAGGTGCTACACTTATTGTAAAATAGGTTGGATGATGGTGATTTTTCATTTTGGTGTGAGCTATTCGCTCAAATCAGGGGTTTGGTCCCAGTGAGCTTGGATAGAAATAAAGGTCAAGTATGAGCTCTGGCTAATGAAATGATGGGTCAAGTTTGAGGCAAGCTAGAGTCCATTTATTAGGTGCAATAAGAAGCTAGAAAGATTGTTTCCTTTAAGAGACAGACAAGGGCAGAGTCAAGCCTTTGCTCTAGTAGGTCTGCATCATCCCTGCTGCAGGATGTGAAGGAATGGACCTCCACAGCAATGCGCTGTGCCGGGCTGGGCTGCGCTGGCCTGGGCTGGGCCTGCCCTGGCACTGTGAATTAATCACCCACCTCCTTCCTTTGAGGAACGCTCACGAACGCCCACGAACGCCCTTGTTCTGTATACAGGCTGACAGCAGGCAATTTAGGACCCTGCTAAATGAGGGTGATGTCCCCATGTGCTTCCTTCAAGTTGCAAAATCCTTCGTCTAAGGCAGGTGGGCTTTTTAAATATTTGGTTGAAGACCATATGTTGGAGGCGGTATCACGGCACAAGCCGCCGACCGTCTCAGAAGAAAGTGTGCATGGGAGGATATTATTTGCATAGGACAGCCCTCTTCTCAGTCCCATTCTTATGCTGCAGTTGCAATGAAGTGTTACTAGAGGGCAGCAGTATGAACAAAAGAGCACACTGAGGCTTTTCTTCTGCTTGCTGACATGATTCGTGTTCATGGTGGTCTTGCAGGGCCTAAGGAGTGAAGGACTGCTTTGACTAAGGGGATGAGGAATGGCAGGCCTGTATTTGTGGTGAAGGGGGAATATTTGGAAGGTAAACAGCAAGATGAAAATGTCAAAGCATATATGTTTGCTGAGTGATTGAGTCTGTGTGTCACTTGTCTCTTTGAAGGGACACGTGAGAAAGGAACAGCAGCACCATAGGCTTCAGATGGGAGAGAGCAAGCAAGGATTAATATTTCCCTCAAATCCAAATACTTACAGTACCTCAAAGATGACAAGTGCGATATGATGTTCTGCAATTGTAAGGATTTGCCATGTGTGGTAGATAAATATGCATAGTTAGTGAGGTTTTTCCCAGAATGTGAGTATCGTTAGGCTGGCAAATGTCAGGCACTCCTTTGGGAGTATGAGGCCAAGAACAAATTTGGGAAGTTTGCTACAGTCATCTGTAGGATCGAAAGACACTGGGGAATCGTTACAGAGGGAGCCAGGCTTCACAAAATGTGGTAACAGTTGGACAGAAATCTTTAGCAGGGACTTTTGTCTACCCCCAATGTGGGACCAGGACCGCAGTACCTCTGTGTCTCTGAAACATATTTTGACCTCTGGACACCACCATCTCAATACCCCTCAAATGTTCCCCCCTGGTACCCCAGCTTTGGTAGTGCATCAACCAGGTTTCAATCATTTGAGTGACCACAAACACCCTTTCTATGTGCCTTCCATTTACATTCAGTCAGTAACCCAGCTGCTTAGTTCGCTGTTCAATCTCAAGTGACAGTTGGATGCACATTGCAGGGGTATACAGGCATTTACCGTACTGTACAGACCCTCTCAGTGCAGCCAGACTACACTTCTTAAAATCATAAATACATGTTTTGCCCAACAGTAAGGCCAGGCCTTTCCTCTGTAGTTCATGGCCAACATAAGGAGGAAAACATCAACTGAAGAGCATGCCAAAATTCTCTACAGACACTGCCAATCCTCACACTTTTGCCTATTCGCATGCTGAGGTTATTCACTATGAACCACCAAACCAATTGCAACAGTAGCCTCTCCCTGCCTCATTCGTATGCTTCGATGCCACCTTTATTTAGCAAGTGTTAGTGCTCTCGGATTTTGTAGCGCGATTCGCTATAGCCTCTGTTTTCAACAGAAATGTCCTAAAGGTACCTATACCAATCTGCAGTGTGGGGAGGAAGGGGGCTGCTGCTGCTGGCAGTAACATTTTGGGGCACCCCACCTGAAAAAATACAGCCAAATGCTCCTTGTTTTACCTTTCAATAGCATAACTGCAGCATAATCGTATGGTGACCCCTGTTGTTAATAGAAACTGTCAAACAGCTTCTTGCCCCCCCCGTTGCCCCTAACCATTTGGGGTACACCCCATGAGGGAGGATCAGAGCAATACAAACTAATGGTAGCCCCTCAAAAAGTACCTGGAAGCCAAGCCATTGTGTGCACCTCATCGCCTTCACGTTGCGCCCAAGCACCTTTTAATACTGCTCCCCCAAATTTTGACTGCCCCCTCCCAACAGAAATCAGAGAGTATGTGGAGGGTGCAGTAAAAAAGTATTTGCAGTACCCCACAATAAGTCAGGATCCTCCTCCACCTATTCCTCTGCTCTCTGACCCCACCCACTCTGACTAAGCTCTTCCTATACCCCTCCTCTCTGCCCAGGCTCCGCCTATACTCCTCCTCTCTGACCCCACCCACTCTGACTTGGCTCCTCCTATGCTCCTCCTCTCTGACCCCTCCCACTCTGACTAGGCTCCTCCTATACCCCTCCTCTCTGACCCAGCTCATCCTATACTCCTCCTCTCTGACCCCACCCACTCTGACTTGGCTCCTCCTCCTCACAACACCTGTTCCCTTTCTTTCACCTCTCTCTGTTCAGGCCACACATATTTTACTTACCAACCAATCTGCAATCCCTCATTCACTAGGCATGATTCCACTCTTACACAACACACAGACACATTTTACTTACCAATTGCCCATTTAGGCCCACCTCCAACTTACCTCTGCTCTGCCACCATCAGTCACCTGGTGCCGAACCCGGGATTCGAACCCTGGTTGCCTGCATGGAAGGCAGGTACTTACCCACTGGACCACACTGGTTTCCATGTAAGTAGCTTATCAAATTGTCCTTATGTCATGGTCATCCTTTTCATGTGCAATGGAAGCCGCAGGGAAGGACACCAAGGCCTGCATGTTGCTTATAGTTACTACTGCAATCCTCTAGACCACTAAGGAGCTATAGCTCAAAGGTAAGTCTTGTACCTTTGCTGCGGACAGCCCTCACAGGCCAGGGTTCGAATCCTGCCAATGCTGTAGAGGTATCCCAAGGTAGAAATTTTCAAAAAGTGAATGTTTTTTTTTTGCTAAGATTTTTTTTTACTTGGTAACAGAGGAGAAAAGTGGACACTCTTTTTGGCATGTGTGTCTCAAAATTTCAAATGTTTTCCCTCATGACCTTCTACCAACCTCCCTATTTCTCAAGTAGGTGCAATAGGGACAAGGCCTGATTTTCCTTTATCAATGTCTTCATTCTTTGTCCTTTAAGTTTGGTGAATTGCAGAGTGCAATTGTGGTATTGGGGGTTATAACTGAGCACAAGAATGCGAGGAAGGTGCTACACTTATTGTAAAATAGGTTGGATGATGGTGATTTTTCATTTTGGTGTGAGCCATTCGCTCAAATCAGGGGTTTGGTCCCAGTGAGCTTGGATAGAAATAAAGGTCAAGTATGAGCTCTGGCTAATGAAATGATGGGTCAAGTTTGAGGCAAGCTAGAGTCCATTTATTAGGTGCAATAAGAAGCTAGAAAGATTGTTTCCTTTAAGAGACAGACAAGGGCAGAGTCAAGCCTTTGCTCTAGTAGGTCTGCATCATCCCTGCTGCAGGATGTGAAGGAATGGACCTCCACAGCAATGCGCTGTGCCGGGCTGGGCTGCGCTGGCCTGGGCTGGGCTGGGCCTGCCCTGGCACTGTGAATTAATCACCCACCTCCTTCCTTTGAGGAACGCTCACGAACGCCCACGAACGCCCTTGTTCTGTATACAGGCTGACAGCAGGCAATTTAGGACCCTGCTAAATGAGGGTGATGTCCCCATGTGCTTCCTTCAAGTGGCAAAATCCTTCGTCTAAGGCAGGTGGGCTTTTTAAAAATTTGGTTGAAGACCATATGTTGGAGGCGGTATCACGGCACAAGCCGCCGACCGTCTCAGAAGAAAGTGTGCATGGGAGAATATTATTTGCATAGGACAGCCCTCTTCTCAGTCCCATTCTTATGCTGCAGTTGCCATGAAGTGTTACTAGAGGGCAGCAGTATGAACAAAAGAGCACACTGAGGCTTTTCTTCTGCTTGCTGACATGATTCTTGTTCATGGTGGTCTTGCGGGGCCTAAGGAGTGAAGGACTGCTTTGACTGAGGGGATGAGGAATGGCAGGCCTGTATTTGTGGTGAAGGGGGAATATTTGGAAGGTAAACAGCAAGATGAAAACGTCAAAGCATATATGTTTGCTGAGTGATTGAGTCTGTGTGTCACTTGTCTCTTTGAAGGGACATGTGAGAAAGGAACAGCAGCACCATAGACTTCAGATGGGAGAGAGCAAGCAAGGATTAATATTTCCCTCAAATCCAAATACTTACAGTACCTCAAAGATGACAAGTGCGATATGATGTTCTGCAATTGTAAGGATTTGCCATGTGTGGTAGATAAATATGCATAGTTAGTGAGGTTTTTCCCAGAATGTGAGTATCGTTAGGCTGGCAAATGTCAGGCACTCCTTTGGGAGTATGAGGCCAAGAACAAATTTGGGAAGTTTGCTACAGTCATCTGTAGGATCGAAAGACACTGGGGAATCGTTACAGAGGGAGCCAGGCTTCACAAAATGTGGTAACAGTTGGACAGAAATCTTTAGCAGGGACTTTTGTCTACCCCCAATGTGGGACCAGGACCGCAGTACCTCTGTGTCTCTGAAACATATTTTGACCTCTGGACACCACCATCTCAATACCCCTCAAATGTTCCCCCCTGGTACCCCAGCTTTGGTAGTGCATCAACCAGGTTTCAATCATTTGAGTGACCACAAACACCCTTCCTATGTGCCTTCCATTTACATTCAGTCAGTAACCCAGCTGCTTCGTTCGCTGTTCAATCTCAAGTGACAGTTGGATGCACATTGCAGGGGTATACAGGCATTTACCGTACTGTACAGACCCTCTCAGTGCAGCCAGACTACACTTCTTAAAATCATAAATACATGTTTTGCCCAACAGTAAGGCCAGGCCTTTCCTCTGTAGTTCATGGCCAACATAAGGAGGAAAACATCAACTGAAGAGCATGCCAAAATTCTCTACAGACACTGCCAATCCTCACACTTTTGCCTATTCGCATGCTGAGGTTATTCACTATGAACCTCCAAACCAATTGCAACAGTAGCCTCTCCCTGCCTCATTCGTATGCTTCGATGCCACCTTTATTTAGCAAGTGTTAGTGCTCTCGGATTTTGTAGCGCGATTCGCTATAGCCTCTGTTTTCAACAGAAATGTCCTAAAGGTACCTATACCAATCTGCAGTGTGGGGAGGAAGGGGGCTGCTGCTGCTGGCAGTAACATTTTGGGGCACCCCACCTGAAAAAATACAGCCAAATGCTCCTTGTTTTACCTTTCAATAGCATAACTGCAGCATAATCGTATGGTGACCCCTGTTGTTAATAGAAACTGTCAAACAGCTTCTTGCCCCCCCCGTTGCCCCTAACCATTTGGGGTACACCCCATGAGGGAGGATCAGAGCAATACAAACTAATGGTAGCCCCTCAAAAAGTACCTGGAAGCCAAGCCATTGTGTGCACCTCATCGCCTTCACGTTGAGCCCAAGCACCTTTTAATACTGCTCCCCCAAATTTTGACTGCCCCCTCCCAACAGAAATCAGAGAGTATGTGGAGGGTGCAGTAAAAAAGTATTTGCAGTACCCCACAATAAGTCAGGATCCTCCTCCACCTATTCCTCTGCTCTCTGACCCCACCCACTCTGACTAAGCTCTTCCTATACCCCTCCTCTCTGCCCAGGCTCCGCCTATACTCCTCCTCTCTGACCCCACCCACTCTGACTTGGCTCCTCCTATGCTCCTCCTCTCTGACCCCTCCCACTCTGACTAGGCTCCTCCTATACCCCTCCTCTCTGACCCAGCTCCTCCTATACTCCTCCTCTCTGACCCCACCCACTCTGACTTGGCTCCTCCTCCTCACAACACCTGTTCCCTTTCTTTCACCTCTCTCTGTTCAGGCCACACATATTTTACTTACCAACCAATCTGCAATCCCTCATTCACTAGGCATGATTCCACTCTTACACAACACACAGACACATTTTACTTACCAATTGGCCATTTAGGCCCACCTCCAACTTACCTCTGCTCTGCCACCATCAGTCACCTGGTGCCGAACCCGGGATTCGAACCCTGGTTGCCTGCATGGAAGGCAGGTACTTACCCACTGGACCACACTGGTTTCCATGTAAGTAGCTTATCAAATTGTCCTTATGTCATGGTCATCCTTTTCATGTGCAATGGAAGCCGCAGGGAAGGACACCAAGGCCTGCATGTTGCTTATAGTTACTACTGCAATCCTCTAGACCACTAAGGAGCTATAGCTCAAAGGTAAGTCTTGTACCTTTGCTGCGGACAGCCCTCACAGGCCAGGGTTCGAATCCTGCCAATGCTGTAGAGGTATCCCAAGGTAGAAATTTTCAAAAAGTGAATGTTTTTTTTTTGCTAAGATTTTTTTTTACTTGGTAACAGAGGAGAAAAGTGGACACTCTTTTTGGCATGTGTGTCTCAAAATTTCAAATGTTTTCCCTCATGACCTTCTACCAACCTCCCTATTTCTCAAGTAGGTGCAATAGGGACAAGGCCTTATTTTCCTTTATCAATGTCTTCATTCTTTGTCCTTTAAGTTTTTGGGTGAATTGCAGAGTGCAATTGTGGTATTGGGGGTTATAACTGAGCACAAGAATGCGAGGAAGGTGCTACACTTATTGTAAAATAGGTTGGATGATGGTGATTTTTCATTTTGGTGTGAGCTATTCGCTCAAATCAGGGGTTTGGTCCCAGTGAGCTTGGATAGAAATAAAGGTCAAGTATGAGCTCTGGCTAATGAAATGATGGGTCAAGTTTGAGGCAAGCTAGAGTCCATTTATTAGGTGCAATAAGAAGCTAGAAAGATTGTTTCCTTTAAGAGACAGACAAGGGCAGAGTCAAGCCTTTGCTCTAGTAGGTCTGCATCATCCCTGCTGCAGGATGTGAAGGAATGGACCTCCACAGCAATGCGCTGTGCCGGGCTGGGCTGCGCTGGCCTGGGCTGGGCCTGCCCTGGCACTGTGAATTAATCACCCACCTCCTTCCTTTGAGGAACGCTCACGAACGCCCACGAACGCCCTTGTTCTGTATACAGGCTGACAGCAGGCAATTTAGGACCCTGCTAAATGAGGGTGATGTCCCCATGTGCTTCCTTCAAGTTGCAAAATCCTTCGTCTAAGGCAGGTGGGCTTTTTAAATATTTGGTTGAAGACCATATGTTGGAGGCGGTATCACGGCACAAGCCGCCGACCGTCTCAGAAGAAAGTGTGCATGGGAGGATATTATTTGCATAGGACAGCCCTCTTCTCAGTCCCATTCTTATGCTGCAGTTGCAATGAAGTGTTACTAGAGGGCAGCAGTATGAACAAAAGAGCACACTGAGGCTTTTCTTCTGCTTGCTGACATGATTCGTGTTCATGGTGGTCTTGCAGGGCCTAAGGAGTGAAGGACTGCTTTGACTAAGGGGATGAGGAATGGCAGGCCTGTATTTGTGGTGAAGGGGGAATATTTGGAAGGTAAACAGCAAGATGAAAATGTCAAAGCATATATGTTTGCTGAGTGATTGAGTCTGTGTGTCACTTGTCTCTTTGAAGGGACACGTGAGAAAGGAACAGCAGCACCATAGACTTCAGATGGGAGAGAGCAAGCAAGGATTAATATTTCCCTCAAATCCAAATACTTACAGTACCTCAAAGATGACAAGTGCGATATGATGTTCTGCAATTGTAAGGATTTGCCATGTGTGGTAGATAAATATGCATAGTTAGTGAGGTTTTTCCCAGAATGTGAGTATCGTTAGGCTGGCAAATGTCAGGCACTCCTTTGGGAGTATGAGGCCAAGAACAAATTTGGGAAGTTTGCTACAGTCATCTGTAGGATCGAAAGACACTGGGGAATCGTTACAGAGGGAGCCAGGCTTCACAAAATGTGGTAACAGTTGGACAGAAATCTTTAGCAGGGACTTTTGTCTACCCCCAATGTGGGACCAGGACCGCAGTACCTCTGTGTCTCTGAAACATATTTTGACCTCTGGACACCACCATCTCAATACCCCTCAAATGTTCCCCCCTGGTACCCCAGCTTTGGTAGTGCATCAACCAGGTTTCAATCATTTGAGTGACCACAAACACCCTTTCTATGTGCCTTCCATTTACATTCAGTCAGTAACCCAGCTGCTTAGTTCGCTGTTCAATCTCAAGTGACAGTTGGATGCACATTGCAGGGGTATACAGGCATTTACCGTACTGTACAGACCCTCTCAGTGCAGCCAGACTACACTTCTTAAAATCATAAATACATGTTTTGCCCAACAGTAAGGCCAGGCCTTTCCTCTGTAGTTCATGGCCAACATAAGGAGGAAAACATCAACTGAAGAGCATGCCAAAATTCTCTACAGACACTGCCAATCCTCACACTTTTGCCTATTCGCATGCTGAGGTTATTCACTATGAACCACCAAACCAATTGCAACAGTAGCCTCTCCCTGCCTCATTCGTATGCTTCGATGCCACCTTTATTTAGCAAGTGTTAGTGCTCTCGGATTTTGTAGCGCGATTCGCTATAGCCTCTGTTTTCAACAGAAATGTCCTAAAGGTACCTATACCAATCTGCAGTGTGGGGAGGAAGGGGGCTGCTGCTGCTGGCAGTAACATTTTGGGGCACCCCACCTGAAAAAATACAGCCAAATGCTCCTTGTTTTACCTTTCAATAGCATAACTGCAGCATAATCGTATGGTGACCCCTGTTGTTAATAGAAACTGTCAAACAGCTTCTTGCCCCCCCCGTTGCCCCTAACCATTTGGGGTACACCCCATGAGGGAGGATCAGAGCAATACAAACTAATGGTAGCCCCTCAAAAAGTACCTGGAAGCCAAGCCATTGTGTGCACCTCATCGCCTTCACGTTGCGCCCAAGCACCTTTTAATACTGCTCCCCCAAATTTTGACTGCCCCCTCCCAACAGAAATCAGAGAGTATGTGGAGGGTGCAGTAAAAAAGTATTTGCAGTACCCCACAATAAGTCAGGATCCTCCTCCACCTATTCCTCTGCTCTCTGACCCCACCCACTCTGACTAAGCTCTTCCTATACCCCTCCTCTCTGCCCAGGCTCCGCCTATACTCCTCCTCTCTGACCCCACCCACTCTGACTTGGCTCCTCCTATGCTCCTCCTCTCTGACCCCTCCCACTCTGACTAGGCTCCTCCTATACCCCTCCTCTCTGACCCAGCTCATCCTATACTCCTCCTCTCTGACCCCACCCACTCTGACTTGGCTCCTCCTCCTCACAACACCTGTTCCCTTTCTTTCACCTCTCTCTGTTCAGGCCACACATATTTTACTTACCAACCAATCTGCAATCCCTCATTCACTAGGCATGATTCCACTCTTACACAACACACAGACACATTTTACTTACCAATTGCCCATTTAGGCCCACCTCCAACTTACCTCTGCTCTGCCACCATCAGTCACCTGGTGCCGAACCCGGGATTCGAACCCTGGTTGCCTGCATGGAAGGCAGGTACTTACCCACTGGACCACACTGGTTTCCATGTAAGTAGCTTATCAAATTGTCCTTATGTCATGGTCATCCTTTTCATGTGCAATGGAAGCCGCAGGGAAGGACACCAAGGCCTGCATGTTGCTTATAGTTACTACTGCAATCCTCTAGACCACTAAGGAGCTATAGCTCAAAGGTAAGTCTTGTACCTTTGCTGCGGACAGCCCTCACAGGCCAGGGTTCGAATCCTGCCAATGCTGTAGAGGTATCCCAAGGTAGAAATTTTCAAAAAGTGAATGTTTTTTTTTTGCTAAGATTTTTTTTTACTTGGTAACAGAGGAGAAAAGTGGACACTCTTTTTGGCATGTGTGTCTCAAAATTTCAAATGTTTTCCCTCATGACCTTCTACCAACCTCCCTATTTCTCAAGTAGGTGCAATAGGGACAAGGCCTGATTTTCCTTTATCAATGTCTTCATTCTTTGTCCTTTAAGTTTGGTGAATTGCAGAGTGCAATTGTGGTATTGGGGGTTATAACTGAGCACAAGAATGCGAGGAAGGTGCTACACTTATTGTAAAATAGGTTGGATGATGGTGATTTTTCATTTTGGTGTGAGCCATTCGCTCAAATCAGGGGTTTGGTCCCAGTGAGCTTGGATAGAAATAAAGGTCAAGTATGAGCTCTGGCTAATGAAATGATGGGTCAAGTTTGAGGCAAGCTAGAGTCCATTTATTAGGTGCAATAAGAAGCTAGAAAGATTGTTTCCTTTAAGAGACAGACAAGGGCAGAGTCAAGCCTTTGCTCTAGTAGGTCTGCATCATCCCTGCTGCAGGATGTGAAGGAATGGACCTCCACAGCAATGCGCTGTGCCGGGCTGGGCTGCGCTGGCCTGGGCTGGGCTGGGCCTGCCCTGGCACTGTGAATTAATCACCCACCTCCTTCCTTTGAGGAACGCTCACGAACGCCCACGAACGCCCTTGTTCTGTATACAGGCTGACAGCAGGCAATTTAGGACCCTGCTAAATGAGGGTGATGTCCCCATGTGCTTCCTTCAAGTGGCAAAATCCTTCGTCTAAGGCAGGTGGGCTTTTTAAAAATTTGGTTGAAGACCATATGTTGGAGGCGGTATCACGGCACAAGCCGCCGACCGTCTCAGAAGAAAGTGTGCATGGGAGAATATTATTTGCATAGGACAGCCCTCTTCTCAGTCCCATTCTTATGCTGCAGTTGCCATGAAGTGTTACTAGAGGGCAGCAGTATGAACAAAAGAGCACACTGAGGCTTTTCTTCTGCTTGCTGACATGATTCTTGTTCATGGTGGTCTTGCGGGGCCTAAGGAGTGAAGGACTGCTTTGACTGAGGGGATGAGGAATGGCAGGCCTGTATTTGTGGTGAAGGGGGAATATTTGGAAGGTAAACAGCAAGATGAAAACGTCAAAGCATATATGTTTGCTGAGTGATTGAGTCTGTGTGTCACTTGTCTCTTTGAAGGGACATGTGAGAAAGGAACAGCAGCACCATAGACTTCAGATGGGAGAGAGCAAGCAAGGATTAATATTTCCCTCAAATCCAAATACTTACAGTACCTCAAAGATGACAAGTGCGATATGATGTTCTGCAATTGTAAGGATTTGCCATGTGTGGTAGATAAATATGCATAGTTAGTGAGGTTTTTCCCAGAATGTGAGTATCGTTAGGCTGGCAAATGTCAGGCACTCCTTTGGGAGTATGAGGCCAAGAACAAATTTGGGAAGTTTGCTACAGTCATCTGTAGGATCGAAAGACACTGGGGAATCGTTACAGAGGGAGCCAGGCTTCACAAAATGTGGTAACAGTTGGACAGAAATCTTTAGCAGGGACTTTTGTCTACCCCCAATGTGGGACCAGGACCGCAGTACCTCTGTGTCTCTGAAACATATTTTGACCTCTGGACACCACCATCTCAATACCCCTCAAATGTTCCCCCCTGGTACCCCAGCTTTGGTAGTGCATCAACCAGGTTTCAATCATTTGAGTGACCACAAACACCCTTCCTATGTGCCTTCCATTTACATTCAGTCAGTAACCCAGCTGCTTCGTTCGCTGTTCAATCTCAAGTGACAGTTGGATGCACATTGCAGGGGTATACAGGCATTTACCGTACTGTACAGACCCTCTCAGTGCAGCCAGACTACACTTCTTAAAATCATAAATACATGTTTTGCCCAACAGTAAGGCCAGGCCTTTCCTCTGTAGTTCATGGCCAACATAAGGAGGAAAACATCAACTGAAGAGCATGCCAAAATTCTCTACAGACACTGCCAATCCTCACACTTTTGCCTATTCGCATGCTGAGGTTATTCACTATGAACCTCCAAACCAATTGCAACAGTAGCCTCTCCCTGCCTCATTCGTATGCTTCGATGCCACCTTTATTTAGCAAGTGTTAGTGCTCTCGGATTTTGTAGCGCGATTCGCTATAGCCTCTGTTTTCAACAGAAATGTCCTAAAGGTACCTATACCAATCTGCAGTGTGGGGAGGAAGGGGGCTGCTGCTGCTGGCAGTAACATTTTGGGGCACCCCACCTGAAAAAATACAGCCAAATGCTCCTTGTTTTACCTTTCAATAGCATAACTGCAGCATAATCGTATGGTGACCCCTGTTGTTAATAGAAACTGTCAAACAGCTTCTTGCCCCCCCCGTTGCCCCTAACCATTTGGGGTACACCCCATGAGGGAGGATCAGAGCAATACAAACTAATGGTAGCCCCTCAAAAAGTACCTGGAAGCCAAGCCATTGTGTGCACCTCATCGCCTTCACGTTGAGCCCAAGCACCTTTTAATACTGCTCCCCCAAATTTTGACTGCCCCCTCCCAACAGAAATCAGAGAGTATGTGGAGGGTGCAGTAAAAAAGTATTTGCAGTACCCCACAATAAGTCAGGATCCTCCTCCACCTATTCCTCTGCTCTCTGACCCCACCCACTCTGACTAAGCTCTTCCTATACCCCTCCTCTCTGCCCAGGCTCCGCCTATACTCCTCCTCTCTGACCCCACCCACTCTGACTTGGCTCCTCCTATGCTCCTCCTCTCTGACCCCTCCCACTCTGACTAGGCTCCTCCTATACCCCTCCTCTCTGACCCAGCTCCTCCTATACTCCTCCTCTCTGACCCCACCCACTCTGACTTGGCTCCTCCTCCTCACAACACCTGTTCCCTTTCTTTCACCTCTCTCTGTTCAGGCCACACATATTTTACTTACCAACCAATCTGCAATCCCTCATTCACTAGGCATGATTCCACTCTTACACAACACACAGACACATTTTACTTACCAATTGGCCATTTAGGCCCACCTCCAACTTACCTCTGCTCTGCCACCATCAGTCACCTGGTGCCGAACCCGGGATTCGAACCCTGGTTGCCTGCATGGAAGGCAGGTACTTACCCACTGGACCACACTGGTTTCCATGTAAGTAGCTTATCAAATTGTCCTTATGTCATGGTCATCCTTTTCATGTGCAATGGAAGCCGCAGGGAAGGACACCAAGGCCTGCATGTTGCTTATAGTTACTACTGCAATCCTCTAGACCACTAAGGAGCTATAGCTCAAAGGTAAGTCTTGTACCTTTGCTGCGGACAGCCCTCACAGGCCAGGGTTCGAATCCTGCCAATGCTGTAGAGGTATCCCAAGGTAGAAATTTTCAAAAAGTGAATGTTTTTTTTTTGCTAAGATTTTTTTTTACTTGGTAACAGAGGAGAAAAGTGGACACTCTTTTTGGCATGTGTGTCTCAAAATTTCAAATGTTTTCCCTCATGACCTTCTACCAACCTCCCTATTTCTCAAGTAGGTGCAATAGGGACAAGGCCTTATTTTCCTTTATCAATGTCTTCATTCTTTGTCCTTTAAGTTTTTGGGTGAATTGCAGAGTGCAATTGTGGTATTGGGGGTTATAACTGAGCACAAGAATGCGAGGAAGGTGCTACACTTATTGTAAAATAGGTTGGATGATGGTGATTTTTCATTTTGGTGTGAGCTATTCGCTCAAATCAGGGGTTTGGTCCCAGTGAGCTTGGATAGAAATAAAGGTCAAGTATGAGCTCTGGCTAATGAAATGATGGGTCAAGTTTGAGGCAAGCTAGAGTCCATTTATTAGGTGCAATAAGAAGCTAGAAAGATTGTTTCCTTTAAGAGACAGACAAGGGCAGAGTCAAGCCTTTGCTCTAGTAGGTCTGCATCATCCCTGCTGCAGGATGTGAAGGAATGGACCTCCACAGCAATGCGCTGTGCCGGGCTGGGCTGCGCTGGCCTGGGCTGGGCCTGCCCTGGCACTGTGAATTAATCACCCACCTCCTTCCTTTGAGGAACGCTCACGAACGCCCACGAACGCCCTTGTTCTGTATACAGGCTGACAGCAGGCAATTTAGGACCCTGCTAAATGAGGGTGATGTCCCCATGTGCTTCCTTCAAGTGGCAAAATCCTTCGTCTAAGGCAGGTGGGCTTTTTAAAAATTTGGTTGAAGACCATATGTTGGAGGCGGTATCACGGCACAAGCCGCCGACCGTCTCAGAAGAAAGTGTGCATGGGAGAATATTATTTGCATAGGACAGCCCTCTTCTCAGTCCCATTCTTATGCTGCAGTTGCCATGAAGTGTTACTAGAGGGCAGCAGTATGAACAAAAGAGCACACTGAGGCTTTTCTTCTGCTTGCTGACATGATTCTTGTTCATGGTGGTCTTGCGGGGCCTAAGGAGTGAAGGACTGCTTTGACTGAGGGGATGAGGAATGGCAGGCCTGTATTTGTGGTGAAGGGGGAATATTTGGAAGGTAAACAGCAAGATGAAAACGTCAAAGCATATATGTTTGCTGAGTGATTGAGTCTGTGTGTCACTTGTCTCTTTGAAGGGACATGTGAGAAAGGAACAGCAGCACCATAGACTTCAGATGGGAGAGAGCAAGCAAGGATTAATATTTCCCTCAAATCCAAATACTTACAGTACCTCAAAGATGACAAGTGCGATATGATGTTCTGCAATTGTAAGGATTTGCCATGTGTGGTAGATAAATATGCATAGTTAGTGAGGTTTTTCCCAGAATGTGAGTATCGTTAGGCTGGCAAATGTCAGGCACTCCTTTGGGAGTATGAGGCCAAGAACAAATTTGGGAAGTTTGCTACAGTCATCTGTAGGATCGAAAGACACTGGGGAATCGTTACAGAGGGAGCCAGGCTTCACAAAATGTGGTAACAGTTGGACAGAAATCTTTAGCAGGGACTTTTGTCTACCCCCAATGTGGGACCAGGACCGCAGTACCTCTGTGTCTCTGAAACATATTTTGACCTCTGGACACCACCATCTCAATACCCCTCAAATGTTCCCCCCTGGTACCCCAGCTTTGGTAGTGCATCAACCAGGTTTCAATCATTTGAGTGACCACAAACACCCTTCCTATGTGCCTTCCATTTACATTCAGTCAGTAACCCAGCTGCTTCGTTCGCTGTTCAATCTCAAGTGACAGTTGGATGCACATTGCAGGGGTATACAGGCATTTACCGTACTGTACAGACCCTCTCAGTGCAGCCAGACTACACTTCTTAAAATCATAAATACATGTTTTGCCCAACAGTAAGGCCAGGCCTTTCCTCTGTAGTTCATGGCCAACATAAGGAGGAAAACATCAACTGAAGAGCATGCCAAAATTCTCTACAGACACTGCCAATCCTCACACTTTTGCCTATTCGCATGCTGAGGTTATTCACTATGAACCTCCAAACCAATTGCAACAGTAGCCTCTCCCTGCCTCATTCGTATGCTTCGATGCCACCTTTATTTAGCAAGTGTTAGTGCTCTCGGATTTTGTAGCGCGATTCGCTATAGCCTCTGTTTTCAACAGAAATGTCCTAAAGGTACCTATACCAATCTGCAGTGTGGGGAGGAAGGGGGCTGCTGCTGCTGGCAGTAACATTTTGGGGCACCCCACCTGAAAAAATACAGCCAAATGCTCCTTGTTTTACCTTTCAATAGCATAACTGCAGCATAATCGTATGGTGACCCCTGTTGTTAATAGAAACTGTCAAACAGCTTCTTGCCCCCCCCGTTGCCCCTAACCATTTGGGGTACACCCCATGAGGGAGGATCAGAGCAATACAAACTAATGGTAGCCCCTCAAAAAGTACCTGGAAGCCAAGCCATTGTGTGCACCTCATCGCCTTCACGTTGCGCCCAAGCACCTTTTAATACTGCTCCCCCAAATTTTGACTGCCCCCTCCCAACAGAAATCAGAGAGTATGTGGAGGGTGCAGTAAAAAAGTATTTGCAGTACCCCACAATAAGTCAGGATCCTCCTCCACCTATTCCTCTGCTCTCTGACCCCACCCACTCTGACTAAGCTCTTCCTATACCCCTCCTCTCTGCCCAGGCTCCGCCTATACTCCTCCTCTCTGACCCCACCCACTCTGACTTGGCTCCTCCTATGCTCCTCCTCTCTGACCCCTCCCACTCTGACTAGGCTCCTCCTATACCCCTCCTCTCTGACCCAGCTCCTCCTATACTCCTCCTCTCTGACCCCACCCACTCTGACTTGGCTCCTCCTCCTCACAACACCTGTTCCCTTTCTTTCACCTCTCTCTGTTCAGGCCACACATATTTTACTTACCAACCAATCTGCAATCCCTCATTCACTAGGCATGATTCCACTCTTACACAACACACAGACACATTTTACTTACCAATTGGCCATTTAGGCCCACCTCCAACTTACCTCTGCTCTGCCACCATCAGTCACCTGGTGCCGAACCCGGGATTCGAACCCTGGTTGCCTGCATGGAAGGCAGGTACTTACCCACTGGACCACACTGGTTTCCATGTAAGTAGCTTATCAAATTGTCCTTATGTCATGGTCATCCTTTTCATGTGCAATGGAAGCCGCAGGGAAGGACACCAAGGCCTGCATGTTGCTTATAGTTACTACTGCAATCCTCTAGACCACTAAGGAGCTATAGCTCAAAGGTAAGTCTTGTACCTTTGCTGCGGACAGCCCTCACAGGCCAGGGTTCGAATCCTGCCAATGCTGTAGAGGTATCCCAAGGTAGAAATTTTCAAAAAGTGAATGTTTTTTTTTTGCTAAGATTTTTTTTTACTTGGTAACAGAGGAGAAAAGTGGACACTCTTTTTGGCATGTGTGTCTCAAAATTTCAAATGTTTTCCCTCATGACCTTCTACCAACCTCCCTATTTCTCAAGTAGGTGCAATAGGGACAAGGCCTTATTTTCCTTTATCAATGTCTTCATTCTTTGTCCTTTAAGTTTTTGGGTGAATTGCAGAGTGCAATTGTGGTATTGGGGGTTATAACTGAGCACAAGAATGCGAGGAAGGTGCTACACTTATTGTAAAATAGGTTGGATGATGGTGATTTTTCATTTTGGTGTGAGCTATTCGCTCAAATCAGGGGTTTGGTCCCAGTGAGCTTGGATAGAAATAAAGGTCAAGTATGAGCTCTGGCTAATGAAATGATGGGTCAAGTTTGAGGCAAGCTAGAGTCCATTTATTAGGTGCAATAAGAAGCTAGAAAGATTGTTTCCTTTAAGAGACAGACAAGGGCAGAGTCAAGCCTTTGCTCTAGTAGGTCTGCATCATCCCTGCTGCAGGATGTGAAGGAATGGACCTCCACAGCAATGCGCTGTGCCGGGCTGGGCTGCGCTGGCCTGGGCTGGGCCTGCCCTGGCACTGTGAATTAATCACCCACCTCCTTCCTTTGAGGAACGCTCACGAACGCCCACGAACGCCCTTGTTCTGTATACAGGCTGACAGTAGGCAATTTAGGACCCTGCTAAATGAGGGTGATGTCCCCATGTGCTTCCTTCAAGTGGCAAAATCCTTCGTCTAAGGCAGGTGGGCTTTTTAAATATTTGGTTGAAGACCATATGTTGGAGGCGGTATCACGGCACAAGCCGCCGACCGTCTCAGAAGAAAGTGTGCATGGGAGGATATTATTTGCATAGGACAGCCCTCTTCTCAGTCCCATTCTTATGCTGCAGTTGCAATGAAGTGTTACTAGAGGGCAGCAGTATGAACAAAAGAGCACACTGAGGCTTTTCTTCTGCTTGCTGACATGATTCGTGTTCATGGTGGTCTTGCAGGGCCTAAGGAGTGAAGGACTGCTTTGACTGAGGGGATGAGGAATGGCAGGCCTGTATTTGTGGTGAAGGGGGAATATTTGGAAGGTAAACAGCAAGATGAAAATGTCAAAGCATATATGTTTGCTGAGTGATTGAGTCTGTGTGTCACTTGTCTCTTTGAAGGGACACGTGAGAAAGGAACAGCAGCACCATAGACTTCAGATGGGAGAGAGCAAGCAAGGATTAATATTTCCCTCAAATCCAAATACTTACAGTACCTCAAAGATGACAAGTGCGATATGATGTTCTGCAATTGTAAGGATTTGCCATGTGTGGTAGATAAATATGCATAGTTAGTGAGGTTTTTCCCAGAATGTGAGTATCGTTAGGCTGGCAAATGTCAGGCACTCCTTTGGGAGTATGAGGCCAAGAACAAATTTGGGAAGTTTGCTACAGTCATCTGTAGGATCGAAAGACACTGGGGAATCGTTACAGAGGGAGCCAGGCTTCACAAAATGTGGTAACAGTTGGACAGAAATCTTTAGCAGGGACTTTTGTCTACCCCCAATGTGGGACCAGGACCGCAGTACCTCTGTGTCTCTGAAACATATTTTGACCTCTGGACACCACCATCTCAATACCCCTCAAATGTTCCCCCCTGGTACCCCAGCTTTGGTAGTGCATCAACCAGGTTTCAATCATTTGAGTGACCACAAACACCCTTCCTATGTGCCTTCCATTTACATTCAGTCAGTAACCCAGCTGCTTCGTTCGCTGTTCAATCTCAAGTGACAGTTGGATGCACATTGCAGGGGTATACAGGCATTTACCGTACTGTACAGACCCTCTCAGTGCAGCCAGACTACACTTCTTAAAATCATAAATACATGTTTTGCCCAACAGTAAGGCCAGGCCTTTCCTCTGTAGTTCATGGCCAACATAAGGAGGAAAACATCAACTGAAGAGCATGCCAAAATTCTCTACAGACACTGCCAATCCTCACACTTTTGCCTATTCGCATGCTGAGGTTATTCACTATGAACCTCCAAACCAATTGCAACAGTAGCCTCTCCCTGCCTCATTCGTATGCTTCGATGCCACCTTTATTTAGCAAGTGTTAGTGCTCTCGGATTTTGTAGCGCGATTCGCTATAGCCTCTGTTTTCAACAGAAATGTCCTAAAGGTACCTATACCAATCTGCAGTGTGGGGAGGAAGGGGGCTGCTGCTGCTGGCAGTAACATTTTGGGGCACCCCACCTGAAAAAATACAGCCAAATGCTCCTTGTTTTACCTTTCAATAGCATAACTGCAGCATAATCGTATGGTGACCCCTGTTGTTAATAGAAACTGTCAAACAGCTTCTTGCCCCCCCCGTTGCCCCTAACCATTTGGGGTACACCCCATGAGGGAGGATCAGAGCAATACAAACTAATGGTAGCCCCTCAAAAAGTACCTGGAAGCCAAGCCATTGTGTGCACCTCATCGCCTTCACGTTGCGCCCAAGCACCTTTTAATACTGCTCCCCCAAATTTTGACTGCCCCCTCCCAACAGAAATCAGAGAGTATGTGGAGGGTGCAGTAAAAAAGTATTTGCAGTACCCCACAATAAGTCAGGATCCTCCTCCACCTATTCCTCTGCTCTCTGACCCCACCCACTCTGACTAAGCTCTTCCTATACCCCTCCTCTCTGCCCAGGCTCCGCCTATACTCCTCCTCTCTGACCCCACCCACTCTGACTTGGCTCCTCCTATGCTCCTCCTCTCTGACCCCTCCCACTCTGACTAGGCTCCTCCTATACCCCTCCTCTCTGACCCAGCTCCTCCTATACTCCTCCTCTCTGACCCCACCCACTCTGACTTGGCTCCTCCTCCTCACAACACCTGTTCCCTTTCTTTCACCTCTCTCTGTTCAGGCCACACATATTTTACTTACCAACCAATCTGCAATCCCTCATTCACTAGGCATGATTCCACTCTTACACAACACACAGACACATTTTACTTACCAATTGGCCATTTAGGCCCACCTCCAACTTACCTCTGCTCTGCCACCATCAGTCACCTGGTGCCGAACCCGGGATTCGAACCCTGGTTGCCTGCATGGAAGGCAGGTACTTACCCACTGGACCACACTGGTTTCCATGTAAGTAGCTTATCAAATTGTCCTTATGTCATGGTCATCCTTTTCATGTGCAATGGAAGCCGCAGGGAAGGACACCAAGGCCTGCATGTTGCTTATAGTTACTACTGCAATCCTCTAGACCACTAAGGAGCTATAGCTCAAAGGTAAGTCTTGTACCTTTGCTGCGGACAGCCCTCACAGGCCAGGGTTCGAATCCTGCCAATGCTGTAGAGGTATCCCAAGGTAGAAATTTTCAAAAAGTGAATGTTTTTTTTTTGCTAAGATTTTTTTTTACTTGGTAACAGAGGAGAAAAGTGGACACTCTTTTTGGCATGTGTGTCTCAAAATTTCAAATGTTTTCCCTCATGACCTTCTACCAACCTCCCTATTTCTCAAGTAGGTGCAATAGGGACAAGGCCTTATTTTCCTTTATCAATGTCTTCATTCTTTGTCCTTTAAGTTTTTGGGTGAATTGCAGAGTGCAATTGTGGTATTGGGGGTTATAACTGAGCACAAGAATGCGAGGAAGGTGCTACACTTATTGTAAAATAGGTTGGATGATGGTGATTTTTCATTTTGGTGTGAGCTATTCGCTCAAATCAGGGGTTTGGTCCCAGTGAGCTTGGATAGAAATAAAGGTCAAGTATGAGCTCTGGCTAATGAAATGATGGGTCAAGTTTGAGGCAAGCTAGAGTCCATTTATTAGGTGCAATAAGAAGCTAGAAAGATTGTTTCCTTTAAGAGACAGACAAGGGCAGAGTCAAGCCTTTGCTCTAGTAGGTCTGCATCATCCCTGCTGCAGGATGTGAAGGAATGGACCTCCACAGCAATGCGCTGTGCCGGGCTGGGCTGCGCTGGCCTGGGCTGGGCCTGCCCTGGCACTGTGAATTAATCACCCACCTCCTTCCTTTGAGGAACGCTCACGAACGCCCACGAACGCCCTTGTTCTGTATACAGGCTGACAGTAGGCAATTTAGGACCCTGCTAAATGAGGGTGATGTCCCCATGTGCTTCCTTCAAGTGGCAAAATCCTTCGTCTAAGGCAGGTGGGCTTTTTAAATATTTGGTTGAAGACCATATGTTGGAGGCGGTATCACGGCACAAGCCGCCGACCGTCTCAGAAGAAAGTGTGCATGGGAGGATATTATTTGCATAGGACAGCCCTCTTCTCAGTCCCATTCTTATGCTGCAGTTGCAATGAAGTGTTACTAGAGGGCAGCAGTATGAACAAAAGAGCACACTGAGGCTTTTCTTATGCTTACTGACATGATTCGTGTTCATGGTGGTCTTGCAGGGCCTAAGGAGTGAAGGACTGCTTTGACTGAGGGGATGAGGAATGGCAGGCCTGTATTTGTGGTGAAGGGGGAATATTTGGAAGGTAAACAGCAAGATGAAAATGTCAAAGCATATATGTTTGCTGAGTGATTGAGTCTGTGTGTCACTTGTCTCTTTGAAGGGACACGTGAGAAAGGAACAGCAGCACCATAGACTTCAGATGGGAGAGAGCAAGCAAGGATTAATATTTCCCTCAAATCCAAATACTTACAGTACCTCAAAGATGACAAGTGCGATATGATGTTCTGCAATTGTAAGGATTTGCCATGTGTGGTAGATAAATATGCATAGTTAGTGAGGTTTTTCCCAGAATGTGAGTATCGTTAGGCTGGCAAATGTCAGGCACTCCTTTGGGAGTATGAGGCCAAGAACAAATTTGGGAAGTTTGCTACAGTCATCTGTAGGATCGAAAGACACTGGGGAATCGTTACAGAGGGAGCCAGGCTTCACAAAATGTGGTAACAGTTGGACAGAAATCTTTAGCAGGGACTTTTGTCTACCCCCAATGTGGGACCAGGACCGCAGTACCTCTGTGTCTCTGAAACATATTTTGACCTCTGGACACCACCATCTCAATACCCCTCAAATGTTCCCCCCTGGTACCCCAGCTTTGGTAGTGCATCAACCAGGTTTCAATCATTTGAGTGACCACAAACACCCTTTCTATGTGCCTTCCATTTACATTCAGTCAGTAACCCAGCTGCTTAGTTCGCTGTTCAATCTCAAGTGACAGTTGGATGCACATTGCAGGGGTATACAGGCATTTACCGTACTGTACAGACCCTCTCAGTGCAGCCAGACTACACTTCTTAAAATCATAAATACATGTTTTGCCCAACAGTAAGGCCAGGCCTTTCCTCTGTAGTTCATGGCCAACATAAGGAGGAAAACATCAACTGAAGAGCATGCCAAAATTCTCTACAGACACTGCCAATCCTCACACTTTTGCCTATTCGCATGCTGAGGTTATTCACTATGAACCACCAAACCAATTGCAACAGTAGCCTCTCCCTGCCTCATTCGTATGCTTCGATGCCACCTTTATTTAGCAAGTGTTAGTGCTCTCGGATTTTGTAGCGCGATTCGCTATAGCCTCTGTTTTCAACAGAAATGTCCTAAAGGTACCTATACCAATCTGCAGTGTGGGGAGGAAGGGGGCTGCTGCTGCTGGCAGTAACATTTTGGGGCACCCCACCTGAAAAAATACAGCCAAATGCTCCTTGTTTTACCTTTCAATAGCATAACTGCAGCATAATCGTATGGTGACCCCTGTTGTTAATAGAAACTGTCAAACAGCTTCTTGCCCCCCCCCGTTGCCCCTAACCATTTGGGGTACACCCCATGAGGGAGGATCAGAGCAATACAAACTAATGGTAGCCCCTCAAAAAGTACCTGGAAGCCAAGCCATTGTGTGCACCTCATCGCCTTCACGTTGCGCCCAAGCACCTTTTAATACTGCTCCCCCAAATTTTGACTGCCCCCTCCCAACAGAAATCAGAGAGTATGTGGAGGGTGCAGTAAAAAAGTATTTGCAGTACCCCACAATAAGTCAGGATCCTCCTCCACCTATTCCTCTGCTCTCTGACCCCACCCACTCTGACTAAGCTCTTCCTATACCCCTCCTCTCTGCCCAGGCTCCGCCTATACTCCTCCTCTCTGACCCCACCCACTCTGACTTGGCTCCTCCTATGCTCCTCCTCTCTGACCCCTCCCACTCTGACTAGGCTCCTCCTATACCCCTCCTCTCTGACCCAGCTCCTCCTATACTCCTCCTCTCTGACCCCACCCACTCTGACTTGGCTCCTCCTCCTCACAACACCTGTTCCCTTTCTTTCACCTCTCTCTGTTCAGGCCACACATATTTTACTTACCAACCAATCTGCAATCCCTCATTCACTAGGCATGATTCCACTCTTACACAACACACAGACACATTTTACTTACCAATTGGCCATTTAGGCCCACCTCCAACTTACCTCTGCTCTGCCACCATCAGTCACCTGGTGCCGAACCCGGGATTCGAACCCTGGTTGCCTGCATGGAAGGCAGGTACTTACCCACTGGCCCACACTGGTTTCCATGTAAGTAGCTTATCAAATTGTCCTTATGTCATGGTCATCCTTTTCATGTGCAATGGAAGCCGCAGGGAAGGACACCAAGGCCTGCATGTTGCTTATAGTTACTACTGCAATCCTCTAGACCACTAAGGAGCTATAGCTCAAAGGTAAGTCTTGTACCTTTGCTGCGGACAGCCCTCACAGGCCAGGGTTCGAATCCTGCCAATGCTGTAGAGGTATCCCAAGGTAGAAATTTTCAAAAAGTGAATGTTTTTTTTTTGCTAAGATTTTTTTTTACTTGGTAACAGAGGAGAAAAGTGGACACTCTTTTTGGCATGTGTGTCTCAAAATTTCAAATGTTTTCCCTCATGACCTTCTACCAACCTCCCTATTTCTCAAGTAGGTGCAATAGGGACAAGGCCTTATTTTCCTTTATCAATGTCTTCATTCTTTGTCCTTTAAGTTTTTGGGTGAATTGCAGAGTGCAATTGTGGTATTGGGGGTTATAACTGAGCACAAGAATGCGAGGAAGGTGCTACACTTATTGTAAAATAGGTTGGATGATGGTGATTTTTCATTTTGGTGTGAGCTATTCGCTCAAATCAGGGGTTTGGTCCCAGTGAGCTTGGATAGAAATAAAGGTCAAGTATGAGCTCTGGCTAATGAAATGATGGGTCAAGTTTGAGGCAAGCTAGAGTCCATTTATTAGGTGCAATAAGAAGCTAGAAAGATTGTTTCCTTTAAGAGACAGACAAGGGCAGAGTCAAGCCTTTGCTCTAGTAGGTCTGCATCATCCCTGCTGCAGGATGTGAAGGAATGGACCTCCACAGCAATGCGCTGTGCCGGGCTGGGCTGCGCTGGCCTGGGCTGGGCCTGCCCTGGCACTGTGAATTAATCACCCACCTCCTTCCTTTGAGGAACGCTCACGAACGCCCACGAACGCCCTTGTTCTGTATACAGGCTGACAGCAGGCAATTTAGGACCCTGCTAAATGAGGGTGATGTCCCCATGTGCTTCCTTCAAGTGGCAAAATCCTTCGTCTAAGGCAGGTGGGCTTTTTAAAAATTTGGTTGAAGACCATATGTTGGAGGCGGTATCACGGCACAAGCCGCCGACCGTCTCAGAAGAAAGTGTGCATGGGAGAATATTATTTGCATAGGACAGCCCTCTTCTCAGTCCCATTCTTATGCTGCAGTTGCCATGAAGTGTTACTAGAGGGCAGCAGTATGAACAAAAGAGCACACTGAGGCTTTTCTTCTGCTTGCTGACATGATTCTTGTTCATGGTGGTCTTGCGGGGCCTAAGGAGTGAAGGACTGCTTTGACTGAGGGGATGAGGAATGGCAGGCCTGTATTTGTGGTGAAGGGGGAATATTTGGAAGGTAAACAGCAAGATGAAAACGTCAAAGCATATATGTTTGCTGAGTGATTGAGTCTGTGTGTCACTTGTCTCTTTGAAGGGACATGTGAGAAAGGAACAGCAGCACCATAGACTTCAGATGGGAGAGAGCAAGCAAGGATTAATATTTCCCTCAAATCCAAATACTTACAGTACCTCAAAGATGACAAGTGCGATATGATGTTCTGCAATTGTAAGGATTTGCCATGTGTGGTAGATAAATATGCATAGTTAGTGAGGTTTTTCCCAGAATGTGAGTATCGTTAGGCTGGCAAATGTCAGGCACTCCTTTGGGAGTATGAGGCCAAGAACAAATTTGGGAAGTTTGCTACAGTCATCTGTAGGATCGAAAGACACTGGGGAATCGTTACAGAGGGAGCCAGGCTTCACAAAATGTGGTAACAGTTGGACAGAAATCTTTAGCAGGGACTTTTGTCTACCCCCAATGTGGGACCAGGACCGCAGTACCTCTGTGTCTCTGAAACATATTTTGACCTCTGGACACCACCATCTCAATACCCCTCAAATGTTCCCCCCTGGTACCCCAGCTTTGGTAGTGCATCAACCAGGTTTCAATCATTTGAGTGACCACAAACACCCTTCCTATGTGCCTTCCATTTACATTCAGTCAGTAACCCAGCTGCTTCGTTCGCTGTTCAATCTCAAGTGACAGTTGGATGCACATTGCAGGGGTATACAGGCATTTACCGTACTGTACAGACCCTCTCAGTGCAGCCAGACTACACTTCTTAAAATCATAAATACATGTTTTGCCCAACAGTAAGGCCAGGCCTTTCCTCTGTAGTTCATGGCCAACATAAGGAGGAAAACATCAACTGAAGAGCATGCCAAAATTCTCTACAGACACTGCCAATCCTCACACTTTTGCCTATTCGCATGCTGAGGTTATTCACTATGAACCTCCAAACCAATTGCAACAGTAGCCTCTCCCTGCCTCATTCGTATGCTTCGATGCCACCTTTATTTAGCAAGTGTTAGTGCTCTCGGATTTTGTAGCGCGATTCGCTATAGCCTCTGTTTTCAACAGAAATGTCCTAAAGGTACCTATACCAATCTGCAGTGTGGGGAGGAAGGGGGCTGCTGCTGCTGGCAGTAACATTTTGGGGCACCCCACCTGAAAAAATACAGCCAAATGCTCCTTGTTTTACCTTTCAATAGCATAACTGCAGCATAATCGTATGGTGACCCCTGTTGTTAATAGAAACTGTCAAACAGCTTCTTGCCCCCCCCGTTGCCCCTAACCATTTGGGGTACACCCCATGAGGGAGGATCAGAGCAATACAAACTAATGGTAGCCCCTCAAAAAGTACCTGGAAGCCAAGCCATTGTGTGCACCTCATCGCCTTCACGTTGCGCCCAAGCACCTTTTAATACTGCTCCCCCAAATTTTGACTGCCCCCTCCCAACAGAAATCAGAGAGTATGTGGAGGGTGCAGTAAAAAAGTATTTGCAGTACCCCACAATAAGTCAGGATCCTCCTCCACCTATTCCTCTGCTCTCTGACCCCACCCACTCTGACTAAGCTCTTCCTATACCCCTCCTCTCTGCCCAGGCTCCGCCTATACTCCTCCTCTCTGACCCCACCCACTCTGACTTGGCTCCTCCTATGCTCCTCCTCTCTGACCCCTCCCACTCTGACTAGGCTCCTCCTATACCCCTCCTCTCTGACCCAGCTCCTCCTATACTCCTCCTCTCTGACCCCACCCACTCTGACTTGGCTCCTCCTCCTCACAACACCTGTTCCCTTTCTTTCACCTCTCTCTGTTCAGGCCACACATATTTTACTTACCAACCAATCTGCAATCCCTCATTCACTAGGCATGATTCCACTCTTACACAACACACAGACACATTTTACTTACCAATTGGCCATTTAGGCCCACCTCCAACTTACCTCTGCTCTGCCACCATCAGTCACCTGGTGCCGAACCCGGGATTCGAACCCTGGTTGCCTGCATGGAAGGCAGGTACTTACCCACTGGACCACACTGGTTTCCATGTAAGTAGCTTATCAAATTGTCCTTATGTCATGGTCATCCTTTTCATGTGCAATGGAAGCCGCAGGGAAGGACACCAAGGCCTGCATGTTGCTTATAGTTACTACTGCAATCCTCTAGACCACTAAGGAGCTATAGCTCAAAGGTAAGTCTTGTACCTTTGCTGCGGACAGCCCTCACAGGCCAGGGTTTGAATCCTGCCAATGCTGTAGAGGTATCCCAAGGTAGAAATTTTCAAAAAGTGAATGTTTTTTTTTTGCTAAGATTTTTTTTTACTTGGTAACAGAGGAGAAAAGTGGACACTCTTTTTGGCATGTGTGTCTCAAAATTTCAAATGTTTTCCCTCATGACCTTCTACCAACCTCCCTATTTCTCAAGTAGGTGCAATAGGGACAAGGCCTTATTTTCCTTTATCAATGTCTTCATTCTTTGTCCTTTAAGTTTTTGGGTGAATTGCAGAGTGCAATTGTGGTATTGGGGGTTATAACTGAGCACAAGAATGCGAGGAAGGTGCTACACTTATTGTAAAATAGGTTGGATGATGGTGATTTTTCATTTTGGTGTGAGCTATTCGCTCAAATCAGGGGTTTGGTCCCAGTGAGCTTGGATAGAAATAAAGGTCAAGTATGAGCTCTGGCTAATGAAATGATGGGTCAAGTTTGAGGCAAGCTAGAGTCCATTTATTAGGTGCAATAAGAAGCTAGAAAGATTGTTTCCTTTAAGAGACAGACAAGGGCAGAGTCAAGCCTTTGCTCTAGTAGGTCTGCATCATCCCTGCTGCAGGATGTGAAGGAATGGACCTCCACAGCAATGCGCTGTGCCGGGCTGGGCTGCGCTGGCCTGGGCTGGGCCTGCCCTGGCACTGTGAATTAATCACCCACCTCCTTCCTTTGAGGAACGCTCACGAACGCCCACGAACGCCCTTGTTCTGTATACAGGCTGACAGTAGGCAATTTAGGACCCTGCTAAATGAGGGTGATGTCCCCATGTGCTTCCTTCAAGTGGCAAAATCCTTCGTCTAAGGCAGGTGGGCTTTTTAAATATTTGGTTGAAGACCATATGTTGGAGGCGGTATCACGGCACAAGCCGCCGACCGTCTCAGAAGAAAGTGTGCATGGGAGGATATTATTTGCATAGGACAGCCCTCTTCTCAGTCCCATTCTTATGCTGCAGTTGCAATGAAGTGTTACTAGAGGGCAGCAGTATGAACAAAAGAGCACACTGAGGCTTTTCTTCTGCTTGCTGACATGATTCGTGTTCATGGTGGTCTTGCAGGGCCTAAGGAGTGAAGGACTGCTTTGACTGAGGGGATGAGGAATGGCAGGCCTGTATTTGTGGTGAAGGGGGAATATTTGGAAGGTAAACAGCAAGATGAAAACGTCAAAGCATATATGTTTGCTGAGTGATTGAGTCTGTGTGTCACTTGTCTCTTTGAAGGGACATGTGAGAAAGGAACAGCAGCACCATAGACTTCAGATGGGAGAGAGCAAGCAAGGATTAATATTTCCCTCAAATCCAAATACTTACAGTACCTCAAAGATGACAAGTGCGATATGATGTTCTGCAATTGTAAGGATTTGCCATGTGTGGTAGATAAATATGCATAGTTAGTGAGGTTTTTCCCAGAATGTGAGTATCGTTAGGCTGGCAAATGTCAGGCACTCCTTTGGGAGTATGAGGCCAAGAACAAATTTGGGAAGTTTGCTACAGTCATCTGTAGGATCGAAAGACACTGGGGAATCGTTACAGAGGGAGCCAGGCTTCACAAAATGTGGTAACAGTTGGACAGAAATCTTTAGCAGGGACTTTTGTCTACCCCCAATGTGGGACCAGGACCGCAGTACCTCTGTGTCTCTGAAACATATTTTGACCTCTGGACACCACCATCTCAATACCCCTCAAATGTTCCCCCCTGGTACCCCAGCTTTGGTAGTGCATCAACCAGGTTTCAATCATTTGAGTGACCACAAACACCCTTCCTATGTGCCTTCCATTTACATTCAGTCAGTAACCCAGCTGCTTCGTTCGCTGTTCAATCTCAAGTGACAGTTGGATGCACATTGCAGGGGTATACAGGCATTTACCGTACTGTACAGACCCTCTCAGTGCAGCCAGACTACACTTCTTAAAATCATAAATACATGTTTTGCCCAACAGTAAGGCCAGGCCTTTCCTCTGTAGTTCATGGCCAACATAAGAAGGAAAACATCAACTGAAGAGCATGCCAAAATTCTCTACAGACACTGCCAATCCTCACACTTTTGCCTATTCGCATGCTGAGGTTATTCACTATGAACCTCCAAACCAATTGCAACAGTAGCCTCTCCCTGCCTCATTCGTATGCTTCGATGCCACCTTTATTTAGCAAGTGTTAGTGCTCTCGGATTTTGTAGCGCGATTCGCTATAGCCTCTGTTTTCAACAGAAATGTCCTAAAGGTACCTATACCAATCTGCAGTGTGGGGAGGAAGGGGGCTGCTGCTGCTGGCAGTAACATTTTGGGGCACCCCACCTGAAAAAATACAGCCAAATGCTCCTTGTTTTACCTTTCAATAGCATAACTGCAGCATAATCGTATGGTGACCCCTGTTGTTAATAGAAACTGTCAAACAGCTTCTTGCCCCCCCCGTTGCCCCTAACCATTTGGGGTACACCCCATGAGGGAGGATCAGAGCAATACAAACTAATGGTAGCCCCTCAAAAAGTACCTGGAAGCCAAGCCATTGTGTGCACCTCATCGCCTTCACGTTGCGCCCAAGCACCTTTTAATACTGCTCCCCCAAATTTTGACTGCCCCCTCCCAACAGAAATCAGAGAGTATGTGGAGGGTGCAGTAAAAAAGTATTTGCAGTACCCCACAATAAGTCAGGATCCTCCTCCACCTATTCCTCTGCTCTCTGACCCCACCCACTCTGACTAAGCTCTTCCTATACCCCTCCTCTCTGCCCAGGCTCCGCCTATACTCCTCCTCTCTGACCCCACCCACTCTGACTTGGCTCCTCCTATGCTCCTCCTCTCTGACCCCTCCCACTCTGACTAGGCTCCTCCTATACCCCTCCTCTCTGACCCAGCTCCTCCTATACTCCTCCTCTCTGACCCCACCCACTCTGACTTGGCTCCTCCTCCTCACAACACCTGTTCCCTTTCTTTCACCTCTCTCTGTTCAGGCCACACATATTTTACTTACCAACCAATCTGCAATCCCTCATTCACTAGGCATGATTCCACTCTTACACAACACACAGACACATTTTACTTACCAATTGGCCATTTAGGCCCACCTCCAACTTACCTCTGCTCTGCCACCATCAGTCACCTGGTGCCGAACCCGGGATTCGAACCCTGGTTGCCTGCATGGAAGGCAGGTACTTACCCACTGGACCACACTGGTTTCCATGTAAGTAGCTTATCAAATTGTCCTTATGTCATGGTCATCCTTTTCATGTGCAATGGAAGCCGCAGGGAAGGACACCAAGGCCTGCATGTTGCTTATAGTTACTACTGCAATCCTCTAGACCACTAAGGAGCTATAGCTCAAAGGTAAGTCTTGTACCTTTGCTGCGGACAGCCCTCACAGGCCAGGGTTTGAATCCTGCCAATGCTGTAGAGGTATCCCAAGGTAGAAATTTTCAAAAAGTGAATGTTTTTTTTTTGCTAAGATTTTTTTTTACTTGGTAACAGAGGAGAAAAGTGGACACTCTTTTTGGCATGTGTGTCTCAAAATTTCAAATGTTTTCCCTCATGACCTTCTACCAACCTCCCTATTTCTCAAGTAGGTGCAATAGGGACAAGGCCTTATTTTCCTTTATCAATGTCTTCATTCTTTGTCCTTTAAGTTTTTGGGTGAATTGCAGAGTGCAATTGTGGTATTGGGGGTTATAACTGAGCACAAGAATGCGAGGAAGGTGCTACACTTATTGTAAAATAGGTTGGATGATGGTGATTTTTCATTTTGGTGTGAGCTATTCGCTCAAATCAGGGGTTTGGTCCCAGTGAGCTTGGATAGAAATAAAGGTCAAGTATGAGCTCTGGCTAATGAAATGATGGGTCAAGTTTGAGGCAAGCTAGAGTCCATTTATTAGGTGCAATAAGAAGCTAGAAAGATTGTTTCCTTTAAGAGACAGACAAGGGCAGAGTCAAGCCTTTGCTCTAGTAGGTCTGCATCATCCCTGCTGCAGGATGTGAAGGAATGGACCTCCACAGCAATGCGCTGTGCCGGGCTGGGCTGCGCTGGCCTGGGCTGGGCCTGCCCTGGCACTGTGAATTAATCACCCACCTCCTTCCTTTGAGGAACGCTCACGAACGCCCACGAACGCCCTTGTTCTGTATACAGGCTGACAGTAGGCAATTTAGGACCCTGCTAAATGAGGGTGATGTCCCCATGTGCTTCCTTCAAGTGGCAAAATCCTTCGTCTAAGGCAGGTGGGCTTTTTAAATATTTGGTTGAAGACCATATGTTGGAGGCGGTATCACGGCACAAGCCGCCGACCGTCTCAGAAGAAAGTGTGCATGGGAGGATATTATTTGCATAGGACAGCCCTCTTCTCAGTCCCATTCTTATGCTGCAGTTGCAATGAAGTGTTACTAGAGGGCAGCAGTATGAACAAAAGAGCACACTGAGGCTTTTCTTCTGCTTGCTGACATGATTCGTGTTCATGGTGGTCTTGCAGGGCCTAAGGAGTGAAGGACTGCTTTGACTGAGGGGATGAGGAATGGCAGGCCTGTATTTGTGGTGAAGGGGGAATATTTGGAAGGTAAACAGCAAGATGAAAATGTCAAAGCATATATGTTTGCTGAGTGATTGAGTCTGTGTGTCACTTGTCTCTTTGAAGGGACACGTGAGAAAGGAACAGCAGCACCATAGACTTCAGATGGGAGAGAGCAAGCAAGGATTAATATTTCCCTCAAATCCAAATACTTACAGTACCTCAAAGATGACAAGTGCGATATGATGTTCTGCAATTGTAAGGATTTGCCATGTGTGGTAGATAAATATGCATAGTTAGTGAGGTTTTTCCCAGAATGTGAGTATCGTTAGGCTGGCAAATGTCAGGCACTCCTTTGGGAGTATGAGGCCAAGAACAAATTTGGGAAGTTTGCTACAGTCATCTGTAGGATCGAAAGACACTGGGGAATCGTTACAGAGGGAGCCAGGCTTCACAAAATGTGGTAACAGTTGGACAGAAATCTTTAGCAGGGACTTTTGTCTACCCCCAATGTGGGACCAGGACCGCAGTACCTCTGTGTCTCTGAAACATATTTTGACCTCTGGACACCACCATCTCAATACCCCTCAAATGTTCCCCCCTGGTACCCCAGCTTTGGTAGTGCATCAACCAGGTTTCAATCATTTGAGTGACCACAAACACCCTTCCTATGTGCCTTCCATTTACATTCAGTCAGTAACCCAGCTGCTTCGTTCGCTGTTCAATCTCAAGTGACAGTTGGATGCACATTGCAGGGGTATACAGGCATTTACCGTACTGTACAGACCCTCTCAGTGCAGCCAGACTACACTTCTTAAAATCATAAATACATGTTTTGCCCAACAGTAAGGCCAGGCCTTTCCTCTGTAGTTCATGGCCAACATAAGGAGGAAAACATCAACTGAAGAGCATGCCAAAATTCTCTACAGACACTGCCAATCCTCACACTTTTGCCTATTCGCATGCTGAGGTTATTCACTATGAACCTCCAAACCAATTGCAACAGTAGCCTCTCCCTGCCTCATTCGTATGCTTCGATGCCACCTTTATTTAGCAAGTGTTAGTGCTCTCGGATTTTGTAGCGCGATTCGCTATAGCCTCTGTTTTCAACAGAAATGTCCTAAAGGTACCTATACCAATCTGCAGTGTGGGGAGGAAGGGGGCTGCTGCTGCTGGCAGTAACATTTTGGGGCACCCCACCTGAAAAAATACAGCCAAATGCTCCTTGTTTTACCTTTCAATAGCATAACTGCAGCATAATCGTATGGTGACCCCTGTTGTTAATAGAAACTGTCAAACAGCTTCTTGCCCCCCCCGTTGCCCCTAACCATTTGGGGTACACCCCATGAGGGAGGATCAGAGCAATACAAACTAATGGTAGCCCCTCAAAAAGTACCTGGAAGCCAAGCCATTGTGTGCACCTCATCGCCTTCACGTTGCGCCCAAGCACCTTTTAATACTGCTCCCCCAAATTTTGACTGCCCCCTCCCAACAGAAATCAGAGAGTATGTGGAGGGTGCAGTAAAAAAGTATTTGCAGTACCCCACAATAAGTCAGGATCCTCCTCCACCTATTCCTCTGCTCTCTGACCCCACCCACTCTGACTAAGCTCTTCCTATACCCCTCCTCTCTGCCCAGGCTCCGCCTATACTCCTCCTCTCTGACCCCACCCACTCTGACTTGGCTCCTCCTATGCTCCTCCTCTCTGACCCCTCCCACTCTGACTAGGCTCCTCCTATACCCCTCCTCTCTGACCCAGCTCCTCCTATACTCCTCCTCTCTGACCCCACCCACTCTGACTTGGCTCCTCCTCCTCACAACACCTGTTCCCTTTCTTTCACCTCTCTCTGTTCAGGCCACACATATTTTACTTACCAACCAATCTGCAATCCCTCATTCACTAGGCATGATTCCACTCTTACACAACACACAGACACATTTTACTTACCAATTGGCCATTTAGGCCCACCTCCAACTTACCTCTGCTCTGCCACCATCAGTCACCTGGTGCCGAACCCGGGATTCGAACCCTGGTTGCCTGCATGGAAGGCAGGTACTTACCCACTGGACCACACTGGTTTCCATGTAAGTAGCTTATCAAATTGTCCTTATGTCATGGTCATCCTTTTCATGTGCAATGGAAGCCGCAGGGAAGGACACCAAGGCCTGCATGTTGCTTATAGTTACTACTGCAATCCTCTAGACCACTAAGGAGCTATAGCTCAAAGGTAAGTCTTGTACCTTTGCTGCGGACAGCCCTCACAGGCCAGGGTTCGAATCCTGCCAATGCTGTAGAGGTATCCCAAGGTAGAAATTTTCAAAAAGTGAATGTTTTTTTTTTGCTAAGATTTTTTTTTACTTGGTAACAGAGGAGAAAAGTGGACACTCTTTTTGGCATGTGTGTCTCAAAATTTCAAATGTTTTCCCTCATGACCTTCTACCAACCTCCCTATTTCTCAAGTAGGTGCAATAGGGACAAGGCCTTATTTTCCTTTATCAATGTCTTCATTCTTTGTCCTTTAAGTTTTTGGGTGAATTGCAGAGTGCAATTGTGGTATTGGGGGTTATAACTGAGCACAAGAATGCGAGGAAGGTGCTACACTTATTGTAAAATAGGTTGGATGATGGTGATTTTTCATTTTGGTGTGAGCTATTCGCTCAAATCAGGGGTTTGGTCCCAGTGAGCTTGGATAGAAATAAAGGTCAAGTATGAGCTCTGGCTAATGAAATGATGGGTCAAGTTTGAGGCAAGCTAGAGTCCATTTATTAGGTGCAATAAGAAGCTAGAAAGATTGTTTCCTTTAAGAGACAGACAAGGGCAGAGTCAAGCCTTTGCTCTAGTAGGTCTGCATCATCCCTGCTGCAGGATGTGAAGGAATGGACCTCCACAGCAATGCGCTGTGCCGGGCTGGGCTGCGCTGGCCTGGGCTGGGCCTGCCCTGGCACTGTGAATTAATCACCCACCTCCTTCCTTTGAGGAACGCTCACGAACGCCCACGAACGCCCTTGTTCTGTATACAGGCTGACAGTAGGCAATTTAGGACCCTGCTAAATGAGGGTGATGTCCCCATGTGCTTCCTTCAAGTGGCAAAATCCTTCGTCTAAGGCAGGTGGGCTTTTTAAATATTTGGTTGAAGACCATATGTTGGAGGCGGTATCACGGCACAAGCCGCCGACCGTCTCAGAAGAAAGTGTGCATGGGAGGATATTATTTGCATAGGACAGCCCTCTTCTCAGTCCCATTCTTATGCTGCAGTTGCAATGAAGTGTTACTAGAGGGCAGCAGTATGAACAAAAGAGCACACTGAGGCTTTTCTTATGCTTGCTGACATGATTCGTGTTCATGGTGGTCTTGCAGGGCCTAAGGAGTGAAGGACTGCTTTGACTGAGGGGATGAGGAATGGCAGGCCTGTATTTGTGGTGAAGGGGGAATATTTGGAAGGTAAACAGCAAGATGAAAATGTCAAAGCATATATGTTTGCTGAGTGATTGAGTCTGTGTGTCACTTGTCTCTTTGAAGGGACACGTGAGAAAGGAACAGCAGCACCATAGACTTCAGATGGGAGAGAGCAAGCAAGGATTAATATTTCCCTCAAATCCAAATACTTACAGTACCTCAAAGATGACAAGTGCGATATGATGTTCTGCAATTGTAAGGATTTGCCATGTGTGGTAGATAAATATGCATAGTTAGTGAGGTTTTTCCCAGAATGTGAGTATCGTTAGGCTGGCAAATGTCAGGCACTCCTTTGGGAGTATGAGGCCAAGAACAAATTTGGGAAGTTTGCTACAGTCATCTGTAGGATCGAAAGACACTGGGGAATCGTTACAGAGGGAGCCAGGCTTCACAAAATGTGGTAACAGTTGGACAGAAATCTTTAGCAGGGACTTTTGTCTACCCCCAATGTGGGACCAGGACCGCAGTACCTCTGTGTCTCTGAAACATATTTTGACCTCTGGACACCACCATCTCAATACCCCTCAAATGTTCCCCCCTGGTACCCCAGCTTTGGTAGTGCATCAACCAGGTTTCAATCATTTGAGTGACCACAAACACCCTTTCTATGTGCCTTCCATTTACATTCAGTCAGTAACCCAGCTGCTTAGTTCGCTGTTCAATCTCAAGTGACAGTTGGATGCACATTGCAGGGGTATACAGGCATTTACCGTACTGTACAGACCCTCTCAGTGCAGCCAGACTACACTTCTTAAAATCATAAATACATGTTTTGCCCAACAGTAAGGCCAGGCCTTTCCTCTGTAGTTCATGGCCAACATAAGGAGGAAAACATCAACTGAAGAGCATGCCAAAATTCTCTACAGACACTGCCAATCCTCACACTTTTGCCTATTCGCATGCTGAGGTTATTCACTATGAACCACCAAACCAATTGCAACAGTAGCCTCTCCCTGCCTCATTCGTATGCTTCGATGCCACCTTTATTTAGCAAGTGTTAGTGCTCTCGGATTTTGTAGCGCGATTCGCTATAGCCTCTGTTTTCAACAGAAATGTCCTAAAGGTACCTATACCAATCTGCAGTGTGGGGAGGAAGGGGGCTGCTGCTGCTGGCAGTAACATTTTGGGGCACCCCACCTGAAAAAATACAGCCAAATGCTCCTTGTTTTACCTTTCAATAGCATAACTGCAGCATAATCGTATGGTGACCCCTGTTGTTAATAGAAACTGTCAAACAGCTTCTTGCCCCCCCCGTTGCCCCTAACCATTTGGGGTACACCCCATGAGGGAGGATCAGAGCAATACAAACTAATGGTAGCCCCTCAAAAAGTACCTGGAAGCCAAGCCATTGTGTGCACCTCATCGCCTTCACGTTGCGCCCAAGCACCTTTTAATACTGCTCCCCCAAATTTTGACTGCCCCCTCCCAACAGAAATCAGAGAGTATGTGGAGGGTGCAGTAAAAAAGTATTTGCAGTACCCCACAATAAGTCAGGATCCTCCTCCACCTATTCCTCTGCTCTCTGACCCCACCCACTCTGACTAAGCTCTTCCTATACCCCTCCTCTCAGCCCAGGCTCCGCCTATACTCCTCCTCTCTGACCCCACCCACTCTGACTTGGCTCCTCCTATGCTCCTCCTCTCTGACCCCTCCCACTCTGACTAGGCTCCTCCTATACCCCTCCTCTCTGACCCAGCTCCTCCTATACTCCTCCTCTCTGACCCCACCCACTCTGACTTGGCTCCTCCTCCTCACAACACCTGTTCCCTTTCTTTCACCTCTCTCTGTTCAGGCCACACATATTTTACTTACCAACCAATCTGCAATCCCTCATTCACTAGGCATGATTCCACTCTTACACAACACACAGACACATTTTACTTACCAATTGCCCATTTAGGCCCACCTCCAACTTACCTCTGCTCTGCCACCATCAGTCACCTGGTGCCGAACCCGGGATTCGAACCCTGGTTGCCTGCATGGAAGGCAGGTACTTACCCACTGGACCACACTGGTTTCCATGTAAGTAGCTTATCAAATTGTCCTTATGTCATGGTCATCCTTTTCATGTGCAATGGAAGCCGCAGGGAAGGACACCAAGGCCTGCATGTTGCTTATAGTTACTACTGCAATCCTCTAGACCACTAAGGAGCTATAGCTCAAAGGTAAGTCTTGTACCTTTGCTGCGGACAGCCCTCTCAGGCCAGGGTTCGAATCCTGCCAATGCTGTAGAGGTATCCCAAGGTAGAAATTTTCAAAAAGTGAATGTTTTTTTTTTGCTAAGATTTTTTTTTACTTGGTAACAGAGGAGAAAAGTGGACACTCTTTTTGGCATGTGTGTCTCAAAATTTCAAATGTTTTCCCTCATGACCTTCTACCAACCTCCCTATTTCTCAAGTAGGTGCAATAGGGACAAGGCCTGATTTTCCTTTATCAATGTCTTCATTCTTTGTCCTTTAAGTTTGGTGAATTGCAGAGTGCAATTGTGGTATTGGGGGTTATAACTGAGCACAAGAATGCGAGGAAGGTGCTACACTTATTGTAAAATAGGTTGGATGATGGTGATTTTTCATTTTGGTGTGAGCCATTCGCTCAAATCAGGGGTTTGGTCCCAGTGAGCTTGGATAGAAATAAAGGTCAAGTATGAGCTCTGGCTAATGAAATGATGGGTCAAGTTTGAGGCAAGCTAGAGTCCATTTATTAGGTGCAATAAGAAGCTAGAAAGATTGTTTCCTTTAAGAGACAGACAAGGGCAGAGTCAAGCCTTTGCTCTAGTAGGTCTGCATCATCCCTGCTGCAGGATGTGAAGGAATGGACCTCCACAGCAATGCGCTGTGCCGGGCTGGGCTGCGCTGCGCTGGCCTGGGCTGGGCTGGGCCTGCCCTGGCACTGTGAATTAATCACCCACCTCCTTCCTTTGAGGAACGCTCACGAACGCCCACGAACGCCCTTGTTCTGTATACAGGCTGACAGCAGGCAATTTAGGACCCTGCTAAATGAGGGTGATGTCCCCATGTGCTTCCTTCAAGTGGCAAAATCCTTCGTCTAAGGCAGGTGGGCTTTTTAAAAATTTGGTTGAAGACCATATGTTGGAGGCGGTATCACGGCACAAGCCGCCGACCGTCTCAGAAGAAAGTGTGCATGGGAGAATATTATTTGCATAGGACAGCCCTCTTCTCAGTCCCATTCTTATGCTGCAGTTGCCATGAAGTGTTACTAGAGGGCAGCAGTATGAACAAAAGAGCACACTGAGGCTTTTCTTCTGCTTGCTGACATGAATCTTGTTCATGGTGGTCTTGCGGGGCCTAAGGAGTGAAGGACTGCTTTGACTGAGGGGATGAGGAATGGCAGGCCTGTATTTGTGGTGAAGGGGGAATATTTGGAAGGTAAACAGCAAGATGAAAACGTCAAAGCATATATGTTTGCTGAGTGATTGAGTCTGTGTGTCACTTGTCTCTTTGAAGGGACATGTGAGAAAGGAACAGCAGCACCATAGACTTCAGATGGGAGAGAGCAAGCAAGGATTAATATTTCCCTCAAATCCAAATACTTACAGTACCTCAAAGATGACAAGTGCGATATGATGTTCTGCAATTGTAAGGATTTGCCATGTGTGGTAGATAAATATGCATAGTTAGTGAGGTTTTTCCCAGAATGTGAGTATCGTTAGGCTGGCAAATGTCAGGCACTCCTTTGGGAGTATGAGGCCAAGAACAAATTTGGGAAGTTTGCTACAGTCATCTGTAGGATCGAAAGACACTGGGGAATCGTTACAGAGGGAGCCAGGCTTCACAAAATGTGGTAACAGTTGGACAGAAATCTTTAGCAGGGACTTTTGTCTACCCCCAATGTGGGACCAGGACCGCAGTACCTCTGTGTCTCTGAAACATATTTTGACCTCTGGACACCACCATCTCAATACCCCTCAAATGTTCCCCCCTGGTACCCCAGCTTTGGTAGTGCATCAACCAGGTTTCAATCATTTGAGTGACCACAAACACCCTTCCTATGTGCCTTCCATTTACATTCAGTCAGTAACCCAGCTGCTTCGTTCGCTGTTCAATCTCAAGTGACAGTTGGATGCACATTGCAGGGGTATACAGGCATTTACCGTACTGTACAGACCCTCTCAGTGCAGCCAGACTACACTTCTTAAAATCATAAATACATGTTTTGCCCAACAGTAAGGCCAGGCCTTTCCTCTGTAGTTCATGGCCAACATAAGGAGGAAAACATCAACTGAAGAGCATGCCAAAATTCTCTACAGACACTGCCAATCCTCACACTTTTGCCTATTCGCATGCTGAGGTTATTCACTATGAACCTCCAAACCAATTGCAACAGTAGCCTCTCCCTGCCTCATTCGTATGCTTCGATGCCACCTTTATTTAGCAAGTGTTAGTGCTCTCGGATTTTGTAGCGCGATTCGCTATAGCCTCTGTTTTCAACAGAAATGTCCTAAAGGTACCTATACCAATCTGCAGTGTGGGGAGGAAGGGGGCTGCTGCTGGCAGTAACATTTTGGGGCACCCCACCTGAAAAAATACAGCCAAATGCTCCTTGTTTTACCTTTCAATAGCATAACTGCAGCATAATCGTATGGTGACCCCTGTTGTTAATAGAAACTGTCAAACAGCTTCTTGCCCCCCCCGTTGCCCCTAACCATTTGGGGTACACCCCATGAGGGAGGATCAGAGCAATACAAACTAATGGTAGCCCCTCAAAAAGTACCTGGAAGCCAAGCCATTGTGTGCACCTCATCGCCTTCACGTTGCGCCCAAGCACCTTTTAATACTGCTCCCCCAAATTTTGACTGCCCCCTCCCAACAGAAATCAGAGAGTATGGGGAGGGTGCAGTAAAAAAGTATTTGCAGTACCCCACAATAAGTCAGGATCCTCCTCCACCTATTCCTCTGCTCTCTGAACCCACCCATTCTGCCCAGGCTCCGCCTATACCCCTCCTCTCTGACCCCACCCACTCTGACTAGGCTCTTCCTATACCCCTCCTCTCTGCCCAGGCTCCGCCTATACTCCTCCTCTCTGACCCCACCCACTCTGACTTGGCTCCTCCTATGCTCCTCCTCTCTGACCCCACCCACTCTGACTTGGCTCCTCCTCCACACAACACCTGTTCCCTTTCTTTCACCTCTCTCTGTTCAGGCCACACATATTTTACTTACCAACCAATCTGCAATCCCTCATTCACTAGGCATGATTCCACTCTTACACAACACACAGACACATTTTACTTACCAATTGGCCATTTAGGCCCACCTCCAACTTACCTCTGCTCTGCCACCATCAGTCACCTGGTGCCGAACCCGGGATTCGAACCCTGGTTGCCTGCATGGAAGGCAGGTACTTACCCACTGGACCACACTGGTTTCCATGTAAGTAGCTTATCAAATTGTCCTTATGTCATGGTCATCCTTTTCATGTGCAATGGAAGCCGCAGGGAAGGACACCAAGGCCTGCATGTTGCTTATAGTTACTACTGCAATCCTCTAGACCACTAAGGAGCTATAGCTCAAAGGTAAGTCTTGTACCTTTGCTGCGGACAGCCCTCACAGGCCAGGGTTCGAATCCTGCCAATGCTGTAGAGGTATCCCAAGGTAGAAATTTTCAAAAAGTGAATGTTTTTTTTTTGCTAAGATTTTTTTTTACTTGGTAACAGAGGAGAAAAGTGGACACTCTTTTTGGCATGTGTGTCTCAAAATTTCAAATGTTTTCCCTCATGACCTTCTACCAACCTCCCTATTTCTCAAGTAGGTGCAATAGGGACAAGGCCTTATTTTCCTTTATCAATGTCTTCATTCTTTGTCCTTTAAGTTTTTGGGTGAATTGCAGAGTGCAATTGTGGTATTGGGGGTTATAACTGAGCACAAGAATGCGAGGAAGGTGCTACACTTATTGTAAAATAGGTTGGATGATGGTGATTTTTCATTTTGGTGTGAGCTATTCGCTCAAATCAGGGGTTTGGTCCCAGTGAGCTTGGATAGAAATAAAGGTCAAGTATGAGCTCTGGCTAATGAAATGATGGGTCAAGTTTGAGGCAAGCTAGAGTCCATTTATTAGGTGCAATAAGAAGCTAGAAAGATTGTTTCCTTTAAGAGACAGACAAGGGCAGAGTCAAGCCTTTGCTCTAGTAGGTCTGCATCATCCCTGCTGCAGGATGTGAAGGAATGGACCTCCACAGCAATGCGCTGTGCCGGGCTGGGCTGCGCTGGCCTGGGCTGGGCTGGGCCTGCCCTGGCACTGTGAATTAATCACCCACCTCCTTCCTTTGAGGAACGCTCACGAACGCCCACGAACGCCCTTGTTCTGTATACAGGCTGACAGCAGGCAATTTAGGACCCTGCTAAATGAGGGTGATGTCCCCATGTGCTTCCTTCAAGTGGCAAAATCCTTCGTCTAAGGCAGGTGGGCTTTTTAAAAATTTGGTTGAAGACCATATGTTGGAGGCGGTATCACGGCACAAGCCGCCGACCGTCTCAGAAGAAAGTGTGCATGGGAGAATATTATTTGCATAGGACAGCCCTCTTCTCAGTCCCATTCTTATGCTGCAGTTGCCATGAAGTGTTACTAGAGGGCAGCAGTATGAACAAAAGAGCACACTGAGGCTTTTCTTCTGCTTGCTGACATGAATCTTGTTCATGGTGGTCTTGCGGGGCCTAAGGAGTGAAGGACTGCTTTGACTGAGGGGATGAGGAATGGCAGGCCTGTATTTGTGGTGAAGGGGGAATATTTGGAAGGTAAACAGCAAGATGAAAACGTCAAAGCATATATGTTTGCTGAGTGATTGAGTCTGTGTGTCACTTGTCTCTTTGAAGGGACATGTGAGAAAGGAACAGCAGCACCATAGACTTCAGATGGGAGAGAGCAAGCAAGGATTAATATTTCCCTCAAATCCAAATACTTACAGTACCTCAAAGATGACAAGTGCGATATGATGTTCTGCAATTGTAAGGATTTGCCATGTGTGGTAGATAAATATGCATAGTTAGTGAGGTTTTTCCCAGAATGTGAGTATCGTTAGGCTGGCAAATGTCAGGCACTCCTTTGGGAGTATGAGGCCAAGAACAAATTTGGGAAGTTTGCTACAGTCATCTGTAGGATCGAAAGACACTGGGGAATCGTTACAGAGGGAGCCAGGCTTCACAAAATGTGGTAACAGTTGGACAGAAATCTTTAGCAGGGACTTTTGTCTACCCCCAATGTGGGACCAGGACCGCAGTACCTCTGTGTCTCTGAAACATATTTTGACCTCTGGACACCACCATCTCAATACCCCTCAAATGTTCCCCCCTGGTACCCCAGCTTTGGTAGTGCATCAACCAGGTTTCAATCATTTGAGTGACCACAAACACCCTTCCTATGTGCCTTCCATTTACATTCAGTCAGTAACCCAGCTGCTTCGTTCGCTGTTCAATCTCAAGTGACAGTTGGATGCACATTGCAGGGGTATACAGGCATTTACCGTACTGTACAGACCCTCTCAGTGCAGCCAGACTACACTTCTTAAAATCATAAATACATGTTTTGCCCAACAGTAAGGCCAGGCCTTTCCTCTGTAGTTCATGGCCAACATAAGGAGGAAAACATCAACTGAAGAGCATGCCAAAATTCTCTACAGACACTGCCAATCCTCACACTTTTGCCTATTCGCATGCTGAGGTTATTCACTATGAACCTCCAAACCAATTGCAACAGTAGCCTCTCCCTGCCTCATTCGTATGCTTCGATGCCACCTTTATTTAGCAAGTGTTAGTGCTCTCGGATTTTGTAGCGCGATTCGCTATAGCCTCTGTTTTCAACAGAAATGTCCTAAAGGTACCTATACCAATCTGCAGTGTGGGGAGGAAGGGGGCTGCTGCTGGCAGTAACATTTTGGGGCACCCCACCTGAAAAAATACAGCCAAATGCTCCTTGTTTTACCTTTCAATAGCATAACTGCAGCATAATCGTATGGTGACCCCTGTTGTTAATAGAAACTGTCAAACAGCTTCTTGCCCCCCCCGTTGCCCCTAACCATTTGGGGTACACCCCATGAGGGAGGATCAGAGCAATACAAACTAATGGTAGCCCCTCAAAAAGTACCTGGAAGCCAAGCCATTGTGTGCACCTCATCGCCTTCACGTTGCGCCCAAGCACCTTTTAATACTGCTCCCCCAAATTTTGACTGCCCCCTCCCAACAGAAATCAGAGAGTATGGGGAGGGTGCAGTAAAAAAGTATTTGCAGTACCCCACAATAAGTCAGGATCCTCCTCCACCTATTCCTCTGCTCTCTGAACCCACCCATTCTGCCCAGGCTCCGCCTATACCCCTCCTCTCTGACCCCACCCACTCTGACTAGGCTCTTCCTATACCCCTCCTCTCTGCCCAGGCTCCGCCTATACTCCTCCTCTCTGACCCCACCCACTCTGACTTGGCTCCTCCTATGCTCCTCCTCTCTGACCCCACCCACTCTGACTTGGCTCCTCCTCCTCACAACACCTGTTCCCTTTCTTTCACCTCTCTCTGTTCAGGCCACACATATTTTACTTACCAACCAATCTGCAATCCCTCATTCACTAGGCATGATTCCACTCTTACACAACACACAGACACATTTTACTTACCAATTGGCCATTTAGGCCCACCTCCAACTTACCTCTGCTCTGCCACCATCAGTCACCTGGTGCCGAACCCGGGATTCGAACCCTGGTTGCCTGCATGGAAGGCAGGTACTTACCCACTGGACCACACTGGTTTCCATGTAAGTAGCTTATCAAATTGTCCTTATGTCATGGTCATCCTTTTCATGTGCAATGGAAGCCGCAGGGAAGGACACCAAGGCCTGCATGTTGCTTATAGTTACTACTGCAATCCTCTAGACCACTAAGGAGCTATAGCTCAAAGGTAAGTCTTGTACCTTTGCTGCGGACAGCCCTCACAGGCCAGGGTTCGAATCCTGCCAATGCTGTAGAGGTATCCCAAGGTAGAAATTTTCAAAAAGTGAATGTTTTTTTTTTGCTAAGATTTTTTTTTACTTGGTAACAGAGGAGAAAAGTGGACACTCTTTTTGGCATGTGTGTCTCAAAATTTCAAATGTTTTCCCTCATGACCTTCTACCAACCTCCCTATTTCTCAAGTAGGTGCAATAGGGACAAGGCCTTATTTTCCTTTATCAATGTCTTCATTCTTTGTCCTTTAAGTTTTTGGGTGAATTGCAGAGTGCAATTGTGGTATTGGGGGTTATAACTGAGCACAAGAATGCGAGGAAGGTGCTACACTTATTGTAAAATAGGTTGGATGATGGTGATTTTTCATTTTGGTGTGAGCTATTCGCTCAAATCAGGGGTTTGGTCCCAGTGAGCTTGGATAGAAATAAAGGTCAAGTATGAGCTCTGGCTAATGAAATGATGGGTCAAGTTTGAGGCAAGCTAGAGTCCATTTATTAGGTGCAATAAGAAGCTAGAAAGATTGTTTCCTTTAAGAGACAGACAAGGGCAGAGTCAAGCCTTTGCTCTAGTAGGTCTGCATCATCCCTGCTGCAGGATGTGAAGGAATGGACCTCCACAGCAATGCGCTGTGCCGGGCTGGGCTGCGCTGGCCTGGGCTGGGCCTGCCCTGGCACTGTGAATTAATCACCCACCTCCTTCCTTTGAGGAACGCTCACGAACGCCCACGAACGCCCTTGTTCTGTATACAGGCTGACAGCAGGCAATTTAGGACCCTGCTAAATGAGGGTGATGTCCCCATGTGCTTCCTTCAAGTGGCAAAATCCTTCGTCTAAGGCAGGTGGGCTTTTTAAAAATTTGGTTGAAGACCATATGTTGGAGGCGGTATCACGGCACAAGCCGCCGACCGTCTCAGAAGAAAGTGTGCATGGGAGAATATTATTTGCATAGGACAGCCCTCTTCTCAGTCCCATTCTTATGCTGCAGTTGCCATGAAGTGTTACTAGAGGGCAGCAGTATGAACAAAAGAGCACACTGAGGCTTTTCTTCTGCTTGCTGACATGATTCTTGTTCATGGTGGTCTTGCGGGGCCTAAGGAGTGAAGGACTGCTTTGACTGAGGGGATGAGGAATGGCAGGCCTGTATTTGTGGTGAAGGGGGAATATTTGGAAGGTAAACAGCAAGATGAAAACGTCAAAGCATATATGTTTGCTGAGTGATTGAGTCTGTGTGTCACTTGTCTCTTTGAAGGGACATGTGAGAAAGGAACAGCAGCACCATAGACTTCAGATGGGAGAGAGCAAGCAAGGATTAATATTTCCCTCAAATCCAAATACTTACAGTACCTCAAAGATGACAAGTGCGATATGATGTTCTGCAATTGTAAGGATTTGCCATGTGTGGTAGATAAATATGCATAGTTAGTGAGGTTTTTCCCAGAATGTGAGTATCGTTAGGCTGGCAAATGTCAGGCACTCCTTTGGGAGTATGAGGCCAAGAACAAATTTGGGAAGTTTGCTACAGTCATCTGTAGGATCGAAAGACACTGGGGAATCGTTACAGAGGGAGCCAGGCTTCACAAAATGTGGTAACAGTTGGACAGAAATCTTTAGCAGGGACTTTTGTCTACCCCCAATGTGGGACCAGGACCGCAGTACCTCTGTGTCTCTGAAACATATTTTGACCTCTGGACACCACCATCTCAATACCCCTCAAATGTTCCCCCCTGGTACCCCAGCTTTGGTAGTGCATCAACCAGGTTTCAATCATTTGAGTGACCACAAACACCCTTCCTATGTGCCTTCCATTTACATTCAGTCAGTAACCCAGCTGCTTCGTTCGCTGTTCAATCTCAAGTGACAGTTGGATGCACATTGCAGGGGTATACAGGCATTTACCGTACTGTACAGACCCTCTCAGTGCAGCCAGACTACACTTCTTAAAATCATAAATACATGTTTTGCCCAACAGTAAGGCCAGGCCTTTCCTCTGTAGTTCATGGCCAACATAAGGAGGAAAACATCAACTGAAGAGCATGCCAAAATTCTCTACAGACACTGCCAATCCTCACACTTTTGCCTATTCGCATGCTGAGGTTATTCACTATGAACCTCCAAACCAATTGCAACAGTAGCCTCTCCCTGCCTCATTCGTATGCTTCGATGCCACCTTTATTTAGCAAGTGTTAGTGCTCTCGGATTTTGTAGCGCGATTCGCTATAGCCTCTGTTTTCAACAGAAATGTCCTAAAGGTACCTATACCAATCTGCAGTGTGGGGAGGAAGGGGGCTGCTGCTGCTGGCAGTAACATTTTGGGGCACCCCACCTGAAAAAATACAGCCAAATGCTCCTTGTTTTACCTTTCAATAGCATAACTGCAGCATAATCGTATGGTGACCCCTGTTGTTAATAGAAACTGTCAAACAGCTTCTTGCCCCCCCCGTTGCCCCTAACCATTTGGGGTACACCCCATGAGGGAGGATCAGAGCAATACAAACTAATGGTAGCCCCTCAAAAAGTACCTGGAAGCCAAGCCATTGTGTGCACCTCATCGCCTTCACGTTGCGCCCAAGCACCTTTTAATACTGCTCCCCCAAATTTTGACTGCCCCCTCCCAACAGAAATCAGAGAGTATGTGGAGGGTGCAGTAAAAAAGTATTTGCAGTACCCCACAATAAGTCAGGATCCTCCTCCACCTATTCCTCTGCTCTCTGACCCCACCCACTCTGACTAAGCTCTTCCTATACCCCTCCTCTCTGCCCAGGCTCCGCCTATACTCCTCCTCTCTGACCCCACCCACTCTGACTTGGCTCCTCCTATGCTCCTCCTCTCTGACCCCTCCCACTCTGACTAGGCTCCTCCTATACCCCTCCTCTCTGACCCAGCTCCTCCTATACTCCTCCTCTCTGACCCCACCCACTCTGACTTGGCTCCTCCTCCTCACAACACCTGTTCCCTTTCTTTCACCTCTCTCTGTTCAGGCCACACATATTTTACTTACCAACCAATCTGCAATCCCTCATTCACTAGGCATGATTCCACTCTTACACAACACACAGACACATTTTACTTACCAATTGGCCATTTAGGCCCACCTCCAACTTACCTCTGCTCTGCCACCATCAGTCACCTGGTGCCGAACCCGGGATTCGAACCCTGGTTGCCTGCATGGAAGGCAGGTACTTACCCACTGGACCACACTGGTTTCCATGTAAGTAGCTTATCAAATTGTCCTTATGTCATGGTCATCCTTTTCATGTGCAATGGAAGCCGCAGGGAAGGACACCAAGGCCTGCATGTTGCTTATAGTTACTACTGCAATCCTCTAGACCACTAAGGAGCTATAGCTCAAAGGTAAGTCTTGTACCTTTGCTGCGGACAGCCCTCACAGGCCAGGGTTCGAATCCTGCCAATGCTGTAGAGGTATCCCAAGGTAGAAATTTTCAAAAAGTGAATGTTTTTTTTTTGCTAAGATTTTTTTTTACTTGGTAACAGAGGAGAAAAGTGGACACTCTTTTTGGCATGTGTGTCTCAAAATTTCAAATGTTTTCCCTCATGACCTTCTACCAACCTCCCTATTTCTCAAGTAGGTGCAATAGGGACAAGGCCTTATTTTCCTTTATCAATGTCTTCATTCTTTGTCCTTTAAGTTTTTGGGTGAATTGCAGAGTGCAATTGTGGTATTGGGGGTTATAACTGAGCACAAGAATGCGAGGAAGGTGCTACACTTATTGTAAAATAGGTTGGATGATGGTGATTTTTCATTTTGGTGTGAGCTATTCGCTCAAATCAGGGGTTTGGTCCCAGTGAGCTTGGATAGAAATAAAGGTCAAGTATGAGCTCTGGCTAATGAAATGATGGGTCAAGTTTGAGGCAAGCTAGAGTCCATTTATTAGGTGCAATAAGAAGCTAGAAAGATTGTTTCCTTTAAGAGACAGACAAGGGCAGAGTCAAGCCTTTGCTCTAGTAGGTCTGCATCATCCCTGCTGCAGGATGTGAAGGAATGGACCTCCACAGCAATGCGCTGTGCCGGGCTGGGCTGCGCTGGCCTGGGCTGGGCCTGCCCTGGCACTGTGAATTAATCACCCACCTCCTTCCTTTGAGGAACGCTCACGAACGCCCACGAACGCCCTTGTTCTGTATACAGGCTGACAGTAGGCAATTTAGGACCCTGCTAAATGAGGGTGATGTCCCCATGTGCTTCCTTCAAGTGGCAAAATCCTTCGTCTAAGGCAGGTGGGCTTTTTAAATATTTGGTTGAAGACCATATGTTGGAGGCGGTATCACGGCACAAGCCGCCGACCGTCTCAGAAGAAAGTGTGCATGGGAGGATATTATTTGCATAGGACAGCCCTCTTCTCAGTCCCATTCTTATGCTGCAGTTGCAATGAAGTGTTACTAGAGGGCAGCAGTATGAACAAAAGAGCACACTGAGGCTTTTCTTCTGCTTGCTGACATGATTCGTGTTCATGGTGGTCTTGCAGGGCCTAAGGAGTGAAGGACTGCTTTGACTGAGGGGATGAGGAATGGCAGGCCTGTATTTGTGGTGAAGGGGGAATATTTGGAAGGTAAACAGCAAGATGAAAATGTCAAAGCATATATGTTTGCTGAGTGATTGAGTCTGTGTGTCACTTGTCTCTTTGAAGGGACACGTGAGAAAGGAACAGCAGCACCATAGACTTCAGATGGGAGAGAGCAAGCAAGGATTAATATTTCCCTCAAATCCAAATACTTACAGTACCTCAAAGATGACAAGTGCGATATGATGTTCTGCAATTGTAAGGATTTGCCATGTGTGGTAGATAAATATGCATAGTTAGTGAGGTTTTTCCCAGAATGTGAGTATCGTTAGGCTGGCAAATGTCAGGCACTCCTTTGGGAGTATGAGGCCAAGAACAAATTTGGGAAGTTTGCTACAGTCATCTGTAGGATCGAAAGACACTGGGGAATCGTTACAGAGGGAGCCAGGCTTCACAAAATGTGGTAACAGTTGGACAGAAATCTTTAGCAGGGACTTTTGTCTACCCCCAATGTGGGACCAGGACCGCAGTACCTCTGTGTCTCTGAAACATATTTTGACCTCTGGACACCACCATCTCAATACCCCTCAAATGTTCCCCCCTGGTACCCCAGCTTTGGTAGTGCATCAACCAGGTTTCAATCATTTGAGTGACCACAAACACCCTTCCTATGTGCCTTCCATTTACATTCAGTCAGTAACCCAGCTGCTTCGTTCGCTGTTCAATCTCAAGTGACAGTTGGATGCACATTGCAGGGGTATACAGGCATTTACCGTACTGTACAGACCCTCTCAGTGCAGCCAGACTACACTTCTTAAAATCATAAATACATGTTTTGCCCAACAGTAAGGCCAGGCCTTTCCTCTGTAGTTCATGGCCAACATAAGGAGGAAAACATCAACTGAAGAGCATGCCAAAATTCTCTACAGACACTGCCAATCCTCACACTTTTGCCTATTCGCATGCTGAGGTTATTCACTATGAACCTCCAAACCAATTGCAACAGTAGCCTCTCCCTGCCTCATTCGTATGCTTCGATGCCACCTTTATTTAGCAAGTGTTAGTGCTCTCGGATTTTGTAGCGCGATTCGCTATAGCCTCTGTTTTCAACAGAAATGTCCTAAAGGTACCTATACCAATCTGCAGTGTGGGGAGGAAGGGGGCTGCTGCTGCTGGCAGTAACATTTTGGGGCACCCCACCTGAAAAAATACAGCCAAATGCTCCTTGTTTTACCTTTCAATAGCATAACTGCAGCATAATCGTATGGTGACCCCTGTTGTTAATAGAAACTGTCAAACAGCTTCTTGCCCCCCCCGTTGCCCCTAACCATTTGGGGTACACCCCATGAGGGAGGATCAGAGCAATACAAACTAATGGTAGCCCCTCAAAAAGTACCTGGAAGCCAAGCCATTGTGTGCACCTCATCGCCTTCACGTTGCGCCCAAGCACCTTTTAATACTGCTCCCCCAAATTTTGACTGCCCCCTCCCAACAGAAATCAGAGAGTATGTGGAGGGTGCAGTAAAAAAGTATTTGCAGTACCCCACAATAAGTCAGGATCCTCCTCCACCTATTCCTCTGCTCTCTGACCCCACCCACTCTGACTAAGCTCTTCCTATACCCCTCCTCTCTGCCCAGGCTCCGCCTATACTCCTCCTCTCTGACCCCACCCACTCTGACTTGGCTCCTCCTATGCTCCTCCTCTCTGACCCCTCCCACTCTGACTAGGCTCCTCCTATACCCCTCCTCTCTGACCCAGCTCCTCCTATACTCCTCCTCTCTGACCCCACCCACTCTGACTTGGCTCCTCCTCCTCACAACACCTGTTCCCTTTCTTTCACCTCTCTCTGTTCAGGCCACACATATTTTACTTACCAACCAATCTGCAATCCCTCATTCACTAGGCATGATTCCACTCTTACACAACACACAGACACATTTTACTTACCAATTGGCCATTTAGGCCCACCTCCAACTTACCTCTGCTCTGCCACCATCAGTCACCTGGTGCCGAACCCGGGATTCGAACCCTGGTTGCCTGCATGGAAGGCAGGTACTTACCCACTGGACCACACTGGTTTCCATGTAAGTAGCTTATCAAATTGTCCTTATGTCATGGTCATCCTTTTCATGTGCAATGGAAGCCGCAGGGAAGGACACCAAGGCCTGCATGTTGCTTATAGTTACTACTGCAATCCTCTAGACCACTAAGGAGCTATAGCTCAAAGGTAAGTCTTGTACCTTTGCTGCGGACAGCCCTCACAGGCCAGGGTTCGAATCCTGCCAATGCTGTAGAGGTATCCCAAGGTAGAAATTTTCAAAAAGTGAATGTTTTTTTTTTGCTAAGATTTTTTTTTACTTGGTAACAGAGGAGAAAAGTGGACACTCTTTTTGGCATGTGTGTCTCAAAATTTCAAATGTTTTCCCTCATGACCTTCTACCAACCTCCCTATTTCTCAAGTAGGTGCAATAGGGACAAGGCCTTATTTTCCTTTATCAATGTCTTCATTCTTTGTCCTTTAAGTTTTTGGGTGAATTGCAGAGTGCAATTGTGGTATTGGGGGTTATAACTGAGCACAAGAATGCGAGGAAGGTGCTACACTTATTGTAAAATAGGTTGGATGATGGTGATTTTTCATTTTGGTGTGAGCTATTCGCTCAAATCAGGGGTTTGGTCCCAGTGAGCTTGGATAGAAATAAAGGTCAAGTATGAGCTCTGGCTAATGAAATGATGGGTCAAGTTTGAGGCAAGCTAGAGTCCATTTATTAGGTGCAATAAGAAGCTAGAAAGATTGTTTCCTTTAAGAGACAGACAAGGGCAGAGTCAAGCCTTTGCTCTAGTAGGTCTGCATCATCCCTGCTGCAGGATGTGAAGGAATGGACCTCCACAGCAATGCGCTGTGCCGGGCTGGGCTGCGCTGGCCTGGGCTGGGCCTGCCCTGGCACTGTGAATTAATCACCCACCTCCTTCCTTTGAGGAACGCTCACGAACGCCCACGAACGCCCTTGTTCTGTATACAGGCTGACAGTAGGCAATTTAGGACCCTGCTAAATGAGGGTGATGTCCCCATGTGCTTCCTTCAAGTGGCAAAATCCTTCGTCTAAGGCAGGTGGGCTTTTTAAATATTTGGTTGAAGACCATATGTTGGAGGCGGTATCACGGCACAAGCCGCCGACCGTCTCAGAAGAAAGTGTGCATGGGAGGATATTATTTGCATAGGACAGCCCTCTTCTCAGTCCCATTCTTATGCTGCAGTTGCAATGAAGTGTTACTAGAGGGCAGCAGTATGAACAAAAGAGCACACTGAGGCTTTTCTTATGCTTACTGACATGATTCGTGTTCATGGTGGTCTTGCAGGGCCTAAGGAGTGAAGGACTGCTTTGACTGAGGGGATGAGGAATGGCAGGCCTGTATTTGTGGTGAAGGGGGAATATTTGGAAGGTAAACAGCAAGATGAAAATGTCAAAGCATATATGTTTGCTGAGTGATTGAGTCTGTGTGTCACTTGTCTCTTTGAAGGGACACGTGAGAAAGGAACAGCAGCACCATAGACTTCAGATGGGAGAGAGCAAGCAAGGATTAATATTTCCCTCAAATCCAAATACTTACAGTACCTCAAAGATGACAAGTGCGATATGATGTTCTGCAATTGTAAGGATTTGCCATGTGTGGTAGATAAATATGCATAGTTAGTGAGGTTTTTCCCAGAATGTGAGTATCGTTAGGCTGGCAAATGTCAGGCACTCCTTTGGGAGTATGAGGCCAAGAACAAATTTGGGAAGTTTGCTACAGTCATCTGTAGGATCGAAAGACACTGGGGAATCGTTACAGAGGGAGCCAGGCTTCACAAAATGTGGTAACAGTTGGACAGAAATCTTTAGCAGGGACTTTTGTCTACCCCCAATGTGGGACCAGGACCGCAGTACCTCTGTGTCTCTGAAACATATTTTGACCTCTGGACACCACCATCTCAATACCCCTCAAATGTTCCCCCCTGGTACCCCAGCTTTGGTAGTGCATCAACCAGGTTTCAATCATTTGAGTGACCACAAACACCCTTTCTATGTGCCTTCCATTTACATTCAGTCAGTAACCCAGCTGCTTAGTTCGCTGTTCAATCTCAAGTGACAGTTGGATGCACATTGCAGGGGTATACAGGCATTTACCGTACTGTACAGACCCTCTCAGTGCAGCCAGACTACACTTCTTAAAATCATAAATACATGTTTTGCCCAACAGTAAGGCCAGGCCTTTCCTCTGTAGTTCATGGCCAACATAAGGAGGAAAACATCAACTGAAGAGCATGCCAAAATTCTCTACAGACACTGCCAATCCTCACACTTTTGCCTATTCGCATGCTGAGGTTATTCACTATGAACCACCAAACCAATTGCAACAGTAGCCTCTCCCTGCCTCATTCGTATGCTTCGATGCCACCTTTATTTAGCAAGTGTTAGTGCTCTCGGATTTTGTAGCGCGATTCGCTATAGCCTCTGTTTTCAACAGAAATGTCCTAAAGGTACCTATACCAATCTGCAGTGTGGGGAGGAAGGGGGCTGCTGCTGCTGGCAGTAACATTTTGGGGCACCCCACCTGAAAAAATACAGCCAAATGCTCCTTGTTTTACCTTTCAATAGCATAACTGCAGCATAATCGTATGGTGACCCCTGTTGTTAATAGAAACTGTCAAACAGCTTCTTGCCCCCCCCCGTTGCCCCTAACCATTTGGGGTACACCCCATGAGGGAGGATCAGAGCAATACAAACTAATGGTAGCCCCTCAAAAAGTACCTGGAAGCCAAGCCATTGTGTGCACCTCATCGCCTTCACGTTGCGCCCAAGCACCTTTTAATACTGCTCCCCCAAATTTTGACTGCCCCCTCCCAACAGAAATCAGAGAGTATGTGGAGGGTGCAGTAAAAAAGTATTTGCAGTACCCCACAATAAGTCAGGATCCTCCTCCACCTATTCCTCTGCTCTCTGACCCCACCCACTCTGACTAAGCTCTTCCTATACCCCTCCTCTCTGCCCAGGCTCCGCCTATACTCCTCCTCTCTGACCCCACCCACTCTGACTTGGCTCCTCCTATGCTCCTCCTCTCTGACCCCTCCCACTCTGACTAGGCTCCTCCTATACCCCTCCTCTCTGACCCAGCTCCTCCTATACTCCTCCTCTCTGACCCCACCCACTCTGACTTGGCTCCTCCTCCTCACAACACCTGTTCCCTTTCTTTCACCTCTCTCTGTTCAGGCCACACATATTTTACTTACCAACCAATCTGCAATCCCTCATTCACTAGGCATGATTCCACTCTTACACAACACACAGACACATTTTACTTACCAATTGGCCATTTAGGCCCACCTCCAACTTACCTCTGCTCTGCCACCATCAGTCACCTGGTGCCGAACCCGGGATTCGAACCCTGGTTGCCTGCATGGAAGGCAGGTACTTACCCACTGGCCCACACTGGTTTCCATGTAAGTAGCTTATCAAATTGTCCTTATGTCATGGTCATCCTTTTCATGTGCAATGGAAGCCGCAGGGAAGGACACCAAGGCCTGCATGTTGCTTATAGTTACTACTGCAATCCTCTAGACCACTAAGGAGCTATAGCTCAAAGGTAAGTCTTGTACCTTTGCTGCGGACAGCCCTCACAGGCCAGGGTTCGAATCCTGCCAATGCTGTAGAGGTATCCCAAGGTAGAAATTTTCAAAAAGTGAATGTTTTTTTTTTGCTAAGATTTTTTTTTACTTGGTAACAGAGGAGAAAAGTGGACACTCTTTTTGGCATGTGTGTCTCAAAATTTCAAATGTTTTCCCTCATGACCTTCTACCAACCTCCCTATTTCTCAAGTAGGTGCAATAGGGACAAGGCCTTATTTTCCTTTATCAATGTCTTCATTCTTTGTCCTTTAAGTTTTTGGGTGAATTGCAGAGTGCAATTGTGGTATTGGGGGTTATAACTGAGCACAAGAATGCGAGGAAGGTGCTACACTTATTGTAAAATAGGTTGGATGATGGTGATTTTTCATTTTGGTGTGAGCTATTCGCTCAAATCAGGGGTTTGGTCCCAGTGAGCTTGGATAGAAATAAAGGTCAAGTATGAGCTCTGGCTAATGAAATGATGGGTCAAGTTTGAGGCAAGCTAGAGTCCATTTATTAGGTGCAATAAGAAGCTAGAAAGATTGTTTCCTTTAAGAGACAGACAAGGGCAGAGTCAAGCCTTTGCTCTAGTAGGTCTGCATCATCCCTGCTGCAGGATGTGAAGGAATGGACCTCCACAGCAATGCGCTGTGCCGGGCTGGGCTGCGCTGGCCTGGGCTGGGCCTGCCCTGGCACTGTGAATTAATCACCCACCTCCTTCCTTTGAGGAACGCTCACGAACGCCCACGAACGCCCTTGTTCTGTATACAGGCTGACAGTAGGCAATTTAGGACCCTGCTAAATGAGGGTGATGTCCCCATGTGCTTCCTTCAAGTGGCAAAATCCTTCGTCTAAGGCAGGTGGGCTTTTTAAATATTTGGTTGAAGACCATATGTTGGAGGCGGTATCACGGCACAAGCCGCCGACCGTCTCAGAAGAAAGTGTGCATGGGAGGATATTATTTGCATAGGACAGCCCTCTTCTCAGTCCCATTCTTATGCTGCAGTTGCAATGAAGTGTTACTAGAGGGCAGCAGTATGAACAAAAGAGCACACTGAGGCTTTTCTTATGCTTACTGACATGATTCGTGTTCATGGTGGTCTTGCAGGGCCTAAGGAGTGAAGGACTGCTTTGACTGAGGGGATGAGGAATGGCAGGCCTGTATTTGTGGTGAAGGGGGAATATTTGGAAGGTAAACAGCAAGATGAAAATGTCAAAGCATATATGTTTGCTGAGTGATTGAGTCTGTGTGTCACTTGTCTCTTTGAAGGGACACGTGAGAAAGGAACAGCAGCACCATAGACTTCAGATGGGAGAGAGCAAGCAAGGATTAATATTTCCCTCAAATCCAAATACTTACAGTACCTCAAAGATGACAAGTGCGATATGATGTTCTGCAATTGTAAGGATTTGCCATGTGTGGTAGATAAATATGCATAGTTAGTGAGGTTTTTCCCAGAATGTGAGTATCGTTAGGCTGGCAAATGTCAGGCACTCCTTTGGGAGTATGAGGCCAAGAACAAATTTGGGAAGTTTGCTACAGTCATCTGTAGGATCGAAAGACACTGGGGAATCGTTACAGAGGGAGCCAGGCTTCACAAAATGTGGTAACAGTTGGACAGAAATCTTTAGCAGGGACTTTTGTCTACCCCCAATGTGGGACCAGGACCGCAGTACCTCTGTGTCTCTGAAACATATTTTGACCTCTGGACACCACCATCTCAATACCCCTCAAATGTTCCCCCCTGGTACCCCAGCTTTGGTAGTGCATCAACCAGGTTTCAATCATTTGAGTGACCACAAACACCCTTTCTATGTGCCTTCCATTTACATTCAGTCAGTAACCCAGCTGCTTAGTTCGCTGTTCAATCTCAAGTGACAGTTGGATGCACATTGCAGGGGTATACAGGCATTTACCGTACTGTACAGACCCTCTCAGTGCAGCCAGACTACACTTCTTAAAATCATAAATACATGTTTTGCCCAACAGTAAGGCCAGGCCTTTCCTCTGTAGTTCATGGCCAACATAAGGAGGAAAACATCAACTGAAGAGCATGCCAAAATTCTCTACAGACACTGCCAATCCTCACACTTTTGCCTATTCGCATGCTGAGGTTATTCACTATGAACCACCAAACCAATTGCAACAGTAGCCTCTCCCTGCCTCATTCGTATGCTTCGATGCCACCTTTATTTAGCAAGTGTTAGTGCTCTCGGATTTTGTAGCGCGATTCGCTATAGCCTCTGTTTTCAACAGAAATGTCCTAAAGGTACCTATACCAATCTGCAGTGTGGGGAGGAAGGGGGCTGCTGCTGCTGGCAGTAACATTTTGGGGCACCCCACCTGAAAAAATACAGCCAAATGCTCCTTGTTTTACCTTTCAATAGCATAACTGCAGCATAATCGTATGGTGACCCCTGTTGTTAATAGAAACTGTCAAACAGCTTCTTGCCCCCCCCCGTTGCCCCTAACCATTTGGGGTACACCCCATGAGGGAGGATCAGAGCAATACAAACTAATGGTAGCCCCTCAAAAAGTACCTGGAAGCCAAGCCATTGTGTGCACCTCATCGCCTTCACGTTGCGCCCAAGCACCTTTTAATACTGCTCCCCCAAATTTTGACTGCCCCCTCCCAACAGAAATCAGAGAGTATGTGGAGGGTGCAGTAAAAAAGTATTTGCAGTACCCCACAATAAGTCAGGATCCTCCTCCACCTATTCCTCTGCTCTCTGACCCCACCCACTCTGACTAAGCTCTTCCTATACCCCTCCTCTCTGCCCAGGCTCCGCCTATACTCCTCCTCTCTGACCCCACCCACTCTGACTTGGCTCCTCCTATGCTCCTCCTCTCTGACCCCTCCCACTCTGACTAGGCTCCTCCTATACCCCTCCTCTCTGACCCAGCTCCTCCTATACTCCTCCTCTCTGACCCCACCCACTCTGACTTGGCTCCTCCTCCTCACAACACCTGTTCCCTTTCTTTCACCTCTCTCTGTTCAGGCCACACATATTTTACTTACCAACCAATCTGCAATCCCTCATTCACTAGGCATGATTCCACTCTTACACAACACACAGACACATTTTACTTACCAATTGGCCATTTAGGCCCACCTCCAACTTACCTCTGCTCTGCCACCATCAGTCACCTGGTGCCGAACCCGGGATTCGAACCCTGGTTGCCTGCATGGAAGGCAGGTACTTACCCACTGGCCCACACTGGTTTCCATGTAAGTAGCTTATCAAATTGTCCTTATGTCATGGTCATCCTTTTCATGTGCAATGGAAGCCGCAGGGAAGGACACCAAGGCCTGCATGTTGCTTATAGTTACTACTGCAATCCTCTAGACCACTAAGGAGCTATAGCTCAAAGGTAAGTCTTGTACCTTTGCTGCGGACAGCCCTCACAGGCCAGGGTTCGAATCCTGCCAATGCTGTAGAGGTATCCCAAGGTAGAAATTTTCAAAAAGTGAATGTTTTTTTTTTGCTAAGATTTTTTTTTACTTGGTAACAGAGGAGAAAAGTGGACACTCTTTTTGGCATGTGTGTCTCAAAATTTCAAATGTTTTCCCTCATGACCTTCTACCAACCTCCCTATTTCTCAAGTAGGTGCAATAGGGACAAGGCCTTATTTTCCTTTATCAATGTCTTCATTCTTTGTCCTTTAAGTTTTTGGGTGAATTGCAGAGTGCAATTGTGGTATTGGGGGTTATAACTGAGCACAAGAATGCGAGGAAGGTGCTACACTTATTGTAAAATAGGTTGGATGATGGTGATTTTTCATTTTGGTGTGAGCTATTCGCTCAAATCAGGGGTTTGGTCCCAGTGAGCTTGGATAGAAATAAAGGTCAAGTATGAGCTCTGGCTAATGAAATGATGGGTCAAGTTTGAGGCAAGCTAGAGTCCATTTATTAGGTGCAATAAGAAGCTAGAAAGATTGTTTCCTTTAAGAGACAGACAAGGGCAGAGTCAAGCCTTTGCTCTAGTAGGTCTGCATCATCCCTGCTGCAGGATGTGAAGGAATGGACCTCCACAGCAATGCGCTGTGCCGGGCTGGGCTGCGCTGGCCTGGGCTGGGCCTGCCCTGGCACTGTGAATTAATCACCCACCTCCTTCCTTTGAGGAACGCTCACGAACGCCCACGAACGCCCTTGTTCTGTATACAGGCTGACAGCAGGCAATTTAGGACCCTGCTAAATGAGGGTGATGTCCCCATGTGCTTCCTTCAAGTGGCAAAATCCTTCGTCTAAGGCAGGTGGGCTTTTTAAAAATTTGGTTGAAGACCATATGTTGGAGGCGGTATCACGGCACAAGCCGCCGACCGTCTCAGAAGAAAGTGTGCATGGGAGAATATTATTTGCATAGGACAGCCCTCTTCTCAGTCCCATTCTTATGCTGCAGTTGCCATGAAGTGTTACTAGAGGGCAGCAGTATGAACAAAAGAGCACACTGAGGCTTTTCTTCTGCTTGCTGACATGATTCTTGTTCATGGTGGTCTTGCGGGGCCTAAGGAGTGAAGGACTGCTTTGACTGAGGGGATGAGGAATGGCAGGCCTGTATTTGTGGTGAAGGGGGAATATTTGGAAGGTAAACAGCAAGATGAAAACGTCAAAGCATATATGTTTGCTGAGTGATTGAGTCTGTGTGTCACTTGTCTCTTTGAAGGGACATGTGAGAAAGGAACAGCAGCACCATAGACTTCAGATGGGAGAGAGCAAGCAAGGATTAATATTTCCCTCAAATCCAAATACTTACAGTACCTCAAAGATGACAAGTGCGATATGATGTTCTGCAATTGTAAGGATTTGCCATGTGTGGTAGATAAATATGCATAGTTAGTGAGGTTTTTCCCAGAATGTGAGTATCGTTAGGCTGGCAAATGTCAGGCACTCCTTTGGGAGTATGAGGCCAAGAACAAATTTGGGAAGTTTGCTACAGTCATCTGTAGGATCGAAAGACACTGGGGAATCGTTACAGAGGGAGCCAGGCTTCACAAAATGTGGTAACAGTTGGACAGAAATCTTTAGCAGGGACTTTTGTCTACCCCCAATGTGGGACCAGGACCGCAGTACCTCTGTGTCTCTGAAACATATTTTGACCTCTGGACACCACCATCTCAATACCCCTCAAATGTTCCCCCCTGGTACCCCAGCTTTGGTAGTGCATCAACCAGGTTTCAATCATTTGAGTGACCACAAACACCCTTCCTATGTGCCTTCCATTTACATTCAGTCAGTAACCCAGCTGCTTCGTTCGCTGTTCAATCTCAAGTGACAGTTGGATGCACATTGCAGGGGTATACAGGCATTTACCGTACTGTACAGACCCTCTCAGTGCAGCCAGACTACACTTCTTAAAATCATAAATACATGTTTTGCCCAACAGTAAGGCCAGGCCTTTCCTCTGTAGTTCATGGCCAACATAAGGAGGAAAACATCAACTGAAGAGCATGCCAAAATTCTCTACAGACACTGCCAATCCTCACACTTTTGCCTATTCGCATGCTGAGGTTATTCACTATGAACCTCCAAACCAATTGCAACAGTAGCCTCTCCCTGCCTCATTCGTATGCTTCGATGCCACCTTTATTTAGCAAGTGTTAGTGCTCTCGGATTTTGTAGCGCGATTCGCTATAGCCTCTGTTTTCAACAGAAATGTCCTAAAGGTACCTATACCAATCTGCAGTGTGGGGAGGAAGGGGGCTGCTGCTGCTGGCAGTAACATTTTGGGGCACCCCACCTGAAAAAATACAGCCAAATGCTCCTTGTTTTACCTTTCAATAGCATAACTGCAGCATAATCGTATGGTGACCCCTGTTGTTAATAGAAACTGTCAAACAGCTTCTTGCCCCCCCCGTTGCCCCTAACCATTTGGGGTACACCCCATGAGGGAGGATCAGAGCAATACAAACTAATGGTAGCCCCTCAAAAAGTACCTGGAAGCCAAGCCATTGTGTGCACCTCATCGCCTTCACGTTGCGCCCAAGCACCTTTTAATACTGCTCCCCCAAATTTTGACTGCCCCCTCCCAACAGAAATCAGAGAGTATGTGGAGGGTGCAGTAAAAAAGTATTTGCAGTACCCCACAATAAGTCAGGATCCTCCTCCACCTATTCCTCTGCTCTCTGACCCCACCCACTCTGACTAAGCTCTTCCTATACCCCTCCTCTCTGCCCAGGCTCCGCCTATACTCCTCCTCTCTGACCCCACCCACTCTGACTTGGCTCCTCCTATGCTCCTCCTCTCTGACCCCTCCCACTCTGACTAGGCTCCTCCTATACCCCTCCTCTCTGACCCAGCTCCTCCTATACTCCTCCTCTCTGACCCCACCCACTCTGACTTGGCTCCTCCTCCTCACAACACCTGTTCCCTTTCTTTCACCTCTCTCTGTTCAGGCCACACATATTTTACTTACCAACCAATCTGCAATCCCTCATTCACTAGGCATGATTCCACTCTTACACAACACACAGACACATTTTACTTACCAATTGGCCATTTAGGCCCACCTCCAACTTACCTCTGCTCTGCCACCATCAGTCACCTGGTGCCGAACCCGGGATTCGAACCCTGGTTGCCTGCATGGAAGGCAGGTACTTACCCACTGGACCACACTGGTTTCCATGTAAGTAGCTTATCAAATTGTCCTTATGTCATGGTCATCCTTTTCATGTGCAATGGAAGCCGCAGGGAAGGACACCAAGGCCTGCATGTTGCTTATAGTTACTACTGCAATCCTCTAGACCACTAAGGAGCTATAGCTCAAAGGTAAGTCTTGTACCTTTGCTGCGGACAGCCCTCACAGGCCAGGGTTCGAATCCTGCCAATGCTGTAGAGGTATCCCAAGGTAGAAATTTTCAAAAAGTGAATGTTTTTTTTTTGCTAAGATTTTTTTTTACTTGGTAACAGAGGAGAAAAGTGGACACTCTTTTTGGCATGTGTGTCTCAAAATTTCAAATGTTTTCCCTCATGACCTTCTACCAACCTCCCTATTTCTCAAGTAGGTGCAATAGGGACAAGGCCTTATTTTCCTTTATCAATGTCTTCATTCTTTGTCCTTTAAGTTTTTGGGTGAATTGCAGAGTGCAATTGTGGTATTGGGGGTTATAACTGAGCACAAGAATGCGAGGAAGGTGCTACACTTATTGTAAAATAGGTTGGATGATGGTGATTTTTCATTTTGGTGTGAGCTATTCGCTCAAATCAGGGGTTTGGTCCCAGTGAGCTTGGATAGAAATAAAGGTCAAGTATGAGCTCTGGCTAATGAAATGATGGGTCAAGTTTGAGGCAAGCTAGAGTCCATTTATTAGGTGCAATAAGAAGCTAGAAAGATTGTTTCCTTTAAGAGACAGACAAGGGCAGAGTCAAGCCTTTGCTCTAGTAGGTCTGCATCATCCCTGCTGCAGGATGTGAAGGAATGGACCTCCACAGCAATGCGCTGTGCCGGGCTGGGCTGCGCTGGCCTGGGCTGGGCCTGCCCTGGCACTGTGAATTAATCACCCACCTCCTTCCTTTGAGGAACGCTCACGAACGCCCACGAACGCCCTTGTTCTGTATACAGGCTGACAGTAGGCAATTTAGGACCCTGCTAAATGAGGGTGATGTCCCCATGTGCTTCCTTCAAGTGGCAAAATCCTTCGTCTAAGGCAGGTGGGCTTTTTAAATATTTGGTTGAAGACCATATGTTGGAGGCGGTATCACGGCACAAGCCGCCGACCGTCTCAGAAGAAAGTGTGCATGGGAGGATATTATTTGCATAGGACAGCCCTCTTCTCAGTCCCATTCTTATGCTGCAGTTGCAATGAAGTGTTACTAGAGGGCAGCAGTATGAACAAAAGAGCACACTGAGGCTTTTCTTCTGCTTGCTGACATGATTCGTGTTCATGGTGGTCTTGCAGGGCCTAAGGAGTGAAGGACTGCTTTGACTGAGGGGATGAGGAATGGCAGGCCTGTATTTGTGGTGAAGGGGGAATATTTGGAAGGTAAACAGCAAGATGAAAATGTCAAAGCATATATGTTTGCTGAGTGATTGAGTCTGTGTGTCACTTGTCTCTTTGAAGGGACACGTGAGAAAGGAACAGCAGCACCATAGACTTCAGATGGGAGAGAGCAAGCAAGGATTAATATTTCCCTCAAATCCAAATACTTACAGTACCTCAAAGATGACAAGTGCGATATGATGTTCTGCAATTGTAAGGATTTGCCATGTGTGGTAGATAAATATGCATAGTTAGTGAGGTTTTTCCCAGAATGTGAGTATCGTTAGGCTGGCAAATGTCAGGCACTCCTTTGGGAGTATGAGGCCAAGAACAAATTTGGGAAGTTTGCTACAGTCATCTGTAGGATCGAAAGACACTGGGGAATCGTTACAGAGGGAGCCAGGCTTCACAAAATGTGGTAACAGTTGGACAGAAATCTTTAGCAGGGACTTTTGTCTACCCCCAATGTGGGACCAGGACCGCAGTACCTCTGTGTCTCTGAAACATATTTTGACCTCTGGACACCACCATCTCAATACCCCTCAAATGTTCCCCCCTGGTACCCCAGCTTTGGTAGTGCATCAACCAGGTTTCAATCATTTGAGTGACCACAAACACCCTTCCTATGTGCCTTCCATTTACATTCAGTCAGTAACCCAGCTGCTTCGTTCGCTGTTCAATCTCAAGTGACAGTTGGATGCACATTGCAGGGGTATACAGGCATTTACCGTACTGTACAGACCCTCTCAGTGCAGCCAGACTACACTTCTTAAAATCATAAATACATGTTTTGCCCAACAGTAAGGCCAGGCCTTTCCTCTGTAGTTCATGGCCAACATAAGGAGGAAAACATCAACTGAAGAGCATGCCAAAATTCTCTACAGACACTGCCAATCCTCACACTTTTGCCTATTCGCATGCTGAGGTTATTCACTATGAACCTCCAAACCAATTGCAACAGTAGCCTCTCCCTGCCTCATTCGTATGCTTCGATGCCACCTTTATTTAGCAAGTGTTAGTGCTCTCGGATTTTGTAGCGCGATTCGCTATAGCCTCTGTTTTCAACAGAAATGTCCTAAAGGTACCTATACCAATCTGCAGTGTGGGGAGGAAGGGGGCTGCTGCTGCTGGCAGTAACATTTTGGGGCACCCCACCTGAAAAAATACAGCCAAATGCTCCTTGTTTTACCTTTCAATAGCATAACTGCAGCATAATCGTATGGTGACCCCTGTTGTTAATAGAAACTGTCAAACAGCTTCTTGCCCCCCCCGTTGCCCCTAACCATTTGGGGTACACCCCATGAGGGAGGATCAGAGCAATACAAACTAATGGTAGCCCCTCAAAAAGTACCTGGAAGCCAAGCCATTGTGTGCACCTCATCGCCTTCACGTTGCGCCCAAGCACCTTTTAATACTGCTCCCCCAAATTTTGACTGCCCCCTCCCAACAGAAATCAGAGAGTATGTGGAGGGTGCAGTAAAAAAGTATTTGCAGTACCCCACAATAAGTCAGGATCCTCCTCCACCTATTCCTCTGCTCTCTGACCCCACCCACTCTGACTAAGCTCTTCCTATACCCCTCCTCTCTGCCCAGGCTCCGCCTATACTCCTCCTCTCTGACCCCACCCACTCTGACTTGGCTCCTCCTATGCTCCTCCTCTCTGACCCCTCCCACTCTGACTAGGCTCCTCCTATACCCCTCCTCTCTGACCCAGCTCCTCCTATACTCCTCCTCTCTGACCCCACCCACTCTGACTTGGCTCCTCCTCCTCACAACACCTGTTCCCTTTCTTTCACCTCTCTCTGTTCAGGCCACACATATTTTACTTACCAACCAATCTGCAATCCCTCATTCACTAGGCATGATTCCACTCTTACACAACACACAGACACATTTTACTTACCAATTGGCCATTTAGGCCCACCTCCAACTTACCTCTGCTCTGCCACCATCAGTCACCTGGTGCCGAACCCGGGATTCGAACCCTGGTTGCCTGCATGGAAGGCAGGTACTTACCCACTGGACCACACTGGTTTCCATGTAAGTAGCTTATCAAATTGTCCTTATGTCATGGTCATCCTTTTCATGTGCAATGGAAGCCGCAGGGAAGGACACCAAGGCCTGCATGTTGCTTATAGTTACTACTGCAATCCTCTAGACCACTAAGGAGCTATAGCTCAAAGGTAAGTCTTGTACCTTTGCTGCGGACAGCCCTCACAGGCCAGGGTTCGAATCCTGCCAATGCTGTAGAGGTATCCCAAGGTAGAAATTTTCAAAAAGTGAATGTTTTTTTTTTGCTAAGATTTTTTTTTACTTGGTAACAGAGGAGAAAAGTGGACACTCTTTTTGGCATGTGTGTCTCAAAATTTCAAATGTTTTCCCTCATGACCTTCTACCAACCTCCCTATTTCTCAAGTAGGTGCAATAGGGACAAGGCCTTATTTTCCTTTATCAATGTCTTCATTCTTTGTCCTTTAAGTTTTTGGGTGAATTGCAGAGTGCAATTGTGGTATTGGGGGTTATAACTGAGCACAAGAATGCGAGGAAGGTGCTACACTTATTGTAAAATAGGTTGGATGATGGTGATTTTTCATTTTGGTGTGAGCTATTCGCTCAAATCAGGGGTTTGGTCCCAGTGAGCTTGGATAGAAATAAAGGTCAAGTATGAGCTCTGGCTAATGAAATGATGGGTCAAGTTTGAGGCAAGCTAGAGTCCATTTATTAGGTGCAATAAGAAGCTAGAAAGATTGTTTCCTTTAAGAGACAGACAAGGGCAGAGTCAAGCCTTTGCTCTAGTAGGTCTGCATCATCCCTGCTGCAGGATGTGAAGGAATGGACCTCCACAGCAATGCGCTGTGCCGGGCTGGGCTGCGCTGGCCTGGGCTGGGCCTGCCCTGGCACTGTGAATTAATCACCCACCTCCTTCCTTTGAGGAACGCTCACGAACGCCCACGAACGCCCTTGTTCTGTATACAGGCTGACAGCAGGCAATTTAGGACCCTGCTAAATGAGGGTGATGTCCCCATGTGCTTCCTTCAAGTGGCAAAATCCTTCGTCTAAGGCAGGTGGGCTTTTTAAAAATTTGGTTGAAGACCATATGTTGGAGGCGGTATCACGGCACAAGCCGCCGACCGTCTCAGAAGAAAGTGTGCATGGGAGAATATTATTTGCATAGGACAGCCCTCTTCTCAGTCCCATTCTTATGCTGCAGTTGCCATGAAGTGTTACTAGAGGGCAGCAGTATGAACAAAAGAGCACACTGAGGCTTTTCTTCTGCTTGCTGACATGATTCTTGTTCATGGTGGTCTTGCGGGGCCTAAGGAGTGAAGGACTGCTTTGACTGAGGGGATGAGGAATGGCAGGCCTGTATTTGTGGTGAAGGGGGAATATTTGGAAGGTAAACAGCAAGATGAAAACGTCAAAGCATATATGTTTGCTGAGTGATTGAGTCTGTGTGTCACTTGTCTCTTTGAAGGGACATGTGAGAAAGGAACAGCAGCACCATAGACTTCAGATGGGAGAGAGCAAGCAAGGATTAATATTTCCCTCAAATCCAAATACTTACAGTACCTCAAAGATGACAAGTGCGATATGATGTTCTGCAATTGTAAGGATTTGCCATGTGTGGTAGATAAATATGCATAGTTAGTGAGGTTTTTCCCAGAATGTGAGTATCGTTAGGCTGGCAAATGTCAGGCACTCCTTTGGGAGTATGAGGCCAAGAACAAATTTGGGAAGTTTGCTACAGTCATCTGTAGGATCGAAAGACACTGGGGAATCGTTACAGAGGGAGCCAGGCTTCACAAAATGTGGTAACAGTTGGACAGAAATCTTTAGCAGGGACTTTTGTCTACCCCCAATGTGGGACCAGGACCGCAGTACCTCTGTGTCTCTGAAACATATTTTGACCTCTGGACACCACCATCTCAATACCCCTCAAATGTTCCCCCCTGGTACCCCAGCTTTGGTAGTGCATCAACCAGGTTTCAATCATTTGAGTGACCACAAACACCCTTCCTATGTGCCTTCCATTTACATTCAGTCAGTAACCCAGCTGCTTCGTTCGCTGTTCAATCTCAAGTGACAGTTGGATGCACATTGCAGGGGTATACAGGCATTTACCGTACTGTACAGACCCTCTCAGTGCAGCCAGACTACACTTCTTAAAATCATAAATACATGTTTTGCCCAACAGTAAGGCCAGGCCTTTCCTCTGTAGTTCATGGCCAACATAAGGAGGAAAACATCAACTGAAGAGCATGCCAAAATTCTCTACAGACACTGCCAATCCTCACACTTTTGCCTATTCGCATGCTGAGGTTATTCACTATGAACCTCCAAACCAATTGCAACAGTAGCCTCTCCCTGCCTCATTCGTATGCTTCGATGCCACCTTTATTTAGCAAGTGTTAGTGCTCTCGGATTTTGTAGCGCGATTCGCTATAGCCTCTGTTTTCAACAGAAATGTCCTAAAGGTACCTATACCAATCTGCAGTGTGGGGAGGAAGGGGGCTGCTGCTGCTGGCAGTAACATTTTGGGGCACCCCACCTGAAAAAATACAGCCAAATGCTCCTTGTTTTACCTTTCAATAGCATAACTGCAGCATAATCGTATGGTGACCCCTGTTGTTAATAGAAACTGTCAAACAGCTTCTTGCCCCCCCCGTTGCCCCTAACCATTTGGGGTACACCCCATGAGGGAGGATCAGAGCAATACAAACTAATGGTAGCCCCTCAAAAAGTACCTGGAAGCCAAGCCATTGTGTGCACCTCATCGCCTTCACGTTGCGCCCAAGCACCTTTTAATACTGCTCCCCCAAATTTTGACTGCCCCCTCCCAACAGAAATCAGAGAGTATGTGGAGGGTGCAGTAAAAAAGTATTTGCAGTACCCCACAATAAGTCAGGATCCTCCTCCACCTATTCCTCTGCTCTCTGACCCCACCCACTCTGACTAAGCTCTTCCTATACCCCTCCTCTCTGCCCAGGCTCCGCCTATACTCCTCCTCTCTGACCCCACCCACTCTGACTTGGCTCCTCCTATGCTCCTCCTCTCTGACCCCTCCCACTCTGACTAGGCTCCTCCTATACCCCTCCTCTCTGACCCAGCTCCTCCTATACTCCTCCTCTCTGACCCCACCCACTCTGACTTGGCTCCTCCTCCTCACAACACCTGTTCCCTTTCTTTCACCTCTCTCTGTTCAGGCCACACATATTTTACTTACCAACCAATCTGCAATCCCTCATTCACTAGGCATGATTCCACTCTTACACAACACACAGACACATTTTACTTACCAATTGGCCATTTAGGCCCACCTCCAACTTACCTCTGCTCTGCCACCATCAGTCACCTGGTGCCGAACCCGGGATTCGAATCCTGGTTGCCTGCATGGAAGGCAGGTACTTACCCACTGGACCACACTGGTTTCCATGTAAGTAGCTTATCAAATTGTCCTTATGTCATGGTCATCCTTTTCATGTGCAATGGAAGCCGCAGGGAAGGACACCAAGGCCTGCATGTTGCTTATAGTTACTACTGCAATCCTCTAGACCACTAAGGAGCTATAGCTCAAAGGTAAGTCTTGTACCTTTGCTGCGGACAGCCCTCACAGGCCAGGGTTCGAATCCTGCCAATGCTGTAGAGGTATCCCAAGGTAGAAATTTTCAAAAAGTGAATGTTTTTTTTTTGCTAAGATTTTTTTTTACTTGGTAACAGAGGAGAAAAGTGGACACTCTTTTTGGCATGTGTGTCTCAAAATTTCAAATGTTTTCCCTCATGACCTTCTACCAACCTCCCTATTTCTCAAGTAGGTGCAATAGGGACAAGGCCTTATTTTCCTTTATCAATGTCTTCATTCTTTGTCCTTTAAGTTTTTGGGTGAATTGCAGAGTGCAATTGTGGTATTGGGGGTTATAACTGAGCACAAGAATGCGAGGAAGGTGCTACACTTATTGTAAAATAGGTTGGATGATGGTGATTTTTCATTTTGGTGTGAGCTATTCGCTCAAATCAGGGGTTTGGTCCCAGTGAGCTTGGATAGAAATAAAGGTCAAGTATGAGCTCTGGCTAATGAAATGATGGGTCAAGTTTGAGGCAAGCTAGAGTCCATTTATTAGGTGCAATAAGAAGCTAGAAAGATTGTTTCCTTTAAGAGACAGACAAGGGCAGAGTCAAGCCTTTGCTCTAGTAGGTCTGCATCATCCCTGCTGCAGGATGTGAAGGAATGGACCTCCACAGCAATGCGCTGTGCCGGGCTGGGCTGCGCTGGCCTGGGCTGGGCCTGCCCTGGCACTGTGAATTAATCACCCACCTCCTTCCTTTGAGGAACGCTCACGAACGCCCACGAACGCCCTTGTTCTGTATACAGGCTGACAGTAGGCAATTTAGGACCCTGCTAAATGAGGGTGATGTCCCCATGTGCTTCCTTCAAGTGGCAAAATCCTTCGTCTAAGGCAGGTGGGCTTTTTAAATATTTGGTTGAAGACCATATGTTGGAGGCGGTATCACGGCACAAGCCGCCGACCGTCTCAGAAGAAAGTGTGCATGGGAGGATATTATTTGCATAGGACAGCCCTCTTCTCAGTCCCATTCTTATGCTGCAGTTGCAATGAAGTGTTACTAGAGGGCAGCAGTATGAACAAAAGAGCACACTGAGGCTTTTCTTCTGCTTGCTGACATGATTCGTGTTCATGGTGGTCTTGCAGGGCCTAAGGAGTGAAGGACTGCTTTGACTGAGGGGATGAGGAATGGCAGGCCTGTATTTGTGGTGAAGGGGGAATATTTGGAAGGTAAACAGCAAGATGAAAATGTCAAAGCATATATGTTTGCTGAGTGATTGAGTCTGTGTGTCACTTGTCTCTTTGAAGGGACACGTGAGAAAGGAACAGCAGCACCATAGACTTCAGATGGGAGAGAGCAAGCAAGGATTAATATTTCCCTCAAATCCAAATACTTACAGTACCTCAAAGATGACAAGTGCGATATGATGTTCTGCAATTGTAAGGATTTGCCATGTGTGGTAGATAAATATGCATAGTTAGTGAGGTTTTTCCCAGAATGTGAGTATCGTTAGGCTGGCAAATGTCAGGCACTCCTTTGGGAGTATGAGGCCAAGAACAAATTTGGGAAGTTTGCTACAGTCATCTGTAGGATCGAAAGACACTGGGGAATCGTTACAGAGGGAGCCAGGCTTCACAAAATGTGGTAACAGTTGGACAGAAATCTTTAGCAGGGACTTTTGTCTACCCCCAATGTGGGACCAGGACCGCAGTACCTCTGTGTCTCTGAAACATATTTTGACCTCTGGACACCACCATCTCAATACCCCTCAAATGTTCCCCCCTGGTACCCCAGCTTTGGTAGTGCATCAACCAGGTTTCAATCATTTGAGTGACCACAAACACCCTTCCTATGTGCCTTCCATTTACATTCAGTCAGTAACCCAGCTGCTTCGTTCGCTGTTCAATCTCAAGTGACAGTTGGATGCACATTGCAGGGGTATACAGGCATTTACCGTACTGTACAGACCCTCTCAGTGCAGCCAGACTACACTTCTTAAAATCATAAATACATGTTTTGCCCAACAGTAAGGCCAGGCCTTTCCTCTGTAGTTCATGGCCAACATAAGGAGGAAAACATCAACTGAAGAGCATGCCAAAATTCTCTACAGACACTGCCAATCCTCACACTTTTGCCTATTCGCATGCTGAGGTTATTCACTATGAACCTCCAAACCAATTGCAACAGTAGCCTCTCCCTGCCTCATTCGTATGCTTCGATGCCACCTTTATTTAGCAAGTGTTAGTGCTCTCGGATTTTGTAGCGCGATTCGCTATAGCCTCTGTTTTCAACAGAAATGTCCTAAAGGTACCTATACCAATCTGCAGTGTGGGGAGGAAGGGGGCTGCTGCTGCTGGCAGTAACATTTTGGGGCACCCCACCTGAAAAAATACAGCCAAATGCTCCTTGTTTTACCTTTCAATAGCATAACTGCAGCATAATCGTATGGTGACCCCTGTTGTTAATAGAAACTGTCAAACAGCTTCTTGCCCCCCCCGTTGCCCCTAACCATTTGGGGTACACCCCATGAGGGAGGATCAGAGCAATACAAACTAATGGTAGCCCCTCAAAAAGTACCTGGAAGCCAAGCCATTGTGTGCACCTCATCGCCTTCACGTTGCGCCCAAGCACCTTTTAATACTGCTCCCCCAAATTTTGACTGCCCCCTCCCAACAGAAATCAGAGAGTATGTGGAGGGTGCAGTAAAAAAGTATTTGCAGTACCCCACAATAAGTCAGGATCCTCCTCCACCTATTCCTCTGCTCTCTGACCCCACCCACTCTGACTAAGCTCTTCCTATACCCCTCCTCTCTGCCCAGGCTCCGCCTATACTCCTCCTCTCTGACCCCACCCACTCTGACTTGGCTCCTCCTATGCTCCTCCTCTCTGACCCCTCCCACTCTGACTAGGCTCCTCCTATACCCCTCCTCTCTGACCCAGCTCCTCCTATACTCCTCCTCTCTGACCCCACCCACTCTGACTTGGCTCCTCCTCCTCACAACACCTGTTCCCTTTCTTTCACCTCTCTCTGTTCAGGCCACACATATTTTACTTACCAACCAATCTGCAATCCCTCATTCACTAGGCATGATTCCACTCTTACACAACACACAGACACATTTTACTTACCAATTGGCCATTTAGGCCCACCTCCAACTTACCTCTGCTCTGCCACCATCAGTCACCTGGTGCCGAACCCGGGATTCGAACCCTGGTTGCCTGCATGGAAGGCAGGTACTTACCCACTGGACCACACTGGTTTCCATGTAAGTAGCTTATCAAATTGTCCTTATGTCATGGTCATCCTTTTCATGTGCAATGGAAGCCGCAGGGAAGGACACCAAGGCCTGCATGTTGCTTATAGTTACTACTGCAATCCTCTAGACCACTAAGGAGCTATAGCTCAAAGGTAAGTCTTGTACCTTTGCTGCGGACAGCCCTCACAGGCCAGGGTTCGAATCCTGCCAATGCTGTAGAGGTATCCCAAGGTAGAAATTTTCAAAAAGTGAATGTTTTTTTTTTGCTAAGATTTTTTTTTACTTGGTAACAGAGGAGAAAAGTGGACACTCTTTTTGGCATGTGTGTCTCAAAATTTCAAATGTTTTCCCTCATGACCTTCTACCAACCTCCCTATTTCTCAAGTAGGTGCAATAGGGACAAGGCCTTATTTTCCTTTATCAATGTCTTCATTCTTTGTCCTTTAAGTTTTTGGGTGAATTGCAGAGTGCAATTGTGGTATTGGGGGTTATAACTGAGCACAAGAATGCGAGGAAGGTGCTACACTTATTGTAAAATAGGTTGGATGATGGTGATTTTTCATTTTGGTGTGAGCTATTCGCTCAAATCAGGGGTTTGGTCCCAGTGAGCTTGGATAGAAATAAAGGTCAAGTATGAGCTCTGGCTAATGAAATGATGGGTCAAGTTTGAGGCAAGCTAGAGTCCATTTATTAGGTGCAATAAGAAGCTAGAAAGATTGTTTCCTTTAAGAGACAGACAAGGGCAGAGTCAAGCCTTTGCTCTAGTAGGTCTGCATCATCCCTGCTGCAGGATGTGAAGGAATGGACCTCCACAGCAATGCGCTGTGCCGGGCTGGGCTGCGCTGGCCTGGGCTGGGCCTGCCCTGGCACTGTGAATTAATCACCCACCTCCTTCCTTTGAGGAACGCTCACGAACGCCCACGAACGCCCTTGTTCTGTATACAGGCTGACAGTAGGCAATTTAGGACCCTGCTAAATGAGGGTGATGTCCCCATGTGCTTCCTTCAAGTGGCAAAATCCTTCGTCTAAGGCAGGTGGGCTTTTTAAATATTTGGTTGAAGACCATATGTTGGAGGCGGTATCACGGCACAAGCCGCCGACCGTCTCAGAAGAAAGTGTGCATGGGAGGATATTATTTGCATAGGACAGCCCTCTTCTCAGTCCCATTCTTATGCTGCAGTTGCAATGAAGTGTTACTAGAGGGCAGCAGTATGAACAAAAGAGCACACTGAGGCTTTTCTTCTGCTTGCTGACATGATTCGTGTTCATGGTGGTCTTGCAGGGCCTAAGGAGTGAAGGACTGCTTTGACTGAGGGGATGAGGAATGGCAGGCCTGTATTTGTGGTGAAGGGGGAATATTTGGAAGGTAAACAGCAAGATGAAAATGTCAAAGCATATATGTTTGCTGAGTGATTGAGTCTGTGTGTCACTTGTCTCTTTGAAGGGACACGTGAGAAAGGAACAGCAGCACCATAGACTTCAGATGGGAGAGAGCAAGCAAGGATTAATATTTCCCTCAAATCCAAATACTTACAGTACCTCAAAGATGACAAGTGCGATATGATGTTCTGCAATTGTAAGGATTTGCCATGTGTGGTAGATAAATATGCATAGTTAGTGAGGTTTTTCCCAGAATGTGAGTATCGTTAGGCTGGCAAATGTCAGGCACTCCTTTGGGAGTATGAGGCCAAGAACAAATTTGGGAAGTTTGCTACAGTCATCTGTAGGATCGAAAGACACTGGGGAATCGTTACAGAGGGAGCCAGGCTTCACAAAATGTGGTAACAGTTGGACAGAAATCTTTAGCAGGGACTTTTGTCTACCCCCAATGTGGGACCAGGACCGCAGTACCTCTGTGTCTCTGAAACATATTTTGACCTCTGGACACCACCATCTCAATACCCCTCAAATGTTCCCCCCTGGTACCCCAGCTTTGGTAGTGCATCAACCAGGTTTCAATCATTTGAGTGACCACAAACACCCTTCCTATGTGCCTTCCATTTACATTCAGTCAGTAACCCAGCTGCTTCGTTCGCTGTTCAATCTCAAGTGACAGTTGGATGCACATTGCAGGGGTATACAGGCATTTACCGTACTGTACAGACCCTCTCAGTACAGCCAGACTACACTTCTTAAAATCATAAATACATGTTTTGCCCAACAGTAGGCCAGGCCTTTCCTCTGTAGTTCATGGCCAACATAAGGAGGAAAACATCAACTGAAGAGCATGCCAAAATTCTCTACAGACACTGCCAATCCTCACACTTTTGCCTATTCGCATGCTGAGGTTATTCACTATGAACCACCAAACCAATTGCAACAGTAGCCTCTCCCTGCCTCATTCGTATGCTTCGATGCCACCTTTATTTAGCAAGTGTTAGTGCTCTCGGATTTTGTAGCGCGATTCGCTATAGCCTCTGTTTTCAACAGAATTGTCCTAAAGGTACCTATACCAATCTGCAGTGTGGGGAGGAAGGGGGCTGCTGCTGCTGGCAGTAACATTTTGGGGCACCCCACCTGCAAAAATACAGCCAAATGCTCCTTGTTTTACCTTTCAATAGCATAACTGCAGCATAATCGTATGGTGACCCCTGTTGTTAATAGAAACTGTCAAACAGCTTCTTGCCCCCCCGTTGCCCCTAACCATTTGGGGTACACCCCGTGAGGGAGGATCAGAGCAATACAAACTAATGGTAGCCCCTCAAAAAGTACCTGGAAGCCAAGCCATTGTGTGCACCTCATCGCCTTCACGTTGCGCCCAAGCACCTTTTAATACTGCTCCCCCAAATTTTGACTGCCCCCTCCCAACAGAAATCAGAGAGTATGGGGAGGGTGCAGTAAAAAAGTATTTGCAGTACCCCACAATAAGTCAGGATCCTCCTCCACCTATTCCTCTGCTCTCTGAACCCACCCATTCTGCCCAGGCTCCGCCTATACCCCTCCTCTCTGACCCCACCCACTCTGACTAGGCTCTTCCTATACCCCTCCTCTCTGCCCAGGCTCCGCCTATACTCCTCCTCTCTGACCCCACCCACTCTGACTTGGCTCCTCCTATGCTCCTCCTCTCTGACCCCACCCACTCTGACTTGGCTCCTCCTCCTCACAACACCTGTTCCCTTTCTTTCACCTCTCTCTGTTCAGGCCACACATATTTTACTTACCAACCAATCTGCAATCCCTCATTCACTAGGCATGATTCCACTCTTACACAACACACAGACACATTTTACTTACCAATTGGCCATTTAGGCCCACCTCCAACTTACCTCTGCTCTGCCACCATCAGTCACCTGGTGCCGAACCCGGGATTCGAACCCTGGTTGCCTGCATGGAAGGCAGGTACTTACCCACTGGACCACACTGGTTTCCATGTAAGTAGCTTATCAAATTGTCCTTATGTCATGGTCATCCTTTTCATGTGCAATGGAAGCCGCAGGGAAGGACACCAAGGCCTGCATGTTGCTTATAGTTACTACTGCAATCCTCTAGACCACTAAGGAGCTATAGCTCAAAGGTAAGTCTTGTACCTTTGCTGCGGACAGCCCTCACAGGCCAGGGTTCGAATCCTGCCAATGCTGTAGAGGTATCCCAAGGTAGAAATTTTCAAAAAGTGAATGTTTTTTTTTTGCTAAGATTTTTTTTTACTTGGTAACAGAGGAGAAAAGTGGACACTCTTTTTGGCATGTGTGTCTCAAAATTTCAAATGTTTTCCCTCATGACCTTCTACCAACCTCCCTATTTCTCAAGTAGGTGCAATAGGGACAAGGCCTTATTTTCCTTTATCAATGTCTTCATTCTTTGTCCTTTAAGTTTTTGGGTGAATTGCAGAGTGCAATTGTGGTATTGGGGGTTATAACTGAGCACAAGAATGCGAGGAAGGTGCTACACTTATTGTAAAATAGGTTGGATGATGGTGATTTTTCATTTTGGTGTGAGCTATTCGCTCAAATCAGGGGTTTGGTCCCAGTGAGCTTGGATAGAAATAAAGGTCAAGTATGAGCTCTGGCTAATGAAATGATGGGTCAAGTTTGAGGCAAGCTAGAGTCCATTTATTAGGTGCAATAAGAAGCTAGAAAGATTGTTTCCTTTAAGAGACAGACAAGGGCAGAGTCAAGCCTTTGCTCTAGTAGGTCTGCATCATCCCTGCTGCAGGATGTGAAGGAATGGACCTCCACAGCAATGCGCTGTGCCGGGCTGGGCTGCACTGGCCTGGGCTGGGCCTGCCCTGGCACTGTGAATTAATCACCCACCTCCTTCCTTTGAGGAACGCTCACGAACGCCCACGAACGCCCTTGTTCTGTATACAGGCTGACAGCAGGCAATTTAGGACCCTGCTAAATGAGGGTGATGTCCCCATGTGCTTCCTTCAAGTTGCAAAATCCTTCGTCTAAGGCAGGTGGGCTTTTTAAATATTTGGTTGAAGACCATATGTTGGAGGCGGTATCACGGCACAAGCCGCCGACCGTCTCAGAAGAAAGTGTGCATGGGAGGATATTATTTGCATAGGACAGCCCTCTTCTCAGTCCCATTCTTATGCTGCAGTTGCAATGAAGTGTTACTAGAGGGCAGCAGTATGAACAAAAGAGCACACTGAGGCTTTTCTTCTGCTTGCTGACATGATTCGTGTTCATGGTGGTCTTGCAGGGCCTAAGGAGTGAAGGACTGCTTTGACTAAGGGGATGAGGAATGGCAGGCCTGTATTTGTGGTGAAGGGGGAATATTTGGAAGGTAAACAGCAAGATGAAAATGTCAAAGCATATATGTTTGCTGAGTGATTGAGTCTGTGTGTCACTTGTCTCTTTGAAGGGACACGTGAGAAAGGAACAGCAGCACCATAGACTTCAGATGGGAGAGAGCAAGCAAGGATTAATATTTCCCTCAAATCCAAATACTTACAGTACCTCAAAGATGACAAGTGCGATATGATGTTCTGCAATTGTAAGGATTTGCCATGTGTGGTAGATAAATATGCATAGTTAGTGAGGTTTTTCCCAGAATGTGAGTATCGTTAGGCTGGCAAATGTCAGGCACTCCTTTGGGAGTATGAGGCCAAGAACAAATTTGGGAAGTTTGCTACAGTCATCTGTAGGATCGAAAGACACTGGGGAATCGTTACAGAGGGAGCCAGGCTTCACAAAATGTGGTAACAGTTGGACAGAAATCTTTAGCAGGGACTTTTGTCTACCCCCAATGTGGGACCAGGACCGCAGTACCTCTGTGTCTCTGAAACATATTTTGACCTCTGGACACCACCATCTCAATACCCCTCAAATGTTCCCCCCTGGTACCCCAGCTTTGGTAGTGCATCAACCAGGTTTCAATCATTTGAGTGACCACAAACACCCTTTCTATGTGCCTTCCATTTACATTCAGTCAGTAACCCAGCTGCTTAGTTCGCTGTTCAATCTCAAGTGACAGTTGGATGCACATTGCAGGGGTATACAGGCATTTACCGTACTGTACAGACCCTCTCAGTGCAGCCAGACTACACTTCTTAAAATCATAAATACATGTTTTGCCCAACAGTAAGGCCAGGCCTTTCCTCTGTAGTTCATGGCCAACATAAGGAGGAAAACATCAACTGAAGAGCATGCCAAAATTCTCTACAGACACTGCCAATCCTCACACTTTTGCCTATTCGCATGCTGAGGTTATTCACTATGAACCACCAAACCAATTGCAACAGTAGCCTCTCCCTGCCTCATTCGTATGCTTCGATGCCACCTTTATTTAGCAAGTGTTAGTGCTCTCGGATTTTGTAGCGCGATTCGCTATAGCCTCTGTTTTCAACAGAAATGTCCTAAAGGTACCTATACCAATCTGCAGTGTGGGGAGGAAGGGGGCTGCTGCTGCTGGCAGTAACATTTTGGGGCACCCCACCTGAAAAAATACAGCCAAATGCTCCTTGTTTTACCTTTCAATAGCATAACTGCAGCATAATCGTATGGTGACCCCTGTTGTTAATAGAAACTGTCAAACAGCTTCTTGCCCCCCCCGTTGCCCCTAACCATTTGGGGTACACCCCATGAGGGAGGATCAGAGCAATACAAACTAATGGTAGCCCCTCAAAAAGTACCTGGAAGCCAAGCCATTGTGTGCACCTCATCGCCTTCACGTTGCGCCCAAGCACCTTTTAAAACTGCTCCCCCAAATTTTGACTGCCCCCTCCCAACAGAAATCAGAGAGTATGGGGAGGGTGCAGTAAAAAAGTATTTGCAGTACCCCACAATAAGTCAGGATCCTCCTCCACCTATTCCTCTGCTCTCTGAACCCACCCATTCTGCCCAGGCTCCGCCTATACCCCTCCTCTCTGACCCCACCCACTCTGACTAGGCTCTTCCTATACCCCTCCTCTCTGCCCAGGCTCCACCTATACTCCTCCTCTCTGACCCCACCCACTCTGACTTGGCTCCTCCTATGCTCCTCCTCTCTGACCCCTCCCACTCTGACTAGGCTATTCCTATACCCCTCCTCTCTGACCCAGCTCCTCCTATACTCCTCCTCTCTGACCCCACCCACTCTGACTTGGCTCCTCCTCCTCACAACACCTGTTCCCTTTCTTTCACCTCTCTCTGTTCAGGCCACACATATTTTACTTACCAACCAATCTGCAATCCCTCATTCACTAGGCATGATTCCACACTTACACAACACACAGACACATTTTACTTACCAATTGGCCATTTAGGCCCACCTCCAACTTACCTCTGCTCTGCCACCATCAGTCACCTGGTGCCGAACCCGGGATTCGAACCCTGGTTGCCTGCATGGAAGGCAGGTACTTACCCACTGGACCACACTGGTTTCCATGTAAGTAGCTTATCAAATTGTCCTTATGTCATGGTCATCCTTTTCATGTGCAATGGAAGCCACAGGGAACGACACCAAGGCCTGCATGTTGCTTATAGTTACTACTGCAATCCTCTAGACCACTAAGGAGCTATAGCTCAAAGGTAAGTCTTGTACCTTTGGTGCGGACAGCCCTCACAGGCCAGGGTTCGAATCCTGCCAATGCTGTAGAGGTATCCCAAGGTAGAAATTTTCAAAAAGTGAATGTTTTTTTTTTGCTAAGATTTTTTTTTACTTGGTAACAGAGGAGAAAAGTGGACACTCTTTTTGGCATGTGTGTCTCAAAATTTCAAATGTTTTCCCTCATGACCTTCTACCAACCTCCCTATTTCTCAAGTAGGTGCAATAGGGACAAGGCCTTATTTTCCTTTATCAATGTCTTCATTCTTTGTCCTTTAAGTTTGGTGAATTGCAGAGTGCAATTGTGGTATTGGGGGTTATAACTGAGCACAAGAATGCGAGGAAGGTGCTACACTTATTGTAAAATAGGTTGGATGATGGTGATTTTTCATTTTGGTGTGAGCCATTCGCTCAAATCAGGGGTTTGGTCCCAGTGAGCTTGGATAGAAATAAAGGTCAAGTATGAGCTCTGGCTAATGAAATGATGGGTCAAGTTTGAGGCAAGCTAGAGTCCATTTATTAGGTGCAATAAGAAGCTAGAAAGATTGTTTCCTTTAAGAGACAGACAAGGGCAGAGTCAAGCCTTTGCTCTAGTAGGTCTGCATCATCCCTGCTGCAGGATGTGAAGGAATGGACCTCCACAGCAATGCGCTGTGCCGGGCTGGGCTGCGCTGGCCTGGGCTGGGCTGGGCCTGCCCTGGCACTGTGAATTAATCACCCACCTCCTTCCTTTGAGGAACGCTCACGAACGCCCACGAACGCCCTTGTTCTGTATACAGGCTGACAGCAGGCAATTTAGGACCCAGCTAAATGAGGGTGATGTCCCCATGTGCTTCCTTCAAGTGGCAAAATCCTTCGTCTAAGGCAGGTGGGCTTTTTAAAAATTTGGTTGAAGACCATATGTTGGAGGCGGTATCACGGCACAAGCCGCCGACCGTCTCAGAAGAAAGTGTGCATGGGAGGATATTATTTGCATAGGACAGCCCTCTTCTCGGTCCCATTCTTATGCTGCAGTTGCCATGAAGTGTTACTAGAGGGCAGCAGTATGAACAAAAGAGCACACTGAGGCTTTTCTTCTGCTTGCTGACATGATTCTTGTTCATGGTGGTCTTGCAGGGCCTAAGGAGTGAAGGACTGCTTTGACTGAGGGGATGAGGAATGGCAGGCCTGTATTTGTGGTGAAGGGGGAATATTTGGAAGGTAAACAGCAAGATGAAAACGTCAAAGCATATATGTTTGCTGAGTGATTGAGTCTGTGTGTCACTTGTCTCTTTGAAGGGACATGTGAGAAAGGAACAGCAGCACCATAGACTTCAGATGGGAGAGAGCAAGCAAGGATTAATATTTCCCTCAAATCCAAATACTTACAGTACCTCAAAGATGACAAGTGCGATATGATGTTCTGCAATTGTAAGGATTTGCCATGTGTGGTAGATAAATATGCATAGTTAGTGAGGTTTTTCCCAGAATGTGAGTATCGTTAGGCTGGCAAATGTCAGGCACTCCTTTGGGAGTATGAGGCCAAGAACAAATTTGGGAAGTTTGCTACAGTCATCTGTAGGATCGAAAGACACTGGGGAATCGTTACAGAGGGAGCCAGGCTTCACAAAATGTGGTAACAGTTGGACAGAAATCTTTAGCAGGGACTTTTGTCTACCCCCAATGTGGGACCAGGACCGCAGTACCTCTGTGTCTCTGAAACATATTTTGACCTCTGGACACCACCATCTCAATACCCCTCAAATGTTCCCCCCTGGTACCCCAGCTTTGGTAGTGCATCAACCAGGTTTCAATCATTTGAGTGACCACAAACACCCTTCCTATGTGCCTTCCATTTACATTCAGTCAGTAACCCAGCTGCTTCGTTCGCTGTTCAATCTCAAGTGACAGTTGGATGCACATTGCAGGGGTATACAGGCATTTACCGTACTGTACAGACCCTCTCAGTGCAGCCAGACTACACTTCTTAAAATCATAAATACATGTTTTGCCCAACAGTAAGGCCAGGCCTTTCCTCTGTAGTTCATGGCCAACATAAGGAGGAAAACATCAACTGAAGAGCATGCCAAAATTCTCTACAGACACTGCCAATCCTCACACTTTTGCCTATTCGCATGGTGAGGTTATTCACTATGAACCACCAAACCAATTGCAACAGTAGCCTCTCCCTGCCTCATTCGTATGCTTCGATGCCACCTTTATTTAGCAAGTGTTAGTGCTCTCGGATTTTGTAGCGCGATTCGCTATAGCCTCTGTTTTCAACAGAAATGTCCTAAAGGTACCTATACCAATCTGCAGTGCTGGGAGGAAGGGGGCTGCTGCTGCTGGCAGTAACATTTTGGGGCACCCCACCTGAAAAAATACAGCCAAATGCTCCTTGTTTTACCTTTCAATAGCATAACTGCAGCATAATCGTATGGTGACCCCTGTTGTTAATAGAAACTGTCAAACAGCTTCTTGCCCCCCCCGTTGCCCCTAACCATTTGGGGTACACCCCATGAGGGAGGATCAGAGCAATACAAACTAATGGTAGCCCCTCAAAAAGTACCTGGAAGCCAAGCCATTGTGTGCACCTCATCGCCTTCACGTTGCGCCCAAGCACCTTTTAATACTGCTCCCCCAAATTTTGACTGCCCCCTCCCAACAGAAATCAGAGAGTATGTGGAGGGTGCAGTAAAAAAGTATTTGCAGTACCCCACAATAAGTCAGGATCCTCCTCCACCTATTCCTCTGCTCTCTGACCCCACCCACTCTGACTAAGCTCTTCCTATACCCCTCCTCTCAGCCCAGGCTCCGCCTATACTCCTCCTCTCTGACCCCACCCACTCTGACTTGGCTCCTCCTATGCTCCTCCTCTCTGACCCCTCCCACTCTGACTAGGCTCCTCCTATACCCCTCCTCTCTGACCCCACCCACTCTGACTTGGCTCCTCCTCCTCACAACACCTGTTCCCTTTCTTTCACCTCTCTCTGTTCAGGCCACACATATTTTACTTACCAACCAATCTGCAATCCCTCATTCACTAGGCATGATTCCACTCTTACACAACACACAGACACATTTTACTTACCAATTGCCCATTTAGGCCCACCTCCAACTTACCTCTGCTCTGCCACCATCAGTCACCTGGTGCCGAACCCGGGATTCGAACCCTGGTTGCCTGCATGGAAGGCAGGTACTTACCCACTGGACCACACTGGTTTCCATGTAAGTAGCTTATCAAATTGTCCTTATGTCATGGTCATCCTTTTCATGTGCAATGGAAGCCGCAGGGAAGGACACCAAGGCCTGCATGTTGCTTATAGTTACTACTGCAATCCTCTAGACCACTAAGGAGCTATAGCTCAAAGGTAAGTCTTGTACCTTTGCTGCGGACAGCCCTCTCAGGCCAGGGTTCGAATCCTGCCAATGCTGTAGAGGTATCCCAAGGTAGAAATTTTCAAAAAGTGAATGTTTTTTTTTTGCTAAGATTTTTTTTTACTTGGTAACAGAGGAGAAAAGTGGACACTCTTTTTGGCATGTGTGTCTCAAAATTTCAAATGTTTTCCCTCATGACCTTCTACCAACCTCCCTATTTCTCAAGTAGGTGCAATAGGGACAAGGCCTGATTTTCCTTTATCAATGTCTTCATTCTTTGTCCTTTAAGTTTGGTGAATTGCAGAGTGCAATTGTGGTATTGGGGGTTATAACTGAGCACAAGAATGCGAGGAAGGTGCTACACTTATTGTAAAATAGGTTGGATGATGGTGATTTTTCATTTTGGTGTGAGCCATTCGCTCAAATCAGGGGTTTGGTCCCAGTGAGCTTGGATAGAAATAAAGGTCAAGTATGAGCTCTGGCTAATGAAATGATGGGTCAAGTTTGAGGCAAGCTAGAGTCCATTTATTAGGTGCAATAAGAAGCTAGAAAGATTGTTTCCTTTAAGAGACAGACAAGGGCAGAGTCAAGCCTTTGCTCTAGTAGGTCTGCATCATCCCTGCTGCAGGATGTGAAGGAATGGACCTCCACAGCAATGCGCTGTGCCGGGCTGGGCTGCGCTGGCCTGGGCTGGGCTGGGCCTGCCCTGGCACTGTGAATTAATCACCCACCTCCTTCCTTTGAGGAACGCTCACGAACGCCCACGAACGCCCTTGTTCTGTATACAGGCTGACAGCAGGCAATTTAGGACCCTGCTAAATGAGGGTGATGTCCCCATGTGCTTCCTTCAAGTGGCAAAATCCTTCGTCTAAGGCAGGTGGGCTTTTTAAAAATTTGGTTGAAGACCATATGTTGGAGGCGGTATCACGGCACAAGCCGCCGACCGTCTCAGAAGAAAGTGTGCATGGGAGAATATTATTTGCATAGGACAGCCCTCTTCTCAGTCCCATTCTTATGCTGCAGTTGCCATGAAGTGTTACTAGAGGGCAGCAGTATGAACAAAAGAGCACACTGAGGCTTTTCTTCTGCTTGCTGACATGAATCTTGTTCATGGTGGTCTTGCGGGGCCTAAGGAGTGAAGGACTGCTTTGACTGAGGGGATGAGGAATGGCAGGCCTGTATTTGTGGTGAAGGGGGAATATTTGGAAGGTAAACAGCAAGATGAAAACGTCAAAGCATATATGTTTGCTGAGTGATTGAGTCTGTGTGTCACTTGTCTCTTTGAAGGGACATGTGAGAAAGGAACAGCAGCACCATAGACTTCAGATGGGAGAGAGCAAGCAAGGATTAATATTTCCCTCAAATCCAAATACTTACAGTACCTCAAAGATGACAAGTGCGATATGATGTTCTGCAATTGTAAGGATTTGCCATGTGTGGTAGATAAATATGCATAGTTAGTGAGGTTTTTCCCAGAATGTGAGTATCGTTAGGCTGGCAAATGTCAGGCACTCCTTTGGGAGTATGAGGCCAAGAACAAATTTGGGAAGTTTGCTACAGTCATCTGTAGGATCGAAAGACACTGGGGAATCGTTACAGAGGGAGCCAGGCTTCACAAAATGTGGTAACAGTTGGACAGAAATCTTTAGCAGGGACTTTTGTCTACCCCCAATGTGGGACCAGGACCGCAGTACCTCTGTGTCTCTGAAACATATTTTGACCTCTGGACACCACCATCTCAATACCCCTCAAATGTTCCCCCCTGGTACCCCAGCTTTGGTAGTGCATCAACCAGGTTTCAATCATTTGAGTGACCACAAACACCCTTCCTATGTGCCTTCCATTTACATTCAGTCAGTAACCCAGCTGCTTCGTTCGCTGTTCAATCTCAAGTGACAGTTGGATGCACATTGCAGGGGTATACAGGCATTTACCGTACTGTACAGACCCTCTCAGTGCAGCCAGACTACACTTCTTAAAATCATAAATACATGTTTTGCCCAACAGTAAGGCCAGGCCTTTCCTCTGTAGTTCATGGCCAACATAAGGAGGAAAACATCAACTGAAGAGCATGCCAAAATTCTCTACAGACACTGCCAATCCTCACACTTTTGCCTATTCGCATGCTGAGGTTATTCACTATGAACCTCCAAACCAATTGCAACAGTAGCCTCTCCCTGCCTCATTCGTATGCTTCGATGCCACCTTTATTTAGCAAGTGTTAGTGCTCTCGGATTTTGTAGCGCGATTCGCTATAGCCTCTGTTTTCAACAGAAATGTCCTAAAGGTACCTATACCAATCTGCAGTGTGGGGAGGAAGGGGGCTGCTGCTGGCAGTAACATTTTGGGGCACCCCACCTGAAAAAATACAGCCAAATGCTCCTTGTTTTACCTTTCAATAGCATAACTGCAGCATAATCGTATGGTGACCCCTGTTGTTAATAGAAACTGTCAAACAGCTTCTTGCCCCCCCCGTTGCCCCTAACCATTTGGGGTACACCCCATGAGGGAGGATCAGAGCAATACAAACTAATGGTAGCCCCTCAAAAAGTACCTGGAAGCCAAGCCATTGTGTGCACCTCATCGCCTTCACGTTGCGCCCAAGCACCTTTTAATACTGCTCCCCCAAATTTTGACTGCCCCCTCCCAACAGAAATCAGAGAGTATGGGGAGGGTGCAGTAAAAAAGTATTTGCAGTACCCCACAATAAGTCAGGATCCTCCTCCACCTATTCCTCTGCTCTCTGAACCCACCCATTCTGCCCAGGCTCCGCCTATACCCCTCCTCTCTGACCCCACCCACTCTGACTAGGCTCTTCCTATACCCCTCCTCTCTGCCCAGGCTCCGCCTATACTCCTCCTCTCTGACCCCACCCACTCTGACTTGGCTCCTCCTATGCTCCTCCTCTCTGACCCCACCCACTCTGACTTGGCTCCTCCTCCTCACAACACCTGTTCCCTTTCTTTCACCTCTCTCTGTTCAGGCCACACATATTTTACTTACCAACCAATCTGCAATCCCTCATTCACTAGGCATGATTCCACTCTTACACAACACACAGACACATTTTACTTACCAATTGGCCATTTAGGCCCACCTCCAACTTACCTCTGCTCTGCCACCATCAGTCACCTGGTGCCGAACCCGGGATTCGAACCCTGGTTGCCTGCATGGAAGGCAGGTACTTACCCACTGGACCACACTGGTTTCCATGTAAGTAGCTTATCAAATTGTCCTTATGTCATGGTCATCCTTTTCATGTGCAATGGAAGCCGCAGGGAAGGACACCAAGGCCTGCATGTTGCTTATAGTTACTACTGCAATCCTCTAGACCACTAAGGAGCTATAGCTCAAAGGTAAGTCTTGTACCTTTGCTGCGGACAGCCCTCACAGGCCAGGGTTCGAATCCTGCCAATGCTGTAGAGGTATCCCAAGGTAGAAATTTTCAAAAAGTGAATGTTTTTTTTTTGCTAAGATTTTTTTTTACTTGGTAACAGAGGAGAAAAGTGGACACTCTTTTTGGCATGTGTGTCTCAAAATTTCAAATGTTTTCCCTCATGACCTTCTACCAACCTCCCTATTTCTCAAGTAGGTGCAATAGGGACAAGGCCTTATTTTCCTTTATCAATGTCTTCATTCTTTGTCCTTTAAGTTTTTGGGTGAATTGCAGAGTGCAATTGTGGTATTGGGGGTTATAACTGAGCACAAGAATGCGAGGAAGGTGCTACACTTATTGTAAAATAGGTTGGATGATGGTGATTTTTCATTTTGGTGTGAGCTATTCGCTCAAATCAGGGGTTTGGTCCCAGTGAGCTTGGATAGAAATAAAGGTCAAGTATGAGCTCTGGCTAATGAAATGATGGGTCAAGTTTGAGGCAAGCTAGAGTCCATTTATTAGGTGCAATAAGAAGCTAGAAAGATTGTTTCCTTTAAGAGACAGACAAGGGCAGAGTCAAGCCTTTGCTCTAGTAGGTCTGCATCATCCCTGCTGCAGGATGTGAAGGAATGGACCTCCACAGCAATGCGCTGTGCCGGGCTGGGCTGCACTGGCCTGGGCTGGGCCTGCCCTGGCACTGTGAATTAATCACCCACCTCCTTCCTTTGAGGAACGCTCACGAACGCCCACGAACGCCCTTGTTCTGTATACAGGCTGACAGCAGGCAATTTAGGACCCTGCTAAATGAGGGTGATGTCCCCATGTGCTTCCTTCAAGTTGCAAAATCCTTCGTCTAAGGCAGGTGGGCTTTTTAAATATTTGGTTGAAGACCATATGTTGGAGGCGGTATCACGGCACAAGCCGCCGACCGTCTCAGAAGAAAGTGTGCATGGGAGGATATTATTTGCATAGGACAGCCCTCTTCTCAGTCCCATTCTTATGCTGCAGTTGCAATGAAGTGTTACTAGAGGGCAGCAGTATGAACAAAAGAGCACACTGAGGCTTTTCTTCTGCTTGCTGACATGATTCGTGTTCATGGTGGTCTTGCAGGGCCTAAGGAGTGAAGGACTGCTTTGACTAAGGGGATGAGGAATGGCAGGCCTGTATTTGTGGTGAAGGGGGAATATTTGGAAGGTAAACAGCAAGATGAAAATGTCAAAGCATATATGTTTGCTGAGTGATTGAGTCTGTGTGTCACTTGTCTCTTTGAAGGGACACGTGAGAAAGGAACAGCAGCACCATAGACTTCAGATGGGAGAGAGCAAGCAAGGATTAATATTTCCCTCAAATCCAAATACTTACAGTACCTCAAAGATGACAAGTGCGATATGATGTTCTGCAATTGTAAGGATTTGCCATGTGTGGTAGATAAATATGCATAGTTAGTGAGGTTTTTCCCAGAATGTGAGTATCGTTAGGCTGGCAAATGTCAGGCACTCCTTTGGGAGTATGAGGCCAAGAACAAATTTGGGAAGTTTGCTACAGTCATCTGTAGGATCGAAAGACACTGGGGAATCGTTACAGAGGGAGCCAGGCTTCACAAAATGTGGTAACAGTTGGACAGAAATCTTTAGCAGGGACTTTTGTCTACCCCCAATGTGGGACCAGGACCGCAGTACCTCTGTGTCTCTGAAACATATTTTGACCTCTGGACACCACCATCTCAATACCCCTCAAATGTTCCCCCCTGGTACCCCAGCTTTGGTAGTGCATCAACCAGGTTTCAATCATTTGAGTGACCACAAACACCCTTTCTATGTGCCTTCCATTTACATTCAGTCAGTAACCCAGCTGCTTAGTTCGCTGTTCAATCTCAAGTGACAGTTGGATGCACATTGCAGGGGTATACAGGCATTTACCGTACTGTACAGACCCTCTCAGTGCAGCCAGACTACACTTCTTAAAATCATAAATACATGTTTTGCCCAACAGTAAGGCCAGGCCTTTCCTCTGTAGTTCATGGCCAACATAAGGAGGAAAACATCAACTGAAGAGCATGCCAAAATTCTCTACAGACACTGCCAATCCTCACACTTTTGCCTATTCGCATGCTGAGGTTATTCACTATGAACCACCAAACCAATTGCAACAGTAGCCTCTCCCTGCCTCATTCGTATGCTTCGATGCCACCTTTATTTAGCAAGTGTTAGTGCTCTCGGATTTTGTAGCGCGATTCGCTATAGCCTCTGTTTTCAACAGAAATGTCCTAAAGGTACCTATACCAATCTGCAGTGTGGGGAGGAAGGGGGCTGCTGCTGCTGGCAGTAACATTTTGGGGCACCCCACCTGAAAAAATACAGCCAAATGCTCCTTGTTTTACCTTTCAATAGCATAACTGCAGCATAATCGTATGGTGACCCCTGTTGTTAATAGAAACTGTCAAACAGCTTCTTGCCCCCCCCGTTGCCCCTAACCATTTGGGGTACACCCCATGAGGGAGGATCAGAGCAATACAAACTAATGGTAGCCCCTCAAAAAGTACCTGGAAGCCAAGCCATTGTGTGCACCTCATCGCCTTCACGTTGCGCCCAAGCACCTTTTAATACTGCTCCCCCAAATTTTGACTGCCCCCTCCCAACAGAAATCAGAGAGTATGTGGAGGGTGCAGTAAAAAAGTATTTGCAGTACCCCACAATAAGTCAGGATCCTCCTCCACCTATTCCTCTGCTCTCTGACCCCACCCACTCTGACTAAGCTCTTCCTATACCCCTCCTCTCTGCCCAGGCTCCGCCTATACTCCTCCTCTCTGACCCCACCCACTCTGACTTGGCTCCTCCTATGCTCCTCCTCTCTGACCCCTCCCACTCTGACTAGGCTCCTCCTCCTCACAACACCTGTTCCCTTTCTTTCACCTCTCTCTGTTCAGGCCACACATATTTTACTTACCAACCAATCTGCAATCCCTCATTCACTAGGCATGATTCCACTCTTACACAACACACAGACACATTTTACTTACCAATTGCCCATTTAGGCCCACCTCCAACTTACCTCTGCTCTGCCACCATCAGTCACCTGGTGCCGAACCCGGGATTCGAACCCTGGTTGCCTGCATGGAAGGCAGGTACTTACCCACTGGACCACACTGGTTTCCATGTAAGTAGCTTATCAAATTGTCCTTATGTCATGGTCATCCTTTTCATGTGCAATGGAAGCCGCAGGGAAGGACACCAAGGCCTGCATGTTGCTTATAGTTACTACTGCAATCCTCTAGACCACTAAGGAGCTATAGCTCAAAGGTAAGTCTTGTACCTTTGCTGCGGACAGCCCTCACAGGCCAGGGTTCGAATCCTGCCAATGCTGTAGAGGTATCCCAAGGTAGAAATTTTCAAAAAGTGAATGTTTTTTTTTTGCTAAGATTTTTTTTTACTTGGTAACAGAGGAGAAAAGTGGACACTCTTTTTGGCATGTGTGTCTCAAAATTTCAAATGTTTTCCCTCATGACCTTCTACCAACCTCCCTATTTCTCAAGTAGGTGCAATAGGGACAAGGCCTGATTTTCCTTTATCAATGTCTTCATTCTTTGTCCTTTAAGTTTGGTGAATTGCAGAGTGCAATTGTGGTATTGGGGGTTATAACTGAGCACAAGAATGCGAGGAAGGTGCTACACTTATTGTAAAATAGGTTGGATGATGGTGATTTTTCATTTTGGTGTGAGCCATTCGCTCAAATCAGGGGTTTGGTCCCAGTGAGCTTGGATAGAAATAAAGGTCAAGTATGAGCTCTGGCTAATGAAATGATGGGTCAAGTTTGAGGCAAGCTAGAGTCCATTTATTAGGTGCAATAAGAAGCTAGAAAGATTGTTTCCTTTAAGAGACAGACAAGGGCAGAGTCAAGCCTTTGCTCTAGTAGGTCTGCATCATCCCTGCTGCAGGATGTGAAGGAATGGACCTCCACAGCAATGCGCTGTGCCGGGCTGGGCTGCGCTGGCCTGGGCTGGGCTGGGCCTGCCCTGGCACTGTGAATTAATCACCCACCTCCTTCCTTTGAGGAACGCTCACGAACGCCCACGAACGCCCTTGTTCTGTATACAGGCTGACAGCAGGCAATTTAGGACCCTGCTAAATGAGGGTGATGTCCCCATGTGCTTCCTTCAAGTGGCAAAATCCTTCGTCTAAGGCAGGTGGGCTTTTTAAAAATTTGGTTGAAGACCATATGTTGGAGGCGGTATCACGGCACAAGCCGCCGACCGTCTCAGAAGAAAGTGTGCATGGGAGAATATTATTTGCATAGGACAGCCCTCTTCTCAGTCCCATTCTTATGCTGCAGTTGCCATGAAGTGTTACTAGAGGGCAGCAGTATGAACAAAAGAGCACACTGAGGCTTTTCTTCTGCTTGCTGACATGATTCTTGTTCATGGTGGTCTTGCGGGGCCTAAGGAGTGAAGGACTGCTTTGACTGAGGGGATGAGGAATGGCAGGCCTGTATTTGTGGTGAAGGGGGAATATTTGGAAGGTAAACAGCAAGATGAAAACGTCAAAGCATATATGTTTGCTGAGTGATTGAGTCTGTGTGTCACTTGTCTCTTTGAAGGGACATGTGAGAAAGGAACAGCAGCACCATAGACTTCAGATGGGAGAGAGCAAGCAAGGATTAATATTTCCCTCAAATCCAAATACTTACAGTACCTCAAAGATGACAAGTGCGATATGATGTTCTGCAATTGTAAGGATTTGCCATGTGTGGTAGATAAATATGCATAGTTAGTGAGGTTTTTCCCAGAATGTGAGTATCGTTAGGCTGGCAAATGTCAGGCACTCCTTTGGGAGTATGAGGCCAAGAACAAATTTGGGAAGTTTGCTACAGTCATCTGTAGGATCGAAAGACACTGGGGAATCGTTACAGAGGGAGCCAGGCTTCACAAAATGTGGTAACAGTTGGACAGAAATCTTTAGCAGGGACTTTTGTCTACCCCCAATGTGGGACCAGGACCGCAGTACCTCTGTGTCTCTGAAACATATTTTGACCTCTGGACACCACCATCTCAATACCCCTCAAATGTTCCCCCCTGGTACCCCAGCTTTGGTAGTGCATCAACCAGGTTTCAATCATTTGAGTGACCACAAACACCCTTCCTATGTGCCTTCCATTTACATTCAGTCAGTAACCCAGCTGCTTCGTTCGCTGTTCAATCTCAAGTGACAGTTGGATGCACATTGCAGGGGTATACAGGCATTTACCGTACTGTACAGACCCTCTCAGTGCAGCCAGACTACACTTCTTAAAATCATAAATACATGTTTTGCCCAACAGTAAGGCCAAGCCTTTCCTCTGTAGTTCATGGCCAACATAAGGAGGAAAACATCAACTGAAGAGCATGCCAAAATTCTCTACAGACACTGACAATCCTCACACTTTTGCCTATTCGCATGCTGAGGTTATTCACTATGAACCACCAAACCAATTGCAACAGTAGCCTCTCCCTGCCTCATTCGTATGCTTCGATGCCACCTTTATTTAGCAAGTGTTAGTGCTCTCGGATTTTGTAGCGCGATTCGCTATAGCCTCTGTTTTCAACAGAAATGTCCTAAAGGTACCTATACCAATCTGCAGTGTGGGGAGGAAGGGGGCTGCTGCTGCTGGCAGTAACATTTTGGGGCACCCCACCTGAAAAAATACAGCCAAATGCTCCTTGTTTTACCTTTCAATAGCATAACTGCAGCATAATCGTATGGTGACCCCTGTTGTTAATAGAAACTGTCAAACAGCTTCTTGCCCCCCCCGTTGCCCCTAACCATTTGGGGTACACCCCATGAGGGAGGATCAGAGCAATACAAACTAATGGTAGCCCCTCAAAAAGTACCTGGAAGCCAAGCCATTGTGTGCACCTCATCGCCGTCACGTTGCGCCCAAGCACCTTTTAAAACTGCTCCCCCAAATTTTGACTGCCCCCTCCCAACAGAAATCAGAGAGTATGGGGAGGGTGCAGTAAAAAAGTATTTGCAGTACCCCACAATAAGTCAGGATCCTCCTCCACCTATTCCTCTGCTCTCTGAACCCACCCATTCTGCCCAGGCTCCGCCTATACCCCTCCTCTCTGACCCCACCCACTCTGACTAGGCTCTTCCTATACCCCTCCTCTCTGCCCAGGCTCCACCTATACTCCTCCTCTCTGACCCCACCCACTCTGACTTGGCTCCTCCTATGCTCCTCCTCTCTGACCCCTCCCACTCTGACTAGGCTATTCCTATACCCCTCCTCTCTGACCCAGCTCCTCCTATACTCCTCCTCTCTGACCCCACCCACTCTGACTTGGCTCCTCCTCCTCACAACACCTGTTCCCTTTCTTTCACCTCTCTCTGTTCAGGCCACACATATTTTACTTACCAACCAATCTGCAATCCCTCATTCACTAGGCATGATTCCACACTTACACAACACACAGACACATTTTACTTACCAATTGGCCATTTAGGCCCACCTCCAACTTACCTCTGCTCTGCCACCATCAGTCACCTGGTGCCGAACCCGGGATTCGAACCCTGGTTGCCTGCATGGAAGGCAGGTACTTACCCACTGGACCACACTGGTTTCCATGTAAGTAGCTTATCAAATTGTCCTTATGTCATGGTCATCCTTTTCATGTGCAATGGAAGCCACAGGGAACGACACCAAGGCCTGCATGTTGCTTATAGTTACTACTGCAATCCTCTAGACCACTAAGGAGCTATAGCTCAAAGGTAAGTCTTGTACCTTTGGTGCGGACAGCCCTCACAGGCCAGGGTTCGAATCCTGCCAATGCTGTAGAGGTATCCCAAGGTAGAAATTTTCAAAAAGTGAATGTTTTTTTTTTGCTAAGATTTTTTTTTACTTGGTAACAGAGGAGAAAAGTGGACACTCTTTTTGGCATGTGTGTCTCAAAATTTCAAATGTTTTCCCTCATGACCTTCTACCAACCTCCCTATTTCTCAAGTAGGTGCAATAGGGACAAGGCCTTATTTTCCTTTATCAATGTCTTCATTCTTTGTCCTTTAAGTTTGGTGAATTGCAGAGTGCAATTGTGGTATTGGGGGTTATAACTGAGCACAAGAATGCGAGGAAGGTGCTACACTTATTGTAAAATAGGTTGGATGATGGTGATTTTTCATTTTGGTGTGAGCCATTCGCTCAAATCAGGGGTTTGGTCCCAGTGAGCTTGGATAGAAATAAAGGTCAAGTATGAGCTCTGGCTAATGAAATGATGGGTCAAGTTTGAGGCAAGCTAGAGTCCATTTATTAGGTGCAATAAGAAGCTAGAAAGATTGTTTCCTTTAAGAGACAGACAAGGGCAGAGTCAAGCCTTTGCTCTAGTAGGTCTGCATCATCCCTGCTGCAGGATGTGAAGGAATGGACCTCCACAGCAATGCGCTGTGCCGGGCTGGGCTGCGCTGGCCTGGGCTGGGCTGGGCCTGCCCTGGCACTGTGAATTAATCACCCACCTCCTTCCTTTGAGGAACGCTCACGAACGCCCACGAACGCCCTTGTTCTGTATACAGGCTGACAGCAGGCAATTTAGGACCCAGCTAAATGAGGGTGATGTCCCCATGTGCTTCCTTCAAGTGGCAAAATCCTTCGTCTAAGGCAGGTGGGCTTTTTAAAAATTTGGTTGAAGACCATATGTTGGAGGCGGTATCACGGCACAAGCCGCCGACCGTCTCAGAAGAAAGTGTGCATGGGAGGATATTATTTGCATAGGACAGCCCTCTTCTCGGTCCCATTCTTATGCTGCAGTTGCCATGAAGTGTTACTAGAGGGCAGCAGTATGAACAAAAGAGCACACTGAGGCTTTTCTTCTGCTTGCTGACATGATTCTTGTTCATGGTGGTCTTGCAGGGCCTAAGGAGTGAAGGACTGCTTTGACTGAGGGGATGAGGAATGGCAGGCCTGTATTTGTGGTGAAGGGGGAATATTTGGAAGGTAAACAGCAAGATGAAAACGTCAAAGCATATATGTTTGCTGAGTGATTGAGTCTGTGTGTCACTTGTCTCTTTGAAGGGACATGTGAGAAAGGAACAGCAGCACCATAGACTTCAGATGGGAGAGAGCAAGCAAGGATTAATATTTCCCTCAAATCCAAATACTTACAGTACCTCAAAGATGACAAGTGCGATATGATGTTCTGCAATTGTAAGGATTTGCCATGTGTGGTAGATAAATATGCATAGTTAGTGAGGTTTTTCCCAGAATGTGAGTATCGTTAGGCTGGCAAATGTCAGGCACTCCTTTGGGAGTATGAGGCCAAGAACAAATTTGGGAAGTTTGCTACAGTCATCTGTAGGATCGAAAGACACTGGGGAATCGTTACAGAGGGAGCCAGGCTTCACAAAATGTGGTAACAGTTGGACAGAAATCTTTAGCAGGGACTTTTGTCTACCCCCAATGTGGGACCAGGACCGCAGTACCTCTGTGTCTCTGAAACATATTTTGACCTCTGGACACCACCATCTCAATACCCCTCAAATGTTCCCCCCTGGTACCCCAGCTTTGGTAGTGCATCAACCAGGTTTCAATCATTTGAGTGACCACAAACACCCTTCCTATGTGCCTTCCATTTACATTCAGTCAGTAACCCAGCTGCTTCGTTCGCTGTTCAATCTCAAGTGACAGTTGGATGCACATTGCAGGGGTATACAGGCATTTACCGTACTGTACAGACCCTCTCAGTGCAGCCAGACTACACTTCTTAAAATCATAAATACATGTTTTGCCCAACAGTAAGGCCAGGCCTTTCCTCTGTAGTTCATGGCCAACATAAGGAGGAAAACATCAACTGAAGAGCATGCCAAAATTCTCTACAGACACTGCCAATCCTCACACTTTTGCCTATTCGCATGGTGAGGTTATTCACTATGAACCACCAAACCAATTGCAACAGTAGCCTCTCCCTGCCTCATTCGTATGCTTCGATGCCACCTTTATTTAGCAAGTGTTAGTGCTCTCGGATTTTGTAGCGCGATTCGCTATAGCCTCTGTTTTCAACAGAAATGTCCTAAAGGTACCTATACCAATCTGCAGTGCTGGGAGGAAGGGGGCTGCTGCTGCTGGCAGTAACATTTTGGGGCACCCCACCTGAAAAAATACAGCCAAATGCTCCTTGTTTTACCTTTCAATAGCATAACTGCAGCATAATCGTATGGTGACCCCTGTTGTTAATAGAAACTGTCAAACAGCTTCTTGCCCCCCCCGTTGCCCCTAACCATTTGGGGTACACCCCATGAGGGAGGATCAGAGCAATACAAACTAATGGTAGCCCCTCAAAAAGTACCTGGAAGCCAAGCCATTGTGTGCACCTCATCGCCTTCACGTTGCGCCCAAGCACCTTTTAATACTGCTCCCCCAAATTTTGACTGCCCCCTCCCAACAGAAATCAGAGAGTATGGGGAGGGTGCAGTAAAAAAGTATTTGCAGTACCCCACAATAAGTCAGGATCCTCCTCCACCTATTCCTCTGCTCTCTGAATCCACCCATTCTGCCCAGGCTCCGCCTATACCCCTCCTCTCTGACCCCACCCACTCTGACTAGGCTCTTCCTTTACCCCTCCTCTCTGCCCAGGCTCCGCCTATACTCCTCCTCTCTGACCCCACCCACTCTGACTTGGCTCCTCCTATGCTCCTCCTCTCTGACCCCTCCCACTCTGACTAGGCTCCTCCTATACCCCTCCTCTCTGACCCAGCTCCTCCTATACTCCTCCTCTCTGACCCCACCCACTCGGCTCCTCCTCCTCACAACACCTGTTCCCTTTCTTTCACCTCTCTCTGTTCAGGCCACACATATTTTACTTACCAACCAATCTGCAATCCCTCATTCACTAGGCATGATTCCACACTTACACAACACACAGACACATTTTACTTACCAATTGGCCATTTAGGCCCACCTCCAACTTACCTCTGCTCTGCCACCATCAGTCACCTGGTGCCGAACCCGGGATTCGAACCCTGGTTGCCTGCATGGAAGGCAGGTACTTACCCACTGGACCACACTGGTTTCCATGTAAGTAGCTCATCAAATTGTCCTTATGTCATGGTCATCCTTTTCATGTGCAATGGAAGCCGCAGGGAAGGACACCAAGGCCTGCATGTTGCTTATAGTTACTACTGCAATCCTCTAGACCACTAAGGAGCTATAGCTCAAAGGTAAGTCTTGTACCTTTGGTGCGGACAGCCCTCACAGGCCAGGGTTCGAATCCTGCCAATGCTGTAGAGGTATCCCAAGGTGGAAATTTTCAAAAAGTGAATGTTTTTTTTTTTGCTAAGATTTTTTTTTACTTGGTAACAGAGGAGAAAAGTGGACACTCTTTTTGGCATGTGTGTCTCAAAATTTCAAATGTTTTCCCTCATGACCTTCTACCAACCTCCCTATTTCTCAAGTAGGTGCAATAGGGACAAGGCCTTATTTTCCTTTATCAATGTCTTCATTCTTTGTCCTTTAACCACTTGGACGCTAAGGGCCTGAGGCCTCTATAATGAGATTTCCATTGAAATGAATGGGCAGTGCATGACAAGTTACCCTTGTCATTAGCATCCAAGTGGTTAAGTTGGTGAATTGCAGAGTGCAATTGTGGTATTGGGGGTTATAACTGAGCACAAGAATGCGAGGAAGGTGCTACACTTATTGTAAAATAGGTTGGATGATGGTGATTTTTCATTTTGGTGTGAGCCATTCGCTCAAATCAGTGGTTCGGTCCCAGTGAGCTTGGATAGAAATAAAGGTCAAGTATGAGCTCTGGCTAATGAAATGATGGGTCAAGTTTGAGGCAAGCTAGAGTCCATTTATTAGGTGCAATAAGAAGCTAGAAAGATTGTTTCCTTTTAGAGACAGACAAGGGCAGAGTCAAGCCTTTGCTCTAGTAGGTCTGCATCATCCCTGCTGCAGGATGTGAAGGAATGGACCTCCACAGCAATGCGCTGTGCCGGGCTGGGCTGCGCTGGCCTGGGCTGGGCCTGCCCTGGCACTGTGAATTAATCACCCACCTCCTTCCTTTGAGGAACGCTCACGAACACCCACGAACGCCCTTGTTCTGTATACAGGCTGACAGCAGGCAATTTAGGACCCTGCTAAATGAGGGTGATGTCCCCATGTGCTTCCTTCAAGTGGCAAAATCCTTCGTCTAAGGCAGGTGGGCTTTTTAAAAATTTGGTTGAAGACCATATGTTGGAGGCGGTATCACGGCACAAGCCGCCGACCGTCTCAGAAGAAAGTGTGCATGGGAGGATATTATTTGCATAGGACAGCCCTCTTCTCAGTCCCATTCTTATGCTGCAGTTGCCATGAAGTGTTACTAGAGGGCAGCAGTATGAACAAAAGAGCACACTGAGGCTTTTCTTCTGCTTGCTGACATGATTCTTGTTCATGGTGGTCTTGCAGGGCCTAAGGAGTGAAGGACTGCTTTGACTGAGGGGATGAGGAATGGCAGGCCTGTATTTGTGGTGAAGGGGGAATATTTGGAAGGTAAACAGCAAGATGAAAACGTCAAAGCATATATGTTTGCTGAGTGATTGAGTCTGTGTGTCACTTGTCTCTTTGAAGGGACATGTGAGAAAGGAACAGCAGCACCATAGACTTCAGATGGGAGAGAGCAAGCAAGGATTAATATTTCCCTCAAATCCAAATACTTACAGTACCTCAAAGATGACAAGTGCGATATGATGTTCTGCAATTGTAAGGATTTGCCATGTGTGGTAGATAAATATGCATAGTTAGTGAGGTTTTTCCCAGAATGTGAGTATCGTTAGGCTGGCAAATGTCAGGCACTCCTTTGGGAGTATGAGGCCAAGAACAAATTTGGGAAGTTTGCTACAGTCATCTGTAGGATCGAAAGACACTGGGGAATCGTTACAGAGGGAGCCAGGCTTCACAAAATGTGGTAACAGTTGGACAGAAATCTTTAGCAGGGACTTTTGTCTACCCCCAATGTGGGACCAGGACCGCAGTACCTCTGTGTCTCTGAAACATATTTTGACCTCTGGACACCACCATCTCAATACCCCTCAAATGTTCCCCCCTGGTACCCCAGCTTTGGTAGTGCATCAACCAGGTTTCAATCATTTGAGTGACCACAAACACCCTTCCTATGTGCCTTCCATTTACATTCAGTCAGTAACCCAGCTGCTTCGTTCGCTGTTCAATCTCAAGTGACAGTTGGATGCACATTGCAGGGGTATACAGGCATTTACCGTACTGTACAGACCCTCTCAGTGCAGCCAGACTACACTTCTTAAAATCATAAATACATGTTTTGCCCAACAGTAAGGCCAGGCCTTTCCTCTGTAGTTCATGGCCAACATAAGGAGGAAAACATCAACTGAAGAGCATGCCAAAATTCTCTACAGACACTGCCAATCCTCACACTTTTGCCTATTCGCATGGTGAGGTTATTCACTATGAACCACCAAACCAATTGCAACAGTAGCCTCTCCCTGCCTCATTCGTATGCTTCGATGCCACCTTTATTTAGCAAGTGTTAGTGCTCTCGGATTTTGTAGCGCGATTCGCTATAGCCTCTGTTTTCAACAGAAATGTCCTAAAGGTACCTATACCAATCTGCAGTGCTGGGAGGAAGGGGGCTGCTGCTGCTGGCAGTAACATTTTGGGGCACCCCACCTGAAAAAATACAGCCAAATGCTCCTTGTTTTACCTTTCAATAGCATAACTGCAGCATAATCGTATGGTGACCCCTGTTGTTAATAGAAACTGTCAAACAGCTTCTTGCCCCCCCCGTTGCCCCTAACCATTTGGGGTACACCCCATGAGGGAGGATCAGAGCAATACAAACTAATGGTAGCCCCTCAAAAAGTACCTGGAAGCCAAGCCATTGTGTGCACCTCATCGCCTTCACGTTGCGCCCAAGCACCTTTTAATACTGCTCCCCCAAATTTTGACTGCCCCCTCCCAACAGAAATCAGAGAGTATGGGGAGGGTGCAGTAAAAAAGTATTTGCAGTACCCCACAATAAGTCAGGATCCTCCTCCACCTATTCCTCTGCTCTCTGAATCCACCCATTCTGCCCAGGCTCCGCCTATACCCCTCCTCTCTGACCCCACCCACTCTGACTAGGCTCTTCCTTTACCCCTCCTCTCTGCCCAGGCTCCGCCTATACTCCTCCTCTCTGACCCCACCCACTCTGACTTGGCTCCTCCTATGCTCCTCCTCTCTGACCCCTCCCTCTCTGACTAGGCTCCTCCTATACCCCTCCTCTCTGACCCAGCTCCTCCTATACTCCTCCTCTCTGACCCCACCCACTCGGCTCCTCCTCCTCACAACACCTGTTCCCTTTCTTTCACCTCTCTCTGTTCAGGCCACACATATTTTACTTACCAACCAATCTGCAATCCCTCATTCACTAGGCATGATTCCACACTTACACAACACACAGACACATTTTACTTACCAATTGGCCATTTAGGCCCACCTCCAACTTACCTCTGCTCTGCCACCATCAGTCACCTGGTGCCGAACCCGGGATTCGAACCCTGGTTGCCTGCATGGAAGGCAGGTACTTACCCACTGGACCACACTGGTTTCCATGTAAGTAGCTCATCAAATTGTCCTTATGTCATGGTCATCCTTTTCATGTGCAATGGAAGCCGCAGGGAAGGACACCAAGGCCTGCATGTTGCTTATAGTTACTACTGCAATCCTCTAGACCACTAAGGAGCTATAGCTCAAAGGTAAGTCTTGTACCTTTGGTGCGGACAGCCCTCACAGGCCAGGGTTCGAATCCTGCCAATGCTGTAGAGGTATCCCAAGGTGGAAATTTTCAAAAAGTGAATGTTTTTTTTTTTGCTAAGATTTTTTTTTACTTGGTAACAGAGGAGAAAAGTGGACACTCTTTTTGGCATGTGTGTCTCAAAATTTCAAATGTTTTCCCTCATGACCTTCTACCAACCTCCCTATTTCTCAAGTAGGTGCAATAGGGACAAGGCCTTATTTTCCTTTATCAATGTCTTCATTCTTTGTCCTTTAACCACTTGGACGCTAAGGGCCTGAGGCCTCTATAATGAGATTTCCATTGAAATGAATGGGCAGTGCATGACAAGTTACCCTTGTCATTAGCATCCAAGTGGTTAAGTTGGTGAATTGCAGAGTGCAATTGTGGTATTGGGGGTTATAACTGAGCACAAGAATGCGAGGAAGGTGCTACACTTATTGTAAAATAGGTTGGATGATGGTGATTTTTCATTTTGGTGTGAGCCATTCGCTCAAATCAGTGGTTCGGTCCCAGTGAGCTTGGATAGAAATAAAGGTCAAGTATGAGCTCTGGCTAATGAAATGATGGGTCAAGTTTGAGGCAAGCTAGAGTCCATTTATTAGGTGCAATAAGAAGCTAGAAAGATTGTTTCCTTTTAGAGACAGACAAGGGCAGAGTCAAGCCTTTGCTCTAGTAGGTCTGCATCATCCCTGCTGCAGGATGTGAAGGAATGGACCTCCACAGCAATGCGCTGTGCCGGGCTGGGCTGCGCTGGCCTGGGCTGGGCCTGCCCTGGCACTGTGAATTAATCACCCACCTCCTTCCTTTGAGGAACGCTCACGAACACCCACGAACGCCCTTGTTCTGTATACAGGCTGACAGCAGGCAATTTAGGACCCTGCTAAATGAGGGTGATGTCCCCATGTGCTTCCTTCAAGTGGCAAAATCCTTCGTCTAAGGCAGGTGGGCTTTTTAAAAATTTGGTTGAAGACCATATGTTGGAGGCGGTATCACGGCACAAGCCGCCGACCGTCTCAGAAGAAAGTGTGCATGGGAGGATATTATTTGCATAGGACAGCCCTCTTCTCAGTCCCATTCTTATGCTGCAGTTGCCATGAAGTGTTACTAGAGGGCAGCAGTATGAACAAAAGAGCACACTGAGGCTTTTCTTCTGCTTGCTGACATGATTCTTGTTCATGGTGGTCTTGCAGGGCCTAAGGAGTGAAGGACTGCTTTGACTGAGGGGATGAGGAATGGCAGGCCTGTATTTGTGGTGAAGGGGGAATATTTGGAAGGTAAACAGCAAGATGAAAACGTCAAAGCATATATGTTTGCTGAGTGATTGAGTCTGTGTGTCACTTGTCTCTTTGAAGGGACATGTGAGAAAGGAACAGCAGCACCATAGACTTCAGATGGGAGAGAGCAAGCAAGGATTAATATTTCCCTCAAATCCAAATACTTACAGTACCTCAAAGATGACAAGTGCGATATGATGTTCTGCAATTGTAAGGATTTGCCATGTGTGGTAGATAAATATGCATAGTTAGTGAGGTTTTTCCCAGAATGTGAGTATCGTTAGGCTGGCAAATGTCAGGCACTCCTTTGGGAGTATGAGGCCAAGAACAAATTTGGGAAGTTTGCTACAGTCATCTGTAGGATCGAAAGACACTGGGGAATCGTTACAGAGGGAGCCAGGCTTCACAAAATGTGGTAACAGTTGGACAGAAATCTTTAGCAGGGACTTTTGTCTACCCCCAATGTGGGACCAGGACCGCAGTACCTCTGTGTCTCTGAAACATATTTTGACCTCTGGACACCACCATCTCAATACCCCTCAAATGTTCCCCCCTGGTACCCCAGCTTTGGTAGTGCATCAACCAGGTTTCAATCATTTGAGTGACCACAAACACCCTTCCTATGTGCCTTCCATTTACATTCAGTCAGTAACCCAGCTGCTTCGTTCGCTGTTCAATCTCAAGTGACAGTTGGATGCACATTGCAGGGGTATACAGGCATTTACCGTACTGTACAGACCCTCTCAGTGCAGCCAGACTACACTTCTTAAAATCATAAATACATGTTTTGCCCAACAGTAAGGCCAGGCCTTTCCTCTGTAGTTCATGGCCAACATAAGGAGGAAAACATCAACTGAAGAGCATGCCAAAATTCTCTACAGACACTGCCAATCCTCACACTTTTGCCTATTCGCATGGTGAGGTTATTCACTATGAACCACCAAACCAATTGCAACAGTAGCCTCTCCCTGCCTCATTCGTATGCTTCGATGCCACCTTTATTTAGCAAGTGTTAGTGCTCTCGGATTTTGTAGCGCGATTCGCTATAGCCTCTGTTTTCAACAGAAATGTCCTAAAGGTACCTATACCAATCTGCAGTGCTGGGAGGAAGGGGGCTGCTGCTGCTGGCAGTAACATTTTGGGGCACCCCACCTGAAAAAATACAGCCAAATGCTCCTTGTTTTACCTTTCAATAGCATAACTGCAGCATAATCGTATGGTGACCCCTGTTGTTAATAGAAACTGTCAAACAGCTTCTTGCCCCCCCCGTTGCCCCTAACCATTTGGGGTACACCCCATGAGGGAGGATCAGAGCAATACAAACTAATGGTAGCCCCTCAAAAAGTACCTGGAAGCCAAGCCATTGTGTGCACCTCATCGCCTTCACGTTGCGCCCAAGCACCTTTTAATACTGCTCCCCCAAATTTTGACTGCCCCCTCCCAACAGAAATCAGAGAGTATGGGGAGGGTGCAGTAAAAAAGTATTTGCAGTACCCCACAATAAGTCAGGATCCTCCTCCACCTATTCCTCTGCTCTCTGAATCCACCCATTCTGCCCAGGCTCCGCCTATACCCCTCCTCTCTGACCCCACCCACTCTGACTAGGCTCTTCCTATACCCCTCCTCTCTGCCCAGGCTCCGCCTATACTCCTCCTCTCTGACCCCACCCACTCTGACTTGGCTCCTCCTATGCTCCTCCTCTCTGACCCCTCCCACTCTGACTAGGCTCCTCCTATACCCCTCCTCTCTGACCCAGCTCCTCCTATACTCCTCCTCTCTGACCCCACCCACTCGGCTCCTCCTCCTCACAACACCTGTTCCCTTTCTTTCACCTCTCTCTGTTCAGGCCACACATATTTTACTTACCAACCAATCTGCAATCCCTCATTCACTAGGCATGATTCCACACTTACACAACACACAGACACATTTTACTTACCAATTGGCCATTTAGGCCCACCTCCAACTTACCTCTGCTCTGCCACCATCAGTCACCTGGTGCCGAACCCGGGATTCGAACCCTGGTTGCCTGCATGGAAGGCAGGTACTTACCCACTGGACCACACTGGTTTCCATGTAAGTAGCTCATCAAATTGTCCTTATGTCATGGTCATCCTTTTCATGTGCAATGGAAGCCGCAGGGAAGGACACCAAGGCCTGCATGTTGCTTATAGTTACTACTGCAATCCTCTAGACCACTAAGGAGCTATAGCTCAAAGGTAAGTCTTGTACCTTTGGTGCGGACAGCCCTCACAGGCCAGGGTTCGAATCCTGCCAATGCTGTAGAGGTATCCCAAGGTGGAAATTTTCAAAAAGTGAATGTTTTTTTTTTTGCTAAGATTTTTTTTTACTTGGTAACAGAGGAGAAAAGTGGACACTCTTTTTGGCATGTGTGTCTCAAAATTTCAAATGTTTTCCCTCATGACCTTCTACCAACCTCCCTATTTCTCAAGTAGGTGCAATAGGGACAAGGCCTTATTTTCCTTTATCAATGTCTTCATTCTTTGTCCTTTAACCACTTGGACGCTAAGGGCCTGAGGCCTCTATAATGAGATTTCCATTGAAATGAATGGGCAGTGCATGACAAGTTACCCTTGTCATTAGCATCCAAGTGGTTAAGTTGGTGAATTGCAGAGTGCAATTGTGGTATTGGGGGTTATAACTGAGCACAAGAATGCGAGGAAGGTGCTACACTTATTGTAAAATAGGTTGGATGATGGTGATTTTTCATTTTGGTGTGAGCCATTCGCTCAAATCAGGGGTTCGGTCCCAGTGAGCTTGGATAGAAATAAAGGTCAAGTATGAGCTCTGGCTAATGAAATGATGGGTCAAGTTTGAGGCAAGCTAGAGTCCATTTATTAGGTGCAATAAGAAGCTAGAAAGATTGTTTCCTTTTAGAGACAGACAAGGGCAGAGTCAAGCCTTTGCTCTAGTAGGTCTGCATCATCCCTGCTGCAGGATGTGAAGGAATGGACCTCCACAGCAATGCGCTGTGCCGGGCTGGGCTGCGCTGGCCTGGGCTGGGCCTGCCCTGGCACTGTGAATTAATCACCCACCTCCTTCCTTTGAGGAACGCTCACGAACACCCACGAACGCCCTTGTTCTGTATACAGGCTGACAGCAGGCAATTTAGGACCCTGCTAAATGAGGGTGATGTCCCCATGTGCTTCCTTCAAGTGGCAAAATCCTTCGTCTAAGGCAGGTGGGCTTTTTAAAAATTTGGTTGAAGACCATATGTTGGAGGCGGTATCACGGCACAAGCCGCCGACCGTCTCAGAAGAAAGTGTGCATGGGAGGATATTATTTGCATAGGACAGCCCTCTTCTCAGTCCCATTCTTATGCTGCAGTTGCCATGAAGTGTTACTAGAGGGCAGCAGTATGAACAAAAGAGCACACTGAGGCTTTTCTTCTGCTTGCTGACATGATTCTTGTTCATGGTGGTCTTGCAGGGCCTAAGGAGTGAAGGACTGCTTTGACTGAGGGGATGAGGAATGGCAGGCCTGTATTTGTGGTGAAGGGGGAATATTTGGAAGGTAAACAGCAAGATGAAAACGTCAAAGCATATATGTTTGCTGAGTGATTGAGTCTGTGTGTCACTTGTCTCTTTGAAGGGACATGTGAGAAAGGAACAGCAGCACCATAGACTTCAGATGGGAGAGAGCAAGCAAGGATTAATATTTCCCTCAAATCCAAATACTTACAGTACCTCAAAGATGACAAGTGCGATATGATGTTCTGCAATTGTAAGGATTTGCCATGTGTGGTAGATAAATATGCATAGTTAGTGAGGTTTTTCCCAGAATGTGAGTATCGTTAGGCTGGCAAATGTCAGGCACTCCTTTGGGAGTATGAGGCCAAGAACAAATTTGGGAAGTTTGCTACAGTCATCTGTAGGATCGAAAGACACTGGGGAATCGTTACAGAGGGAGCCAGGCTTCACAAAATGTGGTAACAGTTGGACAGAAATCTTTAGCAGGGACTTTTGTCTACCCCCAATGTGGGACCAGGACCGCAGTACCTCTGTGTCTCTGAAACATATTTTGACCTCTGGACACCACCATCTCAATACCCCTCAAATGTTCCCCCCTGGTACCCCAGCTTTGGTAGTGCATCAACCAGGTTTCAATCATTTGAGTGACCACAAACACCCTTCCTATGTGCCTTCCATTTACATTCAGTCAGTAACCCAGCTGCTTCGTTCGCTGTTCAATCTCAAGTGACAGTTGGATGCACATTGCAGGGGTATACAGGCATTTACCGTACTGTACAGACCCTCTCAGTGCAGCCAGACTACACTTCTTAAAATCATAAATACATGTTTTGCCCAACAGTAAGGCCAGGCCTTTCCTCTGTAGTTCATGGCCAACATAAGGAGGAAAACATCAACTGAAGAGCATGCCAAAATTCTCTACAGACACTGCCAATCCTCACACTTTTGCCTATTCGCATGCTGAGGTTATTCACTATGAACCACCAAACCAATTGCAACAGTAGCCTCTCCCTGCCTCATTCGTATGCTTCGATGCCACCTTTATTTAGCAAGTGTTAGTGCTCTCGGATTTTGTAGCGCGATTCGCTATAGCCTCTGTTTTCAACAGAAATGTCCTAAAGGTACCTATACCAATCTGCAGTGTGGGGAGGAAGGGGGCTGCTGCTGCTGGCAGTAACATTTTGGGGCACCCCACCTGAAAAAATACAGCCAAATGCTCCTTGTTTTACCTTTCAATAGCATAACTGCAGCATAATCGTATGGTGACCCCTGTTGTTAATAGAAACTGTCAAACAGCTTCTTGCCCCCCCCGTTGCCCCTAACCATTTGGGGTACACCCCATGAGGGAGGATCAGAGCAATACAAACTAATGGTAGCCCCTCAAAAAGTACCTGGAAGCCAAGCCATTGTGTGCACCTCATCGCCTTCACGTTGCGCCAAGCACCTTTTAATACTGCTCCCCCAAATTTTGACTGCCCCCTCCCAACAGAAATCAGAGAGTATGGGGAGGGTGCAGTAAAAAAGTATTTGCAGTACCCCACAATAAGTCAGGATCCTCCTCCACCTATTCCTCTGCTCTCTGAACCCACCCATTCTGCCCAGGCTCCGCCTATACCCCTCCTCTCTGACCCCACCCACTCTGACTAGGCTCTTCCTATACCCCTCCTCTCTGCCCAGGCTCCGCCTATACTCCTCCTCTCTGACCCCACCCACTCTGACTTGGCTCCTCCTATGCTCCTCCTCTCTGACCCCACCCACTCTGACTTGGCTCCTCCTCCTCACAACACCTGTTCCCTTTCTTTCACCTCTCTCTGTTCAGGCCACACATATTTTACTTACCAACCAATCTGCAATCCCTCATTCACTAGGCATGATTTCACTCTTACACAACACACAGACACATTTTACTTACCAATTGGCCATTTAGGCCCACCTCCAACTTACCTCTGCTCTGCCACCATCAGTCACCTGGTGCCGAACCCGGGATTCGAACCCTGGTTGCCTGCATGGAAGGCAGGTACTTACCCACTGGACCACACTGGTTTCCATGTAAATAGCTTATCAAATTGTCCTTATGTCATGGTCATCCTTTTCATGTGCAATGGAAGCCGCAGGGAAGGACACCAAGGCCTGCATGTTGCTTATAGTTACTACTGCAATCCTCTAGACCACTAAGGAGCTATAGCTCAAAGGTAAGTCTTGTACCTTTGCTGCGGACAGCCCTCACAGGCCAGGGTTCGAATCCTGCCAATGCTGTAGAGGTATCCCAAGGTAGAAATTTTCAAAAAGTGAATGTTTTTTTTTTGCTAAGATTTTTTTTTACTTGGTAACAGAGGAGAAAAGTGGACACTCTTTTTGGCATGTGTGTCTCAAAATTTCAAATGTTTTCCCTCATGACCTTCTACCAACCTCCCTATTTCTCAAGTAGGTGCAATAGGGACAAGGCCTTATTTTCCTTTATCAATGTCTTCATTCTTTGTCCTTTAAGTTTTTGGGTGAATTGCAGAGTGCAATTGTGGTATTGGGGGTTATAACTGAGCACAAGAATGCGAGGAAGGTGCTACACTTATTGTAAAATAGGTTGGATGATGGTGATTTTTCATTTTGGTGTGAGCTATTCGCTCAAATCAGGGGTTTGGTCCCAGTGAGCTTGGATAGAAATAAAGGTCAAGTATGAGCTCTGGCTAATGAAATGATGGGTCAAGTTTGAGGCAAGCTAGAGTCCATTTATTAGGTGCAATAAGAAGCTAGAAAGATTGTTTCCTTTAAGAGACAGACAAGGGCAGAGTCAAGCCTTTGCTCTAGTAGGTCTGCATCATCCCTGCTGCAGGATGTGAAGGAATGGACCTCCACAGCAATGCGCTGTGCCGGGCTGGGCTGCGCTGGCCTGGGCTGGGCCTGCCCTGGCACTGTGAATTAATCACCCACCTCCTTCCTTTGAGGAACGCTCACGAACGCCCACGAACGCCCTTGTTCTGTATACAGGCTGACAGCAGGCAATTTAGGACCCTGCTAAATGAGGGTGATGTCCCCATGTGCTTCCTTCAAGTTGCAAAATCCTTCGTCTAAGGCAGGTGGGCTTTTTAAATATTTGGTTGAAGACCATATGTTGGAGGCGGTATCACGGCACAAGCCGCCGACCGTCTCAGAAGAAAGTGTGCATGGGAGGATATTATTTGCATAGGACAGCCCTCTTCTCAGTCCCATTCTTATGCTGCAGTTGCAATGAAGTGTTACTAGAGGGCAGCAGTATGAACAAAAGAGCACACTGAGGCTTTTCTTCTGCTTGCTGACATGATTCGTGTTCATGGTGGTCTTGCAGGGCCTAAGGAGTGAAGGACTGCTTTGACTAAGGGGATGAGGAATGGCAGGCCTGTATTTGTGGTGAAGGGGGAATATTTGGAAGGTAAACAGCAAGATGAAAATGTCAAAGCATATATGTTTGCTGAGTGATTGAGTCTGTGTGTCACTTGTCTCTTTGAAGGGACACGTGAGAAAGGAACAGCAGCACCATAGACTTCAGATGGGAGAGAGCAAGCAAGGATTAATATTTCCCTCAAATCCAAATACTTACAGTACCTCAAAGATGACAAGTGCGATATGATGTTCTGCAATTGTAAGGATTTGCCATGTGTGGTAGATAAATATGCATAGTTAGTGAGGTTTTTCCCAGAATGTGAGTATCGTTAGGCTGGCAAATGTCAGGCACTCCTTTGGGAGTATGAGGCCAAGAACAAATTTGGGAAGTTTGCTACAGTCATCTGTAGGATCGAAAGACACTGGGGAATCGTTACAGAGGGAGCCAGGCTTCACAAAATGTGGTAACAGTTGGACAGAAATCTTTAGCAGGGACTTTTGTCTACCCCCAATGTGGGACCAGGACCGCAGTACCTCTGTGTCTCTGAAACATATTTTGACCTCTGGACACCACCATCTCAATACCCCTCAAATGTTCCCCCCTGGTACCCCAGCTTTGGTAGTGCATCAACCAGGTTTCAATCATTTGAGTGACCACAAACACCCTTTCTATGTGCCTTCCATTTACATTCAGTCAGTAACCCAGCTGCTTAGTTCGCTGTTCAATCTCAAGTGACAGTTGGATGCACATTGCAGGGGTATACAGGCATTTACCGTACTGTACAGACCCTCTCAGTGCAGCCAGACTACACTTCTTAAAATCATAAATACATGTTTTGCCCAACAGTAAGGCCAGGCCTTTCCTCTGTAGTTCATGGCCAACATAAGGAGGAAAACATCAACTGAAGAGCATGCCAAAATTCTCTACAGACACTGCCAATCCTCACACTTTTGCCTATTCGCATGCTGAGGTTATTCACTATGAACCACCAAACCAATTGCAACAGTAGCCTCTCCCTGCCTCATTCGTATGCTTCGATGCCACCTTTATTTAGCAAGTGTTAGTGCTCTCGGATTTTGTAGCGCGATTCGCTATAGCCTCTGTTTTCAACAGAAATGTCCTAAAGGTACCTATACCAATCTGCAGTGTGGGGAGGAAGGGGGCTGCTGCTGCTGGCAGTAACATTTTGGGGCACCCCACCTGAAAAAATACAGCCAAATGCTCCTTGTTTTACCTTTCAATAGCATAACTGCAGCATAATCGTATGGTGACCCCTGTTGTTAATAGAAACTGTCAAACAGCTTCTTGCCCCCCCCGTTGCCCCTAACCATTTGGGGTACACCCCATGAGGGAGGATCAGAGCAATACAAACTAATGGTAGCCCCTTAAAAAGTACCTGGAAGCCAAGCCACTGTGTGCACCTCATCGCCTTCACGTTGCGCCCAAGCACCTTTTAATACTGCTCCCCCAAATTTTGACTGCCCCCTCCCAACAGAAATCAGAGAGTATGTGGAGGGTGCAGTAAAAAAGTATTTGCAGTACCCCACAATAAGTCAGGATCCTCCTCCACCTATTCCTCTGCTCTCTGACCCCACCCACTCTGACTAAGCTCTTCCTATACCCCTCCTCTCTGCCCTGGCTCCACCTATACTCCTCCTCTCTGACCCCACCCACTCTGACTTGGCTCCTCCTATGCTCCTCCTCTCTGACCCCTCCCACTCTGACTAGGCTCCTCCTATACCCCTCCTCTCTGACCCAGCTCCTCCTATACTCCTCCTCTCTGACCCCACCCACTCTGACTTGGCTCCTCCTCCTCACAACACCTGTTCCCTTTCTTTCACCTCTCTCTGTTCAGGCCACACATATTTTACTTACCAACCAATCTGCAATCCCTCATTCACTAGGCATGATTCCACTCTTACACAACACACAGACACATTTTACTTACCAATTGCCCATTTAGGCCCACCTCCAACTTACCTCTGCTCTGCCACCATCAGTCACCTCGTGCCGAACCCGGGATTCGAACCCTGGTTGCCTGCATGGAAGGCAGGTACTTACCCACTGGACCACACTGGTTTCCATGTAAGTAGCTTATCAAATTGTCCTTATGTCATGGTCATCCTTTTCATGTGCAATGGAAGCCGCAGGGAAGGACACCAAGGCCTGCATGTTGCTTATAGTTACTACTGCAATCCTCTAGACCACTAAGGAGCTATAGCTCAAAGGTAAGTCTTGTACCTTTGCTGCGGACAGCCCTCACAGGCCAGGGTTCGAATCCTGCCAATGCTGTAGAGGTATCCCAAGGTAGAAATTTTCAAAAAGTGAATGTTTTTTTTTTGCTAAGATTTTTTTTTACTTGGTAACAGAGGAGAAAAGTGGACACTCTTTTTGGCATGTGTGTCTCAAAATTTCAAATGTTTTCCCTCATGACCTTCTACCAACCTCCCTATTTCTCAAGTAGGTGCAATAGGGACAAGGCCTGATTTTCCTTTATCAATGTCTTCATTCTTTGTCCTTTAAGTTTGGTGAATTGCAGAGTGCAATTGTGGTATTGGGGGTTATAACTGAGCACAAGAATGCGAGGAAGGTGCTACACTTATTGTAAAATAGGTTGGATGATGGTGATTTTTCATTTTGGTGTGAGCCATTCGCTCAAATCAGGGGTTTGGTCCCAGTGAGCTTGGATAGAAATAAAGGTCAAGTATGAGCTCTGGCTAATGAAATGATGGGTCAAGTTTGAGGCAAGCTAGAGTCCATTTATTAGGTGCAATAAGAAGCTAGAAAGATTGTTTCCTTTAAGAGACAGACAAGGGCAGAGTCAAGCCTTTGCTCTAGTAGGTCTGCATCATCCCTGCTGCAGGATGTGAAGGAATGGACCTCCACAGCAATGCGCTGTGCCGGGCTGGGCTGCGCTGGCCTGGGCTGGGCTGGGCCTGCCCTGGCACTGTGAATTAATCACCCACCTCCTTCCTTTGAGGAACGCTCACGAACGCCCACGAACGCCCTTGTTCTGTATACAGGCTGACAGCAGGCAATTTAGGACCCTGCTAAATGAGGGTGATGTCCCCATGTGCTTCCTTCAAGTGGCAAAATCCTTCGTCTAAGGCAGGTGGGCTTTTTAAAAATTTGGTTGAAGACCATATGTTGGAGGCGGTATCACGGCACAAGCCGCCGACCGTCTCAGAAGAAAGTGTGCATGGGAGAATATTATTTGCATAGGACAGCCCTCTTCTCAGTCCCATTCTTATGCTGCAGTTGCCATGAAGTGTTACTAGAGGGCAGCAGTATGAACAAAAGAGCACACTGAGGCTTTTCTTCTGCTTGCTGACATGATTCTTGTTCATGGTGGTCTTGCGGGGCCTAAGGAGTGAAGGACTGCTTTGACTGAGGGGATGAGGAATGGCAGGCCTGTATTTGTGGTGAAGGGGGAATATTTGGAAGGTAAACAGCAAGATGAAAACGTCAAAGCATATATGTTTGCTGAGTGATTGAGTCTGTGTGTCACTTGTCTCTTTGAAGGGACATGTGAGAAAGGAACAGCAGCACCATAGACTTCAGATGGGAGAGAGCAAGCAAGGATTAATATTTCCCTCAAATCCAAATACTTACAGTACCTCAAAGATGACAAGTGCGATATGATGTTCTGCAATTGTAAGGATTTGCCATGTGTGGTAGATAAATATGCATAGTTAGTGAGGTTTTTCCCAGAATGTGAGTATCGTTAGGCTGGCAAATGTCAGGCACTCCTTTGGGAGTATGAGGCCAAGAACAAATTTGGGAAGTTTGCTACAGTCATCTGTAGGATCGAAAGACACTGGGGAATCGTTACAGAGGGAGCCAGGCTTCACAAAATGTGGTAACAGTTGGACAGAAATCTTTAGCAGGGACTTTTGTCTACCCCCAATGTGGGACCAGGACCGCAGTACCTCTGTGTCTCTGAAACATATTTTGACCTCTGGACACCACCATCTCAATACCCCTCAAATGTTCCCCCCTGGTACCCCAGCTTTGGTAGTGCATCAACCAGGTTTCAATCATTTGAGTGACCACAAACACCCTTCCTATGTGCCTTCCATTTACATTCAGTCAGTAACCCAGCTGCTTCGTTCGCTGTTCAATCTCAAGTGACAGTTGGATGCACATTGCAGGGGTATACAGGCATTTACCGTACTGTACAGACCCTCTCAGTGCAGCCAGACTACACTTCTTAAAATCATAAATACATGTTTTGCCCAACAGTAAGGCCAGGCCTTTCCTCTGTAGTTCATGGCCAACATAAGGAGGAAAACATCAACTGAAGAGCATGCCAAAATTCTCTACAGACACTGCCAATCCTCACACTTTTGCCTATTCGCATGCTGAGGTTATTCACTATGAACCTCCAAACCAATTGCAACAGTAGCCTCTCCCTGCCTCATTCGTATGCTTCGATGCCACCTTTATTTAGCAAGTGTTAGTGCTCTCGGATTTTGTAGCGCGATTCGCTATAGCCTCTGTTTTCAACAGAAATGTCCTAAAGGTACCTATACCAATCTGCAGTGTGGGGAGGAAGGGGGCTGCTGCTGCTGGCAGTAACATTTTGGGGCACCCCACCTGAAAAAATACAGCCAAATGCTCCTTGTTTTACCTTTCAATAGCATAACTGCAGCATAATCGTATGGTGACCCCTGTTGTTAATAGAAACTGTCAAACAGCTTCTTGCCCCCCCCGTTGCCCCTAACCATTTGGGGTACACCCCATGAGGGAGGATCAGAGCAATACAAACTAATGGTAGCCCCTCAAAAAGTACCTGGAAGCCAAGCCATTGTGTGCACCTCATCGCCTTCACGTTGCGCCCAAGCACCTTTTAATACTGCTCCCCCAAATTTTGACTGCCCCCTCCCAACAGAAATCAGAGAGTATGTGGAGGGTGCAGTAAAAAAGTATTTGCAGTACCCCACAATAAGTCAGGATCCTCCTCCACCTATTCCTCTGCTCTCTGACCCCACCCACTCTGACTAAGCTCTTCCTATACCCCTCCTCTCTGCCCAGGCTCCGCCTATACTCCTCCTCTCTGACCCCACCCACTCTGACTTGGCTCCTCCTATGCTCCTCCTCTCTGACCCCTCCCACGCTGACTAGGCTCCTCCTATACCCCTCCTCTCTGACCCAGCTCCTCCTATACTCCTCCTCTCTGACCCCACCCACTCTGACTTGGCTCCTCCTCCTCACAACACCTGTTCCCTTTCTTTCACCTCTCTCTGTTCAGGCCACACATATTTTACTTACCAACCAATCTGCAATCCCTCATTCACTAGGCATGATTCCACTCTTACACAACACACAGACACATTTTACTTACCAATTGGCCATTTAGGCCCACCTCCAACTTACCTCTGCTCTGCCACCATCAGTCACCTGGTGCCGAACCCGGGATTCGAACCCTGGTTGCCTGCATGGAAGGCAGGTACTTACTCACTGGACCACACTGGTTTCCATGTAAGTAGCTTATCAAATTGTCCTTATGTCATGGTCATCCTTTTCATGTGCAATGGAAGCCGCAGGGAAGGACACCAAGGCCTGCATGTTGCTTATAGTTACTACTGCAATCCTCTAGACCACTAAGGAGCTATAGCTCAAAGGTAAGTCTTGTACCTTTGCTGCGGACAGCCCTCACAGGCCAGGGTTCGAATCCTGCCAATGCTGTAGAGGTATCCCAAGGTAGAAATTTTCAAAAAGTGAATGTTTTTTTTTTGCTAAGATTTTTTTTTACTTGGTAACAGAGGAGAAAAGTGGACACTCTTTTTGGCATGTGTGTCTCAAAATTTCAAATGTTTTCCCTCATGACCTTCTACCAACCTCCCTATTTCTCAAGTAGGTGCAATAGGGACAAGGCCTTATTTTCCTTTATCAATGTCTTCATTCTTTGTCCTTTAAGTTTTTGGGTGAATTGCAGAGTGCAATTGTGGTATTGGGGGTTATAACTGAGCACAAGAATGCGAGGAAGGTGCTACACTTATTGTAAAATAGGTTGGATGATGGTGATTTTTCATTTTGGTGTGAGCTATTCGCTCAAATCAGGGGTTTGGTCCCAGTGAGCTTGGATAGAAATAAAGGTCAAGTATGAGCTCTGGCTAATGAAATGATGGGTCAAGTTTGAGGCAAGCTAGAGTCCATTTATTAGGTGCAATAAGAAGCTAGAAAGATTGTTTCCTTTAAGAGACAGACAAGGGCAGAGTCAAGCCTTTGCTCTAGTAGGTCTGCATCATCCCTGCTGCAGGATGTGAAGGAATGGACCTCCACAGCAATGCGCTGTGCCGGGCTGGGCTGCGCTGGCCTGGGCTGGGCCTGCCCTGGCACTGTGAATTAATCACCCACCTCCTTCCTTTGAGGAACGCTCACGAACGCCCACGAACGCCCTTGTTCTGTATACAGGCTGACAGCAGGCAATTTAGGACCCTGCTAAATGAGGGTGATGTCCCCATGTGCTTCCTTCAAGTTGCAAAATCCTTCGTCTAAGGCAGGTGGGCTTTTTAAATATTTGGTTGAAGACCATATGTTGGAGGCGGTATCACGGCACAAGCCGCCGACCGTCTCAGAAGAAAGTGTGCATGGGAGGATATTATTTGCATAGGACAGCCCTCTTCTCAGTCCCATTCTTATGCTGCAGTTGCAATGAAGTGTTACTAGAGGGCAGCAGTATGAACAAAAGAGCACACTGAGGCTTTTCTTCTGCTTGCTGACATGATTCGTGTTCATGGTGGTCTTGCAGGGCCTAAGGAGTGAAGGACTGCTTTGACTAAGGGGATGAGGAATGGCAGGCCTGTATTTGTGGTGAAGGGGGAATATTTGGAAGGTAAACAGCAAGATGAAAATGTCAAAGCATATATGTTTGCTGAGTGATTGAGTCTGTGTGTCACTTGTCTCTTTGAAGGGACACGTGAGAAAGGAACAGCAGCACCATAGACTTCAGATGGGAGAGAGCAAGCAAGGATTAATATTTCCCTCAAATCCAAATACTTACAGTACCTCAAAGATGACAAGTGCGATATGATGTTCTGCAATTGTAAGGATTTGCCATGTGTGGTAGATAAATATGCATAGTTAGTGAGGTTTTTCCCAGAATGTGAGTATCGTTAGGCTGGCAAATGTCAGGCACTCCTTTGGGAGTATGAGGCCAAGAACAAATTTGGGAAGTTTGCTACAGTCATCTGTAGGATCGAAAGACACTGGGGAATCGTTACAGAGGGAGCCAGGCTTCACAAAATGTGGTAACAGTTGGACAGAAATCTTTAGCAGGGACTTTTGTCTACCCCCAATGTGGGACCAGGACCGCAGTACCTCTGTGTCTCTGAAACATATTTTGACCTCTGGACACCACCATCTCAATACCCCTCAAATGTTCCCCCCTGGTACCCCAGCTTTGGTAGTGCATCAACCAGGTTTCAATCATTTGAGTGACCACAAACACCCTTTCTATGTGCCTTCCATTTACATTCAGTCAGTAACCCAGCTGCTTAGTTCGCTGTTCAATCTCAAGTGACAGTTGGATGCACATTGCAGGGGTATACAGGCATTTACCGTACTGTACAGACCCTCTCAGTGCAGCCAGACTACACTTCTTAAAATCATAAATACATGTTTTGCCCAACAGTAAGGCCAGGCCTTTCCTCTGTAGTTCATGGCCAACATAAGGAGGAAAACATCAACTGAAGAGCATGCCAAAATTCTCTACAGACACTGCCAATCCTCACACTTTTGCCTATTCGCATGCTGAGGTTATTCACTATGAACCACCAAACCAATTGCAACAGTAGCCTCTCCCTGCCTCATTCGTATGCTTCGATGCCACCTTTATTTAGCAAGTGTTAGTGCTCTCGGATTTTGTAGCGCGATTCGCTATAGCCTCTGTTTTCAACAGAAATGTCCTAAAGGTACCTATACCAATCTGCAGTGTGGGGAGGAAGGGGGCTGCTGCTGCTGGCAGTAACATTTTGGGGCACCCCACCTGAAAAAATACAGCCAAATGCTCCTTGTTTTACCTTTCAATAGCATAACTGCAGCATAATCGTATGGTGACCCCTGTTGTTAATAGAAACTGTCAAACAGCTTCTTGCCCCCCCCGTTGCCCCTAACCATTTGGGGTACACCCCATGAGGGAGGATCAGAGCAATACAAACTAATGGTAGCCCCTTAAAAAGTACCTGGAAGCCAAGCCACTGTGTGCACCTCATCGCCTTCACGTTGCGCCCAAGCACCTTTTAATACTGCTCCCCCAAATTTTGACTGCCCCCTCCCAACAGAAATCAGAGAGTATGTGGAGGGTGCAGTAAAAAAGTATTTGCAGTACCCCACAATAAGTCAGGATCCTCCTCCACCTATTCCTCTGCTCTCTGACCCCACCCACTCTGACTAAGCTCTTCCTATACCCCTCCTCTCTGCCCAGGCTCCGCCTATACTCCTCCTCTCTGACCCCACCCACTCTGACTTGGCTCCTCCTATGCTCCTCCTCTCTGACCCCTCCCACTCTGACTAGGCTCCTCCTATACCCCTCCTCTCTGACCCAGCTCCTCCTATACTCCTCCTCTCTGACCCCACCCACTCTGACTTGGCTCCTCCTCCTCACAACACCTGTTCCCTTTCTTTCACCTCTCTCTGTTCAGGCCACACATATTTTACTTACCAACCAATCTGCAATCCCTCATTCACTAGGCATGATTCCACTCTTACACAACACACAGACACATTTTACTTACCAATTGCCCATTTAGGCCCACCTCCAACTTACCTCTGCTCTGCCACCATCAGTCACCTGGTGCCGAACCCGGGATTCGAACCCTGGTTGCCTGCATGGAAGGCAGGTACTTACCCACTGGACCACACTGGTTTCCATGTAAGTAGCTTATCAAATTGTCCTTATGTCATGGTCATCCTTTTCATGTGCAATGGAAGCCGCAGGGAAGGACACCAAGGCCTGCATGTTGCTTATAGTTACTACTGCAATCCTCTAGACCACTAAGGAGCTATAGCTCAAAGGTAAGTCTTGTACCTTTGCTGCGGACAGCCCTCACAGGCCAGGGTTCGAATCCTGCCAATGCTGTAGAGGTATCCCAAGGTAGAAATTTTCAAAAAGTGAATGTTTTTTTTTTGCTAAGATTTTTTTTTACTTGGTAACAGAGGAGAAAAGTGGACACTCTTTTTGGCATGTGTGTCTCAAAATTTCAAATGTTTTCCCTCATGACCTTCTACCAACCTCCCTATTTCTCAAGTAGGTGCAATAGGGACAAGGCCTGATTTTCCTTTATCAATGTCTTCATTCTTTGTCCTTTAAGTTTGGTGAATTGCAGAGTGCAATTGTGGTATTGGGGGTTATAACTGAGCACAAGAATGCGAGGAAGGTGCTACACTTATTGTAAAATAGGTTGGATGATGGTGATTTTTCATTTTGGTGTGAGCCATTCGCTCAAATCAGGGGTTTGGTCCCAGTGAGCTTGGATAGAAATAAAGGTCAAGTATGAGCTCTGGCTAATGAAATGATGGGTCAAGTTTGAGGCAAGCTAGAGTCCATTTATTAGGTGCAATAAGAAGCTAGAAAGATTGTTTCCTTTAAGAGACAGACAAGGGCAGAGTCAAGCCTTTGCTCTAGTAGGTCTGCACCATCCCTGCTGCAGGATGTGAAGGAATGGACCTCCACAGCAATGCGCTGTGCCGGGCTGGGCTGCGCTGGCCTGGGCTGGGCTGGGCCTGCCCTGGCACTGTGAATTAATCACCCACCTCCTTCCTTTGAGGAACGCTCACGAACGCCCACGAACGCCCTTGTTCTGTATACAGGCTGACAGCAGGCAATTTAGGACCCTGCTAAATGAGGGTGATGTCCCCATGTGCTTCCTTCAAGTGGCAAAATCCTTCGTCTAAGGCAGGTGGGCTTTTTAAAAATTTGGTTGAAGACCATATGTTGGAGGCGGTATCACGGCACAAGCCGCCGACCGTCTCAGAAGAAAGTGTGCATGGGAGAATATTATTTGCATAGGACAGCCCTCTTCTCAGTCCCATTCTTATGCTGCAGTTGCCATGAAGTGTTACTAGAGGGCAGCAGTATGAACAAAAGAGCACACTGAGGCTTTTCTTCTGCTTGCTGACATGATTCTTGTTCATGGTGGTCTTGCGGGGCCTAAGGAGTGAAGGACTGCTTTGACTGAGGGGATGAGGAATGGCAGGCCTGTATTTGTGGTGAAGGGGGAATATTTGGAAGGTAAACAGCAAGATGAAAACGTCAAAGCATATATGTTTGCTGAGTGATTGAGTCTGTGTGTCACTTGTCTCTTTGAAGGGACATGTGAGAAAGGAACAGCAGCACCATAGACTTCAGATGGGAGAGAGCAAGCAAGGATTAATATTTCCCTCAAATCCAAATACTTACAGTACCTCAAAGATGACAAGTGCGATATGATGTTCTGCAATTGTAAGGATTTGCCATGTGTGGTAGATAAATATGCATAGTTAGTGAGGTTTTTCCCAGAATGTGAGTATCGTTAGGCTGGCAAATGTCAGGCACTCCTTTGGGAGTATGAGGCCAAGAACAAATTTGGGAAGTTTGCTACAGTCATCTGTAGGATCGAAAGACACTGGGGAATCGTTACAGAGGGAGCCAGGCTTCACAAAATGTGGTAACAGTTGGACAGAAATCTTTAGCAGGGACTTTTGTCTACCCCCAATGTGGGACCAGGACCGCAGTACCTCTGTGTCTCTGAAACATATTTTGACCTCTGGACACCACCATCTCAATACCCCTCAAATGTTCCCCCCTGGTACCCCAGCTTTGGTAGTGCATCAACCAGGTTTCAATCATTTGAGTGACCACAAACACCCTTCCTATGTGCCTTCCATTTACATTCAGTCAGTAACCCAGCTGCTTCGTTCGCTGTTCAATCTCAAGTGACAGTTGGATGCACATTGCAGGGGTATACAGGCATTTACCGTACTGTACAGACCCTCTCAGTGCAGCCAGACTACACTTCTTAAAATCATAAATACATGTTTTGCCCAACAGTAAGGCCAGGCCTTTCCTCTGTAGTTCATGGCCAACATAAGGAGGAAAACATCAACTGAAGAGCATGCCAAAATTCTCTACAGACACTGCCAATCCTCACACTTTTGCCTATTCGCATGCTGAGGTTATTCACTATGAACCTCCAAACCAATTGCAACAGTAGCCTCTCCCTGCCTCATTCGTATGCTTCGATGCCACCTTTATTTAGCAAGTGTTAGTGCTCTCGGATTTTGTAGCGCGATTCGCTATAGCCTCTGTTTTCAACAGAAATGTCCTAAAGGTACCTATACCAATCTGCAGTGTGGGGAGGAAGGGGGCTGCTGCTGCTGGCAGTAACATTTTGGGGCACCCCACCTGAAAAAATACAGCCAAATGCTCCTTGTTTTACCTTTGAATAGCATAACTGCAGCATAATCGTATGGTGACCCCTGTTGTTAATAGAAACTGTCAAACAGCTTCTTGCCCCCCCCGTTGCCCCTAACCATTTGGGGTACACCCCATGAGGGAGGATCAGAGCAATACAAACTAATGGTAGCCCCTCAAAAAGTACCTGGAAGCCAAGCCATTGTGTGCACCTCATCGCCTTCACGTTGCGCCCAAGCACCTTTTAATACTGCTCCCCCAAATTTTGACTGCCCCCTCCCAACAGAAATCAGAGAGTATGTGGAGGGTGCAGTAAAAAAGTATTTGCAGTACCCCACAATAAGTCAGGATCCTCCTCCACCTATTCCTCTGCTCTCTGACCCCACCCACTCTGACTAAGCTCTTCCTATACCCCTCCTCTCTGCCCAGGCTCCGCCTATACTCCTCCTCTCTGACCCCACCCACTCTGACTTGGCTCCTCCTATGCTCCTCCTCTCTGACCCCTCCCACTCTGACTAGGCTCCTCCTATACCCCTCCTCTCTGACCCAGCTCCTCCTATACTCCTCCTCTCTGACCCCACCCACTCTGACTTGGCTCCTCCTCCTCACAACACCTGTTCCCTTTCTTTCACCTCTCTCTGTTCAGGCCACACATATTTTACTTACCAACCAATCTGCAATCCCTCATTCACTAGGCATGATTCCACTCTTACACAACACACAGACACATTTTACTTACCAATTGGCCATTTAGGCCCACCTCCAACTTACCTCTGCTCTGCCACCATCAGTCACCTGGTGCCGAACCCGGGATTCGAACCCTGGTTGCCTGCATGGAAGGCAGGTACTTACCCACTGGACCACACTGGTTTCCATGTAAGTAGCTTATCAAATTGTCCTTATGTCATGGTCATCCTTTTCATGTGCAATGGAAGCCGCAGGGAAGGACACCAAGGCCTGCATGTTGCTTATAGTTACTACTGCAATCCTCTAGACCACTAAGGAGCTATAGCTCAAAGGTAAGTCTTGTACCTTTGCTGCGGACAGCCCTCACAGGCCAGGGTTCGAATCCTGCCAATGCTGTAGAGGTATCCCAAGGTAGAAATTTTCAAAAAGTGAATGTTTTTTTTTTGCTAAGATTTTTTTTTACTTGGTAACAGAGGAGAAAAGTGGACACTCTTTTTGGCATGTGTGTCTCAAAATTTCAAATGTTTTCCCTCATGACCTTCTACCAACCTCCCTATTTCTCAAGTAGGTGCAATAGGGACAAGGCCTTATTTTCCTTTATCAATGTCTTCATTCTTTGTCCTTTAAGTTTTTGGGTGAATTGCAGAGTGCAATTGTGGTATTGGGGGTTATAACTGAGCACAAGAATGCGAGGAAGGTGCTACACTTATTGTAAAATAGGTTGGATGATGGTGATTTTTCATTTTGGTGTGAGCTATTCGCTCAAATCAGGGGTTTGGTCCCAGTGAGCTTGGATAGAAATAAAGGTCAAGTATGAGCTCTGGCTAATGAAATGATGGGTCAAGTTTGAGGCAAGCTAGAGTCCATTTATTAGGTGCAATAAGAAGCTAGAAAGATTGTTTCCTTTAAGAGACAGACAAGGGCAGAGTCAAGCCTTTGCTCTAGTAGGTCTGCATCATCCCTGCTGCAGGATGTGAAGGAATGGACCTCCACAGCAATGCGCTGTGCCGGGCTGGGCTGCGCTGGCCTGGGCTGGGCCTGCCCTGGCACTGTGAATTAATCACCCACCTCCTTCCTTTGAGGAACGCTCACGAACGCCCACGAACGCCCTTGTTCTGTATACAGGCTGACAGTAGGCAATTTAGGACCCTGCTAAATGAGGGTGATGTCCCCATGTGCTTCCTTCAAGTGGCAAAATCCTTCGTCTAAGGCAGGTGGGCTTTTTAAATATTTGGTTGAAGACCATATGTTGGAGGCGGTATCACGGCACAAGCCGCCGACCGTCTCAGAAGAAAGTGTGCATGGGAGGATATTATTTGCATAGGACAGCCCTCTTCTCAGTCCCATTCTTATGCTGCAGTTGCAATGAAGTGTTACTAGAGGGCAGCAGTATGAACAAAAGAGCACACTGAGGCTTTTCTTCTGCTTGCTGACATGATTCGTGTTCATGGTGGTCTTGCAGGGCCTAAGGAGTGAAGGACTGCTTTGACTGAGGGGATGAGGAATGGCAGGCCTGTATTTGTGGTGAAGGGGGAATATTTGGAAGGTAAACAGCAAGATGAAAATGTCAAAGCATATATGTTTGCTGAGTGATTGAGTCTGTGTGTCACTTGTCTCTTTGAAGGGACACGTGAGAAAGGAACAGCAGCACCATAGACTTCAGATGGGAGAGAGCAAGCAAGGATTAATATTTCCCTCAAATCCAAATACTTACAGTACCTCAAAGATGACAAGTGCGATATGATGTTCTGCAATTGTAAGGATTTGCCATGTGTGGTAGATAAATATGCATAGTTAGTGAGGTTTTTCCCAGAATGTGAGTATCGTTAGGCTGGCAAATGTCAGGCACTCCTTTGGGAGTATGAGGCCAAGAACAAATTTGGGAAGTTTGCTACAGTCATCTGTAGGATCGAAAGACACTGGGGAATCGTTACAGAGGGAGCCAGGCTTCACAAAATGTGGTAACAGTTGGACAGAAATCTTTAGCAGGGACTTTTGTCTACCCCCAATGTGGGACCAGGACCGCAGTACCTCTGTGTCTCTGAAACATATTTTGACCTCTGGACACCACCATCTTAATACCCCTCAAATGTTCCCCCCTGGTACCCCAGCTTTGGTAGTGCATCAACCAGGTTTCAATCATTTGAGTGACCACAAACACCCTTTCTATGTGCCTTCCATTTACATTCAGTCAGTAACCCAGCTGCTTAGTTCGCTGTTCAATCTCAAGTGACAGTTGGATGCACATTGCAGGGGTATACAGGCATTTACCGTACTGTACAGACCCTCTCAGTGCAGCCAGACTACACTTCTTAAAATCATAAATACATGTTTTGCCCAACAGTAAGGCCAGGCCTTTCCTCTGTAGTTCATGGCCAACATAAGGAGGAAAACATCAACTGAAGAGCATGCCAAAATTCTCTACAGACACTGCCAATCCTCACACTTTTGCCTATTCGCATGCTGAGGTTATTCACTATGAACCACCAAACCAATTGCAACAGTAGCCTCTCCCTGCCTCATTCGTATGCTTCGATGCCACCTTTATTTAGCAAGTGTTAGTGCTCTCGGATTTTGTAGCGCGATTCGCTATAGCCTCTGTTTTCAACAGAAATGTCCTAAAGGTACCTATACCAATCTGCAGTGTGGGGAGGAAGGGGGCTGCTGCTGCTGGCAGTAACATTTTGGGGCACCCCACCTGAAAAAATACAGCCAAATGCTCCTTGTTTTACCTTTCAATAGCATAACTGCAGCATAATCGTATGGTGACCCCTGTTGTTAATAGAAACTGTCAAACAGCTTCTTGCCCCCCCCGTTGCCCCTAACCATTTGGGGTACACCCCATGAGGGAGGATCAGAGCAATACAAACTAATGGTAGCCCCTCAAAAAGTACCTGGAAGCCAAGCCATTGTGTGCACCTCATCGCCTTCACGTTGCGCCCAAGCACCTTTTAATACTGCTCCCCCAAATTTTGACTGCCCCCTCCCAACAGAAATCAGAGAGTATGTGGAGGGTGCAGTAAAAAAGTATTTGCAGTACCCCACAATAAGTCAGGATCCTCCTCCACCTATTCCTCTGCTCTCTGACCCCACCCACTCTGACTAAGCTCTTCCTATACCCCTCCTCTCAGCCCAGGCTCCGCCTATACTCCTCCTCTCTGACCCCACCCACTCTGACTTGGCTCCTCCTATGCTCCTCCTCTCTGACCCCTCCCACTCTGACTAGGCTCCTCCTATACCCCTCCTCTCTGACCCAGCTCCTCCTATACTCCTCCTCTCTGACCCCACCCACTCTGACTTGGCTCCTCCTCCTCACAACACCTGTTCCCTTTCTTTCACCTCTCTCTGTTCAGGCCACACATATTTTACTTACCAACCAATCTGCAATCCCTCATTCACTAGGCATGATTCCACTCTTACACAACACACAGACACATTTTACTTACCAATTGCCCATTTAGGCCCACCTCCAACTTACCTCTGCTCTGCCACCATCAGTCACCTGGTGCCGAACCCGGGATTCGAACCCTGGTTGCCTGCATGGAAGGCAGGTACTTACCCACTGGACCACACTGGTTTCCATGTAAGTAGCTTATCAAATTGTCCTTATGTCATGGTCATCCTTTTCATGTGCAATGGAAGCCGCAGGGAAGGACACCAAGGCCTGCATGTTGCTTATAGTTACTACTGCAATCCTCTAGACCACTAAGGAGCTATAGCTCAAAGGTAAGTCTTGTACCTTTGCTGCGGACAGCCCTCTCAGGCCAGGGTTCGAATCCTGCCAATGCTGTAGAGGTATCCCAAGGTAGAAATTTTCAAAAAGTGAATGTTTTTTTTTTGCTAAGATTTTTTTTTACTTGGTAACAGAGGAGAAAAGTGGACACTCTTTTTGGCATGTGTGTCTCAAAATTTCAAATGTTTTCCCTCATGACCTTCTACCAACCTCCCTATTTCTCAAGTAGGTGCAATAGGGACAAGGCCTGATTTTCCTTTATCAATGTCTTCATTCTTTGTCCTTTAAGTTTGGTGAATTGCAGAGTGCAATTGTGGTATTGGGGGTTATAACTGAGCACAAGAATGCGAGGAAGGTGCTACACTTATTGTAAAATAGGTTGGATGATGGTGATTTTTCATTTTGGTGTGAGCCATTCGCTCAAATCAGGGGTTTGGTCCCAGTGAGCTTGGATAGAAATAAAGGTCAAGTATGAGCTCTGGCTAATGAAATGATGGGTCAAGTTTGAGGCAAGCTAGAGTCCATTTATTAGGTGCAATAAGAAGCTAGAAAGATTGTTTCCTTTAAGAGACAGACAAGGGCAGAGTCAAGCCTTTGCTCTAGTAGGTCTGCATCATCCCTGCTGCAGGATGTGAAGGAATGGACCTCCACAGCAATGCGCTGTGCCGGGCTGGGCTGCGCTGGCCTGGGCTGGGCTGGGCCTGCCCTGGCACTGTGAATTAATCACCCACCTCCTTCCTTTGAGGAACGCTCACGAACGCCCACGAACGCCCTTGTTCTGTATACAGGCTGACAGCAGGCAATTTAGGACCCTGCTAAATGAGGGTGATGTCCCCATGTGCTTCCTTCAAGTGGCAAAATCCTTCGTCTAAGGCAGGTGGGCTTTTTAAAAATTTGGTTGAAGACCATATGTTGGAGGCGGTATCACGGCACAAGCCGCCGACCGTCTCAGAAGAAAGTGTGCATGGGAGAATATTATTTGCATAGGACAGCCCTCTTCTCAGTCCCATTCTTATGCTGCAGTTGCCATGAAGTGTTACTAGAGGGCAGCAGTATGAACAAAAGAGCACACTGAGGCTTTTCTTCTGCTTGCTGACATGATTCTTGTTCATGGTGGTCTTGCGGGGCCTAAGGAGTGAAGGACTGCTTTGACTGAGGGGATGAGGAATGGCAGGCCTGTATTTGTGGTGAAGGGGGAATATTTGGAAGGTAAACAGCAAGATGAAAACGTCAAAGCATATATGTTTGCTGAGTGATTGAGTCTGTGTGTCACTTGTCTCTTTGAAGGGACATGTGAGAAAGGAACAGCAGCACCATAGACTTCAGATGGGAGAGAGCAAGCAAGGATTAATATTTCCCTCAAATCCAAATACTTACAGTACCTCAAAGATGACAAGTGCGATATGATGTTCTGCAATTGTAAGGATTTGCCATGTGTGGTAGATAAATATGCATAGTTAGTGAGGTTTTTCCCAGAATGTGAGTATCGTTAGGCTGGCAAATGTCAGGCACTCCTTTGGGAGTATGAGGCCAAGAACAAATTTGGGAAGTTTGCTACAGTCATCTGTAGGATCGAAAGACACTGGGGAATCGTTACAGAGGGAGCCAGGCTTCACAAAATGTGGTAACAGTTGGACAGAAATCTTTAGCAGGGACTTTTGTCTACCCCCAATGTGGGACCAGGACCGCAGTACCTCTGTGTCTCTGAAACATATTTTGACCTCTGGACACCACCATCTCAATACCCCTCAAATGTTCCCCCCTGGTACCCCAGCTTTGGTAGTGCATCAACCAGGTTTCAATCATTTGAGTGACCACAAACACCCTTCCTATGTGCCTTCCATTTACATTCAGTCAGTAACCCAGCTGCTTCGTTCGCTGTTCAATCTCAAGTGACAGTTGGATGCACATTGCAGGGGTATACAGGCATTTACCGTACTGTACAGACCCTCTCAGTGCAGCCAGACTACACTTCTTAAAATCATAAATACATGTTTTGCCCAACAGTAAGGCCAGGCCTTTCCTCTGTAGTTCATGGCCAACATAAGGAGGAAAACATCAACTGAAGAGCATGCCAAAATTCTCTACAGACACTGCCAATCCTCACACTTTTGCCTATTCGCATGCTGAGGTTATTCACTATGAACCTCCAAACCAATTGCAACAGTAGCCTCTCCCTGCCTCATTCGTATGCTTCGATGCCACCTTTATTTAGCAAGTGTTAGTGCTCTCGGATTTTGTAGCGCGATTCGCTATAGCCTCTGTTTTCAACAGAAATGTCCTAAAGGTACCTATACCAATCTGCAGTGTGGGGAGGAAGGGGGCTGCTGCTGGCAGTAACATTTTGGGGCACCCCACCTGAAAAAATACAGCCAAATGCTCCTTGTTTTACCTTTCAATAGCATAACTGCAGCATAATCGTATGGTGACCCCTGTTGTTAATAGAAACTGTCAAACAGCTTCTTGCCCCCCCCGTTGCCCCTAACCATTTGGGGTACACCCCATGAGGGAGGATCAGAGCAATACAAACTAATGGTAGCCCCTCAAAAAGTACCTGGAAGCCAAGCCATTGTGTGCACCTCATCGCCTTCACGTTGCGCCCAAGCACCTTTTAATACTGCTCCCCCAAATTTTGACTGCCCCCTCCCAACAGAAATCAGAGAGTATGGGGAGGGTGCAGTAAAAAAGTATTTGCAGTACCCCACAATAAGTCAGGATCCTCCTCCACCTATTCCTCTGCTCTCTGAACCCACCCATTCTGCCCAGGCTCCGCCTATACCCCTCCTCTCTGACCCCACCCACTCTGACTAGGCTCTTCCTATACCCCTCCTCTCTGCCCAGGCTCCGCCTATACTCCTCCTCTCTGACCCCACCCACTCTGACTTGGCTCCTCCTATGCTCCTCCTCTCTGACCCCACCCACTCTGACTTGGCTCCTCCTCCTCACAACACCTGTTCCCTTTCTTTCACCTCTCTCTGTTCAGGCCACACATATTTTACTTACCAACCAATCTGCAATCCCTCATTCACTAGGCATGATTCCACTCTTACACAACACACAGACACATTATACTTACCAATTGGCCATTTAGGCCCACCTCCAACTTACCTCTGCTCTGCCACCATCAGTCACCTGGTGCCGAACCCGGGATTCGAACCCTGGTTGCCTGCATGGAAGGCAGGTACTTACCCACTGGACCACACTGGTTTCCATGTAAGTAGCTTATCAAATTGTCCTTATGTCATGGTCATCCTTTTCATGTGCAATGGAAGCCGCAGGGAAGGACACCAAGGCCTGCATGTTGCTTATAGTTACTACTGCAATCCTCTAGACCACTAAGGAGCTATAGCTCAAAGGTAAGTCTTGTACCTTTGCTGCGGACAGCCCTCACAGGCCAGGGTTCGAATCCTGCCAATGCTGTAGAGGTATCCCAAGGTAGAAATTTTCAAAAAGTGAATGTTTTTTTTTTGCTAAGATTTTTTTTTACTTGGTAACAGAGGAGAAAAGTGGACACTCTTTTTGGCATGTGTGTCTCAAAATTTCAAATGTTTTCCCTCATGACCTTCTACCAACCTCCCTATTTCTCAAGTAGGTGCAATAGGGACAAGGCCTTATTTTCCTTTATCAATGTCTTCATTCTTTGTCCTTTAAGTTTTTGGGTGAATTGCAGAGTGCAATTGTGGTATTGGGGGTTATAACTGAGCACAAGAATGCGAGGAAGGTGCTACACTTATTGTAAAATAGGTTGGATGATGGTGATTTTTCATTTTGGTGTGAGCTATTCGCTCAAATCAGGGGTTTGGTCCCAGTGAGCTTGGATAGAAATAAAGGTCAAGTATGAGCTCTGGCTAATGAAATGATGGGTCAAGTTTGAGGCAAGCTAGAGTCCATTTATTAGGTGCAATAAGAAGCTAGAAAGATTGTTTCCTTTAAGAGACAGACAAGGGCAGAGTCAAGCCTTTGCTCTAGTAGGTCTGCATCATCCCTGCTGCAGGATGTGAAGGAATGGACCTCCACAGCAATGCGCTGTGCCGGGCTGGGCTGCGCTGGCCTGGGCTGGGCCTGCCCTGGCACTGTGAATTAATCACCCACCTCCTTCCTTTGAGGAACGCTCACGAACGCCCACGAACGCCCTTGTTCTGTATACAGGCTGACAGCAGGCAATTTAGGACCCTGCTAAATGAGGGTGATGTCCCCATGTGCTTCCTTCAAGTTGCAAAATCCTTCGTCTAAGGCAGGTGGGCTTTTTAAATATTTGGTTGAAGACCATATGTTGGAGGCGGTATCACGGCACAAGCCGCCGACCGTCTCAGAAGAAAGTGTGCATGGGAGGATATTATTTGCATAGGACAGCCCTCTTCTCAGTCCCATTCTTATGCTGCAGTTGCAATGAAGTGTTACTAGAGGGCAGCAGTATGAACAAAAGAGCACACTGAGGCTTTTCTTCTGCTTGCTGACATGATTCGTGTTCATGGTGGTCTTGCAGGGCCTAAGGAGTGAAGGACTGCTTTGACTAAGGGGATGAGGAATGGCAGGCCTGTATTTGTGGTGAAGGGGGAATATTTGGAAGGTAAACAGCAAGATGAAAATGTCAAAGCATATATGTTTGCTGAGTGATTGAGTCTGTGTGTCACTTGTCTCTTTGAAGGGACACGTGAGAAAGGAACAGCAGCACCATAGACTTCAGATGGGAGAGAGCAAGCAAGGATTAATATTTCCCTCAAATCCAAATACTTACAGTACCTCAAAGATGACAAGTGCGATATGATGTTCTGCAATTGTAAGGATTTGCCATGTGTGGTAGATAAATATGCATAGTTAGTGAGGTTTTTCCCAGAATGTGAGTATCGTTAGGCTGGCAAATGTCAGGCACTCCTTTGGGAGTATGAGGCCAAGAACAAATTTGGGAAGTTTGCTACAGTCATCTGTAGGATCGAAAGACACTGGGGAATCGTTACAGAGGGAGCCAGGCTTCACAAAATGTGGTAACAGTTGGACAGAAATCTTTAGCAGGGACTTTTGTCTACCCCCAATGTGGGACCAGGACCGCAGTACCTCTGTGTCTCTGAAACATATTTTGACCTCTGGACACCACCATCTCAATACCCCTCAAATGTTCCCCCCTGGTACCCCAGCTTTGGTAGTGCATCAACCAGGTTTCAATCATTTGAGTGACCACAAACACCCTTTCTATGTGCCTTCCATTTACATTCAGTCAGTAACCCAGCTGCTTAGTTCGCTGTTCAATCTCAAGTGACAGTTGGATGCACATTGCAGGGGTATACAGGCATTTACCGTACTGTACAGACCCTCTCAGTGCAGCCAGACTACACTTCTTAAAATCATAAATACATGTTTTGCCCAACAGTAAGGCCAGGCCTTTCCTCTGTAGTTCATGGCCAACATAAGGAGGAAAACATCAACTGAAGAGCATGCCAAAATTCTCTACAGACACTGCCAATCCTCACACTTTTGCCTATTCGCATGCTGAGGTTATTCACTATGAACCACCAAACCAATTGTAACAGTAGCCTCTCCCTGCCTCATTCGTATGCTTCGATGCCACCTTTATTTAGCAAGTGTTAGTGCTCTCGGATTTTGTAGCGCGATTCGCTATAGCCTCTGTTTTCAACAGAAATGTCCTAAAGGTACCTATACCAATCTGCAGTGTGGGGAGGAAGGGGGCTGCTGCTGCTGGCAGTAACATTTTGGGGCACCCCACCTGAAAAAATACAGCCAAATGCTCCTTGTTTTACCTTTCAATAGCATAACTGCAGCATAATCGTATGGTGACCCCTGTTGTTAATAGAAACTGTCAAACAGCTTCTTGCCCCCCCCGTTGCCCCTAACCATTTGGGGTACACCCCATGAGGGAGGATCAGAGCAATACAAACTAATGGTAGCCCCTCAAAAAGTACCTGGAAGCCAAGCCATTGTGTGCACCTCATCGCCTTCACGTTGCGCCCAAGCACCTTTTAATACTGCTCCCCCAAATTTTGACTGCCCCCTCCCAACAGAAATCAGAGAGTATGTGGAGGGTGCAGTAAAAAAGTATTTGCAGTACCCCACAATAAGTCAGGATCCTCCTCCACCTATTCCTCTGCTCTCTGACCCCACCCACTCTGACTAAGCTCTTCCTATACCCCTCCTCTCTGCCCAGGCTCCGCCTATACTCCTCCTCTCTGACCCCACCCACTCTGACTTGGCTCCTCCTATGCTCCTCCTCTCTGACCCCTCCCACTCTGACTAGGCTCCTCCTATACCCCTCCTCTCTGACCCAGCTCCTCCTATACTCCTCCTCTCTGACCCCACCCACTCTGACTTGGCTCCTCCTCCTCACAACACCTGTTCCCTTTCTTTCACCTCTCTCTGTTCAGGCCACACATATTTTACTTACCAACCAATCTGCAATCCCTCATTCACTAGGCATGATTCCACTCTTACACAACACACAGACACATTTTACTTACCAATTGCCCATTTAGGCCCACCTCCAACTTACCTCTGCTCTGCCACCATCAGTCACCTGGTGCCGAACCCGGGATTCGAACCCTGGTTGCCTGCATGGAAGGCAGGTACTTACCCACTGGACCACACTGGTTTCCATGTAAGTAGCTTATCAAATTGTCCTTATGTCATGGTCATCCTTTTCATGTGCAATGGAAGCCGCAGGGAAGGACACCAAGGCCTGCATGTTGCTTATAGTTACTACTGCAATCCTCTAGACCACTAAGGAGCTATAGCTCAAAGGTAAGTCTTGTACCTTTGCTGCGGACAGCCCTCTCAGGCCAGGGTTCGAATCCTGCCAATGCTGTAGAGGTATCCCAAGGTAGAAATTTTCAAAAAGTGAATGTTTTTTTTTTGCTAAGATTTTTTTTTACTTGGTAACAGAGGAGAAAAGTGGACACTCTTTTTGGCATGTGTGTCTCAAAATTTCAAATGTTTTCCCTCATGACCTTCTACCAACCTCCCTATTTCTCAAGTAGGTGCAATAGGGACAAGGCCTGATTTTCCTTTATCAATGTCTTCATTCTTTGTCCTTTAAGTTTGGTGAATTGCAGAGTGCAATTGTGGTATTGGGGGTTATAACTGAGCACAAGAATGCGAGGAAGGTGCTACACTTATTGTAAAATAGGTTGGATGATGGTGATTTTTCATTTTGGTGTGAGCCATTCGCTCAAATCAGGGGTTTGGTCCCAGTGAGCTTGGATAGAAATAAAGGTCAAGTATGAGCTCTGGCTAATGAAATGATGGGTCAAGTTTGAGGCAAGCTAGAGTCCATTTATTAGGTGCAATAAGAAGCTAGAAAGATTGTTTCCTTTAAGAGACAGACAAGGGCAGAGTCAAGCCTTTGCTCTAGTAGGTCTGCATCATCCCTGCTGCAGGATGTGAAGGAATGGACCTCCACAGCAATGCGCTGTGCCGGGCTGGGCTGCGCTGGCCTGGGCTGGGCTGGGCCTGCCCTGGCACTGTGAATTAATCACCCACCTCCTTCCTTTGAGGAACGCTCACGAACGCCCACGAACGCCCTTGTTCTGTATACAGGCTGACAGCAGGCAATTTAGGACCCTGCTAAATGAGGGTGATGTCCCCATGTGCTTCCTTCAAGTGGCAAAATCCTTCGTCTAAGGCAGGTGGGCTTTTTAAAAATTTGGTTGAAGACCATATGTTGGAGGCGGTATCACGGCACAAGCCGCCGACCGTCTCAGAAGAAAGTGTGCATGGGAGAATATTATTTGCATAGGACAGCCCTCTTCTCAGTCCCATTCTTATGCTGCAGTTGCCATGAAGTGTTACTAGAGGGCAGCAGTATGAACAAAAGAGCACACTGAGGCTTTTCTTCTGCTTGCTGACATGATTCTTGTTCATGGTGGTCTTGCGGGGCCTAAGGAGTGAAGGACTGCTTTGACTGAGGGGATGAGGAATGGCAGGCCTGTATTTGTGGTGAAGGGGGAATATTTGGAAGGTAAACAGCAAGATGAAAACGTCAAAGCATATATGTTTGCTGAGTGATTGAGTCTGTGTGTCACTTGTCTCTTTGAAGGGACATGTGAGAAAGGAACAGCAGCACCATAGACTTCAGATGGGAGAGAGCAAGCAAGGATTAATATTTCCCTCAAATCCAAATACTTACAGTACCTCAAAGATGACAAGTGCGATATGATGTTCTGCAATTGTAAGGATTTGCCATGTGTGGTAGATAAATATGCATAGTTAGTGAGGTTTTTCCCAGAATGTGAGTATCGTTAGGCTGGCAAATGTCAGGCACTCCTTTGGGAGTATGAGGCCAAGAACAAATTTGGGAAGTTTGCTACAGTCATCTGTAGGATCGAAAGACACTGGGGAATCGTTACAGAGGGAGCCAGGCTTCACAAAATGTGGTAACAGTTGGACAGAAATCTTTAGCAGGGACTTTTGTCTACCCCCAATGTGGGACCAGGACCGCAGTACCTCTGTGTCTCTGAAACATATTTTGACCTCTGGACACCACCATCTCAATACCCCTCAAATGTTCCCCCCTGGTACCCCAGCTTTGGTAGTGCATCAACCAGGTTTCAATCATTTGAGTGACCACAAACACCCTTCCTATGTGCCTTCCATTTACATTCAGTCAGTAACCCAGCTGCTTCGTTCGCTGTTCAATCTCAAGTGACAGTTGGATGCACATTGCAGGGGTATACAGGCATTTACCGTACTGTACAGACCCTCTCAGTGCAGCCAGACTACACTTCTTAAAATCATAAATACATGTTTTGCCCAACAGTAAGGCCAGGCCTTTCCTCTGTAGTTCATGGCCAACATAAGGAGGAAAACATCAACTGAAGAGCATGCCAAAATTCTCTACAGACACTGCCAATCCTCACACTTTTGCCTATTCGCATGCTGAGGTTATTCACTATGAACCTCCAAACCAATTGCAACAGTAGCCTCTCCCTGCCTCATTCGTATGCTTCGATGCCACCTTTATTTAGCAAGTGTTAGTGCTCTCGGATTTTGTAGCGCGATTCGCTATAGCCTCTGTTTTCAACAGAAATGTCCTAAAGGTACCTATACCAATCTGCAGTGTGGGGAGGAAGGGGGCTGCTGCTGGCAGTAACATTTTGGGGCACCCCACCTGAAAAAATACAGCCAAATGCTCCTTGTTTTACCTTTCAATAGCATAACTGCAGCATAATCGTATGGTGACCCCTGTTGTTAATAGAAACTGTCAAACAGCTTCTTGCCCCCCCCGTTGCCCCTAACCATTTGGGGTACACCCCATGAGGGAGGATCAGAGCAATACAAACTAATGGTAGCCCCTCAAAAAGTACCTGGAAGCCAAGCCATTGTGTGCACCTCATCGCCTTCACGTTGCGCCCAAGCACCTTTTAATACTGCTCCCCCAAATTTTGACTGCCCCCTCCCAACAGAAATCAGAGAGTATGGGGAGGGTGCAGTAAAAAAGTATTTGCAGTACCCCACAATAAGTCAGGATCCTCCTCCACCTATTCCTCTGCTCTCTGAACCCACCCATTCTGCCCAGGCTCCGCCTATACCCCTCCTCTCTGCCCAGGCTCCGCCTATACTCCTCCTCTCTGACCCCACCCACTCTGACTTGGCTCCTCCTATGCTCCTCCTCTCTGACCCCACCCACTCTGACTTGGCTCCTCCTCCTCACAACACCTGTTCCCTTTCTTTCACCTCTCTCTGTTCAGGCCACACATATTTTACTTACCAACCAATCTGCAATCCCTCATTCACTAGGCATGATTCCACTCTTACACAACACACAGACACATTATACTTACCAATTGGCCATTTAGGCCCACCTCCAACTTACCTCTGCTCTGCCACCATCAGTCACCTGGTGCCGAACCCGGGATTCGAACCCTGGTTGCCTGCATGGAAGGCAGGTACTTACCCACTGGACCACACTGGTTTCCATGTAAGTAGCTTATCAAATTGTCCTTATGTCATGGTCATCCTTTTCATGTGCAATGGAAGCCGCAGGGAAGGACACCAAGGCCTGCATGTTGCTTATAGTTACTACTGCAATCCTCTAGACCACTAAGGAGCTATAGCTCAAAGGTAAGTCTTGTACCTTTGCTGCGGACAGCCCTCACAGGCCAGGGTTCGAATCCTGCCAATGCTGTAGAGGTATCCCAAGGTAGAAATTTTCAAAAAGTGAATGTTTTTTTTTTGCTAAGATTTTTTTTTACTTGGTAACAGAGGAGAAAAGTGGACACTCTTTTTGGCATGTGTGTCTCAAAATTTCAAATGTTTTCCCTCATGACCTTCTACCAACCTCCCTATTTCTCAAGTAGGTGCAATAGGGACAAGGCCTTATTTTCCTTTATCAATGTCTTCATTCTTTGTCCTTTAAGTTTTTGGGTGAATTGCAGAGTGCAATTGTGGTATTGGGGGTTATAACTGAGCACAAGAATGCGAGGAAGGTGCTACACTTATTGTAAAATAGGTTGGATGATGGTGATTTTTCATTTTGGTGTGAGCTATTCGCTCAAATCAGGGGTTTGGTCCCAGTGAGCTTGGATAGAAATAAAGGTCAAGTATGAGCTCTGGCTAATGAAATGATGGGTCAAGTTTGAGGCAAGCTAGAGTCCATTTATTAGGTGCAATAAGAAGCTAGAAAGATTGTTTCCTTTAAGAGACAGACAAGGGCAGAGTCAAGCCTTTGCTCTAGTAGGTCTGCATCATCCCTGCTGCAGGATGTGAAGGAATGGACCTCCACAGCAATGCGCTGTGCCGGGCTGGGCTGCGCTGGCCTGGGCTGGGCCTGCCCTGGCACTGTGAATTAATCACCCACCTCCTTCCTTTGAGGAACGCTCACGAACGCCCACGAACGCCCTTGTTCTGTATACAGGCTGACAGCAGGCAATTTAGGACCCTGCTAAATGAGGGTGATGTCCCCATGTGCTTCCTTCAAGTTGCAAAATCCTTCGTCTAAGGCAGGTGGGCTTTTTAAATATTTGGTTGAAGACCATATGTTGGAGGCGGTATCACGGCACAAGCCGCCGACCGTCTCAGAAGAAAGTGTGCATGGGAGGATATTATTTGCATAGGACAGCCCTCTTCTCAGTCCCATTCTTATGCTGCAGTTGCAATGAAGTGTTACTAGAGGGCAGCAGTATGAACAAAAGAGCACACTGAGGCTTTTCTTCTGCTTGCTGACATGATTCGTGTTCATGGTGGTCTTGCAGGGCCTAAGGAGTGAAGGACTGCTTTGACTAAGGGGATGAGGAATGGCAGGCCTGTATTTGTGGTGAAGGGGGAATATTTGGAAGGTAAACAGCAAGATGAAAATGTCAAAGCATATATGTTTGCTGAGTGATTGAGTCTGTGTGTCACTTGTCTCTTTGAAGGGACACGTGAGAAAGGAACAGCAGCACCATAGACTTCAGATGGGAGAGAGCAAGCAAGGATTAATATTTCCCTCAAATCCAAATACTTACAGTACCTCAAAGATGACAAGTGCGATATGATGTTCTGCAATTGTAAGGATTTGCCATGTGTGGTAGATAAATATGCATAGTTAGTGAGGTTTTTCCCAGAATGTGAGTATCGTTAGGCTGGCAAATGTCAGGCACTCCTTTGGGAGTATGAGGCCAAGAACAAATTTGGGAAGTTTGCTACAGTCATCTGTAGGATCGAAAGACACTGGGGAATCGTTACAGAGGGAGCCAGGCTTCACAAAATGTGGTAACAGTTGGACAGAAATCTTTAGCAGGGACTTTTGTCTACCCCCAATGTGGGACCAGGACCGCAGTACCTCTGTGTCTCTGAAACATATTTTGACCTCTGGACACCACCATCTCAATACCCCTCAAATGTTCCCCCCTGGTACCCCAGCTTTGGTAGTGCATCAACCAGGTTTCAATCATTTGAGTGACCACAAACACCCTTTCTATGTGCCTTCCATTTACATTCAGTCAGTAACCCAGCTGCTTAGTTCGCTGTTCAATCTCAAGTGACAGTTGGATGCACATTGCAGGGGTATACAGGCATTTACCGTACTGTACAGACCCTCTCAGTGCAGCCAGACTACACTTCTTAAAATCATAAATACATGTTTTGCCCAACAGTAAGGCCAGGCCTTTCCTCTGTAGTTCATGGCCAACATAAGGAGGAAAACATCAACTGAAGAGCATGCCAAAATTCTCTACAGACACTGCCAATCCTCACACTTTTGCCTATTCGCATGCTGAGGTTATTCACTATGAACCACCAAACCAATTGCAACAGTAGCCTCTCCCTGCCTCATTCGTATGCTTCGATGCCACCTTTATTTAGCAAGTGTTAGTGCTCTCGGATTTTGTAGCGCGATTCGCTATAGCCTCTGTTTTCAACAGAAATGTCCTAAAGGTACCTATACCAATCTGCAGTGTGGGGAGGAAGGGGGCTGCTGCTGCTGGCAGTAACATTTTGGGGCACCCCACCTGAAAAAATACAGCCAAATGCTCCTTGTTTTACCTTTCAATAGCATAACTGCAGCATAATCGTATGGTGACCCCTGTTGTTAATAGAAACTGTCAAACAGCTTCTTGCCCCCCCCGTTGCCCCTAACCATTTGGGGTACACCCCATGAGGGAGGATCAGAGCAATACAAACTAATGGTAGCCCCTCAAAAAGTACCTGGAAGCCAAGCCATTGTGTGCACCTCATCGCCTTCACGTTGCGCCCAAGCACCTTTTAATACTGCTCCCCCAAATTTTGACTGCCCCCTCCCAACAGAAATCAGAGAGTATGTGGAGGGTGCAGTAAAAAAGTATTTGCAGTACCCCACAATAAGTCAGGATCCTCCTCCACCTATTCCTCTGCTCTCTGACCCCACCCACTCTGACTAAGCTCTTCCTATACCCCTCCTCTCTGCCCAGGCTCCGCCTATACTCCTCCTCTCTGACCCCACCCACTCTGACTTGGCTCCTCCTATGCTCCTCCTCTCTGACCCCTCCCACTCTGACTAGGCTCCTCCTCCTCACAACACCTGTTCCCTTTCTTTCACCTCTCTCTGTTCAGGCCACACATATTTTACTTACCAACCAATCTGCAATCCCTCATTCACTAGGCATGATTCCACTCTTACACAACACACAGACACATTTTACTTACCAATTGCCCATTTAGGCCCACCTCCAACTTACCTCTGCTCTGCCACCATCAGTCACCTGGTGCCGAACCCGGGATTCGAACCCTGGTTGCCTGCATGGAAGGCAGGTACTTACCCACTGGACCACACTGGTTTCCATGTAAGTAGCTTATCAAATTGTCCTTATGTCATGGTCATCCTTTTCATGTGCAATGGAAGCCGCAGGGAAGGACACCAAGGCCTGCATGTTGCTTATAGTTACTACTGCAATCCTCTAGACCACTAAGGAGCTATAGCTCAAAGGTAAGTCTTGTACCTTTGCTGCGGACAGCCCTCACAGGCCAGGGTTCGAATCCTGCCAATGCTGTAGAGGTATCCCAAGGTAGAAATTTTCAAAAAGTGAATGTTTTTTTTTTGCTAAGATTTTTTTTTACTTGGTAACAGAGGAGAAAAGTGGACACTCTTTTTGGCATGTGTGTCTCAAAATTTCAAATGTTTTCCCTCATGACCTTCTACCAACCTCCCTATTTCTCAAGTAGGTGCAATAGGGACAAGGCCTGATTTTCCTTTATCAATGTCTTCATTCTTTGTCCTTTAAGTTTGGTGAATTGCAGAGTGCAATTGTGGTATTGGGGGTTATAACTGAGCACAAGAATGCGAGGAAGGTGCTACACTTATTGTAAAATAGGTTGGATGATGGTGATTTTTCATTTTGGTGTGAGCCATTCGCTCAAATCAGGGGTTTGGTCCCAGTGAGCTTGGATAGAAATAAAGGTCAAGTATGAGCTCTGGCTAATGAAATGATGGGTCAAGTTTGAGGCAAGCTAGAGTCCATTTATTAGGTGCAATAAGAAGCTAGAAAGATTGTTTCCTTTAAGAGACAGACAAGGGCAGAGTCAAGCCTTTGCTCTAGTAGGTCTGCATCATCCCTGCTGCAGGATGTGAAGGAATGGACCTCCACAGCAATGCGCTGTGCCGGGCTGGGCTGCGCTGGCCTGGGCTGGGCTGGGCCTGCCCTGGCACTGTGAATTAATCACCCACCTCCTTCCTTTGAGGAACGCTCACGAACGCCCACGAACGCCCTTGTTCTGTATACAGGCTGACAGCAGGCAATTTAGGACCCTGCTAAATGAGGGTGATGTCCCCATGTGCTTCCTTCAAGTGGCAAAATCCTTCGTCTAAGGCAGGTGGGCTTTTTAAAAATTTGGTTGAAGACCATATGTTGGAGGCGGTATCACGGCACAAGCCGCCGACCGTCTCAGAAGAAAGTGTGCATGGGAGAATATTATTTGCATAGGACAGCCCTCTTCTCAGTCCCATTCTTATGCTGCAGTTGCCATGAAGTGTTACTAGAGGGCAGCAGTATGAACAAAAGAGCACACTGAGGCTTTTCTTCTGCTTGCTGACATGATTCTTGTTCATGGTGGTCTTGCGGGGCCTAAGGAGTGAAGGACTGCTTTGACTGAGGGGATGAGGAATGGCAGGCCTGTATTTGTGGTGAAGGGGGAATATTTGGAAGGTAAACAGCAAGATGAAAACGTCAAAGCATATATGTTTGCTGAGTGATTGAGTCTGTGTGTCACTTGTCTCTTTGAAGGGACATGTGAGAAAGGAACAGCAGCACCATAGACTTCAGATGGGAGAGAGCAAGCAAGGATTAATATTTCCCTCAAATCCAAATACTTACAGTACCTCAAAGATGACAAGTGCGATATGATGTTCTGCAATTGTAAGGATTTGCCATGTGTGGTAGATAAATATGCATAGTTAGTGAGGTTTTTCCCAGAATGTGAGTATCGTTAGGCTGGCAAATGTCAGGCACTCCTTTGGGAGTATGAGGCCAAGAACAAATTTGGGAAGTTTGCTACAGTCATCTGTAGGATCGAAAGACACTGGGGAATCGTTACAGAGGGAGCCAGGCTTCACAAAATGTGGTAACAGTTGGACAGAAATCTTTAGCAGGGACTTTTGTCTACCCCCAATGTGGGACCAGGACCGCAGTACCTCTGTGTCTCTGAAACATATTTTGACCTCTGGACACCACCATCTCAATACCCCTCAAATGTTCCCCCCTGGTACCCCAGCTTTGGTAGTGCATCAACCAGGTTTCAATCATTTGAGTGACCACAAACACCCTTCCTATGTGCCTTCCATTTACATTCAGTCAGTAACCCAGCTGCTTCGTTCGCTGTTCAATCTCAAGTGACAGTTGGATGCACATTGCAGGGGTATACAGGCATTTACCGTACTGTACAGACCCTCTCAGTGCAGCCAGACTACACTTCTTAAAATCATAAATACATGTTTTGCCCAACAGTAAGGCCAAGCCTTTCCTCTGTAGTTCATGGCCAACATAAGGAGGAAAACATCAACTGAAGAGCATGCCAAAATTCTCTACAGACACTGACAATCCTCACACTTTTGCCTATTCGCATGCTGAGGTTATTCACTATGAACCACCAAACCAATTGCAACAGTAGCCTCTCCCTGCCTCATTCGTATGCTTCGATGCCACCTTTATTTAGCAAGTGTTAGTGCTCTCGGATTTTGTAGCGCGATTCGCTATAGCCTCTGTTTTCAACAGAAATGTCCTAAAGGTACCTATACCAATCTGCAGTGTGGGGAGGAAGGGGGCTGCTGCTGCTGGCAGTAACATTTTGGGGCACCCCACCTGAAAAAATACAGCCAAATGCTCCTTGTTTTACCTTTCAATAGCATAACTGCAGCATAATCGTATGGTGACCCCTGTTGTTAATAGAAACTGTCAAACAGCTTCTTGCCCCCCCCGTTGCCCCTAACCATTTGGGGTACACCCCATGAGGGAGGATCAGAGCAATACAAACTAATGGTAGCCCCTCAAAAAGTACCTGGAAGCCAAGCCATTGTGTGCACCTCATCGCCGTCACGTTGCGCCCAAGCACCTTTTAAAACTGCTCCCCCAAATTTTGACTGCCCCCTCCCAACAGAAATCAGAGAGTATGGGGAGGGTGCAGTAAAAAAGTATTTGCAGTACCCCACAATAAGTCAGGATCCTCCTCCACCTATTCCTCTGCTCTCTGAACCCACCCATTCTGCCCAGGCTCCGCCTATACCCCTCCTCTCTGACCCCACCCACTCTGACTAGGCTCTTCCTATACCCCTCCTCTCTGCCCAGGCTCCACCTATACTCCTCCTCTCTGACCCCACCCACTCTGACTTGGCTCCTCCTATGCTCCTCCTCTCTGACCCCTCCCACTCTGACTAGGCTATTCCTATACCCCTCCTCTCTGACCCAGCTCCTCCTATACTCCTCCTCTCTGACCCCACCCACTCTGACTTGGCTCCTCCTCCTCACAACACCTGTTCCCTTTCTTTCACCTCTCTCTGTTCAGGCCACACATATTTTACTTACCAACCAATCTGCAATCCCTCATTCACTAGGCATGATTCCACACTTACACAACACACAGACACATTTTACTTACCAATTGGCCATTTAGGCCCACCTCCAACTTACCTCTGCTCTGCCACCATCAGTCACCTGGTGCCGAACCCGGGATTCGAACCCTGGTTGCCTGCATGGAAGGCAGGTACTTACCCACTGGACCACACTGGTTTCCATGTAAGTAGCTTATCAAATTGTCCTTATGTCATGGTCATCCTTTTCATGTGCAATGGAAGCCACAGGGAACGACACCAAGGCCTGCATGTTGCTTATAGTTACTACTGCAATCCTCTAGACCACTAAGGAGCTATAGCTCAAAGGTAAGTCTTGTACCTTTGGTGCGGACAGCCCTCACAGGCCAGGGTTCGAATCCTGCCAATGCTGTAGAGGTATCCCAAGGTAGAAATTTTCAAAAAGTGAATGTTTTTTTTTTGCTAAGATTTTTTTTTACTTGGTAACAGAGGAGAAAAGTGGACACTCTTTTTGGCATGTGTGTCTCAAAATTTCAAATGTTTTCCCTCATGACCTTCTACCAACCTCCCTATTTCTCAAGTAGGTGCAATAGGGACAAGGCCTTATTTTCCTTTATCAATGTCTTCATTCTTTGTCCTTTAAGTTTGGTGAATTGCAGAGTGCAATTGTGGTATTGGGGGTTATAACTGAGCACAAGAATGCGAGGAAGGTGCTACACTTATTGTAAAATAGGTTGGATGATGGTGATTTTTCATTTTGGTGTGAGCCATTCGCTCAAATCAGGGGTTTGGTCCCAGTGAGCTTGGATAGAAATAAAGGTCAAGTATGAGCTCTGGCTAATGAAATGATGGGTCAAGTTTGAGGCAAGCTAGAGTCCATTTATTAGGTGCAATAAGAAGCTAGAAAGATTGTTTCCTTTAAGAGACAGACAAGGGCAGAGTCAAGCCTTTGCTCTAGTAGGTCTGCATCATCCCTGCTGCAGGATGTGAAGGAATGGACCTCCACAGCAATGCGCTGTGCCGGGCTGGGCTGCGCTGGCCTGGGCTGGGCTGGGCCTGCCCTGGCACTGTGAATTAATCACCCACCTCCTTCCTTTGAGGAACGCTCACGAACGCCCACGAACGCCCTTGTTCTGTATACAGGCTGACAGCAGGCAATTTAGGACCCAGCTAAATGAGGGTGATGTCCCCATGTGCTTCCTTCAAGTGGCAAAATCCTTCGTCTAAGGCAGGTGGGCTTTTTAAAAATTTGGTTGAAGACCATATGTTGGAGGCGGTATCACGGCACAAGCCGCCGACCGTCTCAGAAGAAAGTGTGCATGGGAGGATATTATTTGCATAGGACAGCCCTCTTCTCGGTCCCATTCTTATGCTGCAGTTGCCATGAAGTGTTACTAGAGGGCAGCAGTATGAACAAAAGAGCACACTGAGGCTTTTCTTCTGCTTGCTGACATGATTCTTGTTCATGGTGGTCTTGCAGGGCCTAAGGAGTGAAGGACTGCTTTGACTGAGGGGATGAGGAATGGCAGGCCTGTATTTGTGGTGAAGGGGGAATATTTGGAAGGTAAACAGCAAGATGAAAACGTCAAAGCATATATGTTTGCTGAGTGATTGAGTCTGTGTGTCACTTGTCTCTTTGAAGGGACATGTGAGAAAGGAACAGCAGCACCATAGACTTCAGATGGGAGAGAGCAAGCAAGGATTAATATTTCCCTCAAATCCAAATACTTACAGTACCTCAAAGATGACAAGTGCGATATGATGTTCTGCAATTGTAAGGATTTGCCATGTGTGGTAGATAAATATGCATAGTTAGTGAGGTTTTTCCCAGAATGTGAGTATCGTTAGGCTGGCAAATGTCAGGCACTCCTTTGGGAGTATGAGGCCAAGAACAAATTTGGGAAGTTTGCTACAGTCATCTGTAGGATCGAAAGACACTGGGGAATCGTTACAGAGGGAGCCAGGCTTCACAAAATGTGGTAACAGTTGGACAGAAATCTTTAGCAGGGACTTTTGTCTACCCCCAATGTGGGACCAGGACCGCAGTACCTCTGTGTCTCTGAAACATATTTTGACCTCTGGACACCACCATCTCAATACCCCTCAAATGTTCCCCCCTGGTACCCCAGCTTTGGTAGTGCATCAACCAGGTTTCAATCATTTGAGTGACCACAAACACCCTTCCTATGTGCCTTCCATTTACATTCAGTCAGTAACCCAGCTGCTTCGTTCGCTGTTCAATCTCAAGTGACAGTTGGATGCACATTGCAGGGGTATACAGGCATTTACCGTACTGTACAGACCCTCTCAGTGCAGCCAGACTACACTTCTTAAAATCATAAATACATGTTTTGCCCAACAGTAAGGCCAGGCCTTTCCTCTGTAGTTCATGGCCAACATAAGGAGGAAAACATCAACTGAAGAGCATGCCAAAATTCTCTACAGACACTGCCAATCCTCACACTTTTGCCTATTCGCATGGTGAGGTTATTCACTATGAACCACCAAACCAATTGCAACAGTAGCCTCTCCCTGCCTCATTCGTATGCTTCGATGCCACCTTTATTTAGCAAGTGTTAGTGCTCTCGGATTTTGTAGCGCGATTCGCTATAGCCTCTGTTTTCAACAGAAATGTCCTAAAGGTACCTATACCAATCTGCAGTGCTGGGAGGAAGGGGGCTGCTGCTGCTGGCAGTAACATTTTGGGGCACCCCACCTGAAAAAATACAGCCAAATGCTCCTTGTTTTACCTTTCAATAGCATAACTGCAGCATAATCGTATGGTGACCCCTGTTGTTAATAGAAACTGTCAAACAGCTTCTTGCCCCCCCCGTTGCCCCTAACCATTTGGGGTACACCCCATGAGGGAGGATCAGAGCAATACAAACTAATGGTAGCCCCTCAAAAAGTACCTGGAAGCCAAGCCATTGTGTGCACCTCATCGCCTTCACGTTGCGCCCAAGCACCTTTTAATACTGCTCCCCCAAATTTTGACTGCCCCCTCCCAACAGAAATCAGAGAGTATGGGGAGGGTGCAGTAAAAAAGTATTTGCAGTACCCCACAATAAGTCAGGATCCTCCTCCACCTATTCCTCTGCTCTCTGAATCCACCCATTCTGCCCAGGCTCCGCCTATACCCCTCCTCTCTGACCCCACCCACTCTGACTAGGCTCTTCCTTTACCCCTCCTCTCTGCCCAGGCTCCGCCTATACTCCTCCTCTCTGACCCCACCCACTCTGACTTGGCTCCTCCTATGCTCCTCCTCTCTGACCCCTCCCACTCTGACTAGGCTCCTCCTATACCCCTCCTCTCTGACCCAGCTCCTCCTATACTCCTCCTCTCTGACCCCACCCACTCGGCTCCTCCTCCTCACAACACCTGTTCCCTTTCTTTCACCTCTCTCTGTTCAGGCCACACATATTTTACTTACCAACCAATCTGCAATCCCTCATTCACTAGGCATGATTCCACACTTACACAACACACAGACACATTTTACTTACCAATTGGCCATTTAGGCCCACCTCCAACTTACCTCTGCTCTGCCACCATCAGTCACCTGGTGCCGAACCCGGGATTCGAACCCTGGTTGCCTGCATGGAAGGCAGGTACTTACCCACTGGACCACACTGGTTTCCATGTAAGTAGCTCATCAAATTGTCCTTATGTCATGGTCATCCTTTTCATGTGCAATGGAAGCCGCAGGGAAGGACACCAAGGCCTGCATGTTGCTTATAGTTACTACTGCAATCCTCTAGACCACTAAGGAGCTATAGCTCAAAGGTAAGTCTTGTACCTTTGGTGCGGACAGCCCTCACAGGCCAGGGTTCGAATCCTGCCAATGCTGTAGAGGTATCCCAAGGTGGAAATTTTCAAAAAGTGAATGTTTTTTTTTTTGCTAAGATTTTTTTTTACTTGGTAACAGAGGAGAAAAGTGGACACTCTTTTTGGCATGTGTGTCTCAAAATTTCAAATGTTTTCCCTCATGACCTTCTACCAACCTCCCTATTTCTCAAGTAGGTGCAATAGGGACAAGGCCTTATTTTCCTTTATCAATGTCTTCATTCTTTGTCCTTTAACCACTTGGACGCTAAGGGCCTGAGGCCTCTATAATGAGATTTCCATTGAAATGAATGGGCAGTGCATGACAAGTTACCCTTGTCATTAGCATCCAAGTGGTTAAGTTGGTGAATTGCAGAGTGCAATTGTGGTATTGGGGGTTATAACTGAGCACAAGAATGCGAGGAAGGTGCTACACTTATTGTAAAATAGGTTGGATGATGGTGATTTTTCATTTTGGTGTGAGCCATTCGCTCAAATCAGTGGTTCGGTCCCAGTGAGCTTGGATAGAAATAAAGGTCAAGTATGAGCTCTGGCTAATGAAATGATGGGTCAAGTTTGAGGCAAGCTAGAGTCCATTTATTAGGTGCAATAAGAAGCTAGAAAGATTGTTTCCTTTTAGAGACAGACAAGGGCAGAGTCAAGCCTTTGCTCTAGTAGGTCTGCATCATCCCTGCTGCAGGATGTGAAGGAATGGACCTCCACAGCAATGCGCTGTGCCGGGCTGGGCTGCGCTGGCCTGGGCTGGGCCTGCCCTGGCACTGTGAATTAATCACCCACCTCCTTCCTTTGAGGAACGCTCACGAACACCCACGAACGCCCTTGTTCTGTATACAGGCTGACAGCAGGCAATTTAGGACCCTGCTAAATGAGGGTGATGTCCCCATGTGCTTCCTTCAAGTGGCAAAATCCTTCGTCTAAGGCAGGTGGGCTTTTTAAAAATTTGGTTGAAGACCATATGTTGGAGGCGGTATCACGGCACAAGCCGCCGACCGTCTCAGAAGAAAGTGTGCATGGGAGGATATTATTTGCATAGGACAGCCCTCTTCTCAGTCCCATTCTTATGCTGCAGTTGCCATGAAGTGTTACTAGAGGGCAGCAGTATGAACAAAAGAGCACACTGAGGCTTTTCTTCTGCTTGCTGACATGATTCTTGTTCATGGTGGTCTTGCAGGGCCTAAGGAGTGAAGGACTGCTTTGACTGAGGGGATGAGGAATGGCAGGCCTGTATTTGTGGTGAAGGGGGAATATTTGGAAGGTAAACAGCAAGATGAAAACGTCAAAGCATATATGTTTGCTGAGTGATTGAGTCTGTGTGTCACTTGTCTCTTTGAAGGGACATGTGAGAAAGGAACAGCAGCACCATAGACTTCAGATGGGAGAGAGCAAGCAAGGATTAATATTTCCCTCAAATCCAAATACTTACAGTACCTCAAAGATGACAAGTGCGATATGATGTTCTGCAATTGTAAGGATTTGCCATGTGTGGTAGATAAATATGCATAGTTAGTGAGGTTTTTCCCAGAATGTGAGTATCGTTAGGCTGGCAAATGTCAGGCACTCCTTTGGGAGTATGAGGCCAAGAACAAATTTGGGAAGTTTGCTACAGTCATCTGTAGGATCGAAAGACACTGGGGAATCGTTACAGAGGGAGCCAGGCTTCACAAAATGTGGTAACAGTTGGACAGAAATCTTTAGCAGGGACTTTTGTCTACCCCCAATGTGGGACCAGGACCGCAGTACCTCTGTGTCTCTGAAACATATTTTGACCTCTGGACACCACCATCTCAATACCCCTCAAATGTTCCCCCCTGGTACCCCAGCTTTGGTAGTGCATCAACCAGGTTTCAATCATTTGAGTGACCACAAACACCCTTCCTATGTGCCTTCCATTTACATTCAGTCAGTAACCCAGCTGCTTCGTTCGCTGTTCAATCTCAAGTGACAGTTGGATGCACATTGCAGGGGTATACAGGCATTTACCGTACTGTACAGACCCTCTCAGTGCAGCCAGACTACACTTCTTAAAATCATAAATACATGTTTTGCCCAACAGTAAGGCCAGGCCTTTCCTCTGTAGTTCATGGCCAACATAAGGAGGAAAACATCAACTGAAGAGCATGCCAAAATTCTCTACAGACACTGCCAATCCTCACACTTTTGCCTATTCGCATGGTGAGGTTATTCACTATGAACCACCAAACCAATTGCAACAGTAGCCTCTCCCTGCCTCATTCGTATGCTTCGATGCCACCTTTATTTAGCAAGTGTTAGTGCTCTCGGATTTTGTAGCGCGATTCGCTATAGCCTCTGTTTTCAACAGAAATGTCCTAAAGGTACCTATACCAATCTGCAGTGCTGGGAGGAAGGGGGCTGCTGCTGCTGGCAGTAACATTTTGGGGCACCCCACCTGAAAAAATACAGCCAAATGCTCCTTGTTTTACCTTTCAATAGCATAACTGCAGCATAATCGTATGGTGACCCCTGTTGTTAATAGAAACTGTCAAACAGCTTCTTGCCCCCCCCGTTGCCCCTAACCATTTGGGGTACACCCCATGAGGGAGGATCAGAGCAATACAAACTAATGGTAGCCCCTCAAAAAGTACCTGGAAGCCAAGCCATTGTGTGCACCTCATCGCCTTCACGTTGCGCCCAAGCACCTTTTAATACTGCTCCCCCAAATTTTGACTGCCCCCTCCCAACAGAAATCAGAGAGTATGGGGAGGGTGCAGTAAAAAAGTATTTGCAGTACCCCACAATAAGTCAGGATCCTCCTCCACCTATTCCTCTGCTCTCTGAATCCACCCATTCTGCCCAGGCTCCGCCTATACCCCTCCTCTCTGACCCCACCCACTCTGACTAGGCTCTTCCTTTACCCCTCCTCTCTGCCCAGGCTCCGCCTATACTCCTCCTCTCTGACCCCACCCACTCTGACTTGGCTCCTCCTATGCTCCTCCTCTCTGACCCCTCCCACTCTGACTAGGCTCCTCCTATACCCCTCCTCTCTGACCCAGCTCCTCCTATACTCCTCCTCTCTGACCCCACCCACTCGGCTCCTCCTCCTCACAACACCTGTTCCCTTTCTTTCACCTCTCTCTGTTCAGGCCACACATATTTTACTTACCAACCAATCTGCAATCCCTCATTCACTAGGCATGATTCCACACTTACACAACACACAGACACATTTTACTTACCAATTGGCCATTTAGGCCCACCTCCAACTTACCTCTGCTCTGCCACCATCAGTCACCTGGTGCCGAACCCGGGATTCGAACCCTGGTTGCCTGCATGGAAGGCAGGTACTTACCCACTGGACCACACTGGTTTCCATGTAAGTAGCTCATCAAATTGTCCTTATGTCATGGTCATCCTTTTCATGTGCAATGGAAGCCGCAGGGAAGGACACCAAGGCCTGCATGTTGCTTATAGTTACTACTGCAATCCTCTAGACCACTAAGGAGCTATAGCTCAAAGGTAAGTCTTGTACCTTTGGTGCGGACAGCCCTCACAGGCCAGGGTTCGAATCCTGCCAATGCTGTAGAGGTATCCCAAGGTGGAAATTTTCAAAAAGTGAATGTTTTTTTTTTTGCTAAGATTTTTTTTTACTTGGTAACAGAGGAGAAAAGTGGACACTCTTTTTGGCATGTGTGTCTCAAAATTTCAAATGTTTTCCCTCATGACCTTCTACCAACCTCCCTATTTCTCAAGTAGGTGCAATAGGGACAAGGCCTTATTTTCCTTTATCAATGTCTTCATTCTTTGTCCTTTAACCACTTGGACGCTAAGGGCCTGAGGCCTCTATAATGAGATTTCCATTGAAATGAATGGGCAGTGCATGACAAGTTACCCTTGTCATTAGCATCCAAGTGGTTAAGTTGGTGAATTGCAGAGTGCAATTGTGGTATTGGGGGTTATAACTGAGCACAAGAATGCGAGGAAGGTGCTACACTTATTGTAAAATAGGTTGGATGATGGTGATTTTTCATTTTGGTGTGAGCCATTCGCTCAAATCAGTGGTTCGGTCCCAGTGAGCTTGGATAGAAATAAAGGTCAAGTATGAGCTCTGGCTAATGAAATGATGGGTCAAGTTTGAGGCAAGCTAGAGTCCATTTATTAGGTGCAATAAGAAGCTAGAAAGATTGTTTCCTTTTAGAGACAGACAAGGGCAGAGTCAAGCCTTTGCTCTAGTAGGTCTGCATCATCCCTGCTGCAGGATGTGAAGGAATGGACCTCCACAGCAATGCGCTGTGCCGGGCTGGGCTGCGCTGGCCTGGGCTGGGCCTGCCCTGGCACTGTGAATTAATCACCCACCTCCTTCCTTTGAGGAACGCTCACGAACACCCACGAACGCCCTTGTTCTGTATACAGGCTGACAGCAGGCAATTTAGGACCCTGCTAAATGAGGGTGATGTCCCCATGTGCTTCCTTCAAGTGGCAAAATCCTTCGTCTAAGGCAGGTGGGCTTTTTAAAAATTTGGTTGAAGACCATATGTTGGAGGCGGTATCACGGCACAAGCCGCCGACCGTCTCAGAAGAAAGTGTGCATGGGAGGATATTATTTGCATAGGACAGCCCTCTTCTCAGTCCCATTCTTATGCTGCAGTTGCCATGAAGTGTTACTAGAGGGCAGCAGTATGAACAAAAGAGCACACTGAGGCTTTTCTTCTGCTTGCTGACATGATTCTTGTTCATGGTGGTCTTGCAGGGCCTAAGGAGTGAAGGACTGCTTTGACTGAGGGGATGAGGAATGGCAGGCCTGTATTTGTGGTGAAGGGGGAATATTTGGAAGGTAAACAGCAAGATGAAAACGTCAAAGCATATATGTTTGCTGAGTGATTGAGTCTGTGTGTCACTTGTCTCTTTGAAGGGACATGTGAGAAAGGAACAGCAGCACCATAGACTTCAGATGGGAGAGAGCAAGCAAGGATTAATATTTCCCTCAAATCCAAATACTTACAGTACCTCAAAGATGACAAGTGCGATATGATGTTCTGCAATTGTAAGGATTTGCCATGTGTGGTAGATAAATATGCATAGTTAGTGAGGTTTTTCCCAGAATGTGAGTATCGTTAGGCTGGCAAATGTCAGGCACTCCTTTGGGAGTATGAGGCCAAGAACAAATTTGGGAAGTTTGCTACAGTCATCTGTAGGATCGAAAGACACTGGGGAATCGTTACAGAGGGAGCCAGGCTTCACAAAATGTGGTAACAGTTGGACAGAAATCTTTAGCAGGGACTTTTGTCTACCCCCAATGTGGGACCAGGACCGCAGTACCTCTGTGTCTCTGAAACATATTTTGACCTCTGGACACCACCATCTCAATACCCCTCAAATGTTCCCCCCTGGTACCCCAGCTTTGGTAGTGCATCAACCAGGTTTCAATCATTTGAGTGACCACAAACACCCTTCCTATGTGCCTTCCATTTACATTCAGTCAGTAACCCAGCTGCTTCGTTCGCTGTTCAATCTCAAGTGACAGTTGGATGCACATTGCAGGGGTATACAGGCATTTACCGTACTGTACAGACCCTCTCAGTGCAGCCAGACTACACTTCTTAAAATCATAAATACATGTTTTGCCCAACAGTAAGGCCAGGCCTTTCCTCTGTAGTTCATGGCCAACATAAGGAGGAAAACATCAACTGAAGAGCATGCCAAAATTCTCTACAGACACTGCCAATCCTCACACTTTTGCCTATTCGCATGGTGAGGTTATTCACTATGAACCACCAAACCAATTGCAACAGTAGCCTCTCCCTGCCTCATTCGTATGCTTCGATGCCACCTTTATTTAGCAAGTGTTAGTGCTCTCGGATTTTGTAGCGCGATTCGCTATAGCCTCTGTTTTCAACAGAAATGTCCTAAAGGTACCTATACCAATCTGCAGTGCTGGGAGGAAGGGGGCTGCTGCTGCTGGCAGTAACATTTTGGGGCACCCCACCTGAAAAAATACAGCCAAATGCTCCTTGTTTTACCTTTCAATAGCATAACTGCAGCATAATCGTATGGTGACCCCTGTTGTTAATAGAAACTGTCAAACAGCTTCTTGCCCCCCCCGTTGCCCCTAACCATTTGGGGTACACCCCATGAGGGAGGATCAGAGCAATACAAACTAATGGTAGCCCCTCAAAAAGTACCTGGAAGCCAAGCCATTGTGTGCACCTCATCGCCTTCACGTTGCGCCCAAGCACCTTTTAATACTGCTCCCCCAAATTTTGACTGCCCCCTCCCAACAGAAATCAGAGAGTATGGGGAGGGTGCAGTAAAAAAGTATTTGCAGTACCCCACAATAAGTCAGGATCCTCCTCCACCTATTCCTCTGCTCTCTGAATCCACCCATTCTGCCCAGGCTCCGCCTATACCCCTCCTCTCTGACCCCACCCACTCTGACTAGGCTCTTCCTATACCCCTCCTCTCTGCCCAGGCTCCGCCTATACTCCTCCTCTCTGACCCCACCCACTCTGACTTGGCTCCTCCTATGCTCCTCCTCTCTGACCCCTCCCACTCTGACTAGGCTCCTCCTATACCCCTCCTCTCTGACCCAGCTCCTCCTATACTCCTCCTCTCTGACCCCACCCACTCGGCTCCTCCTCCTCACAACACCTGTTCCCTTTCTTTCACCTCTCTCTGTTCAGGCCACACATATTTTACTTACCAACCAATCTGCAATCCCTCATTCACTAGGCATGATTCCACACTTACACAACACACAGACACATTTTACTTACCAATTGGCCATTTAGGCCCACCTCCAACTTACCTCTGCTCTGCCACCATCAGTCACCTGGTGCCGAACCCGGGATTCGAACCCTGGTTGCCTGCATGGAAGGCAGGTACTTACCCACTGGACCACACTGGTTTCCATGTAAGTAGCTCATCAAATTGTCCTTATGTCATGGTCATCCTTTTCATGTGCAATGGAAGCCGCAGGGAAGGACACCAAGGCCTGCATGTTGCTTATAGTTACTACTGCAATCCTCTAGACCACTAAGGAGCTATAGCTCAAAGGTAAGTCTTGTACCTTTGGTGCGGACAGCCCTCACAGGCCAGGGTTCGAATCCTGCCAATGCTGTAGAGGTATCCCAAGGTGGAAATTTTCAAAAAGTGAATGTTTTTTTTTTTGCTAAGATTTTTTTTTACTTGGTAACAGAGGAGAAAAGTGGACACTCTTTTTGGCATGTGTGTCTCAAAATTTCAAATGTTTTCCCTCATGACCTTCTACCAACCTCCCTATTTCTCAAGTAGGTGCAATAGGGACAAGGCCTTATTTTCCTTTATCAATGTCTTCATTCTTTGTCCTTTAACCACTTGGACGCTAAGGGCCTGAGGCCTCTATAATGAGATTTCCATTGAAATGAATGGGCAGTGCATGACAAGTTACCCTTGTCATTAGCATCCAAGTGGTTAAGTTGGTGAATTGCAGAGTGCAATTGTGGTATTGGGGGTTATAACTGAGCACAAGAATGCGAGGAAGGTGCTACACTTATTGTAAAATAGGTTGGATGATGGTGATTTTTCATTTTGGTGTGAGCCATTCGCTCAAATCAGGGGTTCGGTCCCAGTGAGCTTGGATAGAAATAAAGGTCAAGTATGAGCTCTGGCTAATGAAATGATGGGTCAAGTTTGAGGCAAGCTAGAGTCCATTTATTAGGTGCAATAAGAAGCTAGAAAGATTGTTTCCTTTTAGAGACAGACAAGGGCAGAGTCAAGCCTTTGCTCTAGTAGGTCTGCATCATCCCTGCTGCAGGATGTGAAGGAATGGACCTCCACAGCAATGCGCTGTGCCGGGCTGGGCTGCGCTGGCCTGGGCTGGGCCTGCCCTGGCACTGTGAATTATCACCCACCTCCTTCCTTTGAGGAACGCTCACGAACACCCACGAACGCCCTTGTTCTGTATACAGGCTGACAGCAGGCAATTTAGGACCCTGCTAAATGAGGGTGATGTCCCCATGTGCTTCCTTCAAGTGGCAAAATCCTTCGTCTAAGGCAGGTGGGCTTTTTAAAAATTTGGTTGAAGACCATATGTTGGAGGCGGTATCACGGCACAAGCCGCCGACCGTCTCAGAAGAAAGTGTGCATGGGAGGATATTATTTGCATAGGACAGCCCTCTTCTCAGTCCCATTCTTATGCTGCAGTTGCCATGAAGTGTTACTAGAGGGCAGCAGTATGAACAAAAGAGCACACTGAGGCTTTTCTTCTGCTTGCTGACATGATTCTTGTTCATGGTGGTCTTGCAGGGCCTAAGGAGTGAAGGACTGCTTTGACTGAGGGGATGAGGAATGGCAGGCCTGTATTTGTGGTGAAGGGGGAATATTTGGAAGGTAAACAGCAAGATGAAAACGTCAAAGCATATATGTTTGCTGAGTGATTGAGTCTGTGTGTCACTTGTCTCTTTGAAGGGACATGTGAGAAAGGAACAGCAGCACCATAGACTTCAGATGGGAGAGAGCAAGCAAGGATTAATATTTCCCTCAAATCCAAATACTTACAGTACCTCAAAGATGACAAGTGCGATATGATGTTCTGCAATTGTAAGGATTTGCCATGTGTGGTAGATAAATATGCATAGTTAGTGAGGTTTTTCCCAGAATGTGAGTATCGTTAGGCTGGCAAATGTCAGGCACTCCTTTGGGAGTATGAGGCCAAGAACAAATTTGGGAAGTTTGCTACAGTCATCTGTAGGATCGAAAGACACTGGGGAATCGTTACAGAGGGAGCCAGGCTTCACAAAATGTGGTAACAGTTGGACAGAAATCTTTAGCAGGGACTTTTGTCTACCCCCAATGTGGGACCAGGACCGCAGTACCTCTGTGTCTCTGAAACATATTTTGACCTCTGGACACCACCATCTCAATACCCCTCAAATGTTCCCCCCTGGTACCCCAGCTTTGGTAGTGCATCAACCAGGTTTCAATCATTTGAGTGACCACAAACACCCTTCCTATGTGCCTTCCATTTACATTCAGTCAGTAACCCAGCTGCTTCGTTCGCTGTTCAATCTCAAGTGACAGTTGGATGCACATTGCAGGGGTATACAGGCATTTACCGTACTGTACAGACCCTCTCAGTGCAGCCAGACTACACTTCTTAAAATCATAAATACATGTTTTGCCCAACAGTAAGGCCAGGCCTTTCCTCTGTAGTTCATGGCCAACATAAGGAGGAAAACATCAACTGAAGAGCATGCCAAAATTCTCTACAGACACTGCCAATCCTCACACTTTTGCCTATTCGCATGCTGAGGTTATTCACTATGAACCACCAAACCAATTGCAACAGTAGCCTCTCCCTGCCTCATTCGTATGCTTCGATGCCACCTTTATTTAGCAAGTGTTAGTGCTCTCGGATTTTGTAGCGCGATTCGCTATAGCCTCTGTTTTCAACAGAAATGTCCTAAAGGTACCTATACCAATCTGCAGTGTGGGGAGGAAGGGGGCTGCTGCTGCTGGCAGTAACATTTTGGGGCACCCCACCTGAAAAAATACAGCCAAATGCTCCTTGTTTTACCTTTCAATAGCATAACTGCAGCATAATCGTATGGTGACCCCTGTTGTTAATAGAAACTGTCAAACAGCTTCTTGCCCCCCCCGTTGCCCCTAACCATTTGGGGTACACCCCATGAGGGAGGATCAGAGCAATACAAACTAATGGTAGCCCCTCAAAAAGTACCTGGAAGCCAAGCCATTGTGTGCACCTCATCGCCTTCACGTTGCGCCAAGCACCTTTTAATACTGCTCCCCCAAATTTTGACTGCCCCCTCCCAACAGAAATCAGAGAGTATGGGGAGGGTGCAGTAAAAAAGTATTTGCAGTACCCCACAATAAGTCAGGATCCTCCTCCACCTATTCCTCTGCTCTCTGAACCCACCCATTCTGCCCAGGCTCCGCCTATACCCCTCCTCTCTGACCCCACCCACTCTGACTAGGCTCTTCCTATACCCCTCCTCTCTGCCCAGGCTCCGCCTATACTCCTCCTCTCTGACCCCACCCACTCTGACTTGGCTCCTCCTATGCTCCTCCTCTCTGACCCCACCCACTCTGACTTGGCTCCTCCTCCTCACAACACCTGTTCCCTTTCTTTCACCTCTCTCTGTTCAGGCCACACATATTTTACTTACCAACCAATCTGCAATCCCTCATTCACTAGGCATGATTTCACTCTTACACAACACACAGACACATTTTACTTACCAATTGGCCATTTAGGCCCACCTCCAACTTACCTCTGCTCTGCCACCATCAGTCACCTGGTGCCGAACCCGGGATTCGAACCCTGGTTGCCTGCATGGAAGGCAGGTACTTACCCACTGGACCACACTGGTTTCCATGTAAATAGCTTATCAAATTGTCCTTATGTCATGGTCATCCTTTTCATGTGCAATGGAAGCCGCAGGGAAGGACACCAAGGCCTGCATGTTGCTTATAGTTACTACTGCAATCCTCTAGACCACTAAGGAGCTATAGCTCAAAGGTAAGTCTTGTACCTTTGCTGCGGACAGCCCTCACAGGCCAGGGTTCGAATCCTGCCAATGCTGTAGAGGTATCCCAAGGTGGAAATTTTCAAAAAGTGAATGTTTTTTTTTTTGCTAAGATTTTTTTTTACTTGGTAACAGAGGAGAAAAGTGGACACTCTTTTTGGCATGTGTGTCTCAAAATTTCAAATGTTTTCCCTCATGACCTTCTACCAACCTCCCTATTTCTCAAGTAGGTGCAATAGGGACAAGGCCTTATTTTCCTTTATCAATGTCTTCATTCTTTGTCCTTTAACCACTTGGACGCTAAGGGCCTGAGGCCTCTATAATGAGATTTCCATTGAAATGAATGGGCAGTGCATGACAAGTTACCCTTGTCATTAGCATCCAAGTGGTTAAGTTGGTGAATTGCAGAGTGCAATTGTGGTATTGGGGGTTATAACTGAGCACAAGAATGCGAGGAAGGTGCTACACTTATTGTAAAATAGGTTGGATGATGGTGATTTTTCATTTTGGTGTGAGCCATTCGCTCAAATCAGGGGTTCGGTCCCAGTGAGCTTGGATAGAAATAAAGGTCAAGTATGAGCTCTGGCTAATGAAATGATGGGTCAAGTTTGAGGCAAGCTAGAGTCCATTTATTAGGTGCAATAAGAAGCTAGAAAGATTGTTTCCTTTTAGAGACAGACAAGGGCAGAGTCAAGCCTTTGCTCTAGTAGGTCTGCATCATCCCTGCTGCAGGATGTGAAGGAATGGACCTCCACAGCAATGCGCTGTGCCGGGCTGGGCTGCGCTGGCCTGGGCTGGGCCTGCCCTGGCACTGTGAATTATCACCCACCTCCTTCCTTTGAGGAACGCTCACGAACACCCACGAACGCCCTTGTTCTGTATACAGGCTGACAGCAGGCAATTTAGGACCCTGCTAAATGAGGGTGATGTCCCCATGTGCTTCCTTCAAGTGGCAAAATCCTTCGTCTAAGGCAGGTGGGCTTTTTAAAAATTTGGTTGAAGACCATATGTTGGAGGCGGTATCACGGCACAAGCCGCCGACCGTCTCAGAAGAAAGTGTGCATGGGAGGATATTATTTGCATAGGACAGCCCTCTTCTCAGTCCCATTCTTATGCTGCAGTTGCCATGAAGTGTTACTAGAGGGCAGCAGTATGAACAAAAGAGCACACTGAGGCTTTTCTTCTGCTTGCTGACATGATTCTTGTTCATGGTGGTCTTGCAGGGCCTAAGGAGTGAAGGACTGCTTTGACTGAGGGGATGAGGAATGGCAGGCCTGTATTTGTGGTGAAGGGGGAATATTTGGAAGGTAAACAGCAAGATGAAAACGTCAAAGCATATATGTTTGCTGAGTGATTGAGTCTGTGTGTCACTTGTCTCTTTGAAGGGACATGTGAGAAAGGAACAGCAGCACCATAGACTTCAGATGGGAGAGAGCAAGCAAGGATTAATATTTCCCTCAAATCCAAATACTTACAGTACCTCAAAGATGACAAGTGCGATATGATGTTCTGCAATTGTAAGGATTTGCCATGTGTGGTAGATAAATATGCATAGTTAGTGAGGTTTTTCCCAGAATGTGAGTATCGTTAGGCTGGCAAATGTCAGGCACTCCTTTGGGAGTATGAGGCCAAGAACAAATTTGGGAAGTTTGCTACAGTCATCTGTAGGATCGAAAGACACTGGGGAATCGTTACAGAGGGAGCCAGGCTTCACAAAATGTGGTAACAGTTGGACAGAAATCTTTAGCAGGGACTTTTGTCTACCCCCAATGTGGGACCAGGACCGCAGTACCTCTGTGTCTCTGAAACATATTTTGACCTCTGGACACCACCATCTCAATACCCCTCAAATGTTCCCCCCTGGTACCCCAGCTTTGGTAGTGCATCAACCAGGTTTCAATCATTTGAGTGACCACAAACACCCTTCCTATGTGCCTTCCATTTACATTCAGTCAGTAACCCAGCTGCTTCGTTCGCTGTTCAATCTCAAGTGACAGTTGGATGCACATTGCAGGGGTATACAGGCATTTACCGTACTGTACAGACCCTCTCAGTGCAGCCAGACTACACTTCTTAAAATCATAAATACATGTTTTGCCCAACAGTAAGGCCAGGCCTTTCCTCTGTAGTTCATGGCCAACATAAGGAGGAAAACATCAACTGAAGAGCATGCCAAAATTCTCTACAGACACTGCCAATCCTCACACTTTTGCCTATTCGCATGCTGAGGTTATTCACTATGAACCACCAAACCAATTGCAACAGTAGCCTCTCCCTGCCTCATTCGTATGCTTCGATGCCACCTTTATTTAGCAAGTGTTAGTGCTCTCGGATTTTGTAGCGCGATTCGCTATAGCCTCTGTTTTCAACAGAAATGTCCTAAAGGTACCTATACCAATCTGCAGTGTGGGGAGGAAGGGGGCTGCTGCTGCTGGCAGTAACATTTTGGGGCACCCCACCTGAAAAAATACAGCCAAATGCTCCTTGTTTTACCTTTCAATAGCATAACTGCAGCATAATCGTATGGTGACCCCTGTTGTTAATAGAAACTGTCAAACAGCTTCTTGCCCCCCCCGTTGCCCCTAACCATTTGGGGTACACCCCATGAGGGAGGATCAGAGCAATACAAACTAATGGTAGCCCCTCAAAAAGTACCTGGAAGCCAAGCCATTGTGTGCACCTCATCGCCTTCACGTTGCGCCAAGCACCTTTTAATACTGCTCCCCCAAATTTTGACTGCCCCCTCCCAACAGAAATCAGAGAGTATGGGGAGGGTGCAGTAAAAAAGTATTTGCAGTACCCCACAATAAGTCAGGATCCTCCTCCACCTATTCCTCTGCTCTCTGAACCCACCCATTCTGCCCAGGCTCCGCCTATACCCCTCCTCTCTGACCCCACCCACTCTGACTAGGCTCTTCCTATACCCCTCCTCTCTGCCCAGGCTCCGCCTATACTCCTCCTCTCTGACCCCACCCACTCTGACTTGGCTCCTCCTATGCTCCTCCTCTCTGACCCCACCCACTCTGACTTGGCTCCTCCTCCTCACAACACCTGTTCCCTTTCTTTCACCTCTCTCTGTTCAGGCCACACATATTTTACTTACCAACCAATCTGCAATCCCTCATTCACTAGGCATGATTTCACTCTTACACAACACACAGACACATTTTACTTACCAATTGGCCATTTAGGCCCACCTCCAACTTACCTCTGCTCTGCCACCATCAGTCACCTGGTGCCGAACCCGGGATTCGAACCCTGGTTGCCTGCATGGAAGGCAGGTACTTACCCACTGGACCACACTGGTTTCCATGTAAATAGCTTATCAAATTGTCCTTATGTCATGGTCATCCTTTTCATGTGCAATGGAAGCCGCAGGGAAGGACACCAAGGCCTGCATGTTGCTTATAGTTACTACTGCAATCCTCTAGACCACTAAGGAGCTATAGCTCAAAGGTAAGTCTTGTACCTTTGCTGCGGACAGCCCTCACAGGCCAGGGTTCGAATCCTGCCAATGCTGTAGAGGTATCCCAAGGTAGAAATTTTCAAAAAGTGAATGTTTTTTTTTTGCTAAGATTTTTTTTTACTTGGTAACAGAGGAGAAAAGTGGACACTCTTTTTGGCATGTGTGTCTCAAAATTTCAAATGTTTTCCCTCATGACCTTCTACCAACCTCCCTATTTCTCAAGTAGGTGCAATAGGGACAAGGCCTTATTTTCCTTTATCAATGTCTTCATTCTTTGTCCTTTAAGTTTTTGGGTGAATTGCAGAGTGCAATTGTGGTATTGGGGGTTATAACTGAGCACAAGAATGCGAGGAAGGTGCTACACTTATTGTAAAATAGGTTGGATGATGGTGATTTTTCATTTTGGTGTGAGCTATTCGCTCAAATCAGGGGTTTGGTCCCAGTGAGCTTGGATAGAAATAAAGGTCAAGTATGAGCTCTGGCTAATGAAATGATGGGTCAAGTTTGAGGCAAGCTAGAGTCCATTTATTAGGTGCAATAAGAAGCTAGAAAGATTGTTTCCTTTAAGAGACAGACAAGGGCAGAGTCAAGCCTTTGCTCTAGTAGGTCTGCATCATCCCTGCTGCAGGATGTGAAGGAATGGACCTCCACAGCAATGCGCTGTGCCGGGCTGGGCTGCGCTGGCCTGGGCTGGGCCTGCCCTGGCACTGTGAATTAATCACCCACCTCCTTCCTTTGAGGAACGCTCACGAACGCCCACGAACGCCCTTGTTCTGTATACAGGCTGACAGCAGGCAATTTAGGACCCTGCTAAATGAGGGTGATGTCCCCATGTGCTTCCTTCAAGTTGCAAAATCCTTCGTCTAAGGCAGGTGGGCTTTTTAAATATTTGGTTGAAGACCATATGTTGGAGGCGGTATCACGGCACAAGCCGCCGACCGTCTCAGAAGAAAGTGTGCATGGGAGGATATTATTTGCATAGGACAGCCCTCTTCTCAGTCCCATTCTTATGCTGCAGTTGCAATGAAGTGTTACTAGAGGGCAGCAGTATGAACAAAAGAGCACACTGAGGCTTTTCTTCTGCTTGCTGACATGATTCGTGTTCATGGTGGTCTTGCAGGGCCTAAGGAGTGAAGGACTGCTTTGACTAAGGGGATGAGGAATGGCAGGCCTGTATTTGTGGTGAAGGGGGAATATTTGGAAGGTAAACAGCAAGATGAAAATGTCAAAGCATATATGTTTGCTGAGTGATTGAGTCTGTGTGTCACTTGTCTCTTTGAAGGGACACGTGAGAAAGGAACAGCAGCACCATAGACTTCAGATGGGAGAGAGCAAGCAAGGATTAATATTTCCCTCAAATCCAAATACTTACAGTACCTCAAAGATGACAAGTGCGATATGATGTTCTGCAATTGTAAGGATTTGCCATGTGTGGTAGATAAATATGCATAGTTAGTGAGGTTTTTCCCAGAATGTGAGTATCGTTAGGCTGGCAAATGTCAGGCACTCCTTTGGGAGTATGAGGCCAAGAACAAATTTGGGAAGTTTGCTACAGTCATCTGTAGGATCGAAAGACACTGGGGAATCGTTACAGAGGGAGCCAGGCTTCACAAAATGTGGTAACAGTTGGACAGAAATCTTTAGCAGGGACTTTTGTCTACCCCCAATGTGGGACCAGGACCGCAGTACCTCTGTGTCTCTGAAACATATTTTGACCTCTGGACACCACCATCTCAATACCCCTCAAATGTTCCCCCCTGGTACCCCAGCTTTGGTAGTGCATCAACCAGGTTTCAATCATTTGAGTGACCACAAACACCCTTTCTATGTGCCTTCCATTTACATTCAGTCAGTAACCCAGCTGCTTAGTTCGCTGTTCAATCTCAAGTGACAGTTGGATGCACATTGCAGGGGTATACAGGCATTTACCGTACTGTACAGACCCTCTCAGTGCAGCCAGACTACACTTCTTAAAATCATAAATACATGTTTTGCCCAACAGTAAGGCCAGGCCTTTCCTCTGTAGTTCATGGCCAACATAAGGAGGAAAACATCAACTGAAGAGCATGCCAAAATTCTCTACAGACACTGCCAATCCTCACACTTTTGCCTATTCGCATGCTGAGGTTATTCACTATGAACCACCAAACCAATTGCAACAGTAGCCTCTCCCTGCCTCATTCGTATGCTTCGATGCCACCTTTATTTAGCAAGTGTTAGTGCTCTCGGATTTTGTAGCGCGATTCGCTATAGCCTCTGTTTTCAACAGAAATGTCCTAAAGGTACCTATACCAATCTGCAGTGTGGGGAGGAAGGGGGCTGCTGCTGCTGGCAGTAACATTTTGGGGCACCCCACCTGAAAAAATACAGCCAAATGCTCCTTGTTTTACCTTTCAATAGCATAACTGCAGCATAATCGTATGGTGACCCCTGTTGTTAATAGAAACTGTCAAACAGCTTCTTGCCCCCCCCGTTGCCCCTAACCATTTGGGGTACACCCCATGAGGGAGGATCAGAGCAATACAAACTAATGGTAGCCCCTTAAAAAGTACCTGGAAGCCAAGCCACTGTGTGCACCTCATCGCCTTCACGTTGCGCCCAAGCACCTTTTAATACTGCTCCCCCAAATTTTGACTGCCCCCTCCCAACAGAAATCAGAGAGTATGTGGAGGGTGCAGTAAAAAAGTATTTGCAGTACCCCACAATAAGTCAGGATCCTCCTCCACCTATTCCTCTGCTCTCTGACCCCACCCACTCTGACTAAGCTCTTCCTATACCCCTCCTCTCTGCCCAGGCTCCACCTATACTCCTCCTCTCTGACCCCACCCACTCTGACTTGGCTCCTCCTATGCTCCTCCTCTCTGACCCCTCCCACTCTGACTAGGCTCCTCCTATACCCCTCCTCTCTGACCCAGCTCCTCCTATACTCCTCCTCTCTGACCCCACCCACTCTGACTTGGCTCCTCCTCCTCACAACACCTGTTCCCTTTCTTTCACCTCTCTCTGTTCAGGCCACACATATTTTACTTACCAACCAATCTGCAATCCCTCATTCACTAGGCATGATTCCACTCTTACACAACACACAGACACATTTTACTTACCAATTGCCCATTTAGGCCCACCTCCAACTTACCTCTGCTCTGCCACCATCAGTCACCTGGTGCCGAACCCGGGATTCGAACCCTGGTTGCCTGCATGGAAGGCAGGTACTTACCCACTGGACCACACTGGTTTCCATGTAAGTAGCTTATCAAATTGTCCTTATGTCATGGTCATCCTTTTCATGTGCAATGGAAGCCGCAGGGAAGGACACCAAGGCCTGCATGTTGCTTATAGTTACTACTGCAATCCTCTAGACCACTAAGGAGCTATAGCTCAAAGGTAAGTCTTGTACCTTTGCTGCGGACAGCCCTCACAGGCCAGGGTTCGAATCCTGCCAATGCTGTAGAGGTATCCCAAGGTAGAAATTTTCAAAAAGTGAATGTTTTTTTTTTGCTAAGATTTTTTTTTACTTGGTAACAGAGGAGAAAAGTGGACACTCTTTTTGGCATGTGTGTCTCAAAATTTCAAATGTTTTCCCTCATGACCTTCTACCAACCTCCCTATTTCTCAAGTAGGTGCAATAGGGACAAGGCCTGATTTTCCTTTATCAATGTCTTCATTCTTTGTCCTTTAAGTTTGGTGAATTGCAGAGTGCAATTGTGGTATTGGGGGTTATAACTGAGCACAAGAATGCGAGGAAGGTGCTACACTTATTGTAAAATAGGTTGGATGATGGTGATTTTTCATTTTGGTGTGAGCCATTCGCTCAAATCAGGGGTTTGGTCCCAGTGAGCTTGGATAGAAATAAAGGTCAAGTATGAGCTCTGGCTAATGAAATGATGGGTCAAGTTTGAGGCAAGCTAGAGTCCATTTATTAGGTGCAATAAGAAGCTAGAAAGATTGTTTCCTTTAAGAGACAGACAAGGGCAGAGTCAAGCCTTTGCTCTAGTAGGTCTGCATCATCCCTGCTGCAGGATGTGAAGGAATGGACCTCCACAGCAATGCGCTGTGCCGGGCTGGGCTGCGCTGGCCTGGGCTGGGCTGGGCCTGCCCTGGCACTGTGAATTAATCACCCACCTCCTTCCTTTGAGGAACGCTCACGAACGCCCACGAACGCCCTTGTTCTGTATACAGGCTGACAGCAGGCAATTTAGGACCCTGCTAAATGAGGGTGATGTCCCCATGTGCTTCCTTCAAGTGGCAAAATCCTTCGTCTAAGGCAGGTGGGCTTTTTAAAAATTTGGTTGAAGACCATATGTTGGAGGCGGTATCACGGCACAAGCCGCCGACCGTCTCAGAAGAAAGTGTGCATGGGAGAATATTATTTGCATAGGACAGCCCTCTTCTCAGTCCCATTCTTATGCTGCAGTTGCCATGAAGTGTTACTAGAGGGCAGCAGTATGAACAAAAGAGCACACTGAGGCTTTTCTTCTGCTTGCTGACATGATTCTTGTTCATGGTGGTCTTGCGGGGCCTAAGGAGTGAAGGACTGCTTTGACTGAGGGGATGAGGAATGGCAGGCCTGTATTTGTGGTGAAGGGGGAATATTTGGAAGGTAAACAGCAAGATGAAAACGTCAAAGCATATATGTTTGCTGAGTGATTGAGTCTGTGTGTCACTTGTCTCTTTGAAGGGACATGTGAGAAAGGAACAGCAGCACCATAGACTTCAGATGGGAGAGAGCAAGCAAGGATTAATATTTCCCTCAAATCCAAATACTTACAGTACCTCAAAGATGACAAGTGCGATATGATGTTCTGCAATTGTAAGGATTTGCCATGTGTGGTAGATAAATATGCATAGTTAGTGAGGTTTTTCCCAGAATGTGAGTATCGTTAGGCTGGCAAATGTCAGGCACTCCTTTGGGAGTATGAGGCCAAGAACAAATTTGGGAAGTTTGCTACAGTCATCTGTAGGATCGAAAGACACTGGGGAATCGTTACAGAGGGAGCCAGGCTTCACAAAATGTGGTAACAGTTGGACAGAAATCTTTAGCAGGGACTTTTGTCTACCCCCAATGTGGGACCAGGACCGCAGTACCTCTGTGTCTCTGAAACATATTTTGACCTCTGGACACCACCATCTCAATACCCCTCAAATGTTCCCCCCTGGTACCCCAGCTTTGGTAGTGCATCAACCAGGTTTCAATCATTTGAGTGACCACAAACACCCTTCCTATGTGCCTTCCATTTACATTCAGTCAGTAACCCAGCTGCTTCGTTCGCTGTTCAATCTCAAGTGACAGTTGGATGCACATTGCAGGGGTATACAGGCATTTACCGTACTGTACAGACCCTCTCAGTGCAGCCAGACTACACTTCTTAAAATCATAAATACATGTTTTGCCCAACAGTAAGGCCAGGCCTTTCCTCTGTAGTTCATGGCCAACATAAGGAGGAAAACATCAACTGAAGAGCATGCCAAAATTCTCTACAGACACTGCCAATCCTCACACTTTTGCCTATTCGCATGCTGAGGTTATTCACTATGAACCTCCAAACCAATTGCAACAGTAGCCTCTCCCTGCCTCATTCGTATGCTTCGATGCCACCTTTATTTAGCAAGTGTTAGTGCTCTCGGATTTTGTAGCGCGATTCGCTATAGCCTCTGTTTTCAACAGAAATGTCCTAAAGGTACCTATACCAATCTGCAGTGTGGGGAGGAAGGGGGCTGCTGCTGCTGGCAGTAACATTTTGGGGCACCCCACCTGAAAAAATACAGCCAAATGCTCCTTGTTTTACCTTTCAATAGCATAACTGCAGCATAATCGTATGGTGACCCCTGTTGTTAATAGAAACTGTCAAACAGCTTCTTGCCCCCCCCGTTGCCCCTAACCATTTGGGGTACACCCCATGAGGGAGGATCAGAGCAATACAAACTAATGGTAGCCCCTCAAAAAGTACCTGGAAGCCAAGCCATTGTGTGCACCTCATCGCCTTCACGTTGCGCCCAAGCACCTTTTAATACTGCTCCCCCAAATTTTGACTGCCCCCTCCCAACAGAAATCAGAGAGTATGTGGAGGGTGCAGTAAAAAAGTATTTGCAGTACCCCACAATAAGTCAGGATCCTCCTCCACCTATTCCTCTGCTCTCTGACCCCACCCACTCTGACTAAGCTCTTCCTATACCCCTCCTCTCTGCCCAGGCTCCGCCTATACTCCTCCTCTCTGACCCCACCCACTCTGACTTGGCTCCTCCTATGCTCCTCCTCTCTGACCCCTCCCACGCTGACTAGGCTCCTCCTATACCCCTCCTCTCTGACCCAGCTCCTCCTATACTCCTCCTCTCTGACCCCACCCACTCTGACTTGGCTCCTCCTCCTCACAACACCTGTTCCCTTTCTTTCACCTCTCTCTGTTCAGGCCACACATATTTTACTTACCAACCAATCTGCAATCCCTCATTCACTAGGCATGATTCCACTCTTACACAACACACAGACACATTTTACTTACCAATTGGCCATTTAGGCCCACCTCCAACTTACCTCTGCTCTGCCACCATCAGTCACCTGGTGCCGAACCCGGGATTCGAACCCTGGTTGCCTGCATGGAAGGCAGGTACTTACTCACTGGACCACACTGGTTTCCATGTAAGTAGCTTATCAAATTGTCCTTATGTCATGGTCATCCTTTTCATGTGCAATGGAAGCCGCAGGGAAGGACACCAAGGCCTGCATGTTGCTTATAGTTACTACTGCAATCCTCTAGACCACTAAGGAGCTATAGCTCAAAGGTAAGTCTTGTACCTTTGCTGCGGACAGCCCTCACAGGCCAGGGTTCGAATCCTGCCAATGCTGTAGAGGTATCCCAAGGTAGAAATTTTCAAAAAGTGAATGTTTTTTTTTTGCTAAGATTTTTTTTTACTTGGTAACAGAGGAGAAAAGTGGACACTCTTTTTGGCATGTGTGTCTCAAAATTTCAAATGTTTTCCCTCATGACCTTCTACCAACCTCCCTATTTCTCAAGTAGGTGCAATAGGGACAAGGCCTTATTTTCCTTTATCAATGTCTTCATTCTTTGTCCTTTAAGTTTTTGGGTGAATTGCAGAGTGCAATTGTGGTATTGGGGGTTATAACTGAGCACAAGAATGCGAGGAAGGTGCTACACTTATTGTAAAATAGGTTGGATGATGGTGATTTTTCATTTTGGTGTGAGCTATTCGCTCAAATCAGGGGTTTGGTCCCAGTGAGCTTGGATAGAAATAAAGGTCAAGTATGAGCTCTGGCTAATGAAATGATGGGTCAAGTTTGAGGCAAGCTAGAGTCCATTTATTAGGTGCAATAAGAAGCTAGAAAGATTGTTTCCTTTAAGAGACAGACAAGGGCAGAGTCAAGCCTTTGCTCTAGTAGGTCTGCATCATCCCTGCTGCAGGATGTGAAGGAATGGACCTCCACAGCAATGCGCTGTGCCGGGCTGGGCTGCGCTGGCCTGGGCTGGGCCTGCCCTGGCACTGTGAATTAATCACCCACCTCCTTCCTTTGAGGAACGCTCACGAACGCCCACGAACGCCCTTGTTCTGTATACAGGCTGACAGCAGGCAATTTAGGACCCTGCTAAATGAGGGTGATGTCCCCATGTGCTTCCTTCAAGTTGCAAAATCCTTCGTCTAAGGCAGGTGGGCTTTTTAAATATTTGGTTGAAGACCATATGTTGGAGGCGGTATCACGGCACAAGCCGCCGACCGTCTCAGAAGAAAGTGTGCATGGGAGGATATTATTTGCATAGGACAGCCCTCTTCTCAGTCCCATTCTTATGCTGCAGTTGCAATGAAGTGTTACTAGAGGGCAGCAGTATGAACAAAAGAGCACACTGAGGCTTTTCTTCTGCTTGCTGACATGATTCGTGTTCATGGTGGTCTTGCAGGGCCTAAGGAGTGAAGGACTGCTTTGACTAAGGGGATGAGGAATGGCAGGCCTGTATTTGTGGTGAAGGGGGAATATTTGGAAGGTAAACAGCAAGATGAAAATGTCAAAGCATATATGTTTGCTGAGTGATTGAGTCTGTGTGTCACTTGTCTCTTTGAAGGGACACGTGAGAAAGGAACAGCAGCACCATAGACTTCAGATGGGAGAGAGCAAGCAAGGATTAATATTTCCCTCAAATCCAAATACTTACAGTACCTCAAAGATGACAAGTGCGATATGATGTTCTGCAATTGTAAGGATTTGCCATGTGTGGTAGATAAATATGCATAGTTAGTGAGGTTTTTCCCAGAATGTGAGTATCGTTAGGCTGGCAAATGTCAGGCACTCCTTTGGGAGTATGAGGCCAAGAACAAATTTGGGAAGTTTGCTACAGTCATCTGTAGGATCGAAAGACACTGGGGAATCGTTACAGAGGGAGCCAGGCTTCACAAAATGTGGTAACAGTTGGACAGAAATCTTTAGCAGGGACTTTTGTCTACCCCCAATGTGGGACCAGGACCGCAGTACCTCTGTGTCTCTGAAACATATTTTGACCTCTGGACACCACCATCTCAATACCCCTCAAATGTTCCCCCCTGGTACCCCAGCTTTGGTAGTGCATCAACCAGGTTTCAATCATTTGAGTGACCACAAACACCCTTTCTATGTGCCTTCCATTTACATTCAGTCAGTAACCCAGCTGCTTAGTTCGCTGTTCAATCTCAAGTGACAGTTGGATGCACATTGCAGGGGTATACAGGCATTTACCGTACTGTACAGACCCTCTCAGTGCAGCCAGACTACACTTCTTAAAATCATAAATACATGTTTTGCCCAACAGTAAGGCCAGGCCTTTCCTCTGTAGTTCATGGCCAACATAAGGAGGAAAACATCAACTGAAGAGCATGCCAAAATTCTCTACAGACACTGCCAATCCTCACACTTTTGCCTATTCGCATGCTGAGGTTATTCACTATGAACCACCAAACCAATTGCAACAGTAGCCTCTCCCTGCCTCATTCGTATGCTTCGATGCCACCTTTATTTAGCAAGTGTTAGTGCTCTCGGATTTTGTAGCGCGATTCGCTATAGCCTCTGTTTTCAACAGAAATGTCCTAAAGGTACCTATACCAATCTGCAGTGTGGGGAGGAAGGGGGCTGCTGCTGCTGGCAGTAACATTTTGGGGCACCCCACCTGAAAAAATACAGCCAAATGCTCCTTGTTTTACCTTTCAATAGCATAACTGCAGCATAATCGTATGGTGACCCCTGTTGTTAATAGAAACTGTCAAACAGCTTCTTGCCCCCCCCGTTGCCCCTAACCATTTGGGGTACACCCCATGAGGGAGGATCAGAGCAATACAAACTAATGGTAGCCCCTTAAAAAGTACCTGGAAGCCAAGCCACTGTGTGCACCTCATCGCCTTCACGTTGCGCCCAAGCACCTTTTAATACTGCTCCCCCAAATTTTGACTGCCCCCTCCCAACAGAAATCAGAGAGTATGTGGAGGGTGCAGTAAAAAAGTATTTGCAGTACCCCACAATAAGTCAGGATCCTCCTCCACCTATTCCTCTGCTCTCTGACCCCACCCACTCTGACTAAGCTCTTCCTATACCCCTCCTCTCTGCCCAGGCTCCGCCTATACTCCTCCTCTCTGACCCCACCCACTCTGACTTGGCTCCTCCTATGCTCCTCCTCTCTGACCCCTCCCACTCTGACTAGGCTCCTCCTATACCCCTCCTCTCTGACCCAGCTCCTCCTATACTCCTCCTCTCTGACCCCACCCACTCTGACTTGGCTCCTCCTCCTCACAACACCTGTTCCCTTTCTTTCACCTCTCTCTGTTCAGGCCACACATATTTTACTTACCAACCAATCTGCAATCCCTCATTCACTAGGCATGATTCCACTCTTACACAACACACAGACACATTTTACTTACCAATTGCCCATTTAGGCCCACCTCCAACTTACCTCTGCTCTGCCACCATCAGTCACCTGGTGCCGAACCCGGGATTCGAACCCTGGTTGCCTGCATGGAAGGCAGGTACTTACCCACTGGACCACACTGGTTTCCATGAAAGTAGCTTATCAAATTGTCCTTATGTCATGGTCATCCTTTTCATGTGCAATGGAAGCCGCAGGGAAGGACACCAAGGCCTGCATGTTGCTTATAGTTACTACTGCAATCCTCTAGACCACTAAGGAGCTATAGCTCAAAGGTAAGTCTTGTACCTTTGCTGCGGACAGCCCTCACAGGCCAGGGTTCGAATCCTGCCAATGCTGTAGAGGTATCCCAAGGTAGAAATTTTCAAAAAGTGAATGTTTTTTTTTTGCTAAGATTTTTTTTTACTTGGTAACAGAGGAGAAAAGTGGACACTCTTTTTGGCATGTGTGTCTCAAAATTTCAAATGTTTTCCCTCATGACCTTCTACCAACCTCCCTATTTCTCAAGTAGGTGCAATAGGGACAAGGCCTGATTTTCCTTTATCAATGTCTTCATTCTTTGTCCTTTAAGTTTGGTGAATTGCAGAGTGCAATTGTGGTATTGGGGGTTATAACTGAGCACAAGAATGCGAGGAAGGTGCTACACTCATTGTAAAATAGGTTGGATGATGGTGATTTTTCATTTTGGTGTGAGCCATTCGCTCAAATCAGGGGTTTGGTCCCAGTGAGCTTGGATAGAAATAAAGGTCAAGTATGAGCTCTGGCTAATGAAATGATGGGTCAAGTTTGAGGCAAGCTAGAGTCCATTTATTAGGTGCAATAAGAAGCTAGAAAGATTGTTTCCTTTAAGAGACAGACAAGGGCAGAGTCAAGCCTTTGCTCTAGTAGGTCTGCACCATCCCTGCTGCAGGATGTGAAGGAATGGACCTCCACAGCAATGCGCTGTGCCGGGCTGGGCTGCGCTGGCCTGGGCTGGGCTGGGCCTGCCCTGGCACTGTGAATTAATCACCCACCTCCTTCCTTTGAGGAACGCTCACGAACGCCCACGAACGCCCTTGTTCTGTATACAGGCTGACAGCAGGCAATTTAGGACCCTGCTAAATGAGGGTGATGTCCCCATGTGCTTCCTTCAAGTGGCAAAATCCTTCGTCTAAGGCAGGTGGGCTTTTTAAAAATTTGGTTGAAGACCATATGTTGGAGGCGGTATCACGGCACAAGCCGCCGACCGTCTCAGAAGAAAGTGTGCATGGGAGAATATTATTTGCATAGGACAGCCCTCTTCTCAGTCCCATTCTTATGCTGCAGTTGCCATGAAGTGTTACTAGAGGGCAGCAGTATGAACAAAAGAGCACACTGAGGCTTTTCTTCTGCTTGCTGACATGATTCTTGTTCATGGTGGTCTTGCAGGGCCTAAGGAGTGAAGGACTGCTTTGACTGAGGGGATGAGGAATGGCAGGCCTGTATTTGTGGTGAAGGGGGAATATTTGGAAGGTAAACAGCAAGATGAAAATGTCAAAGCATATATGTTTGCTGAGTGATTGAGTCTGTGTGTCACTTGTCTCTTTGAAGGGACACGTGAGAAAGGAACAGCAGCACCATAGACTTCAGATGGGAGAGAGCAAGCAAGGATTAATATTTCCCTCAAATCCAAATACTTACAGTACCTCAAAGATGACAAGTGCGATATGATGTTCTGCAATTGTAAGGATTTGCCATGTGTGGTAGATAAATATGCATAGTTAGTGAGGTTTTTCCCAGAATGTGAGTATCGTTAGGCTGGCAAATGTCAGGCACTCCTTTGGGAGTATGAGGCCAAGAACAAATTTGGGAAGTTTGCTACAGTCATCTGTAGGATCGAAAGACACTGGGGAATCGTTACAGAGGGAGCCAGGCTTCACAAAATGTGGTAACAGTTGGACAGAAATCTTTAGCAGGGACTTTTGTCTACCCCCAATGTGGGACCAGGACCGCAGTACCTCTGTGTCTCTGAAACATATTTTGACCTCTGGACACCACCATCTCAATACCCCTCAAATGTTCCCCCCTGGTACCCCAGCTTTGGTAGTGCATCAACCAGGTTTCAATCATTTGAGTGACCACAAACACCCTTTCTATGTGCCTTCCATTTACATTCAGTCAGTAACCCAGCTGCTTAGTTCGCTGTTCAATCTCAAGTGACAGTTGGATGCACATTGCAGGGGTATACAGGCATTTACCGTACTGTACAGACCCTCTCAGTGCAGCCAGACTACACTTCTTAAAATCATAAATACATGTTTTGCCCAACAGTAAGGCCAGGCCTTTCCTCTGTAGTTCATGGCCAACATAAGGAGGAAAACATCAACTGAAGAGCATGCCAAAATTCTCTACAGACACTGCCAATCCTCACACTTTTGCCTATTCGCATGCTGAGGTTATTCACTATGAACCACCAAACCAATTGCAACAGTAGCCTCTCCCTGCCTCATTCGTATGCTTCGATGCCACCTTTATTTAGCAAGTGTTAGTGCTCTCGGATTTTGTAGCGCGATTCGCTATAGCCTCTGTTTTCAACAGAAATGTCCTAAAGGTACCTATACCAATCTGCAGTGTGGGGAGGAAGGGGGCTGCTGCTGCTGGCAGTAACATTTTGGGGCACCCCACCTGAAAAAATACAGCCAAATGCTCCTTGTTTTACCTTTCAATAGCATAACTGCAGCATAATCGTATGGTGACCCCTGTTGTTAATAGAAACTGTCAAACAGCTTCTTGCCCCCCCCGTTGCCCCTAACCATTTGGGGTACACCCCATGAGGGAGGATCAGAGCAATACAAACTAATGGTAGCCCCTCAAAAAGTACCTGGAAGCCAAGCCATTGTGTGCACCTCATCGCCTTCACGTTGCGCCCAAGCACCTTTTAATACTGCTCCCCCAAATTTTGACTGCCCCCTCCCAACAGAAATCAGAGAGTATGTGGAGGGTGCAGTAAAAAAGTATTTGCAGTACCCCACAATAAGTCAGGATCCTCCTCCACCTATTCCTCTGCTCTCTGACCCCACCCACTCTGACTAAGCTCTTCCTATACCCCTCCTCTCAGCCCAGGCTCCGCCTATACTCCTCCTCTCTGACCCCACCCACTCTGACTTGGCTCCTCCTATGCTCCTCCTCTCTGACCCCTCCCACTCTGACTAGGCTCCTCCTATACCCCTCCTCTCTGACCCAGCTCCTCCTATACTCCTCCTCTCTGACCCCACCCACTCTGACTTGGCTCCTCCTCCTCACAACACCTGTTCCCTTTCTTTCACCTCTCTCTGTTCAGGCCACACATATTTTACTTACCAACCAATCTGCAATCCCTCATTCACTAGGCATGATTCCACTCTTACACAACACACAGACACATTTTACTTACCAATTGCCCATTTAGGCCCACCTCCAACTTACCTCTGCTCTGCCACCATCAGTCACCTGGTGCCGAACCCGGGATTCGAACCCTGGTTGCCTGCATGGAAGGCAGGTACTTACCCACTGGACCACACTGGTTTCCATGTAAGTAGCTTATCAAATTGTCCTTATGTCATGGTCATCCTTTTCATGTGCAATGGAAGCCGCAGGGAAGGACACCAAGGCCTGCATGTTGCTTATAGTTACTACTGCAATCCTCTAGACCACTAAGGAGCTATAGCTCAAAGGTAAGTCTTGTACCTTTGCTGCGGACAGCCCTCACAGGCCAGGGTTCGAATCCTGCCAATGCTGTAGAGGTATCCCAAGGTAGAAATTTTCAAAAAGTGAATGTTTTTTTTTTGCTAAGATTTTTTTTTACTTGGTAACAGAGGAGAAAAGTGGACACTCTTTTTGGCATGTGTGTCTCAAAATTTCAAATGTTTTCCCTCATGACCTTCTACCAACCTCCCTATTTCTCAAGTAGGTGCAATAGGGACAAGGCCTGATTTTCCTTTATCAATGTCTTCATTCTTTGTCCTTTAAGTTTGGTGAATTGCAGAGTGCAATTGTGGTATTGGGGGTTATAACTGAGCACAAGAATGCGAGGAAGGTGCTACACTTATTGTAAAATAGGTTGGATGATGGTGATTTTTCATTTTGGTGTGAGCCATTCGCTCAAATCAGGGGTTTGGTCCCAGTGAGCTTGGATAGAAATAAAGGTCAAGTATGAGCTCTGGCTAATGAAATGATGGGTCAAGTTTGAGGCAAGCTAGAGTCCATTTATTAGGTGCAATAAGAAGCTAGAAAGATTGTTTCCTTTAAGAGACAGACAAGGGCAGAGTCAAGCCTTTGCTCTAGTAGGTCTGCATCATCCCTGCTGCAGGATGTGAAGGAATGGACCTCCACAGCAATGCGCTGTGCCGGGCTGGGCTGCGCTGGCCTGGGCTGGGCTGGGCCTGCCCTGGCACTGTGAATTAATCACCCACCTCCTTCCTTTGAGGAACGCTCACGAACGCCCACGAACGCCCTTGTTCTGTATACAGGCTGACAGCAGGCAATTTAGGACCCTGCTAAATGAGGGTGATGTCCCCATGTGCTTCCTTCAAGTGGCAAAATCCTTCGTCTAAGGCAGGTGGGCTTTTTAAAAATTTGGTTGAAGACCATATGTTGGAGGCGGTATCACGGCACAAGCCGCCGACCGTCTCAGAAGAAAGTGTGCATGGGAGAATATTATTTGCATAGGACAGCCCTCTTCTCAGTCCCATTCTTATGCTGCAGTTGCCATGAAGTGTTACTAGAGGGCAGCAGTATGAACAAAAGAGCACACTGAGGCTTTTCTTCTGCTTGCTGACATGATTCTTGTTCATGGTGGTCTTGCGGGGCCTAAGGAGTGAAGGACTGCTTTGACTGAGGGGATGAGGAATGGCAGGCCTGTATTTGTGGTGAAGGGGGAATATTTGGAAGGTAAACAGCAAGATGAAAACGTCAAAGCATATATGTTTGCTGAGTGATTGAGTCTGTGTGTCACTTGTCTCTTTGAAGGGACATGTGAGAAAGGAACAGCAGCACCATAGACTTCAGATGGGAGAGAGCAAGCAAGGATTAATATTTCCCTCAAATCCAAATACTTACAGTACCTCAAAGATGACAAGTGCGATATGATGTTCTGCAATTGTAAGGATTTGCCATGTGTGGTAGATAAATATGCATAGTTAGTGAGGTTTTTCCCAGAATGTGAGTATCGTTAGGCTGGCAAATGTCAGGCACTCCTTTGGGAGTATGAGGCCAAGAACAAATTTGGGAAGTTTGCTACAGTCATCTGTAGGATCGAAAGACACTGGGGAATCGTTACAGAGGGAGCCAGGCTTCACAAAATGTGGTAACAGTTGGACAGAAATCTTTAGCAGGGACTTTTGTCTACCCCCAATGTGGGACCAGGACCGCAGTACCTCTGTGTCTCTGAAACATATTTTGACCTCTGGACACCACCATCTCAATACCCCTCAAATGTTCCCCCCTGGTACCCCAGCTTTGGTAGTGCATCAACCAGGTTTCAATCATTTGAGTGACCACAAACACCCTTCCTATGTGCCTTCCATTTACATTCAGTCAGTAACCCAGCTGCTTCGTTCGCTGTTCAATCTCAAGTGACAGTTGGATGCACATTGCAGGGGTATACAGGCATTTACCGTACTGTACAGACCCTCTCAGTGCAGCCAGACTACACTTCTTAAAATCATAAATACATGTTTTGCCCAACAGTAAGGCCAGGCCTTTCCTCTGTAGTTCATGGCCAACATAAGGAGGAAAACATCAACTGAAGAGCATGCCAAAATTCTCTACAGACACTGCCAATCCTCACACTTTTGCCTATTCGCATGCTGAGGTTATTCACTATGAACCTCCAAACCAATTGCAACAGTAGCCTCTCCCTGCCTCATTCGTATGCTTCGATGCCACCTTTATTTAGCAAGTGTTAGTGCTCTCGGATTTTGTAGCGCGATTCGCTATAGCCTCTGTTTTCAACAGAAATGTCCTAAAGGTACCTATACCAATCTGCAGTGTGGGGAGGAAGGGGGCTGCTGCTGCTGGCAGTAACATTTTGGGGCACCCCACCTGAAAAAATACAGCCAAATGCTCCTTGTTTTACCTTTCAATAGCATAACTGCAGCATAATCGTATGGTGACCCCTGTTGTTAATAGAAACTGTCAAACAGCTTCTTGCCCCCCCCGTTGCCCCTAACCATTTGGGGTACACCCCATGAGGGAGGATCAGAGCAATACAAACTAATGGTAGCCCCTCAAAAAGTACCTGGAAGCCAAGCCATTGTGTGCACCTCATCGCCTTCACGTTGCGCCCAAGCACCTTTTAATACTGCTCCCCCAAATTTTGACTGCCCCCTCCCAACAGAAATCAGAGAGTATGTGGAGGGTGCAGTAAAAAAGTATTTGCAGTACCCCACAATAAGTCAGGATCCTCCTCCACCTATTCCTCTGCTCTCTGACCCCACCCACTCTGACTAAGCTCTTCCTATACCCCTCCTCTCTGCCCAGGCTCCGCCTATACTCCTCCTCTCTGACCCCACCCACTCTGACTTGGCTCCTCCTATGCTCCTCCTCTCTGACCCCTCCCACGCTGACTAGGCTCCTCCTATACCCCTCCTCTCTGACCCAGCTCCTCCTATACTCCTCCTCTCTGACCCCACCCACTCTGACTTGGCTCCTCCTCCTCACAACACCTGTTCCCTTTCTTTCACCTCTCTCTGTTCAGGCCACACATATTTTACTTACCAACCAATCTGCAATCCCTCATTCACTAGGCATGATTCCACTCTTACACAACACACAGACACATTTTACTTACCAATTGGCCATTTAGGCCCACCTCCAACTTACCTCTGCTCTGCCACCATCAGTCACCTGGTGCCGAACCCGGGATTCGAACCCTGGTTGCCTGCATGGAAGGCAGGTACTTACTCACTGGACCACACTGGTTTCCATGTAAGTAGCTTATCAAATTGTCCTTATGTCATGGTCATCCTTTTCATGTGCAATGGAAGCCGCAGGGAAGGACACCAAGGCCTGCATGTTGCTTATAGTTACTACTGCAATCCTCTAGACCACTAAGGAGCTATAGCTCAAAGGTAAGTCTTGTACCTTTGCTGCGGACAGCCCTCACAGGCCAGGGTTCGAATCCTGCCAATGCTGTAGAGGTATCCCAAGGTAGAAATTTTCAAAAAGTGAATGTTTTTTTTTTGCTAAGATTTTTTTTTACTTGGTAACAGAGGAGAAAAGTGGACACTCTTTTTGGCATGTGTGTCTCAAAATTTCAAATGTTTTCCCTCATGACCTTCTACCAACCTCCCTATTTCTCAAGTAGGTGCAATAGGGACAAGGCCTTATTTTCCTTTATCAATGTCTTCATTCTTTGTCCTTTAAGTTTTTGGGTGAATTGCAGAGTGCAATTGTGGTATTGGGGGTTATAACTGAGCACAAGAATGCGAGGAAGGTGCTACACTTATTGTAAAATAGGTTGGATGATGGTGATTTTTCATTTTGGTGTGAGCTATTCGCTCAAATCAGGGGTTTGGTCCCAGTGAGCTTGGATAGAAATAAAGGTCAAGTATGAGCTCTGGCTAATGAAATGATGGGTCAAGTTTGAGGCAAGCTAGAGTCCATTTATTAGGTGCAATAAGAAGCTAGAAAGATTGTTTCCTTTAAGAGACAGACAAGGGCAGAGTCAAGCCTTTGCTCTAGTAGGTCTGCATCATCCCTGCTGCAGGATGTGAAGGAATGGACCTCCACAGCAATGCGCTGTGCCGGGCTGGGCTGCGCTGGCCTGGGCTGGGCCTGCCCTGGCACTGTGAATTAATCACCCACCTCCTTCCTTTGAGGAACGCTCACGAACGCCCACGAACGCCCTTGTTCTGTATACAGGCTGACAGCAGGCAATTTAGGACCCTGCTAAATGAGGGTGATGTCCCCATGTGCTTCCTTCAAGTTGCAAAATCCTTCGTCTAAGGCAGGTGGGCTTTTTAAATATTTGGTTGAAGACCATATGTTGGAGGCGGTATCACGGCACAAGCCGCCGACCGTCTCAGAAGAAAGTGTGCATGGGAGGATATTATTTGCATAGGACAGCCCTCTTCTCAGTCCCATTCTTATGCTGCAGTTGCAATGAAGTGTTACTAGAGGGCAGCAGTATGAACAAAAGAGCACACTGAGGCTTTTCTTCTGCTTGCTGACATGATTCGTGTTCATGGTGGTCTTGCAGGGCCTAAGGAGTGAAGGACTGCTTTGACTAAGGGGATGAGGAATGGCAGGCCTGTATTTGTGGTGAAGGGGGAATATTTGGAAGGTAAACAGCAAGATGAAAATGTCAAAGCATATATGTTTGCTGAGTGATTGAGTCTGTGTGTCACTTGTCTCTTTGAAGGGACACGTGAGAAAGGAACAGCAGCACCATAGACTTCAGATGGGAGAGAGCAAGCAAGGATTAATATTTCCCTCAAATCCAAATACTTACAGTACCTCAAAGATGACAAGTGCGATATGATGTTCTGCAATTGTAAGGATTTGCCATGTGTGGTAGATAAATATGCATAGTTAGTGAGGTTTTTCCCAGAATGTGAGTATCGTTAGGCTGGCAAATGTCAGGCACTCCTTTGGGAGTATGAGGCCAAGAACAAATTTGGGAAGTTTGCTACAGTCATCTGTAGGATCGAAAGACACTGGGGAATCGTTACAGAGGGAGCCAGGCTTCACAAAATGTGGTAACAGTTGGACAGAAATCTTTAGCAGGGACTTTTGTCTACCCCCAATGTGGGACCAGGACCGCAGTACCTCTGTGTCTCTGAAACATATTTTGACCTCTGGACACCACCATCTCAATACCCCTCAAATGTTCCCCCCTGGTACCCCAGCTTTGGTAGTGCATCAACCAGGTTTCAATCATTTGAGTGACCACAAACACCCTTTCTATGTGCCTTCCATTTACATTCAGTCAGTAACCCAGCTGCTTAGTTCGCTGTTCAATCTCAAGTGACAGTTGGATGCACATTGCAGGGGTATACAGGCATTTACCGTACTGTACAGACCCTCTCAGTGCAGCCAGACTACACTTCTTAAAATCATAAATACATGTTTTGCCCAACAGTAAGGCCAGGCCTTTCCTCTGTAGTTCATGGCCAACATAAGGAGGAAAACATCAACTGAAGAGCATGCCAAAATTCTCTACAGACACTGCCAATCCTCACACTTTTGCCTATTCGCATGCTGAGGTTATTCACTATGAACCACCAAACCAATTGCAACAGTAGCCTCTCCCTGCCTCATTCGTATGCTTCGATGCCACCTTTATTTAGCAAGTGTTAGTGCTCTCGGATTTTGTAGCGCGATTCGCTATAGCCTCTGTTTTCAACAGAAATGTCCTAAAGGTACCTATACCAATCTGCAGTGTGGGGAGGAAGGGGGCTGCTGCTGCTGGCAGTAACATTTTGGGGCACCCCACCTGAAAAAATACAGCCAAATGCTCCTTGTTTTACCTTTCAATAGCATAACTGCAGCATAATCGTATGGTGACCCCTGTTGTTAATAGAAACTGTCAAACAGCTTCTTGCCCCCCCCGTTGCCCCTAACCATTTGGGGTACACCCCATGAGGGAGGATCAGAGCAATACAAACTAATGGTAGCCCCTTAAAAAGTACCTGGAAGCCAAGCCACTGTGTGCACCTCATCGCCTTCACGTTGCGCCCAAGCACCTTTTAATACTGCTCCCCCAAATTTTGACTGCCCCCTCCCAACAGAAATCAGAGAGTATGTGGAGGGTGCAGTAAAAAAGTATTTGCAGTACCCCACAATAAGTCAGGATCCTCCTCCACCTATTCCTCTGCTCTCTGACCCCACCCACTCTGACTAAGCTCTTCCTATACCCCTCCTCTCTGCCCAGGCTCCGCCTATACTCCTCCTCTCTGACCCCACCCACTCTGACTTGGCTCCTCCTATGCTCCTCCTCTCTGACCCCTCCCACTCTGACTAGGCTCCTCCTATACCCCTCCTCTCTGACCCAGCTCCTCCTATACTCCTCCTCTCTGACCCCACCCACTCTGACTTGGCTCCTCCTCCTCACAACACCTGTTCCCTTTCTTTCACCTCTCTCTGTTCAGGCCACACATATTTTACTTACCAACCAATCTGCAATCCCTCATTCACTAGGCATGATTCCACTCTTACACAACACACAGACACATTTTACTTACCAATTGCCCATTTAGGCCCACCTCCAACTTACCTCTGCTCTGCCACCATCAGTCACCTGGTGCCGAACCCGGGATTCGAACCCTGGTTGCCTGCATGGAAGGCAGGTACTTACCCACTGGACCACACTGGTTTCCATGTAAGTAGCTTATCAAATTGTCCTTATGTCATGGTCATCCTTTTCATGTGCAATGGAAGCCGCAGGGAAGGACACCAAGGCCTGCATGTTGCTTATAGTTACTACTGCAATCCTCTAGACCACTAAGGAGCTATAGCTCAAAGGTAAGTCTTGTACCTTTGCTGCGGACAGCCCTCACAGGCCAGGGTTCGAATCCTGCCAATGCTGTAGAGGTATCCCAAGGTAGAAATTTTCAAAAAGTGAATGTTTTTTTTTTGCTAAGATTTTTTTTTACTTGGTAACAGAGGAGAAAAGTGGACACTCTTTTTGGCATGTGTGTCTCAAAATTTCAAATGTTTTCCCTCATGACCTTCTACCAACCTCCCTATTTCTCAAGTAGGTGCAATAGGGACAAGGCCTGATTTTCCTTTATCAATGTCTTCATTCTTTGTCCTTTAAGTTTGGTGAATTGCAGAGTGCAATTGTGGTATTGGGGGTTATAACTGAGCACAAGAATGCGAGGAAGGTGCTACACTTATTGTAAAATAGGTTGGATGATGGTGATTTTTCATTTTGGTGTGAGCCATTCGCTCAAATCAGGGGTTTGGTCCCAGTGAGCTTGGATAGAAATAAAGGTCAAGTATGAGCTCTGGCTAATGAAATGATGGGTCAAGTTTGAGGCAAGCTAGAGTCCATTTATTAGGTGCAATAAGAAGCTAGAAAGATTGTTTCCTTTAAGAGACAGACAAGGGCAGAGTCAAGCCTTTGCTCTAGTAGGTCTGCACCATCCCTGCTGCAGGATGTGAAGGAATGGACCTCCACAGCAATGCGCTGTGCCGGGCTGGGCTGCGCTGGCCTGGGCTGGGCTGGGCCTGCCCTGGCACTGTGAATTAATCACCCACCTCCTTCCTTTGAGGAACGCTCACGAACGCCCACGAACGCCCTTGTTCTGTATACAGGCTGACAGCAGGCAATTTAGGACCCTGCTAAATGAGGGTGATGTCCCCATGTGCTTCCTTCAAGTGGCAAAATCCTTCGTCTAAGGCAGGTGGGCTTTTTAAAAATTTGGTTGAAGACCATATGTTGGAGGCGGTATCACGGCACAAGCCGCCGACCGTCTCAGAAGAAAGTGTGCATGGGAGAATATTATTTGCATAGGACAGCCCTCTTCTCAGTCCCATTCTTATGCTGCAGTTGCCATGAAGTGTTACTAGAGGGCAGCAGTATGAACAAAAGAGCACACTGAGGCTTTTCTTCTGCTTGCTGACATGATTCTTGTTCATGGTGGTCTTGCGGGGCCTAAGGAGTGAAGGACTGCTTTGACTGAGGGGATGAGGAATGGCAGGCCTGTATTTGTGGTGAAGGGGGAATATTTGGAAGGTAAACAGCAAGATGAAAACGTCAAAGCATATATGTTTGCTGAGTGATTGAGTCTGTGTGTCACTTGTCTCTTTGAAGGGACATGTGAGAAAGGAACAGCAGCACCATAGACTTCAGATGGGAGAGAGCAAGCAAGGATTAATATTTCCCTCAAATCCAAATACTTACAGTACCTCAAAGATGACAAGTGCGATATGATGTTCTGCAATTGTAAGGATTTGCCATGTGTGGTAGATAAATATGCATAGTTAGTGAGGTTTTTCCCAGAATGTGAGTATCGTTAGGCTGGCAAATGTCAGGCACTCCTTTGGGAGTATGAGGCCAAGAACAAATTTGGGAAGTTTGCTACAGTCATCTGTAGGATCGAAAGACACTGGGGAATCGTTACAGAGGGAGCCAGGCTTCACAAAATGTGGTAACAGTTGGACAGAAATCTTTAGCAGGGACTTTTGTCTACCCCCAATGTGGGACCAGGACCGCAGTACCTCTGTGTCTCTGAAACATATTTTGACCTCTGGACACCACCATCTCAATACCCCTCAAATGTTCCCCCCTGGTACCCCAGCTTTGGTAGTGCATCAACCAGGTTTCAATCATTTGAGTGACCACAAACACCCTTCCTATGTGCCTTCCATTTACATTCAGTCAGTAACCCAGCTGCTTCGTTCGCTGTTCAATCTCAAGTGACAGTTGGATGCACATTGCAGGGGTATACAGGCATTTACCGTACTGTACAGACCCTCTCAGTGCAGCCAGACTACACTTCTTAAAATCATAAATACATGTTTTGCCCAACAGTAAGGCCAGGCCTTTCCTCTGTAGTTCATGGCCAACATAAGGAGGAAAACATCAACTGAAGAGCATGCCAAAATTCTCTACAGACACTGCCAATCCTCACACTTTTGCCTATTCGCATGCTGAGGTTATTCACTATGAACCTCCAAACCAATTGCAACAGTAGCCTCTCCCTGCCTCATTCGTATGCTTCGATGCCACCTTTATTTAGCAAGTGTTAGTGCTCTCGGATTTTGTAGCGCGATTCGCTATAGCCTCTGTTTTCAACAGAAATGTCCTAAAGGTACCTATACCAATCTGCAGTGTGGGGAGGAAGGGGGCTGCTGCTGGCAGTAACATTTTGGGGCACCCCACCTGAAAAAATACAGCCAAATGCTCCTTGTTTTACCTTTCAATAGCATAACTGCAGCATAATCGTATGGTGACCCCTGTTGTTAATAGAAACTGTCAAACAGCTTCTTGCCCCCCCCGTTGCCCCTAACCATTTGGGGTACACCCCATGAGGGAGGATCAGAGCAATACAAACTAATGGTAGCCCCTCAAAAAGTACCTGGAAGCCAAGCCATTGTGTGCACCTCATCGCCTTCACGTTGCGCCCAAGCACCTTTTAATACTGCTCCCCCAAATTTTGACTGCCCCCTCCCAACAGAAATCAGAGAGTATGGGGAGGGTGCAGTAAAAAAGTATTTGCAGTACCCCACAATAAGTCAGGATCCTCCTCCACCTATTCCTCTGCTCTCTGAACCCACCCATTCTGCCCAGGCTCCGCCTATACCCCTCCTCTCTGACCCCACCCACTCTGACTAGGCTCTTCCTATACCCCTCCTCTCTGCCCAGGCTCCGCCTATACTCCTCCTCTCTGACCCCACCCACTCTGACTTGGCTCCTCCTATGCTCCTCCTCTCTGACCCCACCCACTCTGACTTGGCTCCTCCTCCTCACAACACCTGTTCCCTTTCTTTCACCTCTCTCTGTTCAGGCCACACATATTTTACTTACCAACCAATCTGCAATCCCTCATTCACTAGGCATGATTCCACTCTTACACAACACACAGACACATTATACTTACCAATTGGCCATTTAGGCCCACCTCCAACTTACCTCTGCTCTGCCACCATCAGTCACCTGGTGCCGAACCCGGGATTCGAACCCTGGTTGCCTGCATGGAAGGCAGGTACTTACCCACTGGACCACACTGGTTTCCATGTAAGTAGCTTATCAAATTGTCCTTATGTCATGGTCATCCTTTTCATGTGCAATGGAAGCCGCAGGGAAGGACACCAAGGCCTGCATGTTGCTTATAGTTACTACTGCAATCCTCTAGACCACTAAGGAGCTATAGCTCAAAGGTAAGTCTTGTACCTTTGCTGCGGACAGCCCTCACAGGCCAGGGTTCGAATCCTGCCAATGCTGTAGAGGTATCCCAAGGTAGAAATTTTCAAAAAGTGAATGTTTTTTTTTTGCTAAGATTTTTTTTTACTTGGTAACAGAGGAGAAAAGTGGACACTCTTTTTGGCATGTGTGTCTCAAAATTTCAAATGTTTTCCCTCATGACCTTCTACCAACCTCCCTATTTCTCAAGTAGGTGCAATAGGGACAAGGCCTTATTTTCCTTTATCAATGTCTTCATTCTTTGTCCTTTAAGTTTTTGGGTGAATTGCAGAGTGCAATTGTGGTATTGGGGGTTATAACTGAGCACAAGAATGCGAGGAAGGTGCTACACTTATTGTAAAATAGGTTGGATGATGGTGATTTTTCATTTTGGTGTGAGCTATTCGCTCAAATCAGGGGTTTGGTCCCAGTGAGCTTGGATAGAAATAAAGGTCAAGTATGAGCTCTGGCTAATGAAATGATGGGTCAAGTTTGAGGCAAGCTAGAGTCCATTTATTAGGTGCAATAAGAAGCTAGAAAGATTGTTTCCTTTAAGAGACAGACAAGGGCAGAGTCAAGCCTTTGCTCTAGTAGGTCTGCATCATCCCTGCTGCAGGATGTGAAGGAATGGACCTCCACAGCAATGCGCTGTGCCGGGCTGGGCTGCGCTGGCCTGGGCTGGGCCTGCCCTGGCACTGTGAATTAATCACCCACCTCCTTCCTTTGAGGAACGCTCACGAACGCCCACGAACGCCCTTGTTCTGTATACAGGCTGACAGCAGGCAATTTAGGACCCTGCTAAATGAGGGTGATGTCCCCATGTGCTTCCTTCAAGTTGCAAAATCCTTCGTCTAAGGCAGGTGGGCTTTTTAAATATTTGGTTGAAGACCATATGTTGGAGGCGGTATCACGGCACAAGCCGCCGACCGTCTCAGAAGAAAGTGTGCATGGGAGGATATTATTTGCATAGGACAGCCCTCTTCTCAGTCCCATTCTTATGCTGCAGTTGCAATGAAGTGTTACTAGAGGGCAGCAGTATGAACAAAAGAGCACACTGAGGCTTTTCTTCTGCTTGCTGACATGATTCGTGTTCATGGTGGTCTTGCAGGGCCTAAGGAGTGAAGGACTGCTTTGACTAAGGGGATGAGGAATGGCAGGCCTGTATTTGTGGTGAAGGGGGAATATTTGGAAGGTAAACAGCAAGATGAAAATGTCAAAGCATATATGTTTGCTGAGTGATTGAGTCTGTGTGTCACTTGTCTCTTTGAAGGGACACGTGAGAAAGGAACAGCAGCACCATAGACTTCAGATGGGAGAGAGCAAGCAAGGATTAATATTTCCCTCAAATCCAAATACTTACAGTACCTCAAAGATGACAAGTGCGATATGATGTTCTGCAATTGTAAGGATTTGCCATGTGTGGTAGATAAATATGCATAGTTAGTGAGGTTTTTCCCAGAATGTGAGTATCGTTAGGCTGGCAAATGTCAGGCACTCCTTTGGGAGTATGAGGCCAAGAACAAATTTGGGAAGTTTGCTACAGTCATCTGTAGGATCGAAAGACACTGGGGAATCGTTACAGAGGGAGCCAGGCTTCACAAAATGTGGTAACAGTTGGACAGAAATCTTTAGCAGGGACTTTTGTCTACCCCCAATGTGGGACCAGGACCGCAGTACCTCTGTGTCTCTGAAACATATTTTGACCTCTGGACACCACCATCTCAATACCCCTCAAATGTTCCCCCCTGGTACCCCAGCTTTGGTAGTGCATCAACCAGGTTTCAATCATTTGAGTGACCACAAACACCCTTTCTATGTGCCTTCCATTTACATTCAGTCAGTAACCCAGCTGCTTAGTTCGCTGTTCAATCTCAAGTGACAGTTGGATGCACATTGCAGGGGTATACAGGCATTTACCGTACTGTACAGACCCTCTCAGTGCAGCCAGACTACACTTCTTAAAATCATAAATACATGTTTTGCCCAACAGTAAGGCCAGGCCTTTCCTCTGTAGTTCATGGCCAACATAAGGAGGAAAACATCAACTGAAGAGCATGCCAAAATTCTCTACAGACACTGCCAATCCTCACACTTTTGCCTATTCGCATGCTGAGGTTATTCACTATGAACCACCAAACCAATTGTAACAGTAGCCTCTCCCTGCCTCATTCGTATGCTTCGATGCCACCTTTATTTAGCAAGTGTTAGTGCTCTCGGATTTTGTAGCGCGATTCGCTATAGCCTCTGTTTTCAACAGAAATGTCCTAAAGGTACCTATACCAATCTGCAGTGTGGGGAGGAAGGGGGCTGCTGCTGCTGGCAGTAACATTTTGGGGCACCCCACCTGAAAAAATACAGCCAAATGCTCCTTGTTTTACCTTTCAATAGCATAACTGCAGCATAATCGTATGGTGACCCCTGTTGTTAATAGAAACTGTCAAACAGCTTCTTGCCCCCCCCGTTGCCCCTAACCATTTGGGGTACACCCCATGAGGGAGGATCAGAGCAATACAAACTAATGGTAGCCCCTCAAAAAGTACCTGGAAGCCAAGCCATTGTGTGCACCTCATCGCCTTCACGTTGCGCCCAAGCACCTTTTAATACTGCTCCCCCAAATTTTGACTGCCCCCTCCCAACAGAAATCAGAGAGTATGTGGAGGGTGCAGTAAAAAAGTATTTGCAGTACCCCACAATAAGTCAGGATCCTCCTCCACCTATTCCTCTGCTCTCTGACCCCACCCACTCTGACTAAGCTCTTCCTATACCCCTCCTCTCTGCCCAGGCTCCGCCTATACTCCTCCTCTCTGACCCCACCCACTCTGACTTGGCTCCTCCTATGCTCCTCCTCTCTGACCCCTCCCACTCTGACTAGGCTCCTCCTATACCCCTCCTCTCTGACCCAGCTCCTCCTATACTCCTCCTCTCTGACCCCACCCACTCTGACTTGGCTCCTCCTCCTCACAACACCTGTTCCCTTTCTTTCACCTCTCTCTGTTCAGGCCACACATATTTTACTTACCAACCAATCTGCAATCCCTCATTCACTAGGCATGATTCCACTCTTACACAACACACAGACACATTTTACTTACCAATTGCCCATTTAGGCCCACCTCCAACTTACCTCTGCTCTGCCACCATCAGTCACCTGGTGCCGAACCCGGGATTCGAACCCTGGTTGCCTGCATGGAAGGCAGGTACTTACCCACTGGACCACACTGGTTTCCATGTAAGTAGCTTATCAAATTGTCCTTATGTCATGGTCATCCTTTTCATGTGCAATGGAAGCCGCAGGGAAGGACACCAAGGCCTGCATGTTGCTTATAGTTACTACTGCAATCCTCTAGACCACTAAGGAGCTATAGCTCAAAGGTAAGTCTTGTACCTTTGCTGCGGACAGCCCTCTCAGGCCAGGGTTCGAATCCTGCCAATGCTGTAGAGGTATCCCAAGGTAGAAATTTTCAAAAAGTGAATGTTTTTTTTTTGCTAAGATTTTTTTTTACTTGGTAACAGAGGAGAAAAGTGGACACTCTTTTTGGCATGTGTGTCTCAAAATTTCAAATGTTTTCCCTCATGACCTTCTACCAACCTCCCTATTTCTCAAGTAGGTGCAATAGGGACAAGGCCTGATTTTCCTTTATCAATGTCTTCATTCTTTGTCCTTTAAGTTTGGTGAATTGCAGAGTGCAATTGTGGTATTGGGGGTTATAACTGAGCACAAGAATGCGAGGAAGGTGCTACACTTATTGTAAAATAGGTTGGATGATGGTGATTTTTCATTTTGGTGTGAGCCATTCGCTCAAATCAGGGGTTTGGTCCCAGTGAGCTTGGATAGAAATAAAGGTCAAGTATGAGCTCTGGCTAATGAAATGATGGGTCAAGTTTGAGGCAAGCTAGAGTCCATTTATTAGGTGCAATAAGAAGCTAGAAAGATTGTTTCCTTTAAGAGACAGACAAGGGCAGAGTCAAGCCTTTGCTCTAGTAGGTCTGCATCATCCCTGCTGCAGGATGTGAAGGAATGGACCTCCACAGCAATGCGCTGTGCCGGGCTGGGCTGCGCTGGCCTGGGCTGGGCTGGGCCTGCCCTGGCACTGTGAATTAATCACCCACCTCCTTCCTTTGAGGAACGCTCACGAACGCCCACGAACGCCCTTGTTCTGTATACAGGCTGACAGCAGGCAATTTAGGACCCTGCTAAATGAGGGTGATGTCCCCATGTGCTTCCTTCAAGTGGCAAAATCCTTCGTCTAAGGCAGGTGGGCTTTTTAAAAATTTGGTTGAAGACCATATGTTGGAGGCGGTATCACGGCACAAGCCGCCGACCGTCTCAGAAGAAAGTGTGCATGGGAGAATATTATTTGCATAGGACAGCCCTCTTCTCAGTCCCATTCTTATGCTGCAGTTGCCATGAAGTGTTACTAGAGGGCAGCAGTATGAACAAAAGAGCACACTGAGGCTTTTCTTCTGCTTGCTGACATGATTCTTGTTCATGGTGGTCTTGCGGGGCCTAAGGAGTGAAGGACTGCTTTGACTGAGGGGATGAGGAATGGCAGGCCTGTATTTGTGGTGAAGGGGGAATATTTGGAAGGTAAACAGCAAGATGAAAACGTCAAAGCATATATGTTTGCTGAGTGATTGAGTCTGTGTGTCACTTGTCTCTTTGAAGGGACATGTGAGAAAGGAACAGCAGCACCATAGACTTCAGATGGGAGAGAGCAAGCAAGGATTAATATTTCCCTCAAATCCAAATACTTACAGTACCTCAAAGATGACAAGTGCGATATGATGTTCTGCAATTGTAAGGATTTGCCATGTGTGGTAGATAAATATGCATAGTTAGTGAGGTTTTTCCCAGAATGTGAGTATCGTTAGGCTGGCAAATGTCAGGCACTCCTTTGGGAGTATGAGGCCAAGAACAAATTTGGGAAGTTTGCTACAGTCATCTGTAGGATCGAAAGACACTGGGGAATCGTTACAGAGGGAGCCAGGCTTCACAAAATGTGGTAACAGTTGGACAGAAATCTTTAGCAGGGACTTTTGTCTACCCCCAATGTGGGACCAGGACCGCAGTACCTCTGTGTCTCTGAAACATATTTTGACCTCTGGACACCACCATCTCAATACCCCTCAAATGTTCCCCCCTGGTACCCCAGCTTTGGTAGTGCATCAACCAGGTTTCAATCATTTGAGTGACCACAAACACCCTTCCTATGTGCCTTCCATTTACATTCAGTCAGTAACCCAGCTGCTTCGTTCGCTGTTCAATCTCAAGTGACAGTTGGATGCACATTGCAGGGGTATACAGGCATTTACCGTACTGTACAGACCCTCTCAGTGCAGCCAGACTACACTTCTTAAAATCATAAATACATGTTTTGCCCAACAGTAAGGCCAGGCCTTTCCTCTGTAGTTCATGGCCAACATAAGGAGGAAAACATCAACTGAAGAGCATGCCAAAATTCTCTACAGACACTGCCAATCCTCACACTTTTGCCTATTCGCATGCTGAGGTTATTCACTATGAACCTCCAAACCAATTGCAACAGTAGCCTCTCCCTGCCTCATTCGTATGCTTCGATGCCACCTTTATTTAGCAAGTGTTAGTGCTCTCGGATTTTGTAGCGCGATTCGCTATAGCCTCTGTTTTCAACAGAAATGTCCTAAAGGTACCTATACCAATCTGCAGTGTGGGGAGGAAGGGGGCTGCTGCTGGCAGTAACATTTTGGGGCACCCCACCTGAAAAAATACAGCCAAATGCTCCTTGTTTTACCTTTCAATAGCATAACTGCAGCATAATCGTATGGTGACCCCTGTTGTTAATAGAAACTGTCAAACAGCTTCTTGCCCCCCCCGTTGCCCCTAACCATTTGGGGTACACCCCATGAGGGAGGATCAGAGCAATACAAACTAATGGTAGCCCCTCAAAAAGTACCTGGAAGCCAAGCCATTGTGTGCACCTCATCGCCTTCACGTTGCGCCCAAGCACCTTTTAATACTGCTCCCCCAAATTTTGACTGCCCCCTCCCAACAGAAATCAGAGAGTATGGGGAGGGTGCAGTAAAAAAGTATTTGCAGTACCCCACAATAAGTCAGGATCCTCCTCCACCTATTCCTCTGCTCTCTGAACCCACCCATTCTGCCCAGGCTCCGCCTATACCCCTCCTCTCTGACCCCACCCACTCTGACTAGGCTCTTCCTATACCCCTCCTCTCTGCCCAGGCTCCGCCTATACTCCTCCTCTCTGACCCCACCCACTCTGACTTGGCTCCTCCTATGCTCCTCCTCTCTGACCCCACCCACTCTGACTTGGCTCCTCCTCCTCACAACACCTGTTCCCTTTCTTTCACCTCTCTCTGTTCAGGCCACACATATTTTACTTACCAACCAATCTGCAATCCCTCATTCACTAGGCATGATTCCACTCTTACACAACACACAGACACATTATACTTACCAATTGGCCATTTAGGCCCACCTCCAACTTACCTCTGCTCTGCCACCATCAGTCACCTGGTGCCGAACCCGGGATTCGAACCCTGGTTGCCTGCATGGAAGGCAGGTACTTACCCACTGGACCACACTGGTTTCCATGTAAGTAGCTTATCAAATTGTCCTTATGTCATGGTCATCCTTTTCATGTGCAATGGAAGCCGCAGGGAAGGACACCAAGGCCTGCATGTTGCTTATAGTTACTACTGCAATCCTCTAGACCACTAAGGAGCTATAGCTCAAAGGTAAGTCTTGTACCTTTGCTGCGGACAGCCCTCACAGGCCAGGGTTCGAATCCTGCCAATGCTGTAGAGGTATCCCAAGGTAGAAATTTTCAAAAAGTGAATGTTTTTTTTTTGCTAAGATTTTTTTTTACTTGGTAACAGAGGAGAAAAGTGGACACTCTTTTTGGCATGTGTGTCTCAAAATTTCAAATGTTTTCCCTCATGACCTTCTACCAACCTCCCTATTTCTCAAGTAGGTGCAATAGGGACAAGGCCTTATTTTCCTTTATCAATGTCTTCATTCTTTGTCCTTTAAGTTTTTGGGTGAATTGCAGAGTGCAATTGTGGTATTGGGGGTTATAACTGAGCACAAGAATGCGAGGAAGGTGCTACACTTATTGTAAAATAGGTTGGATGATGGTGATTTTTCATTTTGGTGTGAGCTATTCGCTCAAATCAGGGGTTTGGTCCCAGTGAGCTTGGATAGAAATAAAGGTCAAGTATGAGCTCTGGCTAATGAAATGATGGGTCAAGTTTGAGGCAAGCTAGAGTCCATTTATTAGGTGCAATAAGAAGCTAGAAAGATTGTTTCCTTTAAGAGACAGACAAGGGCAGAGTCAAGCCTTTGCTCTAGTAGGTCTGCATCATCCCTGCTGCAGGATGTGAAGGAATGGACCTCCACAGCAATGCGCTGTGCCGGGCTGGGCTGCGCTGGCCTGGGCTGGGCCTGCCCTGGCACTGTGAATTAATCACCCACCTCCTTCCTTTGAGGAACGCTCACGAACGCCCACGAACGCCCTTGTTCTGTATACAGGCTGACAGCAGGCAATTTAGGACCCTGCTAAATGAGGGTGATGTCCCCATGTGCTTCCTTCAAGTTGCAAAATCCTTCGTCTAAGGCAGGTGGGCTTTTTAAATATTTGGTTGAAGACCATATGTTGGAGGCGGTATCACGGCACAAGCCGCCGACCGTCTCAGAAGAAAGTGTGCATGGGAGGATATTATTTGCATAGGACAGCCCTCTTCTCAGTCCCATTCTTATGCTGCAGTTGCAATGAAGTGTTACTAGAGGGCAGCAGTATGAACAAAAGAGCACACTGAGGCTTTTCTTCTGCTTGCTGACATGATTCGTGTTCATGGTGGTCTTGCAGGGCCTAAGGAGTGAAGGACTGCTTTGACTAAGGGGATGAGGAATGGCAGGCCTGTATTTGTGGTGAAGGGGGAATATTTGGAAGGTAAACAGCAAGATGAAAATGTCAAAGCATATATGTTTGCTGAGTGATTGAGTCTGTGTGTCACTTGTCTCTTTGAAGGGACACGTGAGAAAGGAACAGCAGCACCATAGACTTCAGATGGGAGAGAGCAAGCAAGGATTAATATTTCCCTCAAATCCAAATACTTACAGTACCTCAAAGATGACAAGTGCGATATGATGTTCTGCAATTGTAAGGATTTGCCATGTGTGGTAGATAAATATGCATAGTTAGTGAGGTTTTTCCCAGAATGTGAGTATCGTTAGGCTGGCAAATGTCAGGCACTCCTTTGGGAGTATGAGGCCAAGAACAAATTTGGGAAGTTTGCTACAGTCATCTGTAGGATCGAAAGACACTGGGGAATCGTTACAGAGGGAGCCAGGCTTCACAAAATGTGGTAACAGTTGGACAGAAATCTTTAGCAGGGACTTTTGTCTACCCCCAATGTGGGACCAGGACCGCAGTACCTCTGTGTCTCTGAAACATATTTTGACCTCTGGACACCACCATCTCAATACCCCTCAAATGTTCCCCCCTGGTACCCCAGCTTTGGTAGTGCATCAACCAGGTTTCAATCATTTGAGTGACCACAAACACCCTTTCTATGTGCCTTCCATTTACATTCAGTCAGTAACCCAGCTGCTTAGTTCGCTGTTCAATCTCAAGTGACAGTTGGATGCACATTGCAGGGGTATACAGGCATTTACCGTACTGTACAGACCCTCTCAGTGCAGCCAGACTACACTTCTTAAAATCATAAATACATGTTTTGCCCAACAGTAAGGCCAGGCCTTTCCTCTGTAGTTCATGGCCAACATAAGGAGGAAAACATCAACTGAAGAGCATGCCAAAATTCTCTACAGACACTGCCAATCCTCACACTTTTGCCTATTCGCATGCTGAGGTTATTCACTATGAACCACCAAACCAATTGTAACAGTAGCCTCTCCCTGCCTCATTCGTATGCTTCGATGCCACCTTTATTTAGCAAGTGTTAGTGCTCTCGGATTTTGTAGCGCGATTCGCTATAGCCTCTGTTTTCAACAGAAATGTCCTAAAGGTACCTATACCAATCTGCAGTGTGGGGAGGAAGGGGGCTGCTGCTGCTGGCAGTAACATTTTGGGGCACCCCACCTGAAAAAATACAGCCAAATGCTCCTTGTTTTACCTTTCAATAGCATAACTGCAGCATAATCGTATGGTGACCCCTGTTGTTAATAGAAACTGTCAAACAGCTTCTTGCCCCCCCCGTTGCCCCTAACCATTTGGGGTACACCCCATGAGGGAGGATCAGAGCAATACAAACTAATGGTAGCCCCTCAAAAAGTACCTGGAAGCCAAGCCATTGTGTGCACCTCATCGCCTTCACGTTGCGCCCAAGCACCTTTTAATACTGCTCCCCCAAATTTTGACTGCCCCCTCCCAACAGAAATCAGAGAGTATGTGGAGGGTGCAGTAAAAAAGTATTTGCAGTACCCCACAATAAGTCAGGATCCTCCTCCACCTATTCCTCTGCTCTCTGACCCCACCCACTCTGACTAAGCTCTTCCTATACCCCTCCTCTCTGCCCAGGCTCCGCCTATACTCCTCCTCTCTGACCCCACCCACTCTGACTTGGCTCCTCCTATGCTCCTCCTCTCTGACCCCTCCCACTCTGACTAGGCTCCTCCTCCTCACAACACCTGTTCCCTTTCTTTCACCTCTCTCTGTTCAGGCCACACATATTTTACTTACCAACCAATCTGCAATCCCTCATTCACTAGGCATGATTCCACTCTTACACAACACACAGACACATTTTACTTACCAATTGCCCATTTAGGCCCACCTCCAACTTACCTCTGCTCTGCCACCATCAGTCACCTGGTGCCGAACCCGGGATTCGAACCCTGGTTGCCTGCATGGAAGGCAGGTACTTACCCACTGGACCACACTGGTTTCCATGTAAGTAGCTTATCAAATTGTCCTTATGTCATGGTCATCCTTTTCATGTGCAATGGAAGCCGCAGGGAAGGACACCAAGGCCTGCATGTTGCTTATAGTTACCACTGCAATCCTCTAGACCACTAAGGAGCTATAGCTCAAAGGTAAGTCTTGTACCTTTGCTGCGGACAGCCCTCACAGGCCAGGGTTCGAATCCTGCCAATGCTGTAGAGGTATCCCAAGGTAGAAATTTTCAAAAAGTGAATGTTTTTTTTTTGCTAAGATTTTTTTTTACTTGGTAACAGAGGAGAAAAGTGGACACTCTTTTTGGCATGTGTGTCTCAAAATTTCAAATGTTTTCCCTCATGACCTTCTACCAACCTCCCTATTTCTCAAGTAGGTGCAATAGGGACAAGGCCTGATTTTCCTTTATCAATGTCTTCATTCTTTGTCCTTTAAGTTTGGTGAATTGCAGAGTGCAATTGTGGTATTGGGGGTTATAACTGAGCACAAGAATGCGAGGAAGGTGCTACACTTATTGTAAAATAGGTTGGATGATGGTGATTTTTCATTTTGGTGTGAGCCATTCGCTCAAATCAGGGGTTTGGTCCCAGTGAGCTTGGATAGAAATAAAGGTCAAGTATGAGCTCTGGCTAATGAAATGATGGGTCAAGTTTGAGGCAAGCTAGAGTCCATTTATTAGGTGCAATAAGAAGCTAGAAAGATTGTTTCCTTTAAGAGACAGACAAGGGCAGAGTCAAGCCTTTGCTCTAGTAGGTCTGCATCATCCCTGCTGCAGGATGTGAAGGAATGGACCTCCACAGCAATGCGCTGTGCCGGGCTGGGCTGCGCTGGCCTGGGCTGGGCTGGGCCTGCCCTGGCACTGTGAATTAATCACCCACCTCCTTCCTTTGAGGAACGCTCACGAACGCCCACGAACGCCCTTGTTCTGTATACAGGCTGACAGCAGGCAATTTAGGACCCTGCTAAATGAGGGTGATGTCCCCATGTGCTTCCTTCAAGTGGCAAAATCCTTCGTCTAAGGCAGGTGGGCTTTTTAAAAATTTGGTTGAAGACCATATGTTGGAGGCGGTATCACGGCACAAGCCGCCGACCGTCTCAGAAGAAAGTGTGCATGGGAGAATATTATTTGCATAGGACAGCCCTCTTCTCAGTCCCATTCTTATGCTGCAGTTGCCATGAAGTGTTACTAGAGGGCAGCAGTATGAACAAAAGAGCACACTGAGGCTTTTCTTCTGCTTGCTGACATGATTCTTGTTCATGGTGGTCTTGCGGGGCCTAAGGAGTGAAGGACTGCTTTGACTGAGGGGATGAGGAATGGCAGGCCTGTATTTGTGGTGAAGGGGGAATATTTGGAAGGTAAACAGCAAGATGAAAACGTCAAAGCATATATGTTTGCTGAGTGATTGAGTCTGTGTGTCACTTGTCTCTTTGAAGGGACATGTGAGAAAGGAACAGCAGCACCATAGACTTCAGATGGGAGAGAGCAAGCAAGGATTAATATTTCCCTCAAATCCAAATACTTACAGTACCTCAAAGATGACAAGTGCGATATGATGTTCTGCAATTGTAAGGATTTGCCATGTGTGGTAGATAAATATGCATAGTTAGTGAGGTTTTTCCCAGAATGTGAGTATCGTTAGGCTGGCAAATGTCAGGCACTCCTTTGGGAGTATGAGGCCAAGAACAAATTTGGGAAGTTTGCTACAGTCATCTGTAGGATCGAAAGACACTGGGGAATCGTTACAGAGGGAGCCAGGCTTCACAAAATGTGGTAACAGTTGGACAGAAATCTTTAGCAGGGACTTTTGTCTACCCCCAATGTGGGACCAGGACCGCAGTACCTCTGTGTCTCTGAAACATATTTTGACCTCTGGACACCACCATCTCAATACCCCTCAAATGTTCCCCCCTGGTACCCCAGCTTTGGTAGTGCATCAACCAGGTTTCAATCATTTGAGTGACCACAAACACCCTTCCTATGTGCCTTCCATTTACATTCAGTCAGTAACCCAGCTGCTTCGTTCGCTGTTCAATCTCAAGTGACAGTTGGATGCACATTGCAGGGGTATACAGGCATTTACCGTACTGTACAGACCCTCTCAGTGCAGCCAGACTACACTTCTTAAAATCATAAATACATGTTTTGCCCAACAGTAAGGCCAGGCCTTTCCTCTGTAGTTCATGGCCAACATAAGGAGGAAAACATCAACTGAAGAGCATGCCAAAATTCTCTACAGACACTGCCAATCCTCACACTTTTGCCTATTCGCATGCTGAGGTTATTCACTATGAACCTCCAAACCAATTGCAACAGTAGCCTCTCCCTGCCTCATTCGTATGCTTCGATGCCACCTTTATTTAGCAAGTGTTAGTGCTCTCGGATTTTGTAGCGCGATTCGCTATAGCCTCTGTTTTCAACAGAAATGTCCTAAAGGTACCTATACCAATCTGCAGTGTGGGGAGGAAGGGGGCTGCTGCTGGCAGTAACATTTTGGGGCACCCCACCTGAAAAAATACAGCCAAATGCTCCTTGTTTTACCTTTCAATAGCATAACTGCAGCATAATCGTATGGTGACCCCTGTTGTTAATAGAAACTGTCAAACAGCTTCTTGCCCCCCCCGTTGCCCCTAACCATTTGGGGTACACCCCATGAGGGAGGATCAGAGCAATACAAACTAATGGTAGCCCCTCAAAAAGTACCTGGAAGCCAAGCCATTGTGTGCACCTCATCGCCTTCACGTTGCGCCCAAGCACCTTTTAATACTGCTCCCCCAAATTTTGACTGCCCCCTCCCAACAGAAATCAGAGAGTATGGGGAGGGTGCAGTAAAAAAGTATTTGCAGTACCCCACAATAAGTCAGGATCCTCCTCCACCTATTCCTCTGCTCTCTGAACCCACCCATTCTGCCCAGGCTCCGCCTATACCCCTCCTCTCTGACCCCACCCACTCTGACTAGGCTCTTCCTATACCCCTCCTCTCTGCCCAGGCTCCGCCTATACTCCTCCTCTCTGACCCCACCCACTCTGACTTGGCTCCTCCTATGCTCCTCCTCTCTGACCCCACCCACTCTGACTTGGCTCCTCCTCCTCACAACACCTGTTCCCTTTCTTTCACCTCTCTCTGTTCAGGCCACACATATTTTACTTACCAACCAATCTGCAATCCCTCATTCACTAGGCATGATTCCACTCTTACACAACACACAGACACATTATACTTACCAATTGGCCATTTAGGCCCACCTCCAACTTACCTCTGCTCTGCCACCATCAGTCACCTGGTGCCGAACCCGGGATTCGAACCCTGGTTGCCTGCATGGAAGGCAGGTACTTACCCACTGGACCACACTGGTTTCCATGTAAGTAGCTTATCAAATTGTCCTTATGTCATGGTCATCCTTTTCATGTGCAATGGAAGCCGCAGGGAAGGACACCAAGGCCTGCATGTTGCTTATAGTTACTACTGCAATCCTCTAGACCACTAAGGAGCTATAGCTCAAAGGTAAGTCTTGTACCTTTGCTGCGGACAGCCCTCACAGGCCAGGGTTCGAATCCTGCCAATGCTGTAGAGGTATCCCAAGGTAGAAATTTTCAAAAAGTGAATGTTTTTTTTTTGCTAAGATTTTTTTTTACTTGGTAACAGAGGAGAAAAGTGGACACTCTTTTTGGCATGTGTGTCTCAAAATTTCAAATGTTTTCCCTCATGACCTTCTACCAACCTCCCTATTTCTCAAGTAGGTGCAATAGGGACAAGGCCTTATTTTCCTTTATCAATGTCTTCATTCTTTGTCCTTTAAGTTTTTGGGTGAATTGCAGAGTGCAATTGTGGTATTGGGGGTTATAACTGAGCACAAGAATGCGAGGAAGGTGCTACACTTATTGTAAAATAGGTTGGATGATGGTGATTTTTCATTTTGGTGTGAGCTATTCGCTCAAATCAGGGGTTTGGTCCCAGTGAGCTTGGATAGAAATAAAGGTCAAGTATGAGCTCTGGCTAATGAAATGATGGGTCAAGTTTGAGGCAAGCTAGAGTCCATTTATTAGGTGCAATAAGAAGCTAGAAAGATTGTTTCCTTTAAGAGACAGACAAGGGCAGAGTCAAGCCTTTGCTCTAGTAGGTCTGCATCATCCCTGCTGCAGGATGTGAAGGAATGGACCTCCACAGCAATGCGCTGTGCCGGGCTGGGCTGCGCTGGCCTGGGCTGGGCCTGCCCTGGCACTGTGAATTAATCACCCACCTCCTTCCTTTGAGGAACGCTCACGAACGCCCACGAACGCCCTTGTTCTGTATACAGGCTGACAGCAGGCAATTTAGGACCCTGCTAAATGAGGGTGATGTCCCCATGTGCTTCCTTCAAGTTGCAAAATCCTTCGTCTAAGGCAGGTGGGCTTTTTAAATATTTGGTTGAAGACCATATGTTGGAGGCGGTATCACGGCACAAGCCGCCGACCGTCTCAGAAGAAAGTGTGCATGGGAGGATATTATTTGCATAGGACAGCCCTCTTCTCAGTCCCATTCTTATGCTGCAGTTGCAATGAAGTGTTACTAGAGGGCAGCAGTATGAACAAAAGAGCACACTGAGGCTTTTCTTCTGCTTGCTGACATGATTCGTGTTCATGGTGGTCTTGCAGGGCCTAAGGAGTGAAGGACTGCTTTGACTAAGGGGATGAGGAATGGCAGGCCTGTATTTGTGGTGAAGGGGGAATATTTGGAAGGTAAACAGCAAGATGAAAATGTCAAAGCATATATGTTTGCTGAGTGATTGAGTCTGTGTGTCACTTGTCTCTTTGAAGGGACACGTGAGAAAGGAACAGCAGCACCATAGACTTCAGATGGGAGAGAGCAAGCAAGGATTAATATTTCCCTCAAATCCAAATACTTACAGTACCTCAAAGATGACAAGTGCGATATGATGTTCTGCAATTGTAAGGATTTGCCATGTGTGGTAGATAAATATGCATAGTTAGTGAGGTTTTTCCCAGAATGTGAGTATCGTTAGGCTGGCAAATGTCAGGCACTCCTTTGGGAGTATGAGGCCAAGAACAAATTTGGGAAGTTTGCTACAGTCATCTGTAGGATCGAAAGACACTGGGGAATCGTTACAGAGGGAGCCAGGCTTCACAAAATGTGGTAACAGTTGGACAGAAATCTTTAGCAGGGACTTTTGTCTACCCCCAATGTGGGACCAGGACCGCAGTACCTCTGTGTCTCTGAAACATATTTTGACCTCTGGACACCACCATCTCAATACCCCTCAAATGTTCCCCCCTGGTACCCCAGCTTTGGTAGTGCATCAACCAGGTTTCAATCATTTGAGTGACCACAAACACCCTTTCTATGTGCCTTCCATTTACATTCAGTCAGTAACCCAGCTGCTTAGTTCGCTGTTCAATCTCAAGTGACAGTTGGATGCACATTGCAGGGGTATACAGGCATTTACCGTACTGTACAGACCCTCTCAGTGCAGCCAGACTACACTTCTTAAAATCATAAATACATGTTTTGCCCAACAGTAAGGCCAGGCCTTTCCTCTGTAGTTCATGGCCAACATAAGGAGGAAAACATCAACTGAAGAGCATGCCAAAATTCTCTACAGACACTGCCAATCCTCACACTTTTGCCTATTCGCATGCTGAGGTTATTCACTATGAACCACCAAACCAATTGTAACAGTAGCCTCTCCCTGCCTCATTCGTATGCTTCGATGCCACCTTTATTTAGCAAGTGTTAGTGCTCTCGGATTTTGTAGCGCGATTCGCTATAGCCTCTGTTTTCAACAGAAATGTCCTAAAGGTACCTATACCAATCTGCAGTGTGGGGAGGAAGGGGGCTGCTGCTGCTGGCAGTAACATTTTGGGGCACCCCACCTGAAAAAATACAGCCAAATGCTCCTTGTTTTACCTTTCAATAGCATAACTGCAGCATAATCGTATGGTGACCCCTGTTGTTAATAGAAACTGTCAAACAGCTTCTTGCCCCCCCCGTTGCCCCTAACCATTTGGGGTACACCCCATGAGGGAGGATCAGAGCAATACAAACTAATGGTAGCCCCTCAAAAAGTACCTGGAAGCCAAGCCATTGTGTGCACCTCATCGCCTTCACGTTGCGCCCAAGCACCTTTTAATACTGCTCCCCCAAATTTTGACTGCCCCCTCCCAACAGAAATCAGAGAGTATGTGGAGGGTGCAGTAAAAAAGTATTTGCAGTACCCCACAATAAGTCAGGATCCTCCTCCACCTATTCCTCTGCTCTCTGACCCCACCCACTCTGACTAAGCTCTTCCTATACCCCTCCTCTCTGCCCAGGCTCCGCCTATACTCCTCCTCTCTGACCCCACCCACTCTGACTTGGCTCCTCCTATGCTCCTCCTCTCTGACCCCTCCCACTCTGACTAGGCTCCTCCTCCTCACAACACCTGTTCCCTTTCTTTCACCTCTCTCTGTTCAGGCCACACATATTTTACTTACCAACCAATCTGCAATCCCTCATTCACTAGGCATGATTCCACTCTTACACAACACACAGACACATTTTACTTACCAATTGCCCATTTAGGCCCACCTCCAACTTACCTCTGCTCTGCCACCATCAGTCACCTGGTGCCGAACCGGGATTCGAACCCTGGTTGCCTGCATGGAAGGCAGGTACTTACCCACTGGACCACACTGGTTTCCATGTAAGTAGCTTATCAAATTGTCCTTATGTCATGGTCATCCTTTTCATGTGCAATGGAAGCCGCAGGGAAGGACACCAAGGCCTGCATGTTGCTTATAGTTACCACTGCAATCCTCTAGACCACTAAGGAGCTATAGCTCAAAGGTAAGTCTTGTACCTTTGCTGCGGACAGCCCTCACAGGCCAGGGTTCGAATCCTGCCAATGCTGTAGAGGTATCCCAAGGTAGAAATTTTCAAAAAGTGAATGTTTTTTTTTTGCTAAGATTTTTTTTTACTTGGTAACAGAGGAGAAAAGTGGACACTCTTTTTGGCATGTGTGTCTCAAAATTTCAAATGTTTTCCCTCATGACCTTCTACCAACCTCCCTATTTCTCAAGTAGGTGCAATAGGGACAAGGCCTGATTTTCCTTTATCAATGTCTTCATTCTTTGTCCTTTAAGTTTGGTGAATTGCAGAGTGCAATTGTGGTATTGGGGGTTATAACTGAGCACAAGAATGCGAGGAAGGTGCTACACTTATTGTAAAATAGGTTGGATGATGGTGATTTTTCATTTTGGTGTGAGCCATTCGCTCAAATCAGGGGTTTGGTCCCAGTGAGCTTGGATAGAAATAAAGGTCAAGTATGAGCTCTGGCTAATGAAATGATGGGTCAAGTTTGAGGCAAGCTAGAGTCCATTTATTAGGTGCAATAAGAAGCTAGAAAGATTGTTTCCTTTAAGAGACAGACAAGGGCAGAGTCAAGCCTTTGCTCTAGTAGGTCTGCATCATCCCTGCTGCAGGATGTGAAGGAATGGACCTCCACAGCAATGCGCTGTGCCGGGCTGGGCTGCGCTGGCCTGGGCTGGGCTGGGCCTGCCCTGGCACTGTGAAATAATCACCCACCTCCTTCCTTTGAGGAACGCTCACGAACGCCCACGAACGCCCTTGTTCTGTATACAGGCTGACAGCAGGCAATTTAGGACCCTGCTAAATGAGGGTGATGTCCCCATGTGCTTCCTTCAAGTGGCAAAATCCTTCGTCTAAGGCAGGTGGGCTTTTTAAAAATTTGGTTGAAGACCATATGTTGGAGGCGGTATCACGGCACAAGCCGCCGACCGTCTCAGAAGAAAGTGTGCATGGGAGGATATTATTTGCATAGGACAGCCCTCTTCTCAGTCCCATTCTTATGCTGCAGTTGCCATGAAGTGTTACTAGAGGGCAGCAGTATGAACAAAAGAGCACACTGAGGCTTTTCTTCTGCTTGCTGACATGATTCTTGTTCATGGTGGTCTTGCAGGGCCTAAGGAGTGAAGGACTGCTTTGACTGAGGGGATGAGGAATGGCAGGCCTGTATTTGTGGTGAAGGGGGAATATTTGGAAGGTAAACAGCAAGATGAAAACGTCAAAGCATATATGTTTGCTGAGTGATTGAGTCTGTGTGTCACTTGTCTCTTTGAAGGGACATGTGAGAAAGGAACAGCAGCACCATAGACTTCAGATGGGAGAGAGCAAGCAAGGATGAATATTTCCCTCAAATCCAAATACTTACAGTACCTCAAAGATGACAAGTGCGATATGATGTTCTGCAATTGTAAGGATTTGCCATGTGTGGTAGATAAATATGCATAGTTAGTGAGGTTTTTCCCAGAATGTGAGTATCGTTAGGCTGGCAAATGTCAGGCACTCCTTTGGGAGTATGAGGCCAAGAACAAATTTGGGAAGTTTGCTACAGTCATCTGTAGGATCGAAAGACACTGGGGGAATCGTTACAGAGGGAGCCAGGCTTCACAAAATATGGTAACAGTTGGACAGAAATCTTTAGCAGGGACTTTTGTCTACCCCCAATGTGGGACCAGGACCGCAGTACCTCTGTGTCTCTGAAACATATTTTGACCTCTGGACACCACCATCTCAATACCCCTCAAATGTTCCCCCCTGGTACCCCAGCTTTGGTAGTGCATCAACCAGGTTTCAATCATTTGAGTGACCACAAACACCCTTCCCATGTGCCTTCCATTTACATTCAGTCAGTAACCCAGCTGCTTCGTTCGCTGTTCAATCTCAAGTGACAGTTGGATGCACATTGCAGGGGTATACAGGCATTTACCGTACTGTACAGGCCCTCTCAGTACAGACAGACTACACTTCTTAAAATCATAAATACATGTTTTGCCCAAAAGTAAGGCCAGGCCTTTCCTCTGTAGTTCATGGCCAACGTAAGGAGGAAAACATCAACTGAAGAGCATGCCAAAATTCTCTACAGACACTGCCAATCCTCACACTTTTGCCTATTCGCATGCTGAGGTTATTCACTATGAACCACCAAACCAATTGCAACAGTAGCCTCTCCCTGCCTCATTCGTATGCTCCGATGCCACCTTTATTTAGCAAGTGTTAGTGCTCTCGGATTTTGTAGCGCGATGCGCTATAGCCTCTGTTTTCAACAGAAATGTCCTAAAGGTACCTATACCAATCTGCAGGGTGGGGAGGAAGGGGGCTGCTGCTGGCAGTAACATTTTGGGGCACCCCACCTGCAAAAACTACAGCCAAATGCTCCTTGTTTTACCTTTCAATAGCATAACTGCAGCATAATCGTATGGTGACCCCTGTTGTTAATAGAAACTGTCAAACAGCTTCTTGCCCCCCCGTTGCCCCTAACCATTTGGGGTACACCCCATGAGGGAGGATCAGAGCAATACAAACTAATGGTAGCCCCTCAAAAAGTACCTGGAAGCCAAGCCATTGTGTGCACCTCATCGCCTTCACGTTGCGCCCAAGCACCTTTTAATACTGCTCCCCCAAATTTTGACTGCCCCCTCCCAACAGAAATCAGAGAGTATGGGGGGGTGCAGTAAAAAAGTATTTGCAGTACCCCACAATAAGTCAGGATCCTCCTCCACCTATTCCTCTGCTCTCTGAACCCACCCATTCTGCCCAGGCTCTGCCTATACCCCTCCTCTCTGACCCCACCCACTCTGACTAGGCTCTTCCTATACCCCTCCTCTCTGCCCAGGCTCTGCCAATACTCCTCCTCTCTGACCCCACCCACTCTGACTTGGCTCCTCCCATGCTCCTCCTCTCTAACCCCTCCCACTCTGACTAGGCTCCTCCTATACTCCTCCTCTCTGACCCCACCCACTCTGACTTGGCTCCTCCTCCTCACAACACCTGTTCCCTTTCTTTCACCTCTCTCTGTTCAGGCCACACATATTTTACTTACCAACCAATCTGCAATCCCTCATTCACTAGGCATGATTCCACTCTTACACAACACACAGACACATTTTACTTACAAATTGGCCATTTAGGCCCACCTCCAACTTACCTCTGCTCTGCCACCATCAGTCACCTGGTGCCGAACCCGGGATTCGAACCCTGGTTGCCTGCATGGAAGGCAGGCACTTACCCACTGGACCACACTGGTTTCCATGTAAGTAGCCTATCAAATTGTCCTTATGTCATGGTCATCCTTTTCATGTTCAATGGAAGCCGCAGGGAAGGACACCAAGGCCTGTATGTTGCTTATAGTTACTACTGCAATCCTCTAGACCACTAAGGAGCCATAGCTCAAAGGTAAGTCTTGTACCTTTGGTGCGGACAGCCCTCACAGGCCAGGGTTCGAATCCTGCCAATGCTGTAGAGGTATCCCAAGGTGGAAATTTTCAAAAAGTGAATGGTTTTTTTTTTGCAAAGATTTTTTTTTACTTGGTAACAGAGGAGAAAAGTGGACACTCTTTTTGGCATGTGTGTCCCAAAATTTCAAATGTTTTCCCTCATGACCTTCTACCAACCTCCCTATTTCTCAAGTAGATGCAATAGGGACAAGGCCTTATTTTCCTTTATCAATGTCTTCATTCTTTGTCCTTTAAGTTTGGTGAATTGCAGAGTGCAATTGTGGTATTGGGGGTTATAACTGAGCACAAGAATGCGAGGAAGGTGCTACACTTATTGTAAAATAGGTTGGATGATGGTGATTTTTCATTTTGGTGTGAGCCACTCGCTCAAATCAGGGGTTTGGTGCCAGTGAGCTTGGATAGAAATAAAGGTCAAGTATGAGCTCTGGCTAATGAAATGATGGGTCAAGTTTGAGGCAAGCTAGAGTCCATTTATTAGGTGCAATAAGAAGCTAGAAAGATTGTTTCCTTTAAGAGACAGACAAGGGCAGAGTCAAGCCTTTGCTCTAGTAGGTCTGCATCATCCCTGCTGCAGGATGTGAAGGAATGGACCTCCACAGCAATGCGCTGCGCCGGGCTGGGCTGCGCTGGCCTGGGCTGGGCCTGCCCTGGCACTGTGAATTAATCACCCACCTCCTTCCTTTGAGGAACGCTCACGAACGCCCACGAACGCCCTTGTTCTGTATACAGGCTGACAGCAGGCAATTTAGGACCCTGCTAAATGAGGGTGATGTCCCCATGTGCTTCCTTCAAGCGGCAAAATCCTTCGTCTAAGGCAGGTGGGCTTTTTAAAAATTTGGTTGAAGACCATATGTTGGAGGCGGTATCACGGCACAAGCCGCCGACCGTCTCAGAAGAAAGTGTGCATGGGAGGATATTATTTGCATAGGACAGCCCTCTTCTCAGTCCCATTCTTATGCTGCAGTTGCCATGAAGTGTTACTAGAGGGCAGCAGTATGAACAAAAGAGCACACTGAGGCTTTTCTTCTGCTTGCTGACATGATTCTTGTTCATGGTGGTCTTGCAGGGCCTAAGGAGTGAAGGACTGCTTTGACTGAGGGGATGAGGAATGGCAGGCCTGTATTTGTGGTGAAGGGGGAATATTTGGAAGGTAAACAGCAAGATGAAAACGTCAAAGCATATATGTTTGCTGAGTGATTGAGTCTGTGTGTCACTTGTCTCTTTCAAGGGACATGTGAGAAAGGAACAGCAGCACCATAGACTTCAGATGGGAGAGAGCAAGCAAGGATGAATATTTCCCTCAAATCCAAATACTTACAGTACCTCAAAGATGACAAGTGCGATATGATGTTCTGCAATTGTAAGGATTTGCCATGTGTGGTAGATAAATATGCATAGTTAGTGAGGTTTTTCCCAGAATGTGAGTATCGTTAGGCTGGCAAATGTCAGGCACTCCTTTGGGAGTATGAGGCCAAGAACAAATTTGGGAAGTTTGCTACAGTCATCTGTAGGATCGAAAGACACTGGGGGAATCGTTACAGAGGGAGCCAGGCTTCACAAAATATGGTAACAGTTGGACAGAAATCTTTAGCAGGGACTTTTGTCTACCCCCAATGTGGGACCAGGACCGCAGTACCTCTGTGTCTCTGAAACATATTTTGACCTCTGGACACCACCATCTCAATACCCCTCAAATGTTCCCCCCTGGTACCCCAGCTTTGGTAGTGCATCAACCAGGTTTCAATCATTTGAGTGACCACAAACACCCTTCCCATGTGCCTTCCATTTACATTCAGTCAGTAACCCAGCTGCTTCGTTCGCTGTTCAATCTCAAGTGACAGTTGGATGCACATTGCAGGGGTATACAGGCATTTACCGTACTGTACAGGCCCTCTCAGTACAGACAGACTACACTTCTTAAAATCATAAATACATGTTTTGCCCAAAAGTAAGGCCAGGCCTTAACTCTGTAGTTCATGGCCAACGTAAGGAGGAAAACATCAACTGAAGAGCATGCCAAAATTCTCTACAGACACTGCCAATCCTCACACTTTTGCCTATTCGCATGCTGAGGTTATTCACTATGAACCACCAAACCACTTGCAACAGTAGCCTCTCCCTGCCTCATTCGTATGCTCCGATGCCACCTTTATTTAGCAAGTGTTAGTGCTCTCGGATTTTGTAGCGCGATGCGCTATAGCCTCTGTTTTCAACAGAAATGTCCTAAAGGTACCTATACCAATCTGCAGGGTGGGGAGGAAGGGGGCTGCTGCTGGCAGTAACATTTTGGGGCACCCCACCTGCAAAAACTACAGCCAAATGCTCCTTGTTTTACCTTTCAATAGCATAACTGCAGCATAATCGTATGGTGACCCCTGTTGTTAATAGAAACTGTCAAACAGCTTCTTGCCCCCCCGTTGCCCCTAACCATTTGGGGTACACCCCATGAGGGAGGATCAGAGCAATACAAACTAATGGTAGCCCCTCAAAAAGTACCTGGAAGCCAAGCCATTGTGTGCACCTCATCGCCTTCACGTTGCGCCCAAGCACCTTTTAATACTGCTCCCCCAAATTTTGACTGCCCCCTCCCAACAGAAATCAGAGAGTATGGGGGGGGGGTGCAGTAAAAAAGTATTTGCAGTACCCCACAATAAGTCAGGATCCTCCTCCACCTATTCCTCTGCTCTCTGAACCCACCCATTCTGCCCAGGCTCTGCCTATACCCCTCCTCTCTGACCCCACCCACTCTGACTAGGCTCTTCCTATACCCCTCCTCTCTGCCCAGGCTCCGCCAATACTCCTCCTCTCTGACCCCACCCACTCTGACTTGGCTCCTCCCATGCTCCTCCTCTCTAACCCCTCCCACTCTGACTAGGCTCCTCCTATACTCCTCCTCTCTGACCCCACCCACTCTGACTTGGCTCCTCCTCCTCACAACACCTGTTCCCTTTCTTTCACCTCTCTCTGTTCAGGCCACACATATTTTACTTACCAACCAATCTGCAATCCCTCATTCACTAGGCATGATTCCACTCTTACACAACACACAGACACATTTTACTTACAAATTGGCCATTTAGGCCCACCTCCAACTTACCTCTGCTCTGCCACCATCAGTCACCTGGTGCCGAACCCGGGATTCGAACCCTGGTTGCCTGCATGGAAGGCAGGCACTTACCCACTGGACCACACTGGTTTCCATGTAAGTAGCCTATCAAATTGTCCTTATGTCATGGTCATCCTTTTCATGTTCAATGGAAGCCGCAGGGAAGGACACCAAGGCCTGTATGTTGCTTATAGTTACTACTGCAATCCTCTAGACCACTAAGGAGCCATAGCTCAAAGGTAAGTCTTGTACCTTTGGTGCGGACAGCCCTCACAGGCCAGGGTTCGAATCCTGCCAATGCTGTAGAGGTATCCCAAGGTGGAAATTTTCAAAAAGTGAATGGTTTTATTTTTTGCAAAGATTTTTTTTTACTTGGTAACAGAGGAGAAAAGTGGACACTCTTTTTGGCATGTGTGTCCCAAAATTTCAAATGTTTTCCCTCATGACCTTCTACCAACCTCCCTATTTCTCAAGTAGATGCAATAGGGACAAGGCCTTATTTTCCTTTATCAATGTCTTCATTCTTTGTCCTTTAAGTTTGGTGAATTGCAGAGTGCAATTGTGGTATTGGGGGTTATAACTGAGCACAAGAATGCGAGGAAGGTGCTACACTTATTGTAAAATAGGTTGGATGATGGTGATTTTTCATTTTGGTGTGAGCCACTCGCTCAAATCAGGGGTTTGGTGCCAGTGAGCTTGGATAGAAATAAAGGTCAAGTATGAGCTCTGGCTAATGAAATGATGGGTCAAGTTTGAGGCAAGCTAGAGTCCATTTATTAGGTGCAATAAGAAGCTAGAAAGATTGTTTCCTTTAAGAGACAGACAAGGGCAGAGTCAAGCCTTTGCTCTAGTAGGTCTGCATCATCCCTGCTGCAGGATGTGAAGGAATGGACCTCCACAGCAATGCGCTGCGCCGGGCTGGGCTGCGCTGGCCTGGGCTGGGCCTGCCCTGGCACTGTGAATTAATCACCCACCTCCTTCCTTTGAGGAACGCTCACGAACGCCCACGAACGCCCTTGTTCTGTATACAGGCTGACAGCAGGCAATTTAGGACCCTGCTAAATGAGGGTGATGTCCCCATGTGCTTCCTTCAAGTGGCAAAATCCTTCGTCTAAGGCAGGTGGGCTTTTTAAAAATTTGGTTGAAGACCATATGTTGGAGGCGGTATCACGGCACAAGCCGCCGACCGTCTCAGAAGAAAGTGTGCATGGGAGGATATTATTTGCATAGGACAGCCCTCTTCTCAGTCCCATTCTTATGCTGCAGTTGCCATGAAGTGTTACTAGAGGTCAGCAGTATGAACAAAAGAGCACACTGAGGCTTTTCTTCTGCTTGCTGACATGATTCTTGTTCATGGTGGTCTTGCAGGGCCTAAGGAGTGAAGGACTGCTTTGACTGAGGGGATGAGGAATGGCAGGCCTGTATTTGTGGTGAAGGGGGAATATTTGGAAGGTAAACAGCAAGATGAAAACGTCAAAGCATATATGTTTGCTGAGTGATTGAGTCTGTGTGTCACTTGTCTCTTTGAAGGGACATGTGAGAAAGGAACAGCAGCACCATAGACTTCAGATGGGAGAGAGCAAGCAAGGATGAATATTTCCCTCAAATCCAAATACTTACAGTACCTCAAAGATGACAAGTGCGATATGATGTTCTGCAATTGTAAGGATTTGCCATGTGTGGTAGATAAATATGCATAGTTAGTGAGGTTTTTCCCAGAATGTGAGTATCGTTAGGCTGGCAAATGTCAGGCACTCCTTTGGGAGTATGAGGCCAAGAACAAATTTGGGAAGTTTGCTAAAGTCATCTGTAGGATCGAAAGACACTGGGGGAATCGTTACAGAGGGAGCCAGGCTTCACAAAATATGGTAACAGTTGGACAGAAATCTTTAGCAGGGACTTTTGTCTACCCCCAATGTGGGACCAGGACCGCAGTACCTCTGTGTCTCTGAAACATATTTTGACCTCTGGACACCACCATCTCAATACCCCTCAAATGTTCCCCCCTGGTACCCCAGCTTTGGTAGTGCATCAACCAGGTTTCAATCATTTGAGTGACCACAAACACCCTTCCCATGTGCCTTCCATTTACATTCAGTCAGTAACCCAGCTGCTTCGTTCGCTGTTCAATCTCAAGTGACAGTTGGATGCACATTGCAGGGGTATACAGGCATTTACCGTACTGTACAGGCCCTCTCAGTACAGACAGACTACACTTCTTAAAATCATAAATACATGTTTTGCCCAACAGTAAGGCCAGGCCTTTCCTCTGTAGTTCATGGCCAACGTAAGGAGGAAAACATCAACTGAAGAGCATGCCAAAATTCTCTACAGATACTGCCAATCCTCACACTTTTGCCTATTCGCATGCTGAGGTTATTCACTATGAACCACCAAACCAATTGCAACAGTAGCCTCTCCCTGCCTCATTCGTATGCTCCGATGCCACCTTTATTTAGCAAGTGTTAGTGCTCTCGGATTTTGTAGCGCGATGCGCTATAGCCTCTGTTTTCAACAGAAATGTCCTAAAGGTACCTATACCAATCTGCAGGGTGGGGAGGAAGGGGGCTGCTGCTGGCAGTAACATTTTGGGGCACCCCACCTGCAAAAACTACAGCCAAATGCTCCTTGTTTTACCTTTCAATAGCATAACTGCAGCATAATCGTATGGTGACCCCTGTTGTTAATAGAAACTGTCAAACAGCTTCTTGCCCCCCCCGTTGCCCCTAACCATTTGGGGTACACCCCATGAGGGAGGATCAGAGCAATACAAACTAATGGTAGCCCCTCAAAAAGTACCTGGAAGCCAAGCCATTGTGTGCACCTCATCGCCTTCACGTTGCGCCCAAGCACCTTTTAATACTGCTCCCCCAAATTTTGACTGCCCCCTCCCAACAGAAATCAGAGAGTATGGTGGGGCTGCAGTAAAAAAGTATTTGCAGTACCCCACAATAAGTCAGGATCCTCCTCCACCTATTCCTCTGCTCTCTGAACCCACCCATTCTGCCCAGGCTCCGCCTATACCCCTCGTCTCTGACCCCACCCACTCTGACTAGGCTCTTCCTATACCCCTCCTCTCTGCCCAGGCTCTGCCTATACTCCTCCTCTCTGACCCCACCCACTCTGACTTGGCTCCTCCCATGCTCCTCCTCTCTGACCCCTCCCACTCTGACTAGGCTCCTCCTATACTCCTCCTCTCTGACCCCACCCACTCTGACTTGGCTCCTCCTCCTCACAACACCTGTTCCCTTTCTTTCACCTCTCTCTGTTCAGGCCACACATATTTTACTTACCAACCAATCTGCAATCCCTCATTCACTAGGCATGATTCCACTCTTACACAACACACAGACACATTTTACTTACCAATTGGCCATTTAGGCCCACCTCCAACTTACCTCTGCTCTGCCACCATCAGTCACCTGGTGCCGAACCCTGGTTGCCTGCATGGAAGGCAGGCACTTACCCACTGGACCACACTGGTTTCCATGTAAGTAGCCTATCAAATTGTCCTTATGTCATGGTCATCCTTTTCATGTTCAATGGAAGCCGCAGGGAAGGACACCAAGGCCTGTATGTTGCTTATAGTTACTACTGCAATCCTCTAGACCACTAAGGAGCCATAGCTCAAAGGTAAGTCTTGTACCTTTGGTGCGGACAGCCCTCACAGGCCAGGGTTCGAATCCTGCCAATGCTGTAGAGGTATCCCAAGGTGGAAATTTTCAAAAAGTGAATGTTTTTTTTTTTGCAAAGATTTTTTTTTACTTGGTAACAGAGGAGAAAAGTGGACACTCTTTTTGGCATGTGTGTCCCAAAATTTCAAATGTTTTCCCTCATGTCCTTCTACCAACCTCCCTATTTCTCAAGTAGATGCAATAGGGACAAGGCCTTATTTTCCTTTATCAATGTCTTCATTCTTTGTCCTTTAAGTTTGGTGAATTGCAGAGTGCAATTGTGGTATTGGGGGTTATAACTGAGCACAAGAATGCGAGGAAGGTGCTACACTTATTGTAAAATAGGTTGGATGATGGTGATTTTTCATTTTGGTGTGAGCCACTCGCTCAAATCAGGGGTTTGGTGCCAGTGAGCTTGGATAGAAATAAAGGTCAAGTATGAGCTCTGGCTAATGAAATGATGGGTCAAGTTTGAGGCAAGCTAGAGTCCATTTATTAGGTGCAATAAGAAGCTAGAAAGATTGTTTCCTTTAAGAGACAGACAAGGGCAGAGTCAAGCCTTTGCTCTAGTAGGTCTGCATCATCCCTGCTGCAGGATGTGAAGGAATGGACCTCCACAGCAATGCGCTGCGCCGGGCTGGGCTGCGCTGGCCTGGGCTGGGCCTGCCCTGGCACTGTGAATTAATCACCCACCTCCTTCCTTTGAGGAACGCTCACGAACGCCCACGAACGCCCTTGTTCTGTATACAGGCTGACAGCAGGCAATTTAGGACCCTGCTAAATGAGGGTGATGTCCCCATGTGCTTCCTTCAAGTGGCAAAATCCTTCGTCTAAGGCAGGTGGGCTTTTTAAAAATTTGGTTGAAGACCATATGTTGGAGGCGGTATCACGGCACAAGCCGCCGACCGTCTCAGAAGAAAGTGTGCATGGGAGGATATTATTTGCATAGGACAGCCCTCTTCTCAGTCCCATTCTTATGCTGCAGTTGCCATGAAGTGTTACTAGAGGGCAGCAGTATGAACAAAAGAGCACACTGAGGCTTTTCTTCTGCTTGCTGACATGATTCTTGTTCATGGTGGTCTTGCAGGGCCTAAGGAGTGAAGGACTGCTTTGACTGAGGGGATGAGGAATGGCAGGCCTGTATTTGTGGTGAAGGGGGAATATTTGGAAGGTAAACAGCAAGATGAAAACGTCAAAGCATATATGTTTGCTGAGTGATTGAGTCTGTGTGTCACTTGTCTCTTTGAAGGGACATGTGAGAAAGGAACAGCAGCACCATAGACTTCAGATGGGAGAGAGCAAGCAAGGATGAATATTTCCCTCAAATCCAAATACTTACAGTACCTCAAAGATGACAAGTGCGATATGATGTTCTGCAATTGTAAGGATTTGCCATGTGTGGTAGATAAATATGCATAGTTAGTGAGGTTTTTCCCAGAATGTGAGTATCGTTAGGCTGGCAAATGTCAGGCACTCCTTTGGGAGTATGAGGCCAAGAACAAATTTGGGAAGTTTGCTACAGTCATCTGTAGGATCGAAAGACACTGGGGGAATCGTTACAGAGGGAGCCAGGCTTCACAAAATATGGTAACAGTTGGACAGAAATCTTTAGCAGGGACTTTTGTCTACCCCCAATGTGGGACCAGGACCGCAGTACCTCTGTGTCTCTGAAACATATTTTGACCTCTGGACACCACCATCTCAATACCCCTCAAATGTTCCCCCCTGGTACCCCAGCTTTGGTAGTGCATCAACCAGGTTTCAATCATTTGAGTGACCACAAACACCCTTCCCATGTGCCTTCCATTTACATTCAGTCAGTAACCCAGCTGCTTCGTTCGCTGTTCAATCTCAAGTGACAGTTGGATGCACATTGCAGGGGTATACAGGCATTTACCGTACTGTACAGGCCCTCTCAGTACAGACAGACTACACTTCTTAAAATCATAAATACATGTTTTGCCCAAAAGTAAGGCCAGGCCTTAACTCTGTAGTTCATGGCCAACGTAAGGAGGAAAACATCAACTGAAGAGCATGCCAAAATTCTCTACAGACACTGCCAATCCTCACACTTTTGCCTATTCGCATGCTGAGGTTATTCACTATGAACCACCAAACCACTTGCAACAGTAGCCTCTCCCTGCCTCATTCGTATGCTCCGATGCCACCTTTATTTAGCAAGTGTTAGTGCTCTCGGATTTTGTAGCGCGATGCGCTATAGCCTCTGTTTTCAACAGAAATGTCCTAAAGGTACCTATACCAATCTGCAGGGTGGGGAGGAAGGGGGCTGCTGCTGGCAGTAACATTTTGGGGCACCCCACCTGCAAAAACTACAGCCAAATGCTCCTTGTTTTACCTTTCAATAGCATAACTGCAGCATAATCGTATGGTGACCCCTGTTGTTAATAGAAACTGTCAAACAGCTTCTTGCCCCCCCGTTGCCCCTAACCATTTGGGGTACACCCCATGAGGGAGGATCAGAGCAATACAAACTAATGGTAGCCCCTCAAAAAGTACCTGGAAGCCAAGCCATTGTGTGCACCTCATCGCCTTCACGTTGCGCCCAAGCACCTTTTAATACTGCTCCCCCAAATTTTGACTGCCCCCTCCCAACAGAAATCAGAGAGTATGGGGGGGGGGTGCAGTAAAAAAGTATTTGCAGTACCCCACAATAAGTCAGGATCCTCCTCCACCTATTCCTCTGCTCTCTGAACCCACCCATTCTGCCCAGGCTCTGCCTATACCCCTCCTCTCTGACCCCACCCACTCTGACTAGGCTCTTCCTATACCCCTCCTCTCTGCCCAGGCTCCGCCAATACTCCTCCTCTCTGACCCCACCCACTCTGACTTGGCTCCTCCCATGCTCCTCCTCTCTAACCCCTCCCACTCTGACTAGGCTCCTCCTATACTCCTCCTCTCTGACCCCACCCACTCTGACTTGGCTCCTCCTCCTCACAACACCTGTTCCCTTTCTTTCACCTCTCTCTGTTCAGGCCACACATATTTTACTTACCAACCAATCTGCAATCCCTCATTCACTAGGCATGATTCCACTCTTACACAACACACAGACACATTTTACTTACAAATTGGCCATTTAGGCCCACCTCCAACTTACCTCTGCTCTGCCACCATCAGTCACCTGGTGCCGAACCCGGGATTCGAACCCTGGTTGCCTGCATGGAAGGCAGGCACTTACCCACTGGACCACACTGGTTTCCATGTAAGTAGCCTATCAAATTGTCCTTATGTCATGGTCATCCTTTTCATGTTCAATGGAAGCCGCAGGGAAGGACACCAAGGCCTGTATGTTGCTTATAGTTACTACTGCAATCCTCTAGACCACTAAGGAGCCATAGCTCAAAGGTAAGTCTTGTACCTTTGGTGCGGACAGCCCTCACAGGCCAGGGTTCGAATCCTGCCAATGCTGTAGAGGTATCCCAAGGTGGAAATTTTCAAAAAGTGAATGGTTTTATTTTTTGCAAAGATTTTTTTTTACTTGGTAACAGAGGAGAAAAGTGGACACTCTTTTTGGCATGTGTGTCCCAAAATTTCAAATGTTTTCCCTCATGACCTTCTACCAACCTCCCTATTTCTCAAGTAGATGCAATAGGGACAAGGCCTTATTTTCCTTTATCAATGTCTTCATTCTTTGTCCTTTAAGTTTGGTGAATTGCAGAGTGCAATTGTGGTATTGGGGGTTATAACTGAGCACAAGAATGCGAGGAAGGTGCTACACTTATTGTAAAATAGGTTGGATGATGGTGATTTTTCATTTTGGTGTGAGCCACTCGCTCAAATCAGGGGTTTGGTGCCAGTGAGCTTGGATAGAAATAAAGGTCAAGTATGAGCTCTGGCTAATGAAATGATGGGTCAAGTTTGAGGCAAGCTAGAGTCCATTTATTAGGTGCAATAAGAAGCTAGAAAGATTGTTTCCTTTAAGAGACAGACAAGGGCAGAGTCAAGCCTTTGCTCTAGTAGGTCTGCATCATCCCTGCTGCAGGATGTGAAGGAATGGACCTCCACAGCAATGCGCTGCGCCGGGCTGGGCTGCGCTGGCCTGGGCTGGGCCTGCCCTGGCACTGTGAATTAATCACCCACCTCCTTCCTTTGAGGAACGCTCACGAACGCCCACGAACGCCCTTGTTCTGTATACAGGCTGACAGCAGGCAATTTAGGACCCTGCTAAATGAGGGTGATGTCCCCATGTGCTTCCTTCAAGTGGCAAAATCCTTCGTCTAAGGCAGGTGGGCTTTTTAAAAATTTGGTTGAAGACCATATGTTGGAGGCGGTATCACGGCACAAGCCGCCGACCGTCTCAGAAGAAAGTGTGCATGGGAGGATATTATTTGCATAGGACAGCCCTCTTCTCAGTCCCATTCTTATGCTGCAGTTGCCATGAAGTGTTACTAGAGGTCAGCAGTATGAACAAAAGAGCACACTGAGGCTTTTCTTCTGCTTGCTGACATGATTCTTGTTCATGGTGGTCTTGCAGGGCCTAAGGAGTGAAGGACTGCTTTGACTGAGGGGATGAGGAATGGCAGGCCTGTATTTGTGGTGAAGGGGGAATATTTGGAAGGTAAACAGCAAGATGAAAACGTCAAAGCATATATGTTTGCTGAGTGATTGAGTCTGTGTGTCACTTGTCTCTTTGAAGGGACATGTGAGAAAGGAACAGCAGCACCATAGACTTCAGATGGGAGAGAGCAAGCAAGGATGAATATTTCCCTCAAATCCAAATACTTACAGTACCTCAAAGATGACAAGTGCGATATGATGTTCTGCAATTGTAAGGATTTGCCATGTGTGGTAGATAAATATGCATAGTTAGTGAGGTTTTTCCCAGAATGTGAGTATCGTTAGGCTGGCAAATGTCAGGCACTCCTTTGGGAGTATGAGGCCAAGAACAAATTTGGGAAGTTTGCTAAAGTCATCTGTAGGATCGAAAGACACTGGGGGAATCGTTACAGAGGGAGCCAGGCTTCACAAAATATGGTAACAGTTGGACAGAAATCTTTAGCAGGGACTTTTGTCTACCCCCAATGTGGGACCAGGACCGCAGTACCTCTGTGTCTCTGAAACATATTTTGACCTCTGGACACCACCATCTCAATACCCCTCAAATGTTCCCCCCTGGTACCCCAGCTTTGGTAGTGCATCAACCAGGTTTCAATCATTTGAGTGACCACAAACACCCTTCCCATGTGCCTTCCATTTACATTCAGTCAGTAACCCAGCTGCTTCGTTCGCTGTTCAATCTCAAGTGACAGTTGGATGCACATTGCAGGGGTATACAGGCATTTACCGTACTGTACAGGCCCTCTCAGTACAGACAGACTACACTTCTTAAAATCATAAATACATGTTTTGCCCAACAGTAAGGCCAGGCCTTTCCTCTGTAGTTCATGGCCAACGTAAGGAGGAAAACATCAACTGAAGAGCATGCCAAAATTCTCTACAGATACTGCCAATCCTCACACTTTTGCCTATTCGCATGCTGAGGTTATTCACTATGAACCACCAAACCAATTGCAACAGTAGCCTCTCCCTGCCTCATTCGTATGCTCCGATGCCACCTTTATTTAGCAAGTGTTAGTGCTCTCGGATTTTGTAGCGCGATGCGCTATAGCCTCTGTTTTCAACAGAAATGTCCTAAAGGTACCTATACCAATCTGCAGGGTGGGGAGGAAGGGGGCTGCTGCTGGCAGTAACATTTTGGGGCACCCCACCTGCAAAAACTACAGCCAAATGCTCCTTGTTTTACCTTTCAATAGCATAACTGCAGCATAATCGTATGGTGACCCCTGTTGTTAATAGAAACTGTCAAACAGCTTCTTGCCCCCCCCGTTGCCCCTAACCATTTGGGGTACACCCCATGAGGGAGGATCAGAGCAATACAAACTAATGGTAGCCCCTCAAAAAGTACCTGGAAGCCAAGCCATTGTGTGCACCTCATCGCCTTCACGTTGCGCCCAAGCACCTTTTAATACTGCTCCCCCAAATTTTGACTGCCCCCTCCCAACAGAAATCAGAGAGTATGGTGGGGCTGCAGTAAAAAAGTATTTGCAGTACCCCACAATAAGTCAGGATCCTCCTCCACCTATTCCTCTGCTCTCTGAACCCACCCATTCTGCCCAGGCTCCGCCTATACCCCTCGTCTCTGACCCCACCCACTCTGACTAGGCTCTTCCTATACCCCTCCTCTCTGCCCAGGCTCTGCCTATACTCCTCCTCTCTGACCCCACCCACTCTGACTTGGCTCCTCCCATGCTCCTCCTCTCTGACCCCTCCCACTCTGACTAGGCTCCTCCTATACTCCTCCTCTCTGACCCCACCCACTCTGACTTGGCTCCTCCTCCTCACAACACCTGTTCCCTTTCTTTCACCTCTCTCTGTTCAGGCCACACATATTTTACTTACCAACCAATCTGCAATCCCTCATTCACTAGGCATGATTCCACTCTTACACAACACACAGACACATTTTACTTACCAATTGGCCATTTAGGCCCACCTCCAACTTACCTCTGCTCTGCCACCATCAGTCACCTGGTGCCGAACCCTGGTTGCCTGCATGGAAGGCAGGCACTTACCCACTGGACCACACTGGTTTCCATGTAAGTAGCCTATCAAATTGTCCTTATGTCATGGTCATCCTTTTCATGTTCAATGGAAGCCGCAGGGAAGGACACCAAGGCCTGTATGTTGCTTATAGTTACTACTGCAATCCTCTAGACCACTAAGGAGCCATAGCTCAAAGGTAAGTCTTGTACCTTTGGTGCGGACAGCCCTCACAGGCCAGGGTTCGAATCCTGCCAATGCTGTAGAGGTATCCCAAGGTGGAAATTTTCAAAAAGTGAATGTTTTTTTTTTTGCAAAGATTTTTTTTTACTTGGTAACAGAGGAGAAAAGTGGACACTCTTTTTGGCATGTGTGTCCCAAAATTTCAAATGTTTTCCCTCATGTCCTTCTACCAACCTCCCTATTTCTCAAGTAGATGCAATAGGGACAAGGCCTTATTTTCCTTTATCAATGTCTTCATTCTTTGTCCTTTAAGTTTGGTGAATTGCAGAGTGCAATTGTGGTATTGGGGGTTATAACTGAGCACAAGAATGCGAGGAAGGTGCTACACTTATTGTAAAATAGGTTGGATGATGGTGATTTTTCATTTTGGTGTGAGCCACTCGCTCAAATCAGGGGTTTGGTGCCAGTGAGCTTGGATAGAAATAAAGGTCAAGTATGAGCTCTGGCTAATGAAATGATGGGTCAAGTTTGAGGCAAGCTAGAGTCCATTTATTAGGTGCAATAAGAAGCTAGAAAGATTGTTTCCTTTAAGAGACAGACAAGGGCAGAGTCAAGCCTTTGCTCTAGTAGGTCTGCATCATCCCTGCTGCAGGATGTGAAGGAATGGACCTCCACAGCAATGCGCTGCGCCGGGCTGGGCTGCGCTGGCCTGGGCTGGGCCTGCCCTGGCACTGTGAATTAATCACCCACCTCCTTCCTTTGAGGAACGCTCACGAACGCCCACGAACGCCCTTGTTCTGTATACAGGCTGACAGCAGGCAATTTAGGACCCTGCTAAATGAGGGTGATGTCCCCATGTGCTTCCTTCAAGTGGCAAAATCCTTCGTCTAAGGCAGGTGGGCTTTTTAAAAATTTGGTTGAAGACCATATGTTGGAGGCGGTATCACGGCACAAGCCGCCGACCGTCTCAGAAGAAAGTGTGCATGGGAGGATATTATTTGCATAGGACAGCCCTCTTCTCAGTCCCATTCTTATGCTGCAGTTGCCATGAAGTGTTACTAGAGGGCAGCAGTATGAACAAAAGAGCACACTGAGGCTTTTCTTCTGCTTGCTGACATGATTCTTGTTCATGGTGGTCTTGCAGGGCCTAAGGAGTGAAGGACTGCTTTGACTGAGGGGATGAGGAATGGCAGGCCTGTATTTGTGGTGAAGGGGGAATATTTGGAAGGTAAACAGCAAGATGAAAACGTCAAAGCATATATGTTTGCTGAGTGATTGAGTCTGTGTGTCACTTGTCTCTTTGAAGGGACATGTGAGAAAGGAACAGCAGCACCATAGACTTCAGATGGGAGAGAGCAAGCAAGGATGAATATTTCCCTCAAATCCAAATACTTACAGTACCTCAAAGATGACAAGTGCGATATGATGTTCTGCAATTGTAAGGATTTGCCATGTGTGGTAGATAAATATGCATAGTTAGTGAGGTTTTTCCCAGAATGTGAGTATCGTTAGGCTGGCAAATGTCAGGCACTCCTTTGGGAGTATGAGGCCAAGAACAAATTTGGGAAGTTTGCTACAGTCATCTGTAGGATCGAAAGACACTGGGGGAATCGTTACAGAGGGAGCCAGGCTTCACAAAATATGGTAACAGTTGGACAGAAATCTTTAGCAGGGACTTTTGTCTACCCCCAATGTGGGACCAGGACCGCAGTACCTCTGTGTCTCTGAAACATATTTTGACCTCTGGACACCACCATCTCAATACCCCTCAAATGTTCCCCCCTGGTACCCCAGCTTTGGTAGTGCATCAACCAGGTTTCAATCATTTGAGTGACCACAAACACCCTTCCCATGTGCCTTCCATTTACATTCAGTCAGTAACCCAGCTGCTTCGTTCGCTGTTCAATCTCAAGTGACAGTTGGATGCACATTGCAGGGGTATACAGGCATTTACCGTACTGTACAGGCCCTCTCAGTACAGACAGACTACACTTCTTAAAATCATAAATACATGTTTTGCCCAAAAGTAAGGCCAGGCCTTTCCTCTGTAGTTCATGGCCAACGTAAGGAGGAAAACATCAACTGAAGAGCATGCCAAAATTCTCTACAGACACTGCCAATCCTCACACTTTTGCCTATTCGCATGCTGAGGTTATTCACTATGAACCACCAAACCAATTGCAACAGTAGCCTCTCCCTGCCTCATTCGTATGCTCCGATGCCACCTTTATTTAGCAAGTGTTAGTGCTCTCGGATTTTGTAGCGCGATGCGCTATAGCCTCTGTTTTCAACAGAAATGTCCTAAAGGTACCTATACCAATCTGCAGGGTGGGGAGGAAGGGGGCTGCTGCTGGCAGTAACATTTTGGGGCACCCCACCTGCAAAAACTACAGCCAAATGCTCCTTGTTTTACCTTTCAATAGCATAACTGCAGCATAATCGTATGGTGACCCCTGTTGTTAATAGAAACTGTCAAACAGCTTCTTGCCCCCCCGTTGCCCCTAACCATTTGGGGTACACCCCATGAGGGAGGATCAGAGCAATACAAACTAATGGTAGCCCCTCAAAAAGTACCTGGAAGCCAAGCCATTGTGTGCACCTCATCGCCTTCACGTTGCGCCCAAGCACCTTTTAATACTGCTCCCCCAAATTTTGACTGCCCCCTCCCAACAGAAATCAGAGAGTATGGGGGGGGGGTGCAGTAAAAAAGTATTTGCAGTACCCCACAATAAGTCAGGATCCTCCTCCACCTATTCCTCTGCTCTCTGACCCCACCCACTCTGACTAGGCTCTTCCTATACCCCTCCTCTCTGCCCAGGCTCCGCCAATACTCCTCCTCTCTGACCCCACCCACTCTGACTTGGCTCCTCCCATGCTCCTCCTCTCTAACCCCTCCCACTCTGACTAGGCTCCTCCTATACTCCTCCTCTCTGACCCCACCCACTCTGACTAGGCTCTTCCTATGCTCCTCCTCTCTGACTAGGCTCCTCCTATACCCCTCCTCTCTGACCCAGCTCCTCCTATACTCCTCCTCTTTGACCCCACCCACTCCGACTTGGCTCCTCCTATGCTCCTCCTCTCTGACTAGGCTCCTCCTATACTCCTCCTCTTTGACCCCACCCACTCTGACTTGGCTCCTCCTCCTCCTGCACACAACACCTGTTCCCTTTCTTTCACCTCTCTCTGTTCAGGCCACACCTATTTTACTTACCAACCAATCTGCAATCCCTCATTCACTAGGCATGATTCCACTCTTACACAACACACAGACATTTTTTACTTACCAATTGGCCATTTAGGCCCACCTCCAACTTACCTCTGCACTGCCACCATCAGTCACCTGGTGCCGAACCCAGGATTCGAACCCTGGTTGCCTGCATGGAAGGCAGGCACTTACCCACTGGACCACACTGGTTTCCATGTAAGTAGCCTATCAAATTGTCCTTATGTCATGGTCATCCTTTTCATGTTCAATGGAAGCCGCAGGGAAGGACACCAAGGCCTGTATGTTGCTTATAGTTACTACTGCAATCCTCTAGACCACTAAGGAGCTATAGCTCAAAGGTAAGTCTTGTACCTTTTGGTGCGGACAGCCCTCACAGGCCAGGGTTCGAATCCTGCCAATGCTGTAGAGGTATCCCAAGGTGGAAATTTTCAAAAAGTGAATGTTTTTTTTTTTGCTAGGATTTTTTTTTACTTGGTAACAGAGGAGAAAAGTGGACACTCTTTTTGGCATGTGTGTCCCAAAATTTCAAATGTTTTCCCTCATGACCTTCTACCAACCTCCCTATTTCTCAAGTAGGTGCAATAGGGACAAGGCCTTATTTTCCTTTATCAATGTCTTCATTCTTTGTCCTTTAAGTTTGGTGAATTGCAGAGTGCAATTGTGGTATTGGGGGTTATAACTGAGCACAAGAATGCGAGGAAGGTGCTACACTTATTGTAAAATAGGTTGGATGATGGTGATTTTTCATTTTGGTGTGAGCCACTCGCTCAAATCAGGGGTTTGGTGCCAGTGAGCTTGGATAGAAATAAAGGTCAAGTGTGAGCTCTGGCTAATGAAATGATGGGTCAAGTTTGAGGCAAGCTAGAGTCCATTTATTAGGTGCAATAAGAAGCTAGAAAGATTGTTTCCTTTAAGAGACAGACAAGGGCAGAGTCAAGCCTTTGCTCTAGTAGGTCTGCATCATCCCTGCTGCAGGATGTGAAGGAATGGACCTCCACAGCAATGCGCTGTGCCGGGCTGGGCTGCGCTGGCCTGGGCTGGGCCTGCCCTGGCACTTTGAATTAATCACCCACCTCCTTCCTTTGAGGAACACTCACGAACGCCCACGAACGCCCTTGTTCTGTATACAGGCTGACAGCAGGCAATTTAGGACCCTGCTAAATGAGGGTGATGTCCCCATGTGCTTCCTTCAAGTGCCAAAATCCTTCGTCTAAGGCAGGTGGGCTTTTTAAAAATTTGGTTGAAGACCATATGTTGGAGGCGGTATCACGGCACAAGCCGCCGACCGTCTCAGAAGAAAGTGTGCATGGGAGGATATTATTTGCATAGGACAGCCCTCTTCTCAGTCCCATTCTTATGCTGCAGTTGCCATGAAGTGTTACTAGAGGGCAGCAGTATGAACAAAAGAGCACACTGAGGCTTTTCTTCTGCTTGCTGACATGATTCTTGTTCATGGTGGTCTTGCAGGGCCTAAGGAGTGAAGGACTGCTTTGACTGAGGGGATGAGGAATGGCAGGCCTGTATTTGTGGTGAAGGGGGAATATTTGGAAGGTAAACAGCAAGATGAAAACGTCAAAGCATATATGTTTGCTGAGTGATTGAGTCTGTGTGTCACTTGTCTCTTTGAAGGGACATGTGAGAAAGGAACAGCAGCACCATAGACTTCAGATGGGAGAGAGCAAGCAAGGATGAATATTTCCCTCAAATCCAAATACTTACAGTACCTCAAAGATGACAAGTGCGATATGATGTTCTGCAATTGTAAGGATTTGCCATGTGTGGTAGATAAGTATGCATAGTTAGTGAGGTTTTTCCCAGAATGTGAGTATCGTTAGGCTGGCAAATGTCAGGCACTCCTTTGGGAGTATGAGGCCAAGAACAAATTTGGGAAGTTTGCTACAGTCATCTGTAGGATCGAAAGACACTGGGGGAATCGTTACAGAGGGAGCCAGGCTTCACAAAATATGGTAACAGTTGGACAGAAATCTTTAGCAGGGACTTTTGTCTACCCCCAATGTGGGACCAGGACCGCAGTACCTCTGTGTCTCTGAAACATATTTTGACCTCTGGACACCACCATCTCAATACCCCTCAAATGTTCCCCCCTGGTACCCCAGCTTTGGTAGTGCATCAACCAGGTTTCAATCATTTGAGTGACCACAAACACCCTTCCCATGTGCCTTCCATTTACATTCAGTCAGTAACCCAGCTGCTTCGTTCGCTGTTCAATCTCAAGTGACAGTTGGATGCACATTGCAGGGGTATACAGGCATTTACCGTACTGTACAGGCCCTCTCAGTACAGACAGACTACACTTCTTAAAATCATAAATACATGTTTTGCCCAACAGTAAGGCCAGGCCTTTCCTCTGTAGTTCATGGCCAACGTAAGGAGGAAAACATCAACTGAAGAGCATGCCAAAATTCTCTACAGACACTGCCAATCCTCACACTTTTGCCTATTCGCATGCTGAGGTTATTCACTATGAACCACCAAACCAATTGCAACAGTAGCCTCTCCCTGCCTCATTCGTATGCTCCGATGCCACCTTTATTTAGCAAGTGTTAGTGCTCTCGGATTTTGTAGCGCGATGCGCTATAGCCTCTGTTTTCAACAGAAATGTCCTAAAGGTACCTATACCAATCTGCAGGGTGGGGAGGAAGGGGGCTGCTGCTGGCAGTAACATTTTGGGGCACCCCACCTGCAAAAACTACAGCCAAATGCTCCTTGTTTTACCTTTCAATAGCATAACTGCAGCATAATCGTATGGTGACCCCTGTTGTTAATAGAAACTGTCAAACAGCTTCTTGCCCCCCCGTTGCCCCTAACCATTTGGGGTACACCCCATGAGGGAGGATCAGAGCAATACAAACTAATGGTAGCCCCTCAAAAAGTACCTGGAAGCCAAGCCATTGTGTGCACCTCATCGCCTTCACGTTGCGCCCAAGCACCTTTTAATACTGCTCCCCCAAATTTTGACTGCCCCCTCCCAACAGTAATCAGAGAGTATGGGGGGGGGTGCAGTAAAAAAGTATTTGCAGTACCCCACAATAAGTCAGGATCCTCCTCCACCTATTCCTCTGCTCTCTGAACCTACCCATTCTGCCCAGGCTCCGCCTATACCCCTCCTCTCTGACCCCACCCACTCTGACTAGGCTCTTCCTATACCCCTCCTCTCTGCCCAGGCTCCGCCTATACTCCTCCTCTCTGACCCCACCCACTCTGACTTGGCTCCTCCCATGCTCCTCCTCTCTGACCCCTCCCACTCTGACTAGGCTCCTCCTATACTCCTCCTCTCTGACCCCACCCACTCTGACTTGGCTCCTCCTCCTCACAACACCTGTTCCCTTTCTTTCACCTCTCTCTGTTCAGGCCACACATATTTTACTTACCAACCAATCTGCAATCCCTCATTAACTAGGCATTATTCCACTCTTACACAACACACAGACACATTTTACTTACCAATTGGCCATTTAGGCCCACCTCCAACTTACCTCTGCTCTGCCACCATCAGTCACCTGGTGCCGAACCCGGGATTCGAACCCTGGTTGCCTGCATGGAAGGCAGGCACTTACCCACTGGTCAAGTCAGAGTGGGAGGGGTCAGAGAGGAGGAGCATAGGAGGAGCCAAGTCAGAGTGGGTGGGGTCAGAGAGGAGGAGTATAGGCGGAGCCTAGGCCGAGAGGAGGGGTATAGGAGGAGCCTAGTCAGAGTGGGTGGGGTCAGAGAGCAGAGGAATAGGTGGAGGAGGATCCTGACTTATTGTGGGGTACTGCAAATACTTTTTTACTGCACCCCCCCTATACTCTCTGATTTCTGTTGGGAGGGGGCAGTCAAAATTTGGGGGAGCAGTATTAAAAGGTGCTTGGGCGCAACGTGAAGGCGATGAGGTGCACACAATGGCTTGGCTTCCAGGTACTTTTTGAGGGGCTACTATTAGTTTGTATTGCTCTGATCCTCCCTCATGGGGTGTACCCCAAATGGTTAGGGGCAACGGGGGGGCAAGAAGCTGTTTGACAGTTTCTATTAACAACAGGGGTCACCATACGATTATGCTGAAGTTATGCTATTGAAAGGTAAAACAAGGAGCATTTGGCTGTATTTTTGCAGGTGGGGTGCCCCAAAATGTTACTGCCAGCAGCAGCAGCCCCCTTCCTCCCCACCCTGCAGATTGGTATAGGTACCTTTAGGACATTTCTGTTGAAAACAGAGGCTATAGCGAATCGCGCTACAAAATCCGAGAGCACTAACACTTGCTAAATAAAGGTGGCATCGGAGCATACGAATGAGGCAGGGAGAGGCTACTGTTGCAATTGGTTTGGTGGTTCATAGTGAATAACCTCAGCATGCGAATAGGCAAAAGTGTGAGGATTGGCAGTGTCTGTAGAGAATTTTGGCATGCTCTTCAGTTGATGTTTTCCTCCTTACGTTGGCCATGAACTACAGAGGAAAGGCCTGGCCTTACTGTTGGGCAAAACATGTATTTATGATTTTAAGAAGTGTAGTCTGGCTGTACTGAGAGGGCCTGTACAGTACGGTAAATGCCTGTATACCCCTGCAATGTGCATCCAACTGTCACTTGAGATTGAACAGCGAACGAAGCAGCTGGGTTACTGACTGAATGTAAATGGAAGGCACATAGGAAGGGTGTTTGTGGTCACTCAAATGATTGAAACCTGGTTGATGCACTACCAAAGCTGGGGTACCAGGGGGGAACATTTGAGGGGTATTGAGATGGTGGTGTCCAGAGGTCAAAATATGTTTCAGAGACACAGAGGTACTGCGGTCCTGGTCCCACATTGGGGGTAGACAAAAGTCCCTGCTAAAGATTTCTGTCCAACTGTTACCACATTTTGTGAAGCCTGGCTCCCTCTGTAACGATTCCCCAGTGTCTTTCGATCCTACAGATGACTGTAGCAAACTTCCCAAATTTGTTCTTGGCCTCATACTCCCAAAGGAGTGCCTGACATTTGCCAGCCTAACGATACTCACATTCTGGGAAAAACCTCACTAACTATGCATATTTATCTACCACACATGGCAAATCCTTACAATTGCAGAACATCATATCGCACTTGTCATCTTTGAGGTACTGTAAGTATTTGGATTTGAGGGAAATATTCATCCTTGCTTGCTCTCTCCCATCTGAAGTCTATGGTGCTGCTGTTCCTTTCTCACATGTCCCTTCAAAGAGACAAGTGACACACAGACTCAATCACTCAGCAAACATATATGCTTTGACGTTTTCATCTTGCTTTTTACCTTCCAAATATTCCCCCTTCACCACAAATACAGGCCTGCCATTCCTCATCCCCTCAGTCAAAGCAGTCCTTCACTCCTTAGGCCCTGCAAGACCACCATGAACAAGAATCATGTCAGCAAGCAGAAGAAAAGCCTCAGTGTGCTCTTTTGTTCATACTGCTGCCCTCTAGTAACACTTCATGGCAACTGCAGCATAAGAATGGGACTGAGAAGAGGGCTGTCCTATGCAAATAATATCCTTCCATGCACACTTTCTTCTGAGACGGTCGGAGGCTTTTGCCGTGATACCGCCTCCAACATATGGTCTTCAACCAAATTTTTAAAAAGCCCACCTGCCTTAGACAAAGGATTTTGGCACTTGAAGGAAGCACATGGGGACATCACCCTCATTTAGCAGGGTCCTAAATTGCCTGCTGTCAGCCTGTATACAGAACAAGGGCGTTCGTGGGCGTTCGTGAGCGTTCCTCAAAGGAAGGAGGTGGGTGATTAATTCACAGTGCCAGGGCAGGCCCAGCCCAGGCCAGCGCAGCCCAGCCCGGCACAGCGCATTGCTGTGGAGGTCCATTCCTTCACATCCTGCAGCAGGGATGATGCAGACCTACTAGAGCAAAGGCTTGACTTTGCCCATGTCTGTCTCTTAAAGGAAACAATCTTTCTAGCTTCTTATTGCACCTAATAAATGGACTCTAGCTTGCCTCAAACTTGACCCATCATTTCATAACCAGAGCTCATACTTGACCTTTATTTCTATCCAAGCTCACTGGCACCAAACCCCTGATTTGAGTGAGTGGCTCACACCAAAATGAAAAATCACCATCATCCAACCTATTTTACAATAAGTGTAGCACCTTCCTCGCATTCTTGTGCTCAGTTATAACCCCCAATACCACAATTGCACTCTGCAATTCACCAAACTTAAAGGACAAAGAATGATGACATTGATAAAGGAAAATAAGGCCTTATCCCTATTGCACCTACTTGAGAAATAGGGAGGTTGGTAGAAGGTCATGAGGGAAAACATTTGAAATTTTGGGACACACATGCCAAAAAGAGTGTCCACTTTTCTCCTCTGTTACCAAGTAAAACAAAATCTTAGCAAAAAAAAAAACATTCACTTTTTGAAAAATTCCACCTTGGGATACCTCTACAGCATTGGCAGGATTCGAACCCTGGCCTGTGAGGGCTGTCCGCACCAAAGGTACAAGACTTACCTTTGAGCTATAGCTCCTTAGTGGTCTAGTGGATTGCAGTAGTAACTATAAGCAACATACAGGCCTTGGTGTCCTTCCCTGCGGCTTCCATTGCACATGAAAAGGATGACCATGACATAAGGACAATTTGATAAGCTACTTACATGGAAACCAGTGTGGTCCAGTGGGTAAGTGCCTGCCTTCCATGCAGGCAACCAGGGTTCGAATCCCGGGTTCGGCACCAGGTGACTGATGGTGGCAGAGCAGAGGTAAGTTGGAGGTGGGCCTAAATGGCCAATTGGTAAGTAAAATGTGTCTGTGTGTTGTGTAAGAGTGGAATCATGCCTAGTGAATGAGGGATTGCAGATTGGTTGGTAAGTAAAATAGGTGTGGCCTGAACAGAGAGAGGTGAAAGAAAGGGAACAGGTGTTGTGAGGAGGAGGAGCCAAGTCAGAGTGGGTGGGGTCAGAGATGAGGAGTATAGGAGGAGCTGGGTCAGAGAGGAGGGGTATAGGAGGAGCCTAGTCAGAGTGGGATGGGTGAGAGAGGAGGAGCATAGGAGGAGCCAAGTCAGAGTGGGTGGGGTCAGAGAGGAGGAGTATAGGCGGAGCCTAGGCAGAGAGGAGGGGTATAGGAGGAGCCTAGTCAGAGTGGGAGGGGTCAGAGAGGAGGAGCATAGGAGGAGCCAAGTCAGAGTGGGTGGGGTCAGAGAGGAGGAGTATAGGCGGAGCCTAGGCAGAGAGGAGGGGTATAGGAGGAGCCTAGTCAGAGTGGGTGGGGTCAGAGAGCAGAGGAATAGGTGGAGGAGGATCCTGACTTATTGTGGGGTACTGCAAATACTTTTTTACTGCACCCCCCTATACTCTCTGATTTCTGTTGGGAGGGGGCAGTCAAAATTTGGGGGAGCAGTATTAAAAGGTGCTTGGGCGCAACGTGAAGGCGATGAGGTGCACACAATGGCTTGGCTTCCAGGTACTTTTTGAGGGGCTACCATTAGTTTGTATTGCTCTGATCCTCCCTCATGGGGTGTACCCCAAATGGTTAGGGGCAACGGGGGGGCAAGAAGCTGTTTGACAGTCTCTAATAACAACAGGGGTCACCATACGATTATGCTGAAGTTATGCTATTGAAAGGTAAAACAAGGAGCATTTGGCTGTATTTTTGCAGGTGGGGTGCCCCAAAATGTTACTGCCAGCAGCAGCAGCCCCCTTCCTCCCCACCCTGCAGATTGGTATAGGTACCTTTAGGACATTTCTGTTGAAAACAGAGGCTATAGCGAATCGCGCTACAAAATCCGAGAGCACTAACACTTGCTAAATAAAGGTGGCATCGGAGCATACGAATGAGGCAGGGAGAGGCTACTGTTGCAATTGGTTTGGTGGTTCATAGTGAATAACCTCAGCATGCGAATAGGCAAAAGTGTGAGGATTGGCAGTGTCTGTAGAGAATTTTGGCATGCTCTTCAGTTGATGTTTTCCTCCTTACGTTGGCCATGAACTACAGAGGAAAGGCCTGGCCTTACTGTTGGGCAAAACATGTTTTTATGATTTTAAGAAGTGTAGTCTGGCTGTACTGAGAGGGCCTGTACAGTACGGTAAATGCCTGTATACTCCTGCAATGTGCATCCAACTGTCACTTGAGATTGAACAGCGAACGAAGCAGCTGGGTTACTGACTGAATGTAAATGGAAGGCACATAGGAAGGGTGTTTGTGGTCACTCAAATGATTGAAACCTGGTTGATGCACTACCAAAGCTGGGGTACCAGGGGGGAACATTTGAGGGGTATTGAGATGGTGGTGTCCAGAGGTCAAAATATGTTTCAGAGACACAGAGGTACTGCGGTCCTGGTCCCACATTGGGGGTAGACAAAAGTCCCTGCTAAAGATTTCTGTCCAACTGTTACCACATTTTGTGAAGCCTGGCTCCCTCTGTAACGATTCCCCAGTGTCTTTCGATCCTACAGATGACTGTAGCAAACTTCCCAAATTTGTTCTTGGCCTCATACTCCCAAAGGAGTGCCTGACATTTGCCAGCCTAACGATACTCACATTCTGGGAAAAACCTCACTAACTATGCATATTTATCTACCACACATGGCAAATCCTTACAATTGCAGAACATCATATCGCACTTGTCATCTTTGAGGTACTGTAAGTATTTGGATTTGAGGGAAATATTCATCCTTGCTTGCTCTCTCCCATCTGAAGTCTATGGTGCTGCTGTTCCTTTCTCACATGTCCCTTCAAAGAGACAAGTGACACACAGACTCAATCACTCAGCAAACATATATGCTTTGACGTTTTCATCTTGCTTTTTACCTTCCAAATATTCCCCCTTCACCACAAATACAGGCCTGCCATTCCTCATCCCCTCAGTCAAAGCAGTCCTTCACTCCTTAGGCCCTGCAAGACCACCATGAACAAGAATCATGTCAGCAAGCAGAAGAAAAGCCTCAGTGTGCTCTTTTGTTCATACTGCTGCCCTCTAGTAACACTTCATGGCAACTGCAGCATAAGAATGGGACTGAGAAGAGGGCTGTCCTATGCAAATAATATCCTTCCATGCACACTTTCTTCTGAGACGGTCGGAGGCTTTTGCCGTGATACCGCCTCCAACATATGGTCTTCAACCAAATTTTTAAAAAGCCCACCTGCCTTAGACAAAGGATTTTGGCACTTGAAGGAAGCACATGGGGACATCACCCTCATTTAGCAGGGTCCTAAATTGCCTGCTGTCAGCCTGTATACAGAACAAGGGCGTTCGTGGGCGTTTGTGAGCGTTCCTCAAAGGAAGGAGGTGGGTGATTAATTCACAGTGCCAGGGCAGGCCCAGCCCAGGCCAGCGCAGCCCAGCCCGGCACAGCGCATTGCTGTGGAGGTCCATTCCTTCACATCCTGCAGCAGGGATGATGCAGACCTACTAGAGCAAAGGCTTGACTCTGCCCATGTCTGTCTCTTAAAGGAAACAATCTTTCTAGCTTCTTATTGCACCAAATAAATGGACTCTAGCTTGCCTCAAACTTGACCCATCATTTCATAACCAGAGCTCATACTTGACCTTTATTTCTATCCAAGCTCACTGGCACCAAACCCCTGATTTGAGTGAGTGGCTCACACCAAAATGAAAAATCACCATCATCCAACCTATTTTACAATAAGTGTAGCACCTTCCTCGCATTCTTGTGCTCAGTTATAACCCCCAATACCACAATTGCACTCTGCAATTCACCAAACTTAAAGGACAAAGAATGATGACATTGATAAAGGAAAATAAGGCCTTATCCCTATTGCACCTACTTGAGAAATAGGGAGGTTGGTAGAAGGTCATGAGGGAAAACATTTGAAATTTTGGGACACACATGCCAAAAAGAGTGTCCACTTTTCTCCTCTGTTACCAAGTAAAACAAAATCTTAGCAAAAAAAAAAACATTCACTTTTTGAAAAATTCCACCTTGGGATACCTCTACAGCATTGGCAGGATTCGAACCCTGGCCTGTGAGGGCTGTCCGCACCAAAGGTACAAGACTTACCTTTGAGCTATAGCTCCTTAGTGGTCTAGAGGATTGCAGTAGTAACTATAAGCAACATACAGGCCTTGGTGTCCTTCCCTGCGGCTTCCATTGCACATGAAAAGGATGACCATGACATAAGGACAATTTGATAAGCTACTGACATGGAAACCAGTGTGGTCAAGTGGGTAAGTGCCTGCCTTCCATGCAGGCAACCAGGGTTCGAATCCCGGGTTCGGCACCAGGTGACTGATGGTGGCAGAGCAGAGGTAAGTTGGAGGTGGGCCTAAATGGCCAATTGGTAAGTAAAATGTGTCTGTGTGTTGTGTAAGAGTGGAATCATGCCTAGTGAATGAGGGATTGCAGATTGGTTGGTAAGTAAAATAGGTGTGGCCTGAACAGAGAGAGGTGAAAGAAAGGGAACAGGTGTTGTGAGGAGGAGGAGCCAAGTCAGAGTGGGTGGGGTCAGAGAGGAGGAGTATAGGCGGAGCCTAGGCAGAGAGGAGGGGTATAGGAGGAGCCAAGTCAGAGTGGGAGGGGTCAGGGAGGAGGAGCATAGGAGGAGCCAAGTCAGAGTGGGTGGGGTCAGAGAGGAGGAGTATAGGCGGAGCCTAGGCAGAGAGGAGGGGTATAGGAGGAGCCTAGTCAGAGTGGGTGGGGTCAGAGAGCAGAGGAATAGGTGGAGGAGGATCCTGACTTATTTTGGGGTACTGCAAATACTTTTTTACTGCACCCCCCCTATACTCTCTGATTTCTGTTGGGAGGGGGCAGTCAAAATTTGGGGGAGCAGTATTAAAAGGGGCTTGGGCGCAACGTGAAGGCGATGAGGTGCACACAATGGCTTGGCTTCCAGGTACTTTTTGAGGGGCTACCATTAGTTTGTATTGCTCTGATCCTCCCTCATGGGGTGTACCCCAAATGGTTAGGGGCAACGGGGGGGCAAGAAGCTGTTTGACAGTTTCTATTAACAACAGGGGTCACCATACGATTATGCTGAAGTTATGCTATTGAAAGGTAAAACAAGGAGCATTTGGCTGTATTTTTGCAGGTGGGGTGCCCCAAAATGTTACTGCCAGCAGCAGCAGCCCCCTTCCTCCCCACCCTGCAGATTGGTATAGGTACCTTTAAGACATTTCTGTTGAAAACAGAGGCTATAGCGAATCGCGCTACAAAATCCGAGAGCACTAACACTTGCTAAATAAAGGTGGCATCGGAGCATACGAATGAGGCAGGGAGAGGCTACTGTTGCAATTGGTTTGGTGGTTCATAGTGAATAACCTCAGCATGCGAATAGGCAAAAGTGTGAGGATTGGCAGTGTCTGTAGAGAATTTTGGCATGCTCTTCAGTTGATGTTTTCCTCCTTACGTTGGCCATGAACTACAGAGGAAAGGCCTGGCCTTACTGTTGGGCAAAACATGTATTTATGATTTTAAGAAGTGTAGTCTGGCTGTACTGAGAGGGCCTGTACAGTACGGTAAATGCCTGTATACCCCTGCAATGTGCATCCAACTGTCACTTGAGATTGAACAGCGAACGAAGCAGCTGGGTTACTGACTGAATGTAAATGGAAGGCACATAGGAAGGGTGTTTGTGGTCACTCAAATGATTGAAACCTGGTTGATGCACTACCAAAGCTGGGGTACCAGGGGGGAACATTTGAGGGGTATTGAGATGGTGGTGTCCAGAGGTCAAAATATGTTTCAGAGACACAGAGGTACTGCGGTCCTGGTCCCACATTGGGGGTAGACAAAAGTCCCTGCTAAAGATTTCTGTCCAACTGTTAACACATTTTGTGAAGCCTGGCTCCCTCTGTAACGATTCCCCAGTGTCTTTCGATCCTACAGATGACTGTAGCAAACTTCCCAAATTTGTTCTTGGCCTCATACTCCCAAAGGAGTGCCTGACATTTGCCAGCCTAACGATACTCACATTCTGGGAAAAACCTCACTAACTATGCATATTTATCTACCACACATGGCAAATCCTTACAATTGCAGAACATCATATCGCACTTGTCATCTTTGAGGTACTGTAAGTATTTGGATTTGAGGGAAATATTCATCCTTGCTTGCTCTCTCCCATCTGAAGTCTATGGTGCTGCTGTTCCTTTCTCACATGTCCCTTCAAAGAGACAAGTGACACACAGACTCAATCACTCAGCAAACATATATGCTTTGACGTTTTCATCTTGCTTTTTACCTTCCAAATATTCCCCCTTCACCACAAATACAGGCCTGCCATTCCTCATCCCCTCAGTCAAAGCAGTCCTTCACTCCTTAGGCCCTGCAAGACCACCATGAACAAGAATCATGTCAGCAAGCAGAAGAAAAGCCTCAGTGTGCTCTTTTGTTCATACTGCTGCCCTCTAGTAACACTTCATGGCAACTGCAGCATAAGAATGGGACTGAGAAGAGGGCTGTCCTATGCAAATAATATCCTTCCATGCACACTTTCTTCTGAGACGGTCGGAGGCTTTTGCCGTGATACCGCCTCCAACATATGGTCTTCAACCAAATTTTTAAAAAGCCCACCTGCCTTAGACAAAGGATTTTGGCACTTGAAGGAAGCACATGGGGACATCACCCTCATTTAGCAGGGTCCTAAATTGCCTGCTGTCAGCCTGTATACAGAACAAGGGCGTTCGTGGGCGTTCGTGAGCGTTCCTCAAAGGAAGGAGGTGGGTGATTAATTCACAGTGCCAGGGCAGGCCCAGCCCAGGCCAGCGCAGCCCAGCCCGGCACAGCGCATTGCTGTGGAGGTCCATTCCTTCACATCCTGCAGCAGGGATGATGCAGACCTACTAGAGCAAAGGCTTGACTCTGCCCATGTCTGTCTCTTAAAGGAAACAATCTTTCTAGCTTCTTATTGCACCAAATAAATGGACTCTAGCTTGCCTCAAACTTGACCCATCATTTCATAACCAGAGCTCATACTTGACCTTTATTTCTATCCAAGCTCACTGGCACCAAACCCCTGATTTGAGTGAGTGGCTCACACCAAAATGAAAAATCACCATCATCCAACCTATTTTACAATAAGTGTAGCACCTTCCTCGCATTCTTGTGCTCAGTTATAACCCCCAATACCACAATTGCACTCTGCAATTCACCAAACTTAAAGGACAAAGAATGATGACATTGATAAAGGAAAATAAGGCCTTATCCCTATTGCACCTACTTGAGAAATAGGGAGGTTGGTAGAAGGTCATGAGGGAAAACATTTGAAATTTTGGGACACACATGCCAAAAAGAGTGTCCACTTTTCTCCTCTGTTACCAAGTAAAACAAAATCTTAGCAAAAAAAAAACATTCACTTTTTGAAAAATTCCACCTTGGGATACCTCTACAGCATTGGCAGAATTCGAACCCTGGCCTGTGAGGGCTGTCCGCACCAAAGGTACAAGACTTACCTTTGAGCTATAGCTCCTTAGTGGTCTAGAGGATTGCAGTAGTAACTATAAGCAACATACAGGCCTTGGTGTCCTTCCCTGCGGCTTCCATTGCACATGAAAAGGATGACCATGACATAAGGACAATTTGATAAGCTACTTACATGGAAACCAGTGTGGTCCAGTGGGTAAGTGCCTGCCTTCCATGCAGGCAACCAGGGTTCGAATCCCGGGTTCGGCACCAGGTGACTGATGGTGGCAGAGCAGAGGTAAGTTGGAGGTGGGCCTAAATGGCCAATTGGTAAGTAAAATGTGTCTGTGTGTTGTGTAAGAGTGGAATCATGCCTAGTGAATGAGGGATTGGAGATTGGTTGGTAAGTAAAATAGGTGTGGCCTGAACAGAGAGAGGTGAAAGAAAGGGAACAGGTGTTGTGAGGAGGAGGAGCCAAGTCAGAGTGGGTGGGGTCAGAGAGGAGGAGTATAGGCGGAGCCTAGGCAGAGAGGAGGGGTATAGGAGGAGCCAAGTCAGAGTGGGAGGGGTCAGGGAGGAGGAGCATAGGAGGAGCCAAGTCAGAGTGGGTGGGGTCAGAGAGGAGGAGTATAGGCGGAGCCTAGGCAGAGAGGAGGGGTATAGGAGGAGCCTAGTCAGAGTGGGTGGGGTCAGAGAGCAGAGGAATAGGTGGAGGAGGATCCTGACTTATTATGGGGTACTGCAAATACTTTTTTACTGCACCCCCCCTATACTCTCTGATTTCTGTTGGGAGGGGGCAGTCAAAATTTGGGGGAGCAGTATTAAAAGGTGCTTGGGCGCAACGTGAAGGCGATGAGGTGCACACAATGGCTTGGCTTCCAGGTACTTTTTGAGGGGCTACCATTAGTTTGTATTGCTCTGATCCTCCCCCATGGGGTGTACCCCAAATGGTTAGGGGCAACGGGGGGGCAAGAAGCTGTTTGACAGTTTCTATTAACAACAGGGGTCACCATACGATTATGCTGCAGTTATGCTATTGAAAGGTAAAACAAGGAGCATTTGGCTGTATTTTTGCAGGTGGGGTGCCCCAAAATGTTACTGCCAGCAGCAGCAGCCCCCTTCCTCCCCACCCTGCAGATTGGTATAGGTACCTTTAGGACATTTCTGTTGAAAACAGAGGCTATAGCGAATCGCGCTACAAAATCCGAGAGCACTAACACTTGCTAAATAAAGGTGGCATCGGAGCATACGAATGAGGCAGGGAGAGGCTACTGTTGCAATTGGTTTGGTGGTTCATAGTGAATAACCTCAGCATGCGAATAGGCAAAAGTGTGAGGATTGGCAGTGTCTGTAGAGAATTTTGGCATGCTCTTCAGTTGATGTTTTCCTCCTTACGTTGGCCATGAACTACAGAGGAAAGGCCTGGCCTTACTGTTGGGCAAAACATGTATTTATGATTTTAAGAAGTGTAGTCTGGCTGTACTGAGAGGGCCTGTACAGTACGGTAAATGCCTGTATACCCCTGCAATGTGCATCCAACTGTCACTTGAGATTGAACAGCGAACGAAGCAGCTGGGTTACTGACTGAATGTAAATGGAAGGCACATAGGAAGGGTGTTTGTGGTCACTCAAATGATTGAAACCTGGTTGATGCACTACCAAAGCTGGGGTACCAGGGGGGAACATTTGAGGGGTATTGAGATGGTGGTGTCCAGAGGTCAAAATATGTTTCAGAGACACAGAGGTACTGCGGTCCTGGTCCCACATTGGGGGTAGACAAAAGTCCCTGCTAAAGATTTCTGTCCAACTGTTACCACATTTTGTGAAGCCTGGCTCCCTCTGTAACGATTCCCCAGTGTCTTTCGATCCTACAGATGACTGTAGCAAACTTCCCAAATTTGTTCTTGGCCTCATACTCCCAAAGGAGTGCCTGACATTTGCCAGCCTAACGATACTCACATTCTGGGAAAAACCTCACTAACTATGCATATTTATCTACCACACATGGCAAATCCTTACAATTGCAGAACATCATATCGCACTTGTCATCTTTGAGGTACTGTAAGTATTTGGATTTGAGGGAAATATTCATCCTTGCTTGCTCTCTCCCATCTGAAGTCTATGGTGCTGCTGTTCCTTTCTCACATGTCCCTTGAAAGAGACAAGTGACACACAGACTCAATCACTCAGCAAACATATATGCTTTGACGTTTTCATCTTGCTGTTTACCTTCCAAATATTCCCCCTTCACCACAAATACAGGCCTGCCATTCCTCATCCCCTCAGTCAAAGCAGTCCTTCACTCCTTAGGCCCTGCAAGACCACCATGAACAAGAATCATGTCAGCAAGCAGAAGAAAAGCCTCAGTGTGCTCTTTTGTTCATACTGCTGCCCTCTAGTAACACTTCATGGCAACTGCAGCATAAGAATGGGACTGAGAAGAGGGCTGTCCTATGCAAATAATATCCTTCCATGCACACTTTCTTCTGAGACGGTCGGAGGCTTTTGCCGTGATACCGCCTCCAACATATGGTCTTCAACCAAATTTTTAAAAAGCCCACCTGCCTTAGACAAAGGATTTTGGCACTTGAAGGAAGCACATGGGGACATCACCCTCATTTAGCAGGGTCCTAAATTGCCTGCTGTCAGCCTGTATACAGAACAAGGGCGTTCGTGGGCGTTCGTGAGCGTTCCTCAAAGGAAGGAGGTGGGTGATTAATTCACAGTGCCAGGGCAGGCCCAGCCCAGGCCAGCGCAGCCCAGCCCGGCACAGCGCATTGCTGTGGAGGTCCATTCCTTCACATCCTGCAGCAGGGATGATGCAGACCTACTAGAGCAAAGGCTTGACTCTGCCCATGTCTGTCTCTTAAAGGAAACAATCTTTCTAGCTTCTTATTGCACCTAATAAATGGACTCTAGCTTGCCTCAAACTTGACCCATAATTTCATTAGCCAGAGCTCATACTTGACCTTCATTTCTATCCAAGCTCACTGGCACCAAACCCCTGATTTGAGCGAGTGGCTCACACCAAAATGAAAAATCACCATCATCCAACCTATTTTACAATAAGTGTAGCACCTTCCTCGCATTCTTGTGCTCAGTTATAACCCCCAATACCACAATTGCACTCTGCAATTCACCAAACTTAAAGGACAAAGAATGATGACATTGATAAAGGAAAATAAGGCCTTGTCCCTATTGCACCTACTTCAGAAATAGGGAGGTTGGTAGAAGGTCATGAGGGAAAACATTTGAAATTTTGGGACACACATGCCAAAAAGAGTGTCCACTTTTCTCCTCTGTTACCAAGTAAAACAAAATCTTAGCAAAAAAAAAAACATTCACTTTTTGAAAATTTCCACCTTGGGATACCTCTACAGCATTGGCAGGATTCGAACCCTGGCCTGTGAGGGCTGTCCGCACCAAAGGTACAAGACTTACCTTTGAGCTATAGCTCCTTAGTGGTCTAGAGGATTGCAGTAGTAACTATAAGCAACATACAGGCCTTGGTGTCCTTCCCTGCGGCTTCCATTGCACATGAAAAGGATGACCATGACATAAGGACAATTTGATAAGCTACTTACATGGAAACCAGTGTGGTCCAGTGGGTAAGTGCCTGCCTTCCATGCAGGCAACCAGGGTTCGAATCCCGGGTTCGGCACCAGGTGACTGATGGTGGCAGAGCAGAGGTTAGTTGGAGGTGGGCCTAAATGGCCAATTGGTAAGTAAAATGTGTCTGTGTAAGAGTGGAATTATGCCTAGTGAATGAGGGATTGCAGATTGGTTGGTAAGTAAAATAGGTGTGGCCTGAACAGAGAGAGGTGAAAGAAAGGGAACAGGTGTTGTGAGGAGGAGGAGCCAAGTCAGAGTGGGTGGGGTCAGAGAGGAGGAGTATAGGAGGAGCTGGGTCAGAGAGGAGGGGTATAGGAGGAGCCTAGGCAGAGAGGAGGGGTATAGGAGGAGCCAAGTCAGAGTGGGTGGGGTCAGAGAGGAGGAGTATAGGCAGAGAGGAGGGGTATAGGAGGAGCCTAGTCAGAGTGGGAGGGGTCAGGGAGGAGGAGCATAGGAGGAGCCAAGTCAGAGTGGGTGGGGTCAGAGAGGAGGAGTATAGGCGGAGCCTAGGCAGAGAGGAGGGGTATAGGAGGAGCCAAGTCAGAGTGGGAGGGGTCAGGGAGGAGGAGCATAGGAGGAGCCAAGTCAGAGTGGGTGGGGTCAGAGAGGAGGAGTATAGGCGGAGCCTAGGCAGAGAGGAGGGGTATAGGAGGAGCCTAGTCAGAGTGGGTGGGGTCAGAGAGCAGAGGAATAGGTGGAGGAGGATCCTGACTTATTATGGGGTACTGCAAATACTTTTTTACTGCACCCCCCCTATACTCTCTGATTTCTGTTGGGAGGGGGCAGTCAAAATTTGGGGGAGCAGTATTAAAAGGTGCTTGGGCGCAACGTGAAGGCGATGAGGTGCACACAATGGCTTGGCTTCCAGGTACTTTTTGAGGGGCTACCATTAGTTTGTATTGCTCTGATCCTCCCTCATGAGGTGTACCCCAAATGGTTAGGGGCAACGGGGGGGCAAGAAGCTGTTTGACAGTTTCTATTAACAACAGGGGTCACCATACGATTATGCTGCAGTTATGCTATTGAAAGGTAAAACAAGGAGCATTTGGCTGTATTTTTGCAGGTGGGGTGCCCCAAAATGTTACTGCCAGCAGCAGCAGCCCCCTTCCTCCCCACCCTGCAGATTGGTATAGGTACCTTTAGGACATTTCTGTTGAAAACAGAGGCTATAGCGAATCGCGCTACAAAATCCGAGAGCACTAACACTTGCTAAATAAAGGTGGCATCGGAGCATACGAATGAGGCAGGGAGAGGCTACTGTTGCAATTGGTTTGGTGGTTCATAGTGAATAACCTCAGCATGCGAATAGGCAAAAGTGTGAGGATTGGCAGTGTCTGTAGAGAATTTTGGCATGCTCTTCAGTTGATGTTTTCCTCCTTACGTTGGCCATGAACTACAGAGGAAAGGGCTGGCCTTACTGTTGGGCAAAACATGTATTTATGATTTTAAGAAGTGTAGTCTGGCTGTACTGAGAGGGCCTGTACAGTACGGTAAATGCCTGTATACCCCTGCAATGTGCATCCAACTGTCACTTGAGATTGAACAGCGAACGAAGCAGCTGGGTTACTGACTGAATGTAAATGGAAGGCACATAGGAAGGGTGTTTGTGGTCACTCAAATGATTGAAACCTGGTTGATGCACTACCAAAGCTGGGGTACCAGGGGGGAACATTTGAGGGGTATTGAGATGGTGGTGTCCAGAGGTCAAAATATGTTTCAGAGACACAGAGGTACTGCGGTCCTGGTCCCACATTGGGGGTAGACAAAAGTCCCTGCTAAAGATTTCTGTCCAACTGTTACCACATTTTGTGAAGCCTGGCTCCCTCTGTAACGATTCCCCAGTGTCTTTCGATCCTACAGATGACTGTAGCAAACTTCCCAAATTTGTTCTTGGCCTCATACTCCCAAAGGAGTGCCTGACATTTGCCAGCCTAACGATACTCACATTCTGGGAAAAACCTCACTAACTATGCATATTTATCTACCACAAATGGCAAATCCTTACAATTGCAGAACATCATATCGCACTTGTCATCTTTGAGGTACTGTAAGTATTTGGATTTGAGGGAAATATTCATCCTTGCTTGCTCTCTCCCATCTGAAGTCTATGGTGCTGCTGTTCCTTTCTCACATGTCCCTTCAAAGAGACAAGTGACACACAGACTCAATCACTCAGCAAACATATATGCTTTGACGTTTTCATCTTGCTGTTTACCTTCCAAATATTCCCCCTTCACCACAAATACAGGCCTGCCATTCCTCATCCCCTCAGTCAAAGCAGTCCTTCACTCCTTAGGCCCTGCAAGACCACCATGAACAAGAATCATGTCAGCAAGCAGAAGAAAAGCCTCAGTGTGCTCTTTTGTTCATACTGCTGCCCTCTAGTAACACTTCATGGCAACTGCAGCATAAGAATGGGACTGAGAAGAGGGCTGTCCTATGCAAATAATATCCTTCCATGCACACTTTCTTCTGAGACGGTCGGAGGCTTTTGCCGTGATACCGCCTCCAACATATGGTCTTCAACCAAATTTTTAAAAAGCCCACCTGCCTTAGACAAAGGATTTTGGCACTTGAAGGAAGCACATGGGGACATCACCCTCATTTAGCAGGGTCCTAAATTGCCTGCTGTCAGCCTGTATACAGAACAAGGGCGTTCGTGGGCGTTCGTGAGCGTTCCTCAAAGGAAGGAGGTGGGTGATTAATTCACAGTGCCAGGGCAGGCCCAGCCCAGGCCAGCGCAGCCCAGCCCAGCCCGGCACAGCGCATTGCTGTGGAGGTCCATTCCTTCACATCCTGCAGCAGGGATGATGCAGACCTACTAGAGCAAAGGCTTGACTCTGCCCATGTCTGTCTCTTAAAGGAAACAATCTTTCTAGCTTCTTATTGCACCTAATAAATGGACTCTAGCTTGCCTCAAACTTGACCCATCATTTCATTAGCCAGAGCTCATACTTGACCTTTATTTCTATCCAAGCTCACTGGCACCAAAGCCCTGATTTGAGCGAGTGGCTCACACCAAAATGAAAAATCACCATCATCCAACCTATTTTACAATAAGTGTAGCACCTTCCTCGCATTCTTGTGCTCAGTTATAACCCCCAATACCACAATTGCACTCTGCAATTCACCAAACTTAAAGGACAAAGAATGATGACATTGATAAAGGAAAATAAGGCCTTGTCCCTATTGCACCTACTTGAGAAATAGGGAGGTTGGTAGAAGGTCATGAGGGAAAACATTTGAAATTTTGGGACACACATGCCAAAAAGAGTGTCCACTTTTCTCCTCTGTTACCAAGTAAAACAAAATCTTAGCAAAAAAAAAAACATTCACTTTTTGAAAATTTCCACCTTGGGATACCTCTACAGCATTGGCAGGATTCGAACCCTGGCCTGTGAGGGCTGTCCGCACCAAAGGTACAAGACTTACCTTTGAGCTATAGCTCCTTAGTGGTCTAGAGGATTGCAGTAGTAACTATAAGCAACATACAGGCCTTGGTGTCCTTCCCTGCGGCTTCCATTGCACATTAAAAGGATGACCATGACATAAGGACAATTTGATAAGCTACTTACATGGAAACCAGTGTGGTCCAGTGGGTAAGTGCCTGCCTTCCATGCAGGCAACCAGGGTTCGAATCCCGGGTTCGGCACCAGGTGACTGATGGTGGCAGAGCAGAGGTTAGTTGGAGGTGGGCCTAAATGGCCAATTGGTAAGTAAAATGTGTCTGTGTGTTGTGTAAGAGTGGAATCATGCCTAGTGAATGAGGGATTGCAGATTGGTTGGTAAGTAAAATAGGTGTGGCCTGAACAGAGAGAGGTGAAAGAAAGGGAACAGGTGTTGTGAGGAGGAGGAGCCAAGTCAGAGTGGGTGGGGTCAGAGAGGAGGAGTATAGGAGGAGCTGGGTCAGAGAGGAGGGGTATAGGAGGAGCCTAGGCAGAGAGGAGGGGTATAGGAGGAGCCAAGTCAGAGTGGGTGGGGTCAGAGAGGAGGAGTATAGGCAGAGCCTAGGCAGAGAGGAGGGGTATAGGAGGAGCCTAAACAGAGTGGGTGGGGTCAGAGAGCAGAGGAATAGGTGGAGGAGGATCCTGACTTATTGTGGGGTACTGCAAATACTTTTTTACTGCACCCCCCCTATACTCTCTGATTTCTGTTGGGAGGGGGCAGTCAAAATTTGGGGGAGCAGTATTAAAAGGTGCTTGGGCGCAACGTGAAGGCGATGAGGTGCACACAATGGCTTGGCTTCCAGGTACTTTTTGAGGGGCTACCATTAGTTTGTATTGCTCTGATCCTCCCTCATGGGGTGTACCCCAAATGGTTAGGGGCAACGGGGGGGCAAGAAGCTGTTTGACAGTTTCTATTAACAACAGGGGTCACCATACGATTATGCTGCAGTTATGCTATTGAAAGGTAAAACAAGGAGCATTTGGCTGTATTTTTGCAGGTGGGGTGCCCCAAAATGTTACTGCCAGCAGCAGCAGCCCCCTTCCTCCCCACCCTGCAGATTGGTATAGGTACCTTTAGGACATTTCTGTTGAAAACAGAGGCTATAGCGAATCGCGCTACAAAATCCGAGAGCACTAACACTTGCTAAATAAAGGCGGCATCGGAGCATACGAATGAGGCAGGGAGAGGCTACTGTTGCAATTGGTTTGGTGGTTCATAGTGAATAACCTCAGCATGCGAATAGGCAAAAGTGTGAGGATTGGCAGTGTCTGTAGAGAATTTTGGCATGCTCTTCAGTTGATGTTTTCCTCCTTACGCTGGCCATGAACTACAGAGGAAAGGGCTGGCCTTACTGTTGGGCAAAACATGTATTTATGATTTTAAGAAGTGTAGTCTGGCTGTACTGAGAGGGCCTGTACAGTACGGTAAATGCCTGTATACCCCTGCAATGTGCATCCAACTGTCACTTGAGATTGAACAGCGAACGAAGCAGCTGGGTTACTGACTGAATGTAAATGGAAGGCACATAGGAAGGGTGTTTGTGGTCACTCAAATGATTGAAACCTGGTTGATGCACTACCAAAGCTGGGGTACCAGGGGGGAACATTTGAGGGGTATTGAGATGGTGGTGTCCAGAGGTCAAAATATGTTTCAGAGACACAGAGGTACTGCGGTCCTGGTCCCACATTGGGGGTAGACAAAAGTCCCTGCTAAAGATTTCTGTCCAACTGTTACCACATTTTGTGAAGCCTGGCTCCCTCTGTAACGATTCCCCAGTGTCTTTCGATCCTACAGATGACTGTAGCAAACTTCCCAAATTTGTTCTTGGCCTCATACTCCCAAAGGAGTGCCTGACATTTGCCAGCCTAACGATACTCACATTCTGGGAAAAACCTCACTAACTATGCATATTTATCTACCACAAATGGCAAATCCTTACAATTGCAGAACATCATATCGCACTTGTCATCTTTGAGGTACTGTAAGTATTTGGATTTGAGGGAAATATTCATCCTTGCTTGCTCTCTCCCATCTGAAGTCTATGGTGCTGCTGTTCCTTTCTCACATGTCCCTTCAAAAAGACAAGTGACACACAGACTCAATCACTCAGCAAACATATATGCTTTGACGTTTTCATCTTGCTGTTTACCTTCCAAATATTCCCCCTTCACCACAAATACAGGCCTGCCATTCCTCATCCCCTCAGTCAAAGCAGTCCTTCACTCCTTAGGCCCTGCAAGACCACCATGAACAAGAATCATGTCAGCAAGCAGAAGAAAAGCCTCAGTGTGCTATTTTGTTCATACTGCTGCCCAGTAGTAACACTTCATGGCAACTGCAGCATAAGAATGGGACTGAGAAGAGGGCTGTCCTATGCAAATAATATCCTTCCATGCACACTTTCTTCTGAGACGGTCGGAGGCTTTTGCCGTGATACCGCCTCCAACATATGGTCTTCAACCAAATTTTTAAAAAGCCCACCTGCCTTAGACAAAGGATTTTGGCACTTGAAGGAAGCACATGGGGACATCACCCTCATTTAGCAGGGTCCTAAATTGCCTGCTGTCAGCCTGTATACAGAACAAGGGCGTTCGTGGGCGTTCGTGAGCGTTCCTCAAAGGAAGGAGGTGGGTGATTAATTCACAGTGCCAGGGCAGGCCCAGCCCAGCCCAGGCCAGCGCAGCCCAGCCCGGCACAGCGCATTGCTGTGGAGGTCCATTCCTTCACATCCTGCAGCAGGGATGATGCAGACCTACTAGAGCAAAGGCTTGACTCTGCCCATGTCTGTCTCTTAAAGGAAACAATCTTTCTAGCTTCTTATTGCACCTAATAAATGGACTCTAGCTTGCCTCAAACTTGACCCATCATTTCATAACCAGAGCTCATACTTGACCTTTATTTCTATCCAAGCTCACTGGCACCAAACCCCTGATTTGAGTGAGTGGCTCACACCAAAATGAAAAATCACCATCATCCAACCTATTTTACAATAAGTGTAGCACCTTCCTCGCATTCTTGTGCTCAGTTATAACCCCCAATACCACAATTGCACTCTGCAATTCACCAAACTTAAAGGACAAAGAATGATGACATTGATAAAGGAAAATAAGGCCTTATCCCTATTGCACCTACTTGAGAAATAGGGAGGTTGGTAGAAGGTCATGAGGGAAAACATTTGAAATTTTGGGACACACATGCCAAAAAGAGTGTCCACTTTTCTCCTCTGTTACCAAGTAAAACAAAATCTTAGCAAAAAAAAAAACATTCACTCTTTGAAAAATTCCACCTTGGGATACCTCTACAGCATTAGCAGGATTCGAACCCTGGCCTGTGAGGGCTGTCCGCACCAAAGGTACAAGACTTACCTTTGAGCTATAGCTCCTTAGTGGTCTAGAGGATTGCAGTAGTAACTATAAGCAACATACAGGCCTTGGTGTCCTTCCCTGCGGCTTCCATTGCACATGAAAAGGATGACCATGACATAAGGACAATTTGATAAGCTACTTACATGGAAACCAGTGTGGTCCAGTGGGTAAGTGCCTGCCTTCCATGCAGGCAACCAGGGTTCGAATCCCGGGTTCGGCACCAGGTGACTGATGGTGGCAGAGCAGAGGTAAGTTGGAGGTGGGCCTAAATGGCCAATTGGTAAGTAAAATGTGTCTGTGTGTTGTGTAAGAGTGGAATCATGCCTAGTGAATGAGGGATTGCAGATTGGTTGGTAAGTAAAATAGGTGTGGCCTGAACAGAGAGAGGTGAAAGAAAGGGAACAGGTGTTGTGAGGAGGAGGAGCCAAGTCAGAGTGGGTGGGGTCAGAGAGGAGGAGTATAGGCGGAGCCTAGGCAGAGAGGAGGGGTATAGGAGGAGCCAAGTCAGAGTGGGAGGGGTCAGGGAGGAGGAGCATAGGAGGAGCCAAGTCAGAGTGGGTGGGGTCAGAGAGGAGGAGTATAGGCGGAGCCTAGGCAGAGAGGAGGGGTATAGGAGGAGCCTAGTCAGAGTGGGTGGGGTCAGAGAGCAGAGGAATAGGTGGAGGAGGATCCTGACTTATTATGGGGTACTGCAAATACTTTTTTACTGCACCCCCCCTATACTCTCTGATTTCTGTTGGGAGGGGGCAGTCAAAATTTGGGGGAGCAGTATTAAAAGGTGCTTGGGCGCAACGTGAAGGCGATGAGGTGCACACAATGGCTTGGCTTCCAGGTACTTTTTGAGGGGCTACCATTAGTTTGTATTGCTCTGATCCTCCCTCATGGGGTGTACCCCAAATGGTTAGGGGCAACGGGGGGGCAAGAAGCTGTTTGACAGTTTCTATTAACAACAGGGGTCACCATACGATTATGCTGCAGTTATGCTATTGAAAGGTAAAACAAGGAGCATTTGGCTGTATTTTTGCAGGTGGGGTGCCCCAAAATGTTACTGCCAGCAGCAGCCCCCTTCCTCCCCACCCTGCAGATTGGTATAGGTACCTTTAGGACATTTCTGTTGAAAACAGAGGCTATAGCGAATCGCGCTACAAAATCCGAGAGCACTAACACTTGCTAAATAAAGGTGGCATCGGAGCATACGAATGAGGCAGGGAGAGGCTACTGTTGCAATTGGTTTGGTGGTTCATAGTGAATAACCTCAGCATGCGAATAGGCAAAAGTGTGAGGATTGGCAGTGTCTGTAGAGAATTTTGGCATGCTCTTCAGTTGATGTTTTCCTCCTTACGTTGGCCATGAACTACAGAGGAAAGGCCTGGCCTTACTGTTGGGCAAAACATGTATTTATGATTTTAAGAAGTGTAGTCTGGCTGTACTGAGAGGGCCTGTACAGTACGGTAAATGCCTGTATACCCCTGCAATGTGCATCCAACTGTCACTTGAGATTGAACAGCGAACGAAGCAGCTGGGTTACTGACTGAATGTAAATGGAAGGCACATAGGAAGGGTGTTTGTGGTCACTCAAATGATTGAAACCTGGTTGATGCACTACCAAAGCTGGGGTACCAGGGGGGAACATTTGAGGGGTATTGAGATGGTGGTGTCCAGAGGTCAAAATATGTTTCAGAGACACAGAGGTACTGCGGTCCTGGTCCCACATTGGGGGTAGACAAAAGTCCCTGCTAAAGATTTCTGTCCAACTGTTACCACATTTTGTGAAGCCTGGCTCCCTCTGTAACGATTCCCCAGTGTCTTTCGATCCTACAGATGACTGTAGCAAACTTCCCAAATTTGTTCTTGGCCTCATACTCCCAAAGGAGTGCCTGACATTTGCCAGCCTAACGATACTCACATTCTGGGAAAAACCTCACTAACTATGCATATTTATCTACCACACATGGCAAATCCTTACAATTGCAGAACATCATATCGCACTTGTCATCTTTGAGGTACTGTAAGTATTTGGATTTGAGGGAAATATTCATTCTTGCTTGCTCTCTCCCATCTGAAGTCTATGGTGCTGCTGTTCCTTTCTCACATGTCCCTTCAAAGAGACAAGTGACACACAGACTCAATCACTCAGCAAACATATATGCTTTGACGTTTTCATCTTGCTGTTTACCTTCCAAATATTCCCCCTTCACCACAAATACAGGCCTGCCATTCCTCATCCCCTCAGTCAAAGCAGTCCTTCACTCCTTAGGCCCTGCAAGACCACCATGAACAAGAATCATGTCAGCAAGCAGAAGAAAAGCCTCAGTGTGCTCTTTTGTTCATACTGCTGCCCTCTAGTAACACTTCATGGCAACTGCAGCATAAGAATGGGACTGAGAAGAGGGCTGTCCTATGCAAATAATATCCTTCCATGCACACTTTCTTCTGAGACGGTCGGAGGCTTTTGCCGTGATACCGCCTCCAACATATGGTCTTCAACCAAATTTTTAAAAAGCCCACCTGCCTTAGACAAAGGATTTTGGCACTTGAAGGAAGCACATGGGGACATCACCCTCATTTAGCAGGGTCCTAAATTGCCTGCTGTCAGCCTGTATACAGAACAAGGGCGTTCGTGGGCCTTCGTGAGCGTTCCTCAAAGGAAGGAGGTGGGTGATTAATTCACAGTGCCAGGGCAGGCCCAGCCCAGGCCAGCGCAGCCCAGCCCGGCACAGCGCATTGCTGTGGAGGTCCATTCCTTCACATCCTGCAGCAGGGATGATGCAGACCTACTAGAGCAAAGGCTTGACTCTGCCCATGTCTGTCTCTTAAAGGAAACAATCTTTCTAGCTTCTTATTGCACCTAATAAATGGACTCTAGCTTGCCTCAAACTTGACCCATCATTTCATTAGCCAGAGCTCATACTTGACCTTTATTTCTATCCAAGCTCACTGGCACCAAACCCCTGATTTGAGCGAGTGGCTCACACCAAAATGAAAAATCACCATCATCCAACCTATTTTACAATAAGTGTAGCACCTTCCTCGCATTCTTGTGCTCAGTTATCCCCCAATACCACAATTGCACTCTGCAATTCACCAAACTTAAAGGACAAAGAATGATGACATTGATAAAGGAAAATAAGGCCTTGTCCCTATTGCACCTACTTGAGAAATAGGGAGGTTGGTAGAAGGTCATGAGGGAAAACATTTGAAATTTTGGGACACACATGCCAAAAAGAGTGTCCACTTTTCTCCTCTGTTACCAAGTAAAACAAAATCTTAGCAAAAAAAAAAACATTCACTTTTTGAAAATTTCCACCTTGGGATACCTCTACAGCATTGGCAGGATTCGAACCCTGGCCTGTGAGGGCTGTCCGCACCAAAGGTACAAGACTTACCTTTGCGCTATAGCTCCTTAGTGGTTTAGAGGATGGCAGTAGTAACTATAAGCAACATACAGGCCTTGGTGTCCTTCCCTGCGGCTTCCATTGCACATGAAAAGGATGACCATGACATAAGGACAATTTCATAAGCTACTTACATGGAAACCAGTGTGGTCCAGTGGGTAAGTGCCTGCCTTCCATGCAGGCAACCAGGGTTCGAATCCCGGGTTCGGCACCAGGTGACTGATGGTGGCAGAGCAGAGGTAAGTTGGAGGTGGGCCTAAATGGCCAATTGGTAAGTAAAATGTGTCTGTGTGTTGTGTAAGAGTGGAATCATGCCTAGTGAATGAGGGATTGCAGATTGGTTGGTAAGTAAAATAGGTGTGGCCTGAACAGAGAGAGGTGAAAGAAAGGGAACAGGTGTTGTGAGGAGGAGGAGCCAAGTCAGAGTGGGTGGGGTCAGAGAGGAGGAGTATAGGAGGAGCTGGGTCAGAGAGGAGGGGTATAGGAGGAGCCTAGGCAGAGAGGAGGGGTATAGGAGGAGCCAAGTCAGAGTGGGTGGGGTCAGAGAGGAGGAGTATAGGCAGAGCCTAGGCAGAGAGGAGGGGTATAGGAGGAGCCTAGTCAGAGTGGGTGGGGTCAGAGAGCAGAGGAATAGGTGGAGGAGGATCCTGACTTATTGTGGGGTACTGCAAATACTTTTTTACTGCACCCCCCCTATACTCTCTGATTTCTGTTGGGAGGGGGCAGTCAAAATTTGGGGGAGCAGTATTAAAAGGTGCTTGGGCGCAACGTGAAGGCGATGAGGTGCACACAATGGCTTGGCTTCCAGGTACTTTTTGAGGGGCTACCATTAGTTTGTATTGCTCTGATCCTCCCTCATGGAGTGTACCCCAAATGGTTAGGGGCAACGGGGGGCAAGAAGCTGTTTGACAGTTTCTATTAACAACAGGGGTCACCATACGATTATGCTGCAGTTATGCTATTGAAAGGTAAAACAAGGAGCATTTGGCTGTATTTTTGCAGGTGGGGTGCCCCAAAATGTTACTGCCAGCAGCAGCAGCCCCCTTCCTCCCCACCCTGCAGATTGGTATAGGTACCTTTAGGACATTTCTGTTGAAAACAGAGGCTATAGCGAATCGCGCTACAAAATCCGAGAGCACTAACACTTGCTAAATAAAGGTGGCATCGGAGCATACGAATGAGGCAGGGAGAGGCTACTGTTGCAATTGGTTTGGTGGTTCATAGTGAATAACCTCAGCATGCGAATAGGCAAAAGTGTGAGGATTGGCAGTGTCTGTAGAGAATTTTGGCATGCTCTTCAGTTGATGTTTTCCTCCTTACGTTGGCCATGAACTACAGAGGAAAGGGCTGGCCTTACTGTTGGGCAAAAGTAAGAAACAGATTGATTCCCTTGGGTAGTGTACACGAAAAGCTAAAACATTAGCTATAACAAAGTGAAATTTTACTCCTCAAATTAAAAATATAAACAACATTCAAAGTACATAACAATTTATTGAAATATTAAAAAAGCTTACAATACATTTGTAAAATAGTATAAACACACAATTAAAAATAGATATATCTTTTTGTGACCTGCACAAAAATATAGGACAGACAAAACTAAATTGTAAATCATAAAACTTGAAAGTTTTACAAGGCATACATTCACAGAAAAAGTTTCAAACTGCCCTGGTGTTATAACCTCACAATCTTATATGCATCAGGGAGGAACAACATGAATTGTACTTAAGCTTGCGTCGACGCGTTTCGGTGGTTTTGCGTTTGATTCGGTGCCACCTTTATCAAGACTGTACTTTTCGTTGTCTGTCATACAGTTGGATCCTCATAGGTCTCCTAAGATGGATATACATGAAATTAGATATCTAATTTTCAAAAACAGATTAACTCCATCTACTACAGCGATTCTAATCTGTCTGTCATCTAAACAGTGCTTTACGGAGAATAAGTTGGAACATCACTTATTTCTTCTTGGAGCTTAGAGGTTATCTACACCTTAAGGTTATAGACCCTACTGCGACCAATTGTTGGGGCTTGATTTTAAATTAAGGTCCCATATTATGGGATATTAGTTTAGTGGATGAACTAGAGAAGTGGTTAGCACTCTATTGTGGGGAAGGCTAATGAAAAAGCTTCCTTTCCATAGATCTTTTTCTCTAAACCTCTCAGTATATGCATACCTGTATGTTTCTTTAACGTATCGTTTCTTATAAGTTGTAGTGGCTGTGATTCTCAGGTAATCGAAAGATGTTTTTACCATCTACAAAGGGAAGAACATGTACCCACTTGATTAATTCTATAATGAATTATATTTAGAACCTATTATATTCTAGGTCTATATTGAAAGGAACATACCTGCGGACTATTATAGTCATTCCTATCCAATGACGATTGTGGAATTTAGTTCAGGTCCGTCGATCTGTGGACGTTTTTGTATAATTAGCCGACCGTTATATCTGGCAAACGTCAGGGAGTGCTGCTGGGCCAATTCTGGGGATGGGCTAAGTGAACCATTCTACAGTGGAAATAGAAATTGGGAAAAAAAACCTATTTCAGGATGTACCTCTATGTTGGTAACTAGAGTGCTACACTAAGAACACATGGGCATAAGTAAAGACTCTATCGAATTCTTACCAATATATGTGGACCACTTGTTGCCAAAAAAACGTTTGAGAAGGCGCGGTGTGCTGCCTTGTTCTAGTTGAAAACGGGGTATTTTGGATAGTCGTATCCCCTAGGGAGGTAAGAATAAAACTCTAATTAAAAACGGGTTTGCAAAGATTTTAACGACTAGCCTATAAAACGGAGCCCTGTTGGGGAGATTCTTACCTGTTTTTGCTGTAGCCTTGCTTCACTACGGGTGTCTGTTCTTCAAATGAGAGATTGCGAGTGAACACACGCCTCTTCTCAAATACTTCCTGCTTGATGGTGATTGGCTATAGAGTGGCTGTCATTAAGGCCAATGGGAGCACGCTACTGCCAAGTAGCTCTATTTGCATATAAGCTGTCCTATCGTAACGTGGTGTTAGAGAACACGTTTCTGGTGGGCGTTTCCTAGCTAGGTTAAATACAGTTCCCTATTAGGTCCTCACCCGGATATGGGTTTCTCTCAAACGTTTTAATGTGCGCTCCAGGGAAATAATTGATTGTCACAAATGCTATCTGGCTGATCCCGTAAACAAATGGCTTGAAAATTGAACTAACTGGGGCAGTGTGTGCTATCTATAGAGTATTAGTTATGTTGTTGTAAATTTAGCCGGTTGTGCTCTAATTGATAGGGAAAGTCTCAATTTAACTCATGACACCAATGGGAGCGAGCTACTATCAAATACCTATATATGCATTGTAGGTTATCCTATGGTTACATTGTATTAGGGGACACGTCTCTGGTGGGCGTGTCCTCGCGGGGTTAAGTGCAATTTCCTTATGGATCCTCGCCCGAAAACGGATTTCTCGCAAGCGTCTCAATGGGCGCTGCAGGGAGATGAGCAGTTATAGGAAATACGCACTGTAGAATCCGGTAATGATGGTTGAGTTATCCTACTGACTGGGGCAGTGTCTATTACTGTTGGTATCTTAAGATATTATGACTCGACTGGTTTTGCCCAAATTTTTAAGGAGACGCCACAAATTTACAGATAACTCCCTCATCTCCCTAATTGCTGGGAGCCGCTTATTTCTATAATGACAGGGATATCACAGGTATCCGATATAAGACTATGGAGAGGCTGGGTTGTTAGCCTTACAAACACTTTGCCCAATCTTCTCTGGTATTCAGACCCCTATCTATAGTATCAAGGTAGCAGAAATACCATTGTTCTCTTCTTTTTCTTAATCTATCTATGTCGCCACCTCTTCTGGTTTGTCTTACCTTCTCTAGTATGAACCATCTGAGATCTTCGCAAGAATGCTGCTTATCTTTGTAATGTTCAGTCAATGGCGCATTAATTTTAGAAGTACGTATTGCTGATTTATGCTCCAACACTCTGGTGCGGAGCTCTCTACTTGTTTCGCCCACGTACCCTAGATTACATGGGCACAATAGTAAGTATACTATATTCTGGCTACGGCAATTATTGAAAGTCCTGGGTTTTAACTCCTTGTCGTTGTATTTGAAATTGCTGCCTAAAATGCAGTGTGGGCAGATGGAACAGGTTCCACACTTATAGTTTCCTACAGCAATATTTCCTGACAGTGTGAGCTGTTGTTCTTTTGCGGTGGGGTAAGTATGTACTAGACTGTTTTTGATGGTCTTATTCCGTCGAAACGAAAATAGGGGTTTGCTTAGTTGGGTTTCTCTATTTTGATTAAGGATTTTCCAATTTCTGTTTATTATGTTTTTGATCTGATTGCTCAGATGAGAAAATTGGGTCACAAAAATTATTCTATTTAGGGGGGAATTATTTTTTGACTTCCTTTCTGGGTTCAAGAGGCTATCACGGTCATAAAACCTGGCACGTTTAAGTGCATTCTTTATAAGTTTCTTGGGGTAACCTCTATTTAGCAATTTTAATTTGGTGTTCTCCGCATGTTTGTAGAAGTCGTCCAAATTGGTACAATTTCTGCGGAGCCGCAAAAATTCCCCGAATGGTACATTGTCTTTTTGGGACTTGGGGTGGTTGCTAGAATATAGTAAGAGGGTATTTTTATCGGTAGGTTTAGTGTAGAGTTCGACCTTGAGGGTCCCTTCCTCTTCCTTGATAATTACATCCAAGAAAGTAACTTGCTGGTTACTATGTTGCCCTGTGAACCTTAGGTTAGGGTCCCCCAAGTTAAGCCACTCCAAGAAATTGCAGAGGGTCTCGCTGGCACCGCTCCAGATGAAAATGATATCATCTATGTAGCGGTGCCAGCAAGAGATATTCTCATAAAATGGGGCCATCTCGTTAAATATATGCTTGTCTTCAAAATTACTCACGTACAGGCAGGCCAGACTAGGGGCACATGTAGCCCCCATACTGGTCCCCTTAACCTGTAGGTAGAGGTCCTCTTTAAAAAGGAAAAAGTTTTTTTTGAGGATCAAATATATGCATGACATTATAAATTGGTCGTTGCCTCCTTTTAGATCTTCCTGTTCTAATATGGATGCTATAACTTGTATTGTATCATTTTGTGGAATATTGGTGTAGAGGGCTTCAATGTCCAAGGCGACCAGAAGCTGGGTCGCCTTGTTGAACCCTCTACCTTCGAACGTCGTGATCGCATGGGTGGTGTCCTTAAGATACGATCTTTGTTTTTTGACGATCGGCTGGAGAAAAAAATCTACATACTGGCTTAAGGGTTCTAGAATTGAACCTATACCACTAATTATCGGTCTCATTGGTGGATTGTCCAGCTGTTTATGTATTTTGGGGAGACCATATATTGCAGGGATTGTTGGATGGTTATTGTGAAGGAATTTATATTCATTATCACTTATTAGCCCGTCTTCCTTTCCTTTCTGTAGTAATTCAGTAACTTCAAGTTTTAATGTATCTAAATCAGTCAATCTAGCTCTTTTGTAATGTTCCTCTACGTTTAGTAAGTTTCTGATGTTTTGTTCATAATGTTTCGTGTTAAAAACTACAACCCCCCCCCTTTGTCAGCCGGTTTGATGGTGATCTCCTTACTATTTTGGAGGTCCATGAGGGCTGTTTTCTGTTCTTTAGTTAGGTTATGGTTGATTTTGTTTCTAGCTGTTCTGTCATACAGGGATTTAATCTCCATCTCTACTATATGTTCAAATATCTCAACCTTTTTCTCTAATTGGTTAAGGTTAGGAAAGAAGGTTGACTTTGGTTTAAAACCCGTTACACTTTCAGGGGGGTTATAATCACGATTTTCAAAAAAATGGTTAAGTCTAACTTTTCTGAAGAAATTTTTTAAGTCACTTTCTAGATTAAATAATGGGTAAAAAGTCGTAGGAGCAAAACTAAAACCCTTCCTCTCTATCTTCACATTACTTACTGTTGGGCAAAACATGTATTTATGATTTTAAGAAGTGTAGTCTGGCTGTACTGAGAGGGCCTGTACAGTACGGTAAATGCCTGTATACCCCTGCAATGTGCATCCAACTGTCACTTGAGATTGAACAGCGAACGAAGCAGCTGGGTTACTGACTGAATGTAAATGGAAGGCACATAGGAAGGGTGTTTGTGGTCACTCAAATGATTGAAACCTGGTTGATGCACTACCAAAGCTGGGGTACCAGGGGGGAACATTTGAGGGGTATTGAGATGGTGGTGTCCAGAGGTCAAAATATGTTTCAGAGACACAGAGGTACTGCGGTCCTGGTCCCACATTGGGGGTAGACAAAAGTCCCTGCTAAAGATTTCTGTCCAACTGTTACCACATTTTGTGAAGCCTGGCTCCCTCTGTAACGATTCCCCAGTGTCTTTCGATCCTACAGATGACTGTAGCAAACTTCCCAAATTTGTTCTTGGCCTCATACTCCCAAAGGAGTGCCTGACATTTGCCAGCCTAACGATACTCACATTCTGGGAAAAACCTCACTAACTATGCATATTTATCTACCACAAATGGCAAATCCTTACAATTGCAGAACATCATATCGCACTTGTCATCTTTGAGGTACTGTAAGTATTTGGATTTGAGGGAAATATTCATCCTTGCTTGCTCTCTCCCATCTGAAGTCTATGGTGCTGCTGTTCCTTTCTCACATGTCCCTTCAAAGAGACAAGTGACACACAGACTCAATCACTCAGCAAACATATATGCTTTGACGTTTTCATCTTGCTGTTTACCTTCCAAATATTCCCCCTTCACCACAAATACAGGCCTGCCATTCCTCATCCCCTCAGTCAAAGCAGTCCTTCACTCCTTAGGCCCTGCAAGACCACCATGAACAAGAATCATGTCAGCAAGCAGAAGAAAAGCCTCAGTGTGCTCTTTTGTTCATACTGCTGCCCTCTAGTAACACTTCATGGCAACTGCAGCATAAGAATGGGACTGAGAAGAGGGCTGTCCTATGCAAATAATATCCTTCCATGCACACTTTCTTCTGAGACGGTCGGAGGCTTTTGCCGTGATACCGCCTCCAACATATGGTCTTCAACCAAATTTTTAAAAAGCCCACCTGCCTTAGACAAAGGATTTTGGCACTTGAAGGAAGCACATGGGGACATCACCCTCATTTAGCAGGGTCCTAAATTGCCTGCTGTCAGCCTGTATACAGAACAAGGGCGTTCGTGGGCGTTCGTGAGCGTTCCTCAAAGGAAGGAGGTGGGTGATTAATTCACAGTGCCAGGGCAGGCCCAGCCCAGGCCAGCGCAGCCCAGCCCGGCACAGCGCATTGCTGTGGAGGTCCATTCCTTCACATCCTGCAGCAGGGATGATGCAGACCTACTAGAGCAAAGGCTTGACTCTGCCCATGTCTGTCTCTTAAAGGAAACAATCTTTCTAGCTTCTTATTGCACCTAATAAATGGACTCTAGCTTGCCTCAAACTTGACCCATCATTTCATAACCAGAGCTCATACTTGACCTTTATTTCTATCCAAGCTCACTGGCACCAAACCCCTGATTTGAGTGAGTGGCTCACACCAAAATGAAAAATCACCATCATCCAACCTATTTTACAATAAGTGTAGCACCTTCCTCGCATTCTTGTGCTCAGTTATAACCCCCAATACCACAATTGCACTCTGCAATTCACCAAACTTAAAGGACAAAGAATGATGACATTGATAAAGGAAAATAAGGCCTTATCCCTATTGCACCTACTTGAGAAATAGGGAGGTTGGTAGAAGGTCATGAGGGAAAACATTTGAAATTTTGGGACACACATGCCAAAAAGAGTGTCCACTTTTCTCCTCTGTTACCAAGTAAAACAAAATCTTAGCAAAAAAAAAAACATTCACTTTTTGAAAAATCCCACCTTGGGATACCTCTACAGCATTGGCAGGATTCGAACCCTGGCCTGTGAGGGCTGTCCGCACCAAAGGTACAAGACTTACCTTTGAGCTATAGCTCCTTAGTGGTCTAGAGGATTGCAGTAGTAACTATAAGCAACATACAGGCCTTGGTGTCCTTCCCTGCGGCTTCCATTGCACATGAAAAGGATGACCATGACATAAGGACAATTTGATAAGCTACTTACATGGAAACCAGTGTGGTCCAGTGGGTAAGTGCCTGCCTTCCATGCAGGCAACCAGGGTTCGAATCCCGGGTTCGGCACCAGGTGACTGATGGTGGCAGAGCAGAGGTAAGTTGGAGGTGGGCCTAAATGGCCAATTGGTAAGTAAAATGTGTCTGTGTGTTGTGTAAGAGTGGAATCATGCCTAGTGAATGAGGGATTGCAGATTGGTTGGTAAGTAAAATAGGTGTGGCCTGAACAGAGAGAGGTGAAAGAAAGGGAACAGGTGTTGTGAGGAGGAGGAGCCAAGTCAGAGTGGGTGGGGTCAGAGAGGAGGAGTATAGGCGGAGCCTAGGCAGAGAGGAGGGGTATAGGAGGAGCCGAGTGGGAGGGGTCAGGGAGGAGGAGCATAGGAGGAGCCAAGTCAGAGTGGGTGGGGTCAGAGAGGAGGAGTATAGGCGGAGCCTAGGCAGAGAGGAGGGGTATAGGAGGAGCCTAGTCAGAGTGGGAGGGGTCAGAGAGGAGGAGCATAGGAGGAGCCAAGTCAGAGTGGGTGGGGTCAGAGAGGAGGAGTATAGGCGGAGCCTAGGCAGAGAGGAGGGGTATAGGAGGAGCCTAGTCAGAGTGGGTGGGGTCAGAGAGCAGAGGAATAGGTGGAGGAGGATCCTGACTTATTGTGGGGTACTGCAAATACTTTTTTACTGCACCCCCCCTATACTCTCTGATTTCTGTTGGGAGGGGGCAGTCAAAATTTGGGGGAGCAGTATTAAAAGGTGCTTGGGCGCAACGTGAAGGCGATGAGGTGCACACAATGGCTTGGCTTCCAGGTACTTTTTGAGGGGCTACCATTAGTTTGTATTGCTCTGATCCTCCCTCATGGGGTGTACCCCAAATGGTTAGGGGCAACGGGGGGGCAAGAAGCTGTTTGACAGTTTCTATTAACAACAGGGGTCACCATACGATTATGCTGAAGTTATGCTATTGAAAGGTAAAACAAGGAGCATTTGGCTGTATTTTTGCAGGTGGGGTGCCCCAAAATGTTACTGCCAGCAGCAGCAGCCCCCTTCCTCCCCACCCTGCAGATTGGTATAGGTACCTTTAGGACATTTCTGTTGAAAACAGAGGCTATAGCGAATCGCGCTACAAAATCCGAGAGCACTAACACTTGCTAAATAAAGGTGGCATCGGAGCATACGAATGAGGCAGGGAGAGGCTACTGTTGCAATTGGTTTGGTGGTTCATAGTGAATAACCTCAGCATGCGAATAGGCAAAAGTGTGAGGATTGGCAGTGTCTGTAGAGAATTTTGGCATGCTCTTCAGTTGATGTTTTCCTCCTTACGTTGGCCATGAACTACAGAGGAAAGGCCTGGCCTTACTGTTGGGCAAAACATGTATTTATGATTTTAAGAAGTGTAGTCTGGCTGTACTGAGAGGGCCTGTACAGTACGGTAAATGCCTGTATACCCCTGCAATGTGCATCCAACTGTCACTTGAGATTGAACAGCGAACGAAGCAGCTGGGTTACTGACTGAATGTAAATGGAAGGCACATAGGAAGGGTGTTTGTGGTCACTCAAATGATTGAAACCTGGTTGATGCACTACCAAAGCTGGGGTACCAGGGGGGAACATTTGAGGGGTATTGAGATGGTGGTGTCCAGAGGTCAAAATATGTTTCAGAGACACAGAGGTACTGCGGTCCTGGTCCCACATTGGGGGTAGACAAAAGTCCCTGTTAAAGATTTCTGTCCAACTGTTACCACATTTTGTGAAGCCTGGCTCCCTCTGTAACGATTCCCCAGTGTCTTTCGATCCTACAGATGACTGTAGCAAACTTCCCAAATTTGTTCTTGGCCTCATACTCCCAAAGGAGTGCCTGACATTTGCCAGCCTAACGATACTCACATTCTGGGAAAAACCTCACTAACTATGCATATTTATCTACCACACATGGCAAATCCTTACAATTGCAGAACATCATATCGCACTTGTCATCTTTGAGGTACTGTAAGTATTTGGATTTGAGGGAAATATTCATCCTTGCTTGCTCTCTCCCATCTGAAGTCTATGGTGCTGCTGTTCCTTTCTCACATGTCCCTTCAAAGAGACAAGTGACACACAGACTCAATCACTCAGCAAACATATATGCTTTGACGTTTTCATCTTGCTTTTTACCTTCCAAATATTCCCCCTTCACCACAAATACAGGCCTGCCATTCCTCATCCCCTCAGTCAAAGCAGTCCTTCACTCCTTAGGCCCTGCAAGACCACCATGAACAAGAATCATGTCAGCAAGCAGAAGAAAAGCCTCAGTGTGCTCTTTTGTTCATACTGCTGCCCTCTAGTAACACTTCATGGCAACTGCAGCATAAGAATGGGACTGAGAAGAGGGCTGTCCTATGCAAATAATATCCTTCCATGCACACTTTCTTCTGAGACGGTCGGAGGCTTTTGCCGTGATACCGCCTCCAACATATGGTCTTCAACCAAATTTTTAAAAAGCCCACCTGCCTTAGACAAAGGATTTTGGCACTTGAAGGAAGCACATGGGGACATCACCCTCATTTAGCAGGGTCCTAAATTGCCTGCTGTCAGCCTGTATACAGAACAAGGGCGTTCGTGGGCGTTCGTGAGCGTTCCTCAAAGGAAGGAGGTGGGTGATTAATTCACAGTGCCAGGGCAGGCCCAGCCCAGGCAAGCGCAGCCCAGCCCGGCACAGCGCATTGCTGTGGAGGTCCATTCCTTCACATCCTGCAGCAGGGATGATGCAGACCTACTAGAGCAAAGGCTTGACTCTGCCCATGTCTGTCTCTTAAAGGAAACAATCTTTCTAGCTTCTTATTGCACCAAATAAATGGACTCTAGCTTGCCTCAAACTTGACCCATCATTTCATAACCAGAGCTCATACTTGACCTTTATTTCTATCCAAGCTCACTGGCACCAAACCCCTGATTTGAGTGAGTGGCTCACACCAAAATGAAAAATCACCATCATCCAACCTATTTTACAATAAGTGTAGCACCTTCCTCGCATTCTTGTGCTCAGTTATAACCCCCAATACCACAATTGCACTCTGCAATTCACCAAACTTAAAGGACAAAGAATGATGACATTGATAAAGGAAAATAAGGCCTTATCCCTATTGCACCTACTTGAGAAATAGGGAGGTTGGTAGAAGGTCATGAGGGAAAACATTTGAAATTTTGGGACACACATGCCAAAAAGAGTGTCCACTTTTCTCCTCTGTTACCAAGTAAAACAAAATCTTAGCAAAAAAAAAACCATTCACTTTTTGAAAAATTCCACCTTGGGATACCTCTACAGCATTGGCAGGATTCGAACCCTGGCCTGTGAGGGCTGTCCGCACCAAAGGTACAAGACTTACCTTTGAGCTATAGCTCCTTAGTGGTCTAGAGGATTGCAGTAGTAACTATAAGCAACATACAGGCCTTGGTGTCCTTCCCTGCGGCTTCCATTGCACATGAAAAGGATGACCATGACATAAGGACAATTTGATAAGCTACTTACATGGAAACCAGTGTGGTCCAGTGGGTAAGTGCCTGCCTTCCATGCAGGCAACCAGGGTTCGAATCCCGGGTTCGGCACCAGGTGACTGATGGTGGCAGAGCAGAGGTAAGTTGGAGGTGGGCCTAAATGGCCAATTGGTAAGTAAAATGTGTCTGTGTGTTGTGTAAGAGTGGAATCATGCCTAGTGAATGAGAGATTGCAGATTGGTTGGTAAGTAAAATAGGTGTGGCCTGAACAGAGAGAGGTGAAAGAAAGGGAACAGGTGTTGTGTGCAGGAGGAGGAGGAGCCAAGTCAGAGTGGGTGGGGTCAGAGAGGAGGGGTATAGGAGGAGCCTAGTCAGAGTGGGAGGTGTCATAGAGGAGGAGCATAGGAGGAGCCATGTCAGAGTGGGTGGGGTCAGAGAGGAGGAGTATAGGCGGAGCCTAGTCAGAGTGGGAGGGGTCAGAGAGGAGGAGCATAGGAGGAGCCTAGTCAGAGTGGGTGGGGTTAGAGAGGAGGAGTATAGGCGGAGCCTAGGCAGAGAGGAGGGGTATAGGAGGAGCCTAGTCAGAGTGGATGGGGTCAGAGAGCAGAGGAATAGGTGGAGGAGGATCCTGACTTATTGTGGGGTACTGCAAATACTTTTTTACTGCACCCCCCCTATACTCTCTGATTTCTGTTGGGAGGGGGCAGTCAAAATTTGGGGGAGCAGTATTAAAAGGTGCTTGGGCGCAACGTGAAGGCGATGAGGTGCACACAATGGCTTGGCTTCCAGGTACTTTTTGAGGGGCTACCATTAGTTTGTATTGCTCTGATCCTCCCTCATGGGGTGTACCCCAAATGGTTAGCGGCAACGGGGGGGCAAGAAGCTGTTTGACAGTTTCTATTAACAACAGGGGTCACCATACGATTATGCTGCAGTTATGCTATTGAAAGGTAAAACAAGGAGCATTTGGCTGTATTTTTGCAGGTGGGGTGCCCCAAACTGTTACTGCCAGCAGCAGCAGCCCCCTTCCTCCCCACCCTGCAGATTGGTATAGGTACCTTTAGGACATTTCTGTTGAAAACAGAGGCTATAGCGAATCGCGCTACAAAATCCGAGAGCACTAACACTTGCTAAATAAAGGTGGCATCGGAGCATACGAATGAGGCAGGGAGAGGCTACTGTTGCAATTGGTTTGGTGGTTCATAGTGAATAACCTCAGCATGCGAATAGGCAAAAGTGTGAGGATTGGCAGTGTCTGTAGAGAATTTTGGCATGCTCTTCAGTTGATGTTTTCCTCCTTACGTTGGCCATGAACTACAGAGGAAAGGCCTGGCCTTACTGTTGGGCAAAACATGTATTTATGATTTTAAGAAGTGTAGTCTGGCTGTACTGAGAGGGCCTGTACAGTACGGTAAATGCCTGTATACCCCTGCAATGTGCATCCAACTGTCACTTGAGATTGAACAGCGAACGAAGCAGCTGGGTTACTGACTGAATGTAAATGGAAGGCACATAGGAAGGGTGTTTGTGGTCACTCAAATGATTGAAACCTGGTTGATGCACTACCAAAGCTGGGGTACCAGGGGGGAACATTTGAGGGGTATTGAGATGGTGGTGTCCAGAGGTCAAAATATGTTTCAGAGACACAGAGGTACTGCGGTCCTGGTCCCACATTGGGGGTAGACAAAAGTCCCTGCTAAAGATTTCTGTCCAACTGTTACCACATTTTGTGAAGCCTGGCTCCCTCTGTAACGATTCCCCAGTGTCTTTCGATCCTACAGATGACTGTAGCAAACTTCCCAAATTTGTTCTTGGCCTCATACTCCCAAAGGAGTGCCTGACATTTGCCAGCCTAACGATACTCACATTCTGGGAAAAACCTCACTAACTATGCATATTTATCTACCACACATGGCAAATCCTTACAATTGCAGAACATCATATCGCACTTGTCATCTTTGAGGTACTGTAAGTATTTGGATTTGAGGGAAATATTCATCCTTGCTTGCTCTCTCCCATCTGAAGTCTATGGTGCTGCTGTTCCTTTCTCACATGTCCCTTCAAAGAGACAAGTGACACACAGACTCAATCACTCAGCAAACATATATGCTTTGACGTTTTCATCTTGCTGTTTACCTTCCAAATATTCCCCCTTCACCACAAATACAGGCCTGCCATTCCTCATCCCCTCAGTCAAAGCAGTCCTTCACTCCTTAGGCCCTGCAAGACCACCATGAACAAGAATCATGTCAGCAAGCAGAAGAAAAGCCTCAGTGTGCTCTTTTGTTCATACTGCTGCCCTCTAGTAACACTTCATGGCAACTGCAGCATAAGAATGGGACTGAGAAGAGGGCTGTCCTATGCAAATAATATCCTTCCATGCACACTTTCTTCTGAGACGGTCGGAGGCTTTTGCCGTGATACCGCCTCCAACATATGGTCTTCAACCAAATTTTTAAAAAGCCCACCTGCCTTAGACAAAGGATTTTGGCACTTGAAGGAAGCACATGGGGACATCACCCTCATTTAGCAGGGTCCTAAATTGCCTGCTGTCAGCCTGTATACAGAACAAGGGCGTTCGTGGGCCTTCGTGAGCGTTCCTCAAAGGAAGGAGGTGGGTGATTAATTCACAGTGCCAGGGCAGGCCCAGCCCAGGCCAGCGCAGCCCAGCCCGGCACAGCGCATTGCTGTGGAGGTCCATTCCTTCACATCCTGCAGCAGGGATGATGCAGACCTACTAGAGCAAAGGCTTGACTCTGCCCATGTCTGTCTCTTAAAGGAAACAATCTTTCTAGCTTCTTATTGCACCTAATAAATGGACTCTAGCTTGCCTCAAACTTGACCCATCATTTCATTAGCCAGAGCTCATACTTGACCTTTATTTCTATCCAAGCTCACTGGCACCAAACCCCTGATTTGAGCGAGTGGCTCACACCAAAATGAAAAATCACCATCATCCAACCTATTTTACAATAAGTGTAGCACCTTCCTCGCATTCTTGTGCTCAGTTATCCCCCAATACCACAATTGCACTCTGCAATTCACCAAACTTAAAGGACAAAGAATGATGACATTGATAAAGGAAAATAAGGCCTTGTCCCTATTGCACCTACTTGAGAAATAGGGAGGTTGGTAGAAGGTCATGAGGGAAAACATTTGAAATTTTGGGACACACATGCCAAAAAGAGTGTCCACTTTTCTCCTCTGTTACCAAGTAAAACAAAATCTTAGCAAAAAAAAAAACATTCACTTTTTGAAAATTTCCACCTTGGGATACCTCTACAGCATTGGCAGGATTCGAACCCTGGCCTGTGAGGGCTGTCCGCACCAAAGGTACAAGACTTACCTTTGCGCTATAGCTCCTTAGTGGTCTAGAGGATGGCAGTAGTAACTATAAGCAACATACAGGCCTTGGTGTCCTTCCCTGCGGCTTCCATTGCACATGAAAAGGATGACCATGACATAAGGACAATTTCATAAGCTACTTACATGGAAACCAGTGTGGTCCAGTGGGTAAGTGCCTGCCTTCCATGCAGGCAACCAGGGTTCGAATCCCGGGTTCGGCACCAGGTGACTGATGGTGGCAGAGCAGAGGTAAGTTGGAGGTGGGCCTAAATGGCCAATTGGTAAGTAAAATGTGTCTGTGTGTTGTGTAAGAGTGGAATCATGCCTAGTGAATGAGGGATTGCAGATTGGTTGGTAAGTAAAATAGGTGTGGCCTGAACAGAGAGAGGTGAAAGAAAGGGAACAGGTGTTGTGAGGAGGAGGAGCCAAGTCAGAGTGGGTGGGGTCAGAGAGGAGGAGTATAGGAGGAGCTGGGTCAGAGAGGAGGGGTATAGGAGGAGCCTAGGCAGAGAGGAGGGGTATAGGAGGAGCCAAGTCAGAGTGGGTGGGGTCAGAGAGGAGGAGTATAGGCAGAGCCTAGGCAGAGAGGAGGGGTATAGGAGGAGCCTAGTCAGAGTGGGTGGGGTCAGAGAGCAGAGGAATAGGTGGAGGAGGATCCTGACTTATTGTGGGGTACTGCAAATACTTTTTTACTGCACCCCCCCTATACTCTCTGATTTCTGTTGGGAGGGGGCAGTCAAAATTTGGGGGAGCAGTATTAAAAGGTGCTTGGGCGCAACGTGAAGGCGATGAGGTGCACACAATGGCTTGGCTTCCAGGTACTTTTTGAGGGGCTACCATTAGTTTGTATTGCTCTGATCCTCCCTCATGGAGTGTACCCCAAATGGTTAGGGGCAACGGGGGGCAAGAAGCTGTTTGACAGTTTCTATTAACAACAGGGGTCACCATACGATTATGCTGCAGTTATGCTATTGAAAGGTAAAACAAGGAGCATTTGGCTGTATTTTTGCAGGTGGGGTGCCCCAAAATGTTACTGCCAGCAGCAGCAGCCCCCTTCCTCCCCACCCTGCAGATTGGTATAGGTACCTTTAGGACATTTCTGTTGAAAACAGAGGCTATAGCGAATCGCGCTACAAAATCCGAGAGCACTAACACTTGCTAAATAAAGGTGGCATCGGAGCATACGAATGAGGCAGGGAGAGGCTACTGTTGCAATTGGTTTGGTGGTTCATAGTGAATAACCTCAGCATGCGAATAGGCAAAAGTGTGAGGATTGGCAGTGTCTGTAGAGAATTTTGGCATGCTCTTCAGTTGATGTTTTCCTCCTTACGTTGGCCATGAACTACAGAGGAAAGGGCTGGCCTTACTGTTGGGCAAAACATGTATTTATGATTTTAAGAAGTGTAGTCTGGCTGTACTGAGAGGGCCTGTACAGTACGGTAAATGCCTGTATACCCCTGCAATGTGCATCCAACTGTCACTTGAGATTGAACAGCGAACGAAGCAGCTGGGTTACTGACTGAATGTAAATGGAAGGCACATAGGAAGGGTGTTTGTGGTCACTCAAATGATTGAAACCTGGTTGATGCACTACCAAAGCTGGGGTACCAGGGGGGAACATTTGAGGGGTATTGAGATGGTGGTGTCCAGAGGTCAAAATATGTTTCAGAGACACAGAGGTACTGCGGTCCTGGTCCCACATTGGGGGTAGACAAAAGTCCCTGCTAAAGATTTCTGTCCAACTGTTACCACATTTTGTGAAGCCTGGCTCCCTCTGTAACGATTCCCCAGTGTCTTTCGATCCTACAGATGACTGTAGCAAACTTCCCAAATTTGTTCTTGGCCTCATACTCCCAAAGGAGTGCCTGACATTTGCCAGCCTAACGATACTCACATTCTGGGAAAAACCTCACTAACTATGCATATTTATCTACCACAAATGGCAAATCCTTACAATTGCAGAACATCATATCGCACTTGTCATCTTTGAGGTACTGTAAGTATTTGGATTTGAGGGAAATATTCATCCTTGCTTGCTCTCTCCCATCTGAAGTCTATGGTGCTGCTGTTCCTTTCTCACATGTCCCTTCAAAGAGACAAGTGACACACAGACTCAATCACTCAGCAAACATATATGCTTTGACGTTTTCATCTTGCTGTTTACCTTCCAAATATTCCCCCTTCACCACAAATACAGGCCTGCCATTCCTCATCCCCTCAGTCAAAGCAGTCCTTCACTCCTTAGGCCCTGCAAGACCACCATGAACAAGAATCATGTCAGCAAGCAGAAGAAAAGCCTCAGTGTGCTCTTTTGTTCATACTGCTGCCCTCTAGTAACACTTCATGGCAACTGCAGCATAAGAATGGGACTGAGAAGAGGGCTGTCCTATGCAAATAATATCCTTCCATGCACACTTTCTTCTGAGACGGTCGGAGGCTTTTGCCGTGATACCGCCTCCAACATATGGTCTTCAACCAAATTTTTAAAAAGCCCACCTGCCTTAGACAAAGGATTTTGGCACTTGAAGGAAGCACATGGGGACATCACCCTCATTTAGCAGGGTCCTAAATTGCCTGCTGTCAGCCTGTATACAGAACAAGGGCGTTCGTGGGCGTTCGTGAGCGTTCCTCAAAGGAAGGAGGTGGGTGATTAATTCACAGTGCCAGGGCAGGCCCAGCCCAGGCCAGCGCAGCCCAGCCCGGCACAGCGCATTGCTGTGGAGGTCCATTCCTTCACATCCTGCAGCAGGGATGATGCAGACCTACTAGAGCAAAGGCTTGACTCTGCCCATGTCTGTCTCTTAAAGGAAACAATCTTTCTAGCTTCTTATTGCACCTAATAAATGGACTCTAGCTTGCCTCAAACTTGACCCATCATTTCATAACCAGAGCTCATACTTGACCTTTATTTCTATCCAAGCTCACTGGCACCAAACCCCTGATTTGAGTGAGTGGCTCACACCAAAATGAAAAATCACCATCATCCAACCTATTTTACAATAAGTGTAGCACCTTCCTCGCATTCTTGTGCTCAGTTATAACCCCCAATACCACAATTGCACTCTGCAATTCACCAAACTTAAAGGACAAAGAATGATGACATTGATAAAGGAAAATAAGGCCTTATCCCTATTGCACCTACTTGAGAAATAGGGAGGTTGGTAGAAGGTCATGAGGGAAAACATTTGAAATTTTGGGACACACATGCCAAAAAGAGTGTCCACTTTTCTCCTCTGTTACCAAGTAAAACAAAATCTTAGCAAAAAAAAAAACATTCACTACCTCTACAGCATTGGCAGGATTCGAACCCTGGCCTGTGAGGGCTGTCCGCACCAAAGGTACAAGACTTACCTTTGAGCTATAGCTCCTTAGTGGTCTAGAGGATTGCAGTAGTAACTATAAGCAACATACAGGCCTTGGTGTCCTTCCCTGCGGCTTCCATTGCACATGAAAAGGATGACCATGACATAAGGACAATTTGATAAGCTACTTACATGGAAACCAGTGTGGTCCAGTGGGTAAGTGCCTGCCTTCCATGCAGGCAACCAGGGTTCGAATCCCGGGTTCGGCACCAGGTGACTGATGGTGGCAGAGCAGAGGTAAGTTGGAGGTGGGCCTAAATGGCCAATTGGTAAGTAAAATGTGTCTGTGTGTTGTGTAAGAGTGGAATCATGCCTAGTGAATGAGGGATTGCAGATTGGTTGGTAAGTAAAATAGGTGTGGCCTGAACAGAGAGAGGTGAAAGAAAGGGAACAGGTGTTGTGTGCAGGAGGAGGAGGAGCCAAGTCAGAGTGGGTGGGGTCAGAGAGGAGGGGTATAGGAGGAGCCTAGTCAGAGTGGGAGGTGTCATAGAGGAGGAGCATAGGAGGAGCCTAGTCAGAGTGGGTGGGGTTAGAGAGGAGGGGTTCAGGAGGAGCCAAGTCAGAGTGGGTGGGGTCAGAGAGGAGGAGTATAGGCGGAGCCTAGGCAGAGAGGAGGGGTATAGGAGGAGCCTAGTCAGAGTGGGTGGGGTCAGAGAGCAGAGGAATAGGTGGAGGAGGATCCTGACTTATTGTGGGGTACTGCAAATACTTTTTTACTGCACCCCCCCTATACTCTCTGATTTCTGTTGGGAGGGGGCAGTCAAAATTTGGGGGAGCAGTATTAAAAGGTGCTTGGGCGCAACGTGAAGGCGATGAGGTGCACACAATGGCTTGGCTTCCAGGTACTTTTTGAGGGGCTACCATTAGTTTGTATTGCTCTGATCCTCCCTCATGGGGTGTACCCCAAATGGTTAGGGGCAACGGGGGGGCAAGAAGCTGTTTGACAGTTTCTATTAACAACAGGGGTCACCATACGATTATGCTGCAGTTATGCTATTGAAAGGTAAAACAAGGAGCATTTGGCTGTATTTTTGCAGGTGGGGTGCCCCAAAATGTTACTGCTAGCAGCAGCAGCCCCCTTCCTCCCCTCCCTGCAGATTGGTATAGGTACCTTTAGGACATTTCTGTTGAAAACAGAGGCTATAGCGAATCGCGCTACAAAATCCGAGAGCACTAACACTTGCTAAATAAAGGTGGCATCGGAGCATACGAATGAGGCAGGGAGAGGCTACTGTTGCAATTGGTTTGGTGGTTCATAGTGAATAACCTCAGCATGCGAATAGGCAAAAGTGTGAGGATTGGCAGTGTCTGTAGAGAATTTTGGCATGCTCTTCAGTTGATGTTTTCCTCCTTACGTTGGCCATGAACTACAGAGGAAAGGCCTGGCCTTACTGTTGGGCAAAACATGTATTTATGATTTTAAGAAGTGTAGTCTGGCTGTACTGAGAGGGCCTGTACAGTACGGTAAATGCCTGTATACCCCTGCAATGTGCATCCAACTGTCACTTGAGATTGAACAGCGAACGAAGCAGCTGGGTTACTGACTGAATGTAAATGGAAGGCACATAGGAAGGGTGTTTGTGGTCACTCAAATGATTGAAACCTGGTTGATGCACTACCAAAGCTGGGGTACCAGGGGGGAACATTTGAGGGTATTGAGATGGTGGTGTCCAGAGGTCAAAATATGTTTCAGAGACACAGAGGTACTGCGGTCCTGGTCCCACATTGGGGGTAGACAAAAGTCCCTGCTAAAGATTTCTGTCCAACTGTTACCACATTTTGTGAAGCCTGGCTCCCTCTGTAACGATTCCCCAGTGTCTTTCGATCCTACAGATGACTGTAGCATACTTCCCAAATTTGTTCTTGGCCTCATACTCCCAAAGGAGTGCCTGACATTTGCCAGCCTAACGATACTCACATTCTGGGAAAAACCTCACTAACTATGCATATTTATCTACCACACATGGCAAATCCTTACAATTGCAGAACATCATATCGCACTTGTCATCTTTGAGGTACTGTAAGTATTTGGATTTGAGGGAAATATTCATCCTTGCTTGCTCTCTCCCATCTGAAGTCTATGGTGCTGCTGTTCCTTTCTCACATGTCCCTTCAAAGAGACAAGTGACACACAGACTCAATCACTCAGCAAACATATATGCTTTGACGTTTTCATCTTGCTGTTTACCTTCCAAATATTCCCCCTTCACCACAAATACAGGCCTGCCATTCCTCATCCCCTCAGTCAAAGCAGTCCTTCACTCCTTAGGCCCTGCAAGACCACCATGAACAAGAATCATGTCAGCAAGCAGAAGAAAAGCCTCAGTGTGCTCTTTTGTTCATACTGCTGCCCTCTAGTAACACTTCATGGCAACTGCAGCATAAGAATGGGACTGAGAAGAGGGCTGTCCTATGCAAATAATATCCTTCCATGCACACTTTCTTCTGAGACGGTCGGAGGCTTTTGCCGTGATACCGCCTCCAACATATGGTCTTCAACCAAATTTTTAAAAAGCCCACCTGCCTTAGACGAAGGATTTTGCCACTTGAAGGAAGCACATGGGGACATCACCCTCATTTAGCAGGGTCCTAATTTGCCTGCTGTCAGCCTGTATACAGAACAAGGGCGTTCGTGGGCGTTCGTGAGCGTTCCTCAAAGGAAGGAGGTGGGTGATTAAGTCACAGTGCCAGGGCAGGCCCAGCCCAGGCCAGCGCAGCCCAGCCCGGCACAGCGCATTGCTGTGGAGGTCCATTCCTTCACATCCTGCAGCAGGGATGATGCAGACCTACTAGAGCAAAGGCTTGACTCTGCCCATGTCTGTCTCTTAAAGGAAACAATCTTTCTAGCTTCTTATTGCACCTAATAAATGGACTCTAGCTTGGCTTAAACTTGACCCATCATTTCATTAGCCAGAGCTCATACTTGACCTTTATTTCTATCCAAGCTCACTGGCACCAAACCCCTGATTTGAGCGAGTGGCTCACACCAAAATGAAAAATCACCATCATCCAACCTATTTTACAATAAGTGTAGCACCTTCCTCGCATTCTTGTGCTCAGTTATAACCCCCAATACCACAATTGCACTCTGCAATTCACCAAACTTAAAGGACAAAGAATGATGACATTGATAAAGGAAAATAAGGCCTGGTCCCTATTGCACCTACTTGAGAAATAGGGAGGTTGGTAGAAGGTCATGAGGGAAAACATTTGAAATTTTGGGACACACATGCCAAAAAGAGTGTCCACTTTTCTCCTCTGTTACCAAGTAAAAAAAAATCTTAGCAAAAAAAAAACCATTCACTTTTTGAAAATTTCCACCTTGGGATACCTCTACAGCATTGGCAGGATTCGAACCCTGGCCTGTGAGGGCTGTCCGCACCAAAGGTACAAGACTTACCTTTGCGATATAGCTCCTTAGTGGTCTAGAGGATTGCAGTAGTAACTATAAGCAACATACAGGCCTTGGTGTCCTTCCCTGCGGCTTCCATTGCACATGAAAAGGATGACCATGACATAAGGACAATTTGATAAGCTACTTACATGGAAACCAGTGTGGTCCAGTGGGTAAGTGCCTGCCTTCCATGCAGGCAACCAGGGTTCGAATCCCGGGTTCGGCACCAGGTGACTGATGGTGGCAGAGCAGAGGTAAGTTGGAGGTGGGCCTAAATGGCCAATTGGTAAGTAAAATGTGTCTGTGTGTTGTGTAAGAGTGGAATCATGCCTAGTGAATGAGGGATTGCAGATTGGTTGGTAAGTAGAATAGGTGTGGCCTGAACAGAGAGAGGTGAAAGAAAGGGAACAGGTGTTGTGTGCAGGAGGAGGAGCCAAGTCAGAGTGGGAGGTGTCATAGAGGAGGAGCATAGGAGGAGCCTAGTCAGAGTGGGAGGTGTCATAGAGGAGGAGCATAGGAGGAGCCTAGTCAGAGTGGGTGGGGTTAGAGAGGAGGGGTTCAGGAGGAGCCAAGTCAGAGTGGGTGGGGTCAGAGAGGAGGAGTATAGGCGGAGCCTAGGCAGAGAGGAGGGGTATAGGAGGAGCCTAGTCAGAGTGGGTGGGGTCAGAGAGCAGAGGAATAGGTGGAGGAGGATCCTGACTTATTGTGGGGTACTGCAAATACTTTTTTACTGCACCCCCCCTATACTCTCTGATTTCTGTTGGGAGGGGGCAGTCAAAATTTGGGGGAGCAGTATTAAAAGGTGCTTGGGCACAACGTGAAGGCGATGAGGTGCACACAATGGCTTGGCTTCCAGGTACTTTTTGAGGGGCTACCATTAGTTTGTATTGCTCTGATCCTCTCTCATGGGGTGTACCCCAAATGGTTAGGGGCAACGGGGGGGCAAGAAGCTGTTTGACAGTTTCTATTAACAACAGGGGTCACCATACGATTATGCTGCAGTTATGCTATTGAAAGGTAAAACAAGGAGCATTTGGCTGTATTTTTGCAGGTGGGGTGCCCCAAAATGTTACTGCTAGCAGCAGCAGCCCCCATCCTCCCCACCCTGCAGATTGGTATAGGTACCTTTAGGACATTTCTGTTGAAAACAGAGGCTATAGCGAATCGCGCTACAAAATCCGAGAGCACTAACACTTGCTAAATAAAGGTGGCATCGGAGCATACGAATGAGGCAGGGAGAGGCTACTGTTGCAATTGGTTTGGTGGTTCATAGTGAATAACCTCAGCATGCGAATAGGCAAAAGTGTGAGGATTGGCAGTGTCTGTAGAGAATTTTGGCATGCTCTTCAGTTGATGTTTTCCTCCTTACGTTGGCCATGAACTACAGAGGAAAGGCCTGGCCTTACTGTTGGGCAAAACATGTATTTATGATTTTAAGAAGTGTAGTCTGGCTGTACTGAGAGGGCCAGTACAGTACGGTAAATGCCTGTATACCCCTGCAATGTGCATCCAACTGTCACTTGAGATTGAACAGCGAACGAAGCAGCTGGGTTACTGACTGAATGTAAATGGAAGGCACATAGGAAGGGTGTTTGTGGTCACTCAAATGATTGAAACCTGGTTGATGCACTACCAAAGCTGGGGTCCCAGGGGGGAACATTTGAGGGTATTGAGATGGTGGTGTCCAGAGGTCAAAATATGTTTCAGAGACACAGAGGTACTGCGGTCCTGGTCCCACATTGGGGGTAGACAAAAGTCCCTGCTAAAGATTTCTGTCCAACTGTTACCACATTTTGTGAAGCCTGGCTCCCTCTGTAACGATTCCCCAGTGTCTTTCGATCCTACAGATGACTGTAGCATACTTCCCAAATTTGTTCTTGGCCTCATACTCCCAAAGGAGTGCCTGACATTTGCCTGCCTAACGATACTCACATTCTGGGAAAAACCTCACTAACTATGCATATTTATCTACCACACATGGCAAATCCTTACAATTGCAGAACATCATATCGCACTTGTCATCTTTGAGGTACTGTAAGTATTTGGATTTGAGGGAAATATTCATCCTTGCTTGCTCTCTCCCATCTGAAGTCTATGGTGCTGCTGTTCCTTTCTCACATGTCCCTTCAAAGAGACAAGTGACACACAGACTCAATCACTCAGCAAACATATATGCTTTGACGTTTTCATCTTGCTGTTTACCTTCCAAATATTCCCCCTTCACCACAAATACAGGCCTGCCATTCCTCATCCCCTCAGTCAAAGCAGTCCTTCACTCCTTAGGCCCTGCAAGACCACCATGAACAAGAATCATGTCAGCAAGCAGAAGAAAAGCCTCAGTGTGCTCTTTTGTTCATACTGCTGCCCTCTAGTAACACTTCATGGCAACTGCAGCATAAGAATGGGACTGAGAAGAGGGCTGTCCTATGCAAATAATATCCTTCCATGCACACTTTCTTCTGAGACGGTCGGAGGCTTTTGCCGTGATACCGCCTCCAACATATGGTCTTCAACCAAATTTTTAAAAAGCCCACCTGCCTTAGACGAAGGATTTTGCCACTTGAAGGAAGCACATGGGGACATCACCCTCATTTAGCAGGGTCCTAATTTGCCTGCTGTCAGCCTGTATACAGAACAAGGGCGTTCGTGGGCGTTCGTGAGCGTTCCTCAAAGGAAGGAGGTGGGTGATTAAGTCACAGTGCCAGGGCAGGCCCAGCCCAGGCCAGCGCAGCCCAGCCCGGCACAGCGCATTGCTGTGGAGGTCCATTCCTTCACATCCTGCAGCAGGGATGATGCAGACCTACTAGAGCAAAGGCTTGACTCTGCCCATGTCTGTCTCTTAAAGGAAACAATCTTTCTAGCTTCTTATTGCACCTAATAAATGGACTCTAGCTTGGCTTAAACTTGACCCATCATTTCATTAGCCAGAGCTCATACTTGACCTTTATTTCTATCCAAGCTCACTGGCACCAAACCCCTGATTTGAGCGAGTGGCTCACACCAAAATGAAAAATCACCATCATCCAACCTATTTTACAATAAGTGTAGCACCTTCCTCGCATTCTTGTGCTCAGTTATAATTCCCAATACCACAATTGCACTCTGCAATTCACCAAACTTAAAGGACAAAGAATGATGACATTGATAAAGGAAAATAAGGCCTGGTCCCTATTGCACCTACTTGAGAAATAGGGAGGTTGGTAGAAGGTCATGAGGGAAAACATTTGAAATTTTGGGACACACATGCCAAAAAGAGTGTCCACTTTTCTCCTCTGTTACCAAGTAAAAAAAAATCTTAGCAAAAAAAACCCCATTCACTTTTTGAAAATTTCCACCTTGGGATACCTCTACAGCATTGGCAGGATTCGAACCCTGGCCTGTGAGGGCTGTCCGCACCAAAGGTACAAGACTTACCTTTGAGCTATAGCTCCTTAGTGGTCTAGAGGATTGCAGTAGTAACTATAAGCAACATACAGGCCTTGGTGTCCTTCCCTGCGGCTTCCATTGCACATGAAAAGGATGACCATGACATAAGGACAATTTGATAAGCTACTTACATGGAAACCAGTGTGGTCCAGTGGGTAAGTGCCTGCCTTCCATGCAGGCAACCAGGGTTCGAATCCCGGGTTCGGCACCAGGTGACTGATGGTGGCAGAGCAGAGGTAAGTTGGAGGTGGGCCTAAATGGCCAATTGGTAAGTAAAATGTGTCTGTGTGTTGTGTAAGAGTGGAATCATGCCTAGTGAATGAGGGATTGCAGATTGGTTGGTAAGTAAAATAGGTGTGGCCTGAACAGAGAGAGGTGAAAGAAAGGGAACAGGTGTTGTGTGGAGGAGGAGCCAAGTCAGAGTGGGTGGGGTCAGAGAGGAGGGGTATAGGAGGAGCCAAACTAGAGTGGGAGGGGTCATAGAGGAGGAGCATAGGAGGAGCCTAGTCAGAGTGGGTGGGGTTAGAGAGGAGGGGTTCAGGAGGAGACAAGTCAGAGTGGGTGGGGTCAGAGAGGAGGAGTATAGGCGGAGCCTAGGCAGAGAGGAGGGGTATAGGAGGAGCCTAGTCAGAGTGGGTGGGGTCAGAGAGCAGAGGAATAGGTGGAGGAGGATCCTGACTTATTGTGGGGTACTGCAAATACTTTTTTACTGCACCCCCCCTATACTCTCTGATTTCTGTTGGGAGGGGGCAGTCAAAATTTGGGGGAGCAGTATTAAAAGGTGCTTGGGCGCAACGTGAAGGCGATGAGGTGCACACAATGGCTTGGCTTCCAGGTACTTTTTGAGGGGCTACCATTAGTTTGTATTGCTCTGATCCTCCCTCATGGGGTGTACCCCAAATGGTTAGGGGCAACGGGGGGGCAAGAAGCTGTTTGACAGTTTCTATTAACAACAGGGGTCACCATACGATTATGCTGCAGTTATGCTATTGAAAGGTAAAACAAGGAGCATTTGGCTGTATTTTTGCAGGTGGGGTGCCCCAAAATGTTACTGCCAGCAGCAGCAGCCCCCTTCCTCCCCACCCTGCAGATTGGTATAGGTACCTTTAGGACATTTCTGTTGAAAACAGAGGCTATAGCGAATCGCGCTACAAAATCCGAGAGCACTAACACTTGCTAAATAAAGGTGGCATCGGAGCATACGAATGAGGCAGGGAGAGGCTACTGTTGCAATTGGTTTGGTGGTTCATAGTGAATAACCTCAGCATGCGAATAGGCAAAAGTGTGAGGATTGGCAGTGTCTGTAGAGAATTTTGGCATGCTCTTCAGTTGATGTTTTCCTCCTTACGTTGGCCATGAACTACAGAGGAAAGGCCTGGCCTTACTGTTGGGCAAAACATGTATTTATGATTTTAAGAAGTGTAGTCTGGCTGTACTGAGAGGGCCTGTACAGTACGGTAAATGCCTGTATACCCCTGCAATGTGCATCCAACTGTCACTTGAGATTGAACAGCGAACGAAGCAGCTGGGTTACTGACTGAATGTAAATGGAAGGCACATAGGAAGGGTGTTTGTGGTCACTCAAATGATTGAAACCTGGTTGATGCACTACCAAAGCTGGGGTACCAGGGGGGAACATTTGAGGGGTATTGAGATGGTGGTGTCCAGAGGTCAAAATATGTTTCAGAGACACAGAGGTACTGCGGTCCTGGTCCCACATTGGGGGTAGACAAAAGTCCCTGCTAAAGATTTCTGTCCAACTGTTACCACATTTTGTGAAGCCTGGCTCCCTCTGTAACGATTCCCCAGTGTCTTTCGATCCTACAGATGACTGTAGCATACTTCCCAAATTTGTTCTTGGCCTCATACTCCCAAAGGAGTGCCTGACATTTGCCAGCCTAACGATACTCACATTCTGGGAAAAACCTCACTAACTATGCATATTTATCTACCACACATGGCAAATCCTTACAATTGCAGAACATCATATCGCACTTGTCATCTTTGAGGTACTGTAAGTATTTGGATTTGAGGGAAATATTCATCCTTGCTTGCTCTCTCCCATCTGAAGTCTATGGTGCTGCTGTTCCTTTCTCACATGTCCCTTCAAAGAGACAAGTGACACACAGACTCAATCACTCAGCAAACATATATGCTTTGACGTTTTCATCTTGCTGTTTACCTTCCAAATATTCCCCCTTCACCACAAATACAGGCCTGCCATTCCTCATCCCCTCAGTCAAAGCAGTCCTTCACTCCTTAGGCCCTGCAAGACCACCATGAACAAGAATCATGTCAGCAAGCAGAAGAAAAGCCTCAGTGTGCTCTTTTGTTCATACTGCTGCCCTCTAGTAACACTTCATGGCAACTGCAGCATAAGAATGGGACTGAGAAGAGGGCTGTCCTATGCAAATAATATCCTTCCATGCACACTTTCTTCTGAGACGGTCGGAGGCTTTTGCCGTGATACCGCCTCCAACATATGGTCTTCAACCAAATTTTTAAAAAGCCCACCTGCCTTAGACGAAGGATTTTGCCACTTGAAGGAAGCACATGGGGACATCACCCTCATTTAGCAGGGTCCTAATTTGCCTGCTGTCAGCCTGTATACAGAACAAGGGCGTTCGTGGGCGTTCGTGAGCGTTCCTCAAAGGAAGGAGGTGGGTGATTAAGTCACAGTGCCAGGGCAGGCCCAGCCCAGGCCAGCGCAGCCCAGACCGGCACAGCGCATTGCTGTGGAGGTCCATTCCTTCACATCCTGCAGCAGGGATGATCCAGACCTACTAGAGCAAAGGCTTGACTCTGCCCATGTCTGTCTCTTAAAGGAAACAATCTTTCTAGCTTCTTATTGCACCTAATAAATGGACTCTAGCTTGGCTTAAACTTGACCCATCATTTCATTAGCCAGAGCTCATACTTGACCTTTATTTCTATCCAAGCTCACTGGCACCAAACCCCTGATTTGAGCGAGTGGCTCACACCAAAATGAAAAATCACCATCATCCAACCTATTTTACAATAAGTGTAGCACCTTCCTCGCATTCTTGTGCTCAGTTATAACCCCCAATACCACAATTGCACTCTGCAATTCACCAAACTTAAAGGACAAAGAATGATGACATTGATAAAGGAAAATAAGGCCTGGTCCCTATTGCACCTACTTGAGAAATAGGGAGGTTGGTAGAAGGTCATGAGGGAAAACATTTGAAATTTTGGGACACACATGCCAAAAAGAGTGTCCACTTTTCTCCTCTGTTACCAAGTAAAAAAAAATCTTAGCAAAAAAAAACCCATTCACTTTTTGAAAATTTCCACCTTGGGATACCTCTACAGCATTGGCAGGATTCGAACCCTGGCCTGTGAGGGCTGTCCGCACCAAAGGTACAAGACTTACCTTTGAGCTATAGCTCCTTAGTGGTCTAGAGGATTGCAGTAGTAACTATAAGCAACATACAGGCCTTGGTGTCCTTCCCTGCGGCTTCCATTGCACATGAAAAGGATGACCATGACATAAGGACAATTTGATAAGCTACTTACATGGAAACCAGTGTGGTCCAGTGGGTAAGTGCCTGCCTTCCATGCAGGCAACCAGGGTTCGAATCCCGGGTTCGGCACCAGGTGACTGATGGTGGCAGAGCAGAGGTAAGTTGGAGGTGGGCCTAAATGGCCAATTGGTAAGTAAAATGTGTCTGTGTGTTGTGTAAGAGTGGAATCATGCCTAGTGAATGAGGGATTGCAGATTGGTTGGTAAGTAAAATACGTGTGGCCTGAACAGAGAGAGGTGAAAGAAAGGGAACAGGTGTTGTGTGGAGGAGGAGCCAAGTCAGAGTGGGTGGGGTCAGAGAGGAGGGGTATAGGAGGAGCCAAACTAGAGTGGGAGGGGTCATAGAGGAGGAGCATAGGAGGAGCCTAGTCAGAGTGGGTGGGGTTAGAGAGGAGGGGTTCAGGAGGAGACAAGTCAGAGTGGGTGGGGTCAGAGAGGAGGAGTATAGGCGGAGCCTAGGCAGAGAGGAGGGGTATAGGAGGAGCCTAGTCAGAGTGGGTGGGGTCAGAGAGCAGAGGAATAGGTGGAGGAGGATCCTGACTTATTGTGGGGTACTGCAAATACTTTTTTACTGCACCCCCCCTATACTCTCTGATTTCTGTTGGGAGGGGGCAGTCAAAATTTGGGGGAGCAGTATTAAAAGGTGCTTGGGCACAACGTGAAGGCGATGAGGTGCACACAATGGCTTGGCTTCCAGGTACTTTTTGAGGGGCTACCATTAGTTTGTATTGCTCTGATCCTCCCTCATGGGGTGTACCCCAAATGGTTAGGGGCAACGGGGGGGCAAGAAGCTGTTTGACAGTTTCTATTAACAACAGGGGTCACCATACGATTATGCTGCAGTTATGCTATTGAAAGGTAAAACAAGGAGCATTTGGCTGTATTTTTGCAGGTGGGGTGCCCCAAAATGTTACTGCTAGCAGCAGCAGCCCCCTTCCTCCCCACCCTGCAGATTGGTATAGGTACCTTTAGGACATTTCTGTTGAAAACAGAGGCTATAGCGAATCGCGCTACAAAATCCGAGAGCACTAACACTTGCTAAATAAAGGTGGCATCGGAGCATACGAATGAGGCAGGGAGAGGCTACTGTTGCAATTGGTTTGGTGGTTCATAGTGAATAACCTCAGCATGCGAATAGGCAAAAGTGTGAGGATTGGCAGTGTCTGTAGAGAATTTTGGCATGCTCTTCAGTTGATGTTTTCCTCCTTACGTTGGCCATGAACTACAGAGGAAAGGCCTGGCCTTACTGTTGGGCAAAACATGTATTTATGATTTTAAGAAGTGTAGTCTGGCTGTACTGAGAGGGCCTGTACAGTACGGTAAATGCCTGTATACCCCTGCAATGTGCATCCAACTGTCACTTGAGATTGAACAGCGAACGAAGCAGCTGGGTTACTGACTGAATGTAAATGGAAGGCACATAGGAAGGGTGTTTGTGGTCACTCAAATGATTGAAACCTGGTTGATGCACTACCAAAGCTGGGGTACCAGGGGGGAACATTTGAGGGTATTGAGATGGTGGTGTCCAGAGGTCAAAATATGTTTCAGAGACACAGAGGTACTGCGGTCCTGGTCCCACATTGGGGGTAGACAAAAGTCCCTGCTAAAGATTTCTGTCCAACTGTTACCACATTTTGTGAAGCCTGGCTCCCTCTGTAACGATTCCCCAGTGTCTTTCGATCCTACAGATGACTGTAGCATACTTCCCAAATTTGTTCTTGGCCTCATACTCCCAAAGGAGTGCCTGACATTTGCCAGCCTAACGATACTCACATTCTGGGAAAAACCTCACTAACTATGCATATTTATCTACCACACATGGCAAATCCTTACAATTGCAGAACATCATATCGCACTTGTCATCTTTGAGGTACTGTAAGTATTTGGATTTGAGGGAAATATTCATCCTTGCTTGCTCTCTCCCATCTGAAGTCTATGGTGCTGCTGTTCCTTTCTCACATGTCCCTTCAAAGAGACAAGTGACACACAGACTCAATCACTCAGCAAACATATATGCTTTGACGTTTTCATCTTGCTGTTTACCTTCCAAATATTCCCCCTTCACCACAAATACAGGCCTGCCATTCCTCATCCCCTCAGTCAAAGCAGTCCTTCACTCCTTAGGCCCTGCAAGACCACCATGAACAAGAATCATGTCAGCAAGCAGAAGAAAAGCCTCAGTGTGCTCTTTTGTTCATACTGCTGCCCTCTAGTAACACTTCATGGCAACTGCAGCATAAGAATGGGACTGAGAAGAGGGCTGTCCTATGCAAATAATATCCTTCCATGCACACTTTCTTCTGAGACGGTCGGAGGCTTTTGCCGTGATACCGCCTCCAACATATGGTCTTCAACCAAATTTTTAAAAAGCCCACCTGCCTTAGACGAAGGATTTTGCCACTTGAAGGAAGCACATGGGGACATCACCCTCATTTAGCAGGGTCCTAATTTGCCTGCTGTCAGCCTGTATGCAGAACAAGGGCGTTCGTGGGCGTTCGTGAGCGTTCCTCAAAGGAAGGAGGTGGGTGATTAAGTCACAGTGCCAGGGCAGGCCCAGCCCAGGCCAGCGCAGCCCAGCCCGGCACAGCGCATTGCTGTGGAGGTCCATTCCTTCACATCCTGCAGCAGGGATGATGCAGACCTACTAGAGCAAAGGCTTGACTCTGCCCATGTCTGTCTCTTAAAGGAAACAATCTTTCTAGCTTCTTATTGCACCTAATAAATGGACTCTAGCTTGGCTTAAACTTGACCCATCATTTCATTAGCCAGAGCTCATACTTGACCTTTATTTCTATCCAAGCTCACTGGCACCAAACCCCTGATTTGAGCGAGTGGCTCACACCAAAATGAAAAATCACCATCATCCAACCTATTTTACAATAAGTGTAGCACCTTCCTCGCATTCTTGTGCTCAGTTATAACCCCCAATACCACAATTGCACTCTGCAATTCACCAAACTTAAAGGACAAAGAATGATGACATTGATAAAGGAAAATAAGGCCTGGTCCCTATTGCACCTACTTGAGAAATAGGGAGGTTGGTAGAAGGTCATGAGGGAAAACATTTGAAATTTTGGGACACACATGCCAAAAAGAGTGTCCACTTTTCTCCTCTGTTACCAAGTAAAAAAAAATCTTAGCAAAAAAAAAACCATTCACTTTTTGAAAATTTCCACCTTGGGATACCTCTACAGCATTGGCAGGATTCGAACCCTGGCCTGTGAGGGCTGTCCGCACCAAAGGTACAAGACTTACCTTTGAGCTATAGCTCCTTAGTGGTCTAGAGGATTGCAGTAGTAACTATAAGCAACATACAGGCCTTGGTGTCCTTCCCTGCGGCTTCCATTGCACATGAAAAGGATGACCATGACATAAGGACAATTTGATAAGCTACTTACATGGAAACCAGTGTGGTCCAGTGGGTAAGTGCCTGCCTTCCATGCAGGCAACCAGGGTTCGAATCCCGGGTTCGGCACCAGGTGACTGATGGTGGCAGAGCAGAGGTAAGTTGGAGGTGGGCCTAAATGGCCAATTGGTAAGTAAAATGTGTCTGTGTGTTGTGTAAGAGTGGAATCATGCCTAGTGAATGAGGGATTGCAGATTGGTTGGTAAGTAAAATAGGTGTGGCCTGAACAGAGAGAGGTGAAAGAAAGGGAACAGGTGTTGTGTGCAGGAGGAGGAGGAGCCAAGTCAGAGTGGGTGGGGTCAGAGAGGAGGGGTATAGGAGGAGCCTAGTCAGAGTGGGAGGTGTCATAGAGGAGGAGCATAGGAGGAGCCTAGTCAGAGTGGGTGGGGTCAGAGAGGAGGAGTATAGGCGGAGCCTAGGCAGAGAGGAGGGGTATAGGAGGAGCCTAGTCAGAGTGGGTGGGGTCAGAGAGGAGGAGTATAGGCGGAGCCTAGGCAGAGAGGAGGGGTATAGGAGGAGCCTAGTCAGAGTGGGTGGGGTCAGAGAGCAGAGGAATAGGTGGAGGAGGATCCTGACTTATTGTGGGGTACTGCAAATACTTTTTTACTGCACCCCCCCTATACTCTCTGATTTCTGTTGGGAGGGGGCAGTCAAAATTTGGGGGAGCAGTATTAAAAGGTGCTTGGGCGCAACGTGAAGGCGATGAGGTGCACACAATGGCTTGGCTTCCAGGTACTTTTTGAGGGGCTACCATTAGTTTGTATTGCTCTGATCCTCCCTCATGGGGTGTACCCCAAATGGTTAGGGGCAACGGGGGGGCAAGAAGCTGTTTGACAGTTTCTATTAACAACAGGGGTCACCATACGATTATGCTGCAGTTATGCTATTGAAAGGTAAAACAAGGAGCATTTGGCTGTATTTTTGCAGGTGGGGTGCCCCAAAATGTTACTGCTAGCAGCAGCAGCCCCCTTCCTCCCCTCCCTGCAGATTGGTATAGGTACCTTTAGGACATTTCTGTTGAAAACAGAGGCTATAGCGAATCGCGCTACAAAATCCGAGAGCACTAACACTTGCTAAATAAAGGTGGCATCGGAGCATACGAATGAGGCAGGGAGAGGCTACTGTTGCAATTGGTTTGGTGGTTCATAGTGAATAACCTCAGCATGCGAATAGGCAAAAGTGTGAGGATTGGCAGTGTCTGTAGAGAATTTTGGCATGCTCTTCAGTTGATGTTTTCCTCCTTACGTTGGCCATGAACTACAGAGGAAAGGCCTGGCCTTACTGTTGGGCAAAACATGTATTTATGATTTTAAGAAGTGTAGTCTGGCTGTACTGAGAGGGCCTGTACAGTACGGTAAATGCCTGTATACCCCTGCAATGTGCATCCAACTGTCACTTGAGATTGAACAGCGAACGAAGCAGCTGGGTTACTGACTGAATGTAAATGGAAGGCACATAGGAAGGGTGTTTGTGGTCACTCAAATGATTGAAACCTGGTTGATGCACTACCAAAGCTGGGGTACCAGGGGGGAACATTTGAGGGTATTGAGATGGTGGTGTCCAGAGGTCAAAATATGTTTCAGAGACACAGAGGTACTGCGGTCCTGGTCCCACATTGGGGGTAGACAAAAGTCCCTGCTAAAGATTTCTGTCCAACTGTTACCACATTTTGTGAAGCCTGGCTCCCTCTGTAACGATTCCCCAGTGTCTTTCGATCCTACAGATGACTGTAGCATACTTCCCAAATTTGTTCTTGGCCTCATACTCCCAAAGGAGTGCCTGACATTTGCCAGCCTAACGATACTCACATTCTGGGAAAAACCTCACTAACTATGCATATTTATCTACCACACATGGCAAATCCTTACAATTGCAGAACATCATATCGCACTTGTCATCTTTGAGGTACTGTAAGTATTTGGATTTGAGGGAAATATTCATCCTTGCTTGCTCTCTCCCATCTGAAGTCTATGGTGCTGCTGTTCCTTTCTCACATGTCCCTTCAAAGAGACAAGTGACACACAGACTCAATCACTCAGCAAACATATATGCTTTGACGTTTTCATCTTGCTGTTTACCTTCCAAATATTCCCCCTTCACCACAAATACAGGCCTGCCATTCCTCATCCCCTCAGTCAAAGCAGTCCTTCACTCCTTAGGCCCTGCAAGACCACCATGAACAAGAATCATGTCAGCAAGCAGAAGAAAAGCCTCAGTGTGCTCTTTTGTTCATACTGCTGCCCTCTAGTAACACTTCATGGCAACTGCAGCATAAGAATGGGACTGAGAAGAGGGCTGTCCTATGCAAATAATATCCTTCCATGCACACTTTCTTCTGAGACGGTCGGAGGCTTTTGCCGTGATACCGCCTCCAACATATGGTCTTCAACCAAATTTTTAAAAAGCCCACCTGCCTTAGACGAAGGATTTTGCCACTTGAAGGAAGCACATGGGGACATCACCCTCATTTAGCAGGGTCCTAATTTGCCTGCTGTCAGCCTGTATACAGAACAAGGGCGTTCGTGGGCGTTCGTGAGCGTTCCTCAAAGGAAGGAGGTGGGGGATTAAGTCACAGTGCCAGGGCAGGCCCAGCCCAGGCCAGCGCAGCCCAGCCCGGCACAGCGCATTGCTGTGGAGGTCCATTCCTTCACATCCTGCAGCAGGGATGATGCAGACCTACTAGAGCAAAGGCTTGACTCTGCCCATGTCTGTCTCTTAAAGGAAACAATCTTTCTAGCTTCTTATTGCACCTAATAAATGGACTCTAGCTTGGCTTAAACTTGACCCATCATTTCATTAGCCAGAGCTCATACTTGACCTTTATTTCTATCCAAGCTCACTGGCACCAAACCCCTGATTTGAGCGAGTGGCTCACACCAAAATGAAAAATCACCATCATCCAACCTATTTTACAATAAGTGTAGCACCTTCCTCGCATTCTTGTGCTCAGTTATAACCCCCAATACCACAATTGCACTCTGCAATTCACCAAACTTAAAGGACAAAGAATGATGACATTGATAAAGGAAAATAAGGCCTGGTCCCTATTGCACCTACTTGAGAAATAGGGAGGTTGGTAGAAGGTCATGAGGGAAAACATTTGAAATTTTGGGACACACATGCCAAAAAGAGTGTCCACTTTTCTCCTCTGTTACCAAGTAAAAAAAAATCTTAGCAAAAAAAAAACCATTCACTTTTTGAAAATTTCCACCTTGGGATACCTCTACAGCATTGGCAGGATTCGAACCCTGGCCTGTGAGGGCTGTCCGCACCAAAGGTACAAGACTTACCTTTGAGCTATAGCTCCTTAGTGGTCTAGAGGATTGCAGTAGTAACTATAAGCAACATACAGGCCTTGGTGTCCTTCCCTGCGGCTTCCATTGCACATGAAAAGGATGACCATGACATAAGGACAATTTGATAAGCTACTTACATGGAAACCAGTGTGGTCCAGTGGGTAAGTGCCTGCCTTCCATGCAGGCAACCAGGGTTCGAATCCCGGGTTCGGCACCAGGTGACTGATGGTGGCAGAGCAGAGGTAAGTTGGAGGTGGGCCTAAATGGCCAATTGGTAAGTAAAATGTGTCTGTGTGTTGTGTAAGAGTGGAATCATGCCTAGTGAATGAGGGATTGCAGATTGGTTGGTAAGTAAAATAGGTGTGGCCTGAACAGAGAGAGGTGAAAGAAAGGGAACAGGTGTTGTGTGCAGGAGGAGGAGGAGCCAAGTCAGAGTGGGTGGGGTCAGAGAGGAGGGGTATAGGAGGAGCCTAGTCAGAGTGGGAGGTGTCATAGAGGAGGAGCATAGGAGGAGCCTAGTCAGAGTGGGTGGGGTTAGAGAGGAGGGGTTCAGGAGGAGCCAAGTCAGAGTGGGTGGGGTCAGAGAGGAGGAGTATAGGCGGAGCCTAGGCAGAGAGGAGGGGTATAGGAGGAGCCTAGTCAGAGTGGGTGGGGTCAGAGAGCAGAGGAATAGGTGGAGGAGGATCCTGACTTATTGTGGGGTACTGCAAATACTTTTTTACTGCACCCCCCCTATACTCTCTGATTTCTGTTGGGAGGGGGCAGTCAAAATTTGGGGGAGCAGTATTAAAAGGTGCTTGGGCGCAACGTGAAGGCGATGAGGTGCACACAATGGCTTGGCTTCCAGGTACTTTTTGAGGGGCTACCATTAGTTTGTATTGCTCTGATCCTCCCTCATGGGGTGTACCCCAAATGGTTAGGGGCAACGGGGGGGCAAGAAGCTGTTTGACAGTTTCTATTAACAACAGGGGTCACCATACGATTATGCTGCAGTTATGCTATTGAAAGGTAAAACAAGGAGCATTTGGCTGTATTTTTGCAGGTGGGGTGCCCCAAAATGTTACTGCTAGCAGCAGCAGCCCCCTTCCTCCCCTCCCTGCAGATTGGTATAGGTACCTTTAGGACATTTCTGTTGAAAACAGAGGCTATAGCGAATCGCGCTACAAAATCCGAGAGCACTAACACTTGCTAAATAAAGGTGGCATCGGAGCATACGAATGAGGCAGGGAGAGGCTACTGTTGCAATTGGTTTGGTGGTTCATAGTGAATAACCTCAGCATGCGAATAGGCAAAAGTGTGAGGATTGGCAGTGTCTGTAGAGAATTTTGGCATGCTCTTCAGTTGATGTTTTCCTCCTTACGTTGGCCATGAACTACAGAGGAAAGGCCTGGCCTTACTGTTGGGCAAAACATGTATTTATGATTTTAAGAAGTGTAGTCTGGCTGTACTGAGAGGGCCTGTACAGTACGGTAAATGCCTGTATACCCCTGCAATGTGCATCCAACTGTCACTTGAGATTGAACAGCGAACGAAGCAGCTGGGTTACTGACTGAATGTAAATGGAAGGCACATAGGAAGGGTGTTTGTGGTCACTCAAATGATTGAAACCTGGTTGATGCACTACCAAAGCTGGGGTACCAGGGGGGAACATTTGAGGGTATTGAGATGGTGGTGTCCAGAGGTCAAAATATGTTTCAGAGACACAGAGGTACTGCGGTCCTGGTCCCACATTGGGGGTAGACAAAAGTCCCTGCTAAAGATTTCTGTCCAACTGTTACCACATTTTGTGAAGCCTGGCTCCCTCTGTAACGATTCCCCAGTGTCTTTCGATCCTACAGATGACTGTAGCATACTTCCCAAATTTGTTCTTGGCCTCATACTCCCAAAGGAGTGCCTGACATTTGCCAGCCTAACGATACTCACATTCTGGGAAAAACCTCACTAACTATGCATATTTATCTACCACACATGGCAAATCCTTACAATTGCAGAACATCATATCGCACTTGTCATCTTTGAGGTACTGTAAGTATTTGGATTTGAGGGAAATATTCATCCTTGCTTGCTCTCTCCCATCTGAAGTCTATGGTGCTGCTGTTCCTTTCTCACATGTCCCTTCAAAGAGACAAGTGACACACAGACTCAATCACTCAGCAAACATATATGCTTTGACGTTTTCATCTTGCTGTTTACCTTCCAAATATTCCCCCTTCACCACAAATACAGGCCTGCCATTCCTCATCCCCTCAGTCAAAGCAGTCCTTCACTCCTTAGGCCCTGCAAGACCACCATGAACAAGAATCATGTCAGCAAGCAGAAGAAAAGCCTCAGTGTGCTCTTTTGTTCATACTGCTGCCCTCTAGTAACACTTCATGGCAACTGCAGCATAAGAATGGGACTGAGAAGAGGGCTGTCCTATGCAAATAATATCCTTCCATGCACACTTTCTTCTGAGACGGTCGGAGGCTTTTGCCGTGATACCGCCTCCAACATATGGTCTTCAACCAAATTTTTAAAAAGCCCACCTGCCTTAGACGAAGGATTTTGCCACTTGAAGGAAGCACATGGGGACATCACCCTCATTTAGCAGGGTCCTAATTTGCCTGCTGTCAGCCTGTATACAGAACAAGGGCGTTCGTGGGCGTTCGTGAGCGTTCCTCAAAGGAAGGAGGTGGGTGATTAAGTCACAGTGCCAGGGCAGGCCCAGCCCAGGCCAGCGCAGCCCAGCCCGGCACAGCGCATTGCTGTGGAGGTCCATTCCTTCACATCCTGCAGCAGGGATGATGCAGACCTACTAGAGCAAAGGCTTGACTCTGCCCATGTCTGTCTCTTAAAGGAAACAATCTTTCTAGCTTCTTATTGCACCTAATAAATGGACTCTAGCTTGGCTTAAACTTGACCCATCATTTCATTAGCCAGAGCTCATACTTGACCTTTATTTCTATCCAAGCTCACTGGCACCAAACCCCTGATTTGAGCGAGTGGCTCACACCAAAATGAAAAATCACCATCATCCAACCTATTTTACAATAAGTGTAGCACCTTCCTCGCATTCTTGTGCTCAGTTATAACCCCCAATACCACAATTGCACTCTGCAATTCACCAAACTTAAAGGACAAAGAATGATGACATTGATAAAGGAAAATAAGGCCTGGTCCCTATTGCACCTACTTGAGAAATAGGGAGGTTGGTAGAAGGTCATGAGGGAAAACATTTGAAATTTTGGGACACACATGCCAAAAAGAGTGTCCACTTTTCTCCTCTGTTACCAAGTAAAAAAAAATCTTAGCAAAAAAAAAACCATTCACTTTTTGAAAATTTCCACCTTGGGATACCTCTACAGCATTGGCAGGATTCGAACCCTGGCCTGTGAGGGCTGTCCGCACCAAAGGTACAAGACTTACCTTTGAGATATAGCTCCTTAGTGGTCTAGAGGATTGCAGTAGTAACTATAAGCAACATACAGGCCTTGGTGTCCTTCCCTGCGGCTTCCATTGCACATGAAAAGGATGACCATGACATAAGGACAATTTGATAAGCTACTTACATGGAAACCAGTGTGGTCCAGTGGGTAAGTGCCTGCCTTCCATGCAGGCAACCAGGGTTCGAATCCCGGGTTCGGCACCAGGTGACTGATGGTGGCAGAGCAGAGGTAAGTTGGAGGTGGGCCTAAATGGCCAATTGGTAAGTAAAATGTGTCTGTGTGTTGTGTAAGAGTGGAATCATGCCTAGTGAATGAGGGATTGCAGATTGGTTGGTAAGTAGAATAGGTGTGGCCTGAACAGAGAGAGGTGAAAGAAAGGGAACAGGTGTTGTGTGCAGGAGGAGGAGCCAAGTCAGAGTGGGAGGTCTCATAGAGGAGGAGCATAGGAGGAGCCTAGTCAGAGTGGGAGGTGTCATAGAGGAGGAGCATAGGAGGAGCCTAGTCAGAGTGGGTGGGGTTAGAGAGGAGGGGTTCAGGAGGAGCCAAGTCAGAGTGGGTGGGGTCAGAGAGGAGGAGTATAGGCGGAGCCTAGGCAGAGAGGAGGGGTATAGGAGGAGCCTAGTCAGAGTGGGTGGGGTCAGAGAGCAGAGGAATAGGTGGAGGAGGATCCTGACTTATTGTGGGGTACTGCAAATACTTTTTTACTGCACCCCCCCTATACTCTCTGATTTCTGTTGGGAGGGGGCAGTCAAAATTTGGGGGAGCAGTATTAAAAGGTGCTTGGGCACAACGTGAAGGCGATGAGGTGCACACAATGGCTTGGCTTCCAGGTACTTTTTGAGGGGCTACCATTAGTTTGTATTGCTCTGATCCTCTCTCATGGGGTGTACCCCAAATGGTTAGGGGCAACGGGGGGGCAAGAAGCTGTTTGACAGTTTCTATTAACAACAGGGGTCACCATACGATTATGCTGCAGTTATGCTATTGAAAGGTAAAACAAGGAGCATTTGGCTGTATTTTTGCAGGTGGGGTGCCCCAAAATGTTACTGCTAGCAGCAGCAGCCCCCTTCCTCCCCACCCTGCAGATTGGTATAGGTACCTTTAGGACATTTCTGTTGAAAACAGAGGCTATAGCGAATCGCGCTACAAAATCCGAGAGCACTAACACTTGCTAAATAAAGGTGGCATCGGAGCATACGAATGAGGCAGGGAGAGGCTACTGTTGCAATTGGTTTGGTGGTTCATAGTGAATAACCTCAGCATGCGAATAGGCAAAAGTGTGAGGATTGGCAGTGTCTGTAGAGAATTTTGGCATGCTCTTCAGTTGATGTTTTCCTCCTTACGTTGGCCATGAACTACAGAGGAAAGGCCTGGCCTTACTGTTGGGCAAAACATGTATTTATGATTTTAAGAAGTGTAGTCTGGCTGTTCTGAGAGGGCCTGTACAGTACGGTAAATGCCTGTATACCCCTGCAATGTGCATCCAACTGTCACTTGAGATTGAACAGCGAACGAAGCAGCTGGGTTACTGACTGAATGTAAATGGAAGGCACATAGGAAGGGTGTTTGTGGTCACTCAAATGATTGAAACCTGGTTGATGCACTACCAAAGCTGGGGTCCCAGGGGGGAACATTTGAGGGTATTGAGATGGTGGTGTCCAGAGGTCAAAATATGTTTCAGAGACACAGAGGTACTGCGGTCCTGGTCCCACATTGGGGGTAGACAAAAGTCCCTGCTAAAGATTTCTGTCCAACTGTTACCACATTTTGTGAAGCCTGGCTCCCTCTGTAACGATTCCCCAGTGTCTTTCGATCCTACAGATGACTGTAGCATACTTCCCAAATTTGTTCTTGGCCTCATACTCCCAAAGGAGTGCCTGACATTTGCCTGCCTAACGATACTCACATTCTGGGAAAAACCTCACTAACTATGCATATTTATCTACCACACATGGCAAATCCTTACAATTGCAGAACATCATATCGCACTTGTCATCTTTGAGGTACTGTAAGTATTTGGATTTGAGGGAAATATTCATCCTTGCTTGCTCTCTCCCATCTGAAGTCTATGGTGCTGCTGTTCCTTTCTCACATGTCCCTTCAAAGAGACAAGTGACACACAGACTCAATCACTCAGCAAACATATATGCTTTGACGTTTTCATCTTGCTGTTTACCTTCCAAATATTCCCCCTTCACCACAAATACAGGCCTGCCATTCCTCATCCCCTCAGTCAAAGCAGTCCTTCACTCCTTAGGCCCTGCAAGACCACCATGAACAAGAATCATGTCAGCAAGCAGAAGAAAAGCCTCAGTGTGCTCTTTTGTTCATACTGCTGCCCTCTAGTAACACTTCATGGCAACTGCAGCATAAGAATGGGACTGACAAGAGGGCTGTCCTATGCAAATAATATCCTTCCATGCACACTTTCTTCTGAGACGGTCGGAGGCTTTTGCCGTGATACCGCCTCCAACATATGGTCTTCAACCAAATTTTTAAAAAGCCCACCTGCCTTAGACGAAGGATTTTGCCACTTGAAGGAAGCACATGGGGACATCACCCTCATTTAGCAGGGTCCTAATTTGCCTGCTGTCAGCCTGTATACAGAACAAGGGCGTTCGTGGGCGTTCGTGAGCGTTCCTCAAAGGAAGGAGGTGGGTGATTAAGTCACAGTGCCAGGGCAGGCCCAGCCCAGGCCAGCGCAGCCCAGCCCGGCACAGCGCATTGCTGTGGAGGTCCATTCCTTCACATCCTGCAGCAGGGATGATGCAGACCTACTAGAGCAAAGGCTTGACTCTGCCCATGTCTGTCTCTTAAAGGAAACAATCTTTCTAGCTTCTTATTGCACCTAATAAATGGACTCTAGCTTGGCTTAAACTTGACCCATCATTTCATTAGCCAGAGCTCATACTTGACCTTTATTTCTATCCAAGCTCACTGGCACCAAACCCCTGATTTGAGCGAGTGGCTCACACCAAAATGAAAAATCACCATCATCCAACCTATTTTACAATAAGTGTAGCACCTTCCTCGCATTCTTGTGCTCAGTTATAATTCCCAATACCACAATTGCACTCTGCAATTCACCAAACTTAAAGGACAAAGAATGATGACATTGATAAAGGAAAATAAGGCCTGGTCCCTATTGCACCTACTTGAGAAATAGGGAGGTTGGTAGAAGGTCATGAGGGAAAACATTTGAAATTTTGGGACACACATGCCAAAAAGAGTGTCCACTTTTCTCCTCTGTTACCAAGTAAAAAAAAATCTTAGCAAAAAAAACCCCATTCACTTTTTGAAAATTTCCACCTTGGGATACCTCTACAGCATTGGCAGGATTCGAACCCTGGCCTGTGAGGGCTGTCCGCACCAAAGGTACAAGACTTACCTTTGAGCTATAGCTCCTTAGTGGTCTAGAGGATTGCAGTAGTAACTATAAGCAACATACAGGCCTTGGTGTCCTTCCCTGCGGCTTCCATTGCACATGAAAAGGATGACCATGACATAAGGACAATTTGATAAGCTACTTACATGGAAACCAGTGTGGTCCAGTGGGTAAGTGCCTGCCTTCCATGCAGGCAACCAGGGTTCGAATCCCGGGTTCGGCACCAGGTGACTGATGGTGGCAGAGCAGAGGTAAGTTGGAGGTGGGCCTAAATGGCCAATTGGTAAGTAAAATGTGTCTGTGTGTTGTGTAAGAGTGGAATCATGCCTAGTGAATGAGGGATTGCAGATTGGTTGGTAAGTAAAATAGGTGTGGCCTGAACAGAGAGAGGTGAAAGAAAGGGAACAGGTGTTGTGTGGAGGAGGAGCCAAGTCAGAGTGGGTGGGGTCAGAGAGGAGGGGTATAGGAGGAGCCAAACTAGAGTGGGAGGGGTCATAGAGGAGGAGCATAGGAGGAGCCTAGTCAGAGTGGGTGGGGTTAGAGAGGAGGGGTTCAGGAGGAGACAAGTCAGAGTGGGTGGGGTCAGAGAGGAGGAGTATAGGCGGAGCCTAGGCAGAGAGGAGGGGTATAGGAGGAGCCTAGTCAGAGTGGGTGGGGTCAGAGAGCAGAGGAATAGGTGGAGGAGGATCCTGACTTATTGTGGGGTACTGCAAATACTTTTTTACTGCACCCCCCCTATACTCTCTGATTTCTGTTGGGAGGGGGCAGTCAAAATTTGGGGGAGCAGTATTAAAAGGTGCTTGGGCGCAACGTGAAGGCGATGAGGTGCACACAATGGCTTGGCTTCCAGGTACTTTTTGAGGGGCTACCATTAGTTTGTATTGCTCTGATCCTCCCTCATGGGGTGTACCCCAAATGGTTAGGGGCAACGGGGGGGCAAGAAGCTGTTTGACAGTTTCTATTAACAACAGGGGTCACCATACGATTATGCTGCAGTTATGCTATTGAAAGGTAAAACAAGGAGCATTTGGCTGTATTTTTGCAGGTGGGGTGCCCCAAAATGTTACTGCCAGCAGCAGCAGCCCCCTTCCTCCCCACCCTGCAGATTGGTATAGGTACCTTTAGGACATTTCTGTTGAAAACAGAGGCTATAGCGAATCGCGCTACAAAATCCGAGAGCACTAACACTTGCTAAATAAAGGTGGCATCGGAGCATACGAATGAGGCAGGGAGAGGCTACTGTTGCAATTGGTTTGGTGGTTCATAGTGAATAACCTCAGCATGCGAATAGGCAAAAGTGTGAGGATTGGCAGTGTCTGTAGAGAATTTTGGCATGCTCTTCAGTTGATGTTTTCCTCCTTACGTTGGCCATGAACTACAGAGGAAACGCCTGGCCTTACTGTTGGGCAAAACATGTATTTATGATTTTAAGAAGTGTAGTCTGGCTGTACTGAGAGGGCCTGTACAGTACGGTAAATGCCTGTATACCCCTGCAATGTGCATCCAACTGTCACTTGAGATTGAACAGCGAACAAAGCAGCTGGGTTACTGACTGAATGTAAATGGAAGGCACATAGGAAGGGTGTTTGTGGTCACTCAAATGATTGAAACCTGGTTGATGCACTACCAAAGCTGGGGTACCAGGGGGGAACATTTGAGGGGTATTGAGATGGTGGTGTCCAGAGGTCAAAATATGTTTCAGAGACACAGAGGTACTGCGGTCCTGGTCCCACATTGGGGGTAGACAAAAGTCCCTGCTAAAGATTTCTGTCCAACTGTTACCACATTTTGTGAAGCCTGGCTCCCTCTGTAACGATTCCCCAGTGTCTTTCGATCCTACAGATGACTGTAGCATACTTCCCAAATTTGTTCTTGGCCTCATACTCCCAAAGGAGTGCCTGACATTTGCCAGCCTAACGATACTCACATTCTGGGAAAAACCTCACTAACTATGCATATTTATCTACCACACATGGCAAATCCTCACAATTGCAGAACATCATATCGCACTTGTCATCTTTGAGGTACTGTAAGTATTTGGATTTGAGGGAAATATTCATCCTTGCTTGCTCTCTCCCATCGGAAGTCTATGGTGCTGCTGTTCCTTTCTCACATGTCCCTTCAAAGAGACAAGTGACACACAGACTCAATCACTCAGCAAACATATATGCTTTGACGTTTTCATCTTGCTGTTTACCTTCCAAATATTCCCCCTTCACCACAAATACAGGCCTGCCATTCCTCATCCCCTCAGTCAAAGCAGTCCTTCACTCCTTAGGCCCTGCAAGACCACCATGAACAAGAATCATGTCAGCAAGCAGAAGAAAAGCCTCAGTGTGCTCTTTTGTTCATACTGCTGCCCTCTAGTAACACTTCATGGCAACTGCAGCATAAGAATGGGACTGAGAAGAGGGCTGTCCTATGCAAATAATATCCTTCCATGCACACTTTCTTCTGAGACGGTCGGAGGCTTTTGCCGTGATACCGCCTCCAACATATGGTCTTCAACCAAATTTTTAAAAAGCCCACCTGCCTTAGACGAAGGATTTTGCCACTTGAAGGAAGCACATGGGGACATCACCCTCATTTAGCAGGGTCCTAATTTGCCTGCTGTCAGCCTGTATACAGAACAAGGGCGTTCGTGGGCGTTCGTGAGCGTTCCTCAAAGGAAGGAGGTGGGTGATTAAGTCACAGTGCCAGGGCAGGCCCAGCCCAGGCCAGCGCAGCCCAGCCCGGCACAGCGCATTGCTGTGGAGGTCCATTCCTTCACATCCTGCAGCAGGGATGATGCAGACCTACTAGAGCAAAGGCTTGACTCTGCCCATGTCTGTCTCTTAAAGGAAACAATCTTTCTAGCTTCTTATTGCACCTAATAAATGGACTCTAGCTTGCCTTAAACTTGACCCATCATTTCATTAGCCATAGCTCATACTTGACCTTTATTTCTATCCAAGCTCACTGGCACCAAACCCCTGATTTGAGCGAGTGGCTCACACCAAAATGAAAAATCACCATCATCCAACCTATTTTACAATAAGTGTAGCACCTTCCTCGCATTCTTGTGCTCAGTTATAACCCCCAATACCACAATTGCACTCTGCAATTCACCAAACTTAAAGGACAAAGAATGATGACATTGATAAAGGAAAATAAGGCCTGGTCCCTATTGCACCTACTTGAGAAATAGGGAGGTTGGTAGAAGGTCATGAGGGAAAACATTTGAAATTTTGGGACACACATGCCAAAAAGAGTGTCCACTTTTCTCCTCTGTTACCAAGTAAAAAAAAATCTTAGCAAAAAAAAAACCATTCACTTTTTGAAAATTTCCACCTTGGGATACCTCTACAGCATTGGCAGGATTCGAACCCTGGCCTGTGAGGGCTGTCCGCACCAAAGGTACAAGACTTACCTTTGAGCTATAGCTCCTTAGTGGTCTAGAGGATTGCAGTAGTGACTATAAGCAACATACAGGCCTTGGTGTCCTTCCCTGCGGCTTCCATTGCACATGAAAAGGATGACCATGCCATAAGGACAATTTGATAAGCTACTTACATGGAAACCAGTGTGGTCCAGTGGGTAAGTGCCTGCCTTCCATGCAGGCAACCAGGGTTCGAATCCCGGGTTCGGCACCAGGTGACTGATGGTGGCAGAGCAGAGGTAAATTGGAGGTGGGCCTAAATGGCCAATTGGTAAGTAAAATGTGTCTGTGTGTTGTGTAAGAGTGGAATCATGCCTAGTGAATGAGGGATTGCAGATTGGTTGGTAAGTAAAATAGGTGTGGCCTGAACAGAGAGAGGTGAAAGAAAGGGAACAGGTGTTGTGAGGAGGAGGAGCCAAGTCAGAGTGGGTGGGGTCAGAGAGGAGGGGTATAGGAGGAGCCTAGTCAGAGTGGGAGGTGTCATAGAGGAGGAGCATAGGAGGAGCCTAGTCAGAGTGGGTGGGGTTAGAGAGGAGGGGTTCAGGAGGAGCCAAGTCAGAGTGGGTGGGGTCAGAGAGGAGGAGTATAGGCGGAGCCTAGGCAGAGAGGAGGGGTATAGGAGGAGCCTAGTCAGAGTGGGTGGGGTCAGAGAGCAGAGGAATAGGTGGAGGAGGATCCTGACTTATTGTGGGGTACTGCAAATACTTTTTTACTGCACCCCCCCTATACTCTCTGATTTCTGTTGGGAGGGGGCAGTCAAAATTTGGGGGAGCAGTATTAAAAGGTGCTTGGGCACAACGTGAAGGCGATGAGGTGCACACAATGGCTTGGCTTCCAGGTACTTTTTGAGGGGCTACCATTAGTTTGTATTGCTCTGATCCTCCCTCATGGGGTGTACCCCAAATGGTTAGGGGCAACGGGGGGGCAAGAAGCTGTTTGACAGTTTCTATTAACAACAGGGGTCACCATACGATTATGCTGCAGTTATGCTATTGAAAGGTAAAACAAGGAGCATTTGGCTGTATTTTTGCAGGTGGGGTGCCCCAAAATGTTACTGCTAGCAGCAGCAGCCCCCTTCCTCCCCACCCTGCAGATTGGTATAGGTACCTTTAGGACATTTCTGTTGAAAACAGAGGCTATAGCGAATCGCGCTACAAAATCCGAGAGCACTAACACTTGCTAAATAAAGGTGGCATCGGAGCATACGAATGAGGCAGGGAGAGGCTACTGTTGCAATTGGTTTGGTGGTTCATAGTGAATAACCTCAGCATGCGAATAGGCAAAAGTGTGAGGATTGGCAGTGTCTGTAGAGAATTTTGGCATGCTCTTCAGTTGATGTTTTCCTCCTTACGTTGGCCATGAACTACAGAGGAAAGGCCTGGCCTTACTGTTGGGCAAAACATGTATTTATGATTTTAAGAAGTTTAGTCTGGCTGTACTGAGAGGGCCTGTACAGTACGGTAAATGCCTGTATACCCCTGCAATGTGCATCCAACTGTCACTTGAGATTGAACAGCGAACGAAGCAGCTGGGTTACTGACTGAATGTAAATGGAAGGCACATAGGAAGGGTGTTTGTGGTCACTCAAATGATTGAAACCTGGTTGATGCACTACCAAAGCTGGGGTACCAGGGGGGAACATTTGAGGGTATTGAGATGGTGGTGTCCAGAGGTCAAAATATGTTTCAGAGACACAGAGGTACTGCGGTCCTGGTCCCACATTGGGGGTAGACAAAAGTCCCTGCTAAAGATTTCTGTCCAACTGTTACCACATTTTGTGAAGCCTGGCTCCCTCTGTAACGATTCCCCAGTGTCTTTCGATCCTACAGATGACTAGCATACTTCCCAAATTTGTTCTTGGCCTCATACTCCCAAAGGAGTGCCTGACATTTGCCAGCCTAACGATACTCACATTCTGGGAAAAACCTCACTAACTATGCATATTTATCTACCACACATGGCAAATCCTTACAATTGCAGAACATCATATCGCACTTGTCATCTTTGAGGTACTGTAAGTATTTGGATTTGAGGGAAATATTCATCCTTGCTTGCTCTCTCCCATCTGAAGTCTATGGTGCTGCTGTTCCTTTCTCACATGTCCCTTCAAAGAGACAAGTGACACACAGACTCAATCACTCAGCAAACATATATGCTTTGACGTTTTCATCTTGCTGTTTACCTTCCAAATATTCCCCCTTCACCACAAATACAGGCCTGCCATTCCTCATCCCCTCAGTCAAAGCAGTCCTTCACTCCTTAGGCCCTGCAAGACCACCATGAACAAGAATCATGTCAGCAAGCAGAAGAAAAGCCTCAGTGTGCTCTTTTGTTCATACTGCTGCCCTCTAGTAACACTTCATGGCAACTGCAGCATAAGAATGGGACTGAGAAGAGGGCTGTCCTATGCAAATAATATCCTTCCATGCACACTTTCTTCTGAGACGGTCGGAGGCTTTTGCCGTGATACCGCCTCCAACATATGGTCTTCAACCAAATTTTTAAAAAGCCCACCTGCCTTAGACGAAGGATTTTGCCACTTGAAGGAAGCACATGGGGACATCACCCTCATTTAGCAGGGTCCTAATTTGCCTGCTGTCAGCCTGTATACAGAACAAGGGCGTTCGTGGGCGTTCGTGAGCGTTCCTCAAAGGAAGGAGGTGGGTGATTAAGTCACAGTGCCAGGGCAGGCCCAGCCCAGGCCAGCGCAGCCCAGCCCGGCACAGCGCATTGCTGTGGAGGTCCATTCCTTCACATCCTGCAGCAGGGATGATGCAGACCTACTAGAGCAAAGGCTTGACTCTGCCCATGTCTGTCTCTTAAAGGAAACAATCTTTCTAGCTTCTTATTGCACCTAATAAATGGACTCTAGCTTGGCTTAAACTTGACCCATCATTTCATTAGCCAGAGCTCATACTTGACCTTTATTTCTATCCAAGCTCACTGGCACCAAACCCCTGATTTGAGCGAGTTGCTCACACCAAAATGAAAAATCACCATCATCCAACCTATTTTACAATAAGTGTAGCACCTTCCTCGCATTCTTGTGCTCAGTTATAACCCCCAATACCACAATTGCACTCTGCAATTCACCAAACTTAAAGGACAAAGAATGATGACATTGATAAAGGAAAATAAGGCCTGGTCCCTATTGCACCTACTTGAGAAATAGGGAGGTTGGTAGAAGGTCATGAGGGAAAACATTTGAAATTTTGGGACACACATGCCAAAAAGAGTGTCCACTTTTCTCCTCTGTTACCAAGTAAAAAAAAATCTTAGCAAAAAAAAAACCATTCACTTTTTGAAAATTTCCACCTTGGGATACCTCTACAGCATTGGCAGGATTCGAACCCTGGCCTGTGAGGGCTGTCCGCACCAAAGGTACAAGACTTACCTTTGAGATATAGCTCCTTAGTGGTCTAGAGGATTGCAGTAGTAACTATAAGCAACATACAGGCCTTGGTGTCCTTCCCTGCGGCTTCCATTGCACATGAAAAGGATGACCATGCCATAAGGACAATTTGATAAGCTACTTACATGGAAACCAGTGTGGTCCAGTGGGTAAGTGCCTGCCTTCCATGCAGGCAACCAGGGTTCGAATCCCGGGTTCGGCACCAGGTGACTGATGGTGGCAGAGCAGAGGTAAGTTGGAGGTGGGCCTAAATGGCCAATTGGTAAGTAAAATGTGTCTGTGTGTTGTGTAAGAGTGGAATCATGCCTAGTGAATGAGGGATTGCAGATTGGTTGGTAAGTAGAATAGGTGTGGCCTGAACAGAGAGAGGTGAAAGAAAGGGAACAGGTGTTGTGTGCAGGAGGAGGAGGAGCCAAGTCAGAGTGGGTGGGGTCAGAAAGGAGGGGTATAGGAGGAGCCAAACTAGAGTGGGAGGGGTCATAGAGGAGGAGCATAGGAGGAGCCTAGTCAGAGTGGGTGGGGTTAGAGAGGAGGGGTTCAGGAGGAGCCAAGTCAGAGTGGGTGGGGTCAGAGAGGAGGAGTATAGGCGGAGCCTAGGCAGAGAGGAGGGGTATAGGAGGAGCCTAGTCAGAGTGGGTGGGGTCAGAGAGCAGAGGAATAGGTGGAGGAGGATCCTGACTTATTGTGGGGTACTGCAAATACTTTTTTACTGCACCCCCCCTATACTCTCTGATTTCTGTTGGGAGGGGGCAGTCAAAATTTGGGGGAGCAGTATTAAAAGGTGCTTGGGCACAACGTGAAGGCGATGAGGTGCACACAATGGCTTGGCTTCCAGGTACTTTTTGAGGGGCTACCATTAGTTTGTATTGCTCTGATCCTCCCTCATGGGGTGTACCCCAAATGGTTAGGGGCAACGGGGGGGCAAGAAGCTGTTTGACAGTTTCTATTAACAACAGGGGTCACCATACGATTATGCTGCAGTTATGCTATTGAAAGGTAAAACAAGGAGCATTTGGCTGTATTTTTGCAGGTGGGGTGCCCCAAAATGTTACTGCTAGCAGCAGCAGCCCCCTTCCTCCCCACCCTGCAGATTGGTATAGGTACCTTTAGGACATTTCTGTTGAAAACAGAGGCTATAGCGAATCGCGCTACAAAATCCGAGAGCACTAACACTTGCTAAATAAAGGTGGCATCGGAGCATACGAATGAAGCAGGGAGAGGCTACTGTTGCAATTGGTTTGGTGGTTCATAGTGAATAACCTCAGCATGCGAATAGGCAAAAGTGTGAGGATTGGCAGTGTCTGTAGAGAATTTTGGCATGCTCTTCAGTTGATGTTTTCCTCCTTACGTTGGCCATGAACTACAGAGGAAAGGCCTGGCCTTACTGTTGGGCAAAACATGTATTTATGATTTTAAGAAGTTTAGTCTGGCTGTACTGAGAGGGCCTGTACAGTACGGTAAATGCCTGTATACCCCTGCAATGTGCATCCAACTGTCACTTGAGATTGAACAGCGAACGAAGCAGCTGGGTTACTGACTGAATGTAAATGGAAGGCACATAGGAAGGGTGTTTGTGGTCACTCAAATGATTGAAACCTGGTTGATGCACTACCAAAGCTGGGGTACCAGGGGGGAACATTTGAGGGTATTGAGATGGTGGTGTCCAGAGGTCAAAATATGTTTCAGAGACACAGAGGTACTGCGGTCCTGGTCCCACATTGGGGGTAGACAAAAGTCCCTGCTAAAGATTTCTGTCCAACTGTTACCACATTTTGTGAAGCCTGGCTCCCTCTGTAACGATTCCCCAGTGTCTTTCGATCCTACAGATGACTAGCATACTTCCCAAATTTGTTCTTGGCCTCATACTCCCAAAGGAGTGCCTGACATTTGCCAGCCTAACGATACTCACATTCTGGGAAAAACCTCACTAACTATGCATATTTATCTACCACACATGGCAAATCCTTACAATTGCAGAACATCATATCTCACTTGTCATCTTTGAGGTACTGTAAGTATTTGGATTTGAGGGAAATATTCATCCTTGCTTGCTCTCTCCCATCTGAAGTCTATGGTGCTGCTGTTCCTTTCTCACATGTCCCTTCAAAGAGACAAGTGACACACAGACTCAATCACTCAGCAAACATATATGCTTTGACGTTTTCATCTTGCTGTTTACCTTCCAAATATTCCCCCTTCACCACAAATACAGGCCTGCCATTCCTCATCCCCTCAGTCAAAGCAGTCCTTCACTCCTTAGGCCCTGCAAGACCACCATGAACAAGAATCATGTCAGCAAGCAGAAGAAAAGCCTCAGTGTGCTCTTTTGTTCATACTGCTGCCCTCTAGTAACACTTCATGGCAACTGCAGCATAAGAATGGGACTGAGAAGAGGGCTGTCCTATGCAAATAATATCCTTCCATGCACACTTTCTTCTGAGACGGTCGGAGGCTTTTGCCGTGATACCGCCTCCAACATATGGTCTTCAACCAAATTTTTAAAAAGCCCACCTGCCTTAGACGAAGGATTTTGCCACTTGAAGGAAGCACATGGGGACATCACCCTCATTTAGCAGGGTCCTAATTTGCCTGCTGTCAGCCTGTATACAGAACAAGGGCGTTCGTGGGCGTTCGTGAGCGTTCCTCAAAGGAAGGAGGTGGGTGATTAAGTCACAGTGCCAGGGCAGGCCCAGCCCAGGCCAGCGCAGCCCAGCCCGGCACAGCGCATTGCTGTGGAGGTCCATTCCTTCACATCCTGCAGCAGGGATGATGCAGACCTACTAGAGCAAAGGCTTGACTCTGCCCATGTCTGTCTCTTAAAGGAAACAATCTTTCTAGCTTCTTATTGCACCTAATAAATGGACTCTAGCTTGGCTTAAACTTGACCCATCATTTCATTAGCCAGAGCTCATACTTGACCTTTATTTCTATCCAAGCTCACTGGCACCAAACCCCTGATTTGAGCGAGTGGCTCACACCAAAATGAAAAATCACCATCATCCAACCTATTTTACAATAAGTGTAGCACCTTCCTCGCATTCTTGTGCTCAGTTATAACCCCCAATACCACAATTGCACTCTGCAATTCACCAAACTTAAAGGACAAAGAATGATGACATTGATAAAGGAAAATAAGGCCTGGTCCCTATTGCACCTACTTGAGAAATAGGGAGGTTGGTAGAAGGTCATGAGGGAAAACATTTGAAATTTTGGGACACACATGCCAAAAAGAGTGTCCACTTTTCTCCTCTGTTACCAAGTAAAAAAAAATCTTAGCAAAAAAAAAACCATTCACTTTTTGAAAATTTCCACCTTGGGATACCTCTACAGCATTGGCAGGATTCGAACCCTGGCCTGTGAGGGCTGTCCGCACCAAAGGTACAAGACTTACCTTTGAGATATAGCTCCTTAGTGGTCTAGAGGATTGCAGTAGTAACTATAAGCAACATACAGGCCTTGGTGTCCTTCCCTGCGGCTTCCATTGCACATGAAAAGGATGACCATGACATAAGGACAATTTGATAAGCTACTTACATGGAAACCAGTGTGGTCCAGTGGGTAAGTGCCTGCCTTCCATGCAGGCAACCAGGGTTCGAATCCCGGGTTCGGCACCAGGTGACTGATGGTGGCAGAGCAGAGGTAAGTTGGAGGTGGGCCTAAATGGCCAATTGGTAAGTAAAATGTGTCTGTGTGTTGTGTAAGAGTGGAATCATGCCTAGTGAATGAGGGATTGCAGATTGGTTGGTAAGTAGAATAGGTGTGGCCTGAACAGAGAGAGGTGAAAGAAAGGGAACAGGTGTTGTGTGCAGGAGGAGGAGGAGCCAAGTCAGAGTGGGTGGGGTCAGAGAGGAGGGGTATAGGAGGAGCCTAGTCAGAGTGGGAGGTGTCATAGAGGAGGAGCATAGGAGGAGCCTAGTCAGAGTGGGTGGGGTTAGAGAGGAGGGGTTCAGGAGGAGCCAAGTCAGAGTGGGTGGGGTCAGAGAGGAGGAGTATAGGCGGAGCCTAGGCAGAGAGGAGGGGTATAGGAGGAGCCTAGTCAGAGTGGGTGGGGTCAGAGAGCAGAGGAATAGGTGGAGGAGGATCCTGACTTATTGTGGGGTACTGCAAATACTTTTTTACTGCACCCCCCTTATACTCTCTGATTTCTGTTGGGAGGGGGCAGTCAAAATTTGGGGGAGCAGTATTAAAAGGTGCTTGGGCGCAACGTGAAGGCGATGAGGTGCACACAATGGCTTGGCTTCCAGGTACTTTTTGAGGGGCTACCATTAGTTTGTATTGCTCTGATCCTCCCTCATGGGGTGTACCCCAAATGGTTAGGGGCAACGGGGGGCAAGAAGCTGTTTGACAGTTTCTATTAACAACAGGGGTCACCATACGATTATGCTGCAGTTATGCTATTGAAAGGTAAAACAAGGAGCATTTGGCTGTATTTTTGCAGGTGGGGTGCCCCAAAATGTTACTGCTAGCAGCAGCAGCCCCCTTCCTCCCCACCCTGCAGATTGGTATAGGTACCTTTAGGACATTTCTGTTGAAAACAGAGGCTATAGCGAATCGCGCTACAAAATCTGAGAGCACTAACACTTGCTAAATAAAGGTGGCATCGGAGCATACGAATGAGGCAGGGAGAGGCTACTGTTGCAATTGGTTTGGTGGTTCATAGTGAATAACCTCAGCATGCGAATAGGCAAAAGTGTGAGGATTGGCAGTGACTGTAGAGAATTTTGGCATGCTCTTCAGTTGATGTTTTCCTCCTTACGTTGGCCATGAACTACAGAGGAAAGGCCTGGCCTTACTGTTGGGCAAAACATGTATTTATGATTTTAAGAAGTGTAGTCTGGCTGTACTGAGAGGGCCTGTACAGTACGGTAAATGCCTGTATACCCCTGCAATGTGCATCCAACTGTCACTTGAGATTGAACAGCGAACGAAGCAGCTGGGTTACTGACTGAATGTAAATGGAAGGCACATAGGAAGGGTGTTTGTGGTCACTCAAATGATTGAAACCTGGTTGATGCACTACCAAAGCTGGGGTACCAGGGGGGAACATTTGAGGGTATTGAGATGGTGGTGTCCAGAGGTCAAAATATGTTTCAGAGACACAGAGGTACTGCGGTCCTGGTCCCACATTGGGGGTAGACAAAAGTCCCTGCTAAAGATTTCTGTCCAACTGTTACCACATTTTGTGAAGCCTGGCTCCCTCTGTTACGATTCCCCATTGTCTTTCGATCCTAGAGATGACTGTAGCAAACTTCCCAAATTTGTTCTTGGCCTCATACTCCCAAAGGAGTGCCTGACATTTGCCAGCCTAACGATACTCACATTCTGGGAAAAACCTCACTAACTATGCATATTTATCTACCACACATGGCAAATCCTTACAATTGCAGAACATCATATCGCACTTGTCATCTTTGAGGTACTGTAAGTATTTGGATTTGAGGGAAATATTCATCCTTGCTTGCTCCCATCTGAAGTCTATGGTGCTGCTGTTCCTTTCTCACATGTCCCTTCAAAGAGACAAGTGACACACAGACTCAATCACTCAGCAAACATATATGCTTTGACGTTTTCATCTTGCTGTTTACCTTCCAAATATTCCCCCTTCACCACAAATACAGGCCTGCCATTCCTCATCCCCTCAGTCAAAGCAGTCCTTCACTCCTTAGGCCCTGCAAGACCACCATGAACAAGAATCATGTCAGCAAGCAGAAGAAAAGCCTCAGTGTGCTCTTTTGTTCAAACTGCTGCCCTCTAGTAACACTTCATGGCAACTGCAGCATAAGAATGGGACTGAGAAGAGGGCTGTCCTATGCAAATAATATCCTTCCATGCACACTTTCTTCTGAGACGGTCGGAGGCTTTTGCCGTGATACCGCCTCCAACATATGGTCTTCAACCAAATTTTTAAAAAGCCCACCTGCCTTAGACGAAGGATTTTGCCACTTGAAGGAAGCACATGGGGACATCACCCTCATTTAGCAGGGTCCTAATTTGCCTGCTGTCAGCCTGTATACAGAACAAGGGCGTTCGTGGGCGTTCGTGAGCGTTCCTCAAAGGAAGGAGGTGGGTGATTAAGTCACAGTGCCAGGGCAGGCCCAGCCCAGGCCAGCGCAGCCCAGCCCGGCACAGCGCATTGCTGTGGAGGTCCATTCCTTCACATCCTGCAGCAGGGATGATGCAGACCTACTAGAGCAAAGGCTTGACTCTGCCCATGTCTGTCTCTTAAAGGAAACAATCTTTCTAGCTTCTTATTGCACCTAATAAATGGACTCTAGCTTGCCTTAAACTTGACCCATCATTTCATTAGCCAGAGCTCATACTTGACCTTTATTTCTATCCAAGCTCACTGGCACCAAACCCCTGATTTGAGCGAGTGGCTCACACCAAAATGAAAAATCACCATCATCCAACCTATTTTACAATAAGTGTAGCACCTTCCTCGCATTCTTGTGCTCAGTTATAACCCCCAATACCACAATTGCACTCTGCAATTCACCAAACTTAAAGGACAAAGAATGATGACATTGATAAAGGAAAATAAGGCCTGGTCCCTATTGCACCTACTTGAGAAATAGGGAGGTTGGTAGAAGGTCATGAGGGAAAACATTTGAAATTTTGGGACACACATGCCAAAAAGAGTGTCCACTTTTCTCCTCTGTTACCAAGTAAAAAAAAATCTTAGCAAAAAAATAAAACATTCACTTTTTGAAAATTTCCACCTTGGGATACCTCTACAGCATTGGCAGGATTCGAACCCTGGCCTGTGAGGGCTGTCCGCACCAAAGGTACAAGACTTACCTTTGAGCTATAGCTCCTTAGTGGTCTAGAGGATTGCAGTAGTAACTATAAGCAACATACAGGCCTTGGTGTCCTTCCCTGCGGCTTCCATTGCACATGAAAAGGATGACCATGACATAAGGACAATTTGATAAGCTACTTACATGGAAACCAGTGTGGTCCAGTGGGTAAGTGCCTGCCTTCCATGCAGGCAACCAGGGTTCGAATCCTGGGTTCGGCACCAGGTGACTGATGGTGGCAGAGCAGAGGTAAGTTGGAGGTGGGCCTAAATGGCCAATTGGTAAGTAAAATGTGTCTGTGTGTTGTGTAAGAGTGGAATCATGCCTAGTGAATGAGGGATTGCAGATTGGTTGGTAAGTAAAATAGGTGTGGCCTGAACAGAGAGAGATGAAAGAAAGGGAACAGGTGTTGTGTGCAGGAGGAGCCAAGTCAGAGTGGGTGGGGTCAGAGAGGAGGGGTATAGGAGGAGCCTAGTCAGAGTGGGAGGTGTCATAGAGGAGGAGCCTAGTCAGAGTGGGTGGGGTTAGAGAGGAGGGGTTCAGGAGGAGCCAAGTCAGAGTGGGTGGGGTCAGAGAGGAGGAGTATAGGCGGAGCCTAGGCAGAGAGGAGGGGTATAGGAGGAGCCTAGTCAGAGTGGGTGGGGTCAGAGAGCAGAGGAATAGGTGGAGGAGGATCCTGACTTATTGTGGGGTACTGCAAATACTTTTTTACTGCACCCCCCCTATACTCTCTGATTTCTGTTGGGAGGGGGCAGTCAAAATTTGGGGGAGCAGTATTAAAAGGTGCTTGGGCGCAACGTGAAGGCGATGAGGTGCACACAATGGCTTGGCTTCCAGGTACTTTTTGAGGGGCTACCATTAGTTTGTATTGCTCTGATCCTCCCTCATGGGGTGTACCCCAAATGGTTAGGGGCAACGGGGGGGCAAGAAGCTGTTTGACAGTTTCTATTAACAACAGGGGTCACCATACGATTATGCTGCAGTTATGCTATTGAAAGGTAAAACAAGGAGCATTTGGCTGTATTTTTGCAGGTGGGGTGCCCCAAAATGTTACTGCTAGCAGCAGCAGCCCCCTTCCTCCCCACCCTGCAGATTGGTATAGGTACCTTTAGGACATTTCTGTTGAAAACAGAGGCTATAGCGAATCGCGCTACAAAATCCGAGAGCACTAACACTTGCTAAATAAAGGTGGCATCGGAGCATACGAATGAGGCAGGGAGAGGCTACTGTTGCAATTGGTTTGGTGGTTCATAGTGAATAACCTCAGCATGCGAATAGGCAAAAGTGTGAGGATTGGCAGTGTCTGTAGAGAATTTTGGCATGCTCTTCAGTTGATGTTTTCCTCCTTACGTTGGCCATGAACTACAGAGGAAAGGCCTGGCCTTACTGTTGGGCAAAACATGTATTTATGATTTTAAGAAGTGTAGTCTGGCTGTACTGAGAGGGCCTGTACAGTACGGTAATTGCCTGTATACCCCTGCAATGTGCATCCAACTGTCACTTGAGATTGAACAGCGAACGAAGCAGCTGGGTTACTGACTGAATGTAAATGGAAGGCACATAGGAAGGGTGTTTGTGGTCACTCAAATGATTGAAACCTGGTTGATGCACTACCAAAGCTGGGGTACCAGGGGGGAACATTTGAGGGTATTGAGATGGTGGTGTCCAGAGGTCAAAATATGTTTCAGAGACACAGAGGTACTGCGGTCCTGGTCCCATATTGGGGGTAGACAAAAGTCCCTGCTAAAGATTTCTGTCCAACTGTTACCACATTTTGTGAAGCCTGGCTCCCTCTGTAACGATTCCCCAGTGTCTTTCGATCCTACAGATGACTGTAGCATACTTCCCAAATTTGTTCTTGGCCTCATACTCCCAAAGGAGTGCCTGACATTTGCCAGCCTAACGATACTCACATTCTGGGAAAAACCTCACTAACTATGCATATTTATCTACCACACATGGCAAATCCTTACAATTGCAGAACATCATATCGCACTTGTCATCTTTGAGGTACTGTAAGTATTTGGATTTGAGGGAAATATTCATCCTTGCTTGCTCTCTCCCATCTGAAGTCTATGGTGCTGCTGTTCCTTTCTCACATGTCCCTTCAAAGAGACAAGTGACACACAGACTCAATCACTCAGCAAACATATATGCTTTGACGTTTTCATCTTGCTGTTTACCTTCCAAATATTCCCCCTTCACCACAAATACAGGCCTGCCATTCCTCATACCCTCAGTCAAAGCAGTCCTTCACTCCTTAGGCCCTGCAAGACCACCATGAACAAGAATCATGTCAGCAAGCAGAAGAAAAGCCTCAGTGTGCTCTTTTGTTCATACTGCTGCCCTCTAGTAACACTTCATGGCAACTGCAGCATAAGAATGGGACTGAGAAGAGGGCTGTCCTATGCAAATAATATCCTTCCATGCACACTTTCTTCTGAGACGGTCGGAGGCTTTTGCCGTGATACCGCCTCCAACATATGGTCTTCAACCAAATTTTTAAAAAGCCCACCTGCCTTAGACGAAGGATTTTGCCACTTGAAGGAAGCACATGGGGACATCACCCTCATTTAGCAGGGTCCTAATTTGCCTGCTGTCAGCCTGTATACAGAACAAGGGCGTTCGTGGGCGTTCGTGAGCGTTCCTCAAAGGAAGGAGGTGGGTGATTAAGTCACAGTGCCAGGGCAGGCCCAGCCCAGGCCAGCGCAGCCCAGCCCGGCACAGCGCATTGCTGTGGAGGTCCATTCCTTCACATCCTGCAGCAGGGATGATGCAGACCTACTAGAGCAAAGGCTTGACTCTGCCCATGTCTGTCTCTTAAAGGAAACAATCTTTCTAGCTTCTTATTGCACCTAATAAATGGACTCTAGCTTGCCTTAAACTTGACCCATCATTTCATTAGCCAGAGCTCATACTTGACCTTTATTTCTATCCAAGCTCACTGGCACCAAACCCCTGATTTGAGCGAGTGGCTCACACCAAAATGAAAAATCACCATCATCCAACCTATTTTACAATAAGTGTAGCACCTTCCTCGCATTCTTGTGCTCAGTTATAACCCCCAATACCACAATTCAACTCTGCAATTCACCAAACTTAAAGGACAAAGAATGATGACATTGATAAAGGAAAATAAGGCCTGGTCCCTATTGCACCTACTTGAGAAATAGGGAGGTTGGTAGAAGGTCATGAGGGAAAACATTTGAAATTTTGGGACACACATGCCAAAAAGAGTGTCCACTTTTCTCCTCTGTTACCAAGTAAAAAAAAATCTTAGCAAAAAAAAAAACCATTCACTTTTTGAAAATTTCCACCTTGGGATACCTCTACAGCATTGGCAGGATTCGAACCCTGGCCTGTGAGGGCTGTCCGCACCAAAGGTACAAGACTTACCTTTGAGCTATAGCTCCTTAGTGGTCTAGAGGATTGCAGTAGTAACTATAAGCAACATACAGGCCTTGGTGTCCTTCCCTGCGGCTTCCATTGCACATGAAAAGGATGACCATGACATAAGGACAATTTGATAAGCTACTTACATGGAAACCAGTGTGGTCCAGTGGGTAAGTGCCTGCCTTCCATGCAGGCAACCAGGGTTCGAATCCCGGGTTCGGCACCAGGTGGCTGATGGTGGCAGAGCAGAGGTAAGTTGGAGGTGGGCCTAAATGGCCAATTGGTAAGTAAAATGTGTCTGTGTGTTGTGTAAGAGTGGAATCATGCCTAGTGAATGAGGGATTGCAGATTGGTTGGTAAGTAAAATAGGTGTGGCCTGAACAGAGAGAGGTGAATGAAAGGGAACAGGTGTTGTGTGCAGGAGGAGGAGGAGCCAAGTCAGAGTGGGTGGGGTCAGAGAGGAGGGGTATAGGAGGAGCCTAGTCAGAGTGGGAGGGGTCATAGAGGAGGAGCATAGGAGGAGCCTAGTCAGAGTGGGTGGGGTTAGAGAGGAGGGGTTCAGGAGGAGCCAAGTCAGAGTGGGTGGGGTCAGAGAGGAGGAGTATAGGCGGAGCCTAGGCAGAGAGGAGGGGTATAGGAGGAGCCTAGTCAGAGTGGGTGGGGTCAGTTAGCAGAGGAATAGGTGGAGGAGGACTCTGACTTATTGTGGGGTACTGCAAATACTTTTTTACTGCACCCCCCCTATACTCTCTGATTTCTGTTGGGAGGGGGCAGTCAAAATTTGGGGGAGCAGTATTAAAAGGTGCTTGGGCACAACGTGAAGGCGATGAGGTGCACACAATGGCTTGGCTTCCAGGTACTTTTTGAGGGGCTACCATTAGTTTGTATTGCTCTGATCCTCCCTCATGGGGTGTACCCCAAATGGTTAGGGGCAACGGGGGGGCAAGAAGCTGTTTGACAGTTTCTATTAACAACAGGGGTCACCATACGATTATGCTGCAGTTATGCTATTGAAAGGTAAAACAAGGAGCATTTGGCTGTATTTTTGCAGGTGGGGTGCCCCAAAATGTTACTGCTAGCAGCAGCAGCCCCCTTCCTCCCCACCCTGCAGATTGGTATAGGTACCTTTAGGACATTTCTGTTGAAAACAGAGGCTATAGCGAATCGCGCTACAAAATCCGAGAGCACTAACACTTGCTAAATAAAGGTGGCATCGGAGCATACGAATGAGGCAGGGAGAGGCTACTGTTGCAATTGGTTTGGTGGTTCATAGTGAATAACCTCAGCATGCGAATAGGCAAAAGTGTGAGGATTGGCAGTGTCTGTAGAGAATTTTGGCATGCTCTTCAGTTGATGTTTTCCTCCTTACGTTGGCCATGAACTACAGAGGAAAGGCCTGGCCTTACTGTTGGGCAAAACATGTATTTATGATTTTAAGAAGTGTAGTCTGGCTGTACTGAGAGGGCCTGTACAGTACGGTAATTGCCTGTATACCCCTGCAATGTGCATCCAACTGTCACTTGAGATTGAACAGCGAACGAAGCAGCTGGGTTACTGACTGAATGCAAATGGAAGGCACATAGGAAGGGTGTTTGTGGTCACTCAAATGATTGAAACCTGGTTGATGCACTACCAAAGCTGGGGTACCAGGGGGGAACATTTGAGGGTATTGAGATGGTGGTGTCCAGAGGTCAAAATATGTTTCAGAGACACAGAGGTACTGCGGTCCTGGTCCCACATTGGGGGTAGACAAAAGTCCCTGCTAAAGATTTCTGTCCAACTGTTACCACATTTTGTGAAGCCTGGCTCCCTCTGTAACGATTCCCCAGTGTCTTTCGATCCTACAGATGACTGTAGCATACTTCCCAAATTTGTTCTTGGCCTCATACTCCCAAAGGAGTGCCTGACATTTGCCAGCCTAACGATACTCACATTCTGGGAAAAACCTCACTAACTATGCATATTTATCTACCACACATGGCAAATCCTTACAATTGCAGAACATCATATCGCACTTGTCATCTTTGAGGTACTGTAAGTATTTGGATTTGAGGGAAATATTCATCCTTGCTTGCTCTCTCCCATCTGAAGTCTATGGTGCTGCTGTTCCTTTCTCACATGTCCCTTCAAAGAGACAAGTGACACACAGACTCAATCACTCAGCAAACATATATGCTTTGACGTTTTCATCTTGCTGTTTACCTTCCAAATATTCCCCCTTCACCACAAATACAGGCCTGCCATTCCTCATCCCCTCAGTCAAAGCAGTCCTTCACTCCTTAGGCCCTGCAAGACCACCATGAACAAGAATCATGTCAGCAAGCAGAAGAAAAGCCTCAGTGTGCTCTTTTGTTCATACTGCTGCCCTCTAGTAACACTTCATGGCAACTGCAGCATAAGAATGGGACTGAGAAGAGGGCTGTCCTATGCAAATAATATCCTTCCATGCACACTTTCTTCTGAGACGGTCGGAGGCTATTGCCGTGATACCGCCTCCAACATATGGTCTTCAACCAAATTTTTAAAAAGCCCACCTGCCTTAGACGAAGGATTTTGCCACTTGAAGGAAGCACATGGGGACATCACCCTCATTTAGCAGGGTCCTAATTTGCCTGCTGTCAGCCTGTATACAGAACAAGGGCGTTCGTGGGCGTTCGTGAGCGTTCCTCAAAGGAAGGAGGTGGGTGATTAAGTCACAGTGCCAGGGCAGGCCCAGCCCAGGCCAGCGCAGCCCAGCCCGGCACAGCGCATTGCTGTGGAGGTCCATTCCTTCACATCCTGCAGCAGGGATGATGCAGACCTACTAGAGCAAAGGCTTGACTCTGCCCATGTCTGTCTCTTAAAGGAAACAATCTTTCTAGCTTCTTATTGCACCTAATAAATGGACTCTAGCTTGCCTTAAACTTGACCCATCATTTCATTAGCCAGAGCTCATACTTGACCTTTATTTCTATCCAAGCTCACTGGCACCAAACCCCTGATTTGAGCGAGTGGCTCACACCAAAATGAAAAATCACCATCATCCAACCTATTTTACAATAAGTGTAGCACCTTCCTCGCATTCTTGTGCTCAGTTATAACCCCCAATACCACAATTGCACTCTGCAATTCACCAAACTTAAAGGACAAAGAATGATGACATTGATGAAGGAAAATAAGGCCTGGTCCCTATTGCACCTACTTGAGAAATAGGGAGGTTGGTAGAAGGTCATGAGGGAAAACATTTGAAATTTTGGGACACACATGCCAAAAAGAGTGTCCACTTTTCTCCTCTGTTACCAAGTAAAAAAAAATCTTAGCAAAAAAAAAAACATTCACTTTTTGAAAATTTCCACCTTGGGATACCTCTACAGCATTGGCAGGATTCGAACCCTGGCCTGTGAGGGCTGTCCGCACCAAAGGTACAAGACTTACCTTTGAGCTATAGCTCCTTAGTGGTCTAGAGGATTGCAGTAGTAACTATAAGCAACATACAGGCCTTGGTGTCCTTCCCTGCGGCTTCCATTGCACATGAAAAGGATGACCATGACATAAGGACAATTTGATAAGCTACTTACATGGAAACCAGTGTGGTCCAGTGGGTAAGTGCCTGCCTTCCATGCAGGCAACCAGGGTTCGAATCCCGGGTTTGGCACCAGGTGACTGATGGTGGCAGAGCAGAGGTAAGTTGGAGGTGGGCCTAAATGGCCAATTGGTAAGTAAAATGTGTCTGTGTGTTGTGTAAGAGTGGAATCATGCCTAGTGAATGAGGGATTGCAGATTGGTTGGTAAGTAAAATAGGTGTGGCCTGAACAGAGAGAGATGAAAGAAAGGGAACAGGTGTTGTGTGCAGGAGGAGGAGGAGCCAAGTCAGAGTGGGTGGGGTCAGAGAGGAGGGGTATAGGAGGAGCCTAGTCAGAGTGGGAGGTGTCATAGAGGAGGAGCATAGGAGGAGCCTAGTCAGAGTGG